>NC_092707.1:55441635-56679861 GCF_047496885.1 Scyliorhinus torazame | reverse complement strand
TATGACTGGAGCACGGCTCAGTAAATTTTTTGGGGTGGAGGATAGGTGTGCGAGGTGCTCGAGAAGCCCAGCGAATCATACCCATATGTTTTGGTCATGCCCGGCACTACAGGGGTTTTGGATGGGGGTGACAAAGGTGCTTTCAAAAGTAGTGGGGGTCCGGGTCGAACCAAGCTGGGGGTTGGCTATATTTGGGGTTGCACAAGAGCCAGGAGTGCAGGAGGCGAGAGAGGCCGATGTTTTGGCCTTTGCGTCCCTAGTAGCCCGGCGCAGGATATTGTTAATGTGGAAAGAAGCCAAGCCCCCGGGGGTGGAGACCTGGATAAATGACATGGCAGGGTTTATAAAGCTAGAGCGGATTAAGTTCGTTCTAAGGGGGTCGGCTCAAGGGTTCACCAGGCGGTGGCAACCGTTCGTCGAATACCTCGCAGAAAGATAGATGGAATGGGAAAAAGAAGGCAGCAGCAGCAGCCCAGGATTGGGGGGGGGGGGGGGGGGGGGGTGGGAGGAGGAACCAGAAGGACTCTCAGGGTTGTTAATATATACTGTATAATATGTATAGGTCGTTGCGACAGATAATTATATATTGGACTGTTAAATTATATTTTTGGAGAGTGTTACTTGTGATAAGGCAGTTGCCAATTAGGGTTAGTTTTCATTTTTGTTATTTATTATTTATTCATTTTTTGTTTATAAAATAGGTCATTGTTATTTGTGTTGCTATAATATTGTGTAAAGGATGCACAATGTACTGTGTTGGTTGACCAAAAATTTTCAATAAAATATTTATTAAAAAAAAGAAAGAGCACCCTACCTAAGCCCACACCTCCACCCTGTCCCCATAACCCAGTAACCCCACCCAACACTAAGGGCAATTTTGGACACTAAGGACAATTTAGCATGGCCAATCCACCTAACCTGCACATCTTTGGACTGTGGGAGGAAACCAGAGCACCCGGCGGAAACCCACACACACATGGGGAGAACGTGCAGACTCCGCACAGACAGTGACCCAAGCCGGGAATCGAACCTGTGATCCTGGAGCTGTGAAGCAATTGTGCTAACCACCATGCTACCGTGCTGCAGGGAAAGCGGGAGATCGAAGGGAGAATCATAACCATTGAACCAGATTCTTTCCATTCCTAGAATCCACATGCATACACTTCTGGCACTAAGAACACCAGCCTGACCTATTTGGTTTTGTTTCTCCATTGTGACTGCTTAGATTTCAAAGAGCAAACTATTTCAACCTTAGTTTAGCTCTTTGTTATGCATTGCCTATTTCTGTTCCTTGAGGAAGCTTGTGGAACTCTTTGCTAAGTGATGTTTCCCAGACTCTTCCCAACTTATTGAAGTAAACTGCTGAAAATTCAAGTCTTATTATTTTGTCAGAGAATTTGCATCGAGCTTGACAAATATTGTATCACTAGATTTTTCTGCTTTTTTTTCTGCAATGATCTGGCTTGAAAATATGTTTTTGAAATGCTAAGGAAAATAAAGTTGCAGCCTCCACAGGCTTCAGTAACATTGCCGTGGTAATAGAATAATTATTGGTTCTCATCACATTATCCCATTCATATTATACGTTTTAAGTGGAGATATGGGTCCTCTTATAGGGACTACCTTTTAATTTACCCTTTAATGCAAATATTAGGAGAGATCTGAATAGCAATACACACTATAGGAAATTTCATTCTAGTTACTGAGTATGTACTATGAATTAATATAAATTTATTCAAGATTTAAAGTTACAAATTAATTGCTGTCTTAGTACCACACAAACATGCAGTACTGTTATGCCAATGTTCATCTTTGTATGGTTCAGGCAGCACGGTGGCACAGTGGGTTAGCCGTGGAGCTTCACGGCGCAGAGGTCCCAGGTTCAATCCCAGCTCTGGATCACTGTCCGTGTGGAGTTTGCACATTCTCCCCGTCTTTGTGTGGGTTTTGCCCCCACAACCCAAAGATGTGCAGGTTAGGTGGATTGGGCACGCTAAATTGCCCCTTAATTGGAAAAAATTAATTGGGTACACTAAATTTATATTAAAAAAAATAATAATCTTTGTATGGTTCTGTGCTTATAATCAATTTTCTCTCTACCTAATAGCTCTGGATGCTGTTTGACCAGAATATACAGTTTAATCGAGCAATGAGTGATGGGAAATACCATATAGCTGACTCCCTAGTTCCTGGAATAGCAGCACTTAATGGGCCAGAAGGATTCTACAGGTAAGTGCAAGGAATTTTTTTCAGCAAAAGTGTTTTCTGCTCGTAAAGGATGGTAGACATTTTGAAATCTCTTCTGCAAACAGCAGTTGATGCTCGATCAATTGTTAATTTGAAATCTCCTATTGATAGAGATGTGTTCACCAAAGATATTAAGGGATATTGGGTGAAGGCAGGGGTATGGGGTTTGGCCACAGATCAGCCATGATCTCATTGAATGGTGAAAGAGGCTTCACATACAAACATAGAAAATAGGAGCGCGAGTAGGCCATTTGGCCCTTCGAGCCTGCTCTGCCAATCATTATGATCTTGGCTGATCATCCAACTCAATAGCTTATTCCTACCCTTCCCCTATATCCTTTGATCCCTTATGCCCCAAGAGTTATATCTAACTCCTTCTTGAAAACATACAATGTTTGACCTCAACTACCTTCTGTGGTAGAGAATTCCATAGGCTCACCATCTCTGGGCGAAACAGCCTCTCCTTATTTTAGTCCTAAATGGTCCACCTCGTATCCTCAGACTGTGACCCCTTGTTCTGGACTCTCCCACCATTGGAAACATCTTCCTGCATCTACACTGTCTAGTCCTGTGAGAATTTTATAGGTTTCTATGAGTTTCTCTCCTCCTCCTTCACCTCCCTCCCCCTCTCAATTTATAGCCTTTCAGATAATATCTGCCTTCCTGTTTTTGCTACCAAAGTGGATAACTTCACATTTATCCACATTATATTGCATCTGCCATGCATTTGCCCACTCAGCTTATCCAAATCACACTGAAGCATCTCTGCATCCTCCTCACAGCTCATCCTCCCACCTAGTTTTGTGTCATCTGCAAATTTAGAGATATTACATTTAGTTCCCTCATCTAAATCATTTTATAAATATTGACCTACTCTTCCTAGAACATGGGTGTCTCAGCCTCTTGTCAAAATGTTCTGCTTTCAGTAATTACATTTTTTTTAGGGAAATATGAATTAAAGGAGCTTCATGACGAGTGGAATTTCTGTAAATTGAATGATCTAGCAAACCTTTTGAATCGGAGTTCTGCTGATTTGATTAGTTTTCTTGAATTTCAAAAACAAAACTGTGCCATGTCTCCTGTCAACGCAATGTGACGATCTGCGCATGCACACTGGCCCATGCAAATGTCACTCTGCTGCCCCCAAAGTATGGGTTTGGTAGGCAGGAAATATATGCAGGTCTTAATGTCTGAAGTTTTACAATATTGTATAACTACCGACTACATTTTTACTAACAATGTTCAAACAGCATTGGCATCAAATAATGGCTGCACTTTCACCACAACCAAAACAGCCCCTCCTAATATTTTGATTATATTAATTAATCATCAAAAATCCATCATTAACAATTCACAAAAGTGACAAGGTGCTGCAAATCGGAAGCTGGAGATATTCAACGCAAGATGCTGCCGGAGTGTGTACAATATTTTCTGTTTGTTAGTTTGCTGCTTTAAATTATCCACTTCTGCATTAAAATGGCAAAAGCGCTTTTTTTCTCATTGGCACTGCAGGAATTTCCGTCTAGCAGTGTCAGGTTTGTGGCCAGTCTGATGCAATGTGCTCGATGTTTCACGAGTCGGTAAAACTGTAAATGTGGCGGGGAAACAGTAGAAATGCGCATATGCAATGTTGCCAACAAACGCACCCTGAAAACCTGGCCTGTTTTTCTTGTGCTACCTTTTTAAAGTAAAATGGTTTCCTTAATTAAAAAATTAGAAAATAGTGGATGAAAATATTGTATTTACAGGGATTTAGTAAGCTTTGTTTTTTGTCAGTGTATTGAAGAGGAGGTTGCAATACTCGGCATCATTGGAGAAACACGTGCTCAATAACCATTTTATAAATTAATTTACGGGATGTGGGTGTCACTGGCTAGGCCAGCATTTATTGCTCATACCAAGTTGCCCTTGAGAAGGTGGTGGTGAGCTACCTTTGTGAACCACTGCAGTCCTTGAGGTGTTGGTACACATAATTCTGTTAGGGAAGGAGTTCCAGAATTTTGACCCAATGACGGTGATGAACAGGGATCTCTTTTCAAGTTGGCATGGTGAGTGACTTGGAAGGGAATGTTCAGGTGGCGGTGTTCCCAGGTTTCTGCTGCTCTTGTCCTGGATAGTAGCGGTTGTGGGTTTTGAAGGTGCTGCTTAGACGCTTTGGTGAGTTGCCTGAGTGCATCTTGTAGCTGGTACACACGGCTGCTACTGTTCGTCAGTGCTGGAGGGATTGAATGTTTGTGAAAGTGGTACCAATCAAGCGGGCTGCTTTATCCTGGATGGTGTTGAGCTACTTGAATGTTGTTGGAGCCGCACTCGTCCAGGCAAGTGGAAAGTATTCCATCACAATCCTCACTTGGGTCTTGTAGATAGTGGGCAGGCTTTAGGGAATCAGTTACTCACCGCATGATTCATAGCTTCTGACGTGCTTGTGTAGCCACAGTATTTATATGGTTGTTCCAGTTCAATTTCTGGTCAAGGGTAACCCCCAGGAAGTTGATAGTGGGGGATTCAGCGATGGTAATGCCACTGAATGTCAAGGGGCAATGGTTAGATTCTCTCTTGTTGGAGATGGTCATTACCTTGCACTTGTGTAGCACAAATGCTACTTGCAACTTGCCAGTCCAAACCTGGATATTGTCCCGGTCTTGCTGCATTTGGTCGTGGATTCCTTCAGTATCTGCAGAATCGCGAATGGTGCTCTACATTGTGCAGTCATCAGCGAATATCCTCACTTCTGACTTTGAGGGAAGGAGATCATTGATGAAGCAGCTGAAGATGGTGGGAACTGACACTACCCTGAGGAACTCCTGAGAATTTCCTTAATGCCAATTGGTTAGTCTCTGGAGCTTTAGTATATCCTACATGTTTGCTAATGGATTACGTGCACCTAGTTTGAGTGAACTGGTCTTAAACTTTCTATTTGGATTCACAGATGTAATGTCACACTATCTTTGTGTCTTTCTCTCCATCACACTGTTCATTTTAATTATATTACCACCCTATTGGATCAAATTGTATATTCATAGAATTTTATAGTTTTAAAACTTTGTAATTTTCGAATTAAAATTATAACTTTAGAAATTTATTTTTTTTAGAGTAATTTTCAAATTAAGGGGCAATTTAGCGTGGCCAATCCACCTAACCTGCACATCTTTGGGTTGTGGGGGCGAGACCCATTCAGACACGGGGAGACAATGCAAACTCCACACGGACAGTTAAAAATTATAACTTAAGAACTACTAAATACTTTACCCAAGAGAAAATCAGTGGGCAAAGTGTACCAATAAAAGGGGAAAGAGGCACAGTTAATTAAATATTCCAAAATACTTTTTGAAACGATTCCCCCCCTCCCCTTACCATGTTCTCCTTCAGTCATCCAATTTGACAGGTTCAAAAGTATCACAACATGAAAAATGTAAAAATAGAATTAATATTTTTGACTGGCCTACAAATTTCTCTACTATCCTTAATGCATCTAATATGCCTGAACTTGCGCTGAATGGCAATCGGATTCATAATGGGAAAGATATAGGGGGGTGGGGGGGGGGGGGGGGGGGAGAAGAAAGAGTGTGGTTAGGTAGTTAACTAGTGTGTGTCAATCGGGTGGTCATTGGTGGGGGGGGTTGGGATTGTGTGGTCAGTAGGGGATGGGTGGGGATCCGTTGGTTTAGGGAAGGGGGATCTGGTGGTCACTGAGGGAGTGGGGGGTTTGGGACCGAGTGGTCAGTGGAGGAATGGGTTCTCATGGGGTAGTCAGTGGGAGTATCAGGTAGTGGGATCACATGACCCCATGGAGGGGTTGGGAAGAGCCCCTTGGTGGGGGTGGTCAGTACTATAATTACCTTGCAGTTAGATGTAGTTTTAATTTTTCTAACTATTCCTGGGTAACTTTTACTGTAAGATGGTTGGGACCATCCACAGTTTGCAATTTAAATTGTACTTTCAGATGGTTCCAATTGCAGGACAATTGCCCAACAGAAGTTTGAAGTCCTTACCTAGGGACTTGCGGGGATGGACATCTTTGGGGTGTCTGCCCCCTCCAGCCACAACACCTAGAAGCTTGCAAGTTACAGGCAAATAATTTTCATCTCTGAGGCTTAAGTGACTGAAGTTAATTGTATCACTTTAATGCTAATGTTGATTACTGCTGTACCCTGGCACAGCCCTGAGTGCAAGTCAACTGTTTTAATTTCTAAACCAGCCCGTCCCTAACCATACAACTGCTGTCACCACTGCAATTATCCCACTTATCTCACTCCTTCCCAGACCAATATGGCCTGGAAGCCAGAACTCCCTCTCCTCCCCCAGTACTTCTGCATTTCTGTTCAACAGCCTGCTCATTAGGACTATCTTAATTTGCTCTGATCCCAGTCTGAGTGCATGTGATGTTCACAATTTCCAAGCATGTTTCAATTGGACTATTTGTGTAATTTTAAAAAATTATTTCATGGGTTGTAGGCATCGCTGGCTGGGCCAGTATTTATTGCCCATCCCTAATTGCCCTTGAGAGGGCATTTTAAGAGTCAACCACATTGCTGCGGATCTGGATGGAGTCCAGACCACGTAAAGATGGCAGATATCCTTCGCTAAAAGCTGTCGGCTTTTACGACAACTAGACTTTTAATTCCAAATTTTTATTCAATTCCTATTTCGCCATCCGCCATGGTGAGATTCAAACCTGGGCCTCCAGAGCATTGTCCTGAGTCTCTATAAGAAGTCTTACAACACCAGGTCCAACAGGTTTGTCTTGTATGTGGGGTGTCATAAGACTTCTTACTGTGCACACCCTAGTCCAACGCTAGCATCTCAACATCAAGTCTAGAATACTAGTCCAGTGACAATAACACTGCGCACCATCAATACAAATAGGTTTTCTAACTTGAATTGCAAATCATTTGAAAAAAGAAAAGTGAATAATCTCTGAACAATATTTTTAGTTCAGGGAGAGCATGAGTGATCTCAGCAGGTCTAACATCATCTGTGGAGAGAAAAAGGAGCTAACTTTTCAAGTCTGGATAACTCTTTATCAAAGCTGACATAGAGTTAGTCATCCAGACTCAAAATATTAGCTCCCTTTTCTCATCGCAGATGCTGTCATACCTACAAAGATTGTCCAGTATTTTCTGTTTTTTATCAGATTCCAGTATCCACAGTAATTTGCTTTTATCTAGCGCGTGTGATGCCTAACTCGCCAAACAGACACAGAAAAGGGCACCACACTTCTAAAAGTCAAAAATTATTGCTCTTCATATACAAACTTAGAATTTGAATGTAATGGATATTAATAGAATATTCTAATTTATCTGACTGCCATGCAACCAACCGGAAATGAGTACTGCTGTGTGAATGTCCCCGTTGATAATCACATTGTAACTGATGCAAATGTCTTCTGTTTATGACGTTTGTCCTACTTTATCTCCGGTTCCTTGTACTAATTGGCCTAAATGAAAATATGTTGATTTTAATTTGATTATATCTAGGTTTCTGAGAAAGGAGAGGATGAAAAATTTGCTCAAGAACATTTTTGAATCACTTCTCGGCCTTTTGGCTAAGATCAAGCATCAGATCAAGCCCAAGATGAGGTGCAATGCCTTTTCTTGTCAGCTTGGAGCTTGTATGTCCCTCTTGTGGAGACCATGAATTGGCTTCAATTTGAATTGGCTTTTGGAGCAAGCAATGAGGTGGATTAAGGGTCCATTCTGCACATTGGGTTTGTAACTAATGGGATTTAAAAATAAAGAAACATTTTTTTTTAAATACCGTTGTCATGCAGATTAAAAAATATATAAACCTGTTAAAAGAAAATAGCAACTTACGCAAGATATTGTCCAACTCCCGTGAGAGATTCCTCTAACTTTCATTTTGAAGTTTTAGTATCTTAAATTGGTTTTATTTCACACTCCATCTGGCACACATTGCACCTGGTCTATGTTCATTTGTTCCAGCCCACCCAGATGTTTGTCATCTTGTATATCCTGGAACTTAAGAAAAAGGTAAAATTGAGTATAAAAATAAAGGACATATAACAATCAAGGTCATCAAGGGGAGGTTGTGTCTCACTCACTTGATAAGAGTTTTTCGAGGAGGTCAGAAAAATGATTGATGCAGGTAGGGCAGTGGATGTTGTCTATATGGACTTCAGTAAGGCCTTTGACAAGGTCCTCATGGCAGACTGGTACAAAAGGTGAAGTCACATGAGATCAGAGGTGAGCTGGCAGGTGAGCTGGCAAGATGGATACAGAACTGGCTAGGTCATAGAAGGCAGAGAGTAGCAATGGAAGGATGCTTTTCTGATTGGAGGGCTGTGACTAGTGTTCCGCAGGGATCAGTGCTGGGACCTTTGCTGTTCGAAAATGTAACTGGTCTGATTAGTAAGTTTGCGGACGACACAAAGGTTGGTGGAATTACGGATAGTGATGAGGACTGTCAGAGGATACAGCAGGATTTAGACATGGGTGGAGAGATGGCAGATGGAGTTTAATCCAGACAAATGTGAGATAATGCATTTTGGAAGGTCTAATGCAGGTAGGGAATATACAGTGAATGGTAGAACCCTTAAGAGTATTGACAGTCGGAGAGATCTAGGTGTACAGGTCCACAGGTCACTGAAAGAAGCAACACAGGTGGCAAAGGTAGTCAAGAAGGCAGACAGCATTCTTGCCTTCATTGGCCGGGGCATTGAGTATAAGAATTGGCAAGTCATGTTGCTGCTGTATAGAACCTTAGTTAGGCCACACTTGGAGTATAGTGTTCAATTCTGGTCGCCACACTACCAGAAGGATGTGGAGGCTTTAGAGAGGGTGCAGAAGAGATTTACCAGGATGTCGCCTGGTATGGAGGGCATTAGCTATGAGGAGAGGTTGATTAAACTCTGTTTGTTCTCACTGCAATGACCGCGGTTGAGGGGCGACCTGATAGAGGTCTACAAAATTATGAGGGGCATAGACAGGGTGGATAGTCAGAGATGTTTTCTCAGGGTAGATGGGTCAATTACTAGGGGACATAGATTTAAGGTGCGAGGGGCAAGATTTAGAGGAGATGTTCGAGGCAAGTTTTTTTTTTTTACGCAGAGGGTAGTGGGTGCCTAGAACTCGCTGCCGGACGAGGTGGTGGAAGCAGGGACGATAGTGACGTTTAAGGGGCATCTTGACAAATACATGAATAGGGTGGGAATAGAGGGATACGGACACCGGAAGTGTAGAAGATTTTACTTTAGATGGGCAGCATTGTCGGCGCAGGCTTGGAGGGCAGAAGGGCCTGTTCCTGTGCTGTACTTTTCTTTGTTCTTAGTTGTTTTTACTGTTTTCATAAAATTTCACAATTCTATCCAGTTTGTAATCTCAAAATAACTGGTAAAAAGCCCAGAATGAGTTGAAACAAAATTGAATGTACTTATTCACCCTACATTAGTGTCACTGATAAACACATTGTCAGTTACATGGCATTAAACATACTTATAGGCGGCATGGTGGCATAGTCCTCACGGCGCCGAGGACTTGGGTGCGATTCCAGCCCCGGTTAATGTCCGTGTGGCGTTTGCACATTCTCCCAGTGTCTGCGTGGGTTCCACCCCCACAACCCAAAAAGATCAGCAGGGTAGGTGGATTGGCCATGTTAAATTGCCCCTTAACTGGGGGGAAAAATAATTGAGTACTCTAAATTTATTTTTTTAAAACATACTTAGAAAATAGAATATTCTACAACTCATTGTGACATCATAGGAAATGTGTTGCATCAGTTAAAATGCACTGTATTCTAATTGAACATTTGATGCATCATATTGTCGAATTCATTCCTTTCTCTTTTGTGTTCCCCAAAGGAAAGCACTTGTGTTGAAAGCACAGAATCAGATCACAGAATCCTACCGACTTCTACAAAAGTTATTGGACCATTGTCAGAAAAAAAAGTCTATCGAAATGTTGATAAAGTAAGTTGGAAAGGAATACACTTGAATGATTGATTCTAAATGGACTGATTTTTCATTTAAGGGACAAGAATCGGCATGGGGTTCTAGTTACAGATCCTGACTTCACGTGGCATGTTATAGACACGCCCAAACAATTTAAAAAGTGGATGGCAATCAAAAGCAGGTATGGTTAACAAACTCCCAATGCTGGGGGGCCAATGGGAGGCCGCCAGCACTCGCAGATCAGCAGACTCATCGGCTGAGCTGCTGATCTGAAGATGGAGACAACAACGGAGAAGGCCAGGTAAGTTTTCTAAAACAGGGTCCAGGTCATTGTGGGCTGCCTGTATTGCCGACCTCAATCCCGGTTCAGCAGGAACTGGTCCTTAGTAGACCTCTTAATTAAATTAATTTGTCAACTCAAGCTGACATCTTTGAAAATGGCTTAGGGTCAGGACCTTGGTAGGAAACCAGGACAACGGACAGTGATGCCAAATTGCGGATTGCATTCCTTCAAACCAGATGCTGACCTCGATTGAAAATTTGGCCCTCGGTGTCACCACAGAGTAGGCTTGAGTAACATTTCATTGTGATAAAACAGTATGCTCTCTTTTTAGTTTTCTACATCTGAAACAAATTTGTGTGTCTCCGTTAAAAATTCATGATTGCAACCACAACTTTTTAAATTGTCATTGCCAGATACACCATTTGTAAGGAATAGCTTGACGGTGATTGTCTTCAAGTTTTAACTTGTGCTTTTTAAAAAAAAAGCTGGAAATAATATTACAATTGTAAATGATGACGCTTGATTACAAAGCAAATAACTCAACAAAAGTCTAAAAATATGACTTTTTGGGGCAGCACGGTGGCGCATTGGTTAGCATTGCTGCCTCACGGCGCCGAGGTCCCAGTTCAATCCCGGCTCTGGGTCACTGTCTGTATGAAGTTTGCACATACTCCCCGTGTTTGCCTGGGTTTCGCCCCCACAACTCAAAGGTCTGCAGGGTAGGTGGATTGGCCACGCTAAATTGCCCCTTAATTGGATAAAATTAATTGGGTACTCTAAATTTATAAAAGGGGAAAAAATGTGACCTTTCAACTGATAAGTTTAACACAATTTTAACTGATTCATATCAAACTGACGACTAGTGAAGAAAAAAATAAATTATATAGAAGATAACAATTGTTAATGTACAATTAAAGAAGGTTTATCGGTGCACAGTAAACTAATATCAAACCTGAAGGAAGCTGAATACTGAAACCTGGTAAACTAGCTACCAATTTTTAAAAAACATAATTTCAGTAATGAAGTGCAGCCATCCAGAATATCACTGTACCAATACCCTAAACAAGCAAACCATTTTATTTTCCTTTTATTTAGGAAAGTCAGCGGGGATTTTGTAAAGGCAAATGGTGTTTAACTAACAAGTTGTTTGAGGTAACAATGTTTGCTAATGATGTTAGTGTGGTTGGCAGATATGGACTTTCAAAAGATGTTTGATAAAAGTGCCACATAATAGTGACAGAAAAGTTGAAGCCAATGGGATAAAAGGGACAGTGGTGGCCTAGATATGAAGTTGGTTGACTGACAGGAAATAGAGGTAGATGGTTGTCTTTCGGACTGGAGGAAAATATACAGTGAAGTTTCCTAGGATCACTGCTTTTCTTGGGTGTACAGGGCATAATGAAGTGGTTAGCACTGTTGCTTCGCAGCGCCAAGGACATGGGTTTGATTCCTGGCTTGGGTCACTGTCTGTGCGGAGTCTGCATGTTCTCCCCGTGTCTGCGTGGGTTTCCTCCGGGTGCTCCGGTTTCCTCCCACAAGTCCCGAAAGACATGCTTGTTAGGGGAATTGGACATTCTGAATTCTTAATGTACCCGAACGGGCGATTATGGTATTTTCACAGTAACTTCATTGCAGTGTTAATGTAAGCCTACTTGTGACAATAATAAAGATTATTATAAGATTAATACAATTTCAAAATTTGCAGATGAATCAATGCTTGGAAATATTATGAATCATGAGGAGGATACTGATAGGACTTCAAAAAGATATAGACAGGCAGGTGGAATGGGGGGGATATGTGGCAGATGAAACTTAATGCAGTGAAATGTGAAGTGATGCGTTTTGATAAGAAGGAGGCAAGGCAATATAAACTAAAAGGCTTAATTCTTAAGAAGTGCAGGAATAGATAGACTGGGGGTCAATTTGTAAAAATCATTGGAGGTGGCAGAGTGGTTCAGAAAATGGTTAAAAAGGCATATGAAATTCTTGGCTTTATAAAGAGGCAGAGTACAAAAACAATGAAGTTATGATGAACCTTTATAGAACTGGTTTGGCCTCAACGAGTATTGTGTCCAATTCTGTACACCGCAGTTTAGAAAGGATGTGACCAGTTTCAGGAGGGTGCAGAAAAGATTTATGAGAATGGTTCCAGGAATGAGGGACTTCAGTTACCAGAATAGATTGCAGAAGCTAGGGCGGTTCTCTGTAGAGAAGGTTGAGTGGAAATTTGATGGAGTTCAGAATCATGAAGGTTCAAGACAGATGGAAAGAAACCTTTGACAGGTTGAAAACATTTAGGTGATATGGCGAAAAGAATTCTTACACAGCGAGTGGTTAGAATCTGGAATGAGAGGGTGGTGGTGGCAGATTCAGTTGTTGCTTTCAACAAAAATTGGGTAAGCAACTGAAGATTTGGAGAAAAAAAAGTTGCAGGGTTATGAGGTAAGGACATGGCAGTGGAACTAGCCGAACAGCACTTCTAGAGAACCGGCACAGACAGAACAGGCTGAATGGTTGCAGCACAGAAGGAGGTTATTCTATGATGCTAAGTGGGTTATTAGAACTAAGCCCAGCTTATCCTCACCTGACTTCCACACAAGAGCACTTCTGACAGGGTACCAAAGCAGGAATACTGCGTGACATAACCGCCCTAACTTAACACACTGAAGCCACTTGCAGCACCTTAACTGCTATTCTGAAAAGTGCCAAATTTAGCAGAAGCCAGTCATTATACCTTGAACTCTTTATCAGTATGGTTTGGCTTCTCGCTGCATTAAACATTTGAGCCCTGGGGACAATTGGTGCGGCTAAAATTGATCAGTACTTTGCTATAGATATCTCAGACATATCACATAAAATTCCTGATTGAGGATGTCCACTTATCCCATCTTAGTTCTTCCATCCAGAAAGACCCTACATATCCTCCCTTCCCCAATGTAGGATTGAATTTGTTTCCTAAATGATTCTAGAATTTCTTTGCCTTGACTACTCTACCTAGAAGTCCATTCGATGTGTTGGTCAGTCTATGTGTCAAACAGAATTTCCTGATAGCTGTTGGACAGCTTTCTTATTCTAATTCATTTAGTTTCTTTAAATACCAGAACACACACACACACCCAGTTGTAGCAATGCAGGATCAAGTCTTTGTTGAGATATCATACCTCACAATTTAGTATGTGTGCTCAGGTCATTATTGACACATACCTCACAATCCAACATTCACGCTTCACAATTCCAGTATGATTACAGCATACAAAGTCTCACTCGCACTTCCTACACTCATTCAACTTTTTATCTCTAAATTCCATCCATTCTACCAATAAATCATAGTAAATCAAAAATACTTACAAGTGACATCAAAACACCATGAATGCAACAAGCAGGCACTTGAAGTCTTCTCAGTCTCTCCTAATAATTTTATTACTGTGACATTATTGTTCTCACAAATTCTTCTGATAATTTTATTATCATAAACACAAGTGACCTGATTTCTGACCTGATGAGTACGAGCAGCCTTCTAAATAATAATCTTTTATAATACTCTTTATTGTCACAAGTAATGTACAATCACAGAGTACATTAACACTGCAATGAATTTACTGTGAAAAGCTCCTAGCTGCCACATTCTGGCGCATGTTCAGGTACACCGAGGGAGAATTCAGAATGTCCAAATTACCTAACAGCACGTCTTTCGGGACTTGTGGGAGGAAACCGGAGCACCCAAAGGAAACCCACGCAGACACAGGGAGAATGTGCCGACTCCGCACAGACAGTGACCCAAGCCGGGAATCGAACCTGGGACCCTGGAGCTGTGAAGCAACAGTGCTAACCACTGTGCTACCGTGCTTCTGATCTGTGACGACACATTTGTCTTAAACCCATGCTGAGCAGAAAGTTGTTTTAACTCATTCTGTGTTGGTCCCAAGGACAGCCCAAGATATTGAGATTCTTGGGCAATGTAACTTTTCATTCCCATAAAATCAATCTTAAATTTACTCCACAACTTTTCCCTATTCATAGTTACAATAATCTATTCTGATATTGTGTGGGATCAGAATCAGTTCGTAAGCATTTGTCATAAGGGACGGGTAAAGCATATCACCGGAACAGACAACTGATTTATCATGTTTTCTAGCTCAATCTCACAGTAGTATGTAGTACCTCATGCCTTTGGGCGATGCCAATGCCAGATTCTTGCATGTGCTACAATAAATTGCATGCTTACATGTTGAATAATACCAACGGATATTAAAGACAACAAAAGTGAAATAAGACCCTAAGTACCCAGAGAGCAATTGCCATAGCACAAGAGAAAGAAAGGAAATATTTGAGATAAAGATGAAACAACTTGGTGGTGATCAAATATACTGCAGGTCAGGTGCTTTATGTGGAGATAAGGGGGCTGCAGTTTAGATGTAAAAGCACACCCACTTGTAGCATTATTGTCAGAAGTCTGAAAGGTGGCTGCTTGTTCCTCAGCTGAGATCTATCTGGAAAAGAAGGGAAACTTGAAATTATCTTCTCGTTCATCAAAAAAATATATATTTTTTAAAATCAAAAGTGTGACATTACAGGGAGGATTGGAGCTGCTTGGACGGTGAGTATTGTAGCTTCAATCCCCTTTAGCACTGCATTACATTTATAATGTTATTAGTTAAACTCCATAACATAACTCCGATAATTGTTGAGTAATAGTTATAAACTTGAGACCTAATTAGTTAAATACATTAAAATAAATATGACAGGGCAGGTGATGTGTTACAGCTGTAATATGTGGGAGCTGGCAAATATTGTGATCCATGGTAACCACATGTGCATTAAATGTCTGCAGCTTGAGGAACCTCAGCTCAGAGTTGATGAGCTGGATTCAGCTTCGGACACTGCAATACATCACTGAGGGGGGAAAATCACCTGGACACTTTGAACTCTGAAGTAATAACCACACTTAGGCTAGGTTTGTCAGATTTGGTCCCTAAGTCAGGGACAGGGTGCTGTGACAAGAGGTAAGTATGGGGATCAAAAAGGTAGCAATGGAGGAGGCTCAGCCCTTACATTTGTCCAACAGTTTCAATGTTCTTGCAGCTTGATTGAATGAGAGCATGGACTGCAGGGATGATGAGCAAACTGGTCACAGCATTGTGGTAAAAGTAAAAATATTTGTAGTTGTAGTAGGGACCAGCATAGTTAGGTAGATTGGTACTGTTCTCTACAGCTGATAGCATGATTTTTGAAGGCTGTGTTGCTTGCCCTGTGCCAGGGTTAAGGACATTTCCTCAAGCCAGGAGAGGAACTTGGAGTGGGAGGGAAAGAATCCAGTTGTCATGGTCCATATGGATACCAACAACCTAGGTAGGACTGAGAAATAGGTTTAGTTGAGGGATAATGAGCAGCTAGAGACAAAATTTAAAAGCAGAACCAAAAAGATATTAATCTTTGGCTTGCTATCTGATCCACAATAAGTTGGCATAGAGTAAATAAGCTCAGAGTTGAATGATAAAGTAAATATATATTTTTTTTAGAATTCTTATTTTGGAGGCTGAGCTTTTCTGGCGTTCCTCATGTCATGCAGTGGCAGTTCCTTTACTTCTAAAAGCGTTGGCTCTGAGCCGTGAATATCACTTGGAGTATCTCACCTCGGAAGCCATCTTACATTTGGCATTTTCACAGGTGAGCTATGCTACAAATGTTAGTGTGACCAATTGTAAAGCTTACTGTATATACTCCAGTACGAGACAAGAAATGTATGTCCAAAAGAGAGAATGCTGGAAAACTTCAGGTCTGACAGCATCTATAAGGAGAGAAAAGAGCTAATGTTTCTAGTTCAGATGACCGTTGTCAAAGCTGGACTCGAAACGTTAGCTCTTTTCTCTCCTTACAGATGCTGCCAGTGCTGCTAAGATTTTCCAGCATTTTTTCTTTTGGTTTCAGATTCCAGCATCCGCAATAATTTGCTTTTATTAAGATTTGATCCCTAAGTCAGGGACAGGGTGCTGTGATAAGAGGCAAGTATGGGGATCCAGTATGTCCCTGTTTTGGTCTTTATTTAGAGGTGTCCTCTATTATTTTTAAATTTAGAGTGCCCAATTCATTTTTTCCAATTAAGGGGCAATTTAGTGTGGCCAATCCACCTAGCCTGCACATCTTTGGGTTGTGGGGGCGTAACCCACGCAGACACTGGGAGAATGTGCAAACTCCACTCGGACAGTGACTCAGAGCTGGGATCGAACCTGGGACCTCAATGCCGTGGGACAGCAGTGCTAACCACTGTGCCACCGTGCTGCCCTAGAGGAGCCCACTATAAGGATATTTCTTCCTTCCTGATTCCCTCCCATTGAAGCAATTTTGCTAATAATAACAGACCCAACACCACCTACTACCATACCAGTGGTTCCTAAGGGCTGTTGCTCCACTTCACTCATACGGTGCTGTTATGTTAAATATAAACAACTTTCTTATTGAACTTCAGTCCAAACATCCATCTTTCAATGAAAATGTTTTAAATGTACTGTAGGAACCAAGAAAGCGATGTAACTTAAACATCATTGCCAGGGGTGTGCACAAACATAATAATTACAACATGCACATTGAGCTTATTTTCCCCACAAATGTTAGTTTGCTTCCAGTGTTCCCATATCCTTTTATTTACTTTAAGCCTCCTTTCCTTCAATTATCTTTCTAACCTATACTTAAATGTTTGCATTGTCCTTGCTTCAATCATAGCCTCTGCGTTTTAAAAAATAAGGGTGAGATCTTCCAGCTGTTCACACGAGCGGGATCTTCCAGCCCCGCCCTGGCACACTCCCACCATGGGTTTCCCAGCAACGTGGGGTGGATTAAATGGGAAATCCCATTAACAGCAGGGGAACCAGAAGATCCCGCTGACTGCCAACGGCGGACTGGCTCCTGTGGCAGAGAAACACGCTGTTGGAAGACAAGAGAATCTCACCCAATGTTTCTCCTCTCTTTTCTCAGACCCTTGCATTTAATCTTATGTTAATGCCCCTTTATTCTAAACCAACGACTGGAAGCAGTCTGTTTCGATCTGCACTGCTTCATCACTTCATAATTTTAAACACCTCCAAATTACCCCATAATCTTTGGGGAGGCGGTGGCGTAGTGGTATTGTCACTCCACTGGTAAGCCAGAGACCCGGGGTAATGCTCTGGGTTCCCAGGTTCAAATCCCATTATGGCAGATAGTGAAATTTGAATTCAATAAAAATCTGATGTTGACCACAAAATCAATGCCGATTGTCATAAAAAACCATCTGGTATACTAATGTTCTTCAGGGATGGAAATCTGCCATTGTTGTCCGCACAGCAATGCGGTTGACTCTTGTCCCCTTCTGAAATGGCCTAGCAAGCCACTCTGTTCACGGGCAATTAGGGATAGGCAACAAATGCTGGCCCAGCCGGCGATGCCCACATCCCAAGACCAAATTTTAAAAATCATCTCTAGCCTAATAAAATTAGTACCAAATCTTGGTTTGTGCTTGTATTTTCTTCTACCAGGCAGCAACCTAATGAAGAAATATTATAAACTTGCCTTTGCTTCAAATTGATAAACTGGTCTTCGATTTTCTATAGATTCACCTTTACATCTTGACATCTGTCATCTATACCTCATTTACATAAAACCAGTAGTTATTTTATGGACTTATCCACCCGAGGTGCTGCTTTTAAGATTCAAAACGTACCACTACTCGTTGAATGACGCCTATTCAAAAGAAAAGAATGGAGAAAAAAACCTGGATAACAGCAATGTGACTGTTGAGGAGTTTCACAACTGTTCAACTATAGTATACCTCACTCCCCTAACTCACCAGATGACACTCGGAGTTCCAGATCAAGATCGTTATTCAAGCTACAGCAGGAGAACTTGTTTACCAACTCATGGCCCACCGTTTGTATTTTGACAATTTTCTGCATCTGTGGGCGATGTGTAGAGACATTGTCTCGTCACCTCCCCAGTCTGTGGCAAAACCAAGTTCAACTTTCTCAGCACTCATTGCCAGTGTGAAATCTGGATTTCTGAAACTAATCTCACGATTAATCCTCCTCTGCGAGATCGTGGTTTCTCACCACAGTCCCTGGGAGGTCCCCCTCACTCTCACGGTCGCCTGGCCGCTTGGTATGGATCCTCGTTTTACGCAACCGCTGATCTGGTCTGACAGTGCACAGATGAAGAGTATCATCAAACAATAGTTAATACTTTCCAAAGCTAGCCTGAGCAGATCCCATCGTCATCAGCATTTGTTGAGGGCATTTCACAGCTATTCAGTTATAGTGTTTCTCACTCCCTCACTCCCCTAACTGTCCAGGTGACACTGAGTTCCAGTTCAAGATCTTTATTCAAGCTATTGCAGGGGAACTTGTTTATCAACCCCCTCAGACTGACCATTTTAGTGAAAACAGACTTTTTAAACTTAAACCCTATATTGCACAAAATACATGATTTCATGAAGTAGAATTTTATACAGTATTGCACTGTTGCTGTACCGTTTCAATATTTATCTTTCTGACCAATGTTTTTCAGTCAGTTTGATTTCAAATCCAATATTTTCGATTCTGAAAGCTTATCACAGAATCTTTACAGTGCAGAAGGAGGCTATGCAGCCCACGGAGTCTGCACCAGCTCTCTGCCGAATCCCACTCCCCTGCCTTATGCCTGTAATTCGGCACATTTTTTTCTTTTCAGATAACAACCAATTCCTTTTGAATACCTCAATTGAACCTGCGTCGAACCACCCTTGTGAGTGAGAAACATTTTCCTCACATTATTTTTTGCCATTTATTTTGAATCTGTGCCCTCTAGCTCTTCATCCTCTCAAGTGGGTGCAGTTTTTCACTATCTATCCTGTCCATACTCCTCAGAATCGTGAATATCTCTTATCAAGTCTCCTCTAAACCACCTTTTCTCCAAGGAAAGCAGTCTCAACCCCTCCAATCTATCCTCATAGCTACAATTCTTTAACCTTGGAATCATTGTTTTTTTTTGCATTTAGTGTACCCAATTCATTTTTTCCAATTAAGGGGCAATTTAGCGTGGCCAATCAACCTAACCTGCACATCTTTGGGTTGTGGGGACGAAACCCACGCAAACATGGGGAGATTGTGCAAACTCCACACGGACAGTGACCCAGAGCCGGGATCGAACCTGGGACCTCGGCACCGTATGGCAACAGGGCTAACCCGCTGCACCACCTTGCTGCCCTCGAATCATGGTTAATCTCCTCTGTACTCTCTCCACTGTCTTCACATCCTTTCTCCCAAGTATGGTTGCCAGAACTGGATATGGTACCCCAAACAAGGCCTAACTAGTGCCTTATACAAGTTCAACATAATTTCCTTGCTTTTGTACTCAGTGCCCCTAATAATAAAACCCAAGATACGTTGTGCTTTATTAACTGCTCTCTCAACATATCCTGCCATCTTCAATGACTTATGTTCGTTTCCATCAAGGTCCCTCATTTCCTGCACCCCCTTTGGAGTTTCCCCCTTTATTTTATACAACCCCTCCATATTCTTCCTGCTAAAATGATTCACCTCACACTTCTAAACTGAACTTTGTCTGCCACAAGTTCAAGACTATCTTCATTCCTGTTGACATTTCCAATCTTCGCATCTGCAAATTTTGAAATCATGTCTTGAACACCACAGTCAAGGTCATTGATATATATCAGGAAGAGCAAAAGTCCCAATACGGACCTCTGAGGAACTCAACTACAAACCTTCCTCCAATCTGAAAAACAACCATTTAAAATCACTTTGTTTCCTGTCACTCAGTCAATTGTATCCAAGTGCCCACTTTCCCTTTTATTCCATGAGCTAGACGTTTGCTCACAAGTCTGTCATGTGGCACTGTATCAAATGCCTTTTGAAAATACATATACACGTCAACAGCATTGCCCTTATCAACCTTCTCTGTTACCTCTTCAAAACCTCCAGCAAGTTAGTAATATAAATTAAAATGCAATATAAAACATTTTTCTATATAAAATTGCTAACTTGATTGCTTTGTCAGAATTGTTATAATGTTTGAAGTAAATTATCTAAATGGGAGTACCTGAAAGCAATATTCCACTGAATTGCATCTTCCTAAACAGATTTAAATTTAAACCAAAATTAAAATATGATCCAGCAAACAATATGGCAGTAATTTCTGATCAAACTCGTGCCCTTAATGAACTAGAAAAATATATTAATTCATTTTTGCATGGCGCTGTGCACAGTCAAGTTCAAATGTATAGAGGAATTGAGTGTGAGGATCAACGGGGAAGAAATAGGAGAGATTCATTTTTATATTCCCCTTCCCATCAGAACAGCAGAAACAGGATTGTTTCGCAGTTGCAATACAAGAAGATAAAGGGTAAGGCTGGAGAGATTTAACCAGTAAATAGATTTCCAAGTGAAGATACATGAGGAAAATTAGGATAGAGATAGAAAGTATGTTCAAGCCATAGCTAAAAAATAGGAAACAGTAGGCATGGGAAGCAAATTTGTATGGGGTTTGGAAATTGAAAATCTGTTGCTTGTTTTAGATAGGTGGTAGAAAAGCTTGGGATTAAGATCTATATATTGGCGGCATGGTGGCACAGTAGTTAGCACTGTTGCCTCACAGCACCACTGCTGACTGTGTGGAGTTTGCCCGTTCTACCCATGTCTGTGTGGGTTTCCTCCCACAGTCCAAGATGTGCAGGTTAGGTGGATTGGCCATGCTAAATTGCCCCTTAGGTGGAGTTGTAGGAATGGGACGGGGGGGGGGGGGGGGGGGGGGGGGGAATTAGGGTGGTCTTTCGAAGGGTCAGTGCAGACTCGATGGACCAAATGGCCTCCTTCTGCACTGTAGGGATTCTATGATTCTATGAAAGCTGATGCTGGAATGGGTACACTAAAAGAGACCCATGGCAGAAAATAAATATAAAATAAATTACATACAGAATAAGATTGAGGAAAAGAAAACATGCAAAAATAGTGAACTTATCTGAAAACTTTAGAAACAAAGAAAGACAGAACTTAAACTTAACTACTGTTTCACCGAGCATTAGGAGGACTGAACGGTAAATTTATACATTGTGACACAGGAAGTGCATACCAGGTGTGATACTTTTAACAGTTTTCGCTAATAACCTCTTTTTTTCGCTTCAAAAAACTCAACCAAATTGTATCTTTCTACTAGCTGCTACTTGGAATTCCAGAGCAAGCTTTGAATGTGCTCCATATGGCGATCGAACCCATTCTGGCTAATGGAACAGTCTTGGATCGAGGGCGTGCTATGTTGTTGTTGGCAAAATGTCAAGTTGCTTCTGCAGCTTCTTGCCCTGCTCAAGAAAAAGCTGAAGGTAAATGCTTGAAACTTTTGATCAGCGCTGTATACTTTGCAAGGATTGCAGTAATGTTTCAAACTGTCAACATAAGAGTTTTCTCAAATCTTACTCAGGATCTATTAGGTCCAATATATATTCTTATTAATATCTGCCATGAGAAGACATTTCAAAACATTCCGCAGACTATCACTTTAAAAATTGAAAGTTTCTCAGACAAGTATTTGGTGAATAGACAGGCTATTTTAAAATTAGTTTCAACAGCATATTTTAAATCATACAGCACCTTAGAACACAAATAAGGCTGTTGTATCATTCTTACTAGTGTACTGCGAGTCAGATGTGTTTCCAATAAACATTGTATTTCCATTGAGACTTCCATATTGGACTATATATTTATAATATATTTGATAGGAAGAACAAGGAGATAAAAATAAAATGCACAATTATAAAAGTTGCAGAAGCAGAGAGACCTAGGGATAAATGTGCACAAATTGATGAAGGCAGCAGGGCAGATTAAGAATGTGATTTTATAAAGCATACCATATCTGCGCTTCATAAATAGAGTTGGAGAATACAAAAGCAAGAAAGTTATGAACCTTTATAAAACATTGGAATTTTCAATTCGATACATGTACAGACTGAGTTTCTCTAAGATTCTCAAATTCCTGCTTTGAATCTCAACAAAAGCTTGTCAGTTAGCTAGTCCCTGGTGCATTCTCTATGGCAATGCTTCAACCCATCAGAGCCCACTTGCCAACCAATTAGAACTCTCTTCTCATGCAGTATAAATTGTTGTTCCCTTTACTATTGCTATTCTTGTGAACTTTCCTGTTGAGTGCAAGACAAAAAGCTTCAACATTTTGTCTCTTTTTTCAGTCCTAAATTGAAGATGACTGTAGGTCTTTAAAATAATGTTGCTTTCCACACTTTCTAAAATCTAACTTTGTTTTTTAAGCTTTCGAATCAGCAATTGAAAATCTGAATGAAGCCAAGATATATTTTGAAAAAGCAGACTGCGGTGAGCGGATCAGAGAAGTCCTTTACTTACAGGCAAGGCTGTTCAACACTCTTGGAAAGACAAAAGAAAGAAATAAATGTGCCATGATGTTCCGCCAACTACACCAGGAGCTGCCAACCTATGGAGTGCCTCTTCTTTCATAGCATATGATGCATTTTAATGCAACAACTTAATATAAAGGAACATTTTTACAGTAAACCTTAATATCAAGCTTTATACAGTGGAAGATAAAGTATTCTTGATTTGACTTTGAAATAAGAAAATATCAAATTAAGTTTTTAAATAAAGAATTGACACCATCGTGTTAGCTAATTAGTTTGTATTGTCAGTCAGTAGTTAGATGCTTGGTAGGACGAAGGACATGCAGTAAACCGAGTATATTTACTAAGCAAATTACAGAATCTCGACAAACTACAGCACACCGAACCCGTGACTGAAAATACTGCAGCTTCTTGATTAAAAAACATCACTTTTCCCATAAAATCCAGTGAGTGCAGGATACGTTTATATAATACAAATTGATTATTTCTCTGAAGAAATTATACAATGTGCATGAAATGAATCCCAATCACTTAAGCAGTCTGGTCTTCAGGCGTGATTGATAGGGAATTATCCTATCAGCTCTGGTCTAGCCAGGACTTGCCTCACTATACTTAACCATAAAGTAACTGTTCATATGAATTTTAAATTGTTACTGGATTACTGTTTTAATTTATGCAAAGATCAGAACCTCAGTCTGGTGTGAAACTGTGTCTTTAGTTCTACAAAATCTGTAGCCCTGATGAGATTTTTGCTAACAGAATTAACATATAAACTTTTCTAAAATATAATTAAGGGATTCTAATAGTCCACAAATGAAGATGGATTGTTTTACAATAAAAGGCACCAGTTTATGGTGATTTTGAAAGGTACACTCCACAAATTCACCACTGGTTTAGGACTGATAAATAAATGGGCAGCCATTTAATTTTCATACAAGTATTCCAAACCTTTAATTCATTCAGAGGATGTGGTGTCCTGGCAACGCTGGGACTTATTGCCAATCCATAATTGCCCTGAGAAGGTGGTGGTGAGCTGTTTTCTTGCAACTTGAGTGGCATGCTAGCCCATTTCAGAGGACAGTGACAGATAGATCAAATTGGGTGTGGATGACCGATTTCCTTCCCTGAAAGACAGCAGCAAACCAGATGGGTTTCTACAACAATTTGGTAGTGTCACGGTCATCCTAACTGATGCTTACTTTATATTCCTTATTTATTTAATTGGATTTAAATTCACCAGCTACTGTCGTGGGATCTGAATGCCGGAATGTGGCGACTAGTGGCTTTTCACAATAACTTCATTGCAGTGTTAATGTAAGCCTACTTGTGACAAAGATTATTATTATTTCCTTTAGTCCAGGCCTCTGGGTTACCAATCTAGAAGCATAACCACTGTGCTATTGTACCACCACCACTGCCAACCCCCCAAAATTTTTCAAAATATAAAACGTTCACTGTTTAAGAATTCACAATAAATGGACTCCATTGTGAAGATGTATTGGAACAAGGTTATCAACAGATCTGTAACATTGTGCATTAAAATCAATGCATTGGGTGTTCCATTGAAAACTCATAGTAAGTACGCATATAAGTAGCACTGAGGAATGTTTTAATGTTACAGCAGATGTGCTGCATGACACACAGCTGCTATTATAATATGAGAGAAAAATGTGTTCTGATTAAAAACCGGTTGCAGCATGTTTTGGGCTGTATAAACTTTAGAAAGTGCATTAAATTGAAGGTGAAAGGCAAAGAGCTTTCATGTGAATGTTTGTTTTGTTTCCAAAATCCTATTGGATTTTTAAGCCAATTTTTAAATTAACCTATGTTTTGTTGACAGACAAGTTAATAATTGCTTACACATGTAAGAAAGAGAGTTTGTTACTTAATGTTATTTTTCAAAAAGAATCAGTTGAATTTTGGGATCCATCTTGAAATGAACTTGGTTGTCTCACCTGTATTTTGTTGATGACTAGAAAAGATCAATGCTAATGAGCTATTCCTGTGAAATTGAAATTCAAGATTCTAAAATTAATGAGCTGGATGAGGGACAAGAAATAAACGTGCAAATAAAAAAGCAGTCAGGAAGTTTATCTCATTTTTAATTTAATTGTTCCTACCGATGATTTTGAATTATTCTTGTATTCCATCTTGACTTTTGTTACCCTATTCTTAACCTCTTATTTCTTTATAGTCTTACAATTAGAAAGCAAAAAATATTTTGCATTCATAGTGTTTTTCATCACTCAAAACATCCAAACATTTTCCAGCCAATTAAGTACTTCTGAGGTGTAGTGTAGTCACTGTTGTAATGTAGGATATATTGTAATGTTATTAAACACACCAGCTTTTTACATCCTACTTGTGGTTTATTCTTGTATTAAGCTGACCCAAGAAAAGGATTTTTAAAAATCTATTCAGTTACAACAACAATATTAAATGCGATACAAGTATGCAAAATAGAAAATTGTGAATAAAAGTAAGATTTATGGTTTATTTGCATCAGTCTTCATTCAGGGAAAATGTTACAAAGATGTTTGGACACCGATCCCGGCCCCAGGTCGCTGTTTGTGTGGAGTTTTCACATTCAACCCATGTCTGCGTAGGTCTCACCTCCACAACCCCAAGATGTGCAGGGTAGGTGGATTGGCCATGTTAAATTGCCCCATAATTGAAAAAAAAAATCGGGTACGCTAAATTGGTATTAAAAGAAGATGTTTGGACACCTGATGTATCATGAAATAAAATTTTTGTGACATTGTAGAACTGAGTAATTAGATATGTAGATGCAAAATTTGTATTTGAAAGTTTACAGAAATTTTTTAAGAAACATGGAGTTTGCTGGGGGTGGAAGAGAATAGAGGAGACACTAGAACGTTCTTCATCTGAGTTTGAATGCTCCAAGACAAATGAGTTGAAACTCTCCTCTCTCGTCCAGTGGGACAGCTAAAATGGTTTAGGTACTCTGTATTGGTTCTTAGGTGGTTTAGGTCTACAGAAGATGGCAATAATTTGACTACCTTCCTGAGGAACCAGGAGAAGTGCTGATAAGTTGAAAACATTATTCTTTTTTAGGCAGCTGATATTCTAATGTTAGGTTTGAGGCAATTTAGGAAATGCTCTATTGTTCCAATTTTAGTATATGTGCTGCCGAAACGAGCACTAGGAAATGCCCTATAAGACATCTAAATGATTTATACCAAAAGCAGCATGCAGTTCTGAAACTTCTGAATATTTATGCATCTTTTCTATAGCGATTTAAAAAGTAACATTAATTGTCCAAGTTAATCAATCACTCAGGATAATAGTGAATAGAAGCAATTTTTCCAGCTATCTTACCAACCTTTGGTTAACAGGATGCCTCATGGTTTGGAAAATCTTTCCATGGAGGTAGGAACAGTGATAGAGCATTCAATGACAGAACGTGGAGATGGAGACAGTGATACAGGATACAATAGAGTATCTTGGTGAGCATATCTTGGACCAAAACACACACATCCATGGTCACCATACTCTTTGAGTATGGAACCTGAAGAAAAAGAGATTGTGCCATCTGGCAGCGTTAATTTAGTAATTTCATAGTAAAAGATCCACTGGTAAATAATGATCAAATACAACTGAATTCCAGATTAAGTTTGAAAATGACAAACACCAATCACAAACAAGAATCTTAAAAGCTAATCACATCGGTATGAGGGGAGAGCTCGATGTGATTGATTGGGAAGATAGACTTAAGGATAGGGTGGTAAACTTCAAAATGTTCAATAAATACACATTCTACTGAAAAATAAAAACTCAGCAAGGAAGATGGTTTACTAAGGAGGTTGGATAGGATAGGATTGTTACAATCTCAGCTAATGTTACCAGTGGACAATCAGGTCCCAGAGTGGAACCCGGCTCGAGAAATTCTAACTTTTATTTTTTGTTTAGAGATGTGGATGAACAGAACAAAAGAATAAAACATTTCAGACATAACAATGCACTACTCCTTCACCCCAGCTTGTCTCACTGGAACTCTGACTTTCACACAAAGATTTCTAAGTTCCACTCTCAAAGAACATACCTTTGAATCTTCTCCCAAGTAATGCTTTCTCTTGGATGCCTTCACCACAGATCCAGGATTTCAACCTCATTTTCAGTATTTCTCTACCCTGGATCACCACATGCATTCAAACTTCCACACAATCTCTTGGGTGCCCAGCCAGTGGCAACAGAACACGACTGCTTCACAGGCTGTATTAAGGTGTCACCAACCTTAGGATCACCACCGATGTCTATATTGTCTCTAGCTGACATCTGCAGGTCTGCACATTGTATCCCTAACTTTAACTCAGAGCCTTTCACTCAGTTCCTGACTTCACTGAACAGACCCCTTTCTTTCAGATTTCTGTTCTTTGTTCCCTTAGCTTCCTGGAACACACGTTCCCTGAATTCTGGGATTTTCTGTTCTTTAGCTTTTGGCACTTGCTTTCTGTCCCTCTCTATGCATTGTACTGGCAGTTTCTGTGGAATGTTTCTTGCCTCTCAGTTACCTGGGGCGGGATTCTCCGACCCCCGACGGGTCGGAGAATCGCTGGGGGCTGGCGTGAATCCCGCCCCCGCCGTGTCCCGAAGTCTCCGCCACCAGAGATTCGGCGGGGGCGGGAATCGCACCAGTCAGCGGGCCCACCCCCGTCGATTCTCCGGCCCGCGATGGGCCCAAGTCCCGCTGCTGGAATGCCTGTCCTGCCAGCGTGGATTAAACCACCTTTTGAACGGCGGTGCGGGCGGGCTCTGGGGCCCTGGGGGGGCGCGGGGCAATCTGGTCCTGGGGGGTGCCCCCACGGTGGCCTAGTCCACGATCGGGGCCCACCGATCCACGGGCGGGCCTGTGCCGTGGGGGCACTCTTTTTCTTCCGCCTTCGCCATGGTCTCCACTGGCGGAGGCGGAAGAAACCCCCTCCCCTGCGCATGCGCAGGATGACATCAGCCGCTGACGCTCCCGCGCATGCGCAGACCCGCGTCGCCCGGTGAAGACCTTTTGGCCCCGGCTGGCATGGCGCCAAAGGCCTTTCCCGCCAGCCGGTGGAGCGGAAACTGCTCCGGCGCATGCCTAGCCCCTGAAGGTGAGGGTTTGGCCCCTAAAGGTGCGGAGATGTCTGCACCTTTGGGGTGGCCCGACGCCGGAGTGGTTCCCACCGCTCCCATCATGCCGGGACCCCCTGCCAGGTAGGGGAGAATACCGCCCTAGGTTCCAGACTGAAGCTGCTTTTCAATATCAGTTTCTGGTTGCTGAGCAACCACGTAGTTTTTAAAAAATCTACAATTGCTTTTACGTCGTAAAACCTTCATTACATTGCAGACTAAATTTAAAGTGAAAAGTCAGACCTGTAGACTTGCAGGCACCTTTGTTTAACATAAAGCTAAACTGAAGTTTTAACCCTTTCCAAGCACACCAATACAGAAACATAAAAAATAAACTTAGACCTTATTTCTAACGTACAATATTAATACAAATTGCTTAAAATTATCTACATTTCTTAACAAAAATAGGTTAAAAGGCGAGGCATATAATTTGCAACAAAAAAAAATCTGGGGTTTGAGGGTGTTTTTGAAACCACCAAAAAGTTGACAAAAATAGATTATCAGAGTAAACTAGAGCTAGGAATATAAAAAACGATCGTAAGAACCTGAGAAGTAGAAACAGGATAAATTACTGTGGGGAATGAAGAAATGGCAGGGACATTGAACACATTTTTATGTCTTCACATGAGAAAACACAAATTACATTCTAGAAATAGGGGCAATGGAGCTGATTATATCATAAGAGATGTACTGGATAAACTAAAGGGACTAAAATTGAATAGATGCCCAGGACTAGATGTCAACAAAGATAATTGATGCAATGGCTATGATTTTCCAAAATTCCCAAGATTCTGGAACAATCCTGGCAGCATAGCAGTTAGCAAATGTAACACTGCTATTCAGTCAAGGAGGGAGAGAGAACTACAGGCCAGATAGCCTGACATGACTCATTGAGAAAATGCTAGAATCTATTAATCAGGAAATCTTAATGCATTTAGAAAATCATAATATGATCAGATCAACATGACTTTATGAAAGGGAATTCTGTTTTAAAAAGGTATTAGAGTTTTTTGAGGGTGTAACTAATAGGGTAGATAAAGGGGAGCCAGTAGATGAATTTCCAAAAGACAATCAATAAAATGCCACAGAAAAGGTTAATACACAAGATAAGGTGCTCATGAAGTTGAAGGTGATACATTGGCATGGATATAGGATGAGTTAACGGAGAGGGAGCAGAGAGTAGTGCCAAAATTCTGTTCAGAATAGGTAACATTTCAAGAAATCCGAACAACCAGCAATTAACCGACAGAATTATGCCATAAGATTTCACATTTTTAAACAAAAACTTTATTGTACGTAAAATGAAATTAAAGCAAGTACCACTATAGCTTATAAAGACTTGTACCATAAATTCAGTTTTACTTCTTCTCCCCCTATACCTCCTAAGAGAATGAAATGAAATTCGCTTATTGTCACAAGTAGGCTTCAAATGCAGTTACTGTGAAAAGCCCCTAGTCGCCACATTCCGGCACCTGTTCGGGGAGGCTGTTATGGGAATCTAACCATGCTGCTGGCCTCAGTCTGCTTTCAAAGCCAGTGATTTAGCCCAGTGTGCTAAACAGCCCCAGTATCCCTTATCTTACAAAATTCTGAGGGTTCTTTCACTTTTCCTATGACTGAGCCAAATTCCTCCAGAATTCACTTTAAGTTCTCTCCAGTGTATCAGCAATACTCTGAGGAAAGATTCTATGGGGCTCTTCCATTAGCTTTTTGGCTGCAGGACTCTCCACCTTCATACGCTTCATGATTACAGATGCGTTAGCTCCTTGTTCAGGTTGTCAACAGATATCCAATAGCCGTCCCATAGCTTCCCAAGGCAATTCTGTTGATTGCTTTTTATCAGAAGGCTCCATGAGGACTTAAGATTGTTTTCACTAGCTGCACCACCCACATTCCATATGGTTAATCATCAAATTTGTATTTTTTCTGCCTGATGTGCAGGCCTAACTCTCATCTCTTGGCTCCCTCGATAGGGTGAGATGCAATCTATACGAAAGCAAAGCTACAACCTGAACGTCTTGTTTCTGTCAGCAAATAAACATAGATAAATAAACAAAATAATCTTCTCATCAAGACTCCACCCTGAATCACTATATGGAAACAGAATACTTCGGAATGGTATGAACAGAAATGCAAACAAATTATTTTATTTTCAATGCAACTGATTCTGAAACCCATATGAATAATTTCTATCTCTAACATAGTTTAATGACCTTCTTTCCCAGAACTGCTAACGTTCAGCTTTTTAAATGGAGATAACGGTAAACACCCTGGCTCTACTAAGCGGTCCAGAAATGGGTCACCCATTGTACAAGGATTTTTTCACTGCCAGCTCTGACCTTGTAAGACAAACATAGGGTACCTTTTAAGAGTAATTAACTCCAAGCTTCTTTGAATTGCATTTACTTCAGAGTTGCTTATCATTTTCTCAATCAGATGCCCCACATTTATCTACAGTTAAAACTTTAAGTCCTAAAACCAGAAGTTATATTCTAAAACACATAAATCATGGACCAAATTTTTGCAATAGTTGGCATAAATGGGGCATTTTCAAGTTAGCAGGCTGTGACCAGTGGAATGCCACAAGGATCAATGCAGGGCCTCAGTTATTTACAACTTATATTAATGTCTTAAGAGAGCAATGTATCTAGGTTTGCTGATGATACAAAGCTAGGTGGGAGGATTCCAGCAGCAAAGAGATATAAACAGGTTGAAGGAGTGGGCAACAAGGTGACAGATGGAGGATAATTGGGAAGTGTTATTCACTTTGGTTGTAAGAAGAGAAAAAACAGGATATTTTTTAAATGGTGTGAAACTTGTAAATGTCAATGTTCAGAGAGACTCTGGTGTACTTGTACAAGGAACACAAGTTACCATGCAGGAATGAAATGAAATGAAAATCGCAAATGGCCTGTTGGCCTTTATTGCAAGAAGATTGTGAGTGCAAGAATAAAGAAGTCTGGCTACAATTGAATGCGGCTTTGGTGATTCCACATCTGGAATACTGTGCAATTTTGGTTCCCTTATTTAGAAACTCTCGCAAACTTCGACAGATGTGCGATAGAGAGCATCCTATCCGGCTGTATCACAGCCTGGTATGGCAACTGCTCGGTCCAAGATCGCAAGAAACTGCAGAGTGTGGCGAATTCAGCCCAACGCATCACACAAGCTTGCCACCCCATATTGATTCTGTCTACACCTCCCACTGCCTCAGGAAGGTAGACAGCATTATCAGAGACCCCTCCCACCCAGGCATTGCCTTCTTCCAGAGCCTTCCATCAGGCAGAAGGTAAGAAGTCTGAAGACTTGCACATCCAGACATAGGAACAACTTCTTCCCCACAGCTACAAGACTCCTCAATGACTCTCCTCAGACTGATCTGTTCCCTGTAAGAACACACAACACGACGCCCTATGCTGCTCTTGCTCATGTATTTCCTTTGTTTGGCCCCTTGTTCCGCACTGTAACCAATCACTGTTTGACGATGTACCATTTGTCAATGTTCTCTGATGATTATTCTTTTGTCTACTATGTACGTTCTGTGTACGTTCCCTCGGCTGCAGAAAAATACTTTTCACTGTACTTTGGTACATGTGACAATAAATCAAACCAAATCAAATCAAATCAAAAGGATGTAATTGCATTGGAGGCAGTACAGTGAAGGTCTATTAGATTGGTCCCTGGGCTGAGGGAGTTGTCCAATGATGATGAGCTGAGTAAATTGGTTCTATGTTCTCTGGAGTTCTTCTTGAAACATTCAAGATTATGAAGGGTCTTGTCAGGGTAGGTACTGAGAGGTTGATTTCCCTGTCTGGGAAATATAGAACAAGAGGGCACAGTATTGGGATAAAGGGCCGATCATTTAGGACTGAGATGAGGAGAATTTTCTTCACTCAAAAGGTTGTGAATCTTTGGATTTTCTACCCCATAGGTGCGTGGATGTTCTGCAAGCGAGGAAAGTGGAGTTGAAGCCTAAAGATCCACCATGATCATATTGAATAGTGGAGCAGGTGTGATGAGCTGTATGGCTGTCTCCCATTCTTATTTCATATGTTCTATCAATAGAATGTAAAAATATTAAATTTCTCACCAGTTGGTCAGATTTGACCTTGCTGAAATCAGTGGAGTATGAAAAAGGAAAGAAAGTTTTGAGAAGTTTATTTGTTCAGCAAATACCACTTCTATAGAAAATACTATGTAGAGTGTTCTTGTTGGGTTAGTGTAATAACATCAATTAGATTGAATTTCCATGTTGGCCCTGGAATGAGAAATGGTGTCCATGACTTTGAACTGATTTGGGAATCATTCCAAAACCACCTAATTCTGGGAAATCGTATTCCAGGCCATTAATGAAAATGCGCTCATTGCATCTGAGCAAACTTGTCAAATTATTAATAATTTTGTGGTGGGATTGCTGAAATTCACTTCATCTTGGTTTGGACAGAAGTTTTAGAAGTCACCACAACAAACAATATTCCTCTGACACATATTTTATCTATCAGTGTAAGTTCACACTCTGGTCACCTTTTTCAGGTTGAATGGCCCTCAATTTGGCAGTCTTTATTCCGACACACACCAGACTCTTGGCTCCTTTGCAAAAATACATCCATTTGCCATAATGAGGAATGCCAACTCGGGTTGTACACTTATATCAATGGCGGTTTGACTAGGTTGCGCAGGAGTGTCCAAGATAACACTGGAGGGAGGCATAATAGTATATTGAAACATTTACACGTAACAGCGTAGAACCTTAGAGCACAGAAAGAGGCCATCTGGCCCATCATGGTTGTACCAGCTCTGAAAGAATGATCCAATTCGTCCCTCTTGTAGTCATGCAAATTTTTTCTTTAAAATCACACATCCAACTCTTTTTTGAAGTTACTATTCATATTTTATTTAACTGTTCAATTTACAGTGCAGAAGGAGGCCATTCAGCCCATCGAGTTTGCACTGGCCCTTGGAAAGAGCAACCCAATTAAGCCCACACCTCCCACCTATCCCAGTATCCCCACCTAACCTTTTTGACACTAAGGACAATTTAGCATGGCCAATCCACCTAACCTGCACATCTTTGGACTGTGGGAGGAAACCAGAGCACCCGAAGGAAATCCACACAGACACGGGGAGAGCGTGCAGACTTCGCGCAGCCAGTGACCCAAGCCGGGAATCGAACCCAGGACCCTGGAGCTCTGAAGCAACTGTGCTAACCACTGCGCTACCGTGCTGCCCCAAATCACACATTGAATCCTTTTTAATATCATATACTTTGATAGTCTGGGTTTGCCACTTTTTATTCTATGCCCGAAGGCACTTTCAGAAGTGGCCTCCCTCTGGTTCATGTATCTCCTCCCCTGAGTGATTGCAGGGGTTCCTCCTTCCCTTTTCGACTTTTGTTTCCTGTCAGGCTTTGTATTTGCATCTCGCTGCCGATTGGTTAATGCCCGTGTCAATCACGCCCAGGGGAGGAGGCGTGTCGGGTTGTGCGCAGCCGCAACAGCGGGAGAGCGTGGTGTCCGTTTACCGGACTCTGAGCTCGAGCTGCTGGGCATCTGGCACCGAGGGGCTGGACATGTTGGTGTAGTTTCGGGACGCGGACACGGAGCAACTGTCATGAAGGTACTGGTCCCTTTGGTATTTTCGGAGCCGTCATGTTGCTGGCGTGGCCCTCCGTTCCTGGAACGGTGTGGCTGCCACCTCCCCGATCGGGAGACGAATGACTTGTCGCCGGTGTCTGTCCGCGGATAATATTTGGCACCAAGGACGGGGGTCGACGCCGATTTTTGAAGCGGCTTTTCCTCAGATTGGGGAGGAGGGGAGGGGGGCGGCAGCAGCAGCATCTTCAAGCGTCCTTTTCAAATCGCTGGAACAGGAGCTGTAGGTGTGGAAAATGCGAGTGGGCGTTTACTGATGGCGGTGGCTGTACTTTAATTTTGAATTTTACATCACAACAAGTGTGGAAGCCAGGCGTGTTATTTATTGTGTTATTTACCGGCGACAGCAGCAAGGGAGGGAGGAGGGCTGCCTTGACTCTCGGTTCGGCGGGCTGTGTGGGTGTTTCTCTCTGGTTTCTTACAGAGGCCGTGAGTGTGGCGCAGGGAATTGTACACATGTGAAAGCTTTCCAGCCGCAATCCCTGGGGATTTTATCACATCCTCCCTAAATCGCCGTTCATGCTTGATGTCAAATCCCAGTTTTTGCAATGTTCGATGTCAGCGTACGGGGGAGAGAGTGTCTGATTTAGGAATTGTGTAGGCGTCCAGTGATTTTATTTTAAATAAATTATGTTTTGGCGAAAATGTCTGAAAATTTTAACTGTTTAATCATTGACAGTGTGAGTGTAGTGAAAAGTATGAATTGCAAAATTAAAAAAAAATGATTTTCATAATCTCTTTGACTGACATTTTGCTTTTTCTGCGTTTAATTCTATTTGACGACTTCCAGCCTTCATTTTATACACAAATAGATTGCGCTATACCTGTCATTCATTCATTCACTACTTCTATTCACTAGGATTTCACTGCACTTTATTGCAGTGTTAATGTAAGCCTACTTGTGACAATAATAAAGATTATTATTATTAAGAATGACAGTAGTCAGGCAACGTTTTAGTGTAGTTGCCTTAAAGGTGTGCTTCACTAAGATTTCAATTGCAGTTGGCTTGAATTTATTTTTGCATTTTGAATTGCAGTTAAATTGTATAACACAAAATTAATATTGTCCTCAATTTGGGAAGCATGTTTTGAGTTAAATAGTATTAGAATGAAGTAATGATGGATGAAATTTACGATTGTGTTCAGGGTGACAGACAAGAAATATTATACAATAATACATCAACAAGAACAAAAACTCAGCAGATCTGACAGTCGGGCAGGAAAGCAGAGTTAACGTTTTGAGTCCTTTTGGCTCTTTGTCAGATCTAAAGGGAGAATGTGTTAAATATTGAAGTGTGTGTCATGATATGCAGACATGCAGATAATATACAGACAGGCAGCCAATGAACACAGAACAGGACATGACCAATGAGCAGGCAGGACACTCAGGGGTGGTATCTCACTATAAACGGCACTCACACTCCGCCTCTTTCCACTGATGAACATCTACAGAGTGAGTCAGGGTGTATGTACAGTATCACACCTCCAGCACGTGGCTAGGAGCTAGCCTGGTTCAGTCAGACAGAGTAACCACACTTAGGTTAGCAGAGAGTCGAACTCATAGAGAACTGTACTAACTGTGCTACTGGTTCAGTAAATCAGATTGAACTAACTTCAAGGTCTGGAGTATCCTTTGGTTAAAGCTGCATCCAGTTGCCAATTCCGACGACAGCGCGTTCAGAGTGTGCAACAACGATTACAGGATTCTGATCCTGACAACACAACGGATCCAGAGGAAGAATGCCTGGACTCCGCCTACTGTGTGCGCATCATTACCAAATGTGAATATGCCACATCCAACTCATCACAAATTCAATCCATCCTCGCTGTGGATTCTGCGGACGAATGGCGTGCGGTGATGCAGGTCAACCATTGCTTCATCCAGTTTAATCTGGACACAGATGCTTCTGCCAACCTCCTCTCACAGGCAGATTTCAAACACATCAAGAAGCCCCCCAAGGTCCTTCCAGCAGCCTGCAGGCTACAACGGAAATGTCATCATGGCACTGGGATCCTGCCATCTACTCGTCTCCAACCGGAGCACCCATGCAAGGTTACATTTTGAAATTGTCAAGCCAGACAGGGCATCCCTACTTGGCGCGCATGCCTGCAAGCAGCTGAACCTCGTGCAGCGGGTTTACACAACGATATCCTCAAATGTGGATCTTCAGGCCGACATTGACGACATCTTCGCTCAGTATCCGGATGTGTTCGACGGGATGGGCACGCTGCTATATCGATACAAGATTCTGCTATGACCTGATGTCAAGCCAGTGGTCCACGCACCACGTCGGGTCCCCGCTCCGCTGAGGGAGCGCCTGAAGGCACAGCTTAAGGATCTTCAGCAACAGGGCATCATTCCCAAGGTAACCGAAGCGACTGACTGGGTCAGCTCGATGATATGTGTGAGAAAGCCTTCGGGAGATCTGCGCATCTGCATTGATCCCAAGGATCTCAGTAAGAATATAATGCGTGAACACTACCCCATCCCGAAGCGGGAGGAACTCACCAGTGAAATAGCACACGCACATTTTTTCACCAAGTTAGATGCGTCACATGGATTTTGGCAAATCCAGCTGGATGAGTCCAGCAGAAGGCTCTGCACCTTCAACACACCGTTTGGCAGATATTGCTATAATCGCATGCCGTTTGGCATTGTCTCGGCATCGGAGATCTTCCATTGCATCATGGAGCAGATGATGGAGGGCATTGAAGGGGTTCGTGTGTACATGGACGACATCATCATATGGTCCACGACCCCTGAAGAGCATGTTTCCCATCTTCAGCAGGTATTCCGCCATGTCCATGCCAATGGCCTGAAGCTGAACAGGTCCAAATGTTGCTTTGGCATGTCGACACTCCAGTTCCTAGGTGACCAGATCTCTCAGCAGGGCGTGCGCCCGGACACAGACAAGGTCAAGGCCATCAAAGCCATGAAAGTCCCTGAAGACAAGAAGGTGGTGTTGTGCTTCCTGGGCATGGTCAATTTTCTGGGCACTTCATCCCAAACCTGGCCCCTCACACCACGGCCCTACGAAACCTGGTAAAAAAGTCCACTGCCTTTGAGTGGAAGGCAGCACATCAGGCAGAGTGGTTGGAGCTGAAAGCCAAGCTCACCACTGCACCCATCTTGGCATTTTTAGACCCAGACAGGGAGACGAAGATCTCGACAGATGTGAGCCAGGATGGCATTGGTGCGGTGCTGCTTCAACCCGATGACACTTCATCCTGGGCACCGGTAGCCTAAGCACGAGGACCATGATGCCCACCGAAACAAGGTATCAGCAATTGGAGAAGGAATGCCTGGTCTTCTCACTGGCATTCTCAAGTTTCACGATTATGTCTACGGCCTGCCGACATTCACTGTTGAAACGGATCATCAGCCTCTGGTCCACATTATCCACAAGGACCTGAACGACATGACGCCTCGGTTGCAGCGCATCCTCATCAAACTCAGAAGGTATGACTTTGACTTAGTGTACACGCCTGGCAAGGAGCTCATCATCGCTGATGCATTGTCCCGCTCCATCACATTGCCTAGTGAACCACTGGAAATCATCCGGCAGATTGAATCACAGGTGCGGCTCATGCACCACCTCGCCAATGGCTGGCAGAAAGGTCGGTGCCCTCAATTTTACAATGTAAAGAGCGACCTGACGGTGATTGATGGTATCTTCCTCAAGTTGGACCGGATTGTCATTCCACTCAGTCTCCAGAGCTTGGTGGGCTCCGCCAAATCCATGAGGGACACCTGGGCGTCGAGAAGTGCAGACGCAGAGCCAGGCAGGCTGTCTACTGGCCCGGTATTAGCCAGGACATCTCGAACATGGTTCTCAACTGTGCGACCTGTCAACGCTTCCAGCCAGCGCTGAGCAAGGAGACGCTCCAGCAGCATGAAATCGAGACCTCCCCGTGGCCCAAGGTTGGCATCGACCTCTTTTGTGCGAATGGTCGTGACTACGTGTTGATTATTGACTATTTCTCAAATTACCCTGAAGTCGTGAAGCTCTCCGACCTCACATCTCGGACCGTCATCAAGGCCTGTAAGGAGACATTCTCCAGGCATGGTATCCCACTCACTGTCATGAGTGACTGGCCCGTGCTTCAACAGCCACGAGTGGTCTATGTTTGTCAAGTCATACCATTTCAAACATGTCACTTCCAGCCCACACTATCCGCAGTCCAATGGGAAGGTTGAAAAAGGGGTGCACATTGTGAAACAGCTCATTTGCAAGGCCACGGATTCAGCTTCTGACATCTACCTCGCGCTGCTTGCGCATAGGACGACCCCACTGTATACTGACATGTCGCCGGCTCAACTCCTGATGAACAGGGACCTGCGGACGACACTTCCAGCCATACACTTGCCCAACCTGGATCACCTCCCGGTGCTGCAGAAGGTGCAGCAGCTCCGAAACCAGCAAAAGCAGGGCTATGATGCTCATGCCACCGATTTGCCTGGGTTACCCCCGGCAGACACTGTCAGGATCAAGATACCGGATGGTGGCAGGTCTGCTCCAGCTGTCATTGTTTGACAGGCTGCGCCCTGCTCGTATGTTGTATGTATGGCTGATGGTTCTGTTGGGCGACGAAACAGACGGGCACTGCGCATAGTTGCCTGCCCGCAACCGCTTTCTTCTCCATTTCCGTCCGTTGTTTTGCCACCTCCTGATACCTCGAACTACGAGGCCACCAGTCAGGCTTCCATCCCGCCTGTCAAGGCGCCGTCATCCCCACCACCACCTCTCCAGCGGTCGACAAGGATCAGGCCCTGAGACTGGACTTTTGAACATTTGTTTTGTTTGCTATGTTCTGTTTTTTCACATTAGACAGCTGTCTTCACATGTAAATACATTCACATATCTCACCGCTTGTAAATATGTTAATATATGCCACCACATGTAAGTAGGTTCCCATATGCCAACAAAACATTTTTAAAAAAAGGAGCGATGTCATGATATGCAGATAATGATATACAGACACGCATTGACAGGCAGCTAATGAACACAGAGAACAGGACATGACCAATGAGCAGGCAGGACACTCAAGGATGGTATCTCACTATAAAAGGCACGAGGCGCTCACACTCCGCCTCTTTCCACTGATGAACATCTACAGAGTGAGTCAGGGTGTATACAGTATCACACCTCCAGCACGTGGCTAAGAGCTAGTCTAGTTCAGTCAGACAGAGTAACCACACTTAGGTCAGCAGAGAGTCGAACTCATAGAGAACTGTGCTAACTGTGCTACTGGTTCAATAAATCAGATTGAACTAACTTCAGGGTCTGGAATATCTTTTGGTTAAAGCTGCATCCAGTTGCAGCCTGTGTTATCCCAGAGTACATAACACATCAGTGTGAGAGATTTAAACAAAATGTATCAACTTTAAGAACACATGACAGATAGCCTAGTGTAAGAGTGGGAGGTCAAAGGGGTTTCTTGGCCCGAAAACTTTGGAAAATCCTGTTCCAATGTCTTTTGACTGGTTAAACTGCATGTCTGGGGATGCTTCAGATTGATTGGTTGCAGAGACACACTGTTGCTTACCTTGCTCTCTCACACCATAGTTCCCATACAGCGGGAGATGCTCTGAAAAAGGATCTCTAATATTGTTAAGTGGTTGTTCAAAACCTCTGAAATGTCTCTGGGCATATAAATGTAATGAACAGCAGGGCTTTGCCACTGATTACAAAATCCGGGCCAGTGAATTAAAGAGCACTTCTACAGAATGGCTCTCAGCTCATTTTCCAGCACAACAATCACTGACTGCACTTCAGAGTAATTCATTGCATGTGAAATGCTAAGGTGCTTTTTCCTATCATCTTTTTCTCTCATCTTTCCCTTCATTGTTTTCTTGAGATTTGACTTGCTTAATTATGGTCAGTTGATAGACTTACCTTTCAACTCTCATTTGTAAATAATGGAGAATTTCTTGTCTGGGGTACTTCAGTTCATGAAGCTGTATGTAAGCCATTCCAACAAGTCTTAACAAAAATCTCAGTTGCATATATAACACAACTGAAGCAGAATGTTTTTCTGCTATAATATAAGTGAATATAATGTTAGATATCATCCTCAAATGATTTGCCCCAATGATTGTTACTCTGTTTTAGCCTAGACGTTTAAATCACAGAATAACACAGCACAGCAGAGGCCCTTTGGCCCATTGAGTCCGCACTGACACATGATAAAACACCTGATCTGCCTACCTAATCCCATTTGGCAGCACTTGGCCCATAGCCTTGAATGCTATGACGTGTCAAATGCTCATCCAGGCAACCCACATTTACCAACAACCCAAATAGTGCATTCTAGACTGTCACCACTCGCAAAACGTTTTTCCTCATATCCCCCCAAAACCTCCTGCCCTGACCTTGAACTTGTGTCCCCTCGTAACTGACCCTTCAACTAAGGGGAACAGCTGCTCCCTATCCACCTTGTCCATGCCCCTCATAATCTTGCACTACTCGATCAGGTCATCCCCTCAATCTCCAGCAAAAACAACCCAGGCCTATCCAACCTCGCTTCATAACCTAAATGTTCCATCCCAGCCAACATCCTGGTGAATCGCCTCTGCAGCCCCTCCATTGCAAACACATCCTTCCTATAATGTGGCGATCAGAATTGCACACACTGCTCTAGCTGTGGCCTCACCAAAGTTCTATACAATACCAACATGACCTCCCTGCTTTTGTAATCTACGCTTCCATTGATCAAGGCAAGTGTCCCATATACCTTTTTTCAGCACCCTATTAACCTGCCCTCTGCCTTCAGAGATCTATGGACAAACACACCCAAGGTCCCTTTGTTCCTCGGGGAACTCCCCAGTGTCATGTCATTCATTAAATACTTCCTTGTCACATTACTCCTTCCAAAGTGTCTCACCTCATTTTTCAGGGTTAAATACCATCAGTCACTTCTGCCCATTTGACAATCACATCTATATCTACCTGTAACCCAAGACACTCAACCTCACCGTTAACCACCTGGCCAATCTTGGCGTCATCTGCAAACTTACTGATCCTACCCACCACCTAATCATCTATGTCATTTGTATAAATGACAAACAATAGGGGACCCAGCACAAATCCCTGTGGTACACCACTGGACACTGCTTCCATCACCCTCTGTCTCCTACAGCTAAGCCAATTTTGAATCCACCTTATCAAGTTACATATATCCCATGTGCATTTGCCTTATTTGTAAGTTTCCCATGTGGGACCTCGTTAAAGGCTTTGCTGAAATCCATGCAAACTACATTAACTGCACTACCCTCCTGCTCACATGGTCAAAAAGTTCAACAAATATGTTAGGCATGGCCTCCCTCTGACAAAAGCCATTCTGACGATTGCTGATCAAACCTTGCCTCTCCAAGTGGAGATAGATTCTCTCCTCAGAATTTTCTCCAATGGTTTCCCTACCACTGACATGAGACTCACTGGTCTGTAGTTCCCTGGCTTATCTCTACAACCTTTCTTAAATAGTGGGACCACATTAGCTGTTCTCCAGTCCTCTGGCACCTCCTCCGAGGCCAGAGAGGAATTAAAAGTCTGGATCAAAGCAGTCTCCTTCCTCGCTTCCCAGAGCATCCTGGGACACAATTCATCTCCACCTGGAGATTTGTCCACTTTTAAGCCGGACAACAGCTCCAACACCTTGTCAGTCCTCACTCACTCTCTCTCTCTCTCTCTCTCTCCCTGAGTTCTATATCTACTGCCTCATTCTCTTAGGTGATCTCAGATAAGAAGTATTCATTCAACATCTTACCAATGTCCTCTGGCTCTCCCCACAGGGAGAGAGCTCTTTCCCTGGTTATCCTCTTCCCATTAATATACTTATAGGATATTGTGGGATTTCCCCTAATTTTACCAGCCAGAGCTTTCTCATATCCCCTCTTTGCTCTCCTTATTGCTTTCTTAAACTCCATCCTGCACTTTCTCTACTCCACTCATGCCTCTGTTGATTTGCTCCCCTTGTACTTGCTAAAAGCCTCTTTTTTTCTTCTCATCATATCCTGAATGTCTCTGCTCATTTTTGGTTTTCTGGGCTAGTTACTCCTTCCTATTACTCTAGAGGGAACATGTTGGGCCTGTATCCTCCCCATTTCCTTTTTGAACAACCCCCACTGCTCTTCTGTAGATTTCCCCCCCGAGTAACATTTTCCGTCTACGGTGGCCAGAGCCTGCCTTATTTTTCTCAATTCTGCTCTCCCCAATCCACAACCTGTTTTTGCAACTTGTCCATTTCTTTGTCCATAACAAACTTAAATTGTACCATGTTGTAGTCGCTATCACCAAAATGCTCCCCCACCAACACATCAACCACCTGTCTGGCTTCATCCCCCAGAATTAGTCCAGCACTGCACTCACTGTCCCTTGTTGGACCCTCTACACATTGAGCTAAAAAGTTCTCCGGTATACATTTTAAGAACTCCAGTCCATTTAAGCCCTTAACGCAGTGTCTATCCCAATTAATGTTAGGAAAGTTGAAATCACCTAATATAATTGCCCTATTATTTTTGCACACCTCTGCGAATTGCGTACATATTTACTCCTCGATTTCCCGCTGACTATCTGGGGGTTTATAATAAACACCTAGAAATGTGGCTGTCCCTTTTGAAATGAAATGAAAATTGCTTATTGTCACAAGTAGGCTTCAAATGAAGTTACTGTGAAAAGCCCCTAGTCGCTACATTCCGGCGCCTGTTCGGGGAGGCTGTTACGGGAATTGAACCGTGCTGCTGGCCTGCTTTCAAAGCCAGCGATTTAGCCCTGTGCTAAACAGCCCCTGCTTTTGTTCCCAAGCTCGACCCACAAAGCCTCCTTTGATGTTCCCTCCAAGATATCATCTCTCCTTACTGCAATAACTGACTGCTTAGCTAATAATGCAATGCCACTTCCTCTTTTAACCCCTCTGTCTCACCTGAAGCTTCTGTATCCCAGGATGTTGAGCTGCCAATCCTGTCCCTCCCTCAACCATGTCTCTGTGATGGCTACTATATCACAATTCTACGTGTCAATCCTTGCACTTACTCGTTTTACCTGTAATATTCCTGGCATTAAAGTAGATGCTATCCAGCTTGTCTTACTCCCTTGAAATTTACTACCACTGTATTTCCTCTGACTTGATTGCTTTTCTGTGTCACGCTGTGTCCCTATTCTGCCAACAGGCTGTGTCCCCTCTCCTGCCAAATTAGTTTAAACTCCACCTTGCCATCATTAGAATGCATTGTTTGTTACACAATTGTGTGCTTTTTTTTCTTTATAAGCAAATGTTCAAGTTTCCCTGTGAATGTCTGTCTTTTTCTACCGTTTTGTTGTTAAACTCACCAACAAAATAAAATGTTGACTTCCACATTCATTTGAGCATCCTTCAAAGAAAATTTTGTTTTACCAGTGTGCATGAGCTGATCTGTACAAGAGAGCTGCCTCAATTCCTTTTCATGTGCTTAAGTTTGACTTTTGGTTTGGTTGGTTGACTGAAGAATAGAAAGATTATTGCTGAAAAAATACATTTTGTCGAAGCAATTCATCATGCATCAACAGGACAATTGCAAGGATACTAATGTCAGGGGAAACAGCAACTTTGTACTGTATGAGAAAAGAGAAACTTCGGCAATCACTCGCTAACGAGTATGATTGTGCACCTTAGAAACACTCGCTAACGAGTATGAGTAAATCCACCTTAGAAACTCTGTGGTCATAGGTTCTGTGGGTACTTGCATTGCTGATGAGCTCGATCCTAGAGCCACATCTTCGACGTGGTGTCGGCAGGTGTTTCCGGGACCTGAGATCGGTCCTTGGACTGTAGATCGCTGGTATCCCTTTCTTAGGCTCTTTTTCTGATCCTCTTCTTGCCGTCATGTGGCTTCAAAGTATTGTGTCCCTTCAATCAGGAGGTTTCTACAAGTTTGTCTCTTCTAATCTTGGAGATTCTCTACTGAGAAAGTAGAGATGGCGATGTCATCCGCATACTGAAGCTCCAAGAGCGATGTTTTTTTTCTTGGATTTCAACCAGTTGAGATTGGAAAGTTTTCCGTGCATCCTGTAGACGGAGTCCGCTCCACTGGGAAGCTTGCTGTTTTTTTTATATAAACATTTTATTGAGGTATTTATGGTTTTACAACAACAACAAAATATACAATGCACATGAATTTATAAACATAGTGCAAAAGCCGTCTTCCTCCCTTACAGGTCCTACCTTTACTAACCCTCTAAACTAAGCTAACCCCTAGGCCCCCCCTCTCTGCTGACGGTTAATTTTCCGCAAAGAAGTCGACGAACGGCTGCCACCTCCGGGCGAACCCTAACATTGACCCTCTCAAGGCGAACTTGATTTTCTCCAGTCAGAGAAAGCTAGCCATGTCAGTTAGCCAGGTCTCCAACTTCGGGGGCTTTGAGTCCCTCCAAGCTAATAATATCTGTCTCCGGGCTACCAGAGCGGCAAAGGCCAGAACGTCTACCTCTTTCTCCTCCTGGAATCCCGGGTCTTCCGACACCCCGAAAATCGCCACCTCTGGCCTCGGCGCCAGCCTTGTTTCAATACTTTGGACATGTCATCCGCAAACCCCTGCCAGAATCCCCTAAGCTTCGGGCATGTCCAGAACATGTGAACATGGTTCGCTGGTCCTCCCGCATACCTTGCGCACCTGTCTTCCACCCCAAAGAACCTGCTCATCTGGGCCACTGTCATGTGAGCCCGTGAACGACCTTGAATTGAATCAGGCTGAGCCTGGCACATGTTGTGGAAGCGTTGACTCTACTCAACGCGTCCGCCCAGAGACCATCCTCTAACTCTCCTCCCAACTCCTCTTCCTACTTGCGCTTCAGCTCCTCAGTCTGCATCTCCTCCGACCCCATGTGTTCCTTGTAAATTTCAGAGACCCTCCCTTCTCCCACCTACACTCTAGAAACTACCTGAATTCATTTCCGCTCGCCAATCCAAATTTCCCCTCCAACTCCCTCAGGCTAGAAAAGCTCCCCTCTATAAACATATCCCCCATCCTCTCAATCCCTGCTCTCTGCCATCTCCGAAACCCTCCATCCATCCTACCAGGGGCGAACCGGTGATTATTATAGATTGGAGACCACACCGATGCTCCCTCCGCTCCCATATGCCTCCTCCATTGCCCCCGGTCTGAGCTGCCACCACCACGGGGCCGGTGGAGTACCGAGCGGTGGGCACGGCAGAGGCGCCGTTACCAACGCCCCCAAACTGGTGCCCTTGCATGAAGCCGCCTCAACACGCTCCCATGCCGACCCTCCCCCCACCACCCACTTCCTGATCATGGCTATGTTCGCCGCCCAATAGTAATTACTGAAGTTCGGCAGCGTCAGCCCGCCCTACCCCCCCCCCCCCCCCCCCCCCCCCCCCGGCTCCGCTCAAGCATCCCCTTTTTTACTCGCGGGGTCTTGCCCGCCCATAAAAAGCCAGTGATTACCTTATTGACCCGTTTAAAAAAGGACCGCAGAATGAAGATGTGGAGACACTGAAACGCAAACTGGAATCTCGGGAGGACAGTCATTTTCACTGTCTGAACTCTCCCAGCTAGTGAAAACGGAAACGCGTCCCATCTCCGAAAATCTGGTCCACTAGTCGGGCCAGATTAAGCTTGTGCAGCCGTTCCCATTCCTGCGCCACCTGGATGCCTAGGTACCGAAAGCTTCCCCTTACCACTCTAAACGGCAGTTCCACAGTCGCCTCCTGCCCCCTTGCTTGGACCGCAAACGTCTCACTTTTCCCCATATTTAGTTTATATCCCGAAAACCGGCTGAATTCCCCCAGAATCCTCATAATTTCTTCCATCCCCTCTAATGAGTCCGATACATACAGGAGCAGATCGTCTGTATAAAGCGAGACTCTGCGTTCCACACTCTTTCAATAGGGATATCGGCCTATAGGACCCACACAGCTCCGGGTCCTTGTCCCGCTTCAGGATCAATGAGATTGTGGCCTGTGACATCGTCGGGGGAAGCACCCCACGCTCCCGTGCCTCATTGAATGTCCTCATCAACAGTGGCCCCAATATCCCAGAGAACCTTTTATAGAACTCCACTGGGTACCCATCCGGACCCGGGCCTTTACCCGACTGCATGGCCTTCAGACCCTCCGCTATCTCTTCCAACCCGATTAAGGCCCCCAGCCCTTCTACCAATCCCCCGTCCACCTTAGGGAAATTCAGCCCCCCTAAGAAGTGCCTCATCTCCTCCGGCCCCGCTGGGGGTTCCGACCCATACAGCCTACTGTAAAACTCCTTGAATGCCTTATTCACCCCTGCTGAGTCCCCAACCAGGCTCCCGTCCCCATCCTTTACTTTCCCTATCTCTCTGGCTGCCTCCCTCTTTCTAAGGTGACGTGTAAGCATTCTGCTGGCCTTCTCCCCATGCTCATAGATCGCCTTCCTCAGCTGCTCAACCGCACTCCCTGTTCGGCACAAGCCAAACGCCGCACATAGCCTCTGTCGTTCACTTAAAAGCTCTGCCTCTGGGGTCTCTGCATACCTCCTGTCGACCTGCAATATCTCCGTTATCAGTCGGTCTGTCTCTTCTCTGTCTACCTTCTCCCTCTGGGCCCGTATCGAGATCACCTCCCCTCTAACCACCGCCTTCAATGCCTCCCAGACCACCGCTGCTGAAACGTCACCCATGCCGTTGACTTCCAGGTAGTTCTCAGTACATTTCCTCAGTCGCCTGCACATCTCTTCGTCAGCTAAAAGTCCCACATCCATTGCTCTTGACAATGTGAAGGATGGTTGCAATGAAAATGTGTAAAGGGGTGGAAGCATTTACACAGCCCTGCTTGACTCCAGTCTTGACCTAAAAGGTTTCTTTCTTATTTCCGTTGGTGTGGATTGTCACCGACATCTTCTTGTCATGGAGGAGTTGAAGGATGTTGATAAATTGCTCTGGACAGCCGGCTTTTAACAGGATCTTCCATAGCACATCCCGATTGAGTCAAAAGCCTTGGTCAGATTGATGAAGGGCATGTAGAGTGGTTGATATTGCTCCTGGCATTTTTCTTGAAGTTGCCGAGCAATGAAAATCATGTCCGTTATTCCACGGTTTGGTTGGAAGTCAAATTGGTTTTCCAGGAGGATTTCTTCAGAAACTGGGAGAAGGCGGCTTGTGAGAATCTGGGCAATGATCTTCCAGGTGATGGAGAGTAGGGAGATTCTTCGGTGGTTCCCACAGTCTGCTTTGTCTCCTTTCTTGAAGATGATGGGGATGACGGCATCCCTGAGGTTGGCAGGTATTTCTTCTCTGTTCCAAATTTTCAAGAACAGCTGATGGAGATGACTGATGATCTTTTCTCTAAGTTTGAACATCTCTGCTGGGATCTCATCCATTCCTATGGCTTTTCCAGTTTTTTTTTTTTTCTAAACCCATTATCACGCCTCCTATCTCCAGGTCCGGAATGCGCCCCAACATGCGCTTCATGAATCCTGCATCATCCCAGTTCGGGGCGTATACGTTTACCAACACCACCCACGTCCCTTGCAGCCTCCCGCTCACCATTACATATCGCCCTCCATTGTCCGCTACAATAGTCTTGACCTCAAATGACACCCGCTTTCCCACCAATATTGCCACCCCTCTATTCTTCGCGTCCAGTCCCGAGTGGAATACCTGTCCTATCCATCCCTTTCTTAACCTGACCTGGTCCGCCACCTTCAGATGTGTCTCTTGGAGCATGGCCACGTCCGCCTTCAGTCCCTTTAAATGCGCGAACACTCGAGCCCTCTTCACCGGCCCATTCAGGCCCCTCACATTCCACGTTATCAGCCGGATTGGAGGGGCTCTCACCCCCCCCAACGCCCCGCCGACTAGCCATCTCCTTGTCTGGGCCAGTCCCATGTCCACGCCTCCCTCACCCTCCAGTCCCCCACCTCTGCTGTGTCCCATTCCCTTTCGGCCAGTGCAGCAGCAACCCTTTCCCCCCCCCCCCCCTCCCCTCCCCCCCGCTAGACCCCTGTCTAGCTTTTTTGATCCCCCCATGTCACTCCCGTAAGTCAGCTGACGCCTGCTGACCCCGGCTTCCCCCGCCATCCCATTGACCTCCCCGCGTGGGAGTCTCCCAATCCATATGCATTCCTTCGTTCCCCTTCCCGCGCACGGGAAAAAAAAACGCGCTTTCCAAAGCCCGCTCCGCCCCCTCTGGCGCAGCTCCTGTCGCGGCCTTGTCTCTCTCCCCCAGCCCATGTAACATTTCCTGCGCGTGATTGACCCCCTATATACAACAACCATCACACATCAAACCCCAAAACATCCCCCCCACCCTCACAAACCCTCAGTTAGACTCCAACTTTTCGGCTTGTACAAAGGTCCACGCCTCTTCAGGCGTTTCAAAGTAATAGTGTTGGCCCTTGTATGTGACCCACAGTCGTGCTGGCTGCAGCATTCCGAATTTCACTTCTTTCCGGTACAACGCCGCTTTGGCCCGGTTGAAACCCGCTCTCTGCTTTGCAACCTCTGTGCTCCAGTCCGGGTATATTCGGATCTCTGCATTGTCCCACTTACTGCTCCGCTCCTTCTTGGCCCATCTCAGGACCCACTTTCTGTCCGTGAACCGGTGGAACCTCACCACCATCGCCCTTGGCGGCTCATTTGCCTGGGGCTTCTTCGCCAGCATCCGATGTGCCCCGTCCAACTCCAGCGGCCTCGAAGGGGCCTTCGTGCCCATCATCGCCTCGAGCATCGTGCTCGCGTATGCCCCGGCATCAGCCCCCTCCACTCCCTCAGGGAGACCCAGGATTCGCAGATTCTTTCTCCTCGACCTGTTCTCCAGGTCTTCGAGTCTTCCCGCCCACCTCTTGTGTAGCTCCTCGTTCTGCTCCACTCTCACCGCCAGGCCCACGAGCTCTTTCTCGTTCTGACTGACTCTTTTCTGTACCTCCTGGATCTTAGCTTCGTGGGCCTTCTGCGTGATCCCGAGTCCTTCAATTGCCGAAAGCATAGGCGCCAACATCTCTTTGCGCATCTCCTCGCGCTGCTCCTCGAAGCAGCGCTTGATGAACTCCTGCAGCTCCCCTTTGTCCCTGGCTGCCGCCATTTTGTTTTCTTTCCCTTGCTTCTCCCGTTGCTCCAGTGCCGCTCCTTTGGCCGTTACACTTCTGGTCCGTTTCATAGAAGTTGGCAGTGTTTGCTTCACCAGTCTGCCCCAAAAAGTCTATGGAAACTCCTGAAAAAGGTCTGAGAGTCGGTTCCAGACGGGAGCTGCCGAATGCGCGACCTACTCCTCCATGGCCGCCACCAGAAGCCTCGTCCCTGCTTCTTCAATGGCCTTGGTAGATCTTTTCACAGTTGTTCCCTCTGCTGCTAGAATTCACCTTTGATAGAGTCAAGTCAGATTGCAGCTTTAAGCTTGCCCTTCCCCCGCCTGCATGCTGGAAGAGGCTCTGTTTAACCTGCAGTTACAGCCAAATCTTTTACTGTTTGTGCCGGGTCTGGTATCCAAAAGACATAACATTCCTGGGGGACGCTGTCAGGGGAATGCTTCAGTCTTCTTCCCACACCGGGAAATGTCAAACAAATGCCGTGGGGGCCCTTTAAAAGAGCCCAAAAGTCCGTTCCAAGCGGGAGCTGCCGAATATGCGACCTAGCTCTGCATAGCCGCACCCGGAAGTCCTTTTCCAGTTTTTTATCTGTTTAATGGTGGCTTCGACTTTGCCCACACTTGGTGGGAGTCCAAGGTCATCTTTGATGACGAGTTAAAGGATTTCCTCAAACACGTCCACATCTATGGTTATATCACGGTTTGGGAGTTCTTTGAAGTGCTCTTTCCATCGAAGCCCAATGATTTATCTGCCTCGCGAGGGTTTCGTCCTTACTTTGCACTGGTTTGAAGGTATTGGGTCCATAAATTATTAATAATAATAATAATAATCTTTTTATTGTCAGAAGTAGGCTTACATTAACACTGCAATGAAGTTACTGTGAAAAGCCCCTAGTCGCCATATTCCGGCGCCAGTTCGTGTACATAGAGGGAGAATTTAGAATTCTCAGCTGGTACGGGAATTGAACCCGCGCTGCTGGCCTTGTTCTGCATCACAAACCAGCTGTCTAGTCCACTGAGCTAAACCAGCCCCTATTATTGACTTGGTGGCACTAAAGAACCCCTGGCTGTCAATCTTGTCAGTGAAGTGTTGCAGCTCCTTAGATTTCTCAGACCACTGTTAGTTCTTGAATTCCCTTCTATTTTGTACTTCTGCCTTGTCTGATTGATGAACTCCTCTGAGCCATGCTGGCTATGCCGTTTTGCCAGGTCCGAAGAGATTTCTCCTTCTTGTCGATGAGGTTTTGGCTGGTGTGTTCGTTCATTATCTTTTAATGTTTTTTATTGGGTTTTGTACTTGTTATAAATACAGATATATAAATCGTAAAGCAAAACACATATATAACAGGACAGGGGGGGTCTTACTTCCCCCCTCTTCTATTCTCTCTTTTTAGAGATCATCTAACTAGGGTGAAGGGGGCACTGGGTGGTGCCCCTAATGCTTTTTACATTTTTTTGTGCAGTTGCGTCGGCATCGGCCATTGCTCATTTCTCCTTCCCGTTTTTCTTCTCGTTCTCTCGCCGTGCAGTGGTTGCTGCCACTGTTGTCTTCCCCCGTGCTCCCCCCCCCCCCCTCCCATTTTTATTCTTTTATCTCTTGCCTCCTGGCTCCCCTTTTTTGTTCTCTTCCCCCCCCCACTTCACTGCTGCCCCCCATTCTTTACTGCTGCGTTTTTCTACCTCATCTTGCTCCCGCCCCAGGACCGCCCTCGCTTTCCTCTTTGTCTTGTCCTGGCTATTTCTCCCTGGCTACTTATTTATTTATGGGTTGGCCACAAACAGGTCCCGGAACAGTCGGGTGAATGGCTCCCATGTTTTATGGAAGCCCTCTTCTGACCCACAGATGGCGAATTTGATTTTCTCCATTTGGAGAAATTCCGATAGGTCGGACAGCCAGTCTGCAGCTTTAGGTGGTGCTGCTGACTGCCAGCCGAGCAGGATTCGGCGACGGGATGTCAGGGAGGCGAAGGCAAGCGCGTTCACTCTCATCCCCATGAAAAGATCTGGCTGGTCTGATACCCTGAAGACCACCACTTTGGGCATGGCTCCACCCTCATCCCCGCCACTTTGAACATTGCCTCGAAGAAGGCTGTCCAGTACCCAGCAAGTCTGGGGCAAGACCAAACACGTGACCGTGGTTGGCCGGGCCTCCTTGGCACTGTTCACATCTATCCTCCACCGCCGGGAAGAACCTGTTCATTCGGGTTCTGGTCAAATGGGCTCTGTCTACCACTTTTAGCTGCGTTAGGTTGAGCCTCGCGCATGTGGAGGTGGAGTTGACTCTGCAGTGCTTCGCTCCAGAATCCCCACAATTTCAAACCCCAAGTCTTCCATTTCCTCCTTGTCATGTCCAGTTCAGTGTCGGCCCTCTCTAGCAGTCATTCGTACATGTCACTACAGTTCCCTCTGTCTATGATGTCTGCGTCCAGTAGCTCTTCTAATAATGTCTGTCGTGGTGGTCGCGGGTATGTCCTTGTCTCCTTCCGTCAGAAGTTTTTAATCTGCAGGTATCTGAGTTTGTTGCATTTAGCTAGCTGGAATTTCTCCGTCGGTTCGTCCAGTGTTGTGACCCTACCATCAGTGTATAGGTCCCTGACTGTCAATGTCCCCCCCCCCCCGGTCCTGACTCCACTCTTTGAAGGTGGCGTCAGTGAATGCTGGCGTGAACCTGTGATTATTGCAGATGAGGGTTTTGTCGGACATTTCGGCCTGTCAAAATTGCTGCCGTAGTTGGTTTCAAGTCTGGAGGGTGGCTACCGCCACTGGGCTGCTGGAGTGTTTCTTGGGCCGGAATGGGAGTGCCGCCGTGGCAAGGGCCCGGAGCGAGGTCCCCTTGCAGGAGGCCTCCTCTGTGTGCACCCACTCGGCGTCAGGCTCCTTTATCCATCCCATCACTTTTTGCTATCGCTGACCCTTCGTAGAATTGTAGGTTTGGGAGGCTAGCCCTCCCCTCAATTTTGTTTTCTGTAGAACCTTCTTTCTTTCCCCCTCCATTCAAATGCCATGGTTAATTTGTCCAGTGAATTAAAAAAGGCCTTGGGGATATCGATTGTGATGGATCTATGTAGGAAGAAGTATTTGGGCAGTACATTCATTTTGAACGTCTGTACTCTCCCCTCCAGGGAGAGTGGGAGTGTGTTCCATCTCTACAGGTCCTTTTTTACTTCCTCTGTCAGACTGGTCAGGTTACATTTGTGGACCCCCGTTCGATCCTCCGCGACCACCTCTGGTACGCAGTCTTCCAGCCTTTTGGCTAGGATCTTGGACAATATTTTGGGGTTTACGTTTAATAGCAAGATGGGTCTGTATGAACCGCATTAGGTCGGGTCTTTGACTTTCTTAGGTATTAGTGAGATTGAGGCTTGTGCTAGTGTAGGTGGCAGTGTGCTCCTCGCCAGCGAGTCTGTGACCATCTCCCGCAGGTGCGGGGTCAGTGATGTCGCAAGTCTTTTGTAGAAGTCCACCGGGAACCCGTCTGGTCCCAGCCCCCCCCCCCGGCCCGCCCACGACTGGCATGTCCAGTCCATCGAGGAACTGCTTCATCCCCAAGACCCCTGCTTGGGGCACTGTACAATCCCCGGTAAAAGTCCTCGAAGGTTTTGTTAACCTTGACTGGGTCTGTTTCTAGATGGCCTCTGTTGTGCTTAATTTGCACAATCTCTCTGGTGGCTACCTGCTTTCTCAGCCGGTGCGCCAACAGGCTGCTGGCTTTGTCCCTGTGTTCGTGTAGGCTCCTCCTGTTGCTCTCTTTGGTTGGCTCTGAATATGGCGGTCAATATGGTCACCTTCCTTAATTCTAATTACGTTTGCTCTAGAGTCGCCAAGTATCTTTCGATACCGCTACAAGGTTCAAACCCAATACTGATCAAAGACTCGGTACACCAGTTAGTTAGTTCAAAGTCAATGCTTATTTATTTACACACACAGTTAATATCTACTCATGCACGAAATGCTACAGACTAACCTATCACTACTGCTAAAGCCTATACTTAGCTTCGGGCGTCCACTCAGTCAGAGGAACAATGGCTGTTGTTCGGTTCTGAGGCTGCTGGGGTCGAAGTGGTGAAGGGGAACAGCTAAGGACGTCCGTCTGGTAGCGAGCATTGACCTTGGACTTACTTGCTTCTGGTGCAGCTGGTGGACGGGTCTCTCCGCTGTGAGAGTCAAGTCCAAGAGAGCGATTCTCTCTTGGGGGCTCCTTCTTATACCCAAAGGGGCTTTGCGCTCTTTTGGGCAGGCCTTGAACTTGGCCCCAATCAATTGGGCCGTTTCTTGATCATTCCTATTGATTTCATCCGATAACGGGGTGGGTGGTCTGATGGCTGGGGGTGCCCTATGTGGCCGTTGGCCTGCTTTGTTTCGGTCTACTCTGGCGCCAGGGTGGCTGCCTTAGTATCAGTTACTCAAATGTTACTCTTTTGTTCCCGGAGATGGGCCATTAGTATGCTAATGAACCTACAGTTTTGGTCTTGTCTGGGAGTTGCGGCTCCAATATACAGACGAGCTCTGAACCTGCTTGTTTTCTCAGCATTGTCCATTTTCCCTGCAATCTTTGCAAAGTGTCCATTTTGTAATTGGGAAGTGGCCATCCCAGATGGCTACACCCCTTGTCTGGAGGAGTTGATGCACTGCTTTCCTCGTGGAGAGCAGGTCAAAGTCCATTTGTAGGTTTTCCCTCTCCGCCGGGGACTCTACGGTCGGGGCCTCGGGGTATTTACGGTCTACCTCCAGTATTGAATCGACAAGCTGCTGCCTAGCTGCTCTCTCCTCTCTGCCCTTTTGTGCTTTAAAGATGATAATTTCCCCTCAAATCACGGCCTTTAGTGTCTCTCAGAAAGTGGAGGGTGAGGCCTCCCCATTTTGGTTGCTTTTAATTTACTCCGTGATGGCCTGTGATACCCTCTCGCTGAAAGCCTTGTCGGTCAGTAGGGCGGTGTCCAAAATGTGGGACGTTGGGCACTGCCTGTCTCCAACCTCACATCCATAAATGTGGAGCGTGGTCGGAGATAACGATTGCAGAGTATTCCACCTTGACCAGCCCTGGGAGCACCGATTTTCCGACCACAAAGAAGTCAATCCTCGAGAATACGTTGTGTACTGGGGAAAAGAAGGAAAACGCCTTCTTCCCTGAGTGTGTGAACCTCCATGGGTCCACTGCCCCCATCTTCCCCATAAAGTGACCAAGTTCCACTATGTCGTGGATTTCCGTCATGGCCTTATTAATGAACTTTGTGTTTTGACCCAGTTGGGAGCGCACACGTTATCGAGTAATACCGATGCCCCGTCTAGGGCACCGCTGACCATGACGCCCCCCCCCCCCCCCCCCCGGTCCTGGTACCAGTGCAGTTTGGCTATGATGCCTCTTGGTTGTTCTCCGGCCTTAGGTTTGGGGCGCAGCCATCAGCGGGCCCATTCTATTTCTGGTGGATTAGGGAAGGTCTCCCTTCCCACCAGGTTGCCCAGCATTTGGCCATGGGGTCTCTGCCTTCGGTTCCTTCTGGCAGGCCCACAACCCGCAGGTTATGCCTCCTTGACTATTTTCTTGGTCCTCGATCTTTACCTGAGTTGCGACCAGTCTGGCCACCTCCTTTTTCAGTGCCATGGTCCGATCACATTGATCGGTTGCGGCTCTTTCAAGGTCCTTTTTGGTGGCATCTTGGGCCTCCAGTTTCTTTTCAGCCCTGCTCAGAGCGAACTGTATTTGCACCAAGGTCTATATGTCCGTTTTAATTTCTTAACAGTGCTCATCAGTGACTCTGAGAGGGATGACATTCAGTTGGGAGGGTTTTGTACTTTTGTTCTGTCCTTTTTGCTCCAGCAAGACTTGCTCTCCACAGCCTCATGCACTGGTCCGCTCATCCAATTGCCTCTGTTCCAGACCCCTTCCACTTCTGGTGCCCCAGGACTGGCTTTTTCCGGTCATTTTCTTTCTCCTTCTTTCGTATCTCGTCTTCTTAACGTTCAGGGAATAAATCGATGAACTTTGTTAAAAATTGATTGTTTTGCAATTCCGCGGGAGAAGAGCCACCTGACATGTGACTGCTCAGCATAACGTGATCACCAGAAGTGTGGTGTGTTCGTTCATGTCGAACCAGTCTTGGTGTTTCCTGGTCTTGGGTTTCTCGCCCATGGTTTCTTCACAGCTCAAGCAGATGGCTGTCTTCCGCTCTTATCAAGTTTTCTCTACTCCATTGGAAAGGACACTTTGGAGATTTTGGAGAAGGCATTGTTGGAAGTTCACTAGCATGCTTGGCTCTTGAAACCGCTCAATGTTGATCTTTTTTCCTGTCTTATTTCTTCATCGTCTGGTGCTTCTGGTGGAGTTAAATGGAAAGACAGGAATTGATGAGCTGGTGGTCTGTCCAGCAGTCATCTGATCATCGCTTTGGTGGTAAGGGCATCCTTTTGGTCTCTTGTTCAGATGATGAAGTCTATTATGTGCCAGTGCTTTGATAGTAGATGTCTCCAGGAAGTCTTGAACTTGTCATTTTGGGCTGTACAGTATGCTGGTGATGACAAGCTGGTGTTCTGTACATTTGGTGAGCAGGAGAGCCCTGTTGGAGTTGCAATTCCCATCTTCTTCCTTTCCAATCGTTCCTTTTCATATTTGGGAGTCCTTTCCAATCCTGGTGCTGAAGCCCCCAAGATGGATGATCTTATCTTCCTTTGGAATATTGGAGAGTGTGGTGTCCAGGTTGGAGTAGGAGCCTTCTTTGGCTTCATCATTGGCATCAAGAGTTGGGGCACAGGCATTCATGTCCATTGCATGCTGGTTCTTGGCAAGTTGTAGAGGAGGGTCATGAGGCAGTCTTTGATGCTGACAAGAAGCTCCGTGAATCAGTTGACGAGTTATTTTTTGATGGCTTATCCAATTCCATGAGTCCTGCTCTGATCCTTGGGTTTGTGGCGACTGGGGGTTTTCACAGTAACTTCATTGCAGTGTTAATGTAAGCTTACTTGTGACACTAATGAAGATTATTATTATTATTATTTTCCTTTCCAGAAGAAAGTGTAACAACTGCCATCTTCCCTCAGTGCCCTTCACCTGCTCTTTGGTTTTCTTGCAGGGCAGCGATGTTGAAGTGCCTGAGTTCATGGTCAACAAGGGCAGTTCTCCATTCCGGGCAATTGCTTTGCTCATATCCAAGAGGATTTGTACATTTCAGGTTCCAAAATGGAGTTTAACTTTTCTGACCGCAGGTAGATGAGCTGCTGGATGCGGCTTTCCAGCCAGGTTGGGGATGGAACAGACTACTTTTAGGGCACCTTTTCTAGTCCTTTGCTCATGTGGGGTGAGCAGAGTGGATCCTGAAGACGCCTGCTCAGTGGTGATGAAAGTTGCCTAAACACACTCCTCCTATTCCAAAAATGAGTCGACTGAATCTAACTCCACTGCCTACATGCTGGTCCGAAGCTAGGGACTTACAGATCTCATGGCCCTGTCCCTGTCACCTCTTGCAGGGCTTGTCTGTGTGAGGGGTACGATAGTTTCTTCTAGGTAGATGTTTGCGGCATATCTTTTAACATGGGTATGCTGTTGCACATCTGGAGACATGGTCCTCAACAGAGGGTATGTCCAGTTCCAGTGGCAAGGAACCTCGACAATTGGGGCTCTCTCTAGTGCTGCAGCCTTCCTCCGTCATCGCAACTGGTGATACCATACGAGTATCTTCCATCTGATCTGCTGTTGAGGACTTGTTTTGGATTGCGCTTTATCAGGTTCCTTCCCTCAGACCTTACCGTCATGGATGACCCTGCCAGGAGCATAAGATTCCTGACGGCATAGCTGTTGGGATCAACAGAGCGCTTAAGTACTCCACTACGGCATGGTGGCAATCCAAACAAAGGAGGAAAGAGTGCTGAATGATTGGCAAGTGGTCTCTGGTAGACGCGTTGCCATGAAGAATGCAGTAGTTAATGGTGGCTGACGGTTAACTGCCAAGCAGTATTTAAAAGCTTAAACTCGGCAGTTTGACTTCAATCAAAGCATTGACTTGAGGAATGAACCCTGCGAATGGCTATCACTTATTTTGTTCAGCTGAAACAGGTGCAATGTGTGTATATGCTCTTTCTGTATGCAAAAAGCAGGGCCGTGCGTATTTATGTAGCTTCCAGTACACGCAGATGCACCACACTGTGAGCCTGACTGACAGCTGGTTGTCAGCTTACATTATGGCACACTGAGGAATATTTAGCAAATGTTGTACAATCGCAGAATGACATCTAATGTTGGACACTATGTTTTGAGGTTTTCAAGCACGGGCTGATTGGGTGCAGTCTGTACCTTGCCAATTGCGAACAGTGGAAGGGAGATGCTGTCCCACGAGTCTTTGGGATGTTCAGCCTATATCACACTGGCACTGAAATTTATATCCCATATTACTCATTTGTGTGTTAGGAATCCTGCAGGATAATGGCTACCTTGACCAAATTATTTCATGCTGTGTAACATGCAAACTCATGAACGGGCCCAGCTATTACCATTCTGGACTAGACTCCAACAGTTACTTTGATACAGGACAGAAACCCCAATGCTTTATTTAATTCATAAGACTGTGAGGAAAGGATACTTTACCCCAGGAATGATTCCATGCAAAATTATGAATATGGTGTATTAAAACAAACTTAACAGTCTTAAAACTAACTTTAACATCATAAAGAAAATAGCTTATAAGTACCAGTTAAACAGTGCTTCATAATGAAACAGCAATTTCTAGCTGCTATCTTTTATCATCACTCCAGGAAAACCCATCTTGGGTCAAAATCAAATTTTAAATAGTTATCAAACCCAGGAATTATTGCTGTAAAGAGATGTCTTGGATAAACTGCTTTGAGAGAGAGATCGATCTTTCAAGATTCAGCTTTCAGATTCTAGTCTTTGTCAAACTACTGTTTAACCTGCCAGCCTTTTCAGTAACTGCTATTCTATTCACAGGTAAAATCTTTTTAACTAAATTGCTTTGCGAGAAACTGCTAGTCCGTTCAGACAGATCAAAACTGAACTCCAAAACTGAACACCTGACTGCTTCATACCCCGGCTCCTCCCATTAACTACATCATCTTACTAAAGCTAAACATCATGGGCTGGATTCTCCGTTGTTGGGATTCTCTGTTCCGCTGGCAGCCCGGAGGTTTCCCGACAGCGTAGGGCTGCCCACAATGGGAAACCCCATTGGCCGGCTGGCGAGATGGAGAATCCCGGGAGCGCGCTGCAACAGATATTTGTTGCAGCGGGAAGGAGAACCCGCCACCTGTCTCTAATCATCTACTCCCCAGGGAACCTTCTTTATATAAACAAAATTTCATTAGCCCTACTTCGGGTAAACAATATACATGGTTGGAATGAATGATGGTTTCATTTTTACGATATTTTAATTGCAGCTATGTAGCCAAAGTGTCTGCTGGTCTTGTAAACCTGGATTTTTACAAAACATTACTACAGCTGGCAAATACATACTAACCTAGGTTTTTGAAAAAATATTTTAATTCAAATTTTGAAAATTTTTACAACACACACGCACCCAATCCCAACGCCACCATCCCCCCCCCCCCCCCCCCCCCCCCCAACTCCCCCCGTCCCCGAACCTCCCCTCCACCCCTTGATGGCAGCCAGATCCCAAACTAATCCAGGTTTTTAACCTTTACTGCACCAAATACATGTAATACAACATATATATATATAGTATGAAATTCCTATATTCATCATGCGAACGCCATCACCTTCAGCCCTGAAAAGTACTTGGTCCACCTCAGATTATCCTGGGAGGGCAAACTATCTCTCAAATTTGAGCAACAGGTGAATCTAGCTGTTTCATGCTGCTACTATGCAGGAACAACATGAGTGGTATTCACCGTTGCCAGGATGCTGCTGTCAAGCCAATAAGATGTTCTGCTTATCAAACAAATGAGTAATGTGTACATTAATTTAAGTGCCAGTGCGATGCTAGGTATGTATACCGTACATACCAAAGACTGATGGATTGTATCCATCAGTGTCCCTTCTGCTGTTCAAAATGGCCAAGGTACAGACCATACCCAACCAGCCCATGCTTACAAAACTGAAAACCCAGTGTCCAACATTCTGCGATTACAACATTTGCTAAATAATTATTGGTGTGCTAAGAATTACATTGATAACCAATTTAAGATGGTCAGTCAGGCTCTGTGTGACCATTTGCGTGTACTGGAAGCTGCATAAATTAATACACAGGGCGCTGTTCTTTGCAAACAGAAAGAACATTACAACATTGTGCCTGTTCCAGTGAAACAAAATAAGTGATATCCATTCGCCGGTTCATTCCCAGGTCAATGCCTTGACCAATTAGATCCAAGCTGCCTGGTTTAAGTTTTCAAACAATGCATGGCAGTTAACTGTCAGTCAACTGGTGCATTTCCATGGCGACTCCTCTACCAACCAGTTCACTTGCCACCTAGTCAGCACACTCTTCTCGTACAGTACAAAGTTGTTTTCTCCTGACATTGTTATTCTTGCGATCGTCCTGATGAGTGCAAGACGAAAAGCTTTGACAATGTATTTTCTTAGCAATATTCAAGTTCTGTACTATCAAATAACTATTAATAGAACATAGCATGCATGGAAATAATAAAAGATGCAATGGCACAAACATATCAGAAGTAAGAAAGTTGGTTTCCAAAAATAAAATTTAAAAGAATATACAAATGAGTCGTTTGCTCATCCGTGTGGCGTAGATTGTAGAACATTGCAGCCATTTGAAGTTGGGTGGTTTCTCGTAGGAGGCTGGAGTTGACGTTTAGGTCTGCACTCTGATGAAGTCACTCTTGCTTCAGAGAGACTGGTCTTTTTTCCTGCAGGATTTCGGGCGATTGTCATGTTTATTTTCTTCTCGCTAGTTTGCTTTCAGCTTGTCAAAGCCAGTTTTGGACTCATCTCTGTAAATACCTGGAAGGGAATTCAAATCAACATATATTGAATCTATTGTTGTAGACCTCCCAGTTTTTAATTTTCATCTCCGAAACCTTTGGATATATTTTTGAGATCTAAATCAACAGGAAATGGGGTTATTTTGCCCGGAGACTTTGAGTGTCTGGTGGGGTTTACATAGATTACATAGATTACATAGAACATACAGTGCAGAAGGAGGCCATTCGGCCCATCGAGTCTGCACCGACCCACATTAATCCCTCACTTCCACCTTATCCCCGCAACCCAATAACCCCTCCCAACCCTTATGGACACTACGGGTAATTTAGCATGGCCAATCCACCTAACCTGCACGTCTTTGGACTGTGGGAGGAAACCGGAGCACCCGGAGGAAACCCACGCACACACGGGGAGAACGTGCAAACTCCGCACAGGCAGTGACCCAGCAGGGAATCGAACCTGGGACCCTGGCGCTGTGAAGCCACAGTGCTAATCACTTGTGCTACCGTGCTGCCCGTGTAACTGGCTGGGTAGCAGTCCCCATTTTCTTCATGAAGTTACAGTGAATTAAAAGTCCAGCACTTGGCATTTTTAATGCTTTCCTTTCATGAGTCTCTGTTGGAAGTGGATCTCGACACCAACCCCTCCCCACCCAAGGTGTTAAATTCCGTGTAACAGTTCTGCAGTTCAATTTATATAGATTTTCCAGAGAAGTGGTCCATTTTACAGTATCAACCATTAGATGCCTTGTGGCAACCATCAGATGCCTTGTGGCAGCTATGTTTTGGTTAGTGTCTTGTAGTTTTTTTAAAGACATATCTTCTTTAAACAATTCAAGATGCCTCTGGTTAGCTGGTGACGTTTGGTAGCTCTCACTCTTGAGTTTCCTGTCATTGTGACAAACGTTCATATGAATATTACTAATTGTCCATTTAGTTATTAATCTGTATCACAGGAGTAGAGTCAGAAGATTGAGCCATAATTGTAATGACTGAATAGATTCTGCCTCATTAATATGTAATGGGTAAAAGGAAGGTCTTTTTTGGTTATGACATCATCTACACAGCATAAATCACAGAATGCTAGTTTATGAGATTACTATTTTGTTAAATGGAGATCATTGATTATTGTTTGTGCATGAACTAAAAACATCATTCAGGGTTCTAGTTTGACCCTGACATCTGCTTCACAGTGAACTATAATGAGAGAACTTTTCAGAAGAATATTGAATGTTATTTCTATTGCCCAACATAAAAGCTGGTTCCAAGAACAAACAAAGAAATGTACAGCACAGGAACAGGCCCTTCGGCCCTCCAAGCCCGTGCCGACCATGCTGCCCGACTAAACTACAATCTTCTACACTTCCTGGGTCCGTATCCCTCTATTCCCATCCTATTCATGTATTTGTCAAGATGCCCCTTAAATGTCACTATCGTCCCTGCTTCCACCACCTCCTCCGGTAGCGAGTTCCAGGCACCCACTACCCTCTGCATAAAAAACTTGCCTTGTACATCTACTCTAAACCTTGCCCCTCTCACCTTAAACCTATGCCCCCTAGTAATTGACCCCTCTACCCTGGGGAAAAGCCTCTGACTATCCACTCTGTCTATGCCCCTCATAATTTTGTAGACCTCTATCAGGTCTCCCCTCAACCTCCTTCGTTCCAGTGAGAACAAACCGAGTTTATTCAACCGCTCCTCATAGCTAATGCCTTCCATACCAGGCAACATTCTGGTAAATCTCTTCTGCACCCTCTCTAAAGCCTCCACATCCTTCTGGTAGTGTGGCGACCAGAATTGAACACTATACTCCAAGTGTGGCCTAACTAAGATTCTATACAGCTGCAACATGACTTGCCAATTCTTATACTCAATGCCCTGGCTAATGAAGGCAAGCATGCCGTATGCCTTCTTGACTACCTTCTCCACCTGTGTTGCCCCTTTCAATGACCTGTGGACCTGTACTCCTAGATCTCTTTGACTTTCAATACTCTTGAGGGTTCTACCATTCACTGTATATTCCCAACCTGCATTAGACCTTCCAAAATGCATTACCTCACATTTGTCCGGATTAAACTCCATCTGCCATCTCTCCGCCCAAGTCTCCAAACAATCTAAATCCTGCTGTATCCTCTGACAGTCTTCATCGCTATCCGCAATTCCACCAACCTTTGTGTCGTCTGCAAACTTACTAATCAGACCAGTTACATTTTCCTCCAAATCATTTATATATACTACAAAGAGCAACGGTCCCAGTGTCCCTGTGGAACACCACTGGTCACAGCCCTCCAATTCCTTGAAGAAGACTCTTCAATTCAGTTTCAAAGTTACAGAGTTGTCTGGGATAATGTGCCAAGGGAACAATAAACTTTGTTATCTTCTGTAATATACAAGCTCCTGTTTCTTTAGAAGATGATCAATATTCGTAATGCCAAACAAAAAATAATATAGTTACTCTATTGCCAGATGACCATTGGCTGCTTTCCCCTTTGAGGGGGAGAGCTGACTGGTGAGGATCACCGCACCTCAGGTGAGGCGCAAGGTTGAGAAGGCAGAACCTTCATGAATATGTCAGACAATCCTGCAGCACACAAAGGTTTATGCACAGATGGTCATTCACAAGCAATAAAAGCCAGTTGTTGACACCAGTTCAAATAATACCAGCTCTGACCTAGTTCAAATGCTGAACAGACAAGTCAACTTGTTAAATTCCTTTAAGTGGCTTTCTTTACATCAGCTTCAAATAAATAATAGACAAACACTTTTGGGAAGGGATTCCTCCCTACAAGTTTTATCAGGTTTAAAAGATATAACTATAGAGATTGTGGATGCTTTGGTTGTAATCATAAAAGGTCCAACTTGGACTTGCGGGTGCGGCGATGACCAGCTGAGTCGCACGTTTCGGCAGCTCCCGGTGTAACGGACTTTTGGGCTCTTAATAAGAGCCCCAACGGCAATTTTAACGGCTAAAAGTACTGTGTGGTGAACCAGAAGGGAATCCCCCCTGGATACGGATGGAAAAAGGAGCGGAAGGTGGCCGGATTGCGGTGGATCCTTTAGAGCAGCGGCAAGGAAGGCAAGCAAAAACCAAGATGGCGTCGGAAGGTGGCAGTTTAATATGGGGCCCTGAACAACACGAGTTTTTGAAACGCTGCGTGGAAGAACTCAAAAAGGAAATGAAGAAGGAGCTGTTGGCCCCGATATTACAGGCGATCGAAGGGCTAAAGGAGGAGCAAAAGACCCAGGAGCGGGAGCTTCGGGTCGTGAAGGCAAAGGCTGCCGAGAATGAGGACGACATACAGGGCCTGGTGGTGAAGACGGAGATGCACGAGGCACACCATAAACGATGTGTGGAAAGGCTGGAGGCGCTGGAGAACAACGCGAGGAGGAACAACCTAAGGATTCTTGGCCTTCCTGAAGGTGCGGAGGGAGCGGACGTCGGGGCATATGTGAGCACGATGCTGCACTCGTTAATGGGAGCGGAGGCCCCGGCGGGTCCGCTGGAGGTGGAGGGAGCATACCGAGTGATGGCGCGAGGACCGAGAGCAGGAGAAATTCCTAGAGCCATAGTGGTGAGATTCCTCCGTTTTAAGGACAGAGAGATGGTCCTTAGATGGGCAAAGAAAACTCGGAGCAGTAAGTGGGAGAACGCGGTGATCCGCGTATACCAAGACTGGAGTGCGGAGGTGGCGAGAAGGAGGGCGAGCTTTAATCGGGCCAAGGCGGTGCTTCACAAAAAGAAGATAAAATTCGGAATGCTGCAACCGGCAAGACTGTGGGTCACATATCAAGGGAGGCACCACTACTTTGAGACGGCGGATGAGGCGTGGACTTTTATCGTGGAAGAAAAATTGGAATGAGCGGGTTATTAAAAAAAAGAACGTTTGAAACAAAGTGGTGGGGCGAGTATGGGGGGCGAAGAAGGGGGGAAAGAGGAGTTTTATGTTATTAATCCTGCGATGTGGTAACTTTTCTCTCTTCCACAGGAGGTGGTGGGGGGAGGAAAGGAGGTGGAAGAGATGGGGCGTTGGCCATTGGGGGCGGGGCCAAGGGGGAAGCGCGGGCTCGGTTCCCGCGCTATGATAATCATGGCGGGAATAGGGAAGCAGGAAGGAGGGGGCATCGCACGGTGCGAGCCGAGGTCACGGGGGGAAGCCGAGGTCGGCCAGAGATGCTGACTTCTGGGAGCAACATGGGGGGTGTAACTACGCTAGTGGGGGATCTAGCGGGGAGGGTGGGAGGGGGGAATTATTGGGCTGCTGCTGCTGGGAGAGGGGGGAGCTGGTATGGGGTGGGATGGGCGGGGGGGCACCGCCTGGGGAGGACACAGCTGCGTGGGAACCGGGTGAGGAGCTGGAAAAAGGGGATGGCTAATCGACAAGTGGGGGGGGTAAAAAGCCCCCCAACCCGGCTGATCACGTGGAACGTGAGAGGGCTGAACGGGCCGATAAAGAGGGCATGGGTACTCGCACACCTTAAGAAACTTAACCACGTCTGCCTTATGTTACAGGAAACGCATTTGAAACTGATAGACCAGGTGAGACTACGCAAAGGTTGGGTGGGGCAGGTGTTCCATTCGGGGCTAGATGCGAAAAACAGGGGGGTGGCTATATTGGTGGGGAAGCGGGTAATGTTTGAGGCAAAGACTATAGTGGCGGATAGCGGGGGCAGATACGTGATGGTGAGTGGCAAACTACAGGGGGAGACGGTGGTTTTGGTAAACGTATATGCCCCGAACTGGGATGATGCCAATTTTATGAGGCGTATGCTAGGACGCATCCCGGACCTAGAGGTGGGAAAGTTGGTAATGGGGGAGATTTCAATACGGTGTTGGAACCAGGGCTGGACAGGTTGAGGTCCAGGACTGGAAGGAGGCCGGCAGCAGCCAAGGTGCTTAAAGATTTTATGGAGCAGATGGGAGGAGTAGACCCGTGGAGATTTAGCAGACCTAGGAGTAAGGAGTTTTCGTTTTTCTCCTATGTCCACAAAGTCTATTCACGAATAGACTTTTTTGTTTTGGGAAGGGCGTTGATCCCGAAGGTGAGGGGAACGGAGTATACGGCTATAGCCATTTCGGATCACGCTCCACATTGGGTGGACTTAGAGATAGGGGAGGAAACAGAAGGGCGCCCACCCTGGAGAATGGACATGGGACTAATGGCAGATGAGGGGGTGTGTCTAAGGGTGAGGGGGTGCATTGAAAAGTACTTGAAACTCAATGACAATGGGGAGGTCCAGGTGGGAGTGGTCTGGGAGGCGCTGAAGGCAGTGGTTAGAGGGGAGCTGATATCAATAAGGGCACATAAAGGAAAGCAGGAGAGTAAGGAACGGGAGCGGTTGCTGCAAGAACTTCTGAGGGTGGACAGGCAATATGCGGAGGCACCGGAGGAGGGACTGTACAGGGAAAGGCAAAGGCTACATGTAGAATTTGACTTGCTGACAACGGGTACTGCAGAGGCACAGTGGAGGAAGGCACAGGGTGTACAGTACGAATATGGGGAGAAGGCGAGCAGGTTGCTGGCCCACCAATTGAGGAAAAGGGGAGCAGCGAGGGAAATAGGGGCAGTGAGGGATGAGGAAGGAGAGATGAAGCAGGGAGCGGAGAGAGTGAATGGAGTGTTCAAGGCATTTTATAAAAAATTATACGAAGCTCAACCCCCGGATGGGAGGGAGAGAATGATGGGCTTTCTGGACCAGCTGGAATTTCCCAAGGTGGAGGAGCAGGAAAGGGTGGGACTGGGAGCACAGATTGAAATAGAGGAAGTAGTGAAAGGAATTAGGAGCATGCAGGCGGGGAAGGCTCCGGGACCGGATGGATTCCCAGTTGAATTTTACAGGAAATATGTGGACTTGCTCGCCCCGCTACTGATGAGGACCTTTAATGAGGCAAAGGAAAGGGGACAGCTGTCCCCGACTATGATATCGCTATGACAACGATATCGCTTCTCCTAAAGAAGGAAAAGGACCCGCTGCAATGCGGGTCCTATAGACCTATTTCCCTCCTAAATGTAGACGCTAAGATTCTGGCCAAGGTAATGGCAATGAGGATAGAGGATTGTGTCCCGAGGGTGGTCCATGAGGACCAAACTGGGTTTGTGAAGGGGAGACCGCTGAATACGAATATACGGAGGCTGCTAGGGGTAATGATGATGCCCCCACCAGAGGAGGAAGCGGAGATAGTGGTGGCGATGGATGCCGAGAAAGCATTTGATAGAGTGGAGTGGGATTATTTGTGGAAGGTGCTGAGGAGATTTGGTTTTGGAGATGAGTATGTTGGATGGGTGCAGCTGTTGTATAGGGCCCCAGTGGCGAGTGTGGTCACGAATGGACGGGGATCTGCATACTTTCGGCTCCATAGAGGGACAAGGCAGGGATGCCCTCTGTCCCCATTACTGTTTGCACTGGCGATTGAGCCCCTGGCAATAGCATTGAGGGGTGCCAAGAAGTGGAGGGGAGTACTTCGAGGAGGAGAAGAACACCGGGTATCTCTGTATGCGGATGATTTGTTGTTATATGTAGCGGACCCGGCGGAGGGGATGCCAGAGATAATGCGGACACTTCGGGAGTTTGGAGAATTCTCAGGATATAAACTGAACATGGGGAAAAGTGAGTTGTTTGTGGTGCATCCAGGGGAGCAGAGTAGAGAAATAGAGGACTTTCCGCTGAGGAAGGTAACAAGGGACTTTCGTTGCTTGGGGATCCAGATAGCCAAGAATCGGGGTACATTGCATAGGTTAAATTTAACGCGATTGGTGGAACAAATGGAGGAGGACTTCAAGAGATGGGACATGGTATCCCTGTCACTGGCAGGGAGGGTGCAGGCAGTTAAAATGGTAGTCCTCCCGAGATTCCTCTTTGTGTTTCAGTGCCTCCCGGTGGTGATCACGAAGGCTTTTTTCAAAAGGATCGAAAAGAGTATCATGAGTTGTGTGTGGGCTGGGAAGACCCCGAGAGTGAGGAAGGGATTCTTACAGCGTAGTAGGGATAGGGGGGGGCTGGCACTACCGAGCCTAAGTGAGTACTACTGGGCCGCCAATATCTCAATGGTGAGTAAGTGGATGGGGGAAGAGGAGGGAGCGGCGTGGAAGAGATTGGAGAGGGCGTCCTGTAGGGGGACTAGCCTACAAGCTATGGTGACGGCCCCATTGCCGTTCTCACCGAAGAAATACACCACAAGCCCGGTGGTGGTGGCGACTTTGAAAATTTGGGGACAGTGGAGACGGCATAGGGGAAAGACGGGAGCCTTGGTGGGGTCCCCGATAAGAAACAACCATAGGTTTGCCCCGGGGAGAATGGATGGGGGATTTGGAATATGGCAAAGAGCAGGAGTAACACAACTGAAAGATCTGTTTGTGGATGGGAAGTGCGCAAGTCTGGGAGCGCTGACCGAGAAATATGGGTTGCCCCAAGGGAATGCATTCCGGTATATGCAACTGAGGGCTTTTGCGAGGCAGCAGGTGAAGGAATTCCCGCAGCTCCCGACGCATGAGGTGCAGGACAGAGTAATCTCAAAGACATGGGTGGGGGACGGTAAGGTGTCAGATATATATAGGGAAATGAGGGACGAGGGGGAGATTATGGTAGATGAGCTGAAAGGGAAATGGGAAGAAGAGCTGGGGGAGGAGATTGAGGAGGGGCTGTGGGCGGATGCCCTAAGTAGGGTAAACTCATTGTCCTCGTGTGCCAGGCTAAGCCTGATTCAATTTAAGGTGTTACACAGGGCGCATATGACTGGAGCACGGCTCAGTAAATTTTTTGGGGTAGAGGATAGGTGTGCGAGATGCTCGAGAAGCCCAGCGAATCACACCCACATGTTCTGGTCATGTCCGGCACTACAGGGGTTCTGGGTGGGGGTGACAAAGGTGCTTTCGAAAGTAGTGGGGGTCCAGGTCGAACCAAGCTGGGGGTTGGCTATATTTGGGGTTGCACAAGAGCCGGGAGTGCAGGAGGCGAGAGAGGCCGATGTTTTGGCCTTTGCGTCCCTAGTAGCCCGGCGCAGGATACTGTTGATGTGGAAGGAAGCCAAGCCCCCGGGGGTGGAGACCTGGATAAATGACATGGCAGGGTTTATAAAGCTGGAACGGATTAAGTTCGTCCTAAGGGGATCGGCTCAAGGGTTCACCAGGCGGTGGCAACCGATCGTCGAATACCTCACAGAAAGATAGAGGGAATGGAAAAGAAGAAGGCAGCAGCAGCAGCCCAGGGGGGAGGGGGGGGGGGTGAACCAGAAGGAGTCTCAGGGTTATTAATATATATGTATAATATGCATAGGTCGTTGCTATAAATAATTGTATATTGGACTGTTAAATCATATTTTTGGAGAGTGTTTATCTGAGACAAGGCAGTTGCCATTTAGTTTTAGTTTTTGTTATATATTATTTATTCTTTGTTTATAAAACAGGTCATTGTTATTTATACTGTTATATTATTCTGTAAAGGATACACAAGGTACTGTGATGGTTGACCAAAAATTTTCAATAAAATATTCTTAAAAAAAAAATAAAAGGTCCAACTTTATCCATGTTGCTTGTTACATTCTCAAAGAACTCTAACATTAGTTAAACATGTTTCCTCTTTCACAAAACCATGTGCACTCTGCCTGATTGCACTCGGATTATCTAAATGCCTTGCTATTACCTCCTTGATAATAGATTCCAGCATTTTCCCTATTGACAGATATTAAGCAAACTCGCCTGTAGTTTCGTTTCCTGCTTTCTGTCTCACGCCTATCATTCGCTATTTTCCAATCTGATCAGACTTTTCCAGAACCTATGGAATTTTGGAAAATTAAAACATGCATCTTTTATCTCAGCATCTACTTCTTTTAAAACCCTAGGATGAAGCCTGTCAGGACCTAGTTCGAATATTTTTATCAGTACCTTTTCCCTGGTGATTTAAATTCCCCCCCCGTTTACACCTCTTGATGCGAGCACACTTATTTCTGGAATGGTATTTGTATTCTCTGCAATAAGATGGGGATAAAATATCTGTGCAGTTCATCTGCCATTTCCTTATTTTCCATTATGAATTCCCTAGACACACACTTTTAGGATTTTTAGATCTGAACTTTGGTTAGTGTATCTTACATGTCACTGCACAATATACACTACTCATCAGATTATGAAACAGAGCTTCGTGTATGAAGTAAATTGCTTTAATTCAGTTTGAATTTCAGATATCTCTTGATCAGTATTTTTTACTTGCAATACAGAGTCTTTTTAAAGTTCGTTTTGTCCAAGCAAATACAGAGCACTGAGCTGAATTTAATACAAATCAAAGCTCTAAATGGTTCTTCTAATTGAACACAAAAAGTTGAAAATAAAACAAAATAGCTGTTCAAAGCGGAAGACCAGAAAAAGTAGCTTCAGAGATTAAAGTAAATGATTCCAGAATGGATTGTTCAAACTGGCACTTATTTTTTAAAGATTATTGCCATCATAATGTCTCCCCTTTCTGGCTGTGATTGGGTTAAAGTTCTTTCATAGTTAATTCAATTCGATATGTATTTGTCCATCAAATTTTATGTCTTTCTTATGGACCATATTGGTTGCCATGAAAACAGTTTCTGGGAGTGTTGCCTAAAATCTTTGACTTGCCCAAATGTGTCCTTGGTCTGTCTAGGTTTATTATCTTGATTATTCTCATGGGAAACAGCATCTCTCACTGTCTGGTATTTTACAAGAAGCCATTTTAAATCTTGGGCCATTTATTTCTTTAATTTGTTATATACTAAAAGGTAGATTCTTTACTAAAAAGGTAGATTCATATCAGGGACCGACGCTCACTTGACTTTTTTCCATTTTAAATACCTGTAGAAAGACTTACTATCTGTTTTCATATTCCTAGCTAGCTTTCTCTCGGTCTCTAATTTCTTTTTTTCAAGCAATTCTTTGCTACTTTTTATCATCTGTTCAATCTTCTAATCTGCCACTAATCTTTGTGGAATTATATTATTTTTCTTTCAATTTGGTACTGACCTTAACTTCCTTAGTTAGCCACGGATGTTATGTCCTTCCCCAAGTCTTTTTTTCTCATTGCAATGTATCTTTGCTGAGTGTTCTGAAATATCTCCTTAAATGTCAGCCAGTGCATCTCTACTGACTTATCCCTTAACTAATTTACAAGTTCACTTTTGCCAGCTTTCTGTTCAGAATTGCTGTTATTTAAGTTAAGAACACCAGCATTGGGGTGCGATTCTCCAAAATGGAGACTAAGTGTTCGTGCCACCGTGAGCACCGTTGCGTTTCATGACGGCCTGAAACAGGCGCAGGGACTACCGATTCTGTCCCCCACAGGGGCCTGCGCGGCGCTGGAGCAGTTCACGCCACTCCAGCCTCCCTTCCCGGCACCAAATGGGCGCCGCGCATGTGTGGGGGACTTCTTCAACGTTCCGGGCCCGACGCAACATGGCGCGGGGGTTCTGGGGCCGGGGGGGGGGGGGGGGGGGGGCAGGCCCGCCGATCGGTGAGCCCCGATCGCGGGCCAGACCCCATCGGACCCCCCCCCCCCCCAGTGAAGGAGTGCTTTCCCCCAGGCTGCCCTGCGCGCAGAGTTCCCGCCGGCAGCGACCAGGGGTGAACGGCGCCGGCGGGACTCTGCCGTTTCTGCTCGGCCCATGCGGGCCGGAGAATCGGTGGCCCGGCCTCATACAGCGACCGGCGCCACGCCAAACGCGCTGACGCAAATGCTGCCAATTCTCCGCACCTCGGAGAATCGCGCTCCTGCGTCGGGGCGGCATGGCGCGGTTGCGGCGATTCTCCGGCCTGGCGCGGGACTCGGAGAATCGCGCCTGAGGATTCACCCATCTCTCCCTTGGATGGAATGCAAAATTCAATCATGTTATGGTCACTTCTATGTAGGGACGACTTTACTATGTTATTAATTAATTCTGTCTCGTTATGCGTAATTGGAATAGCCTGGTCCATGATTGGCTCCAGCATGTGCTACTCTAAGAAATTGTCCTGAAAAAACTCGATGAACTCCTCTTCCAGGCTACCTTTACCAATCTCATTTGCCCAAACTATATGTAAATTAAAATCACCCATGATTATCACCGCACCTTTCTCACAAGCCCCCATTATTTCTTCCTGTACACATTTTACAGTGTGGTTACTTTTTGGGGGCTTACAAACTATTCCCACAAGTGATTTTCTACCTTTTACTATTCCTTCTCTCCCCCCAAACTGATTCTACATTTTGATATTTAGAACGAAGATCATCTCTCTCCCCTTTTATTAATGTCATCCTTAAATGACAGAGTTACCTCTCCACCTTCCCTAGCCTACTATCCTTCTTAAATGCCATTTAACGTTGAATATTCTGGTACCAGTCTTTGTCATCTTGCAGCCATATCTCTCTAATGATTATAAAATCATACAGATTTATTTCTATTTGAGCTGTTTGTTACAAATGCCACTTGCATTCAGATAGAGCCTTTTAATTCTGCCTTTATACCATTTTTCAAATCTCTGAGCGTAACTGCTGACACACTCTGGTTATTGTAATGATATGCAGACATGTAACCAATGGGTAATCAGAACAAGACACAACCAATGGGTAATCAGAACACTCAGCGGTGGCATCACCACAAGAGGGCATCCCACAACCACTATAAAAGACCAGACACATAGGCCCTCTTCCCCCTTCCACTGGCAGAAACCTAGAAAGCAAGACATGTGTAGTAAGCATCGCTGTCACGCCACTACATGTGGTCTAGAGTAAGTTCATATAGTTAGTAGAGTGTACCGTGTTACTAGAATCAGATCAGTAGAGTGTAGGAGCTTGGTTAATTGCTCAATAAATACGTTCAACTTACCTCGAGGTCTGGAGTATTCTTCAACAGCGCCTACACCAAGTAGCGGCTTATGTTACTCAAAGTAACATAACAACACATGGTACAAGGAGTAGCTACTGTATCTACCTAGTTAAGTTCAGAGACAAACTCAGACAGCTCTTTGACAACAGAGCCAACTCAAGCACATGGTATTGCGGCAAATTCACGAGGGACACCTGGGCATAGAAAAATGCAGACGCAGGGACCGTCAAGCCGTCTACTGGCCCGGCATCAACCAGGACATCACGGACATGGTCCTGGACTGCGAGACCTGTCAGAAGTTCCAACCAGCACAGGGTAAGGAGACGCTTCAACAACACAACTTGGAAACCTCTCCATGGTCCAAGGTCAGCATTGACCTATTCCACGCGAATGGTCGCGACTACATACTACTCATTGATTGCTTCTCAAACTATCCTGAGGTGCTGAAGCTGTCCGACCTCACCTCAAAGACCGTCATCAAAGCGTGCCAAGAGACGTTTTCGCGGCATGGTATCCCGAATACTGTCATGAGCGACAATGGACTGTGCTTCTACAGTCGAGAATGGATCACGTTTGCTAAAGGCTACAACTTCAAGCACGTTGCCTCCAGTCCACACAGTCCAATGGCAAAGTCGAAAAGGGGATGCACATCATCAAACAACTTATCCACAAATCCTCGGACTCCGCCTCCGACATTCACCTTGCACTACTATCGTACCGGGCGACTCCCTTATCAGCTGGCATGTCACCAGCTCAACTGCTGATGAACAGGGATCTGAGAACAACGCTTCCGGCCCTACATCTGCCCAACCCAGATCACCTACCGGTACTACAAAAGATCCAACAGCTTCGTGACAGTCAGAAACATCACTATGACGCACATGCCACCGATCTGGACACGCTATCCCCAGCAGACACCGCCAGGATCAAAATACCCGATGGCGGGTGGTCTGCCCCAGCTGTCATCATTCGGCAGGCTGCGCCCAGATCCTACGTGATTAAAAACGGCTGACGGCACTATCATTCGAAGAAATCGAAGGGCACTTCGGAAAATCATACGCCCACGAACAATTCCCCCTCCACTGCCGTCTGTTGAAGCGCCACCTCAAGACACCACGAACCACGAGTCCACCAGTCGTGACTCCCACACAACTATCAAGACACCGGCATCTCCTCCGCCACCTCTCAGAAGGTCATCAAGGATGAGACGGAGACTCCAAAGACTGGACTTATGAACATTTTCCTTCTCATGTCTACTGTATATCCAAGTCATGCATATCATGTTATTATCTTTAGTACTGTCAACCATAGCTATCATCACCACATTAGAAGTGCACAAAAAAAGGGGAGATGTAATAATATGCAGACGTGTAACTGACAATATTGAATTCTTTACCCGTCAGTCTGGCCTCAATAAAACTAGAGATGGATTTGTAGGTATAGTATTATTTATTTTAACCAACTTGCAAGGCTGACTCGCTTCTCAGGGACACAGAACACAGAAACAGTCTCCTGGACCCCTTGGAAAACGAATGAGGTCGGAGACAAAGGGATCTCTGCAAATACATTCAAATGGCATCAAGTTTCACATACACGATTCCCATAGGTCATCCTATACCCCTCCTGACCTGGCCATACATCCTAATTGGCACACTTCTCATTCATTAACCCTGGGCCTCTTGTTACCCAGCATCCTTTTCCCATCCTCCACCAGATACCCCTCCCCCCCCTTCCTTGCCATGCTTTCTGAAATCCTTTGTCTGTGAACTCACTACTATTAGACTGATCACATCCACATTACTGTAACTAATATTTGAACTATTTTATATCACATTCGTTTGTTCAATTCCTCATTACCAATGGGTAATCAGAACAAGACACAACCAATGGGTAATCAGAACACCCTGCGGTGGCATCACCACAAGAGGGTATCACATGACCACTATAAAAGACAAGACACACCACCAGGAAGGCGGAGGTGCAGTGGAGGAAGGCCCAGGGGGTGATTTACAAGTATGGGCAAAAGGCAAGCAGGATGCTGGCGCATTAGCTTCGGAAGCGGGACGCAGCTAAGGAGATTGGGGAGTTAAGGTCAGGGGAGGGAGTGTGGTGCGGAGTGGGGTTGGCATCAATGGGGTCTTCAGGGACTTTTACGAGGAATTGTACCGATCCGAGCCCCCACGGGAGGAGGGAGGGATGGGCCGCTTCCTGGACCAATTGAGGTTTAGAAAGGTGGAAGACGGATTGGGGGCCCCGATTGGGCTGGAGGAGCTGACCAAAGGGATAGGAAGCATGCAGGCGGGGAAGGCACCGGGGCCGGATGGTTTCCCGGTCGAATTCTATAAAGAATATATGGACCTGTTGGACCCGTTGCTAGTCAGGACCTTCAATGAGGCAAGGGAGGGGGGGACCTTGTCCCCGACGATGTCCCGGGCACTGATCTCCTTGATCCTGAAGCGGACAAGGATCCCCTGCAGTGTGGGTCTTACAGATCGATTTCCTTGCTAAATGTAGATGCCAAGGTGCTGGCGAAGGTCTTAGCCAAGATAGCCAGAGACTGGACACAGATCCACAAGTGGAACCTGACCAGCCTGGTGGAGGAAGTAAGAAGAGACCTTCAAAGGTGAGGCTCACTCCCACTCTCCCTGGTGGGGAGAGTGCAGACGATCAAGATGAATGTACTGCCAAGGTTCCTCTTCCTGTTTAGATCCATTCCGATCTTCATCCCCAAGACCTTTTTCCAAAACGTAGACAGTCTAATCATGGCGTTTGTGTGGGGGGATAAGAACCCGAGAATCCCAAAACAGACACTGCAAAGAAGGAAAATCAAAGGGGGCTTGGCCTTACCCAAACCTACAATACTACCACTGGGCAGCAACAGCAGAAAGAGTGAGGGGATGGGTACAAGAACCTGACACAGATTGGGTACAAATGGAGGAGGCATCCTGTAAAGGAAAGACCCTCCGGGCCCTGGCTACAGCAGCACTCCCACCCCCCTCAACAACATACACAACAAGCCCAGTGGTAGCGGCCACGCTGAGAACATGGATCCAGCTCAGAGAACACTTCGGGATAACTAAAATGGCCCCCATCTGCGGCAATCACAGATTCCCCCCCCCAGCCATGCTAGATACCACCTTCAACAGATGGACGCGGGGACGGGGGCACATTGGCGGTCAGGGACTTCTACGTAGGGCACAGACTGGCGACACTAGACGAACTGACGAGGAAGTGGAGGCTAGCAAAAGGACAGGAAATGAGACACCTCCAAATAAAACACTTCCTCCGCAAAGAGACAGTGGGGTACCCTGGGGCCCCAGAAAGCACACTACTGGAGGACCCGATAGGCACAAGCAATGAGAAGGGGCGGGGGGGGCTATGTGGGAAAATATACGGACAGCTACTGGACAGAGCCCAGACTCCACTGGACGAGATCAGACAAAAATGGGAGGACGAACTGGGGACAGAGGTAGGATGGGGCTCTGGAGCGAAGCACTCAGCAGGGTGAACTCCACCTCCTCCTGCACAAGGCTTAGCCTAATGCAGCTCAAAGTGGTGCACAGAGCGCACCTGACCAGAACCCGAATGAGTAGGTTCTTCCCAGAGGTGGAGGACAAATGTGAGCGGTGCCACAGGGGCCTGGCCAACCACACCCACATGTTTTGGGCATGCCCCAAGCTTGCTGGGTTCTGGACAGCCTTCTCCGAGGCAATGTCCAAAGTTGTGGGGGTGAGGGTGAAGCCATGCCCAATAGTGGCAATCTTCGGGGTATCGGAGCAGCCAGAGTTACACATGGGGAAGGGGGCCAATGCCCTTGCTTTCGCTTCCCTAATTGCACGCCGGAGAATCCTGCTCAGCTGGCGATTGGCAGCACCACCCACAGCTGCAGACTGGCTGACCTTTCGGAATGTCTCCACCTGGAGAAGATTAGGTACGCCACCCGAGGGTCAGAGGAAGGCTTCCTTGCTACTGCGGGGGCGGGGGGGGGGGGGGGGGGGGGGGCGTGGGGGGGGGAGAGGGGGGCGCGCGGGGAGGAGGGGGGGTGGGGAGGGGGGGGGGGGGCAGAAGGAAGGCAGGGAAACCACGAGAGATGATTCCACTCTGTCCGGAAAATAAAAGAAAAGCACAGCCGAAGCTGGGGGGGGGGAGGGGGGCTGAACGAGGAAGGGGGAGGAACCATAAACCGATCCAGAGAGCAATGAAAGGCACGTAGGGTCAGTTAAACGAAGGACAAACTAATCCTCTGTATAATAAAGGAAATTAGCGCAGGCGAGAAAAATGTGATGTGTATACACAACTGTTTATAAATATGAGAAATGCCAATAAAAAGATTTTTTTTAAATAAAAAATAGTGGTAGTATGTTCTCATTGGACAATTCATGTAAAAGCTAATGTGTTCGAAATGTTTTTCTTAACCAGTTTATATTATTTTTATAGGTAGCTCTAGGTCACATGACCTATCCATGTGGATAAATCAAGGAGAAGCACCATGTCATCATGTGTCTCCAGCAGATCGGCTACCAAAAGGCCTGCAAGCAGGGAAGAGCAATGTGGCAACAACAGTGAAGAGCAGCTAGATATTAGTTGTAGTCTGTCATCCTTGACCATTAACTTAGGCATGGAGTCTTTCATCATTGTGACCGAATATGATCAGAGTACTACTGACAGTGAACTCGGACAAAACGAAGAAGAAATGCTGGAAGATGAACCTATGCAAGAGAGTAATGAAGTGGTCAGAATGTCCTGTGATAAGGCTTTGGGACGATTGGAAAGAGCTCAATCAGAAGATGTCCGACAACCCCGAGTCAAACTAAATATGTCTAATCGGAAGCTATCTCTTCAAGAAAGATCCAATTTAACTCCATCAGCTGCCAGTGGTACAGTCATGAATGGACGTTATATTTATCCTTCTTTGCCATATTCTCCGATTACATCACCACATTCTTCTCCTCGGTTGCCTCGTCGACCAACAGTGGAGTCTCATAGAGTGTCGATTACAGATCTACAAGTGGGTATATCTTCCTTAATGAATTAATGTATCAGAATAGCTTTTCTGTACTGATTTTACATGGAATAATTGTGGTTTTGATCAAATTCATTGAAATAGTTTCTATGTTCAATCTGGTTTTAAGCAAAAATGTTTCTCAATTTGATAAATTAATATTGTCAGTGAATTGAGCAATTGTTTCAGTTCAGTTGACAGTGAAGAAAATAAAACTTTTTTTGCTGTAAGTGCAAATACTGTCATTGAAGTGAATTAAAGAAAGATTCACCATAATGATTTAAATGTCAAGACCTCCGTCTGGAAGGCACTGGAAAATTAAATTGGCATTTATAAGAACATAACAAGAAATTGGAGCAGGTGTGGGTCTTATGTCCTCTTGAGCCTGCTTCGCCATTCAGTAGAATCATGGTTGATCATTGCCCTTAACTCTACTTTCCTGCCCACCATATCCTATGATTCCTTGAGAGACCATAAACCTGCCTGTCTGAGCCTTAAATTTTTAAATGATGGAACCACAACCCTTTCAGATAAAGAATTCCAAAGATTCACTACCCTTTGAGTGAAGACATTTCTCCTCCTCTCAGTCCCGAATGATTGGCCCCTTATCTTAAAAATGTTCACTCTTCTTCAAAATTCCCCAGCCTGAGGAAACAATGGTCAGTATGTTCCCTGACAGGCAACAACATTGGCCTGGCCAATCTACCTAACCTGCGCAACTTTGGACTGTGGGAGGACACCGAAACACTCGAAGGAAACCCACACAAACAGTCACCCAAGGCCTGAATTGAACCCGGGTTCCTGGCACTATGAGGCAACATTGCTTTTTAAAAAAAATAAATTGAGAGCAATTATTTTTGTTCCAATTAAGGGGCAATTTAGCGTGGCCAATCCACCTAACCTGCGCATCTTTGGGTTGTGGGGGTGAAACCGAGGCAGACATGGGGAGAATGTGCAAACTCCACACGGACCGTGACACAGGGCCGGGATTCGATCCCAGGTCCTCAGCGCCGTAGTCCACTGCGCCGTAGTCCACTGCTACCCACTGCGCCATGTGCCGCCCCCGTGAGGCAACATTGCTAACCACCGTGCCATTAAGGTGTGTAAGGAGGTTTTTATATACCGCTGCAGGTTTAAAATAGCAAATGTATAATCTACGTGTTGGAAATATGCAATGGGTAAGAGGTTAGGTGTCATTCCATTAAAGAAGCATTTCTCGTGACCAACATTACCTTTGATTTAGCCATTGGACCTGCTCAACAGTCCTGATTGTGCAAAGAATTGCACTGAAAACCAATTTTTAAAAATTATTTTAAAATATTTTTTAATTTTCCTTTTTCACATTCTATCCCAAATTTACACCCAACGATAAACAATAATCAGTAATTAATGTAATGTCAATCACCATATTAATAACAACGATCCCATCCTCCCACCCAACCCCAGACATTGGCCTGCATGTTAACATAAACAAATGACAAAACGGAATCAGGAATCACCCACAGTCACCATTAACACATACAGTCCCTCTCCCTCCCAGCCCCCCCCCGCAATGTTCGATGTGATCTAATTCTCAAAAGTGCATAATGAATAACGCCCATGAATTGTAGAACCCCTCCATCCTTCCCCTCAGTTCAAATTTGACCTTTTCAAGCGTCAAGAATTCCAGCAGGTCCCCCCCCGCCATGCCAGGGCATAGGGTAGAGAGGTTAATCTCCACCCTAACAGGATCCGCCTTCGGGCGATCAACGAGGCGAAGGCTACAACATCTGCCTCCTCACCTGTTTCCAACCCGGGTGATCTGACACCACGAATATGGCCTCCCGAGGGCCCGGGTCCAGTTTCACGTGCACCACCTAAGAGATTACCCTAAACACCGAAACACCTCCTTCCAGTAATCCTCCAGCTTTGGGCAGGACCAAAACATATGAACGTGGTTAGCGGGGCTCCGCCCTGCAAAGTTCACACACATCTTCTAGCCCCTCAAAAGAGCCGGCTCATCCTCGCCCTTGTAAGGTGCGCTCTATACACCACCTTCAGCTGTATCAGCCCCAATATAGAACATACAGTGCAGAAGGAGGCCATTCGGCCCATTGAATCTGCACCGACCCACTTAAGCCCTCACTTCCACCCTATCCCCGTAACCCGATAACCCCTCCTAACCTTTTTGGTCACTAAGGGCAATTTATCAATTGGTCGGTAAAGGCCAATCCAGGGAGGAAACCGGAGCACCCGGAGGAAACCCACGCAGATACGGGGAGAATGTGCAGACTGCGCACAGACAATGACCCAGCGGGGAATCAAACCTGGGACCCTGGCATTGTGAAGCAACAGTGCTATCCACTTGTGCTACCATGTTGCCCTACCGCACACGAGGTGGGAAAACCAATTTAAGATTGTCAGTTGGACTCGCAGTGTGGCTATCTTGCACATGCTAGAAGCCACACATAGCCACACACACAGCCTGTCCTTTGCATACAAAATGAACATGCCCATTCATGCGAAAATCAATCAGAATTGACCTGTACTGCGCTGCCTGTTTGAATTTGACAAAGCTGGGCAGTTAACTGTTTTGTGCTGCATTCTCCATGGCAACACCTCCACGATTAGAGTCCACTTCCCAATCAACCAATCACTTGTCATGCAGTATAAATTGTTGTTCCCCTGTTATAGCTGGTAAATTCTTGCAAGCTGAGTGAGATGAGCTTAAGATGAAAAATTTTGATAACATGGACTGAATGAAATGAGTTCAAGATGAAAAACTTTGATAACCTGTTTCCTTTTTTTAAGCAAATAAAATTCTTGTTTGGGACAGGTGTCAGTCACTTTCAAATTTAATATGGAATTCTATTATATTATGATCTCTTCTTTCAGGTGGATTATTTACTATGAGATTACTAATAAACCCTTCCTCATTGCACAGTATTAAATCTCAAATAGCATTAGCCCAATTTAGTTCACAACATATTGCTTCTGGAAACATTCTACAAACTCATCCTCCAGACCACCTTTGCCGATTTGGATAAAATGAGTTTAATGTTATTCTTTTAATCATTATTTGCATAGACTTTATTAGCTGATGCACAATTACCATCAAACTCTCTGTTCCTTCCTGTTCCTGTTTGTCTTTACCCAAATGACAACACTGCTTTGTTGCCCCAACTTCTATCAATCGTACCGTCCCCACCCACCTTTTACTTTAAAGCCCGATACACACCCCTAATTATACCATTCGCAAGGACACTGATCTCAACCCACTTTAAGTGGAACCCATTCCAAAGGAATAGCTTCTCCTATCCTGAGTACTGGTGCCAGTGCACAAGGAATCAAAACTCCCACAGTCAGGTACGTGCTTAGTTTTGTAGTCCGTTTGATCCTATGCCAATTGGCATGTGGCTCGAGTAATAGTCCAGAGATTATTATCTTTGAAGCTCCACATATTATCTTGGACCCCAATGTCTCAGCAGTACATCGTTCCCCATTCTAGCTATGTTGTTGGTTCCTACATGGACCACAACAATTGGATCCTTCCACTCCAGGTTTGTCTCCAACATGAGGAAATGTCCTTAACCCTGGCACTGGACCAGTAGCAGAAGCTTCGGAGCTCTCGGTTACGGCTAAGAGAACAGTATCTATTCCCCTGCCTATACTGTTTCCTATCACTACCGTATTCCTTTTTGCTTACCCCAGTTGAATGTCATCTTGCTCCATGGTGCCATGGACAATTTGCTCATGCAATATGTCCCCTCCTTCATCACTACACACTGGATCCTCCTGCCTGATTTGCAGTCGCACCCTCCTGACCCTGATCATTGACCAATTCTAAAGTTCTGCTTAACATAAGGGTGTAACTACCTCCTGGAACAATGCATCCAGATAACTGTCCTTCCAGGTGTCCTGCAATGTCTGCAGCTCTGATTCCAGTCCAGCAGCCATGAAGCATAGTTTCTCAAGCTACAGCCACCTACCACAGGTATGGTTATTTGGGCTTGCATTGGACTCCATATTATGCTATTGTATCTGAACAATACCTTTTTAAAAAATGTTTTTATTCTCCATTTTCACATTTTCCTTCAAAATGTACACCCCACCAACAGGCAACAAACGGTAACAAATACAAAGTCAATACCCTTAACATCAATGATCCCATCCTCCCACCACCCCACCCAACTGTCAATATATGCCTCAAATAAAACAAACCCTCCCTTGGTTGGAGGAAAAAAATAGCGTAAAAGAAAAAGGAGTCCGGAATCGCCCATGGCCCCCATTAACTGATAGAGTCGCCCCCACGACAACATTCAATACCATCAAACCTCCAAAAGAGTACCGTAAATGACAGCCAAGAGTTGTAAACCCCCCCCCCCTCCCCAACTCCTCCCCCTCCACTTCCTCTTGTAAAACTCCTCCCCCCAACCTTTGTTCCTTCCCCCCCCAAATTCCACCCCGGCTAGACCACTCGGACCCTGTTCTGGCAGGGTCCAATGGGCGCAGCCCCTCCCCCCACCTCACTCCCGTTCACTGGCCGGCTTAAACCGGCCAGCGTGGAGGCCTCCGCCCGGGTCCCTTTCCCCCTTGCCCGGCCCCAGGAAAAACCCAGAAGTCCCCTTTTAGCACACAAACCCCGCATATCCACCTGTACCCCAAAGAGCTGAAAAATACCTTTTCGCTAGTTGTATGAAAATAATTAATATTGTACAAAGAGGAATTCCAAAGTCGTTGGGCAAACCCTGAATAGTCACTGTTGGAAAACAAATGTGAAATATTTCAAGGGTTTGTTTTCAAAACCAATGTCTACTGTTACAAAATATTCAAAGCTTGAAATGTAGTCCATAAATCTGAGAGACATGCTGGTCAACATTTAATCATCTATTTTAGCAAATAGCACTGGACATTCTGGAAAATTTTCATTCTCAATAATGCAAACTGTATTGTCGACTCTGTATTAGATCAGCAACCCGTATAGAAAACCAGAAATACATTCATGTTGATCCTTGGGGCCTCCTGGATCGGCTTCTCTCTCTTACTCTGTGGATTAACTGATTGAATTGTTGTGAGAGTTTCTTCCAGGTGCCTGACTGCATTGCGTGGAAAGTGTTACAAAATGGCTGAGTGCATCACGTAAATCATAGGAGCTACAATGTTGCATGCTGTTTGCCTTGTTTCTTTAGTGACTAATCTCTCTGAGTTGAGTTTTCCCCACGACTGAACATCAAAATGTTAGCTTGAAAACCAGTTATTGTGAAGCTGGAGCACTAGCCCTGCCAGAGCTCCCAAGAATTTCACTCTTTAGTTATCCTTGATAGAAATTCATACATACCCATTGGGTGAGGGCAGAATTGAGCTTGGCTGTGACCTCTTTCCACCTTTTGGTTAGAAAAGCTTCCAAAACTTTAAATGCACTCTGGTTATGGCATCAAAGCATATCCAGCACATGCAACAATATCCCACAAGGAGTGAAAGTTTTCAGAAAGGAAAGGGAGAATGGTGAGGAAGGAACACCCAAACGAAAAATATTGCTGAAAGAAGCAGCAGAGCTAGACCATTAATGCCTCTCTGTTTTTAGAATCTTCTGGTGCTAATTTCTTATCACTGAAATATGTAACTTACAAATGTTGGATTCAAACTATAATTCACACTCCAGACAGTCCTTGACTTTACTACACTCAGTGATTTGGCCTCTACAGCCTTCTGCGCCAAAGAGTTCCACAGATTCACCACCCTCTGGCTGAAGAAATTTCCCCTCATCTCTGTTTTAAAGGATCGTCCCTTTAGTCTCAGATGGTGTCCTCTGGTTCTCGTTTTTCCTACAGGTGGAAACGTCCTCTACACGTCTACTCTATCCAGGCCTCGCAATATCCTGTAAGTTTAAATAAGATAGCCCCTCATCCTTCTAAACTCCCAACAAGTACAGACCCAGAGTTCTCAACTGTTCCTCATAAGACAAGTTCTTCATTCCAGAGATAATTCTTGTGAACCTCCTCTGGACCCTTTCCAAGGCCAGCACATCCTTCCTTAGATACAGGGCCCAAAACTGCTCACAATACTCCAAATGGGGTCTGACCAGAGTCTTATTCAGCCTCAGAAGTACCTCCCTGGTCTTGTATTCTAGCCCTCTTGACCATGAATGCTAACATTGCATTTGCCTTCTTAACTGCTGACTGAACCTGCGCGTTAGCCTTAAGAGAATCGTAAGCAAGGACTCCCAAGTCCCTTTGTGCTTCTGATTTCCTAAGCATTTCCCCATTTAGAAAATAGTCTATGCCTAAATTCCTCCTTCCAAAGTGCATAACCTCACACTTTTCCACATTGTATTTCATTTGCCACTTCATTTCCCACTCTCCTAGCTTGTCCAAAACCTTCTATAGCCCCCTTGCTTCCTCAATACTACCTGTCCCTCTACCGATCTTTGTATCATCTGCAAACTGAGCAACACTGCCTTCAGTTCCTTCATCCAGATCATTAATATATATCATGAAAAGTTGTGGTCCCAGCACAGACCCCTGAGGCACACCACTAGTCACCGGCTGCCATCCTGAAAAAGACCCTTTTATCCCCACTCTCTGCCTTCTGCCAGTCAGCCAATCCTCTATCCATGCCAGAATCATACCCTTAACACCATGGGCTTTTAACTTATTTAACAGTCTCCTATGCGGCACCTTGTCAAAGGTTTTCTGGAAATCTAAATAAATCACGTTCACTGGTTCTCCTTTGTCTAACTTCCTTGTTACCTCCTCAAAGAACTCTAACAGATTTGTCAGACACAAGCTCCCTTTGACAAAGCCGTGCTGACTCAGTCCTATTTTACCATGCACCATTATTGTGGGAACTAGTGGTGCCCTATAGTGGTTGTGTTACACTGAGATGTAATAATTAACCACTTACTTGTCTACATGTACACATATCACTACAGCACTTATGTTTATGAATTGATACCCTGTTTTGACTTTATAACGTCAGCTTTGACTTTACTGCACTGTGCGAGTGAACAGTTCATAAGACCATAAGACATAGGAGCGGAAGTAAGGCCATTCGGCCCATCGAGTCCACTCCACCATTCAATCATGGCTGATTTCAACTCCATTTACCCGCGCTCTCTCCATAGCCCTTAATTCCTCGAGAAATCAAGAATTTATCAACTTCTGTCTTAAAGACACTCAACGTCCCGGCCTCCACCACCCTCTGTGGCAATGAATTCCACAGACCCACCACTCTCTGGCTGAAGAAATTTCTCCTCATCTCTGTTCTAAAGTGACTCCCTTTTATTCTAAGGCTGTGCCCCCGGGTCCTAGTCTCCCCTGCTAATGGAAACAACTTCCCTACATCCACCCTATCTAAGCCATTCATTATCTTGTAAGTTTCTATTAGATCTCCCCTCAACCTCCTAAACTCCAATGAATATAATCCCAGGATCCTCAGAAGCTCATCGTATGTTAGGCCTACCATTCCTGGGATAATCCGTGTGAATCTCCGCTGGACCCGCTCCAGTGCCAGTATATCCTTCCTGAGGTGTGGGGCCCAAAATTGCTCACAGTATTCTAAATGGGGCCTAACTAATGCTTTATAAAGCTTCAGAAGTACATCCCTGCTTTTATATTCCAAGCCTCTTGAGATGAATGACAACATTGCATTTGCTTTCTTAATTACGGACTCAACCTGCAAGTTTACCTTTAGAGAATCCTGGACTAGGACTCCCAAGTCCCTTTGCACTTCAGCATTATGAATTTTGTCACCGTTTAGAAAATAGTCCACGTTTCTATTCTTTTTTCCAAAGTGCAAGACCTCGCACTTGCCCACGTTGAATTTCATCAGCCATTTCTTGGACCACTCTCCTAAACTGTCTAAATCTTTCTGCAGCCTCCCCACCTCCTCCATACTACCTGCCCCTCCACCTATCTTTGTATCATCGGCAAACTTAGCCAGAATGCCCCCAGTGCCGTCACCTAGATCGTTAATATATAAAGAGAACAGCTGTGGCCCCAACACTGAACCCTGCGGGACACCACTCGTCACCAGTTGCCATTCCGAAAAAGAACCTTTTATCCCAACTCTCTGCCTTCTGCCTGACAGCCAATCGTCAATCCATGTTAGTACCTTGCCTCGAATGCCATGGGCCCTTATTTTACTCAGCAGTCTCCCGTGAGGCACCTTATCAAAGGCCTTTTGGAAGTCAAGATAGATAACATCCATTTGCTCTCCTTGGTCTAACCTATTTGTTATCTCTTCAAAGAACTCTAACAGGTTTGTCAGGCACGACCTCCCCTTACTAAATCCATGCTGACTTGTCCTAATCCGACCCTGCACTTCCAAGAATTTAGAAATCTCATCCTTAACAATGGATTCTAGAATCTTGCCAACAACCGAGGTTAGGCTAATTGCCTTTAATTTTCCATCTTTTTCCTTGTTCCCTTCTTGAACAGGGGGGTTACAACAGCGATTTTCCAATCCTCTGGGACTTTCCCTGACTCCAGTGAGTTTTGAAAGATCATAACTAACGCCTCCATTTCTTCAGCTATCTCCTTTAGAACTCTAGGATGTAGCCCATCTGGGCCCGGAGATTTATCAATTTTTAGACCTCTTAGTTTCTCTAGCACTTTCTCCTTTGTGATAGCTACCATATTCAACTCTGCCCCCTGACTCTCCGGAATTGTTGGGATATTACTCATGTCTTCTACTGTGAAGACTGACGCAAAGTACTTATTTAGTTCCTCAGCTATTTCCTTGTCTCCCATCACTAGATTACCAGCGTCATTTTGGAGCGGCCCAATGTCAACTTTTGCCTCCCGTTTGTTTTTAATGTATTTAAAGAAACTTTTACTATCATTCTCAATGTTACTGGCTAGCCTACCTTCATATTTGATTCTCTCTTTCCTTATTTCTCTCTTTGTTATCCTCTGTTTGTTTTTGTAGCCTTCCCAATCTTCTGACTTCCCACTACTCTTTGCCACATTATAGGCTTTCTCTTTTGCTTTGATGCATTCCCTAACTTCCTTTGTCAGCAATGGCTGCCCAATCCCCCCTCTGATAACCTTTCTTTTCTTTGGGATGAACCTCTGTACTGTGTCCTCAATTACTCCCAGAAACTCCTGCCATTGCTGTTCTACTGTCTTTCCCACTAGGCTCTGCTCCCAGTCGATTTCCGTCAGTTCCTCCCTCATGCCCCTGTAGTTACCTTTATTTAACTGTAACACCTTTACATCTGATTCTACCTTCTTTCTTTCAAATTGGAGATTGAATTCTCCCATATTATGATCGCTGCCTCCTAAGTGCTCCCTTACTTTAAGATCTTTAATCAAGTCTGGCTCATTACATAACACTAAGTCCAGAATGGCCTGTTCCCTCGTGGGCTCCATCACAAGCTGTTCCAAAAAGCCCTCCTGTAAACATTCAATGAAGTCCCTTTCCTTGGGTCCACTGGCAGCATTATTTACCCAGTCCACCTGCATATTGAAGTCCCCCATGATCACTGTGACCTTGCCTTTCTGACATGCACTTTCTATTTCATGGTGCATTTTGTGCCCCTGGTCCTGACCACTGTTAGGAGGCCTGTACATAACTCCCATTATGTTTTTTTTGCCTTTGTGGTTCCTCAACTCTACCCACACAGACTCCACATCATCTGACCCTATGTCGTTTAATGCTATTGATTTAATTTCATTCCTAATTAACAAGGCAACCCCGCCCCCTCTGCCTACCTCTCTGTCTTTTCAATAGGTTGTGAATCCCTGGATGTTTAAATGCCAGTCCTGAACCCCCTGCAACCATGTCTCTGTGATGCCTACCACATCATACCTGCCAGTCACAATCTGGGCCACAAGCTCATCTACCTTGTTCCGTACACTGCGCGCATTTAAATATAGCACCTTTAATTCCCTATTGACCGTCCCTTTTTGTTTTCTTAGTGTGGTGGACCTTGGTTTACTGAGCCTTTCCATACACTGTGTCATATTTTGTGGGATGGGGACTATCGTAACCTCTCCTGAGTTTTGTCTTTTCGTGCTTTTTTGTATTCCTAAGCAGCTACGCTTCCCACTGATTACTTCACCTCTTGGTTCCCTGACTTTCCCTTCCCCCCCAATCTTTAGTTTAAAGTCCTATTGACCACCCTATTTACTCTTTTCGCCAGAACACTGGTCCCAGCTCGGTTCAGGTGGAGACCATCCCAACGGTATAGGTCCCCCCTGTCCCAAAACTGATGCCAGTGTCCCATGAAAAGGAACCCCTCTTTCCCACACCACTCTTTCAGCCACGTGTTAACTTCCCTTATTCTTGCCTCCCTATGCCAATTTGCACGTGGCTCGGGCAGTAATCCGGAGATTATGACCCTTGAGGACCTGTTTTTTAATTTGAATCCTAGCTCTTTATAATCTCTAAACAGGTCCTCTTTCCTAGACTTGCCTATGTTGTTGGTACCGACATGGACCACAACAACTGGATCCTCTCCCTCCCTCTCCAGTATCCTTTCAAGCCAGTCAGAGATGTCCAACACCCTAGCACTGGGCAGGCAACATACCATGCGGGACTCTTTATCCTGCTCACAAAGGATACTATCTATCCCCCTGATAATAGAATCCCCTACAACTACAACTTGCCTATTTACTCCCTCCCCTTGAATGGCCTGCTGAACCATGGTGCCTTGGTCAGCTGACTCATCCTTCCTGCAGCCCTGTTCGCCATCCACACAGGGAGCAAGTGCCTCATACCTGTTGGACAGAGTCAAGGGCTGAGGCTCCTGAGTTCCTGACTGCTGGTTCCCTTTACCTGCCTGACTTGCAGTCACACCCTGCTGTCCCTGGCCACTGGCAGGATTTAAACTACTTACTCTGACAGGTGTGACTGCCTCCTGAAACACAGTGTCTGGGTAAGTCTCCCCCTCCCGGATGTGCCTCAGTGTTTGAAGCTCAGACTCCAGCTCATCAACTCTGAGCCGGAGCTCTTCGAGCAGCCAACACTTACTGCAGATGTGGTCGCTGCAGCTCGCAATGGGATCTGCCAGCTCCCACATCAAGCAGCTCAAGCACATCACCTGACCAGCCATCACTAATTAATTAATTAGTTTAATTTAAGTTTACGAGTTTAGCTGTGTTTTAAAAAAAAATTGGGGGCAGATTTGCTATCAACCAATCAGATCACGGCTTCCCTCTGATGTCACTTTTGGAAAAGAAAACTGTAAAGCAGGAAAATCATGTCTCACAAATTTGATTGAGTTTTTTGAGGGAGTGACCAAGAAGGTAGATGAGGGCAGTGCAGTAGACGTTGTCTACATGGACTTTAGCAAAGCCTTTGACAAGGTACCGCATGGTAGGTTGTTGCAGAAGGTTAAAGCTCACGGGATCCAGGGTGAGGTTGCCAATTGGATTCAAAATTGGCTGGACGACAGAAGGCAGAGGGTGGTTGTAGAGGGTTGTTTTTCAAACTGGAGGCCTGTGACCAGTGGTGTGCCTCAGGGATCGGTGCTGGGTCCACTGTTATTTGTGATTTATATTAATGATTTGGATGAGAATTTAGGAGGCATGGTTAGTAAGTTTGCAGATGACACCAAGATTGGTGGCACAGTGGATAGTGAAGAAGGTTATCTAGGATTGCAACGGGATCTTGATCAATTAGGCCAGTGGGCCGACGAATGGCAGATGGAGTTTAATTTAGATAAATGTGAGGTGATGCATTTTGGCAGATCGAATCAGGCCAGGACCTACTCAGTTAATGGTATGGCGTTGGGGAGAGTTATAGAACAAAGAGATCTAGGAGTACAGGTTCATAGCTCCTTGAAGGTGGAGTCGCAGGTGGACAGGGTGGTGAAGAAGGCATTCGGCATGCTTGGTTTCATTGGTCAGAACATTGAATATAGGAGTTGGGACGTCTTGTTGAAGTTGTACAAGACATTGGTACGGCCACACTTGGAATACTGTGTGCAGTTCTGGTCACCCTATTATAGAAAGGATATTATTAAACTAGAAAGAGTGCAGAAAAGATTTACTAGGATGTTGCCGGGACTTGATGGTTTGAGTTATAAGGAGAGGCTGGATAGACTGGGACTTTTTTCCCTGGAGCGTAGGAGGCTTAGGGGTGATCTTATAGAGGTTTATAAAATAATGAGGGGCATAGATAAGGTAGATAGTCAACATCTTTTCCCAAAGGTAGGGGAGTCTAAAACTAGAGGGCATAGGTTTAAGGTGAGAGGGGAGAGATTCAGAAGGGCCCAGAGGGGCAATTTCTTCACTCAGAGGGTAGTGAGTGTCTGGAATGGGCTGCCAGAGGTAGTAGTAGAGGCGGGTACAATTGTGTCTTTCAAAAAGCATTTAGATGGTTACATGGGTAAGATGGGTATAGAGGGTTATGGGCCAAGTGCGGGCAACTGGGACTAGCTTAATGGTAAAAACTGGGCGGCATGGACTGGTTGGGCCGAAGGGCCTGTTTCCATGCTGTAAACTTCTATGATTCTATGATTCTATAAGTTACCGTTAGGTTTTTATACTCCCAGAGACTGCTCCTCCTCCTCCAAACGGCTCCCAAAATTAGGCCCGAAGAAAGAGAGAGAACAAAACAGTCGGGAAAAAGCACCTTCTCCCACTCTTCACCGAATTACCTCACTGCACCAAATTACCAAATTCTCACTCTGTCTGTGTCTCACTCACTCAGGCTGTGTCTCCTTGACCTGCACAATCCTTTCTAATGTGCGCTTTCTGTCTGTCTTTAATACAGACTTTAGGATGACTCACACTAAAACTTCAAAGAGAAGAATACAATGTGTACCTTTGTGCCGTGCCCCTTAACAGGCCTCAGGTGACTGCCAGATAACTGCCTCTCAGCAATTAGGGTGGGGGCAGCTTCAGCCAATCAGACACTAATCTACACTGCACTTTTAACTGAAAAACAGCACAATTAGATGAACCACTTACCTTTCCTGGTTACCTCACTGCACCAAATTACCAAATTCTCACTCTGTGTCTCACTCACTCAGGCTATGTCTCCTTCATAAGTGCGCATCAACATTCTGCGACACCCATCTCCCTGACTCAAGACACTCAGTTGCTGTTCCGACACATTTTTACTTGGAGAATCTTTGTGTTTCCAAACCTTTTCTTCAAATTTAAAGTTTTTAATATTTTATTGCTATCATCCATTTCTTATAATGGATTGAGTACAACATTTTGTGTTATTTTGGCCATGGTTCAAGAACCAATCTTCAGTTTATAGCATTGTTCTTACTGGAAAATCAGCTTAGACAAATGCGGTTTACAGGAACCAATTGTGTCGTAAGTCCAAGGACTGCCTGTAAATGGCCTCTGTTTTAGCACAACTGCCCTTCTGTTTACCAGATTGTTCTACTGGAAATCAAAGACTCTGCCCCAACAATGAACCACAATATAACTTGCTGCCTTCCCACAGTTGGATTTTTTAATTCAAGTAATAAATCTGGAATTGAAAACTAGTCTCAGTAATGGTGACCATGAAACTATCATCAGTTGTTGTAAAAACACATCTGGTTTACTCTTATCTTTTAGTCAGGAAACCGGACACCCTTACCCAGTCTGACTTTCCTGGAACTCTAGACCTAAAGCAAAGTAGTTGACTCTTAACTACTCTCTGCAATGTCCTAGCAAACCAGTCTGTTCAAGGGCAATTAGATATGGGCAACAAATGCTGACTCTGCCAGCGATGCCCACATGAATGTATAAAAAAAACAATTTAGATCATCCCCTGCTTTCCTCCTTGGTCCACCCAAATAAAAGACAATTTATGTTTACACTGGATGTCACAATGCACAAGCCAATTAAAATTTAAATTGGCAAACCTGAGTCTGCAAAGAGAAAGCTTCAGGTTTTCAACCTCCGCTTGGCTATGCAGGAAGGTGCTTAGTGGAGGTTGGATAGCCCTCTCTGAAATGAGTAAATCAAAGGATACTTAACCATCAGGACATACTCGTATCTAATGACCAGTGAATAGAATTCAAGTGAGGAGTTGGGCAGGCTGGGCTTGTGGTGGAATTCTAACTTGCAGGAATTTTAAATACTCAGTTTAAATGTTTGTTTATTTGAAAAGAAATGCTTGCCTTCTAATTTGTACCTCGGTACAGCGCATTTCTATATTTGGAGATACTCATGATTCCCAGTGTCCTTACTGTTGCAGAGAAATTTTTTAAATAGCAACAGTTCAGAACTCCTCTGTCCCCCATCATGGCTTCAGCAATTTATTTTAAAGTTTCTTCGGTCTGTGTTTGCATTTCTTATTCACCAGAGGGGCTGGTTTAGCACACTGGGCTAAATCGCTGGCTTTTAAAGCAGACCAAGGCAGGCCAGCAGCACAGTTCGATTCCCGTACCAGCCTCCCCAAACAGGAGCCGGAATATGGCGACTAGGAGCTTTTCACAGTAACTTCATTGACGCCTACTCGTGACAATAAGCGATTTTCATTTCATTTCAGTGCCCAGCAGTGTTCGTAAGCCTTTGAATCCCAAGATGTTTCAAGGAACAGTTTCTCTTCGGTTACCCCTGATTTGAGGATCACATCTACTGAGGGTGGCAAGTTTCTGCCTTCAGCCTTCCAAGTGGCAGAACAGGCTGATTCTTGATCCATAGGTCTTTGAGCAGATGGGGCATGATATCCCATGAGATAATGGGATCTGGAGTGCGAGGTTTGCTTTAATTTCTTTCCTGCTCTGCTGCTCAGCCTCATCATTAAGACATTGCGGGTCAAAGTGTAATGTAAACCTTCATGGACAAGCTGCCGCCATTCTGAATGATTGGCAGCAAATTTCTCCCAGCCATTAATAGCAATGCTATTAATTCTCCTTGCTTCAAGGAGAACTACAGAGTGTTTTTTCAAGTGTTTGCTTTGTCCTCCCTTGGCTGGCTATTTGAGAGTTGAGAACACAGGACATTGCAGTGGAGATGCTTTGTGGCCATCCACACACAATGTCCATTCCACCTAAGTTGATTTTGCATAAATGTTGCCTGAGTGCTTGAGGTGCTGGTTCAAACGTGCCTCCAAGAATCCAGAGGATGAGGCAGAGACTTACTGATGAGATTTTTCTAGCGCTCTTTTGTCTCGCTGATGCACCATCCAGTCTTGATGCAGTGCGGGAATGTGGTGACGACAACTGCTCTATACCTAACTTGAGGTATTTGTTATCAAACACTTGCTGCTGAAGTTTGTAGAAGGTTACACTGACTGGGTCTCCTGATCAATAGTGGCCTTTTGAGAGAGATGGTTGCCAAGGTATGGGGGTGTGGGAATGGTTCGCAAAGGTTTTTCCCAGTTGGCCTTGCAGCAGCTGCTAGTCCAGAGACACATCAGTGAGAGGTCGGGGGAAAATATGATAGGGCCACATTGTCATGGGTACAATATGGATTGCCCACCGCTGCCAATCTCTCTGCTGCAAACTGGAGCCTTGGAATATATCAAACACAAGTCATTCCTGCAGGGGCTGCAACGAAAGGGAAGGGTCACCCTATCTTCTTTTCCCTTTTCTCCCCCACCCCACCCCACCCCTCACTACCACCACTTCTTGTTTGACCCACATTGGTGGTACAATTGCAAGATCAAAATGGCCAGTTCACCAAGGCAACATTATATTAAATGTTAATAGAAATGTATCCCGGGAAATATTGTTGGTACTCGAACAGAAACAACAGAACAAAGTTGTGGAACAGGCCTATTGTGCCTGCCAATGTGAACATTTTCAATAATAAGTATTTTTCAAAATGAACCATTTATTTATGTTCGATAACATCGCTTTTCATTGGTTTTTTACTTCAGGCAGTGGGTAAGATGTCACGGCAAAGAATGCAATGGACAGTATAGTTTTGACCTTGTTTTTTTTTTGTAGTAACAAAATCTAGTGTGCAGTCAATAGCTCAGCAGAAAATCCTATCTGCTTGTAAACTGAGAATACTGCTTGTGCCTGATTTGTGATTGAAGGATTGTTAAAGACAGCAGTATTGTATTCAGAATAGATGTTATTCTCAGATTATGATTAACCTCTGGAATGCTACTGTAGCGCACAAAGACTCCGTGAGATGAATAGAGTGAAGTCGATGAGGCTTTATTAAGCGTGTCTGTTCCCCCGCAGCTCAATAGTACAATGGCCTGCGGGGGAGGACTCCGGCTTCTTATACTCCGCCTTCAGGGCGGAGCTAGAGGTCAATGGCCAACCAGGACCCGGGATCTGTCAGCCAATGACATTAGGGCTTCCAGTCCCACATGACCCCCAATACATACTACCACATTCACCCCTTGTCAAAAATGAACCCGGCGGGGTGATGCTTCGTATGGTGGTAAGGGTTTACAGGGCTGGTCCTGGGAGGGAAAAAAAAAAACATTCACATGGCAATACAGTATTGTACAATTTTGTCCTGTTTCGACTATTTACAGAGGGTATAGGGAGAAAAGCAAAATGTTCTTGTGAAAAGTCCATATTTTGATTTAGATCGACGCCACGAGTTGGTTGGGCGGTCTGGTCGTCCGTGTCAATCGCCTCGGCCCCAGTGGTGGTGGTGGTGCTTGTACCGGTGTTGTCGTCTCCGGGAGCCTTACGGTTTCAGCTTGGGCTTTATTCTTGGTCGGGCCTGAGGGGAGGGGAACCGATCCTCCTGGGAAGGGGGCGGTCGCGGGGTGCGGCGGTGGCAGGAAGGGGGGGGGGGTTGGGTGAATGGTGTCGGGGGGGGGGGGGGGGGGGTGTGCGTGTTGCCGGCGGGCGCTAGATCCCGCAGGGAGACCGTGTCCTGTCGGCCGTCGAGGTACTCCACGTAAGCGTACTGCGGGTTCACGTGGAGGAGGTGAACCCTTTCGACCAACGGGTCCGCCTTATGTGCCCGCACATGCTTTCGGAGCAAGATGGGTCCTGGGGCCGCCAGCCAGGTCGGCAGCGACGTTCCAGAGGAGGACCTCCTAGTGAAGACAAGGAGACGCTCATGAGGCGTTTGATTAGTGCTCGTACATAATAACGACCGGATGGAGTGGAGAGCGTCCGGGAGGACCTCCTGCCACCGTGAAACTGGGAGGTCCCTGGACCGTAGGGCCAGTAAGACGGCCTTCCAGACCGTGCCGTTCTCCCTCTCTACTTGCCCGTTCCCCCGGGGGTTGTAGCTGGTCGTCCTGCTTGAGGCTATGCCCTTACTGAGCAGGAACTGGCGCAGCTCGTCACTCATGAAAGAGGACCCCCTGTCACTGTGGACGTATGCGGGGTAACCGAACAGTGTGAAGATGCTGTTCAGGGCTTTAATGACTGTGGCCGCGGTCATGTCAGAGCAGGGAATGGCAAAAGGGAAGCGGGAGTATTCGTCCACCACATTAAGAAAATATGCGTTGCGGTCGGTGGAGGGGAGGGGCCCTTTGAAATCGAGACTAAGGCGTTCAAAGGGGCGGGAAGCCTTAATCAGGTGCGCTCCATCCGGCCTGAAAAAATGCGGTTTGCATTCCGCGCAGATGTGGCAGTCCCTTGTGACTGTACGGACCTCCTCTAAAGAGTATGGGAGATCGCGGGACTTGATGAAGTGGAAAAGTCGAGTGACCCCCGGGTGGCAGAGGTCCTCGTGGAGGGTTTGGAGGCGGTTAATTTGTGCGTTGGCACATGTGCCGCGGGATAGGGCATCGGACGGCTCGTTCAGCTTTCCGGGACAATACAAAATCTCGTAGTTGAAGGTGGAGAGCTCGATCCTCCACCTTAAGATCTTGTCGTTTTTGATTTTGCCCCGCAATGCATTATCTTTTTTTTTTTAAAATAATATTTTATTGAAAATTTTTGGTCAACCAACACAGTACATTGTGCATCCTTTACACAACATTGTAACAATACAGATAATAATGACCTTTTTTATTTAAACAAAAACAACAACAAATAAATAAATATTAAATAACAAAAAATAGAAACTAGCCCTAATTGGCAACTGCCTTGTCTCAGGCCACCCCCCCCCCCCCCCCCCCCCCCAAATCCTGGGCCGCTGCTGCTGCCTTCTTTGTTTTCCCCCATCTATCCGCAAGATATTCGACGAACGGTTGCCACCGCCTAGTAAACCCTTAAGCCGACCCCCTTAGGACGAACTTAATCCGCTCTAACTTTATGAACCCCGCCATATCATTTATCCAGGTCTCCACCCCCGGGGGCTTGGCTTCTTTCCACATTAGCAATATTCTGCGCCGGGCTACTAGGGACGCAAAGGCCAAAACATCGGCCTCTTTCGCCTCCTGCACTCCCGGCTCTTGTGCAACCCCAAATATAGCCAACCCCCAGCTTGGTTCGACCCGGACTCCTACTACTTTCGAAAGCACCTTTGTCACCCCCATCCAAACCCCTGTAGTGCCGGGCATGACCAAAACATATGGGTATGATTCGCTGGGCTTCTCGAGCACCTCGCACACCTATCCTCCACCCCAAAAAATTTACTGAGCCGTGTTCCAGTCATATGTGCCCTGTGTAATACCTTAAACTGAATCAGGCTTAGCCTGGCGCACGAGGACGACGAGTTTACCCTGTTTAGGGCATCTGCCCACATCCCCTCCTCGATCTCCTCCCCTAGCTCTTCTTCCCATTTCCCTTTTAGTTCGTCCATCATAGTCTCCCCTTCGTCTCTCATTTCCCTATATATATCCGACACCTTACCGTCCCCCACCCATTTCTTTGAGATGACTCTGTCCTGCACCTCTTGTGTCGGGAGCTGCGGGAATTCCCTCACCTGTTGCCTCGCAAAAGCCCTCAGTTGCATATACCTGAATGCATTCCCTTGGGGCAACCCATATTTCTCGGTCAGCGCTCCCAAACTCGCAAACTTCCCATCCACAAATAGATCTTTCAATTGCGTTATACCTGCTCTTTGCCACATTCCATATCCCCCATCCATTCCCCCCGGGGCAAACCTATGGTTGTTTCTTATCGGGGACCCCCCCAGTGCTCCGGTCTTTCCCCTATGTCGTCTCCACTGTCCCCAAATCTTCAGTGTAGCTACCACCACCGGACTCGTGGTATAGTTCCTTGGTGAGAACGGCAATGGGGCTGTCACCATAGCCTGCAGGCTGGTCCCCCTACAGGACGCCCTCTCTAATCTCTTCCACGCCGCTCCTTCCTCCTCTCCCATCCACTTACTCACCATTGAAATATTAGCGGCCCAATAATATTCACTTAGGCTCGGTAGTGCCATCTCCCCCCTATCCCTACTACGCTGTAAGAATCCCTTCCTCACTCTCTGAGTCTTCCCGGCCCAAACAAAACCCATGATACTCTTTTCTATCCTTTTGAAAAAAGCCTTCGTGATCACCACCGGGAGGCACTGAAACACAAAGAGGAAGCTCGGGAGGACCACCATCTTAACCGCCTGCACCCTCCCTGCCATTGACAATGCTACCATATCCCATCTCTTGAAATCTTCCTCCATCTGTTCCACCAACCGCGTCAAATTTAGCCTGTGCAATGTGCCCCAATTCTTAGCTATCTGGATCCCCAGGTAACGAAAGTCTCTTGTTACCTTCCTCAATGGTAGGTCTTCTATTTCTCTACTCTGCTCCCCTGGATGCACCACAAACAGCTCACTCTTCCCCATGTTCAATTTATACCCTGAAAAATCCCCAAATTCCCCAAGTATCCGCATTATTTCTGGCATCCCCTCCGCTGGATCCGCCACATATAGTAGCAGATCATCCGCATATAAAGATACCCGGTGTTCTTCTCCTCCCCTAAGTATCCCCCTCCATCTCTTGGAACCTCTCAGCGCTATCGCCAGGGGCTCAATCGCCAGTGCAAACAGTAATGGGGACAGAGGACATCCCTGCCTTGTCCCTCTATGGAGCCGAAAATATGCCGATCCCCGTCCATTCGTGACCACACTCGCCACTGGGGCCCTATACAACAGCTGCACCCATCTAACATACCCCTCTCCGAACCCAAATCTCCTCAACACCTCCCACAGATAATCCCATTCCACTCTATCAAATGCTTTCTCGGCATCCATCGCCACTACTATCTCCGTTTCACCCTCTGGTGGGGCCATCATCATTACCCCTAACAACCTCCGTATGTTCGTGTTCAGCTGTCTCCCCTTCACAAACCCAGTTTGGTCCTCATGAACCACCCCCGGGACACATTCCTCTATTCTCATTGCCATTACCTTGGCCAGGACCTTGGCATCCACATTGAGGAGGGAAATTGGTCTGTAGGACCCGCATTGTAGCGGATCCTTTTCCTTCTTTAAAAGAAGCGATATCATTGCTTCTGACATAGTCGGGGGCAGTTGTCCCCTTTCCTTTGCCTCGTTAAAGGTCCTCGTCAGTAGCGGGGCGAGGAAGTCCAAATATTTTCTGTAAAATTCAACTGGGAATCCGTCCGGTCCCGGGGCCTTTCCCGTCTGCATGTTCCTAATTCCTTTCACCACTTCTTCTACCGTGATCTGTGCTCCCAATCCCATCCTTTCCTGCTCTTCCACCTTGGGAATTTCCAGCCGATCCAAAAAATCCATCATTCTCTCCCTCCCATCCGGGGGTTGAGCTTCATACAATTTTTTATAAAGTGTCTTGAACACTTCATTCACTCTCTCCGCTCCCCGCTCCGTCTCTCCATCTTCGTCTCTCACCCCCCCCTATTTCCCTCGCTGCTCCCCTTTTCCTCAATTGGTGTGCCAGCAATCTGCTCGCCTTCTCTCCATATTCATACTGTACACCCTGCGCCTTCCTCCATTGTGCCTCTGCAGTGCCTGTGGTCAGCAAGTCAAATTCCACATGCAGCCTTTGCCTTTCCCTATACAGTCCCTCCTCCGGTGCTTCCGCATATTGTCTGTCTACCCTCAAAAGTTCTTGCAGCAACCGCTCCCGTTCCTTACTTTCCTGCTTCCCTTTATGTGTCCTTATTGATATCAGCTCCCCCCTAACTCCCGCAGTGCATTATCGAACATGAAGGCTACCGACCGTTGGTCAGTGAGGAGAGTGAATCTCCTGCCGGCCAGGTAATGCCTCCAATGTCGCACAGCTTCCACTATGGCTTGGGCTTCCTTTTCCACTGAGGAGTGGCGGATTTCTGAGGCGTGGAGGGTCCGGGAGAAAAAAGCCACGGGTCTGCCCGCTTGGTTAAGGGTGGCCGCTAGAGCTACGTCGGAGGCGTCGCTCTCGACCTGGAAGGGGAGGGACTCGTCGATGGCGCGCATCGTGGCCTTTGCGATATCCGCTTTGATGCGGCTGAAGGCCTGGCAAGCCTCTGTCGACTGAGGGAAGGTCGTGGTCTGTATTAGGGGGCGGGCCTTGTCTGCGTACTGGGGGACCCACTGGGCGAAGTATGAAAAGAACCCCAGGCAGCGTTTCAGGGCTTTTGGGCAGTGCGGGAGGGGGAATTCCATGCGGGCACGCATACGTTCGGGGTCGGGGCCTATTATCCCATTGCGCACTACGTGTCCCAGAATGGCTAGCCGATTGGTGCTAAAAACGCACTTGTCCTCGTTGTACGTGAGGTTCAAGGCTTTGGTGGTCTGGAGGAATTTTTGGAGGTTGGCGTCGTGGTCCTGCTGGTCGTGGCCGCAGATGGTTACATTGTCGAGATACGGGAACGTGGCCCGCAACCCATGTTGATCAACCATTCGGTCCATCTCCCGTTGGAAGACCGAGACCCCGTTTGTGACGCCAAAAGGGACCCTTACGAAATGGTATAATCGCCCGTCTGCCTCGAAGGCTGTGTACTTGCGGTCACTTGGGCGGATGGGGAGCTGATGGTAGGCGGACTTGAGGTCCACGGTGGAGAAGACTTTATATTGGGCAATCCGATTGACCATGTCGGATATGCGGGGGAGAGGGTACGCGTCTAGTTGTGTGTACCTGTTGATGGTCTGGCTATAGTCTATGACCATCCTTTGTTTCTCCCCTGTCTTCACTACTACCACCTGCGCTCTCCAGGGACTATTGCTGGCCTGGATTATGCCCTCCTTTAGTAGCCGCTGGACTTCGGACCGAATGAAGGTCCGGTCCTGGGCGCTGTACCGTCTGCTCCTAGTGGCGACGGGTTTGCAATCCGGGGTGAGGTTCGCAAACAAGGACGGGGGTTGCACCTTGAGGGTTGCGAGGCCGCAGATAGTGAGTGGGGGTATTGGGCCGCCGAATTTGAACGCAAGGCTCTGTAGATTGCATTGGAAATCTAACCCCAGTAAGGTGGGGGCACAGAGTTGGGGAAGGACGTTTAGTTTGTAGTTTTTGAACTCCCTCCCCTGCACCGTTAGGGTAACTTTGCAGAATCCTTGGATCTGTACGGAGTGGGATCCTGCAGCTAGGGAAATCTTTTGTGCGCTGGGATAGGTGGTCAAGGAACAGCGTCTTACCGTGTCGGGGTGGATAAAGCTCTCCGTGCTCCCGGAGTCGACTAGGCATGGTGTCTCGTGGCCGTTTATTAGCACCGTTGTCGTCGTCGTCTGGAGTGTCCGGGGCCGAGCTTGATCGAGCGTAATTGAAGCGAGACGTGGTTGTAGTAGTGGAGTGGGGTCCGTTGTTGCTGTCCAAGATGGCGTCGGGGATGGACAAAATGGCCGGCCCCATACATCGCACGTGGCTGGGGGGAGTCACAAGATGGCGGCGGGGGTGGACAAAATGGCCGCCCCCACGCGTCGTACAGGTCTGGGGCGGTCCAAGATGGCGGCGCCCTTCCTCCCCTCGTGGTGGCCGGGACCCAAAATGGCGGCGTCTGCGGGTCGCACATGGGGCACTGGGGGGGCTGGGAGCGCTAGGACCGCGCGGAGCTCCCTCACCGGGGACAGCGGTGGTCGGGACCCAAGTTGATGGCGCCGGCGGGTCAGACGTGGGGCGCGGGTTGGGGGTTAGGGGGGCGTTAGGGACTCGCAAAACTCCCTCTTCTCCGTGGAGACTGGTGGCCGGGACCCAAAGCGGTAGCGCCGGCGGGTCATACATGGGGTGCGGGGAGGGGGGTTGGGGAGCGTAAGCGGCGTGCAGGGCTCCCTGTTCTCCCGGGACCGCGGTGGTCGGGACCCAGAGCGGCTGCGCCTGCGGGTCGTACATGGCGTGCTGGGGGGGGTTGGGGCGCGTAAACGGCTTGCAGGGCTCCCTGTTCTCCCGGGACAGCGGCAACCTCGCGGGACCGGCACATAACCGCGTAATGGCCCTTTTTCCCGCAGCTCTTGCAGATAGCTGCGCGGGCCGGGCAGCGCTGTCGGGGGTGTTTCGCCTGGCCGCAGAAATAACAGCGGGCGCCCCCGGTGCGACTTGGCGTTTGGACCGCGCAAGCCTGTGGGGTGTCCGGGGGGGGGGGTTTGTCGCGACGGGTACGTATGGAGCCCAATGGGCTGCCGCGCGGTCGGGGCGGTAGGCGCGGGTATTACGCGCGGCCACGTCTAGGGAGGCTGCTAGGGCCCGTGCCTCTGAGAGTCCTAGCGACTCTCTTTCTAGAAGTCTTTGGCGGATTTGGGAGGAATTCATACCTGCCACAAAAGCATCGCGCATTAACATGTCCGTGTGTTCATTTGCGTTCACCGAAGGGCAGCTGCAGGCTCGTCCCAAAATCAGCAGCGCGGCGTAGAATTCGTCCATCGATTCTCCGGGACCTTGCCGTCTCGTCGCGAGCTGGTAGCGAGCGTAGATTTGGTTAACTGGGCGGACATAGAGACTTTTCAGTGCTGCGAACGCCGTCTGGAAATCCTCCGAGTCTTCGATGAGGGAGAAGATCTCCGTGCTCACCCTCGAGTGCAGGACCTGTAGTTTTTGGTCTTCTGTGACCCGGCCGGTGGTCGTTCCGTGGTAGGCCTCGAAGCAAGTCTGCCAGTGCTTGAAGGCTGCTGCCGCGTTCACTGCGTGGGGGCTGATCCTCAGGCATTCCGGAATGATCCTGAGCTCCATAGTCCTTTTTAGGCACGCTTAATAAATTGTAGCGCACAAAGACTCCGTGAGACGAATAGAGTGAAGTCGATGAGGCTTTATTAAGCGTGTCTGTTCCCCTGCAGCTCAATAGCAGAATGGCCTGCGGGGGAGGACTCCGGCTTCTTATACTCCGCCTTCAGGGCGGAGCTAGAGGTCAACGGCCAACCAGGACCCGGGATCTGTCAGCCAATGACATTAGGGCTTCCAGTCCCACATGACCCCCAATACATACTACCACAGCTACCCCCCCCAACCTGTCAAAGCCAACGCAGCCAAGATTTCAGGTTTTTTCTTGTTTAATAAATTTAGAGTACCCAATTCTTTTTTTCCCCCAATTAAGGGGCAATTTAGCGTGGCCAATCCACCTACCCTGCATATCTTTGGGTTGTGGGGGTTTAACCCAAGCAGACACTGGGAGAATGAAGCTTTTAGTTCTTGATTGTTACCCAGCAACCTTAACTGGCAAGTGTGCATGTGTAGAGTTCCATAGCACTTTCATATTGCCCGTTGACATAATCTGAGCTCGCATACAATAAATGGTTTCTTGGGTAAGTTAGCAGAGCTATTCTGTCATTGTGGAATTAGACTTTTAGCAGCATTCAGCATCAGGAAAGGATGGGAATGAAGAAAGTTGACTTTTTAAATCAGGAGGCAGTAATTTGAATGAAAATGAAAATCGCTTATTGTCACAAGTAGGCTTCAAATGAAGTTACTGTGAAAAGCCCCTACTCGCCACATTCCAGCGCCTGTTCGGGGAGGCTGGTACGGGAGCACTTCCTTGTTGAGCACCAAGAACGTTATGGTCATTTCAGACACATATTTGCTCCAGGTAACTCCTCATGGTAGAAGTGTTTGCATATGAACAAATCACCCAGTTATCGACATTAAAGCATGAGAACTCAGGTTAGATGATTGTAGTTTCAACCCCCAGGTTCTAAACTCTGGTGTGCAGAGCCTCCTTAGTGAGCAGAGAGAGTGCAGAGTCTGCTTGGTGAGCAGAGAGAGTTCAGAGTCTCCTTGGTGAGCAGAGAGAGTGCAGAGTCTCCTTGGTGAGCAGAGAGAGTGCAGAGTCTCCTTGATGAGCAGAGAGAGTGCAGAGTCTCCTTGGTGAGCAGAGAGAGTACTGTCTACTTGGTGAGCAGAGAGAGAGTGCAGAGTCTCCTTGGTGGGCAGAGAGAGTGCAGAGTCTCCTTGGTGAGCAGAGAGAGTGCAGAGTCTCCTTAGTGAGCAGAGAGAGTGCAGAGTCTCCTTGGTGAGCAGAGCGAGTGCAGAGTCTCCTTGATGAGCAGAGAGAGTGCAGAGTCTTCTTGGTGAGCAGAGAGAGTGCAGAGTCTCCTTGGTGAGCAGAGAGAGTAGTGTCTACTTGGTGAGCAGAGAGATAGTGCAGAGTCTCCTTGGTGGGCAGAGAGAGTGCAGAATCTCCTGTTGGGCAGAGAGAGTGCAAAATCTCCTTGGCGGGCAGAGAGAGTACAGAGTCTCCTTGGTGGGCAGAGAGAGTGCAGGATCTCCTTGGTGGGCAGAGAGAGTAGAGTCTCCTTGGTGAAAGAGAGGAAAATCTGAAGGAAGAATTGCTGGCAGCAATGGACAGCTCCTTGCAGTCAAGCATCTGGGAGTTTGTGGCCTGCTACATGACAATAATGTCAGCACAGAAACCAGATTGATTATCACTTCAGTAAAGAGTGTGGAGAGAGAGAGAGGGCGTGACTTCAGTAAAGAGCGTGGAGAGAGAAAGGGCAAGACTTCAGTAAAGAGCGCGGAGAAAGAGGGTGAGACTTCAGTAAAGAGCGTGGAGAGAGAGAGGGCGAGCCTTCAGTATCAAGGGCAGAGAGAGAGAGGGCGAGACTTCAGTAAAGAGCACGGAGAGTGAGAGGGCGAGACTTCAGTAAAGAGCGTGGAGAGAGAGAAGGCGAGACTTCAGTAAAGAGCACGGAGAGAGAGAGGGCGAGACTTCAGTAAAGAGCGCAGAGAGAGAGAGGGCAAGACTTCAGTTAAGAGCGCTCTTGGGTAAGACAGCTATTCGTTTGTTTCAAAATTGAAAAACAAACGGTATTGTGACGTCACACGAGACTGTGACCTGATTGGCTGAAAGTCAGACTGGGCTACATTTGAATATCTGGAGTTCCTGATTTAAATACTAGTTTTGATTTGACTTAGATTACCATTTTTAAGTTGATTTGAATTACTATTTAACATTTTTAAAATTTGACTTAAATAACTATTTTGGATTGATTTAAGTTACTATTTTTAATTTGATTTAAATAACTTTTTAAATTTCAATTAAATAACTATTTTAAATTTGTTGTCAGATCAAGAGGGATAAATACTCAGTTTTAAAAAAAAAACTCTAATTAAATAGTACACTGGGATTGGATTTAATCTGACACAAGAACATCTTTCTAAAGTTTAATTTCAAAGTTTTAATTTAAAGGAATAATTCATGGCAGGAGAGCTCCAAGGCGTGGTCTGCTCCTCTTGCTCCATATGGCAGGCTGGGGACAGTTCCAGTCCCCAGGGTCAGCGTGTGTGCAGGAAGTGTCTCCAGTTGCAGCTCCTGGAAGCTCGAGCTTCAGAGCTGGAGTGGCGGCTGGAGACACTGTGGTGCATCCGCGAGTCGGAGAGCATCGTGGATAGCACGTGTAGAGAGGTGGTCACACCGCAGGCTCAGACTCCGCAGGCAGGAAGGGAATGGGTGACCACCAGACAGACCAAGAGAGTGAGGCAGGTAGTGCAGGAATCTCCTGTGGCCATTCCCCATCAGAATAGATATACCGCTTTGGATACTGTTGAGGGGAATGGCCGCTCAGAGGAAAACAGCAACAGCCAAACTTGTGGCACCACGGTTGATTCTGCTGCACAGGGGAGGGGTGATAAGTGTGACAGTGCCATAGTTATAGGGGATTCAATTGTAAGGGGAATAGACAGGCGTTTCTGTGGCCGCAAACGAGGCTCCAGGATGGTGTGTTGCCTCCCTGGTGCTAGGGTCAAGGATGTCTCTGAGTGGGTACAGGACATTCTGGAGGGGGAAGGTGAACTGCTAGTGGTCGTGGTACACATCAGTACAAACGACATAGGTAAAAAGAGGGATGAGATTCTAAAAGCAGAATACAGGGAACTAGGAAGTAGGTTAAGAAACCAGACCTCGAAGGTAGTGATCTCAGGATTACTACCGGTGCCACGTGCTAGTCAGAGTAGAAATGACAGGATATATAGGATGAATACGTGGCTGAAGGGATGGTGTCGGGGGGAGTGTTTCAGATTCCTGGGGCATTGGGACCGGTTCTGGGGGAGGTGGGACCTGTACAAACTGGACTGGTTACACCTGGGCAGGACTGGAACTGATGTCCTAGGGGGGCTATTTGCTAGAGCGGTTGGGGAGTGTTTAAACTTGTGTGGCAGGGGGCTGGGAACCGATGCAGGAAGTCGGAAGGTAGTAAAACAGGGACAGAAACAAAAGGCAGTAAGGGGGAAAGTGTAAGGCAGAGAAGCCATAGTCAAAAATCAAAAAGGGCGATAGTACAAGGTACAGTGACTGAGGGGAGCTCAGTGAATAGGACCAGTAATACTAAAAGGAATAAAACGGGAAGTAAAAACATAAATCGAAAGCGACGCGGCAGGTTGTACATGAAGATATGGATTCAACAACAAGGAAAATTAGGAGAAAAGTTAAGAGGAAAAATAACTTGAGAGGTTACAGATCAAGGTGTTAAGATTCAAAACAGGTATAAAAGCCAACATAAGTGTACTTTACCTGAATGCTCGTAGTATTCGGAATAAGGTAAATGAGGTGATGGCGCAAATCATCGTGAATGACTATGATTTAGTGGCCATTACTGAAACATGGTTAAAGGATGGTCACGACTGGGAGTTAAATATCCAAGGGTATCAAACTATTCGGAAGGACAGAGTGGATGGTAAGGGAGGTGGTGTAGCTCTGTTATTTAAGGATGACATCCGGGCAATTGTAAGGGATGACATCGGTGCTATGGAGGATGAGGTTGAATCCATTTGGGTAGAAATCAGGAATAGTACGGCAAAAACGTCACTGATAGGCGGCCACCAAATAGTAACATTATGGTAGGGCAGGCAATAAACAAAGAAATAACGGATTCATGTAGAAATGGTACAGCAGTTATCATGGGGGATTTTAATCTACATGTCGATTGGTTTAACCAGATCGGTCAAGGCAGCCTTGAGGAGGAGTTTATAGAATGTATCTGCGATAGTTTCCGAGAACAGTATGTAATGGAACCTATGAGGGAACAAGCGGTCCTCTATCTGGTCCTGTGTAATGAGACAGGATTGATTAATGATCTCAGAGTTAGGGATCCTCTCGGAAGGAGCGATCACAATATGGTGGAATTTAAAATACAGGTGGAGGGTGAGAAGGTAAAATCAAACACTAGTATTTTGTGCTTAAACAAAGGGGATTACAATGGGATGAGAGAAGAGCTAGCTATGGTAGATTGGGAGCAAAGACTTTATGGTGAAACAGTTGAGGAACAGTGGAGAACCTTCCAAGCAATTTTTCACAGTGCTCATCAAAGGTTTATACCAACAAAAAGGAAGGATGGTAGAAAGAGGGAAAATCGACCGTGGATATCTAAGGAAATAAGGGAGAGTATCAAATTGAAGGAAAAAGCATACAAAGTGAGAAAGATTAGTGGGAGACTAGAGGACTGGGAAATCTTTAGGGGGCAACAGAAAGCTACTAAAAAAGCTATAAAGAAGAGAAAGATAGATTATGAGAGTAAACTTGCTCAGAATATAAAAACAGATAGTAAAAGTTTCTACAAATATATAAAACAAAAAAGAGTAGCTAAGGTAAATATTGGTCCTTTAGAGGATGAGAAGGAAGATTTAATAATGGGAGATGAGGAAATGGCTGAGGAACTGAACAGGTTTTTTGGGTCGGTCTTCACAGTGGAAGACACAAATAACATGCCAGTGACTGATGGAAATGAGGCAATGACAGGTGAGGACCTTGAGATGATTGTTATCACTAAGGAGGTAATGATGGGCAAGCTAATTGGGCTAAAGGTAGACAGGTCCCCTGGCCCTGCTGGAATGCATCCCAGAGTGCTAAAAGAGATGGCTAGGGAAATTGCAAATGCACTAGTGATAATTTACCAAAATTCACTAGACTCTGGGGTGGTCCCGGCGGATTGGAAATTAGCAAACGTGACACCACTGTTTAAAAAAGGAGGTAGGCAGAAAGCGGGTAATTATAGGCCAGTTAGTTTAACTTCGGTAGTAGGGGAGGTGCTGGAATCTATCATCAAGGAAGAAATGGCGAGGCATCTGGATGGAAATTTGTCCCATTGGGCAGACGCAGCATGGGTTCATAAAGGGCAGGGCGTGCCTAACTAATTTAGTGGAATTTTTTGAGGACATTACCAGTGCAGTAGATAACGGGGAGCCAATGGATGTGGTATATCTGGTTTCCAGAAAGTCTTAGACAAGATGCCACACAAAAGGTTGCTGCATAAGATAAAGATGCATGGCATTAAGGGTAAAGTAGTAGCATGGATCAAGGATTGGTTAATTAAAAGAAAGCAAAGAGTGGGGATTAATGGGTGTTTCTCTGGTTGGCAATCAGTAGCTAGTGGTGTCCCTCAGGGATCAGTATTGGGCCCACAATTGTTCACAATTTACATAGATGATTTGGAGTTGGGGACCAAGGGCAATGTGTCCAAGTTTGCAGACGACACTAAGATGAGTGGTAAAGCAAAAAGTGCAGAGGATACTGGAAGTCTGCAGAGGGATTTGAATAGGTTAAGTGAATGGGCTAGGATCTGGTAGATGGAATACAATGTTGACAAATGTGAGGTTATCCATTTTGGTAGGAATAACAGCAAAAGGGATTATTATTTAAATGATAAAATATTAAAACATGCTGCTGTGCAGAGAGACCTGGGTGTGCTAGTGCATGAGTCGCAAAAAGTTGGTTTACAGGTGCAACATGTGATTAAGAAGGCAAATGGAATTTTGTCCATCGTTGCTACAGGGATGGAGCTTAAGACTAGGGAGGTTATGCAGCAATTGTATAAGGTGTTAGTGAGGCCACACCTGGAGTATTGTGTTCAGTTTTGGTCTCCTTACCTGAGAAAGTACGTACTGGCGCTGGAGGGTGTGCAGAGGAGATTCACTAGGTTAATCCCAGAGCTGAAGGGGTTGGATTACGAGGAGAGGTTGAGTAGACTGGGACTGTACTTGTTGGAATTTAGAAGGGCGAGGGGGGATCTTATAGAAACATAAAATTATGAAGGGAATCGATAGGATAGATGCGGGCAGTTTGTTTCCACTGGCGGGTGAAAGCGGAACTAGGGGGCATAGCCTCAAAATAAGGGGAAGTAGATTTAGGACTGAGCTTAGGAGGAATTTCTTCACCCAAAGGGTTGTGAATCTATGGAATTCCTTGCCCAGTGAAGCAGTTGAGGCTCCTTCATTAAATGTTTTTAAGATATAGATAGATAGTTTTTTTGAAGAATAAAGGGATTAAGGGTTATGGTGTTTGGGCCGGAAAGTGGAGCTGAGTTGGACAATTACAGCGCAGTACAGGCCCTTCGGCCCTTGATGTTGCGCCGACCTGTGAAATCACTCTAAAGCCCATCTACACTATTCCCTTATCGTCTATATATCTATCCAATGACCATTTGAAAGCCCTGAGTGTTGGCGAGTCCACTACTGTTGCAGGCAGGGCATTCCACGCCCTTACTACTCTCTGAGTAAAGAACCTACCTCTGACATCTGTCCTATATCTATCTCCCCTCAATTTCAGGCTATGTCCCCTCGTGCTAGACATCACAATTCGAGGAAAAAGGCTCTCATTGTCCACCCTATCCAATCCTCTGATCATCTTGTATGCCTCAATTAAGTCATCTCTTAACCTTCTTCCCTTTAACGAAAACAGCCTCAAGTCCCTCAGCCTTTCCTCATAAGATCTTCCCTCCATACCAGGTAACATTCTGGTAAATCTCCTCTGCACCCTTTCCAATGCTTCCACATCCTTCCTACAATGCGGCAACCAGAATTGCATGCAATACTCCAAATGCGGCCGCACCAGAGTTTTGTACAGCTGCAACATGACCTCATGGCTCCGAAACTCAATCCCTCTACCAATAAAAGCTAACACACCGTACGCCTTCTTAACAACCCTCTCAACCTGGGTGGCAACTTTCAGGGATCTATGTACATGGACACCGAGATCTCTCTGCTCAACCACACTGCCAAGAATCTTACCATTAGCCCAATACTCTGTCTTCCTATTATTCCTTCCAAAATTAATCACCTCACACTTTTCTGCATTAAACTCCATTTGCCACCTCTCAGCCCAGCGCTGCAGCTTATCTATGTCCCTCTGTAACTTGTAACATCCTTCCGCACTGTCCACAACTCCACCGACTTTAGTGTCATCTGCAAATTTACTCACCCATCCTTCTACGCCCTCCAGGTCATTTATAAAAATCACAAACAGCAGTGGCCCCAAAACAGATCCTTGTGGTACACCAGTAGTAACTGGACTCCCATCAACCACCACCCTTTGTCTTCTTCCAGCTAGCCAATTTCTGATCCAAACTGCTAAATCACCCTGAATCCCATGCCTTTGTATTTTCTGCAGTAGCCTACCATGGGGAACCTTATCAAACGCTTTACTGAAATCCATATACACCACATTAACTACTTTACCCTCATCCACCTGTTTGGTCACCTTCTCAAAGAACTCAATAAGGTTTGTGAGGCATGACCTACCCTTCACAAAACCGTGTTGACTATCTCTAATCAAATTATTCCTTTCTAGATGATTATACATCCTATCTCTTATAAACCTTTCCAAGATATTGCCCACAACAGAAGTAAGGCTCACTGGTCTATCGTTACCGGGGTTGTCTCTACTCCCCTTCTTAAACAAGGGGACAACATTTGCTATCCTCCAGTCTTCTGGCACTAGTCCTGTAGACAAAGATGACTTAAAGATCAAAGCCAAAGGCTCAGCAATCTCCTCCCTAGCTTCCCAGAGAATCCTAGGATAAATCCCATCCGGCCCAGGGGTCTTATCTATTTTCACACTTTCCAAAATTGCTAACACCTCCTTATGCACCTCAAGCCCTTCTAGTCTAGTAGTCTGAATCTCCGTATTCTCCTCGACAACATTGTTTCTTTCCTGTGTGAATACTGATGAAAGATATTCATTTAGCACCTCTCCTATCTCCTCGGACTCCAAGCACAACTTCCAACTACTGTCCTTGACTGGCCCTACTCTTGCCCTTAGTCATTTGTTTATTCCTGACATATCTACAGAAAGCTTTAGGGTTATCCTTGATCCTACCTGCCAAAGACTTCTCATGTCCCCTCCTGGCTCTTCTTAGCTCTCTTTAGGTCCTTCCTAGCTAACTTGTAACTGTCGAGCGCCCTAACTGAACCTTCATGTCTCGTCTTTACATAAGCCTCCTCCTTCCTCTTGACAAGTGTTTCGACTGCTTTAGTAAACCACAGTTCCCTTGCTCAACCACGTCCTCCCTGCCTGACAGGTACATACTTATCAAGGACACGCAGTAGCTGTTCCTTGAACAAGCTCCACATTTCAATTGTGCCCATCCCTTGCAGTTTTCCTCTCCATCCGATGCATCCTAAGTCATGCCTCATCGCATCATAATTGCCTTTCCCCCAGATATAACTCTTGCTCTGCGGTATATACCTATCCCTTTCCATCACTACAGTAAATGTAATCGAATTGTGGTCACTATCACCAAAGTGCGCACCTATTCCAAATCTAACACCTGTCCTGGTTCATTACCCAGTACCAGATCCAGTATGGCCTCACCTCTCGTTGGCCTATCTACATACTGTGTCAGGAAACCCTCCTGCACACATTGGACAAAAATGGACCCATCTAAAGTACTTGATCTCATTGAATGGCGGAGCAGGCTCGAGGGACCAGATGGCCTACTCCTGCTCCTAGTTCTTATGTTCTTATGATGTTTTAAAACATATAAAATTAATTTTAAAATTGAGAGTCTTATGATGGGTAAAAATCTGAAGTTTTACATTTTGTGCAAGTTGCATAGACAGCAACCTGCAAAATAGACAATGTGATTTAAAATACAGAATTATCCAAATCGGCTGCTGAACAAGTCTGACAACCCTTCATTTTTTGGAAGATTATTTTCTTTGTAATGAGTTGTCTTTGTTCAAATGCAAATGTCAAGCTTACAGTCACCCATCAAGTCATCTGCATTATATTCCCTAGTTTGTAAAGTCATTCATCCAATCTCCTATCAATCTACTCCGTTATCAGCACCAGCTACGCTTAGAGTCAACTCACTGAATGAAAATCCAATCAATTATCCACCTACGCACATCCAATTAATTCGTCTTACACCTGCACAGTCCTCATTCACATACTACCTCTGTATCACTCTCACACCCACATAGTCCTCCTCTGCATGCGCATGAAGAAGCAATACATTATTCACAATTTAATTATATATATTCCATTCTCTAGGCATGAACAGAATTCAGTGATCATCTGAAGTCAGGTACATACCCAACCATGATGCTATTTTACTATAAAGGGTGTTTTTGAAAATGTCCTTTATAGATTTTGTCAAATTTGCAAACTCTGAAATATATTTTCAGAGTTTACTTTTTGAGAATAGTACAGCAATTACTAGAACAGTAGCAAAAAAATTATATTGTGAGCTGTGGCGTATTCCTGCTTTCTTGCTGGTTTACTAAGCCTTGCACATGATCTACACTGTAAAGTTGGCAGAATTGTCAAGGAGGCTATCCCAAAGTGTTCTACTCCAGTTGAAGCTTCGGAGCACTGGGATTTCCCCATGTCTTCTGACAGAGTGGCAGGAACTGAAAATACTGCTGCTAATTTCTCAGCGCTGAAGCTGCAGACTAGATTTCAGATCGAGATTCTTTGGTCCCTAACAGAAATTGGAACTAAATATCACAGGAGGAATACAAACATTTGACTGACCTTTGAATCTTCAGCTGGGTCCTACTACTCCTGCAGATCTTCTGGTTGCCAGGGGACTGGAGTGGGTTATTATCTTTATCCTCTAGCCTGTGTTTTTCAAACTTTTTTTCCGGGACCCACTTTTACCAACCGGCCGACCTTCGGGGCCCACACCGGCTGACCTTCGCGCTCCACGCTGGCCGGCCGCCGCGACACATTATTTCCACTTACCTTTAGTGCGACAGGTGAGCCTGCTTGGCCCTTATAATTTCATTTGCTTTGTCATTCAATGTTACATTTCTGCTCAGGACTTCAGCTAATGATTTACGTTCTCATCCTTTGAAAAAAATCAAGAGGTTTGTCCTCTAACTTGCCATGCCTTAAGTTTTGAGGGATTTATACTCTCATTTCCCTGTACTTCCTTGCATAAAGCACACACAGGCTTAGTATCCATTTTGTATTTGCATAATTCATAGAGCCATAACATAGGAAATCAGCTTTGTTTCCAATTTCAGTTTTTTCTTTGTTGGCTGTTCACCAAAGGCCCTGGAGCTCTGGATAGAGCTAACAATAACACTTCTTTGTCCTGCCATGCACTCGCTTGAGCAGTTCCCTCCAGCAGATTCAGTTGTGAGTTCCTGGCCTGGAGGTACACTTCCTGTTTGTGTTGCTGACCCTCTCTTCCTCACAACAAAATGATCCATCTTCAGTTCTTCACAGTTCCTTACCGTGCTTGCTCACAGCTAGAAAATGGAAGAATCTCTCCTCCGTGATTTCACGCCAAAAGCACTGATGTACACGGCGCGTAACATCAGTGTACATGCAGGGCATGTGACCCGCTCTGTGTCACAACTTTTGCCCGGTTCCATTTAAAACCCAGTATCAACTGTTTCGCTCTCATTAATTATGCAGCTGGGAGTTTCCCGGCGGTTTACATTGATGGATGGACTGGATGTTTGAGTCAACCGTCCTATCTGGACTCCATATTTAAATAGCAGCCAGGCAGGAGCCATGGCCATGAACCTCCTGCAGCTCGAGGAGTCACGCCTCGGAACCGCCTGCAGCTCGAGGAGCCACGCCTCGGAACCGCCTGCAGCTCGAGGAGCCACGCCTCGGAACCGCCTGCAGCTCGAGGAGCCACGCCTCGGAACCGCCTGCAGCTCGAGGAGCCACGCCTCGGAACCGCCTGCAGCTCGAGGAGCCACGCCTCGGAACCGCCAGAAACTCGAGGTGCCACGCCTTGGAATCGCCTGCAGCTCGAGGAGCCACGCCTCGGAACCTCTTGCAGCTCGAGGAGCCACGGCCCTGAACCGCCTGCAGCTCGAAGAGCCACGGCCCGGAACCGCCTGCAGCTCGAGGTGCCACGGCCCGGAACCGCCTGCAGCTCGAGATGCCAGGGCCAGGAGCCGCCTGCAGATCGAGGAGCCACGGCCCGGAACGGCCTGTAGCTCGAGGAGCCACGGCCCTGAACTGCCTGCAGCTACAGGCGCACCTCAAAGTGCCACGCCCCGGGGCCCACCTGCAGCCCGGGGAGCCGCGCCCCGTGGCCCACCTGCAGCCTGGGGAGCCTCACCCTGGGGCCCACCTGCAGCCCGGGGAGACTCTCCCCAGGGCCCACCTGCAGCCCGGGGAGACTCGCCCCGGGGCCCACCTGCAGCCCGGGGAGCCATGCCCCTGGAACCACCTCCAGCCTGGGGAGCCGTGCCCCTGGAACCACCTGCAGCCCGGGGAATCTCGCCCTTTGGCGCACCTGCAGCCCGCGTAGCCACACAATAGTTGCTCCACGCACTCTGCCAAGTTCAGTTTCAATCTTGATCCATGCTGAATAAGTTGATCTGAACCTGACTAGTATTTGGGTGATACAATTGATCTCAGTATGTCTTAGCCTAGGAACACAATCAGCAGGGTTTTCACTCCACTAACATCAACCATTGTTTGAAAATACACATATGGACATTGGGTTTTGACTGTGATGCCCTCCAAAATTGCATAGTATGCCAACATTCCCTTCCTAACTTTTTATAGTAAGAAGTTTTACAACACCAGGTTAAAGTCCAACAGGTTTGTTTCAAACACTAGCTTTCGGAGCACTTGAGGATTCACCTGAGGAAGGAGCAGTGCTCCGAAAGCTAGTGTTTGAAACAAACCTGTTGGAATGTAATCTGGTGTTGTAAGACTTCTTACTGTGCTCACCCCAGTCCAACGCCGGCATCTCCACATCATAACTTTTTATACCGAAAGGTAGTTTTGGTAAATTATCATAGAACTTACAGTGCAGAAGGAGGCCATTCGGCCCATCGAGTCTGCACCGGCTCTTGGAAAGAGCACCCTACCCAAGGTCAACACCTCCACCCTATCCCCATAACCCAGTAACCCCACCCAACACTAAGGGCAATTTTGGACACTAAGGGCAATTTATCATGGCCAATTCACCTAACCTGCACATCTTTGGACTGTGGGAGGAAACCGGAGCACCCGGAGAAAACCCACGCACACACGGGGAGGATGTGCAGACTCCGCACAGACAGTGACCCAAGCCGGAATCGAACCTGGGACCCTGGAGCTGTGAAGCAATTGTGCTATCCACAGTGCTACCGTGCTGCCCTTAATTTATATTATAAATTACTGAAGAGGAACCCATATTTGCAGAACATGCACCAGCTGTGCCTTCAGAAAAATTAAATAGCCAAAGTTTACGATTAAATAATATAATCAGCTTGAGTTCTAAGTTATTTCAGGAATTAACTGTTATATTCAGCTGGTTCTGGTTCTCGGCACCTGATTACTCAGTTATCTGTAGTGATGGATTTTAAGATGCATCTGAGATGCTGTACATTGCTTGGCAGTGGAACTTGATCTCGTGAACAGGTTTGCAAAGTTGTAATCTGTTCATCTCACAGCCACAAATAAAGAAAATAGTAACCCAGACATTGTAGAAGTTCGTCCATTTGGTTTCTTTTAAAATAACGCTAGAGGAGTTGGTACACATTGCTGGTGGCTGAATTGAATTCAAATTTATTCTACCAAAGCAAAGTTGCCTATATCTCCCTCAAATCTTATTTTCTTACTTTCTATGGGCAATACATAATAAATACAGATAGAAACATAGTGATTTGAGCTACTCTTAACTTTCTTAATTGATGCAGATATTTAATGCTTCTTCTCATTGAAATTGTATAAGTTAATTGGCTTCTTGCATACAAGAAAGCAGCATATGGTCATGTTAATTCAGTAAATAACATTTGGGAGCCATGCTGACTAAAACAGCCCAGATGACGTATGCATATTGTTTGTGATCTACACTGCAAGAACTTATCATATGTGTAAGAATTATGCATTCGAATTAGTCCAAATGAGATATAAAATCAAGATAAAGCCTATTAACTTTGGAAAATATTTTCTGGAATTCCAGATTCAACAGTAATTTGTAAGAATGTAATATATCCTCAGAAAATGTGCACCAAATAAATGTTACCTCTTCATTCACCTGAGGAAGGAGCAGCGCTCCGAAAGCTAGTGACATCGAAACAAACCTGTTGGACTTTAACCTGGTGTTGTAAGACTTCGTACTGTGCTCACCCCAGTCCAACGCCGGCATCTCCACATCAAATAAATGTTAATCATGGATTCAATTAGTTAGAATTTAGGACACAAAGAACCACAGGTGTCACCTGTAGCTCAGTGACCCCTTGAGCCAGAGTTGTGGATTCATGTCCCACTCCAGAGATTTCAGTATACAATCGAGGGTGAGACTCCATTGCAGTACCAAGGGGCTGCTGCATTGTCGGAGGTGCTCTCATGTAGATGAGACATTAAACCAAGGCGGCCCAGGATGCCTCTCCGGTAGGTAATAAAGATTCCATGGCATTATTTTGAAGAAGAGCAGCAGAACTAGTGCCAATGTCCTGGCAAATACTTACTAACGTGACTGAAACAGATTATCTGGCCATTATGTAATTTGTTTCTTCCTTTATAAAATCCTGAGGTTGTGAAAATGCACTTCTTTTTATTTTGTTGTTGCTAACTCTTCATCAAGAACTTTCTAATTCCATTTCAATGCCTGTGTCCTTTTATGTTCTTAATTTTCAAATGCTATCCAATTCCCTTTTTACAGGTAAATTGTTTTAATCGACATTTATGGTCAGTAATTTCATGTTCTAGTAGGCACCTATATGGGAACGTTTCTTGCACTTTTCCGTTGTATTTTTCTGGTGATGATTTCTGAATCTGCATCCTATTTTACAGATTCACAACCAATGTGAGGAATCACGATTTTGTGAAAACCTTTATTTAATCACCTTGGTTTTCACTGTTCCAATAAAAAAACCTCCAATTGTTCATGTTTTTCTTAATGTCCTATTTGGCTGTTCAACAGGTGGAAGTCTCTCCCCCTCTTTCCTACCCCCCCCCCCCCCCCTGCCGGAGTTCATTTTCTCTGACTTTTTTTTTCAATCCTCAGTTGTCTACAGTTCTTTGTCCATCTATTCTATAATGTTTTCTACTGTCTGGTTTCTCTTTCTGTGTTCCTTTCTACCACTTTTTAAAATCTTACTTTTCCCTTTCATTTGTTGGTGGCAGATGAGATGTCAGTTGAGATAGTATCCCATCTGAGTGCAGATTAATTTTTTGCAGGGTGCATAGCTTGTGAGTGCGTGAAAACAATCCCTCTTTTCTGCTGGTCGGTGTATAATTTTGGGCAAGAAGTGCTACAGTTTGGTGGGAGCCTTGGAGGTCACACATGGTTTGCTGGCGGAAAGAGAGGAACAGAGCCACTGGCTACATTTCCCAGTAGCCAGTATGAAGATTTGGTCAGAGGAGCAATCTCCCAGGACTGTGCATCAACTAGTTACAGGTAGCTTTCAGACCGCAGGTGACAGATGTGGGGCACATTTTCTGGCATTGGCCTGGAGACTGTCACATCAGGGGAAATCAATAATGTGAAGTGTTATGGATTGGTGAGAGAGAAACTGGACTTCTTAATTCTCTCCCCGTCTGTCCATAAGCGGAGGTGTTTTAGAATTATTTTAAGGTAGGCTTATGGACTGTTTCCCCAAACCCTCAGTTTGTGTGATCCAGTTTACTAAAAAACCACCACAAACTCACATTATGATTAACTCAGAATGTTAATTTATTCACATTCAAACATGAGGGGCGGGATTCTCCGACCCCCCACCGGGCCGGAGAATCGCCAGGGGGCGGCATAAATCCTGCCCCGACACCAGCTGCCGGATTCTCCTGCGCCGGTTTTTCGGTGGGACGGGAATGGCGTTGCGCCGGTCGGGGGCCGTTGGCAGTGGCCCCCCCGGCGATTTTCCGCTCCGCGATGGAAAAAGTGGCCACCCGTTTTCGGCCAGTCCCGCCGGCGTAAATCAAACAAGGTCCTTACCGGCGGGACCTGGCTCTGCGGGCGGCCTGCGGAGTCCTCGGGTGGGGTGGGGGGGGGGGGGGTCTGGCCCCGGGTGGCCTAGCCTGCAGATCGGGGCCCACCGATCTCCGGGCGGGCCTGTGCCGTGGTGGCACTCTTTCCCTCCGCGCCGGCCGCTGTAACGGTCTGCCATGGCCGGCGTGGAGAAGAACCCCCCTGCACATGCATTGGGATCACATCAGAACACGCTGGCACTCCCGCGCATGCAGCAACTCGTGCCATTCGGCGGAGGCCCTTCAGTGCCAGTTGGCACGGCGCCAACCCCGCTGGCGCCGGCCTAGCCCCTGAAGGTGCGGAGGTTCCGCACTTTCCGGGCGGCCTGACGCCGGAGTGGTTCACGCCACTCTTCGGCGCCGGTCCGGCCCGCCCCGCCGGATAGTGGAGAATCCCGTCCGAGGTGTGGGGGGTAGTGTTCATAACCTCAGTATACATACATACATACATATGCAGTAAGTGGGGGCAGGGGAGAGAAAAGAGGAAGATTGGCAGTATGGGCAACAACAATAGAAAAAAACGCAGAAATGAATATTAGATCCATGTGATTTCCAGAGTCTGAAAAGTCAAAAGTTCAGAGGGTGTTTCCTTTGTCGCAGAGTTCAGTGCTGATGGGCTACTGGCTGGAGACGACACGAGAATCCTTGCAACGACTGATGGTGCAGCACAATACAGTTTCTGTGCTTGGACCACTTGGCGGGCGATTTAAAATAAAACAGGCCTTTAGAAGTAGAGATGGTAGCTAATGACTGCTCACTCAGCTGGGAGCTGCTGGAGTTCTTTCTGGCTGGTGTTAAATCAGCAGTCTGATGGTTTCTCAGTTCTGAAAGGAGTATCGGGATTTCACTTGAGTCATGTGACCTTTCGCCAGATTGATATCTTTTTTAAAATAAATTTAGTGAACCCAATTATTTTTTTCCAATTAAGGGGTAATTTAGCATGGCCAATCCACCTAACCTACAGATCTTTAGGTTGTGGGGGTGAGACCCTCACAGACACGGGGAGAATGTGCAAACTCCACACGGACAGTGACCCGAGGCTGGGATCGAACTCAGGTCCTCAACACCATAAGCAGCAGTGGTAACCACTACCCCACTGTGCCACCTACATTGACATCAAAAGGGATGCTTATCTTTTGTCTGGCATTGATTTAGGTTTCAGGACTGATAATGTCCCAACCATTAGCTTTCAAAAGAGTTACCATCCATAGTGATGCATTTGTATCGAGAAGCCGTTGTTTACTCCGACCCTCTGACTCCACTAGGTGATAAGCTTATCATGATGCAAATTGTCCTCTAAATAGTTCCCCTTTGAAATGGACCTGGACAGTCCCAGGTGTGAGGTGAGTCTGTTACAACTCTGCAGGAATAGTGTTTTGATCTGCAAGTCCTCTCTTTTTGTGATAATGTCCTTACAATTGGGGGTGAGATTTGACGCTGATCATAGAATCATAGAATTTGCAGTGCCGAAGGAGGCACCAGCCTTTGGGAAGAGCACCCTACTTAAGCCCACGCCTTCACCCTATCCTGTAACTCACTAACCCCCATCTAACCATTTTGGACACTAAGGGTAATTTATCATGGCCAATCCACCTAATCTGCACATCTGTGGATTGTGGGAGGAAACCGGAGCACCCAGAGGAAATCCACACACACACTGGGAGAACGTGCAGACTCCTCAGAGGCAGTGACCCAAGCCAGGGATCGAACCTGGGACCCTGGAGCTCTGAAGCAACTGTGCTAACCACTGTGCTACCGTGTTTTGTTCTTGTAACTCCTCATGATAGCTCCTCGAACAAAGGGCCAATACTGTGGTTATGGGACTTGTAGCAGACATTTTTTATATTCACCAGCAAGCCCATTTGAAAAATGGCAAAAATAAAGGTTTGATACATTTTTGGACTTCTTTTTGTATTGATGGAACAGAAAGTTTGGTGATGTGGCCCATTGTGCTGAAAACTAGGCATGACTGAAATACAAGTATAGTATAACTGCACATTTAAAGATCAGCTTAAACCTAATAAACTGGCATAGCAGAAATAGCATAAGCATGTGACATGCCGACATCAATAGACTTCAAGCCGATTCCTTCTAAAAACACTTTTTTGCATCTTTTCTCGAGAAACCTGACGTAATTAACTTTTTTTTTCAAATTTTGAAGTTCAACCAATACAAATGTGATATTTAAGTTACTTTATGGTGCCACATTGTATCTGTGAGTATATTAAGCAAATATTTTGCCTAATGGCAACCATAATTACTATACTAGACTATGTTCATTATTCTGCATTGTAACACACACAAAGAATCAGAAAAGGAGTGTATTTAACAATTAATACATCCCAAACATGAATTTAATTGATCTCATTTTTGTACTGAACACAAAATGTCAGCAGTTACGATCCCAGTTGATGTTATAACTGGATGGGAACATCCCAGAATGGAACTCTGGTACAAAATAGTGTAACTTTTATTTGTGTGTACAAATGTGGAGGAACAGAGTCACAGGATGGCTAATTAGTTTTAACAACATGGAAAATACATTTATTTAAACATGAAACAAATGAATTATATAATACAATACTCCTTTACTCTCCGTCTAGTAATTACAGTTTTTAAGATTAACATGGGTGACAAAGTACATTTGAAGCTTCAATGTCTCATTAACATGCACAGTCCTTTTTTTTCCAAGCACACGGACAAGCTGTGGTCAAAGAACATTCCACTCTGAACCCAAATTAGTGTCTGTGATTTCTTCTCTGAATCTCCCTGCCCAGATGACTGTCACATGAAAGTTTCCAAGCTCCACTCCCAAAACATGCTTTAAAATCTTCTCTCGTAATTCGGCTTTCCATTAGCAGATTGGATTGTGAAATCCACTCCACGTATTCCAAGGACTATTTTGAGCAGAGCTTCTGCTCCACTTTGAACAGTTGATACGCTCCAAGTTTTACACTGACCCCTTTAGGATTTCTTTGTCTTGACTGACTTCCACTGTTAACACAAACTCTGATATCCAGTCAATATGGCCTTCCCAATTACTTTAACATTTGTTTTGCAGACTGTAGCAAGACATTCCAAACTTTAGGATTACTTTAGAAACCTTTAGGATCCCTTTAGAAACATTTAGGATTACTTTAGAAATCTTTAGAAATTTGGCTTCTCACCAGCCGATTTGTTCTCATCTTTGTCTGTGCAGCCCATTAACAGTGTCCTGATCTGGACTTCCGGGTGCGGCGATGACCAGCTGAGTCGCACGTTTCGGCAGCTCCCTGTGAAACGGACTTTTGGGCTCTTGATAGGAGCCCCAACGGCAATTTTGACGGCTAAAAACACTGTGCGGTAAACCAGAAGGGAATCCCCCCTGGATACGGATGGAAAAAGGAGGAGAGAGTGGCCAGATTGCAGTGGATCCTTTAGAACAGCGGCAAGGAAGGCAAGCAAAAACCAAGATGGCGTCGGAAGGTGGCAGTTTAACATGGGGCCCTGAACAACAAGAGTTCTTGAAATGCTGTGTGGAAGAGGTCAAAAAGGAAATGAAGAACGAGCTGTTGGCCCCGATACTACAGGCGATCGAAGGGCTAAAGGAGGAACAAAAGACCCAGGAGCGGGAGCTTCGGGTTGTGAAGGCAAAGGCAGCCGAGAATGAGGACGATATACAGGGCCTGGTGGTGAAGACGGAGACGCAGGAGGCACATCAGAAACGATGTGTGGAAAGGTTGGAGGCACTGGAAAACAACGCAAGGAGGAACAACCTGAGGATTCTTGGTCTTCCTGAAGGTGTGGAGGGAGCGGACGTCGGGGCATATGTGAGCACGATGCTGCACTCGTTAATGGGGGCGGAGGCCCCGGCGGGTCCGTTGGAGGTGGAGGGAGCATACCGAGTGATGGCGCGAGGACCGAGAGCAGGAGAAATTCCCAGAGCCATAGTGGTGAGATTCCTCCGTTTTAAGGATAGAGAAATGGTCCTTAGATGGGCAAAGAAAACTCGGAGCAGTAGCTGGGAGAACGCGGTGATCCGCGTTTATCAAGACTGGAGTGCGGAGGTGGCGAGAAGGAGGGCGAGCTTTAATCGGGCCAAGGCGGTGCTTCATAAAAAGAAGATAAAATTTGGAATGCTGCAACCGGCAAGACTGTGGGTCACATATCGAGGGAGGCACCACTACTTTGAGACGGCGGATGAAGCGTGGACTTTTATTGTGGAAGAAAAACTGGAATGAGCGGGTTATTAAAAAGAACGTTCGAACAAAGTGGTGGGGCGAATGTGGGGGGCAAAGAGGGGTTTTATGTACTAATCCTGCGATGTGGTAACTTTTCTCTCTCCCACAGGTGGTGATGGGGGGAGGAGGGGAGGTGGAGGAGATGGGGCATTGGCCATTGGGGGCGGGGCCAAGGGAGAAGCGCGGGCTTGGTTCCCGCGCTATGATAATCATGGCGGGAATAGAGAAGCAGGAAGGAGGGGGCGTCGCACGGTGCGAGCCGAGGTCACGGGGGGAAGCCGAGGTCAGCCAGAGTTTGCTGACTTCTGGGAGCAACATGGGGGAGTAATTACGCTAGCGGGGGATCTAGCGGGGGGGTGGGAGGGGGGAATTACTGGGTTGCTGCTGCTGGGGAGAGGGGGGAGCTGGTATGGGAGAGGATGGGCGGGGGGGCACCGCCTGGGGGAGATACAGCTGCGTGGGAACCGGGTGAGGAGCTGGAAAAAGGTGATGGCTAATCGACAAGGGGGGGGGGGGTAGGAAGCCCCCCAACTCGGCTGATCACGTGGAACGTGAGAGGGCTGAACGGGCCGATAAAGAGGGCACGGGTACTCGCACACCTTAAGAAACTTAAGGCAGATGTGGTTATGTTACAGGAAACGCACCTGAAACTGATAGACCAGGTTAGGCTACGCAAAGGATGGGTGGGGCAGGTGTTCCATTCGGGGCTAGATGCGAAAAACAGGGGGGTGGCTATATTAGTGGGGAAGCGGGTAATGTTCGAGGCAAAGACTATAGTGGCGGATAACGGGGGCAGATACGTGATGGTGAGTGGCAAACTACAGGGGGAGACGGTGGTTTTGGTAAACGTATATGCCCCGAACTGGGATGATGCCAATTTTATGAGGCGGATGCTAGGACGCATTCCGGACCTAGAGATGGGAAAGCTGATAATGGGGGGAGATTTTAATACGGTGTTGGAACCAGGGCTGGATAGGTCGAAGTCCAGGACTGGAAGGAGGCCGGCAGCAGCCAAGGTACTTAAAGATTTTATGGAGCAGATGGGAGGTGTAGACCCGTGGAGATTTAGCAGACCTAGGAGTAAGGAGTTCTCGTTTTTCTCCTATGTCCATAAAGTCTACTCGCGAATAGACTTTTTTGTGCTGGGTAGGGCATTGATCCCGAAGGTGAGGGGAACGGAGTATACGGCTATAGCCATTTCGGATCACGCTCCACACTGGGTGGACTTGGAGATAGGGGAGGAAACAGGAGGGCGCCCACCCTGGAGAATGGACATGGGACTAATGGCAGATGAGGGGGTGTGTCTAAGGGTGAGGGGGTGCATTGAAAAGTACTTGGAACTCAATGATAATGGGGAGGTCCAGGTGGGAGTGGTCTGGGAGGCGTTGAAGGCGGTGGTTAGAGGGGAGCTGATATCAATAAGGGCACATAAAGGGAAGCAGGAGAGTAAGGAACGGGAGCGGTTGCTGCAAGAACTTTTGAGGGTGGACAGACAATATGCGGAAGCACCGGAGGAGGGACTGTACAGGGAAAGGCAAAGGCTACATGTAGAATTTGACTTGCTGACTACAGGCACTGCAGAGGCACAATGGAGGAAGGCACAGGGTGTACAGTACGAATATGGGGAGAAGGCGAGCAGGTTGCTGGCACACCAATTGAGGAAAAGGGGAGCAGCGAGGGAAATAGGGGGAGTGAGGGATGAGGAAGGAGAGATGGAGCGGGGAGCGGAGAGAGTGAATGGAGTGTTCAAGACATTTTATAAAAAATTATATGAAGCTCAACCCCCGGATGGGAGGGAGAGAATGATGGGCTTCTTGGATCAGCTGGAATTTCCCAAGGTGGAAGAGCAGGAAAGGGTGGGACTGGGAGCACAGATCGAGGTAGAAGAAGTGGTGAAAGGAATTAGGAGCATGCAGGCGGGAAAGGCCCCGGGACCGGATGGATTCCCAGTCGAATTCTATAGAAAATATGTGGACTTGCTCGCCCCGGTACTGACGAGGACCTTTAATGAGGCAAAGGAAAGGGGACAACTGCCCCCGACTATGTCTGAAGCAACGATATCGCTTCTCTTAAAGAAGGAAAAGGACCCGCTACAATGCGGGTCCTATAGACCTATTTCCCTCCTAAATGTAGATGCAAAGGTCCTGGCCAAGGTAATGGCAATGAGAATAGAGGAATGTGTCCCGGGGGTGGTCCACGAGGACCAAACTGGGTTTGTGAAGGGGAGACAGCTGAACACGAATATACGGAGGTTGTTAGGGGTAATGATGATGGCCCCACCAGAGGGAGAAACGGAGATAGTAGTGGCGATGGATGCCGAGAAAGCATTTGATAGAGTGGAGTGGGATTATTTGTGGGAGGTGTTGAGGAGATTTGGTTTTGGAGAGGGGTATGTTAGATGGGTGCAGCTGTTGTATAGGGCCCCAGTGGCGAGCGTGGTCACGAATGGACGGGGATCTGCATATTTTCGGCTCCATAGAGGGACAAGGCAGGGATGCCCTCTGTCCCCATTATTGTTTGCACTGGCGATTGAGCCCCTGGCGATAGCGTTGAGGGGTTCCAAGAAGTGGAGGGGAGTACTTAGGGGAGAAGAGCACCGGGTATCTATGTATGCGGACGATTTGCTACTATACGTGGTGGACCCGGCGGAGGGGATGCCAGGAATAATGCGGATACTTGGGGAGTTTGGGGATTTTTCAGGGTATAAATTGAACATGGGGAAAAGTGAGTTGTTTGTGGTGCATCCAGGGGAGCAGAGTAGAGAAATAGAGGACCTACCGTTGTGGAAGGCAACAAGGGACTTTCGTTACCTGGGGATCCAGATAGCTAAGAATTGGGGCACATTGCATAGGTTAAATTTGACGCGGTTGGTGGAACAGATGGAGGAGGATTTCAAGAGATGGGATATGGGTATCCCTGTCAATGGCAGGGAGGGTGCAGGCGGTTAAGATGGTGGTCCGCCCGAGATTCCTCTTTGTGTTTCAGTGCCTCCCGGTGGTGATCACGAAGGCTTTTTTTAAAAGGATTGAAAAGAGCATCATGGGTTTTGTGTGGGCCGGGAAGACCCCGAGAGTGAGGAAGGGATTCTTACAGCGTAGCAGGGATAGGGGGGGGGCTGGCACTACCGAGCCTAAGTGAGTATTATTGGGCCGCTAATATTTCAATGGTGAGTAAGTGGATGGGAGAGGAGGAGGGAGCGGCGTGGAAGAGATTAGAGAGGGCGTCCTGTAGGGGGACTAGCCTACAGGCTATGGTGACAGCCCCATTGCCGTTCTCACCGAGGAACTACACCACAAGCCCGGTGGTGGTGGCTACACTGAAGATTTGGGGACAGTGGAGACGGCATAGGGGAAAGACTGGAGCCTTGGGGGGGTCCCCGATAAGAAACAACCATAGGTTTGCCCCGGGGGGGAATGGATGGGGGATATGGAATGTGGCAAAGAGCAGGAATAACGCAACTGAAAGATCTGTTTGTGGATGGGAAGTTCGCGAGTCTGGGAGCACTGACCGAGAAATATGGGTTGCCCCAAGGGAATGCATTCAGGTATATGCAACTGAGGGCTTTTGCGAGGCAACAGGTGAGGGAATTCCCGCAGCTCCCGACACAAGAGGTGCAGGACAGAGTGATCTCAAAGACATGGGTGGGGGATGGTAAGGTGTCAGATATATATAGGGAAATGAGGGACGAAGGGGAGACTATGGTAGATGAACTAAAAGGGAAATGGGAAGAAGAGCTGGAGGAGGAGATCGAGGAGGGACTGTGGGCAGATGCCCTAAGCAGGGTAAACTCGTCGTCCTCGTGTGCCAGGCTAAGCCTGATTCAGTTTAAGGTATTACACAGGGCACATATGACTGGAGCACGGCTCAGTCAATTTTTTGGGGTGGAGGATAGGTGTGCGAGGTGCTCGAGAAGCCCAGCGAATCATACCCATATGTTTTGGTCATGCCCGGCACTACAGGGGTTTTGATGGGGGTGACAAAGGTGCTTTCAAAAGTAGTAGGAGTCCGGGTCGAACCAAGCTGGGGGTTGGCTATATTTGGGGTTGCACAAGAGCCGGGAGTGCAGGAGGCGAGAGAGGCCGATGTTTTGGCCTTTGCGTCCCTAGTAGCCCGGCGCAGGATATTGCTAATGTGGAAAGAAGCCAAGCCCCCGGGGGTGGAGACCTGGATAAATGACATGGCGGGGTTTATAAAGCTAGAGCGGATTAAGTTCGTCCTAAGGGGGTCGGCTCAAGGGTTCACCAGGCGGTGGCAACCGTTCGTCGAATACCTCGCAGAAAGATAGACGGAATGGGAAAAAGAAGGCAGCAGCAGCAGCCCAGGATCGGGGGGGGGGGGGGGGGGAGGGGGAGGGGGAGGCGGGAGGAGGAACCAGAAGGACTCTCAGGGTTGTTAATATATACTGTATAGTATGTATAGGTCGTTGCTACAGATAATTATATATTGGACTGTTAAATTATATTTTTGGAGAGTGTTACTTGTGACAAGGCAGTTGCCAATTAGGGCTAGTTTTCATTTTTGTTATTTATTATTTATTCATTTTTTGTTTATAAAATAGGTCATTGTTATTTGTGTTGTTATAATATTGTGTAAAGGATGCACAATGTACTGTGTTGGTTGACCAAAAATTTTCAATAAAATATTTAATAAAAAAAAAAAACAGTGTCCTGATCTATTTCCAGATTTCTAGAACCAATCGTCCTTTAGTTCCTCTGCATATTACTTTGCTTTCTTGCATATTACTCCACTGTGCAACTTTTTCTGCTTCAAGCAGAGCTATGAGAGATGACTCCCTGTCACCAATTGCTGTGGCTTCCAGCTAAAACCAAAGAACAAAGAAAGGTGTTTTCCATTACAAGGGCCTCTAGTTGCCAAGCAGCCAAACTTACTCTTCATACCGTAGCTCCCTCTATCACAGTTGAAATTTAAACAATCCCCATGCACACAAACATCTTTTGTCCAGCATGAATCTAACTATAGGTCCCTTCCAGGCACAGAAACATTAAATTAAACCCACCTAAAACTATATCTTATTTCTAATGTTTACCCATGCAAATATAAATCCCTTAAAACTACCTTTGTTTTTCTAACAATAGGGATTTGCCATTTGCTCAAGATGCTCCTGCCAGTTGCATTAGGTTGAAAATGTAGCTGATTATATTTTAATTCTAGCCCAGTAGCAGATTTCAGACATTGTTCTCTTTGGTGTTTAGACTGCACCTCATGATGGGCAGCAAATATTCTCTCGTTTCCATAACATAGTCAAATCGGGAGAGGGAAAGAACGTTTTTTAAAACTACTTTGTGATCTGGTTAAATCTGTTTTAAGGGGGAACACGGAGTCATGGTCAGGAAATTAGCAGAATTATTGGCTTATTCAATTTGAATTACTATTTCAAAATGTTAAATTTTCCTTCTCTTTTTTTAAACTTTCCACCATCTGTATCATTTAATCAGCATGGTGAACCAATCTCCATATCTGCCGTTTCCACATTTTTGCTCCGACTCCAGCTGTGAGCATCAGAAAAGGGCTGATCGAAGTGATGGCTTTTCTTTTTCAGACATATGAATGTTGATTATCAGTTGATCTATCTAGTGTCCTTACTAGGAATTGCCAAATTTCACGGTTTTGGTTTGCACATCGAAGTGTGAAGCTAATTTAAGGCTCAATGGCTGAATTATTATAATTATTAAACGTTAATGACTGTAAATTTAGGTTGTATTCCTTAAGTTTTAAAGGTTGATTGGCAATTTAATTGAGATGTTTAAAGTAATAAAAAGGTCCAATAAAGTACAAACAAAGAACAAAGAAATGTACAGCACAGGAACAGGCCCTTCAGCCCTCCAAGCTTGTGCCGACCATGCTGCCCGACTAAACTACAATCTTCTACACTTCCTGGGTCCGTATCCCTCTATTCCCATCCTATTCATGTATTTGTCAAGATGCCCCTTAAATGTCACTATCGACCCTACTTCCACCACCTCCTCCGGTAGCGAGTTCCAGGCACCCACTACCCTCTGCGTAAAAACCTTGCCTCGTACATCTACTCTAAACCTTGCCCCTCTCACCTTAAACCTATGCCCCCTAGTAATTGACCCCTCTACCCCGGGGAAAAGCCTCTGATTATCCACTCTGTCTATGCCCCTCACAAAGTAGATAGAGAGCAGTTATTTTCTCTGATGTAGGAATCTATAACAAATACAATCTTAATATAAGAGCTAGACCATTCAGGAGTGATAACGGGAAGTATTTATCCACAAATTGTGCAGTGGAAATGTGGGTTGCCCTCCCCAAAAGTGCAGTTATGCTGGATCAATTGGGATTTTCAATACTGAGGCCAACAGATCAGATTTTGTATTAGAGGAGAATATTAGTCAAGGGCAGATAAATGGGGTTGAAGAACATGATGGAGCGGAATGGTGGAATAGCCTCATGAATCTGAATGGTCTACTGTGTACCTAATTTCTGTATTTTCCACCATTTTCATTTTTTTTGTATATTGTGTACGTACTTCTGTGCATTTAGCTGTTTTACTTTGAAGTTTTCATCCCTTTTGGACACTTGATAATTCCACCTCCGTTTTCTATCATATTTCATTGTATGTTCAGATGTTCTGTTTCTTGTTAATAGTATCTTTTATGTTTTATTGATCTATTTATCCTGATTTTTATTTTATTTTTCAATGTTTTCTCATGGTTTTTCAGGTTTCCTTTCCTTACCCTCTTCTATGGACTTGTTCTTCTACCAGTAAGACTGTAATTGGTGAGATTTTTTACCTCATTCTTATTCATTACTGTAATGCAGGGGACTTTACCCAGAAGCAACAATTCTCAGTTACACTGTGTCTAGAATTCTTAGCAGGAGGGCAATGCTTTATCAAATCTGGAGGCCGAACTAGGTTAGGAATAAGAAAAAACTGATTTCAAAAATCAATGTAAAAATTGCTCATGTATTTGTAGGATTGCTTGCATCATTTAGGATCCATTACTTTTTAAGTGAAAACCTGCCTGAAACAAAAACAAACCCATCTGATGGCTAATACATATTGATGCAACATTTCTAAGTATGAGTCATTATACATTATAACTAAACAGGCCCTTCCTTATATGGATACAAATACCCTGCCTCAAGAGTTATCAATTCCAATGTTTTTAAAGTTGGTGTTTTTTTCCGATTCAAAGAGGCCATTTTTACATTTTCTTTTTAACTTTACATCGTGGTACAGAATTTCTAACTAAAAATCTTGGTGGAGATAAAATTTGTGAAATTCCATTCCTGCAACTGAGGCTTTTTTTTTTACATTGAACAAATGTCAAAATATAAAATCTTTTCATGAAGTCCTCTGAAATGTTGTGAAGGCTAAGGCCCATGATATTAAAGGTCAAGTGGTTACCTGGTTAGTGGGTTAGCTCAGTGATAAGTAGTTTAGGGAAAAAGTGAGTATTTATTAATAAGGTGTAGTCAATGGTATGCCACAAGGACTTGAGTTGAATTATTTCTTGTTCCCCATATAAATAAATTATCTAGTTGTGGTAATAGAACTATATCAAAATGTGCTGATGACGCTAAATTGGGACTGCAAAAAACTGTAAAGAAGAATGCTAGTGGTATAGGAGTATATGCATAAAGGTAAATTTATACCAATTGTTGATAAATATGAAGTTGTACATTTTGGGGGTGGAAAGAGAAAATACAGACAAAGCTTCAATGGCAAATTTCTCGGTATTGTGGGAGGACCGAAAGATTTAGTGGGATAGAACAGGATTGTTCATAGGAAAATAATAAACATAGAACAGACAGTGCGGAAGGAGGCCATTCGGCCCATCAAGTCTGCACCGACCCACTTTAAGCCCTCACTTCCATCCTACCCCGGAACACAATAACTCCTACCCTTTTTGGACACTAAGGGTAATTTAGTGTGTCCAATCCACCTAACCTGCACATCTTTGGACTGTGGGAGGAAACTGGAGCACCATGCAGACACGGGGAGAACGTGCAGACACCGCACAGACAGTGACCCAGCGGGGAATGGAACCTGGGACCCTGGCGCTGTGAAGCCACAGTGCTAATAAAAAGGGGAAATGGGATTTTGAGTTTATATTTGATGACTTTGAATGTAAAAGCAAAAAGGTTACAAATGTCTATTAAGACATTGGTTGGGGTGCCTTTGCAATATTACATGAAATTTTGGGTATACTGTTATCAGAAGAATAATGGAACTGTGGAAAGGGTGAACTGTTGACTCATTAGGATATTACAAGAGATTGGAGGATATAATTTATAGACTAAAAAAGAAGAGGCAAAATTTAGTAGAGCAAGAGCGGGCTAATTATTCCTCAAAATTATCCAAAGTTTTGGGAGAATAAATTGTGAAAGATGAAGAATTAACAAAGCATAATGCAGGATTCATGGTAGAAACAAAAAGGGGGAGATTACTAGGAAGTAAAATTGTTTCATACAAGAAGCTTTAAGACTGCGTTAACTATTGAAGCGTACAAAACACATATACATATGAATCAGGACCAGGAGCAGGCTATTTAATCCCTTGAGCGTGCTCTGCCATTTAATAAGATCATGGCTGATCTGATTTTAACCTCAACTCCGCATTCTTGCCTACCCCAATGAACTTCCACCCCCTTATCAATAATCTATTTCACTCTGCCGTAAAAAGTATTCAAAGACTCTGCTTCCAATATCTTTTGAGAAAGAGTTCCAAAGACTCTACTCTCAATGAGAGAAAAAGACTTCTAATCCCTATCTTAAATGGGTGACCCTTAGTTCTAGGTTCTCCCACAAGGGGAAACATCCTCTCCACATCCACCGTGTCAAGACAACTCAGGATCTTGTATGTTTCAATCAGGTAGCCTCTTGTTCTTCAAAACTTCAAAAGATACACGCCTAGCCTGCCCAACCTTTCCTCATAAGACAAACCCCCCTCCCATTCCAGGTATTAGTTTTGTAAACATTCTCTGAACAGCTTCAATGTATTTACATCCTTAAATGAGGAAACTAATATTGTACTCCGTAATCCTGATGTGGTCTCATCAATGCCCTGTATAACTGAAGCATAACTTCCTTACTTTTATAAAAGCAAATTACTGCGGATGCTGGGATCTGAAATGAAAGAGAAAATGCTGGAAAATCTCAGCAAGTCAGGCAGCATCTGTAGGGAGAGAAAAGAGTTAACGTTTTGAGTCCGATGACTCTTTGTCAAAGCTAACAGCCAGAGAACGTGGGAAATATTTATACTGTGGAGTGAGAATGAAAGATGAGTCATAGCCACAGAATCCCAGGGAAACCGGGTGCTAATGGCCACAGAAACCAAGGGGAAAGAATGCTAATGGCAGTCCCCAGAGAGGACAAACAATGTGAAAGGTCAAACAGCAGGGAAACTAACATCAGAGGATGAACTGTAGATGTGGGGGGAGGGGAAGGGGGAAGCAAAGGGAAGAAAGATGGATAAGATTGGGGGGGGGGGGGGGGGGGGATTAAATATATATTAAGAAAGAAAGAAATGGTAAAAGACAGTTAAAATGAAATGAAAACAAATGGGTCGAGGTAGGGTAGAGCTGATCATCTGAAGTTGTTTAATTCAATGTTCAGGCCGGAAGGCTGTAGCGTGCCTAACCGGAAGATGAGATGTTGTTCCTCCAGTTTGCGTTGCACTTCACTGGAACATTGCAGCAGGCCAAGAACAGACATCTGGGCATGGGAGCAGGGTCTTTTGTTAAAATGGCAAGCAACAGGAAGGTCAGGGTCCTGAATGCGCACAGACCGAAGATGCTCAGCAAAGCGATCATCCAGTCTGCGTTTGGTCTCTCTGATATAGAGGAGCCCACATTGAGAGCAGCGAATGCAGTAGACCAAATTGGAAGAGATACAAGTGAAATGCTGCTTAACCTGGAATGAGAGTTTTGGGCCTGGGATGTTAAGCATGGAAGAGGTAAAGGGGCAGGTGTTACACCTTCTGCGGTTGCATGGGAAGGTGCCATGGGTGATGGGAGAGGTACTTGGTATGGTGGAGGAGTGGACTAGATTGTCTCGGAGGGAATGGTCTCTGCGGAACGCTGACAGAGGGAGTGAAGGGAAGATGTGTATGGTGGTGGCATCACGCTGGAGTTGGCGAAAATGGCGGAGGATTATGCCTTGCATACGGAGGCTGGTGGGATGAAATGTGAGAACGAGGGGGGCTTTATCCTTGTTCTGGGAGGGAGTGGAGGGGACGAGGATAGTGGCGCGGGAGATAGACCACACACTGTTAAGGGCCCTGTCCACAACTGTAGGTGGGAAATCACGGTTGAGGAAGAAGGAACACATTTTCGAAGCACCATTTTGGAAAGTGGCATCATCGGAACAAATGTGACAGAGGCGAAGGAGTTGAGAGAAAGGGATGGAGTCCTTACAGGGTGTAGGGTGCGAAGAGCTGTAGTCCAGAAAGCCGTGGGGAGTCAGTGGGCTTGTAGTGGATATTAGTGGATAGTCTATTGCCGGAAATAGAGACAGCAAGATCAAGGAAGGGAAGTGTCTGAGATGGACCAGGTGAAAGTGATGGAGGGGTGGAAACTGGAAGCGAAGTTGATGAATTTTTCCGGGTCCGGGATAGAGCATGACGCGGCACCAAAATAGTCAGCAATGTATCGGTAAAGGGTTGTGGAAGGGGGCCCGGATAAGCCTGGAACTAGGAATGTTCCACTTACCCCATAAAAAGGCAAGCGTAGCTAGGACCCATGCGGGTACCCATTGCTACACCTTTGATTTGGAGAAAGTGGGATGAGTTAAAGGAGAAGTTGTTGAGGGATAGAACGAGTTCAGCCTGGTGGAGGAGAGTGGTGGTGGATGGGAATTGTCCAGGCCTCTCTTTGAGAAAGAAGTGATGAGCTCTCAGGCCATCCTGGTGTGGGATGGAGGTGTAGAGGGATTGCACATCCATGGTGAATAGAATGCGGTTAGGGCCCGTGAACTGGAAGCTGTCAATATGACGCAGTGCATCAGAGGAATCCCGGATGTAGGTGGGGAGGGAATGGACCAGACGAGTGAGGATAGAATCAAGATAAGAGGAAATAAGTTCAGTGGGGCAAGAGCATGCTGACACAATGGGCCTGCCCGGACAGTCCTTTTTGTGGATTTTGGGACGTAGGTAAAGGCTGTCTGGGGTTGGGAGACTATGAGGTTGGAAACTGTAGGGGGAAGGCATCCGGAGGAAATGAGGTCGCTAACGGTATGGAGATAATGGCTTGATGTTCAGTGGTCTAGTCATGGTCCAGGAGGACGTAAGAGGAAGTATCTGAGAGTTGGTGCTCAGCCTCTGCGTGATAGAGGTCAGTGCGCCAGACGACAACAGCACCCCCTTTGTCGGCATGTTTGATGACAAAGTGGAGGTTAGACCTGACAGAGTGAAGAGCAGAAAGTTCGGAAGGAGAGAGGTTGAAATGGGTGAGGGGAGCAGAAAAATTAAGACAGCCAATGTCCTGTCGACAGTTCTCAATTAAAAGATCAAGGGCAAGTAATTGTCCCGGCGGGGGGGTCCACTTGGAGGCAGAAAGTTGGAGGCACGTGAAAGGATCAGTGGAATGGGGGCAGGATTCTTGCCCAAAGAAGTGGGCAGGGAGACGAAGGCGGCGAAAGAAGAGTTCAACATCATGTCGAGCCCGGAATTCATTGAGGTGGGGATGTAAGGGTACAAAGCTGAGTCCTGCTCTTCACTCCTGCTCTTCACTCCGTCAGGTCTAACCCCGACTTTGTCATCAAACATGCCGACAAAGGGGTTGCTGTTGTCGTCTGGCGCACTGACCTCTACCTCGCAGAGGCTGAGCGCCAACTCTCAGATACTTCCTCTTACCTTCCCCTGGGCCATGACAAGACAACTGAACATCAAGCCATTATCTCCAACACCGTTAGCAATCTCATTTCCTCTGGGTGCCATCCCCCCTACGGCTTCCCACCTCATAGTCTCCCAACCCCGGACAGCCCGCTTTTACCTACTTCCCAAAATCCACAACAGGGACTGTCCGGGCAGGCCCATTGTGTCAGCATGCTCTTGCCCCACCTAACTTATTTAGACCATAAGACATAGGAGCGGAAGTAAGGCCATTTGGCCCATCAAGTCCACTCCACCATTCAATCATGGCTGATTTCAACTCCATTTACCCGCTCTCCATAGTCCTTAATTCCTCGAGAAATCAAGAATTTATCAACTTCTGTCTTAAAGACACTCAACGTCCCGGCCTCCACCGCCCTCTGTGGCAATGAATTCCACAGACCCACCACTCTCTGGCTGAAGAAATTTCTCCTCATCTCTGTTCTAAAGTGACTCCCTTTTATTCTAAGGCTGTTCCCCTGGGTCCTGGTCTCCCCTGCTAATGGAAACAACTTCCCTACATCCACCCTATCTAAGCCATTCATTATCTTGTAAGTTTCTATTAGATCTCCCCTCAACCTCCTAAACTCCAATGAATATAATCCCAGGATCCTCAGACGTTCATCGTATGTTAGGCCTACCATTCCTGGGATCACCCGTGTGAATCTCTGCTGGACCCGCTCCAGTGCCAGTGCCCCTGAGGTGTGGGGCCCAAAATTGCTCACAGTATTCTAAATGGGGCCTAACTAATGCTTTATAAAGCTTCAGAAGTACATCCCTGCTTTTATATTCCAAGCCTCTTGAGATGAATGACAACATTGCATTTGCTTTCTTAATTACGGACTCAACCTGCAAGTTTACCTTTAGAGAATCCTGGACTAGGACTCCCAAGTCCCTTTTGCACTTCAGCATTATGAATTTTGTCACCGTTTAGAAAATAGTCCATGCCTCTATTCTTTTTTCCAAAGTGCAAGACCTCGCACTTGCCCACGTTGAATTTCATCAGCCATTTCTTGGACCACTCTCCTAAACTGTCTAAATCTTTCTGCAGCCTCCCCACCTCCTCCATACTACCTGCCCCTCCACCTATCTTCGTATCATCGGCAAACTTAGCCAGAATGCCCCTAGTCCCGTTATCTAGATCGTTAATATATAAAGAGAACAGCTGTGGCCCCAACACTGAACCCTGCGGGACACCACTCGTCACCGGTTGCCATTCCGAAAAAGAACCTTTTATCCCAACTCTCTGCCTTCTGCCTGACAGCCAATCGTCAATCCATGTTAGTACCTTGCCTCGAATACCATGGGCCCTTATTTTACTCAGCAGTCTCCCGTGAGGCACCTTATCAAAGGCCTTTTGGAAGTCAAGATTGATAACGTCCATTGGCTCTCCTTGGTCTAACCTATTTGTTATCTCTTCAAAGAACTCTAACCGGTTTGTCAGGCACGACCACCCCTTCCTAAATCCGACCCTGCACTTCCAAAAATTTAGAAATCTCATCCTTAACAATGGATTCTAGAATCTTGCCAACAACCGAGGTTAGGCTAATTGGCCTACAATTTTCCATCTTTTTCCTTGTTCTCTTCTTGAACAGGGGGGTTACAACAGCGATTTTCCAATCCTCTGGGACTTTCCCTGACTCCAGTGACTTTTGAAAGATCATAACTAACGCCTCCACTATTTCTTCAGCTATCTCCTTTAGAACTCTAGGATGTAGCCCATCTGGACCCGGAGATTTATCAATTTTTAGACCTCTTAGTTTCTCTAGCACTTTCTCCTTTGTGATAGCTACCATATTCAACTCTGCCCCCTGACTCTCCGGAATTGTTGGGATATTACTCATGTCTTCTACTGTGAAGACTGACGCAAAGTACTTATTTAGTTCCTCAGCTATTTCCTTGTCTCCCATCACTAGATTACCAGCGTCATTTTGGAGCGGCCCAATGTCAACTTTTGCCTCCCTTTTGTTTTTAATGTATTTAAAGAAACTTTTACTATCATTCCTAATGTTACTGGCTAGCCTACCTTCATATTTGATTCTCTCTTTCCTTATTTCTCTCTTTGTTATCCTCTGTTTGTTTTTGTAGCCTTCCCAATCTTCTGACTTCCCACTACTCTTTGCCACATTATAGGCTATCTCTTTTGCTTTGATGCATTCCCTAACTTCCTTTGTCAGCCATTGCTGCCTAATCCCCCCTCTGATAACCTTTCTTTTCTTTGGGATGAACCTCTGTACTGTGTCCTCAATTACTCCCAGAAACTCCTGTCATTGCTGTTCTACTGTCTTTCCCACTAGGCTCTGCTCCCAGTTGATTTTCGTCAGTTCCTCCCTCATGTCCCTGTAGTTACCTTTATTTAACTGTAACACCTTTACATCTGATTCTACCTTCTTTCTTTCAAATTGGAGATTGAATTCTACCATATTATGATCACTGCCTCCTAAGTGCTCCCTTACTTTAAGATCTTTAATCAAGTCTGGCTCATTACATAACACTAAGTCCAGAATGGCCTGTTACCTCGTGGGCTCCATCACAAGCTGTTCCAAAAAGCCCTCCTGTAAACATTCAATTAATTCCCTTTCCTTGGGTCCACTGGCAGCATTATTTACCCAGTCCACCTGCATATTGAAGTCCCCCATGATCACTGTGACCTTGCCTTTCTGATATGCACTTTCTATTTATTTATTTCCTCATATCTTGACACCATCCTCACTCCTCTGGTCGATTCCCTCCCCACCTACATCCGGGATTCCTCTGATGCACTGCGTCATTGTGGATAGCACAATTGCTTCACAGCTCCAGGGTCCCAGGTTCGATTCCGGCTTGGGTCACTGTCTGTGCGGAGTCTGCACATCCTCCCCGTGTGTGCGTGGGTTTCTTCCGGGTGCTCCGGTTTCCTCCCACAGTCCAAAGATGTGCAGGTTAGGTGGATTGGCCATGATAAATTGCCCTTAGTGTCCAAAATTGCCCTTAGCATTGGGTGGGGTTACTGGGTTATGGGGATAGGGTGGAGGTGTTGACCTTGGGTAGGGTGCTCTTTCCAAGAGCCGGTGCAGACTCAATGGGCCGAATGGTCTCCTTCTCCACTGTAAATTCTATGACATTGACAGCGTCCAGTTCGTGGGCCCTAACCGCATTCTATTCACCATGGATGTGTAATCCCTCTACACCTCCATCCCACACCAGGATGGCCCGAGAGTTCTTGGCTTCTTTCTCGAAAAGAGGCCCGAACAACTCACATCCATCACCACTCTCCTCTGCCTGGCTGAACTTGTTCTATCTCTCAACAACTTCTCCTTTAACTCATCCCACTTTCTCCAAATCAAAGGTGTAGCAATGGGTACCCACATGGGTCCGAGCTCCGCTTGTCTTTTTATGGGGTATGTGGAACATTCCTTGATCCAGGCCTATACGGTCCCCTCCCACAACTCCTTTACCAATACATTGATGACTATTTTGGTGCCGCGTCATGCTCTCGCCCGGACCTGGAAAAATTCATCAACTTCGCTTCCAGTTTCCACCCCTCCATCACTTTCACCTGGTTCATCTCAGACACTTCCCTTCCCTTCCTTGATCTTTCTGTCTCCATTTCCAGCAATAGACTATCCACAAATATCCACTACATGCCCACTGACTCCCACAGCTATCTGGACTACAGTTCTTCGCACCCTACAACCTGTGAGGACTCCATCCCTTTCTCTCAACTCGTTCGCCTCCATCCCATTTGTCCCGCCACTTTCCAAAATGGTGCTTCGAAAATGTGTTCCTTCTTCCTCAACCGTGATTTCCCACCTACAAGTGCAGGCAGGGCCCTCAACAGTGTGCGGTCCATCTCCCGCGCCACTACCCTCGCCCCCTCCACACCCTCCCAGAACAAGGTTAGAGTCCCCCTCGTTCTCACATTTCATCCCACCAGCCTCCGTATGCAAAGCATAATCCTCTGCCATTTTCGCCAACTCCAGCGTGATGCCACCACCAAACACATCTTCCCTTCACTCCCTCTGTCAGCATTTCGCGGAGACCGTTCCCTCCGAGACAATCTAGTCCACTCCTCCACCATACCAAGTACCTCTCCCATCACCCATGGCACCTTCCCATGCAACCGCTGAAGGTGTAACACCTGCCCCTTTACCTCTTCCATGCTTAACATCCCAGGCCCAAAACACTCATTCCAGGTTCAGCAGCGTTTCACTTGCATCTTTTCCAATTTGGTCTACTGCATTCGCTTCTCCCAATATGGTCTCCTCCATTTCGGGGAGACCAAACGCAGACTGGGTGATCGCTTTGCTGAGCATTTTCGGTCTGTGCGCATTCAGGACCCGAACCTTCCTGTTGCTTGCCATTTTAACACAAGACCCTGCTCCCATGCCCAGATGTCTGTCCTTGGCCTGCTGCAATGTTCCAGTGAAGCGCAACGCAAACTGGAGGAACAACATCTCATCTTCCGGTTAGGCACGCTACAGCCTTCCAGCCTGAACATCGAATTTAACAACTTCAGATGATCAGCTCTACCCCACCTCGACCCATTTGTTTTCATTTCATTCTAACTGTCTTTTACCATTTCTTTATTTCTTAATATATATTTAATTCCCCCCCCCCCCCCCAATCTTGTCCACCTTTCCTTCTCCTTTCTCCTCTTTGCTTCACCTTCCCCATCCCCCACATCTACAGTTCATCCTCTGATGTTAGTTTCCCTGCTGTTTGACATTTCACATCTTTTGTCCTCACTGGGGACTGCCATTAGCACTCTTTCCCCTTGGTTTCTGTGGCCATTAGCACCCGGTTTCCCTGGGTTTCTGTGGCTTGTCTTTCATTCTCACTCCACAGTATAAATATTTCCCACTTTCTCTGTCTGTTAGCTTTGACAAAGCGTCATTGGACTCGAAACGTTAGTTCTTTTCCCTCCCTACAGATGCTGCCAGACTTACTGAGATTTTCCAGCATTTTCTCTTTCGCTCCTTACTTTTATATTCAATCCCCCTCGCAATAATGATAACATTCTATTAGCTTTCCTAATTACTTGATGTAATATTCATTATATTAACCTTTTGCAGTTCATGCAGAAGCACACCCAGGTCCCTCTGCATCTCAGCTCTGCAATCAGATAATATGCTTTTCTATTCTTCCTGCCAAAATGGACAATTTCATATTTTTCCACATTATATTCCATTTGTCAGATCCTTTGCCCACTCACTTAAGCTAATTTTATCCCTTTGTAGCAAACATGGAAAATGGGGTTATAGGAGAGGACTCCAGTAAGGGAAACTTGCCACAGGCATGATGAACTTTCTATACCCAAGGTTCTTTGAAAACATTTTCTTCAGGATTTTATAAACCCTTTTGTTGTCATATTTTGATTTCAGTTGGTCTGTTGCATTTGTTAAGCTAGCCACATTCAGATTGACATTCTCATAAAGGTGCATCTTTTTAATTTAAATTAATTTACTGATTGTGAATTAGTGTGTGGGTATAAAAATCTCATGATATTGTTTCTAACTCATTTTAATCTACAAATCTAGACAAAGGACATGTGCCATGTTGCCCATCTATTACACATATTTCTGACAGTCTCAAATATTACAGTCATATGAGCTGTGCTGAAATATGGATTAATAATACGAATCCTACATAAAACCAATCAATTAATTCTGTGTAGTTTTATAAACCCTGCAGAGGCTATCCATAAAGCCTTCTTCCTGGTAATTTAAGTCTCACTTTTGTGCAAGTGTTTACTGATGAAAATTGAAGTGGAGCATGTCCCATTCAATTTTGCTGCATCAATTTGAGTTCAGTGGTTTAATTTCATATTTTTATTTATTATTTATTTATTTATTATTTTCTCCCCCCCCCCCCCCCCATCCATCCCCATCCCCCCCTCCCCCCATTCATCCCCTCCCCCCCCCCCCCGCATCCGTCCCCTCATTCCCCCCCTCCTCCTCCTCTCCCTCCCCCTCCCCCTCCCATACCCCATCCATCCCACCCCCCCTTCTTCATTCCCCCTCCCCCCCTCTTTCTGGAACTTTCCGCCCTCTCACTCCGGCTCCGCGGTTCCTGCGCCTGTGTTTGGCGGCGGGGGTTCAGTGGCGGAATCCGGGGGGGGGGGGGGCTGAGTGTTTGAGGGGGAGTGAGTGGGGAGGGGGGACGGGACGGGGGTAGGGGAGTGAGGGGGGAGAGGGGAAGGGGGGAGGGGACTGAGGGGGGAGGGGGGGAGGGGGGGCGGGGCGGTCCCGGGATGTAGTTCCGGAAAGTAGTCCCGGGCGCGGCGCGGATATAAAGGCGGCGCTGGGAGCGCGGCGCCATTTCTCGGAGCGGCGGCAGCGAGAGACAGAGATAGTCAGAGAGAGAGAGAGACCCCGTCAGCAGCACCCACAGCCCGACACCCAGCCCCAGCCAGACAGACAGACGCAGCGCGGTGAGTCCCCCGCCGAGCGGGCATGTTTTTTGGCTGCAGACGTTGCGGGGCCGCGGGGAGGGGGTTCCGCGCGGGAGGGGGTTCAGTCAGTGCCGGAGCCTGTTTATTCCCCGGGGGGCTCTGGGCGGTTGGGGTTCTGGGAATGGCTCCGCTTCTTTCACCGAAATCTAATTTCATATTTCTGTGTACAAAAAGCACACCCACCCTCCCTCCCAAATTAGCTGTGTCGCTTGCACACATACTTCAGCGTCCCGTTCCTCCCATTGCACACCTTGTTTGACAAAGAGTCATCCAGACTCTAAACGTTTGCACCGTTCTCTCTCCACAGATGCTGACAGCAGTTTCTGTTTTGGTTTCAGATTCCAGCATCTACAGTAATTTGCTTTTATCATAACATATGCCTGCATTGCTCGCATCTTTGAGTTAATTCTGTGGTGATATGCATCACTGTATATACACAAGGGGTTAATGTAAATACACTACAACTAAATAACCACTAGAGGGAGCACCAGAGGTGTCATGACATGCAGACATACAGCTAATGGGTCATTAGAACAGGACACAACAATGGGTGATCAGGACATCCAGAGGTGGCATTACCAAGGGGACACTTCACAACCCATATTAAAGGACAGGGCACACATGCTGCGTCTTTTTCCACAGACAAACATCTGCAGAGTACATCAGGGTTGATCAGCAGCATCACACCCACCACGTGTCCTAGAGCAGGCTGATAAAGATAGAGATTGGGTTACTACAGCTAGATTAGCAGAGAGTCGAACTCATTTAAGAACTGTGTTAATAGTTCAATAAACAAGTTGAACTCATTTCATAGTCTGGAGCTTCCTTTGTCAAAGCATACATCAAGGAAGCAGCTTATGCTACATGAAGCAGCATAACACAACATGATACCAGGAGTGCCTGTTAAATCTATTTAGTTCAACTCCGCAAGATCCAAACCCAGGCACGATGATCGAGATTCCGGTTCCTAATCCATTCGGGTACCACGGCAATCTCAGTGACAACTGGCGTGCATTCAAGCAACGATTTCAGCTTTACATGGAAGCATCCGACCTAACTGGCGTGGCCGATGCTGAGAAGATTGCTCTTCTACTCACCATTGCGGGTGAACATGCAACAGAGATCTTCTGCTCCTTTAAATACTCCAAAGGGCAGGACAAAACGCAATTCCAGACAGTCCTGGACAAATTTGAAAGCTACTGCGTGGTAAACATACAAGAAATCGGTACAACTGGCGCCAATACTCACCACGAGGCAGAGGTAGGGTTGCAACAGAAGCAAATCAATTTTGATCGGCAGCCATCTTGCGTGTATCCATGCGGCCCAGCCCGCACATGCGCAGTTCCCAGGAAGACGCAAACCGGCAAAACAGAGTTTTCATCATCATCATAGAATTTACAGTGCAGAAGGAGGCTATTCGGCCCATCGAGTCTGCACCGGCTCTTGGAAAGAGCACCCTACCCAAGGTCAACACCTCCACCCTATCCCCATGACCCAGTAACCCCACCCAACACTAAGGGCAATTTTGGACACTAAGGGCAATTTACCATGGCCAATCCACCTAACCTGCACATCTTTGGACTGTGGGAGGAAACCGGAGCACCCGGAGGAAACCCACGCATGTGCAAGAAGCCACGCATGCGCAGTTCCGAAAAGAGTGCACAGTAAAGGAAAAGCGATTTGCACGTGCGCAATCCATTCCTATGCTTTACGTCACGAGCGTCATGACGTCAGAGGCCCCGGACCACGCCCACTTAAAGGGGAAATGTCCGGAAATTACAAAGAAGAGTTTTAAAGCCGCAAAACACCTATCTTTCACCTCGAAAGATAGAACAATGCCTGAACTTCTACCAGTAGTTGAAATCAACCTCCTCAGAACCCTGCAACAAGCAGTTAGCACCACCCAAAGAGATGATTTGGTCCTTGAAGACTACTACTCAGACGATTTTCTCCTTGGACACAGAGAGCGCAATGACAATACCAAAACACAAGAAGATAATTGGTTTATCGAAGAATACTACTCAGACATGGCTGAATTATTCGGATATGATGATCATACAAGCATCAGCGCCACGGTTGAAAAGCTCAAAATGACTACTCATGCTAGATGAATCCAATATCATGATGTTATGGCAGATCGTCGATACATTGGATGACAACAACCTGTCAAATACCCACAAAGAAGACAAAGCCCACAGAGAGTGGCCTGATGCCACACAAAAAGTGGTCCACGCACCACAAAGAGTCCCCGACTCCACACAGAGGATGGTCCATGCACCACGAAGAGTCCCCGACTCAACACGGTGGTCCACGCACCACAGAGAGTCCCCGACTCCACACACAGGGTGGTCCACGCACCACAGAGAGTCCCCGATTCCACACAGAGAGCGATGAAAGACTCCACAGCGAGACCACTGCATGACTCCACACAGAAAGCGATGAAAGACTCCACAGCGAGACCACTGCACGACTCCGTTGAGAGCGCAGAGATCGACTCCACAGCGAGACCACTGCACGACTCCACACAGGGAACATTGCCAGACTCCACAGAGAGAGCGACACAAGCCTCCACAGCGAGCTCGTTGACAGACTCCACAATGGAAGCAACGCAAGACTCCACAGCACAGTCCATGCATGAACAAGACCAGGAAGGTCTATCCACCTTATCTGAGCAACCAGCAGCAGACGATGCAAATCTGCCACGCCCACGTGAAAAACAGAAAGACTATGACAGTCTACCCAGATTACTTGAGCCACCAGCAAGACTCTGACAGTCTACCCAGCTCATCTAACCAACAAGAAAATGCTGCAGGTCTACCCACTGTATGTGAGACAAGTGACAAAGGCATCACAATTCCCATACAAGATGTGCATCATCACAGCGAGACTGACAGATCTCAGCTCGTATGCACAGAGGCACTCGACAATCCAAGTGAAACTACTCGTGAGACCAGTGCGACCACGTCAATTGAAACCTCATCCACTCGAGCCTCTCCACAAGAAAATGAAATCTTGAACATTTTGACTCCAGATGAGGAGCATCAAGAAACCAAAGATGATTCAAGTGAACCTGAAATGACTCCACCAGAGGACCATCAAGAAACCAAAGAGGATTCAGGTGAACCAGAACGGACTCCAGACGGGGAGCATCAACAAGCCAATGATGATTCAAGTGAACCGGACATGACTCCAGGCGGGGAGCACCGAGGAATCAGAGACAACACGCTCAATGAAACAGCAGATGTCACAAAGGACACTGACACAAGTAACTTTGTGAAGGACTCGAATTCTCCACTCGGAATGGTCCTTGAGCGCAACAAACACAACAACAAAACCTACAAAAACAACACAGACAACAACAAGAAGCATACCAAAGGCATCAATATCAACACCAAGCACGACAAAACCATCAACACTGGAACAACGACTGGTATGACATGGTATAACTCTGCAAATGCACGACACTGTGACAGCACAGCTCAAGACAACGGCAAGTGTGCAGACATACCATGGCATGAAAACGTATCTTACAAATTCACGTTTGCTACACTACAAACAAGCAGACCAGCTTTTAAGTCAGCTGACATATGGCTTCAATACCGTAAACACAGACACCAGTCCAGGTCAGACAGGGAAGATGACATCAAGAATCGCTATCACAAGCATCAGGGGGGAAAAAAAAGAGTCCAAATCGGACAACAAAGTAATTTGACCATTTGAACACCACCTGATGACTTCTTGGTTCCTTAAGCCAGTGTTCCAGGGACACTGACAGCGTTCACAAGGAAATGACACCATCAACATTGACACTTCAATAACAAAACAAGAAAGCCACTCGACCATATAAATTCATGAACTTTGGACTCATAAATATTATTTGGTATTGTATAATCATCACTGTCATCATGACTTGTACATGTCATCACTTATCTACCTATTTTGTTCAATTTCCTTTAACCCAGTACAGAAGATATGTACCACGAAAAAAGGGGGTATGTGGTGATATGCATCACTGTATATACACAAGGGGTTAATGTAAATACACTACAACTCAGTAACCACTAGAGGGAGCACCAGAGATGTCATGACATGCAGACATGTAGCCAATGGGTCATTAGAACAGGACACAACCAATGGGTAATCAGGACACCCAGAGGTGGCATTACCAAGGGGACACTTCACAACCCGTATTAAAGGACAGGGTACACATGCTCTGTCTTTTTCCACAGACAGACATCTAGAGAGTACATCAGGGTTGATCAGCAGCATCACACCCAGCACGTGGCTTAGAGCAGGCTGGTAAAGATAGACTGAGTTACTACAGCTAGATTAGCAGAGAGTCAAACTCATTTAAGAACTGTGTTAATAGTTAAGTAAACAAGTTGAACTCATTTCATAGCCTGGAGCTTCCTTTGTCAAAGCATACATCAAGGAAGCAGCGTATGCTGCACGAAGCAGCTTATGCTGCACGAAGCAGCATCACACAACAAATTCTAATGCTTATTTGAAACAAGTCGGGTTTTTTTTATTCTTCCCTTTTTTGAGAGAACTTGGGATTTTTTTAGTTTTTCCCAGTGATCCTACTTATATGCCACATATAATTACACAGCCTCATCCTATATCCTTCTCTGCTTTGATCCAACTACTTCTTGGTGGGTAATGGTGTTTTCTGTGTGTTTTCCCACTCCTTTGATTTCTTGAACTAATTGTGTAACACTACCTGCAAGGAATTGCATTTTTAAAAATTGCTACCTCAATATTGGACTTTTCTCCCTCCTTTGTGTACCAATTTCCATCTCCCTCCATTTTCCCTTCCCCGATCCTTCAGTATGCATATATACTGTGGGCCATAGTTCCACAGGTGCCAAGTGATTGTTCTTTGTGTGTGAGTCATGATAGTGAATGGCAGTGGATTTATCAACTTCAGGAGCTGACACGGTCAAGCTGGATCCTGCTTTTGTCTAAAGACATATGCAGGAGTCTGATTAATTTACCCTTCTCCATTCTGGTGCATTGAAATCAATTCTGCCGCTGGCCCGCAACTGATCATTTAGCTGAGCACAATTTAGACTTTGATCTCCTGGAGCCCTCATCACAAATATTTGTCAATTTCATATCATTTCAGACAGAATTGGTCCTCGTTGGAAAAAAGGCAATGATGCAAGAAATTTAACTGACTACATGTAAAATGGCCATCAGGTGGAGCCAGTGTGGTAACGTTTTTAATAATTAAAAAGATGATTAAGAAATCATAGATTTACAATGCAGAAGGACGCCCTGCGGCTCATCGAGTCTGCACCAGCCCTTGAAAAGAACACCCTACTTAGGCCCACGCCTCCACCATGTCCCAGTAACCCCACCTAACCTTTTAGACATTAAGGGGCAGTTTATCATGACCAATCCACCTAATCTGCATATCTTTGGACTGTGGGAGGAAACCAGAGCACCCAGAGGAAGCCCACGCAGACATGGGGAGAAAGTACAAACTCCAAACAGTCACAGTTGGAATGATCAGACCACCCAAGTTTGGAAGCAGTATTTTCCAGTACAATATTTTAAATGATACATAAAGTACTACAAGGCCAGTCAGACCACTGTCTGCACAATGCTTGATCAAACTTTAGCCAAGGATAGAAAACCTTCAAAATGTAAATCTCTTGTACTAGCGGCAAGAAATAACCCAGTAACCAACTTGTAAATACTTAATGAGTGGTGCTGGTGAGTGATCAAATAGAATGGGAAAACTGATAGAAATTAATATTAAAATTTGCCAAATTTCCCCCTCCATAATGTCTTATGTAAGATTACAGGACCGATATATACCGAATGTGGGCCAAGCCTTTATTTTACCGTATCCTACTAAATTAATATTTCTTAATTTAAAGCAAATAAGAACAATATCTTTCGTGATCAATTATCATGTGTGGGGAAATGGATTTTGGGAAAAATAATTTACACTACAAGTTGAACATCCCTTATCACAGAATCAGAGAAAAATACAGTGCAGAAAAGGCCCTTTGGCCCATCGAGTTTGCAGCTCCGCGTGAATGGCACCTGATCTGCCAATCCTAATCCCGTTTGCTAGCACTTGGCCCATCACCTCGAATGTTAAGACGTGCCAAGTGCTCATCCACTCCTCTACCACTCCCAGGCAGTACGTTCCAGACCGTCACCACCCTCTGGGTAAAACTGTTTTTCCTCAAATCCCCCCTGAACCTTCCACCCCTCATTTTGAATTTATGTCCCCTTGTAACCGATCCTTCGAAGGGAACAGCTCTTCCCTATCCACCCTGTCCATGCCCCTCATAATCTTGTGACCCTCGATCAGGTCACCCCTCCGTCTTCTCTGCTCCAGCGAACACCCGACAACAGAAAAATTCTGAAATGCGCACCTTTTTTCGAGTGCCGACGTTACATCACGAATGGGAAATCCCACAAGGCTTCTGGGCGATGCGCAGTTCTCAACGTGCGGCGCACATGCAAAGTTCCCAACATTTCACACATGCACAGTTCCCAACAAGCACCGTATCTGCGCAGTATATTATAATAACATTTTATTGTCACAAGTATGAAGTTACTGTGAAAAGCCCCTAGTCGCCACATTCCGGCGCCTGTTCGGGTAAGACCTGGTACGGGAATTGAACCTGCGCTGCTGGCCTTGTTCTGCATCACAAACCTGCTGTCTAGCCCACTGAGCAAAACCAGCTCTGTTTTTCCGAACTCGGAAAAACATTCCAAAATCCGATACACACCCGGCCCCAAGCATTTTGGGTAAGGGATACTCCAGCTGTATTTAGATTAAACCCTTTACTAAATTGTTCAAAAAATCTATTTAAAAATGTGTTATTTTTCCTGAATCAACTCATTGGTCTGTGGAATATGAAGTGCACAGCCATGATTCACTTCACTCATTTTCCTGAGGGAGAATATTTTCAAGTTTTAATTGATAAAGATATCCATGATTAAGGGAACCAAATTTCTACATTTATCTGGGGAGGTAGTGGCGTACTGGGGAGGCAGCGGTGTAGTGATATTGTCACTGGATTAGTAATCTAGAGTCACAGGGTAGTGCCCTGTGGACCCGAGTTTGAACCCTACCACATCAGATAAAATGTCCAATAAAACATCTGGACGTTCAATAAAATATCTGGAATTAGAAGTCCTAATGATGACCATGAAACCATTGCCGATTGTCGTAAAAACTCATCTGGTTCATTAATATCCTTTATGGAGGAAAGCCTGCTGTCCTTACCTGGCCTGGCCGACATGTGACTCCAGACCCACAGTCATGCGGGGGTTGACTCTTAAATGCCCTCTGAAGGGTGGCATGGTGGTGCAGTGGTTAGCACTGCTGCCTCACGGCGCCGAGGATCAGGGTTCGATTACGACCCTAGGTCACTGTCCGTGTAGAGTTTGCATATTCTCCCCATGTCTGCGTGGGTCTTACCCCCCACAACTCAAAGATGTGCAGGGTAGGTGGATTTGCTACGCTAAGATTGGATTGATTTGGATTTGTTTATTGTCACGTGTACCGAGGTACAGTGAAAAGTATTTTTCTGCGAGCAGCTCAACAGATCATTAAGTACATCGGAAGAAAAGGGAATACATAATAGGGCAACACAAGGTATACAATGTAACTACATAAGCACCTGCATCGGATGAAGCATACAGGGTGTAATGTTAATGAGGTCAGTCCATAAGAGGGTCATTTAGGAGTCTGGTAACAGCGGGGAAGAAGCTGTTTCTGAGTCTGTTCGTGCGTGTTCTCAGACTTCTGTATCTCCTGCCTGATGGAAGAAGTTGGAAGAGTGAGTAAGCAGGGTGGGAGGGGTCTTTGATTATGCAGCCCGCTTTCCCCAGGCAGCGGGAGGTGTAGATGGAGTCAATGGATGGGAGGCAGGTTCGTGTGATGGACTGGGCGGTGTTCACGACTCTCTGAAGTTTCTTGCGGTCCTGGGCCGAGCAGTTGCCATACCAGGCTGTGATGCAGCCTGATAGGATGCTTTCTATGGTGCATCTGTAAAAGTTGGTAAGAGTCAATGTGGACATGCCGAATTTCCTTAGTTTCCTGAGGAAGTATAGGCGCTGTTGTGCTTTCTTGGTGGTAGCGTCGACGTGGGTGGACCAGGACAGATTTTTGGAGATGTGCACCCCTAGGAATTTGAAACTGCTAACCATCTCCACCTCGGCCCCGTTGATGCTGACAGGGGTGTGTACAGTACTTTGCTTCCTGAAGTCAATTACCAGCTCTTTAGTTTTGCTGGCATTGAGGGAGAGATTGTTGTCGCTACACCACTCCACTAGGTTCTCTATCTCCCTCCTGTATTCTGATTCATCATTATTCGAGATCCTGCCCACTATGGTCGTATCGTCAGCAAACTTGTAAATGGAGTTGGAACCAAATTTTGCCATGCAGTCGTGTGTGTACAGGGAGTAGAATATGCCCCTTCATTGGGAAAAAAAGAATTGGGCCCTCTGAAATGGCCCAGCAATCCATTTAGTTCTATTCAGCTGCTACAAAGAAAACAAAAAGGAATATAACTGGACAGACCACGCAGCATTGATCGAGGCACCGGAACTGACGACTGCAAACCCAGCCCTGTTAACTCTGCAAAATCCTCCTTACTAACATCTGGGGGCTTGTACCTAATACGATCCAAGGCCAGACCCCAGCAGTGGCTAGGATATTGGGCCAAAACCCCAATATTTTAGTTTATTTGTAAGACTTTTCCGAAAGAATGATTCACTCCAGGAGTGATTGAATGAATTACATAAGAACATAAGAACTAGGAACAGGAGTAGGCCATCTGGCCCCTCGAGCCTGCTCCGCCATTTAATGAGATCATGGCTGATCTTTGTGGACTCAGCTCCACTCTCCGGCCCGTACACCATATCCCCGAATCCCTTTATTCTTTAGAAAGGCATCTATCTTTTTCTTAAAAACGTTTAAAGAAGGAGCCTCAACTGCTTCACTGGGCAAGGAATTCCAGAGATTCACAACCCTTTGGGTGAAGAAGTTCCCCCTACACTCCGTCCTAAATCTACCTCCCCTTATTTTGATGCTATGCCCCCTAGTTCTGCTTTCCCCGACCACTGGAAACAACCTGACCGCATCTATCCTATCTATTCCCTTCATAATTTTATATGTCTCAATAAGATCCCCCTGCATCCTTCTAAACTCCAATGAGTACAGTCCCAGTCTACTCAACCTCTCGTCATAATCTAATCCCCTCAACTCTGGGATCAACCTAGTGAATCTCCTCTGCACTCCCTCCAGTGCCAATATGTCCTTTCTCAGGTAAGGAGACCAAAACTGAACACAATACTCCAGATGCAGCCTCACCAACACCCTATACAATTGCAGCATAACCTCACTAGTCTTGAACTCCATCCCTCTAGCAATGAAAGGCAAAACTCGATTAGCCTTCTTAATCACCTGCTGCACCTGAACACCAACTTTTTGCAACTCGTGCATCAGCACACCCAGTTCCCTCTGCACAGCAGCATGTTTTAACATCTTACCGTTTAAATAATAATCCATTCTGCTGTTATTCCTCCCAAAATGGATAGCCTCACACTTGGCAACATTGAATTCCATCTGCCAGACCCTAGCTCATTCACCTAACCTATCCAAATCCCTCTGCAGACTTCCGGTATCCTCTGCACTTTTTGCTTTACCACTCATCTTAGTGTCGTCTGCAAACTTTGACACATTGCACTTGGTCCCCAACTCCAAATCGTCTATGTAAATTGTGAAGAACTGCGGGCCCAACACTGATCCTTGAGGGACCCCACTAGTTACAGGTTGCCAACCAGAGAAACACCCATTTATCCCCACTCTCTGCTTTCTGTTAGTTAACCAACCCTCTACCCATGCTACCACTTTACCCTCAATGCCATGCATCTTTAGTTTATGCAGCAACCTTTTGTGTGGCACCTTGTCAAAAGCTTTCTGGAAATCCAGATATACCACATCCATTGGCTCCCCGTTATCTACTGCACTGGTAAAGTCCTCAAAAAATTCTACCAAATTAGTCAGACACGACCTACCCTTTGTGAACCCATGCTGCGTCTGCCCAATGGGACAATTTCCCTCCAGGTGCCCCGCTATTTCCTCCTTAATGATAGATTCCAGCATTTTCCCTACAACCGAAGTTAAGCTTACCAGCCTATAATTACCCGCTTTCTGCCGACCTCCTTTTTTAAACAGTGGTGTCACGTTTGCTACTTTCCAATCCTCTGGGACCACCCCAGAGTCTAGTGAATTTTGATAAATTATCACTAGTGCGTTTACAATTTCCCTAGCCATCTCTTTTAACACTCTGGGATGCATCCCATCAGGGCCAGGAGACTTGTCTACCTTTAGCCCCATTAGCTTGCCCAATACTGCCTCCTTAGTGATTACAATCATCTCAAGGTCCTCACCTATCATATCCTTATTTCCATCAGTCACTGGCATGTTATTTGTGTCCTCCACTGTGAAGACTGACCCAAAAAACCTGTTCAACTCCTCAGCCATTTCCCCGTCTCCTATTATTAAATCTCCCTTCTCATCTTCCAAAGGACCAATATTCACCTTAGCCACTCTTTTTTGTCTTATATATTTGTAGAAGCTTTTACTATCTGCTTTTATGTTCTGAGCCAGTTTACTTTCATAGTCTACCTTACTCTTCTTTATGGCTTTTTTAGTAGCTTTCTGTTGTCCCCTAAAGACTTCCCAGTCCTCTAGTCTCCCACTAATTTTTGCCACTTTGTATGTTTTTTCCTTCAATTTGATACTCTCCCTCACCTCCTTAGATATTCACGGTCGATTTTTCTCCTTTCTACCGTCTTTCTTTTTTGTCGTAATGAACCTTTTCTGAACAATGTGAAAGATCGCTCGGAAGGTTCTCCACTGTTCCTCAACTGCTTCACCATGAAGTCTTTGCTCCCAGTCTACCTTAGCTAGTTCTGCTCTCATCCCATTGTAATCGCCTTTGTTTAAGCACAAAACACTAGTGTTTGATTTTACTTTGTCATTCTCCAACTGTATTTTAAATTCCACCATATTGTGGTCGCTCCTTCCAAGAGGATCCCGAACTATGAGATCATTAATCAATCCTGCCTCATTACACAGGACCAGATCTAGGACCGCTTGTTCCCTTGTAGATTCCATTACATACTGTTCCAGGAAATTATCCCGGGCACATTCTATAAACTCCTCCTCAAGGCTGCCTTTACCAACCTATTTAACCACTCGATATGCAGATTAAAATCTCCCATGATAACCGCTGTACCATTTCTACATGCATCCGTTATTTCTTTGCTTATTGCCTGCCCTACCATCCTGTTACTATTTGGTGGCCTATAGACTACTCCTATCAGTGACCTTTTCGCCTTACTATTCCTGATTTCCACCCAAATTGATTCAACCTTGTCCTCCATAGCACCAATATCATCCCTTACTATTGCCCGGATGCCATCCTTAAACAACAAAGCTACACCACGGCCCTTACCGTCCATTCTATCCTTTCGTATAGTCTGATACCCTTGGATATTTAACTCCCAGTCGTGACCATCTTTTAACCATGTTTCAGTAATGCCCACTAAATCATAGTCATTCACGATGATTTGCGCCATCAACTCATTTACCTTATTTTGTATACTACGAGCATTCAGGTAAAGTACACTTATGCTGTTTTTTATGTCTTTGTTATGAATCCTAACACCTTGATCAGTAACTTTTCGCAATTTATTTTTCCTCTTACCCTTTCTCCTAATTTTCCTTGTCTTTGAACCCATATCTCTACATAATAACCTGTCACGTAACCTGCTGCCTTGATCTCCGTTAACCATTATACTGTCCATAGCTTTACACTTCCCTTCCCCCCAACTTGCTAGTTTAAAGTCCTTGTGACCAACCTATTTATCCTACTCGCTAGAACACTGGTCCCAGAATGGTTCAGGTGAAGACCGTCCCAACGGTACAGGTCCCTCCTGCCCCAGTACTGATGCCAACGCCCCATGAAATGGAATCCCTCTTTCCCGCACCACTCCTTTAGCCACGTGTTAACTTCTCTAATTTTCTCAACCCTATGCCAATTGGCACGTGGCTCGGGTAGTAATCCAGAGATTATAACCCTGGAGGACCTGTTCTTTAATTTAGTCCCTAGTGTTTGATAATCCCCAAACAGATCCTCTTTCCTCGTCTTACTTATGTTGTAAGTCCCAACGTGGACCACAACAACTGGATCCACCCCTCCCTCTCCAAAATCCTTTCAATCCGATCAAAGATGTCCCTCACCCTGGCACCGGGCAGGCAACATACCATGCGGGACTCTCGATCTGGCTTACAAAGGATGCCATCAATCCCCCTAATTATAGAATCCCCTACAACTACCACTTGTCTTTTTGCTCCCCCCTCTTGACTGGCTTCCTGTACCACGGTGCAGTGGTCAGTCAACGCATCCTCCCTACAGCCCTCTTCCTCATCCATACAGGGAGCAAGTACCTCATACCTGTTGGACAAGGTCAAGGGCTGAGGCTCCTCAACTCCTAAACTCAGGATCCCCCTACCTGCCTCCCTTGCAGTCACACCACTCTGTCCCTGGCCACTGTCTGAATTAACAGAACTTATTCTACCGGGTGTGACTGCCTCCTGAAACGTTGATATTCTAAAAACAGAGCTTTATTATGAATACAATATTACATTTTTTAACTTCACACCTGAAAAGAACAGCTTACAATTATACCGTAAACACTACTAATCAATTTCCCATTAAACAACAAGAAAAGAAACGTACAACTCTCGATCTATCTTACTGTGGGAGAATTGTGGGCTCAGCTTCAGGCAGATCAGGGGCACAATTTACCGGCCACATCACGCCCCAGTGGAGCATGACATGGCCAGTAGATCCCAAGTGTAGCCTCCCACAGGCTTCCCGACAGCCATGAGGCCTCGCAGGATCTACCCAAGTCCCACGAGGTGCCGAGACCAGGAACCTGCCCACAATTGGCGGGCCAAAGCCATGCGCGCATAACTAGGCTATAAACCTACTTAAGGTCTACCAGCCTCCCGGGATTAGAGGCTGCAGCCGGCCGCCATTCAGTATTGGTCCACACAAACGTGACCAAGCAGAACGGCACCTGGCTGCCCCTGGGTGGCCAGGGATAGTGCAGGGTGCCCTCCTGGACCTCCCCCTGGCACTGCCAAGGTGCCCGAATGTCACTGCCAAGTTGGCAGGAACATTGCCAGGATGGCGGGTGCCAGGGTGGCACTGTCAAGGGTCAGGGGTTGAGGTGGGCAGGTAATAAGGTGCCTCTAGGAGGTTGGTGGGGTGATGGGTGGAAGTCCTGGAAGGGGAGGCTGTAAGGGGATGTGGGGGCCTGAAGAGGGGGGCCCCCAGGGACCCCATAGCGTCCTCACTTGGGGACGTGAGAGGTAATGCCCATGGGTGTGGGGAGTAACATTGTCCATGGGTGGAGTGCAAACTCACTTGGAGATCGGGGCATCCTTTCAAAATGACGACACGATCTTTCAGCTCCCCAGTGATGAAAAAAATTCTAAGCGTGGGCTAAACTAGTGAGAAACTCCCCAGGGCCCCAAAAAGTGACAAAGTGTCATTGGATGGGGTGGTGAACTCACCGGCAGAGCCGGTGGGAAGCTCCAAGTAAAATCCCCAACAAATGACACTTAAACATTTCAGTTAAATCACACCCCAGAATTCAACACCACTCTCCAAAGCTTTGCCAAAATAAACTGCTTCTCTAAAGCTGTTCAAACTGTCTCTCTGCATTTCTTGGCTCCACCCAGTAATGACCTCATCTCCCGAAGCTGAAAAACAAACAATCTCTGCAGACTGTAAAGCACATTATCTCCCCAGGGACTTTCCCAGTCAAACCACAGTCCATTAGTCCAAACTGAAAAACATTCCTTCGTCAATTTCACCTTTTGACTGCTAAAACTATCCAGGCCCTGCAAAACAGAATTATTCTTTTAAAAACATGACCACTGCATCCCCAGGGATTTTTCCAGTCAAACCACAGTCCATTAGTCCAGACTGAAAAACATTCCTTTGTAAATTGCACCTTCTGGCTGCTAAAACTACCCAGACCTACAAAACAGAAATATTCTTTTAAAAACATGACTGCTGCAGTCAATCACACACTAACCCCAGGCTTTTAACCCTTCAATTGCCTAATACTTAGAATCCAATATTCCTAAAGTCTTCCAGTCGTCACAGAGCCAAAATTGGGAGCTTAAATCAAGCAGCAGCCTGACATTCTCTCAGACAACACCATTCCTGGGTATGTCCTGTACCATTGGCAGGACAGACCAGCAAAGGTGGTGACATAGTGGTTTACAGTCGGAAGGGTGTTGCCCTGAGAGTCCTGAACATTGACTCTGGACCCCATGCAGTCTCATGGCACCAGGTTAAACGAGGGCAAGGAAACCTCTTCCTGATTACCACGTGCCGGTCCCCTCAATTGATGAATGAGTACCCCTCCATATTTAAAAAAAAAAACATTTTATTAAGACATTTCTGATTTTATAATAACAAAAAATACAAATACAAATGTAAACATAATTCAGTGCATAACACCCCCCCAACCAACAACCGTACCCAGCCAACATGGCTTATACACCAGAAATTTGACTGCCAAGGGCCAGGGGGGCCATGTCCATAAAATGAGGGGGGGTTTGAAGGGTGGGAGAGTGCAGGACAGGTAAGTAGGGGCCTCCGGGAGGTTGGGTGGGGTCCTAGAAGGAAGGGGGTGCTGTTAGGGAGCTTTGGGGGGGGGGGGGAGGGCTGAAGGGGGGGGGCCCAGCGACCCCATAGTGGGGTGTCATCACTTATAGGGTGTGGGGTAGTGCCCATGTGTGTGTGTGTGGGGGGGGGGGGTGACATTGCTCATGACCCACAAGCTCACTTAGAGATCAGGGCACCCTTTCAAAATGGCGACCCGAGCTCGGAGTTCATCTCCCCGGTGCTAAAAAAAAAATTCTGGTTGGGCTAAACTGGTGAGAAACTTCCCAGGGCTCAAAAAAGTGACTAAGTGTCGCAGAATAGCGGTGGAGAACTCGCCGATAGAGTCGACGGAAAATTCCCTGAAAAGCCCACCACAAATTAACTTTGAAATTTTTTGGGAGAATCGGGCCCAATGTATTAGTAGTGAAATTGCTGAAGAAGTAGATCTGCGGATCAATCTTATTTCCACACTGCTACCAGTATCTGATACAAAACTACATGAGATCCAAGAAGAGACCAGGAAGGATCAAACTCTTCAAGAGGTGATGAGGAACATCAACTCACACTGGCACAGAGGTCAATGTCTGGAGTTCTACAATATAAGATCTGAACTCAGCATCACTAATGGAGTGGTGCTTCATTTGAACACTAAATCTCAATCTCTTCGCAAGGATGTACTAAAGAGGATACACAAAGGATATCTTGGGATTTAAAAATGTAAACGGAGAGCTCGTGACTGTTTATTGGCCAAGGTTAAACCAGGATATTGACAGGATGGTCAGTTGCTGTGACACATGCCAGGCGCATCATTGCAAGCAAACAAGAGAACCTATGCAAATATCTGATTTGCCTACGGCACCGTGGCAGAAGGTAGCTATTGATCTCTATCACCTATTAGAGAAAGATTATTTAATGATCATAGACTATTTTTCAAACTATCCTGAAATGGCTCTACTGTCAAGCATAACAACAAGCAGTGTAATACTGCATACCAAGTCCATTTATGCTAGACACAGAATTCCGCAAGTCGTCATGATTGACAACGGTCCTTGTTTTAGCTGTAAAGAGTAGCAACATTTCGCAGTCACATATGATTTCAATCACGTCACGTTGAGTCCATTGTACCCTCACACTGAAAAAGGAGTACATATTGTTAAGCAATTGTTGAAGAAAGCAATGGACAGCCGATCTGATCCATATCTCGCACTATTGTGTTACAGAGCGTCACCATTGTCATAGATTGCCAGCCGAGTTACTCATTAATAGAAGGTTTTGTATCACACTTACATACTTGGCAAAGGAGGAGAATGCAGTGGTACTGCAGGAAATGCAAACTATTAAAGCAAAACAAAAACAGTTATATGATAAAGTGTCTAGAACTTTACCACTCTTGAGTAGTGGTAAAACACTTACCTTTGCAGGAGCAGCCCTTTGAATTTCGGCGGGAGCGGTGCGCAGGGGCCTTCTGGGAGGTGGTGAGTATTTACTTTAAAAACACTTACCTTTGCAGGAGCAGCCCTCTGAACTTTGGCGGGAGCGGTGCGCAGGGGCCTTCTGGGAGGTGGTGAGTATTTACTTTAAAAACACTTACCTTTGCAGGAGCAGCCCTTTGAATTTCGGCGGGAGCGGTGCGCAGGGGCCTTCTGGGAGGTGGTGAGTATTTACTTTAAAAACACTTACCTTTGCAGGAGCAGCCCTTTGAATTTCGGCGGGAGCGGTGCGCAGGGGCCTTCTGGGAGGTGGTGAGTATTTACTTTAAAAACCCTTACCTGGTCCCGTGTCTGTTCTTTTCTGTTTTATTTATTTTTTATATAAGGCGGGATCCGGAAGTTCGACCCGCGGACTTCTGGGAAGGCCCCCCCCCCCCCCCCCCCCCCCCCAACCAATAGATTCTGGTGGAGAGGAAACCCGAGACACTACACGTGTAGTGTCTCCCAACCACCCTCCTCCTCTAACCTAATAATAAAACCCATTGGTGTGAGGTAAGTACCATATTTTATTATTAACACTAAGAAGGTAAGTAAGTGATTTTTACTCATTTTTACTTTTGTACCTTTTCAAATTGTGTGTGTGTCGGGGGGAAACTGAAGTGACATCACAGAAAAGCTGTGGCCTGAGTGGCTGGTTGGGATTCTACACTAAATTAAAAAGAAATTGAGCATTGGTACCTAATTAAACATAATTACTTAATTATAATTTAGAGGAATATCTAAGCCAGAGATCGGAGAGTACTATATTTAGCTTTCGCATTCCTATTAGAAATCTAGTGCTAGGAAACAGATAGTTAACAGTAACTTTGAATTTTTTTAAAAAAGTATTCAAAATTTTTTTTTAAATTTTAATTTTAATTAATTGACGCAATGTCAGTTAGAGGGGTGCTGTGCTCTGACTGTAAGATGTGGCAGGTCCGGGAGGCTTCCAGCGTCCCGGATGGCTTCATCTGCAGAAAGTGCACCCAACTGGAGCTCCTCACAGACCGCATGGTTCGGTTGGAGCAGCAATTGGATGCACTTAGGAGCATGCAGGTGGCGGAAAGCGTCATAGATCGCAGTTATGTAAATGTGGTCACACCCAAGGTGCAGGCAGAGAAATGGGTGACCACCAGAAAGGGCAGGCAGTCAGTGCAGGAATCCCCTGTGGTTGTCCCCCTCTCGAACAGATATACCCCTTTGGATACTGTCGGGGGGGATAGCCTATCAGGGGAAAACAGCAGCAGCCAGAGCAGTGGCACCACGGCTGGCTCTGATGTTCACAAGGGAGGGTCAAAGCGCAGAAGAGTAATAGTAATAGGGGACTCTATAGTCAGGGGCACAGATAGGCGCTTCTGTGGACGTGAAAGAGACTCCAGGATGGTATGTTGCCTCCCTGGTGCCAGGGTCCAGGATGTCTCCGAACGGGTAGAGGGCATCCTGAAGGGGGAGGGCAAACAGGCAGAGGTCGTTGTACATATTGGTACTAACGACATAGGCAGGAAGGGGCATGAGGTCCTGCAGCAGGAGTTCAGGGAGCTAGGCAGAAAGTTAAAAGACAGGACCTCTAGGGTTGTAATCTCGGGATTACTCCCTGTGCCACGTGCCAGTGAGGCTAGAAATAGGAAGATAGAGCAGCTAAACACGTGGCTAAACAGCTGGTGTAGGAGGGAGGGTTTTCATTATCTGGACCACTGGGAGCTCTTCCGGGGCAGGTGTGACCTGTATAAGAAGGACGGGTTGCATCTAAACCGGAGAGGCATAAATATCCTGGCCGCGAGGTTTGCTAGTGTCACACGGGAGGGTTTAAACTAGTATGGCAGGGGGGTGGGCACGGGAGCAATAGGTCAGAAGGTGAGAGCATTGAATAGGGACAGTGTGGCTCTGAGGCAGAGCAGACAGGGAGATGTTGCTGAACACAGCGGGTCTGGTGGCCTGAAGTGCACATGTTTTAATGCAAGAAGTATTACGGGTAAGGCAGATGAACTTAGAGCTTGGATTAGTACTTGGAACTATGATGTTGTTGCCATTACAGAGACCTGGTTGAGGGAAGGGCAGGATTGGCAGCTAAACGTTCCAGGATTTAGATGTTTCAGGCGGGATAGAGGGGGATGTAAAAGGGGAGGCGGAGTTGCGCTACTGGTTCGGGAGAATATCACAGCTGTACTGCGAGAGGACACCTCAGAGGGCAGTGAGGCTATATGGGTAGAGATCAGGAATAAGAAGGGTGCAGTCACAATGTTGGGGGTTTACTACAGGCCTCCCAACAGCCAGCGGGAGATAGAGGGGCAGATAGGTAGACAGATTTTGGAAAAGAGTAAAAACAACAGGGTTGTGGTGATGGGAGACTTCAACTTCCCCAATATTGACTGGGACTCACTTAGTGCCAGGGGCTTAGACGGGGCGGAGTTTGTAAGGAGCATCCAGGAGGGCTTCTTAAAACAATATGTAGACAGTCCAACTAGGGAAGGGGCGGTGCTGGACCTGGTATTGGGGAATGAGCCCGGCCAGGTGGTAGATGTTTCAGTAGGGGAGCATTTCGGTAACAGTGACCACAATTCAGTAAGTTTTAAAGTACTGGTGGACAAGGATAAGAGTGGTCCAAGGATGAATGTGCCCTTCACCACCGAGGAACAGTGGCAACAGTGTGTACCATGTACAAGATGCACTACAGGAACTCACCACTGCTTCTCAAGGCAGCACCTTTCAAACTCATGACCACACCCACCTAGAAGGACAAGGGCAGCAGATATCTGGGAATACTGCCACCTGGAAGTTCCCCTCCAAGTTACTCACTATCTTGATTTGGAAATATATCATCATCCCTTCACTTGTCGCTGGGTCAAAATCTTGTTCCCTTCCTAACAGCACTGTGCATGTACCTACACCTCCGGGAGTGCAGCGGTTCAAGAAGGCAGCTCGCCATTACCTTCTCCAAGGGCAATTAGGGATCGGCAATAAATGCTGGCCTTGCCACCGACATCCATATCCAATGAATGAATTTTTATTTTAAAAAATATATATTTTATTAAAGTTTTCAAACACAATTTTTCCCCCTTACAAATCAACAAAAACGGTAACATGATAACTGATAGATAACATGGTTTAAATAAAATAGTGAACTAACAACATAACACGAAATAGTGCTCCCCCCGCCCCTTCACCCCCTCTAGAACAAAAACAATTCCCCCCCCCCTTCCCTCCCCCTCTGGGCTGCTGCTGCTGGCTATCTATTTTCCCCCTAACGTTCCGCTAGATAGCCGAGGAACGGTTGCCACCGCCTGGAGAACCCCTGAGCCGATCCTCTCAGCGCAAACTTCATCCGCTCCAGTTTTATGAACCCTGCCATGTCGTTTATCCAGGCCTCCACGCCGGGGGGTTTCGCTTCCTTCCACATGAGTAAAATCCTTCGCCGGGCTACTAGGGACGTAAAGGCCACAATATCGGCCTCTTTCGCCTCCTGCACTCCCGGCTCATCCGCTACCCCAAATATAGCTAACCCCCAGCTTGGCTTGACCCGGACCTTCACCACCTTCGAGATCACTCCCGCCACTCCTCTCCAATACCCCTCCAGTGCCTGACACGACCAAAACATATGTGTGTGGTTCGCCGGGCTTCCCCCACACCTCCCGCACTTGTCCTCCACTCCAAAGAACCTGCTCAACCTCGCTCCCGTTATGTGTGCTCTATGTAGCACCTTAAATTGGACCAGGCTAAATCTGGCACACGAGGAAGAGGAATTTACCCTACTTAGGGCATCAGCCTACATACCCTCCTCAATCTCCTCCCCGAGCTCTTCTTCCCATTTTCCTTTCAGTTCTTCTCTCATCTCCCGGTATATTTCAGACACTTTGCCCTCCCCGACCCACCCCCCCGAAAGCATTCTATCCTGGATCCCCTGTGTCGGGAGCAGCGGAAATTCCCTCCCCTGTTGTCTCGTGAACGCCCTCACCTGCATATACCTAAAGATATTCCCCGGAGGCAGCTCATACTTTTCCTCTAGCGCTCCCAAGCTCGCAAACGTCCCATCTATAAATAAGTCTCCCACCCTCCTAATTCCTGCCCGGTGCCAGCTCTGGAACCCTCCGTCCAACCTCCTTGGGGCAAACCTATGGTTGTTCCTGATCGGGGACTACACCGAGGCTCCCAGCACACCCCTCTGTCGCCTCCATTGTCCCCAGATACTTAATGTTGCCGCCACCACTGGGTTCGTGGTAAACTTTTTCGGGGAGAGTGGAAGTGGCGCCGTCACCAGCGCTTTTAAGCTCGTTCCTTTACAGGATGCCATCTCCAGCCTTTTCCACACCGCCCCCTCTCCCTCTATCATCCACTTACGGATCATCGCCACATTAGCAGCCCAGTAATAGTCGCCCAAATTCGGCAACGCCAGTCCCCCTCTGTCCCTGCTACGTTGCAGGAACCCCCTCCTTACCCTCGGGGCCTTCCCTGCCCACACGAAGCTCATGATGCTCCTAACTATTTTCTTGAAAAAGGCCTTAGTGATCAATATAGGGAGACAGTGAAACACAAATAGGAATCTCGGGAGGACCATCATCTTAATCGCCTGCACTCTGCCCGCCAGTGACAGCGGCTGCATATCCCACCTTTTGAAATCCTCTTCCATTTGCTCCACCAGCCGAGTCAGATTGAGTCTGTGTAAGGTCCCCCAGCTCCTGGCTATCTGAATCCCCAGGTATCGGAAGTTTCTTTCCACTCTCCTTAGCGGCAGGCCATCTATCCCTCTACTCTGGTCCCCAGGGTGTATCACGAAAAGCTCACTCTTTCCCATGTTAAGCCTATATCCCGAGAAATCTCCAAACTCCCTCAATATCTGCATAACCTCTGTCATCCCCCCCACTGGATCCGCCACATACAGCAGTAGGTCATCTGCGTAGAGTGACACTTGGTGTTCCTCTCCCCCTCTAACCACCCCTCTCCATTTCCTGGAGTCTCTCAGCGCTATGGCCAGTGGTCCAATTGCCAGCGCGAACAGTAATGGGGACAGCGGGCATCCCTGTCTTGTTCCCCTATGTAGTCGAAAATACTCCGATCTTTGCCGATTTGTGACTACACTTGCCACTGGGGCCACATAGAGGAGTTTAACCCAGCTGACAAACCCCTCCCCGAACCCGAACCGCCTCAGCACCTCCCATAGATACTCCCACTCTACCCTATCAAATGCCTTCTCTGCATCCATCGCCGCCACTATCTCTGCCTCCCCCTCTGATGGGGGCATCATTATCACCCCCAATAGCCGTCGCACGTTGACATTCAATTGTCTCCCCTTTACGAACCCTGCCTGATCTTCATGCACCACCCCCGGGACACAATCCACCCCCGGGACACAATCCTCTATCCTCATTGCCAGCACTTTTGCCAACAACTTGGCGACCACATTCAGAAGCGAGATAGGCCTATAAGACCCGCATTGCAACGGGTCTTTATCTCGCTTCAGGATTAGTGATATCGTCGCCTCCGACATTGTCGGGGGTAGAGTCCCCCCTTCTCTGGCCTCGTTAAAGGTTCTTACCAGCAGCGGGGCCAACAAGTCCACGTATTTCCTGTAAAATTCCACCGGGAACCCGTCAGGTCCCGGGGCCTTCCCTGCCTGCATGTTCCCCAGCCCTTTGGTCACCTCGCCCATCCCAATTGGCGCCCCCCAGGCCTGCCACCTCCTGCTCCTCCACCCTCGGGAACCTTAGTTGGTCCAGAAACTGCTGCATCCCCTCTTTTCCCTCCGGGGGTTGGGACCTATATAACCTCTCATAAAAGGTCTTAAACACCTCATTCACCTTCCCTGCTCTCCGCACCGTAGTTCCCGTTTCATCCCTAACTCCCCCTATTTCCCTCGCCGCTGTCCTCTTACGAAGCTGGTGGGCCAACAGGCGACTCGCCTTTTCCCCATATTCATATCTCATCCCCTGTGCCTTCCTCCACTGTGCCTCTGCCTTCCCTGTGGTCAGCAGGTCAAACTCCGTCTGGAGTCTTCGACTCTCCCTATATAGTCCTTCATCCGGGGCCTCCGCATATCTTTTATCCACACTCAAGATCTCCCCCAGTAATCTTTCCCTCTCTTTGGCCTCTGTTTTCCCCTTGTGAGCCCTGATGGAGATCAACTCTCCCCTGACCACCGCCTTCAGCGCTTCCCATACTACACCCACTCAGACCTCCCCATCATCATTGGCCTCCAGGTACCTTTTGATACATCCCCACACCCTTCCGCAGACTCCCTCATCCGCCAATAATCCCACATCCAGTCGCCAGAGTGGGCGCTGTTCCCTCTCCTCTCCTAGTTCCAGATCCACCCAATGTGGGGCATGGTCTGAAACAGCTATGGGCCGAGTACTCCGTTCCTTCCACCCTCGAAATCAGTGACCTTCCCAGAACGAAGAAATCTATCCGGGAGTATACCTTATGGACATGGGAGAAAAAGGAGAACTCTTTGGCCAGCGGCCTGGCAAATCTCCACAGATCCACTCCCCCCGTTTGGTCCATAAACCCCCTAAGCACCTTGGCCGCTGCCGGCCTTCTTCCGGTCCTGGATCTAGATCTATCTAACCCTGGGTCTAGCACGGTTTTGAAGTCCCCCCCCCCCCCCCCCCCCCCCCCCCCCCATTACCAGGTTTCCTACCTCCAGGTCCGGGATATGTCCCAGCATCCGCTTCATAAATCCCGCATCATTCCAGTTCGGGGCATGTACGTTGACCAGCACGACCTCCATTCCCTGCAGTCTGCCACTTACCATCACATACCTGCCCCCGCTGTCCACTACAATGTTCCTAGCCTCGAACGACACTCGTTTCCCCACTAATATGGCCACCCCTCTATTCTTTGCGTCCAGCCCTGAGTGGAACACCTGTCCCACCCATCCTTTCCTTAACCTAACCTGGTCCGCCACCTTCAGATGCGTCTCTTGAAGCATGGCCAAGTCTGCCTTCAGTCCTTTTAAGTGCGTGAACACTCGGGCCCTCTTAATCGGCCCATTTAGGCCCCACATGTTCCACGTGATCAGCCGGACTGGGGGGCTGCCCGCCCCCCTCCCTGTCGACTAGCCATCACCCTCTCTATGCCAGTCCCACGTCCCGGTCCCGCGCACCCACCCATCCCCCAGGCGGCGCATACCCGCCTTGACCACCTTTTCTCTTACCAGCTCCCTTTCGATCTCAGCAGCAGCAACCCAGTTGTCCCCCCCCACCCGCTATATCCCCATCTAGCATGGTTACTCCCCCCATATTGCTTCCGAAAGTCAACTGACCCCGGCTTCTCCCGCTCTCTCCTTGACCCCCCCGTGTGAGGAACTCCCATCCTCCTTGCGCCTATCTTCCCGCCATCATCTCTCTGACGCGGGAAAAGAAAAAGAAACCCCGCGCTTTCTAGAACCATCCCGCCCCCCCATGGCGCAGCTCCCCCTACAGCCCCGTTCCCATTCCCCATCCCCCGCCTGTGTCTCTTTTTCCCCCCCACCGGAGCCCACATTTCTCAGTGTGTCCCCCCCCCTCCCCAATTTACACCTCTATACATCAGCATTGTCGTTTCCCCTCCAACATCAGTCCCTCAGTTCTGGTCCAGTTTCTCTTTTTGAATGAAGGTCCATGCTTCTTCCGACATTTCAAAATAGTAATGTCTATCCTGGTGCGTGACCCATAATCGCGCTGGCTGCAACATCCCAAACTTTACTTGGCTCGATTGAAACTCGCCCTCCTTCTCGCCACCTCCGCACTCCAGTTCTGATAGACTCGTATCACCGCATTCTCCCATCTGCTACTTCGTACCTTCTTGGCCCATCTCAGAACAACCTCTCTGTCATTGAAGCGGTGAAATCGCATGACCATCGCCCTAGGTGGTTCTCCAGCCTTTGGTCTCCTCGCAGGGACCCGGTGGGCCCCTTCCACTTCCAAGGGGCCCGAGGGGGCCTCAGCTCCCATTAGTGAACGTAGCATCGTGCTCGCATAAGCCCCGCCGTCAGCTCCTTCCACTCCCTTGGGGAGACCCAGGATCCGGAGGTTCTTTCTCCTTGATCTATTTTCCAGGACTTCAGTTCTTTCGATGCACTTCTTATGAAGCGCCTCGTGCGTCTGCATTTTGACCGCTAGGCCCAGGATCTCGTCCTCGTTGTCAGTTACTTTCTGCTCCGCCACACGGTGTCTCTTTAAGCCCCTCGATTGCCTGTAGCATCGGGGCCAGCACCTCCTTTTTTAGCAGCTCCACACACCGTTTTAAAAATTCATCCTGGTCCGGTCCCCATGTCGCTTGGGCTCTCTCCGACGCCATCTTGTTCCTTTCTTTCCTCTGCCGCTGCCCTTGAGGATCCTCCGTGATCTGGCCGTCGCTGCCGATCTTTTTTTTTCCCACTGGGGGGGGGGGGGGGGGGGGGGACCGCCTGTTGCTTCACCCCACACCGGGTTTCGTCGCAAAAAATTTCCCGTTGGGGCTCTTAAAAGAGCCCGAAGGTCCGTCAAAGCTGGAGCCGCCGAAACGTGCGGCTTAGCTGGTCATCGCCGCAACCGGAAGTGATGAATGAATTTTTAAAATATCAGATTTTTGCAGTCAAGAAATGTCTGTTTCCTTTAATCTATTTCTCGAACAGTTGTAATGTTGAATGGACTTCACAAAGAATTACCTGTCAGTGTACCTTTTTCTTTTTGACTTACAAGGACACTATATTCTGTGGTATTTTGGAGGGGTGGGGGTTTCATGAGATGAAGGGTTGTGATAATTTGTAAGTAATGTGATTAATATACTTTATGCATTACATTTGCTAATATCAATAAAAATAATTTTATTAGCCTCTATAAAATGTGGTGTATTCTTGAGATGTACCATGTGAGGTGGAGTCAGAAGGGATATGGCAGCCCTTCAGGTAGTTTGTCTTGCTTGGTGGCACAAGCGTGGACATTCTGCCACACAATGGGACATTTTGTTTCCATATATAAAAACACACAAAAAAGCAGGTGATGTTTGAGTCCAAAGACCAAAGCGACCGCGTTTAGCCGCGTGTTTCCAGGCGCTTTCAGCACCAAGAAACATATGGCTATACAACGTGATGTTGTATAAGGGGCCTCAGCAGGAAAGGCACGGCCAACGTCACACATAGTCCCGTTTTGTACACTGGGGAGCTCCGTTTGTACACCGTGGAGCTCCACTCGCTGGAACTCCCCAGTGTAGTGAGAGATCAGGACAGAATTTTTAAATGGCAAACCGATCTCTGAGGCCCCCCAAAGTGACTCCTGACTCCCCCCTGCCCAAACGCACTGTGGGAGGGTCCCCATCCTCCCCAACACCTACGCAGGCCACCCCCAGCTCGATCGCAATTGCACACAAATGTCAGCTTGGTATCTTGGCAGTGTCAACCTGGCAGTGCCACCTGGGAACCCAAAGGGCATGCAGCTGGGGGCCTCCATCTGGGAGACCCCCACAAGTGCCGTTCTGTCTGGTCCCCGTTTGTGGGGGCCAGTGCTGAACAGCGCTCGCCCGTGGTCTCCGAGGCCAAGGGGATGAATCCCAAAGCTTCGGGTACCTCGGGAATCTGCACATTAGAGTTGCGAGACGGGTAGATCCGGGAGCGGAGTCTCCTTGCTTTTATCGGTCACGCCGTGCTGCTTTTCAGGCACAGCATGGTCATTAGATCACACCAATTTCTGAAGCACACATACAAGTATGTCCTGTCCAGGAGCTGGTTTAGCACACTGGGTTAAATCGCTGGTTTTTAAAGCAGGCCAGCAGCACGGTTCAATTTCCGTACCAGCCTCCCCGAACAGGCGCCGGAATGTGGCGACTCGGGGCTTTTCACAGTAACTTCACTTGAAGCCTACTTGTGACAATAAGCGATTTTCAATTTCAATGTTTTCAATTAAGGCAGTGGAAAACAAAGATGGAGGGGAAACCTAAAAGCATTACATTGTGGGAGATGAGCATAGTTAATTTTAGGAAGAGATGAACACTTTCTTAAAAATTGTTTTTCCCGAAGGATTAGAGTAAGATTTAAAGGGTTTTTTTTGTTCCAGGGTTCAAGTTGAGTGTACCATGATGCAATTTAATGTTGTGTTTTGTAAATTTAAATTGGTATTCTGTTGTTTCACTTTGAGCTTGAGGACAAATATTAGAGCTACTTAGAGGTTCTATTTGCTTGGCTCGGCACTGTCCAACGTATGTTTGTATTGAAAATTTCAATAATAGGCTTGATTGATGAAATGACCTGTTCTGATGTCAAAAATAGAAGAGTCAGCAGTTGCATTCTGCAACTTTGTCCAGAATGTTTCACACTCCAGGGAATAGGGACAATTTGGTGCATGGATTTCTTTTATCTTCATGATTCAAGTATGATTGGATGTCCTAAAAAGAGAAACTGTACAATTCTTCTGGATGGAGGACCAAGATGGTCATAATGGTCAAGACATCTATGTCTGTTTTGTGACTCTGCTGTGTCTTGGATTTGCACTGTAATATTTCAGGTACACTGTGAACATAGACATTTTGAACTTGTACCTGTTCAATAAGCTGTGTGTATTGTCAAATCTGGTGAATTACCATTATCAATTCTTCTGTTTAGTTTATTTTTTTATATTCTTTCACAAGTAGGATTGTGTGTTGTTAAACAGTTTTTGAACACAAAAGCTACTATAATAAAAAGCCAGAGGCTGTGATGTCACCATCCTGCCACATGTTTGCTAGAACTGTACCAGGTTGGTTCACGAAACCTTTATAGGTTCAAAGCTGCTTCAGTATATTTGTATTTGCTCTTGTGATATGAGCTACACTTGCAAGGCAGTATTAGTTCTCCAACCTTAGTCACCTAAAGCTTTTTAGGAGTCACTCACATAGTGTGGGACAGGAATGGAAGTCACTTGCATTGAGAGATTCCCTTCACTGAGGACGTTAATAAACCACTTGAGTTTTACAACAGTCTGGCAACTTTCATGGTAATGGCCTTGTCTATCCCACAAATAAACAGATTTATTGAAATGTGGGATTTGAAATCACAACCTCTGGATTGGGTAGTCCCAGTACCATAACCACAAAACTGCTGTTCCTGCTTGGCTTGCTGACTAATCAACCAGGGTTACTGCTTGCGGTTGTGGATTTCTGCTGGACTGTGTCTGGACAAGATCAAACTTGACAATGAAACTCCCCCATCCTAGATTTGCCTCTTAATATTGCAAGACTTTTGACTGAAAATGCAATGGTATTTGCTTTATCCAAATAGTCCAGGAAAATTGGGTAAGTGAGTAAATCAGTTTATTGCTGCAATAATTGTATTATGGAAACTGATTTAAATAATTACATTATTGTACTTTGAGCATTCTCAGAAGTCAAACAGGCTTTGATTGACAACTTTATATTTTCTGTCTACAAACAGAAGAAGTTCTCTTATTAATTTGGGTTATCTTACTCTGCGTTGAAATGTTTACAATTTTAGGAATACCACCTGCTTTAGGATGATTGAGAATGATTGATGTACCCATTAATTTGCAAATTAAAAGACTCTTATGACATGATTCATTGGCCACATTACTGAATATCCATGGCTCCGGTAGCCAGTGTTCTAATATTTTATTTATTGATTTTGTTCATATCAATAGGATTGTGTGCAGTTAAACCAGTACAAGTTGAAAGATGAAATTGGAAAGGTGAGCATCCAGAAAACAGAATACAAAATAATTTTACGTTGAAAATTTGTTCTTGGGCAGTGCAGTGGTTGGCACTGCTGCTTCACGGTGCTGAGGACCTGGGTTCGATCCCGGCCCCGGGTCACTGTCCGTGTGGAGTTTGCACATTCTTCCTGTGCCTGCGTGGTTCTCACCCCCCACAACCCAAGAAGATGTGCAGGGTAGGTGAATTGGCCACGCTAAATTGCAGCTTAATTAGAGAAAAAAGGAATTGGGTACTCTAAATTTAAAAGAAAATTTGTTCTTAAACACTTTTAACCATACATTTGTGCTGTTGTGTTTTTAGCTCTACTTTGATATTGAATATTAGAAATATCAAGTTATTAATCTTTGTGGTAGAGAGTTTAGGTATTTTATCCAAACATGCAATGGCCTCCGCCCTCTCTACATCTAGGAAAGCTTTACTGGAGAAAATAAAAGTGTATGTGGAAATTGAGCATCCCAGCAATGCTCTCTCTCCCACCTGTCTAGCCTCTGCATGAACCCTTTCTACAGCGATGCAGCTGGATTAGACAGTTTCATGGATTGCAAGGGTAGGTTGTAATGCCCAGCGACTGGCAGACCACCTTCCCATCCCTGCCGAGATACTTACATTTTCTTACTAACATTTGCAGCATTTGTTGACTTTAATATCAATGTGATGAATAATTTATAGAGTAGTCATTGATTAATTCTAATGTTCTATAAATGTAATGTTCATTTCTGTTTCCAAAAGCACCCTCTCTTGCTGACAGTGAATTATTTTACATGTGATTTGTGAAGCATTTGAAAATTCACAATGTGGCTCTAATTGATGAATGATACCACTTAATTGTTTTCTGAATCCATTATCTTCTTTTGTGCAGGGTTCCTATGGAGTTGTCAAACTGGCATACAACGAAGATGATAACACTTACTATGTATGTGCTGAATGAATCAAACATTCCTCTTATTGGGTGTTCTAAACCAAGACCCATTGAATTATTCATATTTTATGTTGATGCAGAAAAGACGTACATCCAATTCTCATAAAAACAAGAACAACTTAAGATTAGCTACAGATCCTGAAAAACATTTTTGACCTGTAAAAATGCTGTTGAGTTCAAGTACTAAGCATTCATTAATTGAGCCCAAGGTATGATTGAATTGTGTGAAGAATAAACATAAAACATTAACTTTTATTGACAACTGAAGTTAGCAGCTCTCCATTATGATACAGTATTTCAGACAATAGTTGCAAGCTGATTTTATTTCAGTTAGATATTTTACTTACATTTAATGATGTGAAAGTATCTCTGTTCTTATCTGGTGGTATAAATAAAGTTACAGGGATATTTATAAGCTTATGTAGAAATAATTGTATTTTTAGATGAAAATATTCCAATCCCACAAAGTTAAGGGTTCCTCCAGCTGAAGTTAATTGTATTTAATACTCTGCGCTTTGCATTTCAATGTGCATAATTACATTTTCAAAATATGGGCTGGGATTCTCTTTGCCCGCTGGCAGCGTAGCCCTGCCTGTGGGTTTCCTGGCAGCGTGGTGTGCCTGCAATGGGAAATCCCATTGTCAAGCGGCAGGAGTATAGAATCACACCATCAAGAAACCTGAGAATCTAGTCCTTGATTTTTGTACGAGTTAAACGTAAGTTGGGACGAGATCCCACATTGAACTAGAATTTCATATCTCAGATTTTTATGTGGGTAATTGACCGTAGAGTAGCAGAACTTGAAATCTAATTTTTGTTCTTATTTTCTTTGATTTAATATTATTTATTGCCTGATCCAATAAATATATTTGTATTATTTCAATATTTTCTGAAATTCAGGTTTACAGATTATCTTGTTTCGTCAGCTTCAAGTTTAATTATCGTGTGAATTAATAAGATTTGCAGATATTAATTAAATTTCCTTGCTAGGCAATGAAAGTCCTTTCCAAGAAGAAGTTAATGAGGCAAGCTGGATTTCCACGTAAGTATGGTACAGTTTTTAAATATATGTATCTATATATATACTGCTGTATTGGCATGGAAATGAGTCATTTGGGCCAATCATTACATATTGATGCTTATGCTCCATATGAGTTATAATTCCATGTGCTTACCTTTTTTTCCATTGCTTTATCCCACTTACTTTCAAACACTGACTCTAGCAGTGCATTTCACAGCTTCACTGATCTGTGTGAAAAATGTTTCTCCTGCTCTCCCAGCATAAATTTCTTGCATTTAATCTTATATCTGCATCCACATCCTTAATCCTCTCACTCACTGAAAACAGTCTGTTATTACCTATTCCATGCTGTCCTCTTCCTTCATAATTTTGAATACATTCAGAAAATCGAATATATTTTTAGGCACAGATGGAATGACATATGGAGATCAAGAACACCAATTCTCCCACTTTCCCCTGAGAACAGTTTTCAATCTCAGCCATGCAATCTCCATATTTGTCAAAATGTGGAGATTAATTTCTCCCGATGGAAGAAAGGAAAATCTTGAAGAAACAGAAAATACTCAGCAGGTCAGGCAGCATCTTTGGAGAGAGAGAAATAGAGTTAACCTTTCAGGTTGACAATCAGAACTGGGAAAAGTTTGAGAATTTGAGCACTGGGTGGATGAGACAGGACAAAGGAAAACCTGTGATAAATATGGAAAACAGGAGAAATTGAATGACCGATTAGCTAGTTGTTCAGGGCTAAAGGGATTGGTAATGGGGCATGAAAAGAAACCCAAGATAAAAAAAGATGTGCCGCACAGGTGTGTTGCTATCTGAAAGCAAAAAAAGAGAAAAACCATGGGATGCAAAGAAAAAGAAACAAAATGGGGGACAGAGTCACCGGAAACTCTGGGTCACGCTTCCGGACAGAACAGAGGTGTTCCACAAAGCGATCACCCAATCTACGTTTAGTCTGCCCAATGTGAGCAGTGAATATAGTATATGAAATTGAAAGAAGTACATGTAAATTGCTGGAAATGGTGTTTGGGGCCTTGGATGGTGAGGAGAGAGAAGGTAAAAGGACAGATGTTGCATTTCCTCTGTTTGTCTGTAAAGGTGCCATGGGAAGGGGCGTGTCTTATAGATGATTGACATGTGGATCAAGCTATCACAAAGGGAACACTCCCTTTGGAAAACAAAGGGTGGTGGAATCATGCTGGAACTGAAGGAAAAGATTTGTTGACCTCAGAGGCTCATGGGGTTGAATGTGAGGATAAGGGGAACCCTATCATGGTTCTGGGAGGTAGAGGTGAGAGCAAAAGTATGGAAAATGTGGCAGACATGACCGAGAATCCCACCAAAAACAATGGGTCATAAATCTTTGAAGGGAAAAGAAGACTTCTTGAAAACACTGGTGTGGAAGATTGCAAAATTGGAACGGATGTGATGGAGGAGGAAGAACTCAGAGAATATAATATCCCTACAGGATGGAGGGTGTGAGGAAGTGTAGTCACCGTAACTGAGAGTGTTACTGGGTTTATAATGAATATTAGTTGATGGACTATCACTTGAAATGGAAACAAGTAAAGGAAGGGAAGAGTCTGAGATTAACCATGTGAAATTGAGAGAAGGGTGGAAATTGTTGCCGTGAGAGATAAACCCTGTGAAGTGGAGAGAGATGCCGATTATGTGACTTGTATTTCCAGTGGGGAAAGCTAATGGAATAGAAAAGGTAACATATAAAAAAAGCTAAATTCAGTTTTGGTGATTTCCATTCTCAGGGAAGAGAAAAACCTTGATCGATCGGTTACATAATGCAAATGCACTCGGTGTACCATTTGGGCAACCTGAAATTGTGCAAGATTCAGCCCAACAGGTTGTGCTACTGCTGGCTTTTCTGGATCAGAAATTGTACCCATTGTTTCACACTAATAGTATAATCATTCTCACTCGTTCCAAAGCTCAGATTTTTTCTATATTGAAAAGATATAATGTCTTTCCCTAGCATAACATTGGTTCTGTCATTGGATTCCTTAGATGAACAAACTTAAGTTATCGTTTATTTTGTGCTGTAATACAAAATTGTGATGAAAGGTTATTCATAATGAACCATTAATTTCAGTATGTAATAGGGCGGCACGTTGGCGCAGTGGTTAGCACTGCTGCCTCGCGGCACCAATGACTCGGGTTCAGTCCTGGCCCGGGGTCACTGTCCATGTGGATTTTGCACATTCTCCTCATGTCTTTGTGGGTCTCATCTCCACAACCCAAAAGATGTGCAGGGTAGGTGGATTGCAAACTAAATTGCCCCTTAATTGGGGAAAAAAAATAATTGAGTACTCAAAATTTTAAAAACAAAATTTGAGCATGTGTTTCTATTCTGTTGTCTAGGCCGTCCCCCACCTCGAGGTGTCAAAGCTGCTCCACAAATCTCGGCACAGCTTAAAGGGCCTTTGGATAGCGTGTATCAAGAAATTGCCATTTTGAAGAAGTTGGATCATCCAAATGTTGTCAAACTAGTTGAAGTATGTTTTACTTTTCCTCTCTCTTTTACTCAACAAGTGCTCAGAGAAGCATATGTATATGGATGCAATTTGGAATATCAAATTTTCCATTTGCATCCATATATATATGTGAACATAACTTGTCGCCTTCGGCATTTTTGAAGTACTGTCAGATTTTAATCAAATCTCATTAATGTTTAATTATTCCAAAAAGTGAGCACATCTGAGAACCATCTTTGTCATGTTCTTGTCACTTTAAGTAATAATGTTTTCCTTCAATCATTTAAGAATCTCTTTATTACATTTATTATCAGCCCCTGGCTATTGTTTGAGGATCGGTTGCAAAATATCATCGATGTACAAACTATGTGCCTCGCTTTTCCACTCCAAAAAGGGTAGTGAAGAAGGGGCACAATGTTGGAAAGCACTACCAAATTACATGTCTGTTTTTGGAACTGGTGTAGGGATTTCTACTCCTCAAAGTAGATTAAGGAAGATTTGCAAAAAGTAAATAAAGATACTTTTTTCTAGTTGTGGTTTTGTGAGGGCCATATCAAAAACGGAGTATTTCACTGTAGTGCAAAACCTAAAGATAATAGGTTATAAAGAAGGGTATTTGAAGTAATAGAAGAATGCAGATTTTTTTCCCCTAGCGAATATGAGTCTCAAATTATTAGCAGGTGTATCACAGTGCAACCATACGAGGAGAGGATGACTCATAACACGGCAGAGAAAGCAACCTGTAAATCGATCAGTTTGTACAGTATAAGCAAGTAAACACACTTCTCCAATGGGTTTTGCATCATCACAATGCCATTATACATTTGTGCACGCACCTTTCATGAACACATTGATAAAATATACTTTGTAAATCATAGAATATCTGAGTAATATGGTGCAAACTAGAAATTCTGTGCTCCTTCCATCTCCGTTGCCTTGCATGCCTTACAAATCTTTCCTCCTGTGAAGTTCTGCAATAACTTGCTCATAAGAAGTGAACCTGCTCACATCGTAAAGTTCATGATTTCTTTTATACTCTGTCCATCATTATATGCAAGTTCAGTTTGATATTGAGAGCAGTGGGATTGAGATATTGTAACTTTGTCCATGGAAGTGTCTTCACTCAGCCTATTCCTTCTCATCATGGCATGTCTAATGTGATTTGCATAATCCCCATTTTTCGTCTCTAGTTTATTGTCAGTTCAGTGCTCTTACATATTTTTTTAACTTTTGTATGTGAATATTTGTGTCCAGTGCAATATTCATGATTTGCTTATGTTTACCGTAGCATTGCTGAAAAAAAGAGACATGTCAAAGCTTTTCATGTTGCACCCATCAAGACACTTGGCAAATACACCAATGTAAGAGGAAAACAACAATTTATACTGTATGAGAAGAGAGTGCTGATTGGTTCACAAGCGGACTCTCATTGGTAAGAGGTGTTGCCACAGAGAATGTACCAGTTGATGATGACTCACAGTTAACTGCAAGCATTGTTTGAAATTTAAACCATGCACTTTGACCCTGATTAATCAAGGTTTTGCCCTGAGGAATGAGTCAGTGAATGGTTGTCACTTCGTTTGTTGAGCTGAAACAGGTGCAATGTGTGTACATGTTCCTTCTGTCTGCAAAAATTGTTGTTTCCACCCTTTTAAAAAATATATATTTTATTCCAAACATATTCAACATACTAACACAACCTTAACGTCCAACAGAGTATACAGTTTGTACATATTTTCCTCATTTATCCCCTGTGACAAACAGCTCCTCAAATATAGCCATGAATGGCCTCCACTGTACCTCAAAGCCCTCCTTCAACCCTTTTAGAGCAAATTTGACTTTCTCCAACCTGAGAAGCTCGTTCGTGTCTCCCAGCCAGGGGATAGCACGGTGATGCAGTGGTTAGCACTGCTGCCTGACAGCGCCGAGGTCCCAGGTTCTATCCTGGCTCTGGGTCACTGTCAGTGTGGAGTTTGCATGTGTTTACGTGGATTTCGCTGCCACGACCCAAAGATGTGCAGGGTATGTGGATTGGTCACGCTAAATTGCCCCTTAATTGGAAAAAATTAATTGGGTACTCTAAATTAAAGATTATATATATATATTTTTTAAATGTCTCCCTGCCATGCCGCAATTCCTGGCAGCATGGCCGACCTCCAATTCAAAAGCATCCAATGCCGGGCAACCAGAGAGGCGAAGGCCATGACATCGGCCCCTTCCCCTCCAGCTCAGGTGCCCTCGACACCCCAAATATTGCTACCAAAGGGTCTGGCTTCATCTCGACCTCTACTGTCTTTGATTAAGTCCCGAACACTGCCTCTCAAAAGTTCTCCAACTCTTTACACTCCCAGAATAAATGAGCATCGTTCGCCGGCCCCCTCCCACACATCTCGCACCCGTCCGCTACGCCTGGAAAAAACCCGCTAATCCGGGCCCGAGTCATGTGGACCATGTTCACCACCTTAAATTGAATGAGACTCATCTTTGCACAGGAGGAGGTTGAGTTCACTCGATGCATTACGTCTTACCAAAGTCCCAATCCTATCCCCCTTCCCAACTGCTCCTCCCACTTCCGCTTGATCTTTTTCACGAAGACCAAGCCCTGCTCCCCCAACCACCCACATATATCCCCAATCCTACCATCCCCACCCCTCATCCGGGAGCAACATTTTCTCCAAAAGGATATACTCCGGTAACTGAGGTAATGAAGGCAGCTCCTTGCGCCTAAAGCCCACCTGTCAATATCTAAACTCACTCCCCTTGGTAGCTTAAACCTCATCTGCAGCTCCTCTAGCTCAGCAAACGTTCCCCCCCCCTCTCAAACATGTCCCTAACCCCTCCTCACTCCATCTCCAATACATCCCATCATCTCGCCTTCTTCATATTCGCTGCCCAATAATAATGCAACAAGCTCAGGACCACCAGCTCCCTTTTCCGCCTTTGCAACAGAGCCCTCTTCGCCCTCTGCGCCTTCCCAACCCATACAAATACCGGGATTAGTGCATCTAGCTTCTGAAAAAAGGCCTACGGGAGAGACTGAAACACAAACAGAAATCTTGGCATTATGTTCATCTTCACCCCCAACACCCTCCCTGCCAATATCAGGTGCAATGCATCCCACCTTTTAAGGTCCTCCTCCACCAACCCCATCAAATTCCACTTATGCATCGTGGCCCACTCGTGCATAACCTGAATCTCCATGTGCATCACCTTAAACTGTATCAGATTCATCCTTGCACAGGAGGAGGTCCCATTACCCTACGCAGTGCCTCACTCTATACTCCCCAATTGACCGGCCCTCCCAACTCCCCTTCCCATTTTTCCTTGATCTCCACCACCCGCTTGCCTCCCTGCTCCCCGAGCCACTTGTACATATCCCCAATTCCTCTCTCCCCTTCCACGTCTGGAAGCAGCCTATCCCGGCAACCTAAGGAACCCCCTCCAGACCTTTTGCGCAAAAGTCCCTAACCTGCAGATACCTGAACTCACTCCCCCTCAGCAGCCCCTTAGCTCCTCCAGAGTGACAAAAATTTCCTCTAAATACAGAACCCTCACTTTGACCAGCCCCTCTTCCTTCACATGCTTTCGGAGGGATCCGTCACGAGCAGCAACAGGTCATCAGCATACAATGACACCCAGTGCTCTATGATGCCCTCTCAATATCCCACCACTCAGCCGAGGCCCGAAGTGCCATCACCAAGGGCTCAATCGCCAATACAACAATAACTTACCCCCCTTGCCCGGCTGGCCTTGAACACCTAATTTATTCTCTCTGGATCCAATACCACATTTCTCTCACCCCCACGGCCTTCACCTGAACAATTTCCCTCGCCGCTGCTTGCTGCGTCAGCTGGTGGGCCAGCATGTGACTCACTTCTCCACATACTCACATCGCACACGCACCCCCGCACCCTTTGTGTCCAAAAAAAGGGTTAGGTGGGGTTGGTAGGTTACAGGGATAGGGTGGAGTTGTGAGCATAAGTAGGGTGCTCTTTCCAAGGGCTGGTGCAGACTCGATGGGCCAAATGGCCTCCTTCTGCATTGTAAATTCTATGAACAACTCCTTTGTGGGGGCCACAGAATACTTCCTATCTACCTCAGTTATCTTGTCCCTCACCATCCTACTATGGGCCTTGAACAAAATAATTTCCCCCTGGTCCACCGCCTTTATGGATTCCCAAACGTGGCTGCCGATACCTCCCCATTCTGATTAAGCTCAACATAATTCTTAATCGCCACTGCCACCTTCCCACAGAACTGCTTGTCAGCTAAAAGCCCCAAATCCAACCTCCACCACAGTCTCTGTGCCTGACCTGAACAAAGTCTCACATCTAGATAATGCGGGGCGTGGTCTAAAATCACTGCTCCTGCATATTCCTCTCCCAACGACACCACCCGGCTCACCACAAAAACGTCAATCTGGGAATATACCCTATACACATGCGAGAAGGAGGAGTACTCGGGTGCCCCAAACCTCCACAGATCCACAATCCGCATCCTCTCCATAAGCCCTCCCATTTCTCACACCATTCTCAACCCCCCCTCCCTTAATCAGCTGGTGAGAGTCCAAATCCGGGATCGCCACTAATAGCCTCTTCATGAATCTGGCATCTTCCCAATTTGACACATGCATATTAACCAACACCAGCGGAGTCCCCACCAGCATCCCACTCACTGTCACAAACCTCCCCCCTGGGTCCTGCACCTCACAAGCCCCCAGAAACCCCGTTTTCGTATTCAACAGTATGACTGTTGCCTTTTCTGTGGCTCTGCTGTAACTACGGCAATCAGTGAGTTTGCCCTCCTTTCTTTTGATATCTATATTCTAATGCTCAGAGTCGCCAGGTATCGAATGATACCACCACAAGGTTCAACCGGCTATCAATCAAAGAGCCAAACACCAGTTAGTTGGTTCAAGGTCAAGGGTACTTTATTTACACACACAATTAGTCATGCAACATACACTACTAGTTAACTACACCTATCGACTAAGACAACCTGTACTTAATTTCAGGCACCCGGCTTAGGTCAGAGGAAGAGTGGCCATTGTTCGATTCTGGATCTATCGAGTCTGAAGAAGTAACTGCTGCTCAGCTAAGCTCATCTGTCTGGTAGCGGGCGTTGAACTTGGACTTGCTTCTGGTGGTGCTGCGATTGGAGATGGTCATAGCCGGGGCGCCAGGTCCAAAAGAGGCCGAACACATGGTGGACTCTCTTGGGGGTTTTCGTGCTGTTTTGGGCGGTGCTTCAGTTTGGACCCCACTAATTGGGTGATCCCTGATCACTATGTTCGATTCGAACCAATAAATGGACGGGTGCCTTGATGGTTGGGTGTGTCCCAAGCGGCCACGGACCCTGTTGTTTACGTTTCCCTAGTACAGGGAGTGGCGCCGAAATGTCTGGGACTGTACCGGTCGCTCAAGTACCAGTCCTTTGTCTTGGTGGAGATGGGCCATCAAATGCTAATCGGTCCATCAAAATGCTAATTGGTCGGAGTTTCGATACTGTCTGGATTCCTCACTTGCAAATATACATTTCAGGCTCTAAGCCTGCCTGAATCTTGCTCTGTCTATTTTACCCGCTATACTTTGCGAGCTTCTCTGTTCCTGGTTGTAAGTGGCCATCCCAGATGGCTACACTTCGTCCTCTTGATCCTCAACGCGAAGCGTGAAGGATCACACTGCAGGATCTTCTCCTGTTCTTTGACATGCCGGGTACCCTTAATCAAGGACAGATTCTACCCTACTCTGTCCTATGGGTCAAAATATTTACCTAAAGTTCCCTAACACAACACATATTCTAAAAATTCCTAAGGGGGCATTTAACATTCAAACCTACATTCCAGTCTCCTTACACAAAAGGGGGAACCTCTAACTAGACTACACTCATGCTGCTATTTAACAATCAAAGAACTTATCTTACAATACAAATAACCAATAGCAGCATCACATTCCTACTTAGCAAATGTCTATGTATAAAGAAGTAACTTTATTAAAGAAACAACAACCGCGGAATTTATTAGGGAGGAAGGGTTCAGAAAGAGTGTGGGGTTTGCTGGAGTCTGAGGAAAGGGGCTCTAAGTGTGCATACTGGAGGGCGGGAGGTTCTCCTTCTCCATTTCCACAGTCTGATTGTCTGGATAATACTGCACAATATAGCTATAACCAGTAGGGCTTCTACTGTGTATGACAGGGAATACCATTTTATGAGGTTCTCACACCATGTGGGGGTACCAGTGGCTGTGTTTATGTGTGGTGTAGTGTCCGGGCTGGGGGTGTTGTGTTGGGTAGTCGTGTTCGGGGCCTGTGTGGTGAGGGAGGTAGGGGTGGGTAATGCGCACAATTGTATTGTTCCAGCGACGATCATGATGCAGATCAACAGGTTCGTCTTCATATTGTCCGTGCTTTTTTCCGTTTTTAAGTATCTTCGTATCTTCCTGGGGGTACAAGCATAATATCTGTTATTATCTTGTTGCTTAATATCTCGTTTGTCTGTCTATTTCTCCTTATCGTCAATTTCCCACTTCGAATCGTCACCATATGTGACTATCTCATTTTTTTTTTTTAAACAACCATTTTGGAGACAAAACATCGGGGGGGGGGGGGAAATTCTGTCACAGCGCGAGCACTCTCGCAGCTTGTGTTTGATGGGCTGAGTGGACGGACAAATTCTCCGTCCTCTGCAAACCCGTTTTTCAACCAAGTGATTCGAACATGTAAATAGCAGGTGGGGGATAGCAACCGAAGGGTTGCCGGAAAGGGGCAAAAGTTGTGGCAAAAGTGCATTCTTTAAACCACAGATGTGAAAAGAACAGCAAAAGAGTTTCAAAAACAATTCTCCGAATGGTGTGCATATGTAGGGTGGTGACCAGTGTCGTTGCTCCACTACCCGAGCTTGGCTGACCAAATGTATAGGGGGTCCTCCGGCAGGGCGGGGATAAGTGCCGTTACTCCACTGCCTGAATGACATTCCAAGAGCGGTAAGAATGTGGAAATATATGGGTTCCAACAAACTTGTTTCCTTAACTGCCATGTGGCGTCAGAAGAGTAGTTATTACTGTATCAAGAAATTATTCGGGAGGCCGACACACAAAATCGTACAAGAGAGAACGTACAACATTTAAAAAACAAACTAAAGAAGAAAAGCGGGCAGGTTCCATCAGAGTATAGGACACCGTAAATCTCAATCAGTTCCTGACTCTCATCATCTGGACACCTCAAGGTTCCATTCCAAAAAGGGTCTCTCAGGGATTACCATGGTGGGAGTCAGACTCGGAGTCATTACCATCTCCCGGGTGCCAAACTCGTGCCTGGAGTTTGAGTGCCAATGCAGCATGTGCCGATGTGGGGTCCATTTAGTCATTCTGTGTCATACAGGAATTATCGCGGTGACAATGTTTCATGTTCCATAGGGCAGTCGGGGCAAGGGTGGTGTCGCTATCGTCGGTGGCGGGTCAGGTTCCGTAGAGGGCAAATAAATCGTCTCAAAGGGGTTGAACATATCATGGGCGGTATCACTGGGGCTGTAGTGACTGGGGCCTGGTCTGTGTGTCCAGTGTTCGGGTCTCTCAGGGGCGTCAGTTGTGCTGTCACTGTCGCTAGCAGCCGAATCAAGCGTTAGGGTGAAATTTGATCCTGGGGGCGGAGTCAAGGTCGTGTCTGTGGACATGCTGTTGCTGCTGGGGGAGGGCGGGATTGGGTTGTCAGTGGGTGGGTCTCCGTTGTCTGCCATTGCCAATGAGAGTGGCAAACCTTAAGCTGATTTAAGCTGATGGAACCATCCTGACTTTCCATTCGGATATGTGATTTTATAAACTGAAGGGCTTACTTTGTCCAAGATTGAATAGGGTCCTGCAAATTTAGGGGAGAAGAATGAGCTGGGGTTGTAGTGGGAGATCATGATTTGCTGTCGGGTGTACTGTCTTATCAAAGCAGGCCTCACTCTGCTTTCATTTAGCGCCTAATCGAACAGCTACAGCGAGCTGTGCTGCTTTAATATTCTCTAACATGTTTTGGACTGCTTTCTCATGGGTCAGGGCGGTGACTGCAGGGCTGGCCAGATCAAGCCCAAATAAATACTCGGTACTCTTCATGGGTCGTCCGGTCATGAGGGTATGGGGGTGTAACCTGTCGAACACGACACCGTGTTTCTAGTAAACATCAGTGCGAATGGGAGCACTGTGTCCCATGTCGTGTTGTGCTGCTGCACCATTTTTCTAAGGGTGGCCTTTAGTGTCCGATTCATGCGTTCCACAATGCCGCTGGACTGCAGGTGATAGGCAATGTGGAACATTTGCTTTATCCCAAAAATTGTCATGACATTTTTCATGACCCTGCCTGTGAAGTGCGAACCTTGGTCCGACTCAATACTACGGGGGAGTCCCCATCTGGTGAAAATTTGCTCGGTTAGGATCTTTGCCGTGGCTGTGGCCGTATTTGTTCTCGAGGGGAAAGCTTCGACCCATTTCGTAAATGTGTCGATTACAACCAATGCATATTTGTATCCATTTCTGCAGGGGCGGAGGGGACCAATATAATCTAACTGCAAGTTTGTCCAGGGGCCATTTACAGGGTGGGTGTGTCGTAGCTGGGCGTTTTTTCGCATATCTGTCCGGGTTGTTTTGTGCACAAATCAAGCATTTCTCAATGTAATGAGATTGGATTGGATTAGTTTATTGTCACGTGTACCGAGGTACAGTGAAAAGTATTTTTCTGCGAGCAGCTCAACAGATCATTAAGTACATGAGAAGAAAAGGGAATAAAAGAAAATACATAATAGGGCAACACAACATATACAATGTAACTACATAAGCACTGGCATCGGATGAAGCACACAGGGTGTAGTGTTAATGAAGTCAGTCCATAAGAGGGTCATTTAGGAATCTGGTGACAGTGGGGAAGAAGCTGTTTTTGAGTCTGTTCGTGCGTGTTCTCAGACTTCTGTATCTCCTGCCCGATGGAAGAAGTTGGAAGAGTGAGTAAGCCGGGTGGGAGGGATCTTTGATTATACTGCCCGCTTTCCCCAGGCAGCGGGAGGTGTAGATGGAGTCAATGGATGGGAGGCAGGTTTGTGTGATGGACTAGGCGGTGTTCACGACTCTCTGAAGTTTCTTGCGGTCCTGGGCCGAGTAGTTGCCATACCAGGCTGTGATGCAGCCTGATAGGATGCTTTCTATGGTGCATCTGTAAAAGTTGGTAAGAGTCAATGTGGACATGCCGAATTTCCTTAGTTTCCTGAGGAAGTATAGGTGCTATTGTGCTTTCTTGGTGGTAGCATCGATGGGGTGGACCAGGACAGATTTTTGGAGATGTGCACCCCTAGGAATTTAAAACTGCTAACCATCTCCACCTCGGCCCCGTTGATGCTGACAGGGGTGTGTACAGTACTTTGCTTAAATGTTGGTTTTTAAATCAGGCCACCAGCAGAGAGGTCTGAGGTGGACAAGAGTGGATTCTATCCCTTGGTGTCCATGTCCATCATGGAATTTACAAATGATCTCGTTCCTGTCCTGGGTGGCGACTACATAAATGCCATCTTTTAAAATGATTCTCTCATGGATCGTTAAAGAACTTTTTAACTTTTCGTAGGGAGCTGGGAAGGTTCCTTTTAAAATTTCCTTCAATGTCTCGTCTTCCTTCTGTGCTTGGGCTAAGTCGTGAATTTTGGTCTGTGAGACCTGAACTGCGTGTACTGGGACACGCTCGGGGGGGTTGCCAAAAGTGGCCATGTCGTGAGCCTGCCTTCACTAGGGCGTCAGCTTTCACGTTACCGGGTGGGGAGGAACGGTGGTGACTTCGTAATTTGACAATGCCATATTTTCTGCCTTTGCTGTCTGGAGGATGTGTTTGAGTAATGGCGCTGAGGGTCGAGCTTTTCCTGCGGCGGAAATAAATCCTCTAGATTCCCACAGGGGTAGGAATTCTGTCAGGCTGTTGCAGGTGTACAAACTGTCTGAATATATGTCTGCTGGGGTCGGGAACGAATCGGGGTGCTGGACAATGTAAGCGATGGCAGCTAACTCGGCTGCCTGCGAACCTAAGTGTCCAGGCAACTTTAAAGCGATCTCTTCCAAAGCGCGTCCCTGCGCGTCCTATACATAAATCCTACATCCTTAGATCCTTTTTCCATCAAGGACTGTGGAGGAGCCATCTACATAAATTCTCAAAGCTTTGTCTGTGAACTGCGTCGTCTGTGGTCGGATGCCTGTCTTTTTCGGTACCGACTTGGGAACAAAGGGGCCTGTACTGTGCTTGGGGGCTATGATCTTGCACTCGTGGGATTCCTGCATAGTGCAAATTGTCGGCCAGAAACGTGTGCGTTTTGTCCGTATTACGGTAATGTCACATCCTTGTAGGAGTAGGGTCCATCGCGCTGCTCGAATTTGGCTTACTGTGCCGTCCTTTAGTCTGCCGTCTAATAAAAGCTGTGTCGGGGTGTGCTCGGTCAAAATGGTTATGGGTATGAGTCCGGTTATGTACAAGAAGTACTGTACCGCCCAGAAAACTGCTAGTAAGTGCCTTTCGCAGGCTGAAAATCCCTGTTCTACTGGATCTAAAACTCGTGAGGCATAGGCTACGGGTCCTAAACGAACGTGCCTTTCCTGCAGTACGGCCGAAAGGGTTCGGTCAGTGGTCGCTATCTCTATCGCGTATGGGAAGTGTGGATCTGGGGCTTGCAGAGTGGGGGCTGTGTTCAGGGCTCATTTCAACGCATCCACGGCATCCGTGTGCTGTGGAAGCCATTTCCATGTGGCCTGTTTCTTAAGGAGCTCGGAAAGTGGGGCTGATATTGTGGCGAAACCATCTGTGGTTTCTACAATAACCGACCAGTCCTAAAAATGACCGGAGTGATGTAACGTTTTGGGGCAAGGGCAATTTTACAATCGAGTCTATGCATTTATGTTCTATTTCACGCTTCCCATGTGTGATGACCGTACCTAAATATGTGACTTTTTCCTGGAGGGTTTGGGCTTTCTTGGAGTTAATTTTGCATCCAATTGTTGCGAGTAGTCCTAATAATTCCGAAAGAAGCGAGATGTGCTCTTCCTTGGTGTCCGTCTGTAGGAGCAAGTCGTCCACATACTGAACAAGGCATTCCGGGCAGGAAAATTTAGATAAGCCATTCGCCAATTGTCTGTGAAAGATGGAGGAGTTGTGGAAGCCTTGTGGAAGGCATGTCCACGTGTACTGCTGTCCCTAGAAAGTGAACGCAAATTTAACTGGCCTGCTTTGTCCAGTGGTATGGACCACAAGCCATTGCTAATATCCAATACCGTGAAAAATGTTGACTGGAGTCCCTGTTTTAACATGGTCTAGAGACTCGTGGCAACGGTGGGGGCTGCTAGTGGAGTCACTTTGTTCAATTCCCTATAATGGATGGTCAATCGCCATGAACTATCTGGTTTTCTTACTGTCCAAATCGGGGCATTGTTCGTTGACGCTACGGGTCGAATCACTCCTTGGTTCAATAAACTTTGGATTACCTTGGCTATCTCTCCCTCGGCTTGCTGGGGAAAGCCGCATAGTTTCTGGGGCTTCAGATAGGGACCTGTAATGTTAACCACTCCTGGGATTTTGCCGCAGTCATGCTTGTGCTGGGCAAACGATGCTTTGTCTTTTCAAGACCTCTCTAACCGCTTTGTCTGTGGTAATGGTTTGTGGATCAAACCAGTACTCTCCTACTGAGCTAATCCTGTGTGCATAGTCTCCTACTGTGAGCATGGCAGGGGCGTGCACTGCTCTAGCCATTTTCCATATACATCTATTAACGGGATCGAACGAAAGGTTGTGTGCACTCATGAAATCTATGCCCAGGACGTGTTCTGCTGCCTGGGGTAAATCTACCAAAACGACCGAGTGTTTTGTTCTAATATTGCCAATCTGTACATCCACAGGGGCTGTGATGTGTCCCTGCTGGAGGTGACCTGTAAAGCCACTAAGGGTAATGGTGTCCGTAGTGGGCCATATATCTCTCTGGTACATCGCGGAGGAGTTTAACATGGTTCGGGACCCTCCTATGTCCTAAAGGAACTCTACTGGGTGTCCCCGGACTGTGCCTGCAACTACCGGTCTTCCGGACTTATCCCAAAGGGTATCGCAGAACCAAGTTGGGGAGCCCGAACACCGTCAATTGGTGCCGTTTATGGCCAAACTATCTAGCACTAACATTGTGGATGGGTCTGGCATTGTTTCTAGGGGGGGCATTTGTGTGCTGATTCCATTGCTGTTTTGGGGGGGGCATTGCATTCTCGTGCGTAATGTCCCTCGTGTCCACAATTATAACATTCCTGTGTTTTAGGGTGCTGCGCGTTACTTCTGCCTTCATTTACCCATGCGGGGTCTTGGTGTGCCCTTACTGGATTCATTGTGGCGTCTACTCTCTCCTGCTCTGTCTTTCTCTGTAGGGACTGTTCCCAAGCTCTCGATAATCGTTTCAGTACCCACACTTCATTGTGTGTCGGGCCTGAGGGGTCGTAACTGGCACATGCCTTCTGTCCTGCCTCTGTGGCATGGGATACTAGAGTACGGGTCCATTTGGCCGTATCGTCTGCTGTTAAAGGGGTGCGGGCCAACTCACCAAATACAGCGGTAAAGTGGATCCAGAGGCGTCCAGCAAACGCTGTTGGATGCTCTCCCTTTTTCTGTCTGCACTGGTTGAGTCATTCTACCGGATCTCCTCTATTATAGCCAATGGCATCTAAAATGGCTGTTTTCATGTCTTGGAGGCTACCTCCTCCTACATTCTGTGGGTCAGGAAGGGCTAAACTAACTGACGGGTCAAGGCACATCACTATGAGCTTTACCTCTTCCTGCTCGTCTAAACCATACATGAGGGTCTGTTGCTTCATTAGTTCAAAAAAGTGATGTGGGTCTGATATGGGGTGGAAAGTCTCAATCTTATCGTGGGCATCTCTTAACTGGGTGATGGTTAATGGGGTTGTATACACAAAATCGGGTTGGTCTTCCGTGGTGACCCTGCGCTGCGTAGTGATGGGGTTCATGGTTGGGTTCTGTCTGTGCAGTCGGTGGTGCGGGTGCTTTCCTTTTCGGGGCCTGGGGGGCTCTATTCTGGTTCTCTGTCTCACTCGCGTACCGTTGGGGCGTTTCACTGAGATCCTGCCAATCGGGGCCATCTTCGTGATCTAACTGCGAGCCAAAGGTATCTCTGAACCCGTTCTGGTCGGATAGCAGTGATTGCAATCTTGCAATTTGCTGCCTGCACTTGACATGATCTACCGAACTCTGCCTCTGTTCCGTGGTTGAACTGTGGAGTGCTCGGAGGGCTGCCTTCAAATCATCGCATTGTTTCCTCAATTGTTCAGCCTGGTTCTCTGTTTCTTCTCTTACCAGTACCGCACGTTGTGTGTCCTGGTAGGCCTTATCATACTGAATCTGGAAGCTGCTGAGGTGGGCAAGACAAGATTGGTGTGCCCTCTTGACATCATCCATCTCCTTGTCCTTCGCCACTAGCTGCTCCCGGAGCTGCACATTTAATCTCTCGCTTTCACTAATGTCTCCCTCTGTACTTCTCTCCTTCTCCTCAAGCTGCCTACGGAGCATCCTCATGACCTCCTCTGTGTCTCGCAATTGTGTCAAGCAGGACATGATTGCCGTCGGCTTACAAACCTTACTTAAACGTTTTTTGTGGATCTCGGTCAGGCTGTCCCACCAAGTCTGTCCTATGCTGCCAGGACCTGTTTCCTCATTTGCGCAAAATTCTGACCATAGGGGCCATCCTTTCCCCTTTAGATATCTCCTCATCTCTTCTTCCCATACTGGACACTGTTCTGATCTGTTGGTCGCTGCGACCTCGGGCTCTTGTAGATGCATAAGGCGTTCCATTGCCTTCATGGCCATCCCTACAATTACTTATGTCTCTACCGGGGATTTGGAACAAGGGGGGATAAAGCGGTGGTGCAAACACAGGTACGGCGCAAGCTATTTTCCGGTTTAGGCAACTCCGGAAAGTTTCACGCAACATAATCTATCGAGGTTACCTTATATCCCTTTGTTAGTACGCATGCAAATTACACACTTCCGAATTATGGAGGTTTGATCGATACTGGTTTCACTTGTGGTTTCTTTTACTTTGTCAATTTGGATTTCTAATTCAAACACTTTTGTGGGTTCTCTCTGGGTCGAGTCCCACCTGGGTCGCCAATAACTGTTGCCTTTTCTGTGGCTCTGCTGAAATTCCCCAAAGTTCAGGTAAAGGGGGCCAAAACCAACTACTTCAAGCAGGAGCCAGCCTTTGTGTGACCACTTCATGGCCGCTACAGGAAGTCTGTTGTTTTCCCCCTTGGTATTCTTGTGAGGTGGCCTAATGGAGGGCAAGACTAAAAGCTTCAACATGTCTCTTTTTTTTTCAGCAATAAATAGGTTCCGTGCTACCAAACAACTATATGTTGACTACTTTAAGTCTTTCCGCTTCTTCCAGACTTTCATCCTCAATGTAATTAGCAGCACACTTGATAGACAAACATTGGGGCTGTTTTTCCTACTGAATATTTCATAAATGCAGCTTATTATACGTCAAGGGCCAGCTTGCTAAAATATCCTTTTTCAATTAGATGTTGTCATTAGCATTCTCAACAACTAAATTAGACATTTTGACACCAGTGAGTGGGTTTGTAGCTGCTTTAGGAAAGCTACAAAAGGCAAGCTTGTGGACATAAGATAAGGACAAGATTGGGCTTGACTATTCAATGTTAAATACACCACTCTCTTGTTCTTGGTCTCTTCTCTTTTGCTCCCAAATATGTGAATACTCACTGTTGAAACTCACACGAATAGCAATCTCTATGCAAGGTACAGTACTAGAGGATGGATCAGCAAGCATTCTCATATTAAGGATCATTGATTCAGGAGGAGTGAAGGAAGAGAAACACAAAGTGGTTGTTGGAGATGCCATATTTGATGATTGTTTTTTCATTCCAATAAATCATAGATTTCAAAACATATAAATTAGTCTAATTTAGTTATCACGTTGTAAAATATGAAGAAACAGAAACAATTTTTTTATTTTAAAGGTGAACATGTAGTCCAATTTGAGTTATAATAAAATAAGCTTTTTGGACAAAGCCTCAGAAACAACAGTCATGTCTGGTCTAGCCTTTTACTTTTAATCATATTGGCCATTCAAGTTAGTAGTGAAAAATGAAAATCGCTTATTGTCACAAGTAGGCTTCAATGAAGTTACTGTGAAAAGCCCCTAGTTGCCACATTCCGGCCCCTGTTCGGGGAGGCTGGTACGGGAATTGAACCGTGCTGCTGGCCTGCTTGGTATGCTTTAAAAGCCAGCGATTTAACCCAGTGTGCTAAACCAGCCCCTGGACAGGACATACTTGTATGTGTGCTTCAGAAATTGGTGTGATCTAATGACCATGCTGTGCCTGAAACGCAGCACGGCGTGACCGATAAAAGCAAGGAGACTCCGCTCCCGGATCTACCCGGCTCGCAACTCTAATGTGCAGATTCCCGAGGTACCCGAAGCTTTGGGATTCATCCACTTTGCCTCAGAGACCACAGGCGAGCGCTGTTCAGCACTGGCCCCCACAAACTGGGACCAAACAGAACGGCACTTGTGGGGGTCTCCCAGATGGAGGCCCCCAGCTGCATGCCCTTTGGGTTCCCAGGTGGCACTGCCAGGTTGACACTGCCAAGGTACCAAGCTGACATTTATGCGCAATTGCGATCGAGCCGGGGGTGGCCTGCGTGGGTGTTGGGGAGGATGGGGACTCTCCCATCGTGCGTTTGCGCTGTTGGGGGGGGGGGGGGGTGTCAGGAGTCACTTTGGGGGGCCTCAGAGATCGGTTTGCCATTTAAAAATTCTGTCCTGATCTCACTACACTGGGGAGTTCCAGCGAGTGGAGCTCCACGGTGTACAAACGGAGCTCCCAGTGTACAAAACGGGACTATGCGTGACGTTGGCCGTGCCTTTCCTGCTGAGGCCCCTTATACAACATCACGTTGTATAGCCATATGTTTCTTGGTGCTGCGAGCGCCTGGAAACACGCGGCTAAACGCGGTCGCTTTGGTCTTTGGGCGCAATTAGTTGAATTGCGCCCAATGTGTGTTAATTGTTCTAGTGTATGTTTCCTTCTTTATTTTTCTTTCTCCCACTGTAGTCCCTTTCATTTCAGCATAACTGTTTTTGGTTGTTTGTTATTCTTCTGCTTTATATCAATAGGCTGTCAAATTGTACTTGTCTTTCTGTTCCTACATTTTTTTCTGCTTTTTTGTCTGTTAATCACAAATTCCCAGTTTTCCAGATAATGTGTTGGGGAAAAACACCTAAAGTTATTGACATGCGCTTTATTTTGCAGTAAATGTTATTTCCTAGTTTCTGGTCTCCACTTGTGTTTAGTTCACAGGTTATTTGAGTATATCTTCTTCTCTGTGGTGGTACAGCGGTTAGACTGCTGCCTCAACACCAGGGATCTGGGCTCAATTCCTACCTTGGTGACTGTGTGGAGTTTGCACGTACTCGCCGTGCCTGCGTGGGTTTCCTCCCACAGTCCAAAGATGTGCAGGTTAGGTGCATTGGCTACGCTAAATTGCCTCTTAGTGTCCAACGGTTAGGTGGTATAACGGGAATAGGGTGGTGGAGTGGGCCTAAGTCGGGTGCTCTTTCGGAGGGCCGAATAGCCTCCTTCTGCATTGTAGGGATTCTATGATTCCTTTCTATGATTTTGGGTGCAACATAGAACTGCATTGGATATACAGCACAGAAACCAGGCCATGCTGGTATTTATGCTCCTGTATTTTCTTATCTAACTCTATTAGTAAAACACTATCCCTTTCTCCCTCATGCCTATCTAGCCTCCTCTTAAATGCATCTGTACTGTTCACTTCAACCACACCCTGTGGTAGCAAGTTCCACATTCTCAGCGCTCTGCAATTGAAGAAGTTTCTTCTGAATTCCCTTGTTAATAACAGCCAGAGTATGGTTACATTGTGTATTGCTCTTGTCAGATTATACCTTGAACACTGTGATGAATTTTAATTCCCAAGATTTAAGCCTGAGAATGGGCAAGAGAATGGGGGGACGTTGTGGGCGTAAAGGCCCAGGGACCGCAGTTCAGCCAGCGCCCAGCACTCCGGTGTCCCACCCCCACCTCCGCCACCCCATGGATTCGATGGGACTGCGTGATGGAATGGCCAGCTCGCATGCAGGGTTCATCCAGGTGGACGGTGGAAAGTGCTATCGTGGGTTGGAGTCAGACATTGTCAAATGATGCGGAGCACCAGAGCTCATCCCTGAGCCGCTTGTCCTCATCCTCCATCCCATGGGTCAGACCCATTGTGACTGCCAACCCAGGCCTACACCCCATAGTGAGGAAGGTAAGAATCATGTGGGGGCTAGGGTGTTCATGGGAGGGATGGGTTGGGGGGGGGTTGCAATGTGATGGCCGTGCCCCTGGCCAGTTCCCTAGTCGCTGAACCTGGAGACGATTAGAGTGTCCCATGCACGTTGGCACAGGCGCGCACATTGAGTGGCCTCCCGTGCCTGTCCAGGCCCCATGTTCTGCCCATTCTCGCCCTCCCCGCATCCTCCTCGTCGGGCGAGGACTGGAGTTCATCCTCCTCCTCTAGCACGTCGCTCCTCTGCTGCTTGATGTTGTGGAGGATGCAGCAGGCCACCATGTGGTAGACCCTCCCAGTGCTATACTGGAGGGCCCCATCAGAGCCGTCCAAGCACCTGAGCCGCATCTTCAGGATGCCGAAGCACCGCTCGATCATGCTTCGAGTCGCACCATAGAGGGTCATAGAGGGTCTCCACGTCAGTCTGTGGACTCTGGCAGATATGTCGCACTGTCCCCCTGCTCAGTCGGAGTGATTCTAACGGCATGCCCGGTCCAGCAGGTCCTCGAATGACAGGCGCTGTCGGTACATGTGAGGCCTCATGACCGTGTCTCCTTTGCACCTCCTCCTCCTCGGCCTGCTGGTCTCCCAACTCTCCATCCTCACTGGCCATCTCCTGTTCCTCTGGAGCTGCAGAGTCCTCCTCCTCGAGCAGCTCCAGCTCGTACAGCCTCCGTGCATCCCCCAGGATTGCAGCGACTAGGAGGAAGGTCACCATTGCTGTTTGAATTTCAACATCCATTGTCTGCAGGGGGTGAAAGGCAGACATGTTAACATGGTGCGTATCCCTGTGCCCAACCAGGTCCAATGGGCTACATGGTGATCCCGGTTTGCACGGCGGACCGTGTCCCCACATTTCTGCATCCTGGCCCCATTGGTGCCTGGCACCATGTGGGCCTCTGTCCTTGCCAGCGGTATGTTCTGTGGCCCTGTCTGGCGCCCCCCTATAGGGGCTGCTGTGGGCATTGCCCTTGGTTGGGCTGCGTGATGCCCATGGGCACCCATACGGCCGTTGTCACTCTGCAGAACCACAGGCCAAGTGGGTGGTCAGTGGGGTGCGCAACAAGATGGCTGCAAGTTGTCAAACCACACACACATGTTTTGGGCCTGCCCGAAGCTGGAAAGGTTTTGGAGGACTGTTTTCAGCACCATTTCGGGAGTGCTTCATGTGGTCCTCTAGAAGCCATATTTGGGGTGCCGGACTGACCGGAGCTGCAGGCGTGTGCGGGGGCAGGTGTCTTGGCCTTCACCTCGCTAATTGCTCGCAGGTGGGTCTTACTGATTTGGAGGTCAGCTTCTCCAACCTGTGCCACGGCATAGCCGGGGGACCTGTTGGAGCTTTTGGCCTTGGAGAAAGTAAAATACATAAATAATCTTTTATTGTCACAAATAGGCTTACATTAACACTGCAATGAAGTTACTGTGAAAAGTCCCTAGTCGCCACATTCTGGCACCTATTTGGGTACAGAGAGAATTCAGAATTCTCAGCTGGTACAGGAAATGAACCCGCACTGCTGGCCTTGTTCTGCATCACAAACCAGCTGTCTAGCCCACTGAGCTAAACCAGCACTTTTTGCTCTAAGTGGGGTGAGTGATGGGTTCTACAATAGTTGGGGTGTGTTCATTTTGCATTTTGGGGAGTTGGTTACCATTCACCACGAGGGAGGGGCAGGGGGCTGAGGGGCTTAATGGGTTGGGGGCGTTGTGTTTGTTGTAAATTGTAAAAATGTTGAAAATTTGCAATGAAAATACTTTTTAAAAAGAGTATTGGCCTGACAATAAATGTGAAGAAGACAAATCTTGTATCATTCGTCCACTTACTCTTAAGACCTTACGATCACTATCAACAACACACTGCACCATTTAGCACAGAGGTTGTAATATCGTGGGAGTACCCTCTCCAAAACACTACAATGGATGATTAAATCAACCATCACCTGGCAGGCTCAATCACAGACTTTGAAAAGAGCATGAAATTTGTCTCAGAACAACAATCAAAGTCTACTAGGCAGTGATTCTTGCATCAGTCTTTACGGGTGTGAGACTACTGGCATCACATAAAACAACAAGAAGCATCTCAACTTCACTATCTGAGATTTATTTTTAGCATCAGGCTGCAAGACAAATTCCTAACACTGAGGCTCTTGCAAAGTGCTGCATTGAGAGCATGCTCTTCAAAGCTTTGTTTCACTGGGTCAGTCATGTGGGTTTGCATGGAGGAGTCCCGCATACAGTTGGCTGCAGCCAACTGAGCTGGATCCCAATGCAATTTTTAACAAAACTACCTTGGGCAGACTAAAATGGAGAAGTCTCTATCATCAAGTGATTTTGACATTTGAGAAGAACAGAGTCAAGTGCTTTCAGGACAAGTAGATGTTGTGCAAAGCCAATGCCTCCACCCATCCCTCCAACATTGACTAATCAGCAGCATTTGCAATAAGTTATGCAGATAGTGACTTGGCCTAATGCCATACATGAGATAACAATAACCTAAACTTTAAATGGAGTTGTTTTTTATTTGCTTAGTACTGTTGAAATGACAGGAGAATCCATTACCTAATTTGGCCTCCATGTGACTCAACTCCCTCACTTATATGATTATCTCTTAACTGCCTTCTGAAATTGCTACATCAAATCTTTGCACCAGTCAGGTTAAGCCATTCAAGAAGAATATCCACCACCACTTTCACCAGACTGATAAGGATCGACAATAAATATCGGCCTTGCTACTGATGCACACATCTGAGAATTTGTTTAAAACTGTGGGTCCTCCCACATGATTTCTTTCCTGATTTATGTTCTTTATTGAAGTGCAAGCATGTTCCTAAGATGTCACACTTTGTTTATTTCACAGGTGCTCGATGACCCTAGTGAGGACCATCTGTACATGGGTATGTCCCAATATGTGTTTCTGTCATACTATGTAATTTGAATCATACACCATGTGCAGCCTAACCTGTAAGTGATAGTGAACAGTATTGTCTCCTTGTGTTAATAATTGGTGTGCAGACTTCCGGTTGCGGCTATGCCTAGGTAGGTCGCACGTTCGGCAGCTCCCGCTGGGAACGGACTTTTTGGCTTTCTAGAGGGGCCCCAACGGCAATTGTTCGACGGCTTCCAGTGTGGGAAGGTGACAGCAAGGTCCCCCCGACAGTATATCGATTGGACCAGTAGTGGAGCGGTGAAAAAAGTGATCTTGGAGCAGCGAAAAGTGAGAGGGAGAAAAAACAAGATGGCGGCGGGTGGAGACCAAGCAGCATGGGCGAGTGGTCGCAGGAGCAGCAGGGGTATCTTAGACGCTGCTTTGAGGAGCTGCAAACCGAAATGCTGGCGCCAATGAAGGCGGCGATTGAGAAGCTAGTGGAGACCCAGAAGGCCCAAGGGGCGGCGATCCGGGAGGTGCGGCAAAAAGCCTCGGAGAACGAGGACGAGATCTTGGGCCTGGCGGTGAAGGTGGAGGCGCATGAGGCGCTGCACAAGAGGTGGGCGGAAAGATTTGAGGACCTGGAGAATAGGTCGAGGAGGAAGAATCTTCGGATTCTGGGTCTCCCCGAAGGAGTGGAGGGGCCCGATGCTGGGCATATGTGAGCACGATGCTCAATTCGCTGATGGGCGCGGGAGACTTCCCGAGGCCTCTGGAGCTAGATGGGGCTCACCGGGTCCTAGCAAGGAGACCCAAGGCCAACGGGCCGCCAAGGGCTGTAGTGGTGAGGTTTCACCGCTTCATGGACAGAGTGTGTCCTGAGATGGGCCAAGAAAGAGCGGAGCAGCAGGTGGGAGAACACGGAGATCCGAATCTACCAGGACTGGAGTGCAGAGATGGCTAAGAAGAGAGCGGGCTTTAATCGAGCTAAGGCGGTGCTCCATCGAAAGGGGGTGAAGTTCGGTATGCTGCAGCCAGCGCGATAGTGGGTCACGTTCCAGGATCGGTACCACTATTTCGAAACGCCTGATGAGGCATGGAGTTTTATACGGACTGAAAAGTTGGACTCAAATTGAGGGTTTGTTGTGGGGGGATGTTTACTGTGTATATAGTGTTTATTACGTTTAGGGAATGTTCCTCTGGTTTGTGTGCTGGATGGGGATGGGTGAAAGGATTGGACGGGGAGACTGTGGGAGAGTGTGGGCGTCGTTGTTGGAGGGGCAGACCCCCATGAAGGAATAGGGGGAGTGGAGGCCTGGGGATGGGGAATTGGGGAAAGGCCGCAAAAGGAGCTGCGCCAAAGGGGGCGGGTCCGGCTCAGGAAAGCGCGGGCTTTTTCCCGCGCTAGGGAAGGACGGGGGGGCGTGACGGCCGGGGGGGTTGAGCGGTGCTGGAGAGGAGCGCACACAGACTGCCAGGGAGGGGGGATTCTCACAGTGGAGGTGTCGATGGAATGGCGGGAGAGGCCAGGGTCAGCAGGAGTCAGCTGACTTTCGGGAGTCTTATGGGGGGAGCAAAAGGGCTAGATGTGGATCTAGCGGGGGGGGGGGGGTATAGGGTTGCTGCTGCATTGGCCAAAGGGGAGCTGGAAGTAGGAGAGGTGGTCGGGGCGGGGGTCCGCCGTTTGGGGGACTGGGGGGTGCGGGAGCCGCGGGCACGTGGCTGGCCTAGAAAAGGAGATGGCTAGTCGGGTGGGGGGGGGGGGGGGGGGTTGAGCAGCCCCCCAATCCGGCTGATAACTTGGAATGTGAGGGGCCTGAACGGGCTGGTCAAGAGGGCCCGGGTGTTCGTGCACTTGAAGGGACTGAAGGCAGACGTGGTTATGCTCCAGGAGACACATTTGAAGGTGGCAGATCAGGTTAGGCTGAAAAAGGGATGGGTAGGACAGGTATTCCATTCAGGGTTGGATGCGAAGAACAGAGGGGTTGCAATACTGGTGGGGAAGCGGGTGTCGTTTGAGGCAATGAATATTGTAGTAGATAATGGAGGTCGATATGTGATGGTGAGCGGTAGGTTGCAGGGGTTGCGGGTGGTACTGGTAAACGTATATGCCGCGAACTGGGATGATGCCGGATTTATGAAACGCATGCTGGGTCGGATTCCGGACCTGGAGGTAGGAAGCTTGATAATGGGGGGGATTTCAACACGGTGCTGGGCCCAGCACTGGATCGCTCTCGGTCCAGGACGGGGAAGAGGCCGGCTGCGGCCAAGGTGCTTAGGGGGTTTATGGACCAGATGGGGGGAGTGGATCCATGGAGGTTTGTGAGGCCCCAGGCCAGGGAATTTTCATTCTTTTCCCACGTCCATAGAGCCTACTCCCGGATAGATTTTTAAATTTTGAGTAGGGCGCTAATCCCGAAAGTGGAGGGAACGGAGTATTCGGCCATAGCCATCTCAGACCACGCCCCGCACTGGGTGGAGCTGGAGTTAGGAGAGGAGACGCCCGCTGTGGCGTCTAGATGTGGGATTATTGGCGGATGAGGAGGTGTGCGGGTGGTTGCGGGGGTGCATTGAAAGATATTTGGAGGCCAATGACAACGGGGAGGTGCAGGTGGGGGTAGTCTTGGGAGGCGCTGAAGGCGGTGGTCAGGGGAGAGTTAATCTCCATCAGGGCCCACAAGGAGAAGAGAGAGAGCAGGGAGAGGGAGAAGTTGGTGGGGGAGATCTTAAGGGTAGACAGGAGATATGTAGAGGCCCCCCGAGGAGGGACTACTCGGGGAGTGGCGGAACCTCCAGACGGAGTTCGACCTGTTGACCACAGGGAAAGCAGAGGCACAGTGGAGGAAAGCGCAGTGGGCGACCTATGAGTATGGGGAGAAGGCGAGTCGGATGCTGGCACACCAGCTTCATAAGAGGGAGGCAGCGAGGGAGATAGGTGGAGTTAAGGATAGCGGGAGGAATACGGTGCGGAGTGCGGTGAGAATAAATGAGGTATTTAGGGACTTCTATGGGGACTATGTACACATCTGAGCCCCCAGCAGGGGAAGAGGGGATGCGACTATTTTTGGATCAGCTGAGGTTCCCAAGAGTGGAGGAGCAAGAGGTGGCTGGTTTAGGGGCGCCAATTGTGCTGGAGGAGCTGGTTAAAGGATTGGAGAACATGCAGGCGGGGAGGGCCCCGGGGCCAGATGGGTTCCCGGTCGAGTTTTACAGGAAAAACGTGGACCTGCTAGGCCCGTTGCTGGTGAGGACTTTCAATAAGGCAAGGGAGGGGAGGGGGACCTTGCCCCCGACAGTGTCCGGGGCACTGATCTCTCTGATCCTGAAGCGAGACAAGGACCCTCTGCACGGTCGTATAGACCGATCTCGCTCCTCAATGTGGATGCTAAGTTGCTGGCAAAAGTGCTGGCTACGAGAATTGAGGACTGTGTCCCGGGGGTGATTCATGAGGACCAGACGGGATTTGTAAAGGGCAGGCAGCTAAACACTAATGTGCGAGGCTCCTCAATGTGATTATGATGCCCTCGGTGGAGGGTGAAGCGGTGGTAGTGGCGGCTATGGACGCGGAGAAAGCCTTCGACCGGGTGGAGTGGGAGTATCTTTGGGATGTGTTGCGGAGGTTTGGGTTCAGGGAGGGGTTCATCAGCTGGATCAGGCTGCTATATAGAGCCCCGGTGGCGAGTGTGGCTACGAATCGGCGGAGGTCGGAGTACTTTCGGCTGTACCAAGGGACGAGGCATGGGTGCCCCCTGTCCCCCGTGCTGTTTGCATTGGCAATTGAGCCTCTGGCCATGGTACTAAGGGAGTCCAGGAAATGGAGGGGACTGGTCCGAGGGGGAGAGGAACATTGGGTGTCGCTGTATGCGGACGACCTGTTGCTGTATGTGGCAGATCCAGTGGAGGGGATGGTGGAGGTCATGCGGATCTTAAGGGAGTTTGGGGACCTCTCAGGGTATAAGCTTAATGTAGGGAAAAGTGAGCTCTTTGTGGTGCATCCAGGGGACCATGGAAGGGAGATAGACGACCTGCCGTTGAAGAGGGCGGAAAGGAGCTTTTGGTACTTAGGGATCCAGGTGGCTGGGAGTTGGGGGGGCCCTGCACAAGCTCAATTTGACGCGGTTGGTGGAGCAGATGGAGGAGGATTGCAAAAGATGGGATGTGCTGCCACTCTCGCTAGCGGGCAGGGTGCAGTCGGTTAAAATGATGGTCCTCCCGAGGTTTCTCTTTGTGTTCCAGTGCCTTCCCATTATGATTCCCAAGGCCTTTTTCAAACGGGTAGGTCGGAGTATCATGGGTTTCTTGTGGGCAAATAATACCCCGAGGGTAAAGAGGGTGTTTCTGGAGCGTAGTAGGGACAGGGGCGGGCTGGCTTTGCCGAATCTGTGTGACTATTATTGGGCAGCCAATGTGGCGATGATCCGTAAGTAATGGAGGGAGAGGAGGCGGCGTGGAAGAGGTTAGAGATGGCGTCCTGTGTGGGCACGAGCTTGAGGGCGCTGGCGACGGCACCGCTGCCGCTCTCGCCGACAAGGTACACCACGAGTCCGGTGGTGGCGGCGACGTTGCAGATCTGGGGGCAGTGGAGACGACACAAGGGCGAGGTGGGAGCCTCGGTTTGGTCCTCGATTCGGGAGAACCATCGGTTCGTCCCGGGAAGGATGGATGGAGGATTTCGGAGCTGGCATCGGGCAGGGATTAGAAGAATGGGGGACCTGTTTATAGATGGGACGTTTGCGAGCCTGGGTGCGCTGGAGGAGAAGTTTGGGTTGCCCCCGGGAAATGCTTTCAGGTATATGCAAGTGAGGGCGTTTGTGAGGCGGTAGGTGAGGGAATTCCCGCTGCTCCCGGCACAGGGGACTCAGGACAGGGTGATTTCGGGTGTATGGGTTGGAGAAGGCAGGGTTTCGGTGGTCTACCAGGAGCTGAAAGGAGAGGAGGAGGCCTCGGTAGAGGAGTTAAAGGGCAAGTGGGAGGAGGAGCTTGGGGAGGAGATAGATGAGGGTCTGTGGGCTGACGCCCTGAGTAGGGTTAATTCTTCCTCCTCTTGTGCCAGGCTCAGCCTAATACAATTCAAGGTTATTCACAGAGCGCATTAGACAGGGGCGAGGTTGAGTAGGTTCTTTGGGGTGGAGGATAGATGTGGGAGGTGCTCGGGAAGCCCAGTCAATCATGTCCACATGTTCTGGTCGTGCTCGGCATTGGATGGGTTTTGGAGGGATTTCGCAAGGACTATGTCCAAGGTGGTGAAAGTCCAGGTCAAGCTGAGTTGGGGGTTGGCACTATTTGGGGTAACGGACGAGCCGGGAGTGCAGGAGGCGAAAGAGGCCGGTATCCTGGCCTTTGCGTCCCTGGTAGCCCGGCGGAGGATCTTGCTATTATGGAAGGACGCGAAGCCCCCCAGTGTGGAAGCCTGGATAAATGACATGGCAGGGTTCATTAAGCTGGAGAGGATAAAGTTTGCCTGACGAGGGTCTGTGCAGGGGCTCTTCAGACGGTGGCAACCGTTCCTTGACTATCTGGCGGAGCGTTAGGAGGAGGTCAGCAGCAGCAACCCAAGGGTGGGGGGGGGGGGGGATTAGAGTGGGTGGGGGGGTGTTTCCCCTACGGGTATCTTTGAATGTCATATGGGGGGGTTACTGCATATGGGGAAACCCAATGTAAAAGTTTTGTATAATTTGTGACTGGTGTTTTTATGTTTCTCTCTGTTATTTGGGGGGGGGGGGGTTGTTAAAAATGTTGTTGGAAAATTTGAATAAACACATTTTATAAAATAAAAATAAATTGGTGTGCAAACTGGTAAAGTAATAATCAGCATTTTAGTTAGAAATTATGTGCTTATTTTATATCAGATTCTCCTGTGACACTTTTTTAATACACTATTTGGCAACTTGAGCTATTTATTATTACATTTTAGAGTGCAATGTCAGCTTGTGACTTTAGTACATAACATTGACAAGTTGACACCACTTTCTCCGAAGATAAAGTTAATTCATGAACTGAGTGCTTTTTTTCATCAAATCTTCCTGTGGTATACTTAACTCTTTATTTTATGACTGTATGTAGAACAGACAAACGTGAGCAGCTAAATCTCTTCTTGACAAATACATGGATAGGATGGGTATAGAGGAATACGGCACCAGGAAGTGCTGAGGGTTTTGGCAAAGGTTGGTATCATGACCGATACAGGCTTGGAGGGCCGAAGGGCCTGTTCCTGTGCTGTATTGTTCTTTGTTCTAAAGGTTTCGATAGAGCTGTTTCAGTAGTTTAAGAACATTTTTGTAGTGATTGTGTCCATTTACTTGTTGGGATTTAGGATTGGATAGAGTACATTTCATACTACTTGAATTAGTAATCTTTATTGTCACAAGTAGGCTTACATTAACACTGCAATTAAGCCCCAAGTCCCCACATTCCGGTGCCTGTTCAGGTACAAGGAGGGAGAATTCAGAATGTCCAAATTACCTAACAGCATGTCTTTCTGAAATTGTGGGAGTGAATCCAGAGCACCCGGAGGAAACCCGGGGAGAACGTGCAGACTCTGCACAGACAGTGACCCAAGCCGGGAATCGAACCTGGGACCCTTGCGCTGTGAAGCAACGGTGCTGACCACTGTGCTATGTACTTAATGCCACGATTATTAGAATGGACTTATGGACTTCTCCCTTTCCATAGCCAGACTTCATGGCAACATGAATCACAAAGGCCATGTAAAGTATTTAAATTGAAATGCTAATTAGCTAACTTCCAGGCCCCAACTTCATTCTGTCTTGGAATTAAATAAACAGTTTAAAGTGTAACCGTTCACAAAGCATGACACGTCTCTGGCACTTGGAGAGACGAGCAGTGTATCTACTTTCAACATAGTTGTGAATATATTGTAAGTAAAGTCGCCATAGTCCCAGATGACCATAGGCTGCTTTCCCCTTTGAGGGGGAGAACTGAGGTGTGGTGAGGATCGAGGTTGAGAAGGCGGGGCCGTTGTGAATAACCTCAGCTGGCACAGGAACTGAACCCGCGCTGTTGGCCTCGCTCTGCATCATGAACCAGCCCAGCCAACTGAGCTAAACCGGCCCCAAAATATATTGAACCTTCTTCCCAGTTATCCAACCTGGGCGCACCATTAATAACAAAGTCACCCATGTTCATAGTGGGAAGAATCCAAAAAGTGCGCAGTCTACTCAGATTAATCTGGAAGGGTAAGGTGTCTCAAAACTTTGAATAACAGATTAAGTTAACCTTTTCACGCTACTACTATGCAGTAGCAACATGAGTGATATGCTCCACTAACAGGATGCTGCATCAAACCATAAACATGCTCTATCTACTGCAAAAAAGAGGTAATGTGGCATAGGAGAATGGGGCTGAGAAAACTATCAGCCATGATTGAATGGTGGAGCAGACTCGAAGAACAATACAGCACAGGAACAGCCCTTTCGGCCCTCCAAGCCTGGACCGGTCATGATACCAATCTTGGCCAAACCCTCAGCACTCTCTTGTGCCGTATTCCTCTATACCAGTGTTTTTCAAACTTTTTTTCCGGGGACCCATTTTTACCAGCCGGCCAACCTTCGCGGCCCACGCCGGCCTACCTTCGCGGCCCACGCCGGCCTGCCTTCGCGGCCCACGCCGGCCGGCCTTCGCGGCCCACGCCGGCCGGCCTTCGCGGCCCACGCCGGCCGGCCTTCGCGGCCCACGCCGGCCAGCCTTCACGGCCCACGCCGTCCATTCTTTGTGACCCACGCCAGCCAATGTTCGTGGCCTACGCCGGCTGACCTGCGCGACCCATCATTTTCTCTTACCTTGTTTGCTGCTATCAAAAATGGAGGAAATGGTTTTGGGTCCCTTTGGCCCTGTTACATGCTCCTCCAATGGAATCATTGGATGAAGGTGAAGTCTTCCGGTGTTGGAAAGTATGGAGTCTCCAACTGTCCAAAGTTCTGCATTTTGTTTCCTGTAAAAGTTTATCAAATAAAACCCCCTCCGAATTTGTAAGAAAAAATAAAAATAAAATGAATAAAATTAAATGAATAAAATAAAGAAAACACCCTGGAACTTGTAAAACAAAAAGCTGCGACCGTTTAAAAAAAAAAAAAAAAAAAATGCGTCCGCACTGCGCAGGCGTGCCAGATCATCGGCGCGCATGCGCAGTCTTGCCGATGATCTGGCATGCCTGCGCAGTTCGGCCGCATTTTTTTTAACATGTTCGCGGCCATTTTGAAGGCCGCTTGCAGCCGGCGTTATTAACAGCCGGCTGCTGCGCACAGATTTGCGCGATCGGGAGCGCCGTGACGGACGGCTCCTCGACCCTCTCAACACCTGCCCGCAGCCCACCCGTGGGTCGCGCCCCGAGTTTGACAATGCCTGCTCTATATCCCTCCTATCCATGTATTTGCCAAATGCCTTTTGAGCACCGTTAATGTACTTATGGGCTGAGTGGCCTAATTCTGCTATTATGTCTAATGGTCTTGTATGAATTTCAATGCTGGTTTGATGCCAGGTATGTAGGCTATATGTCCTAATGATTTGTAGATCATATCAAACGCACTTCACAATATGCAAAGTACTGACCATATTCAACCAGCCCATGCTTTTAAAACTCCGAACATAATGCCCAACATTTGAAGTAATTCTGCGATTGACAACACACAATCTTGCCTGGGCTAAGAATTGCAAACAAACATTTTAACCTTTATCTGTCACTGGGTAGCTCACTCATGCACGCTAGTCGTTACATATATTCATACACAAAGGCCTATCCTCTGCAAACAGAAAGAACATATCCATGCGTTGTGCCTTTTTCAACTAACAAAAGTTTTGGAGACAGCCATTCACTGGTTCATTCCCCATGGCATTTTCTTGACCAATCAGAGTTGACTTGCCTGGTTTGAATTTAAACAAAAGCTTGCAGTTCAGTGTTCCCTGGTGCACTCTCCAGGCCAAAGCCTCTACCAATCATAGTCCACTTGCCAATCAGCAGCGCCTTCTCACACAATATAAATAGTTGCTCTCTTTGAAATTGATATTCTTGCAAGTTTGACCTCATCAGTGCAAGACAAAAAGCTTTAACAAGGTCTCTTTTTTTCAGCGAATACTAAATTAGAAATATTCTAATAACCTCAGCAAGCGATTAATAAAGGATTTAATCTGGGCATAAAAGTATACAGTGTTGCAGATTTTATTATGTATGTGTGTGTATATAATATATATACTTTAAATAGACTTCTTGAGTGCACCAGTTTAATTGAATATTTTAATTATAAATCTATTCCACGCCAATTATTTTTTAAAATTACTTTATCAGAGTTACAAAGCCAGAGTTCAGTGTGGACAGGGGCAAACCCCTAATCCAGCTCCTTGCCTGCTCCAAAAAACAATTCCAATTGAATCCAATTCATGGTCCCCACAAGAGAGACATACCAGGTCTTGGCATTACACCTGACCTCACACTCATCTTAGCCAAAAGGCCGAGAAGCGATGCCGGCGCCGCTCTTGTATTCCACACCAATTATGTTGGCTAGGATGCACCAGTCTCACAGACACTAAGGAGAGGGAAAAGAGGCAGGTACCAGGGATGCATTTGGTCTCCACCCCATTTGTGCCTGATGTGCACTTTCTGGATCGTCCACTGGGTGGACAGAAACTCTCACCTTAAACTAAACAAATGTTGGTTAGTGGGTGGCACCGTAGCACAGTGGATAGCACGGTAGCACAGTGGTTAGCACTGTTGCTTCACTACGCCAGGGACCTGGGTTCGATTCCTGGCTTGGGTCACTGGATGTGCGGAGTCTGCACATTCTCCCCATGACTCCGTGGGTTTCCTCCGGGTGCTCAAGTTTCCTCCCACATAGTCCCGAAAGATTTGCTTGTTAGGTGAATTGGATATTCTGAATTCTCCCTCTGTGCCCGAACAGGCGCCAGAGTGTGACGACTAGGGGATTTTCACAGTAACTTCATTGCAGTGTTAATGTAAGCCTACATGTGACACTAATAAATATTATTATTATTATATTCACTGGAGTTTAGAAGAATGAAGGGGGGATCTCATAGAAACCTATGAAATTCTAACAGGACTAGATAGGGTCGATGCAGGAAGCATGTCCCCAATGGTGAGGGAGTCCCGAACCAGGGGACACAGTATGAGGAGACAGGATAAACCATATAGGACTGAGATGAGGAGAAATTTCTTCACCCCAAAGAGTAGTGAGCCTGAGAAATTCACAAACACAAAGGAGTTGAGGCAAAAATATTGTGTGTTATCAAAAAGGAATTAAAGGGGCAAAAGAGATCAAAAGATATGGGGGGAAAGCAGGAACAGGTTACTGAGTTGGATGATCAGCCATGATCATAATGAATAGCGGAGCAAGCTCAAAGGGCCAAATGGCCTACTCCTTTTTTCTATGTTTCTAATTAAATGCCATGAAAATGACCCATGAATTACATCATAATATCTCCCATATCATTTTCAGAGGATTTTGCGAGGTGCACATAAACTAAAAAGCAAACTTAGAAGTAGAGATTGCAGCGTTACCATTTTATCTCAGATGAGTATTTTTTTTAAAGTATTTTGATGGGACAGGGGTGATAATGTTTATATCTCTTCCTGACAGCAGCCATTATCAGAAATGCAATACGTCTTGTGGTATGCATGCACACGCAAATGTATATAGTTGTATAAATGTATTTAGTATATCAGTGCACATAACTATCGGTTATGACCTCTGGCCAGCAGGTGGCGTCAGACATCCATCACGTGACTGGAGTGGCCCGCCAGTTGGTAGTAGGACGTACAACAGGATAGTCGCACTTAGAGTAGCCCCAGGAGAATTCACTGAATTCATTTAGTAACTTTGTCGATATAGGAATCTGTTAGTTATCTTTCCACGTGTTTGCTAATAAATCATCGTTCTGTGTACATCATTACAACGGTGGAATCACAGATTACAACACTTCCCTCTGCTGATTTGGAACAAGCAGTGATTACCATCTGGTAATCTTGTCTTGTCATTTAAATGAGCTGAAACCAGAAATGCAGCTGGGTTCTGCAGAGCTCAGGTTGGAGGCTCGTGAAAAGCACAGTCAGTTGGAGGAAGGAAATGTGGCTGTGATTTCTTGGCAAGTGGAAAACAGGTATTTTATGAAAATGTTACCACAATATTGTTTTCTCATTTTAATGCTCTTATCTAACAAAGGTGCATTAAATATAGTCCCTAGAAGCGTATTGTAATTCTGTTTCTTCTCTTTCAGTTTTTGAACTTGTGAAACAAGGGCAAGTATTTCTTCTTTTCTCCTTTTTTAAACATCTTTTAGATTTCTCTGCTTGATTGTCCAACCAAGAAGATGGGTATATTATCAGATTCCAGCTAGTGTTCCTCATGAGCCTGCAGCCTCGTGGTTGTGTAGAGTGGCTTATGCTGATGCATTCTTCAGTTGTAATCTCTTTCCATTTCAGGAGACTGCATAGCCTTTGTTGTACAAGATCTCATTGCACATGGAAATGCATAGAATGGTTACAGCATTGAAGAAGGCTATTTGGCCCTTGAGTGAATGCTGGTTCTCTGCAAGAGCAATTCAGCTATTCCGGTTGACCTCCTTCCCTGTTATCCTGAAATATTTTTTCCCTCGGGATGTTTTTTCTCTCAGGTGTTTATCCAATTCCCTTTTAAAAGTCCCAGTTGAATCTGCCCCACCACCCCTTCAAGTTGTGTATTCCAAATCCTAACCACTTGCTATGTAAAAGTTGTTTTCCCATGTAACCTTTGGTTCTTTTGCTCTGGGTCTCTATCCTTCTGCCAAAAGAAAAAGTTTTTCCCTATCTCCTGTACAGGTTTTGAATACTGCTATTGATTCTCTTCTCAACATAGATATGGCTAAGTGTTGCTAAAGTCAAAAGTATTAGTACTAGTGTAGTATAATATTTTTAGTTCCTTTAATTGTATTGTAAATTGTATTGGAAATACAATTTGTGTTCTTAGTGAAAATATACGCTGTAATATATTTTGAAACAACAGCATGGCTCTTCAACCATCTGTGAAGAGTCTGGAAATGGCCTGGGTTATTTCTGATTTCCTTCCCCTCCTTTTCGCCATATGAATCAGTGACTAATGTTTAGCCCCTCCTAGTGGCATTGCACAAATCAAAAATGTGTCATGTCTCCATTTCTTGTAAAACTTGAAGATTATGGGCGGGATTCTCCAACACCCCCGCCGGGTCGGAGAATCGCCGGGGGGCGGCTTGAATCCCGCCCCCGCTGGCCGCCAAATTCTCTGGCACCGGAGATTCGGCGGGAATCGCGCCGGTCGGTGCCCCCCCCCCCCCCCCCCCAGCGATCCACGGGCGGGCCTGTGCCGTGGGGGGACTCTTTCCCCTCCGCATCGGCCATAGTCTCCGCGATGGCCGACGCGGAGGTGACCCCCCTGCGCATATACGGGGATGACGTCAGCTGACGCTCCCGCTCATGCGCAGACTTCCGCCGGCCAGCGGAGTCCCTTCGGCCCCGGCTGGCGTGGCGCCAAAGGCCTTCCACGCCAGCCGGCGGGACGGCAACCACTCTGGCGTGGGCTGAGCACCTAAAGGTGAGGGCTTGGTCCCTCCACACCTTTGGGGCAGCCCAACGCCGGAGTGGTTCACGCCACTCCATCCCACCGGGACCCCCGCCCTGCCGGGTAGGGGAGAATCCCGCCCTATGTATTGTTGTGGAAAATTAGAATGCCAAGGGACTTGAAGTGCACCAATTGGTTTTCAATTCCTTCTATCTGATTTCAGCCCTGTGATGGAGGTTCCAACTGATAAACCCTTGACAGAAGAGCAAGCACGATTTTACTTTCAAGACTTGATCATGGGAATTGAATTCTGTAAGTGTAGGATGTGTTCCTTTGTGTGGCAGTGAATAGGAAAATAACAGAGTTCTTTTGGCTGAAATGGTGTTGACATAATATTAGCTTTCTATTTTCTTTCCCCTTTGCCACACTATACACAATCCCTGGCAAATAAGCAGGTGGATGGCATATATTATTCTGTAACTACATTTTGAAAGATGCACAAGTGTGATTCATGTCAACTATCCCCCCCCCCCCGGAATAGTGTGTGACATTTCAAATACAACCTGTCTGAGATTGGAAACTCATCATGTGGCGAATTACAATCAGAAATCCCCATTCGATCGCTCTGTAACACGCTTAAATAATAGTGGCTTGATACAGTGATTTCATATAATGACACAAAATAATATGATCTGCGTGGGTTTCCTCCGGGTGCTCCGCTTTTTCTCCCACAGTCCAAAGACGTGCAGGTTAGGTGGATTGGCCATGCTAAATTGCCCTTGGTGTCCAAAAAGGTTAGGAGGGGTTATTGGGTTACGGGGATAGGGTGGAAGTGAGGGCTTAAGTGGGTCGGTGCAGACTCGATGGGCCGAATGGCCTCCTTCTGCACTATGTTCTATATTCTACCCTACTATAACTTAATTTTACTGCTTGCCTATGGTGATGGTACCTATACTATTGATTTTTTTAAATCTAACACTTGTAAGTGAAGTTGTCCAGTTATTTGCTTTTGCAGAGCATTTTGAGATGTTTAATTAGTTTGATGATATAAATTAGTGCAAGTTGATTTTATTTGTAATAAAGCAGATTGATGCTTGATATTTGAAATGGAGTGTTAACATTACTATCCCTTCTGTCCTGCGTTCTGATGCTGCTAGATGTCTGCCACATTGAAAAGTTCAAAATAGATTTTAACTAGGAATGTTCTGTATGCAGTGCACTACCAAAAGATCATTCATCGTGACATTAAACCTTCCAATCTCTTGGTTGGAGAAGATGGACATATCAAAATAGCTGACTTTGGAGTTAGCAATCAGTTTGAGGGAACTGACGCTCTTCTGACCAGTAGTGTGGGTACACCTGCATTCATGGCTCCAGAGACCATTTCAGAAACCAGGAAGAATTTTCATGGCAAGGTAAAACAAAATGTTCATTTTATCTGCAACAGAACTATTAATTAACCCACAATGTACTGTTATCTGAGATTCTTAATTACTACAATTGTCTGTTCCAAACTACTATTTTTCTGTTGCGTTTGATGTTAGAACTAAGTTTGAGGAGTCCTGAAGTTCAGCCTATTTTGTCTGTCCCTTTTTAAGCCCTAGTTGCAATTTGTGCCCAATCTATTTCAGCGCAAAAGCCCTTCACTTGGTGATAGTTATTTTAGGTTGAAGAATATTTTAAATTAAAATTAAAACCGCAAGTTCCCATAGTGGGTCAAAAAAAAAAAAAATGCCAATTATTGTTTCGCCGAAATTGAAAATGTAGTATTTGGTACAGGTCTTAACTTTTTGAGATAGACTAATGACCACAAAGACAAATCAGCAAAGAACAAAGAAATGTACAGCACAGGAACAGGCCCTTCGGCCCTCCAAGCCCGTGCCGACCATGCTGCCCGACTAAACTACAATCTTCTACACTTCCTGGGTCCGTATCCCTCTATTCCCATCCTATTCATGTATTTGTCAAGATGCCCCTTAAATGTCACTATCGTCCCTGCTTCCACCACCTCCTCCGGTAGCGAGTTCCAGGCACCCACTACCCTCTGCGTAAAAAAACTTGCCTCGTACATCTACTCTAACCTTGCCCCTCTCACCGTAAACCTATGCCCCCTAGTAATTGACCCCTCTACCCTGGGAAAAAGCCTCTGACTATCCACTCTGTCTATGCCCCTCATAATTTTGTATACCTCTATCAGGTCTCCCCTCAACCTCCTTCGTTCCAGTGAGAACAAATCGAGTTTATTCAACCGCTCCTCATAGCTAATGCCCTCCATACCAGGCAACATTCTGGTAAATCTCTTCTGCACCCTCTCTAAAGCCTCCACATCCTTCTGGTAGTGTGGCGACCAGAATTGAACACTATACTCCAAGTGTGGCCTCACTAAGGTTCTATACAGCTGCAACATGACTTGCCAATTCTTATACTCAATGCCCCGGCCAATGAAGGCAAGCATGCCGTATGCCTTCTTGACTACCTTCTCCACCTGTGTTGCCCCTTTCAATGACCTGTGGACCTGTACTCCTAGATCTCTTTGACTTTCAATACTCTTGAGGGTTCTACCATTCACTGTATATTCCCTACCTGCATTAGACCTTCCAAAATGCATTACCTCACATTTGTCTGGATTAAACTCCATCTGCCATCTCTCCGCCCAAGTCTCCAGACAATCTAAATCCTGCTGTATCCTCCGACAGTCCTCATCGCTATCCGCAATTCCACCAACCTTTGTGTCGTCTGCAAACTTACTAATCAGACCAGTTACATTTTCCTCCAAATCATTTATATATACTACAAAGAGCAAAGGTCCCAGCACTGATCCTGTGGAACACCACTGGTCACAGCCCTCCAATGAGAAAAGCATCCTTCCATTGCTACTCTCTGCCTTCTATGGCCTAGCCAGTTCTGTATCCATCTTGCCAGCTCACCCCTGATCCCGTGTGACTTCACCTTTTGTACTAGTCTACCATGAGGGACCTTGTCAAAGGCCTTACTGAAGTCCATATAGACAACATCCACTGCCCTACCAAACTTAACAGGATTCTCTGCAAAGACCAAAAAAAAGGACTGAATCAAGTTCTAAGTTGGGATCAGTTTGCTTCTGTGAAAATTTCCTCTCTGCCCAATTTTAGGCCCTGCACTGAGCCCTTGAATGTTGAATAAGTATTGTTTGCTTTTCACATGGAATGCTTTTTCAAGCTGTTCTTAGACCATTTATTCATGATTGGAAAATGGAGTCTCAAATTTTAGGTTCAGGCCTGTAACATACTGATAATTTGTTTCATTTTGAGACCTGATTATGATTTATTTGATTAGGCTTTGGATGTTTGGGCGATGGGTGTTACGTTGTACTGTTTCGTTTTGGGGCATGTAAGTATAACAAATGCTAAATGATGCTGCATCATTTAATGCAGTAATTTTGTTCCTGTTGCACAATGCCATTACTTTTTGTTTTAGTATTGCCTTTAATCATTAAAATGCAGAGTCATATTTAGTTGTTATTTATGTCTTCACTATTTGGAGTTGTCGGAAATACTTTTTTGTTTATCTATTGTACCTAATTATCTGATATGTCTACATTTGCAGCTTGTAAAATCTTGGTGAAGGATATAAAACTGATCAAGCTTTATTTTTGTGCTAGTGTCCCTTCATGGATGACCAGATATTAAGTCTGCATAAGAAAATTAAGAACCAGCCAGTGGAATTTCCTGAGCAGTGAGTAGTTTGTATATTTATACCTACTTTTTAAAATTTTGGCCTGCTTCAAAGTGTTTTTCTCAACTTAAATTTGTGTGTGAATTTTATTATTTCTCTCTCGATCAGACTTTTTCATCTCATTCAATGATTCTGCTTTACAGACTCTTGATGGGATGAGGAGTTGGGATAATTTAATGTGGCAAGCATTGACACCTTTTAGCTGAATATATTCAAATGTCTGTTATTAATTTTGCGAGCTAGGCCAGACCTCTCTGAAGAGCTGAAGGATCTCATTTTTAAAATGTTGGATAAAAACCCGGAAACCAGAATTACAGTTTCACAGATCAAGGTAAGACAAAGGAGTGTTACATCTACAATCATTCCACCATTGTTGATATTTTTGTAACTTATACACACACATAACAATTGTAATATAAAAAATGTAAGGTGAAAAAGCCATTAAATCTGTTGGCTTCCTTGTGCCTCTGAACTGTAAGATGTTTGGTCCTTATTCAGTGCACCAAAACATCCTATTCAAATAGTCAATAAAACTATAACCTAGCACATGTGAGATATCGAAAGAGAGGGTAAACACAGTGAAGGCGCTGTTGGGAGTTGTCAGGGTTGGAGGTGGGAAGAGTGCTATGTTGTGGAGGAATATGCAAGTCCATCAGGTGAAGGAAAAAAGCAGGATTATTATTTTGTAATTGCAACTGAGGATATGTTTTTATGCTTTATGATGTAAACACATGGAACATAGGGCAGTTGCTTCACAGCCCCAGAGTTCCAGGTTCGATTCCTGGCTTGGGTCACTGTTGTGTGGAGTCTGCACGTTCTCCCTGTGTGTGCGTGGGTTTCCTCCGGGGGCTCCAGTTTCCTTTTTAGCAAATATTAGATGGAGACAGCTAGTCTCCCTCTAATATACTCTCCCATGATCTATCCGAGATGTTGCAATCTAACCCGATCACCACGGAGATCTCGGGTGAATGCCGTTCAATGCTGATCCATGCAAACGGGGACCAGAAGGAACGGCACACATGGGGTCCCCCAGGCGTTCGTTGGCTCCCTCTAGGCAGGGTGGCACCTTGGTACTGCTGGGGCCACCTGTGCACCCTGACAATGCCAACCTGGCACCCTGGTGGTGCCACTTTGGTGCCGGCCTGGCACTGCCAAGGTGCCCCAGTGGTGCTGGCTGGGCCAATGCAGTGCCAAGCTAGCATTTTTCCCGTGACGGGGACCTGGTGCAGAGAGGGCACCCCCGAGGACCCCCTTATAGGTGATTGGAGGTTTGGGGGTTGCGTTGGAGGGGGTCGGGAGATCGGGATGCCATTTAAAAATGGCGCCCTTTCTCCTCCTGCACTGAGGAATTCCGGTGAGCAGAACTAAGTGCGGCCTTGTCGGGGAGTTCCCCATTGAGGCCTCTTTTTACTGGTTGGGTTTCCCAAGGTCCAGGAAACCCAAACAGTATTGGGTAAAAGTAAGGAGCTTGTAAAAATGGAGACACACCGATTCTGTTACCCGCCATTCCAATTCCATTAAAAGTGGTAGTGTTCGGGTTTGTGGTGAATTAGAGTCGGGATTTAAATTTTTTAATTTGAACTTTTCAGCCAGCTTGCCTTTGGGTGTTAAAATTATTCCATTGTTTCACAGGAAATTTCCAAAATTAAAGATTATTATACAGTTGCAAAGAGCTAAACTGTTCTTATTTCCATATACACTGTAACCTCTCCAGTCGAGAAACTATGGCACAAAAACACCAAAGATCCAGAAAATCTTTGTCCAAACATGAGCAACCTATGTATGTGCTAGGGAGCTGCAATAAGGGGCTGTTTAGCACAGGGCTAAATCGCTGGCTTTGAAAGCAGACCAAGGCAGGCCAGCAGCACGGTTTGATTCCCGTAACAGCCTCCCCGAACAGGCGCTGGAATGTGGCGACTAGGGGCTTTTCACAGTAACTTCATTTGAAGCCTACTTGTGACAATAAGCGATTTTCAATTTCATTTCAAGTTTCGAAGGTATGGGCTCAGTGCAGATCATTTAACTCCTTACAGTTTTAAAATGTTTTATCATTTTATGCTTCAGGTAAATATTTATATCTGCAGTGTTTCTCAGTTCACACATTTGTGGTTAGGCATTCAAACATCATTTATAATCCAGAAAATTAAAAAATTCTGAATTGACTTGGTCATTCCGGACTGGAGAGGTTATAGTGCAATATATTTGCACAAATATCAAAGTAGCCATTTACTACCTATGTTTCTTGGTTTTTAAAATGCAGTATTGTAAATATTTTAAATTATGCTGCAAGAAATTCTTCATGGTTCTTTCTTTTAACTTGCAGACACATCCGTGGGTGACGCGTCATGGTGCTGAAGCACTTCCTACAGAGGATGAAAATTGTATACTTGTTGAGGTTACTGAAGAGGAGGTTGAGAATTCGGTCAAACATATTCCAAGCCTGGCAACAGTTGTAAGAGACAATATTCATTTTATATGGGCCAATGAAAATAAACCACAAATGCACAAGTAATTTTTAAAAATTCATTCAGGGATGTAGGTTTCGCTGACTAGGCCAGCATTTATTGCCCATCCCTATTTGCCCTTCAGAAGGTGGTGGTGAGCTGTCTTCCTGAGCCGCTGCAGTCCATGTAGTATACATTTGTATGTACTTGTTGAGGGCCAACCATACATTTCTCATATTCTCTTGTTTTCTGGTGCCAATGGTGCAGCTGAGCAAGTACTGGAGCCTGAAGGAACTGTTCACCAGTGTATCCCGCTCGAGCAGAGTTTGGAAAGTGTCAGAAAGTAGCTGTCATATTCATTGCCACTCATAAGGCTTTGCTCAGTATCTAATCTATTTCTAAATCAGTCCCAATTCCAAACACGGCCAAATACAAACCTCAGAAGCACTCGCAAAATCCCTAGGGACACTAGTTAATTCATGTCAATAGCAGCCAATATTACATGCACAGTAGAAAACTATTACTCCTGTCCACTTTGTTCACAAGTAATAGCACTTTTCAGTGAAAATAAATTAAAAATCACATCATTTCTGTAACATGCCTCTTTCTATCTTGCATACATTCAGTAAATGGTTCAATAGGACTTAATAAATTCCCCAAATGTATGATGAAATTTTTATTAAATGACAGATGGGTCTCTAATTCTCCACATAACATTCAATTGAAACAGTTTTCCGTGGTAACTTTATCCACGTATGATTGTTACTATTGGTCAACACGACTGCACACACCATTGTTAAAGTAACCAAAGAGAAAATGCAGGAAAATCTCAGCAGGTCTGGCAGCATCTGTATGGCGAAAAAAGTGCTAACGTTTTGAGTCCAGATGATCCTTTGTCAAAGCCATTGTCAAAACTCATTGTTAAAGTAGATGGACTCTTTTGTAACAAGAGGGGCTGAATTTTATAGACATGTTTTCATTCATTTGTCCTTGAATGCATCTTTTATGAAAATATTGCAAAATTGATGCTTTCTTGTCAGATTCTTGTTAAAACAATGCTTCGAAAGCGTTCGTTTGGGAATCCTTTTGAGGGAAGTAGGCGAGAGGACCGATCTTTGTCTGCATCAGGGAACTTTCTTGTGTAAGTAGATAACTATATTTTTTCAAATGATATTGATTCAAATTATGTGGCATTTTCCAAGCTTTGCATGGATTTACATCTTCAGAGTTTTTAAGGTACACATTTTGCATTACCATGGTGACAATTAAAAATCTTGATAAATTTCCTTTAACAAAATATTGATTTACACTTTTTAAATTCAATACTTTAAAGAAAGAAAGCTTGTGTTTTAAGTAAAGGTGCAGTGTTGTATTTGTTTTTCACAGGATGTGAACCTCGCTGACAAGGCCAGCATTTATCACCCTTTCCTAATTGCCCTTGGCTGGTAAATTGTACTTGAGAGGTAGAAACTGTACTCTGGGCAAGTAAATCCCAGATTATTGGTCCTCCTTTTGTTATGAAAATTCATTCAGCAATTCGAAATAAGATAAACTGACCATATATTCTTCATTGACACGACATCCTACGGGGTTACGTGAGACCCTGTAGGCTTACATATAGCACTAAATTAAATGAAGCTTTTCAATTGGTCATAAATTTTGTGAGGCAAGTTAGATGGAACCAAGTGGCGTTCCCTAATTGTTCTTCAAACTTTACTCCTTCATGTTTGCTTAAGTAGTTTCACAATATGATGTTTTAAAATGCAATTCTAAACAGTTCAAATCTAAACACAATGGCTTCACTTTTTTTTCAATATATAAAAGTTAAGAGAGGCAAAAATAGACATTGGACCACTGGAAAATGGGGCTGGAGAAGTAATAATAGGAAACAAAGAAATGGCAGAGGAATTGAATAGTTACTTTACATCAGTCTTCACGGTGGAAGACACCAGAGGATGCCAGAGCTCCAGGAGAATCGGGGGCAGAGATGAGTGCAGTGGCCATCACCAAGGACAAGGTTCTGGGGAAACTGAAAGATTTGAAGGTAGATAAATAACCTGGACTTGATGGACTACACCCCAGGGTTCTTAAAGAGATAGCTGAGGAGATTGTGGAGTCATTGGTGGTGATCTTTCAGGAATCACTGGAGGCAGGAAGGGTCCCAGAGGATTGGAAAATGGTTAATGTAACACCGCTGTTTAAGAAGAAAGGGAGGCAGAAGACGGAAAATTATAGGCCCGTTAGCCTGACTTCGGTCATTGGTAAGATTTTAGAGTAAGTTGCCCCGGGGAAATTTCTTGAGATATATGCAGGTGAGGGCGTTTACTAGACAACAGGTGAGGGAATTTCCGTTGCTCCCGACACAGGGGATACAGGACAGGGTGCTTTCAGGGGTGTGGGTCGGAGAGGGCAAGGTGTCAGAGATTTACCGAGAGATGAGGGAAGAGGGGGAGGAGTCGGTGGGCGAACTAAAAGGAAAGTGGGAAGAAGAACTAGGGGAGGAGATAGAGGAGGGTATGTGGGCTGATGCCCTAAGCAGGGTAAATTCCTCTTCCTCATGCGCCAGGCTTAGCCTGATTCAATTTAAGGTGCTACATAGAGCACACATAACGGGAGCAAGATTGAGCAGGTTCTTTGGAGTGAAGGACAAATGTGGGAGGTGTAGCGGGAGCCCGGCAAACCACGCACATATGTTTTGGGCATGCCCGGCACTGGAAGGGTATTGGAAGGGAGTGACGGGAGTGATTTCGCGGGTGGTGAAGGCCCGGGTCAAACCAGGCTGGGGGTTAGCTCTATTTGGAGTTGCGGAAGAGCCGGGAGTGCAGGAGGCGAAAGAGGCCGACGTTGTGGCCTTTGCGTCCCTAGTAGCCTGGCGCAGGATCCTACTCATGTGGAAGGAGGCGAAACCCCCCCGGACTGGAGGCCTGGGTAAATGATATGGCGGGGGTTCATTAAACTGGAGCAGATAAAGTTTGCCCTGAGAGGATCGGCTCAAGGGTTCACCAGGCGGTGGCAGCCATTTCTCGACTACCTAGGGGAACGTTAGAGGGAAGACAGATGACCAGCAGCAGCAACCCGGGGGGGGGGGGGTTAGTTTAGTTTAGGTCAAAGATAAAGGGGTTTTGCTACTTGTGTATTGTTAAAAATTTCTGTATTGTTATTGTTGCGTTTGCTTTGTAAGAGGGGAAAAATTGTTGTTTGGGAAAAATATTTCAATAAAACATATTTTTTTAAAAAAAGATGAGATTGTGGAGTACTTGGAAGTGCATGGTAAAATAGGACTGAGTCAGCACGGCTTTGAAAAGTGGAGGTCATGTCTTACAAATCTGTTAGAGTTCTTTGAGGAAGTAACAAGGAAGTTAGACAACTCAAGGCCAACGTTCGGAGGCTTTTAAATGTTATTATGATGCCCTCAGAAAGAGGAGAGGCAGAGGTGGTGGTAGCGATGGATGCGGAGAAGGCTTTTGATCGGGTGGAGTGGGACTACCTGTGGGAGGCGCTGGGAAGATTTGGGTTTGGTGAGGGCTTTATTGGTTGTGTGCGATTGCTCTACCAGGCGCCTGTAGCGAGCGTGCGTACGAACCGGCTGAGGTCGGGGTATTTTAAATTACATCGAGGGACGAGGCAAGGGTGCCCCCTCTCCCCATTATTGTTTGCTCTAGCTATAGAGCCACTGGCCATGGCGCTAAGAGCTTTGAGGAACTGGCAGGGGCTGGTTCGGGGGGGGGGGGGGGGGGGGGGGGCGGGGGGGAGAGGTGGAGCACCGGGTCTCTCTCTACGCGGACGATTGAGGGGATGGGGGAGGTTATGCGGATCTTGGGGGAATTTGGCAGTTTTTCAGGGTATAAATTGAATATGGGGAAGAGCGAGATGTTCGTGATTCAGGCTAGAGGGCAGGAGGGGAGCTGCCGCTTAGAATGGTAGGGAAGAGCTTTCGCTATCTGGGAATCCAGGTGGCTCGGAAATGGGAGGCACTGCATAAGCTTAATCTATCCCGGTTGGTAGAGCAAATGGAAGGGGACTTTAAGAGATGGGACATGCTCCCGTTGTCACTGGCAGGGAGGTACAGACCGTGAAAATGACGGTCCTCCCCAGATTTCTGTTTGTCTTTCAGTGCCTCCCCATCTTCATCCCTAAGGCTTTTTTCAAGCGGGCTTTGTATGGGCGAATAAAACCCCGCGGGTGAAAAAAATGTGGTTGGAGCGTAGTTGGGGGGAGGGTGGGTTGGCGCTGCCGAACTTCTGCAACTATTACTGGGCGGCTAACATAGCCATGATTAGGAAGTGGGTAATGGGGGAGGGGTCGGCATGTAAAGGCACCAGTCTGGGAGCATTGGTAACGGCACCTCTGCCGTTCTCGCCGGCCCGATACTCCACAAGTCTGGTAGTAGTGGCGGCACTGAGGATCTGGGGGCAATGGAGGAGGTATAAGAAGGTGGAGTGTGCGTCGGTCTGGACCCTGATTTGTAACAACCACAGGTTTGTACCGGACAGGCTGGATGGCGGGTTCCAGAGCTGGCAGAGGGCAGGAATTAGAAGGATGGGGGATCTGTTTATAGATGGGAGCTTTCCCAGCTTGAAGGCGCTGGAGGATAAATTTAAACTGCCGCTAAGGGATGGTTTTAGATATTTGCAAGTGCGAGACTTCTTGAGAAAGCAGGTGCCGGCCTTTCCGCTGCTGCCGCCACAGGGGATACAGGATAGAGTAGTTTGCGGTACCTGGGTGGGGGAGGGGGAGGTGTCGGATATCTACCAGGAGCTGTTGGAGGCGGAGGAAACCCCGGTTGAGGAGCTTAAAGGCAAGTGGGAGGACGAGCTAGGTGGAGAGTTAGAGGCGGGTCTATGGGCGGACGCCCTAATCGGGGTCAATTCCTCCTCTTCATGTGGCAGGCTTAGCCTAATACAATTTAAGGTGGTGATGATGAGCAAGTTTCTTTGGGTAGAAGATAGATGTGTGAGGTGCGCGGGAACCCCAGCAAACCATGTCCACATGTTCTGGGCATGCCCGAAGCTTAAGAGGGTTTTAGCAGGGATTTGCGAAGGCACTGTCCACGGTGCTAGGAACGCGGGTGGTGCCGAGTCCAGAAATGGCGATCTTTGGAGTGTCAGAAGATCTGGGAGTTCAGGGAGTGAAAGGGGCCTTTGCCTCCCTAGTAGCCCGGAGACGGATCCTTTTAATGTGGAGGGACTCAAAGCCCTCGAATGTAGAAACCTGGGTTAGTGACATGGCTGGGTTTCTCAGTCTTGAGAAAATAAAGTTTGCCTTAAGAGGGTCAATGTTGGGGTTCTCTCGGAGGTGGCAGCCGTTCGTCGACTTTCTCGGGGAAAATTAAAATGTTGGCAGAAGCAGCATTCTGAAGGGGGGATGCGGATAGGTGTTAGATGGTTGAGGTGTGTGAAGATTGGATCGGGTGGGGAAATGTTTATTTGACCATGTCATTGTTGTTGGTTTTGTTATTGTTATAAAAATTTTGCAAATACCTTAATAAAAATATATTTTTTTAAAACAAGGAAGTTAGACAAAGGAGGACCAGTGGACGTGATCGGCACAGGCTTGGAGGGCCGAAGAGCCTGGTCCTGTGCTGTATTGTTCTTTGTTCTTTGAATTCTTGAACCCTTCCACCATGACCTTATATCACTTGTCATGGACAACTATGACAGACTTTGCAGCATTGATCAAATGATAAGCAAATTAACAAATACCAATCCTGAAAACATAATATAAAGCAACAGTTAGACTGTAACATAATCTCAGCATTCTGAAGGCTCCTTGAACGCAATGACTCTAGACGTATATTATAGAATTGTAATATAGTGCAGTCCAGCTGTCGTCCTGCACATACATGATGCCACAGCCTAGTATCTCAGGCTAAAGATTATGGTTGCCTGATAATTGAGCTCATTAATTGTGTAAATTTGATCCATGAAACAATTAGTTTGCTAAATTAAATGCCAAAGAAAGTATGATATTCAGCCTTTCAGGTTTTGGGGCAATGGACAAAATAAAACCGTTTGGGGGGTTAAATTAGGATATGCATTGCCTGCTTTTGGCACTGCACAATAAACCAAGACTCTGAAATGGGGTCCAAGATGCACGTGTAGGACAGTATCTTGGTTAAGAGCTTTGTATACATTTTTAAAAATTAATTTAAAGTACCCAATTCATTTTTTCCAATTGGGGGCAATTTAGCGTGGCCAATTCACCTACCCTGCTCATCTTTGGGTTGTGGGGGCGAAACCCGCGCAAACACGGGGAGAATGTGCAAACTCCACACGGACAGTGACCCAGAGCCGGGATCGACCCTGGGAGCTAGGCACCATGAGACAGCAAGAGCTTTGTATACATACACTTAACAACTGTTGGCGGGTGGCATGCACAGCAGAGAAATCCTGACATCAAAGAGTGGACTGATTTGAAGCCTTCATTGCCATTTTGCAACTCCACACTTCAACTAATGCTCTGTCTTAACCTCACATAGCAGAATATGATGTTAAATGGCATGAAGGATCCCTCACAAGCATTATACATTAAGTATTTACAAGTTGGTTACTGGGTTATTTCTTGCTGCTAGTACAAGAGATAGGGGCAGCATGGTAGCATTATGGATAGCACAATTGCTTCACAGCTCCAGGGTCCCAGGTTCAATTCCCAGCTTGGGTCACTGTCTGTGCGGAGTCTGCGCATTCTCCTTGTGTCTGCGTGGGTTTCCTCCGGGTGCTCCAGTTTCCTCCCACAGTCCAAAGATGTGCAGGTTAGGTGGATTGGCCATGCTAAATTGCCCTTAAGTGTCTAAAATTGCCCTTCGTGTTGGGTGGGGTTACTGAGCTATGGGGATAGGGTGGAGGTGTGCACCTTGGGTAGGGTGCTCTTTCCAAGAGCCGGTGCAGACTCGATGGGCCAAATGGCCTCCTTCTGCACTGTAAATTCTATGATAAGATTTGCATTTTGACGGTTTTCTATCCTTGGCTAAAGTTTGATCAAGCATTGTGCAGACAGTGGTCTAGCTGGCCTTGTAGTACTTTATATATCATTTAAAATATTGTGCTGGAAAATACTGCTTCCAAACTTGGGTGGAATGGTAGGGCTTCCTCTTGGAATTGAACATTTTTGAGAGAATGACGAGAAGCTATCTCCATGAAGAATCTTCAGGAAGCAGTTCCTTTACCTCAGCTGCAGCTGATGCGCGAGACATTTTTGTAATCTGAAGAAAGTCAAGATTGGAATCTGTTAACTGCTACAGCCTCATGGAAGGGCAAGGGAAGCATTACCGGAGGCTCTCAAGGTTATTGGGACTATTAATTGTTAGTCCTTGGCTCCTTTCAGGTTTCTCCCGAAAATAACTCTCAATTTGCACTGCAGTATAAAGAAAATCGCTTGAGACACTCTATACAATGAGAGACACATCGGGCGGGATTCTCCTCTACCCGGCGGGGTGGGCCGTACCGGCTCCGAGGAGTGCTGTGAACCACTCCGGCGTCGGGCCGCCCGGAAGGTGCGGAATCCTCCGCACCTTCAGGGGCTAGGCTGGCGCTGGCAGGGTTGGCACCACGCCAGCCAGCGCGGAAGGGCTTGCCGCCGAAAGGCTTCTGCCAGCCGGCACGAGTTGGCGCATGCGCGGGAGCGCCAGCGTGTGCTGGCATCATCCCAGCGCATGCGCAGGGGTGTTCTCCGCGCCGGCCATGGCGGAGGTTGACATCAGCCGGCGCAGTGGGAAAGAGTGCCCCCACGGCACAGGCCCGTCCGCAGATCGGTGGGCCCCGATCGCGGGCCAGGCCTCCGTGGGGGCACCCCCCTGGGGCCAGATACCCCCGCGCCCCTGAGGACTCTGTAGGCTGCCCGCAGAGCCAGGTCCCGCCGGTACAGACCTGGTTTGATTTACGCCGGCGGGACCGGCCGAAAACGGGCAGCCGCTCGGCCCATCCGCGGGGCGGAGAATTGCCGGGGGGGGGCCACTGCCACCGGCCCCCGACCGGCGCGACGCGATTCTCACCCCCGCCGAAGAAACGGTGCCGGAGAATTCGGCAGCTGCCATCGGAGCGGCGGGGCGGGATTCATGCCGCCCCCCGGCGATGATCTTGGCGGGGGTCGGAGAATCCCCCCCCCCCTCCATCAAATTCCCCCTCGCCATAGACAAGCAGGAGTAAATCTTTGGTTTTGCTTGAATTGCAGGTTTCTCCATGATGTGCAGGGACATGCTATTGATTGTATGCACTTTGTGTGCTCTTTATGTGAACTCGGCCATATTCGTCAATAGAAAGGGATTCCACTCCCTCAGTGTGTAGCTTATGTGAGACCACCGACAACGCACCACACAGGTGAAGCCCAGTCTCATAGCATTAGTCACAGTTCCTTCATACTGCAGCACCTTCATTCTGCAGCAGTCCTCTGTGCTATCTGTACTTAATCCACCTCAGCAAGTCAAAGCCAGTTACTGTTTGACAAGAGTTATCTAGTAATGACATGGCTAATTACTCGAGTTGGAATGCAACCACATGTGCTTACCCAGCTGCAATAAGAGTCATGCTGCCAAAGAAGTTACTGTGGAGCACATTGCAGCATCTTCTTGCAACGCTTCACTGCCTGTACCACTTTGGAGGAGCCCTGCAGTATCGGCTGAGCAGGTATCGGGATATGTGGTAGTGTTCTGAATAATACACAATCTGGCCATTATGAGGGAAAAGCCCTTGCCACCACATACCAAGCAAGAATCTGAGGCTGAGAAAGAAGTAGAGGATGAACTGGGGCAGCTACAACTAGACAGGCCCCTACAACATGGACAGGCCCTTTCCACCATGGTACTATATGATGAGATAGTTTATGTGTGATGCCAGTTATCTCCGCTCCAACTCCCCATTCACCAATAGTCAGATATTCTTTATCTATCTATTGACCATCACTTTATTCTATTTGTGACAATCCATTTTGGTTTCTCGTTTAGTTGAGTGCAGCGCCAGAGTCCCAGGTTCGATTCCCGGCCTGGCCACTGTCTGTATGGAGTCTGCACGTTCTCCCCGTGTCTGCGGGGTTTTCTCTGGGTGCTCCGGTTTCCTCCCACTAGTCCCGAAAGACGTGCTGTTGGGTAATTTGGGCATTCTGAATTTTCCCTGTGTACCCGAACAGGAGCTGGAATGTGACGACTAGGGCCTTTTCACAGTAACTTCATTGCAATGTAAGCCTACTTTATGGGCAGCATGGTAGCACAAGTGGATAGCACTGTGCCTTCACCGCGCCAGGGTCCCAGGTTCGATTCCCCGCTGGGTCACTGTCTGTGCGGAGTCTGCACGTTCTCCCCGTGTATGCGTGGTTTTCTCCGGGTGCTCCGGTTTCCTCCCACAGTCCAAAGACGTGCAGGTTAGGTGGATTGGCCATGATAAATTGTCCTTAGTGTCCAAAAAGGTTAGGAGGGGTTATTGGGTTACGGGGGTAGGTGCAGACTCGATGGGCCGAATAGCCTCCTTTAGCACTGTATGTTCTATGTTTGATTGTGACAATAAAGGTTATTATTAAACAAAAACTACTATTAAATGCATATCCCAAAAACCCAAATGTATCAATTCACTCAACAAATAATGCATACATGTTGAGACTAATCACCCTTGAACATTCCTTTCGTGATTCTCTTCAGTGTACCTCCATCTTCCCTGGTGCTCCTACAAGGTGCTTGCTGTGTGACTACATTATGGGAGTTGGAAGGCTGCTGATCTGCAATTGAGGAGACTACAGATGGTTGGAGGAAGACCTGGATCAAGCTCTGGGCCCAGAGAGACTGGATGCAGACTGCAGCATTGTAATATTTTTATAATAATCCTTTTATTAGTGTCACAAGTAGGCTTACATTAACACTGCAACAAAGTTACTGTGAAAATCCCCAGTCGCCACACTCCGTTGCCTATTCGGGTACACTGAAGGAGAATTCAGAATGTCCAATTCACCTAACAAGCACATCTTTCGGGACTTGTGGGAGGAAACCAGAGCACCCGGAGGAAACCCACACAGCCACTGAGAGAACATGCAGACTCCACACAGTCACAATCGAACCTGGATCCCTGCCGCTATGAAGCAAGAATGCTAACCGCTGTTCTACCGTATTTCAACCTGAGCTGCTGCACTTTGGGCCAACTGGCTGATGAGCAACAACAAAGGAACTGCCGAAGTGGCAGGGCTGGGAGCAGAAATGCTGGCATTCTGAGTGTGGACAACAGGTTTCTGTTAAATGGTTCGGCTGTCACTCCCAGGGCAGCATTCCAGAAAACCTGGTTGTGTGTTATTAAACCAACTACTCATGTGCTGGAGGTTTCTTTGAACTGTGCTACCCAGAGCCATAAAGGCAGCAGTCTGAGCTTTCGAGGCAGGAATGAAACCTGTGCCAAGTTGGTGCTCCATGCTCATTGGCTTTGTGCACAGGTTTCCTGGTAGACTCTAGTTCTATCTAGATCTGCAGCCTACCCTGTAGCATTCTCCACTTTTGTTCCCTTTTCAGAATCCTCCTCATGAACCCCAATAAGTCCCATGGGCATTCCTCGCAACTTCCAACATGCTGAAAGAACATGTCGCACTTTATTGCAATAAACCTCCACCCTCTGCACCTTCCTTCCTGGTCTGAAGGGGAGATCTCTGAGCATTCCTTGGCTACATGCCTTCCTTTCACTCTCCCATTTCCTGTCCTTTTCAAAATGGGGGACGGAACAACGGTTTAAATTTATGGATCATTTCATAATAATCAGCCATTATTGCTCCTTGTCTATTGGTCATAATCCTTTGATTTTCAATAGGGGTTCCTTTGCAACGGTAGTGAATTCTTAAATTCTTCCAAGAGAATGATTTCTCTCTGAGCCTCATAGGTAGTTTCAGCACAAAATGCGTGTGCTTACTTATTAACCCTTTCAAATTCAACATAACTGTGTCCCAGCTGTTTCCTCAAATCCTAAAACCTTTGCCCCCTCTGACAGGAAAGCATGCACCCTCCCCGTCAGTTTACTTTGCCCGGGCAGTGTCCACTTTTCCTTCAGTCACTCCCAATTTTTTTGCTATTTTTTCAAATGCCGTGAAGAACGTCTCTATATCCTTGTCCTCAAATTTGGAAGGACCTGTACTATCTCAACGCATCCCCACTAGGATTTGGACTGGGAAGGATTACTCCTCCTTGACTTTCCTCAACTTCTGCCTTTATCTCCAACCTTTTAAGTTGATTTTCTCTCTCTCTTTCTTCCCTTTTCCTTTTCTTCCCCTGCTAATCTTTACATTTCTACATCAAGTTTCCTCATTTCAATTTGTTTTTGAAAAGCACTTTATTCACCTTTTCCCTGCATCTCCATTTTTAAAAATTCCCTCTCTAATGCTTTTTCCTCTCATTCCAACTTCCTCATTTCCCTCTCATGCTTGAACCGCAACGGAATTATCTCCAGATTGGTTTCGTCACCATAAAGTGCACCTGATGCTACATCAGCTGGACTACTTGCTCGTGGGATCGCCTGTGTTTCTAACAGACCCAAGCACTTGACTAATACAACATATATCTCTGCCTTCTTAGCTTTAACCAGCACCTCTACTTTTAATTCACTTGCCAATGACTATTACACTTGAAATACATTTGTAATCTGAGCCAAATCAGAATTCCCATATTCCTTTCAGGAACACACTACTGCCTGTTGCCAATTACAAATTTTGCCGAGCATTTCAGTAAAAAATGCTTGATTCACCAAATTCTCAATCAGTGAATGTGATACTCAATAAACAGCTCATCTACAAGGTAACATAGAACATAGAAAATACAGCACAGAACAGGCCCTTCGGCCCACAATGTTGTGCCGAACCTTTGTCCTAGATTAATCATAGATTATCATTGAATTTACAGTGCAGAAAGAGGCCATTCGGCACCCTGAGTCTGCACCGGCTTTTGGAAAGAGCACCCTACCCAAACTCAACACCTCCACCCAACACCAAGGGCAATTTTGGACACTAAGGGAAATTTATCATGGCCAATCCACCTACCCTGCACATCTTTGGACTGTGGGAGGAAACCGGAGCACCCGGAGGAAACCCACGCAGACACGGGGAGTACGTGCAGACTCCGCACAGACAGTGACCCAAGCCGGGAATCGAACCTGGGCCTGGGACCCTGGAGCTGTGAAGCAACTGTGCTATCCACAATGCTACCGTGCTGCCCTTAAGAACAAATAAATCTATACTATATCATTTTACCGTAATCCATGTACCTATCCAAAAGCTGCTTGAAGGTCCCTAATGTTTCCGACTCAACTACTTCCACAGGCAGTGCATTCCATGCCCCCACTACTCTCTGGGTAAAGAACCTACCTCTGATATCCCTCCTATATCTTCCACCTTTCACCTTAAATTTATGTCCCCTTGTAATGGTTTGTTCCACCCGGGGAAAAAGTCTCTGACTGTCTACTCTATCTATTCCCCTGATCATCTTATAAACCTCCATCAAGTCGCCCCTCATCCTTCTCCGTTCTAATGAGAAAAGGCCTAGCACCCTCAACCTTTCCTCATAAGACCTACTCTCCATTCCAGGCAACATCCTGGTAAATCTTCTTTGCACGTATTCCAAAGCTTCCACATCCTTCCTAAAATGAGGCGACCAGAACTGTACACAGTACTCCAAATGTGGCCTTACCAAAGTTTTGTACAGCTGCATCATCACCTCATTAAATTCAATCCCTCTGTTAATGAACGCGAGCACACCATAGGCCTTCTTCACAGCTCTATCCACTTGAGTGGCAACTTTCAAAGATGTATGAACATAGACCCCAAGATCTCTCTGCTCCTCCACATTGCCAAGAACTCTACCGTTAACCCTGTATTCCGCATTCATATTTGTCCTTCCAAAATGGACAACCTCACACTTTTCAGGGTTAAACTCCATCTGCCACTTCTCAGCCCAGCTCTGCATCCTATCTATGTCTCTTTGCAGCTGACAACAGCCCTCCTTGCTATCCACAACTCCACCAATCTTCGTATCGTCTGCAAATTTACTGACCCACCCTTCAACTCCCTCATCCAAGTCATTAATGAAAATCACAAACAGCAGAGGACCCAGAACTGATCCCTGCGGTACGCCACTGGTAACTGGGATCCAGGCTGAATATTTGCCATCCATCACCACTCTCTGACTTCTATCGGTTAGCCAGTTCGTTATCCAACTGGCCAAATTTCCCACTATCCCATGCCTCCTTACTTTCTGCAGAAGCCTACCATGGGGAACCTTATCAAATGCCTTACTAAAATCCATGTACACTACATCCACTGCTTTACCTTCATCCACATGCTTGGTCACCTCCTCAAAGAATTCAATAAGATTTGTAAGGCAAGACCTACCCCTCACAAATCCGGCCTGACTGTCCCTAATCAAGCAGTGTCTTTCCAGATGCTCAGAAATCCTATCCTTCAGTACCCTTTCCATTACTTTGCCTACCACCGAAGTAAGACTAACTGGCCTGTAATTCCCAGGGTTATCCCTCGTCCCTTTTTTGAACAGGGGCACGACATTCGCCACTCTCCAATCCCCTGGTACCACCCCTGTTGACAGTGAGGACGAAAAGATCATTGCCAACGGCTCTGCAATTTCATCTCTTGCTTCCCATAGAATCCTTGGATATATCCCGTCAGGCCCAGGGGACTTGTCTATCCTCAAGTTTTTCAAAATGCCCAACACATCTTCCTTCCTAACAAGTATTTCCTCGAGCTTACCAGTCTGTTTCACACTGTCCTCTCCAACAATATGGCCCCTCTCATTTGTAAATACAGAAGAAAAGTACTCGTTCAAGACCTCTCCTATCTCTTCAGACTCAATACACAAATCTTCTGCTACTGTCCTTGATCGGACCTCCCCTCCCTCTAGTCATTCTCATATTTCTCACATATGTGTAAAAAGCCTTGGGGTTTTCCTTGATCCTACCTGCCAAAGATTGTTCATGCCCTCTCTTAGCTCTCCTAATCCCTTTCTTCAGTTCCCCCCTGGCTATCTTGTATCCCACCAATGCCCTGTCTGAATCTTGTTTCCTCAGCCTTACATAAGTCTCCTTTTTCCTCTTAACAAGACATTCAACCTCTCTTGTCAACCATGGTTCCCTCACTCGACCATCTCTGCCCTGCCTGACAGGGACATACATATCAAGGACACGTAGTACCTGTTCCTTGAACAAGTTCCACATTTCACTTGTGTCCTTCCCTGACAGCCTTTGTTCCCAACTTATGCACTTCAATTCTTTTAAAAAAAAAATATTTTATTGAAAATTTTTGGCCAACCATCACAGTACATTGTGTATCCTTTACACAGTAATATAACAATATAAATAACAATGGCCAGTTTTATAAACAAGAAATAAATAATATATAAACAAAAACAAAACTAAATGGCAACTGCCTTGTCCCAGATAAATAGTCTCCAAAAATATGTTTTAACAGTCCAATATACAATTATCTATAACACCAACCTATACATATTATACTTATATATTAACATCCCTGAGAATCCCTCTGGTCCCCCCCCCCCCCCCCCCGGGCTGCTGCTGCTGTCTTCTTCTTTTCCACTCCCTCTATCTTTCTGTGAGGTATTCGTCGAACGGTTGCCACCGCCTGGTGAACCCTTGAGCCGATTCCCTCAGGACGAACTTAATCCGTTCCAGCTTTATAAACCCTGCCATGTCATTTATCCAGGTCTCCACACCCGGGGGCTTGGCTTCCTTCCACATCAACAGTATCCTGCGCCGGGCTACTAGGGACGCAAAGGCCAAAACATCGGCCTCTCTCGCCTCCTGCACTCCCGACTCTTGTGCAACCCCAAATATAGCCAACCCACAGCTTGGTTCGACCTGGACCCCCACTACCTTCGAAAGCACCTTTGTCACCCCCACCCAAAACCCCTGTAGTGCCGGACATGACCAGAACATGTGGGTGTGATTCGCTGGGCTTTTCGAGCATCTCGCACACCTATCCTCTACTCCAAAAAATTTGCTAAGCCGTGTTCCAGTCATATGCGCCCTGTGTAACACCTTAAATTGTATCAGGCTTAGCCTGGCACACGAGGACGATGAGTTTACCCTACTTAGGGCATCAGCCCACAGCCCCTCCTCAATCTCCCCCCCCCCCAGCTCTTCTTCCCATTTCCCTTTCAGCTCGTCTACCATAATCTCCCCCTCGTCTCTCATCTCCCTATATATGTCTGACACCTTACCGTCCCCCACCCATGTCTTTGAGATCACTCTGTCCTGCACCTCCTACGTCGGGAGCTGCGGGAATTCCCTCACATGTTGACTCGTAAAAGCCCTCAGTTGCATCTCCCGGAATGCATTCCCTTGGGGCAACCCATATTTTTCGGTCAGCGCTCCCAGGCTTGCAAACGTCCCATCTACAAATAGATCTCTCAATTGTGTTACTCCTGCTCTTTGCCATGTTCCAAATCCCCCATCCATTCTCCCCGGAGCAAACCTATGATTATTTCTTATCGGGGACCACACCGAGGCTCCCGTCTTTCCCCTATGCCGTCTCCATTGCCCCCAAATTTTCAGAGTAGCCACCACCACTGGGCTTGTGGTGTATTTCTTCGGTGAGAACGGCAACGGCGCCGTCACCATGGCTTGTAGGCAAGTCCCCCTACAGGACGCCTTCTCCAATCTCTTCCACGCCGCTCCCTCCTCTTCTCCCATCCACTTACATACCATTGAGTTGTTGGCGGCCCAGTAGTACTCACTCAGGTTCGGTAGCGCCAGCCCCTCCCTATCCCTACTACGCTGCAAAAATCCCTTCCTCACTCTCGGGGTCTTCCCGGCCCACACGACTCATGATACTCTTCTCAATCCTTTTGAAAAAAGCCTTTGTGATCACCACCGGGAGGCAATGAAACACAAAGAGGAATCTCGGGAGGACCACCATTTTAACCGCTTGTCCCCTCCCTGCCAGTGACAGGGATACCATGTCCCATCTCTTGAAGTCCTCCTCCATCTGTTCCACCAACCGCGTTAAGTTTAACCTATGCAATGTACCCCAATTCTTGGCTATCTGGATCCCCAAGTAGCGAAAGTCCCTTGTTACCTTCCTCAGCGGTAAGTCCTCTATTTCTCTGCTCTGCTCCCCTGGATGCACCACAAACAGCTCACTTTTCCCCATGTTCAGCTTATATCCTGAAAATTCTCCAAACTCCCCAAGTATCCGCATTATCTCTGGCATCCCCTCCGCCGGGTCCGCAATATACACCAATAAATCGTCCGCGTAAAGAGATACCCGGTGTTCCTCTCCTCCCCTGAGTACTCCCCTCCACTTCCTGGAACCCCTCAATGCTATTGCCAGGGGCTCAATCGCCAGTGCAAACAATAATGGGGACAGAGGACATCCCTGCCTCGTCCCTCTATGGAGCCGAAAATACGCAGACCCCCGTCCATTCGTGACCACGCTCGCCATCGGGGCCCTATACAACAGCTGTACCCATCTAATATACTCATCTCCAAAGCCAAATCTCCTCAACACCTCCCACAAATAATCCCACTCCACTCTATCAAATGCTTTCTCGGCATCCATCGCCACCACTATCTCCGCTTCCCCCTCTGGTGGGGGCATCATCATTACCCCTAGCAGCCTCCGTATATTCGTATTCAGATGTCTCCCCTTCACAAACCCAGTTTGGTCCTCATGGACTACCCCCGGGACACAATCCTCTATCCTCATTGCCATTACCTTGGCCAGTATCTTAGTGTCTACATTTAGGAGGGAAATAGGTCTATAGGACCCGCATTGCAGCGGGTCTTTTTCCTTCTTTAGGAGAAGCGATATCGTTGCCTCTGACATAGTCGGGGGCAGCTGTCCCCTTTCCTTCGCCTCATTAAAGGTTCTCATCAGTATCGGGGCAAGCAAGTCCACATATTTCCTGTAAAATTCGACTGGAAATCCATCCGGTCCTGGAGTCTTTCCCTCCTGCATACTCCTAATTCCTTTCACTAATTCCTCTATCTCGATCTGTGCTCCCAGTCCCACCCTCTCCTGCTCCTCCACCTTAGTAAATTCCAGCCGGTCCAGGAAGCACATCATTCTCTCCTTCCCATCCGGGGGCTGAGCTTCGTATAATCTTTTGTAGAATGCCTTGAACACTCCATTCACTCTCTCCGCTCCCCGCTCTATCTCTCCTTCCTCATCCCTCACTCCCCCTATTTCCCTCGCTGCTCCCCTTTTCCTCAATTGATGGGCCAGCAACCTGCTCGCCTTCTCCCCATACTCATACTGTACACCCTGTGCCTTCCTCCACTGTGCTTCTGCAGTACCCGTTGTCAGCAAGTCAAATTCTACGTGTAACCTTTGCCTTTCCCTGTACAGTCCCTCCTCCGGTGCCTCCGCATATTGCCTGTCCACCCTCAGAAGTTCTTGCAGCAACCACTCCCGTTCCCTACTCTCCTGCTTTCCTTTATGTGCCCTTATTGATATCAGCTCCCCTCTAACCACTGCCTTCAGCACCTCCCAGACCACTCCCACCTGGACCTCCCCGTTATCATTGAGTTCCAAGTATTTTTCAATGCACCCCCTCACCCTTAGACACGCCCCTTCATCTGCCATTAGTCCCATGTCCATTCTCCAGGGTGGATGCCCTTCTGTTTCCTCCCCTATCTCCAAGTCTACCCAATGTGGAGCGTGATCCGAAATGGCTATAGCCGTATACTCCGTCCCCCTCACCTTCGGGATCAACGCCCTTCCCAAAACAAAAAAGTCTATTCGCGAATAAACTTTGTGGACATTGGAGAAAAACGAAAACTCCTTACTCCTAGGTCTACTAAATCTCCACGGGTCTACTCCTCCCATCTGCTCCATAAAATCTTTAAGCACCTTGGCTGCAGCCGGCCTCCTTCCAGTCCTGGATCTCGACCTGTCCAGCCCTGGCTCCAGCACCATATTAAAATCTCCCCCCATTACCAACTTTCCCACCTCTAGGTCCGGGATGCGTCCTAGCATGCGCCTCATAAAATTGGCATCATCCCAGTTCGGGGCATATACATTTACCAAGACCACCGCTCTCCCCCCCCCCCCCCCCCCCCCCCCCCCTTGTCGATTAGCCATCCCCTTTTCCCAGCTCCTCACCCGGTTCCCACGCAGCTGAGTCCCCCCCAGGCGGTGCCCCCCCGCCCACCCCACCCCATTCCGGCTCCCCCCTCTCCCCAGCAGCAGCAACCCCGTAACTCCCCCCTCTAGATCCCCCACTAGCGTAGTTACACCCCCCATGTTGCTCCCAGAAGTCAGCAAACTCTGGCCGACCTCGGCTTCCCCCCGTGACCTCGGCTCGCACCGTGCGACTCCCCCTCCTTCCTGCTTCCCTATTCCCGCCATGATTATCATAGCGCGGGAACAAAGCCCGCGCTTCCCTTTTGGCCCCGCCCCCCCATGGCCAACACCCCATCTCCTCCACCTCCGTTCCTCCCTCCACCACCAACTGTGGAAGAGAGAAAAGTTACCGCATCGCAGGATTAATAACATAAAACTCATCTTTCCCCCCCTTTTTCCCCCCTCTTCGCCCCCCATACTCGCCCCACCACTTTGTTTCAAATGTTCTTTTTTAATAACCCGCTTATTCCAGTTTTTCTTCCACAATAAACGTCCACGCCTCATCCGCCATCTCAAAGTAGTGGTGCCTCCCTTGATATGTGACCCACAGTCTTGCCGGTTGCAGCATTCCAAATTTTATCATCTTTTTGTGAAGCACCGCCTTGGCCCGATTAAAGCTCGCCCTCCTTCTCGCCACCTCCGCACTCCAGTCTTGATATACGCGGATCACCGCGTTCTCCCACCTACTGCTCCGAGTTTTCTTTGCCCATCTAAGGGCCATCTCTCTGTCCTTAAAATGGAGGAATCTCACCACTATGGCTCTCGGAATTTCTCCTGCTCTCGGTCCTCGCGCCATCACTCGGTATGCTCCCTCCACCTCCAGCGGACCCGCCGGGGCCTCCGCTCCCATTGACGAGTGCAGCATCGTGCTCACATATGCCCCGACGTCTGCTCCTTCTGCACCTTCAGGAAGACCAAGAATCCTCAAATTATTCCTCCTCGCGTTATTCTCCAGCACCTCCAGTCTTTCCACACATCGTTTATGGTGTGCCTCGTGCATCTCCGTCTTCACCACCAGGCCCTGTATATTGTCCTCGTTCTCGGCAGCCTTTGCCTTCACGACCCGAAGCTCCCGCTCCTGGGTCTTTTGCTCATCCTTTAGCCCTTCGATCGCCTGTAATATCGGGGCCAACAGCTCCTTCTTCATTTCCTTTTTAAGTTCTTCCACGCAACATTTCAAAAACTCTTGTTGTTCAGGGCCCCATGTTAAACTGCCACCTTCCGACGCTGTCTTGGTTCTTGCTTGCCTTCCTTGCCGCTGCTCCAAAGGATCCACTGCAATCTGGCCACTTCCCTCTCCTTTTTCCATCCGTTTCCAGGGGGGATTCCCTTCTGGTTTACCGCACAGTGCTTCTAGCCGTTAAAATTGCCGTTGGGGCTCTTAAGAGCCCAAAAGTCCGTTCCACCGGGAGCTGCCGAAACGTGCGACTGGTCATCGCCGCACCCGGAAGTCTATGCACTTCAATTCTTGTCTGACAACATCGTATTTACCCTTCCCCCAATTGTAAACCTTGCCCTGTTGCACGCACCTATCCCTCTCCATTACTAAAGTGAAAGTCACAGAATTGTGGTCACTATCTCCAAAATGCTCCCCCACTAACAAATCTATCACTTGCCCTGGTTCATTACCAAGTACTAAATCCAATATTGCCCCTCCTCTGGTCGGACAATCTACATACTGTGTTAGAAAAGCTTCCTGGACACACTGCACAAACACCACCCCATCCAAACTATTTGATCTAAAGAGTTTCCACTCAATGTTTAGGAAGTTGAAGTCACCCATGACTACTACCCTGTGACTTCTGCACCTTTCCAAAATCTGTTTCCCAATCTGTTCCTCCACATCTCTGCTACTATTGGGGGGCCTATAGAAAACTCCCAACAAGGTGACTGCTCCTTTCCTATTTCTGACTTCAACCCATACTACCTCATTAGGGTGATACACCTCGAACTGCCTTTCTGCAGCTGTTATACTATCTCTAATTAACAATGCCACCCCCCCCCACCTCTTTTACCACCCTCCCTAATCTTATTGAAATATCTATAACCAGGGACCTCCAACAACCATTTCTGCCCCTCTTCTATCCAAGTTTCCGTGATGGCCACCACATCGTAGTCCCAAGTACCGATCCATGCCTTAAGTTCACCCACCTTATTCCTGATGCTTCTTGCGTTGAAGTATACACACTTCAACCCATCTCCGTGCCTGCAAGTACTCTCCTTTGTCAGTGTTCCCTTCCCCACTGCCTCATTACACGCTTTGGCGTCCTGAATATCGGCTACCTTAGTTGCTGGACTGCAAATCCGGTTCCCATTCCCCTGACAAATTAGTTTAAACCCTCCCGAAGAGTACTAGAAAACCTCCCTCCCAGGATATTGGTCCCCCTCTGGTTCAGATGCAACCCGTCCTGCTTGTACAGGTCCCACCTTCCCCAGAATGCGCTCCAATTATCCAAATACCTGAAGCCCTCCCTCCTACACCATTCCTGCAGCCACGTGTTCAACTGCACTCTCTCCCTATTCCTAGCCTCGCTATCACGTGGCACCGGCAACAAACCAGAGATGACAACTCTGTCTGTCCTGGCTTTTAACTTCCAGCCTAACTCCCTAAACTTGTTTATTACCTCCACACCCCTTTTCCAACCTATGTCGTTGGTACCAATGTGCACCACGACTTCTGGCTGCTCCCCCTCCCCCTTAAAGATCCTGAAGACACGATCCGAGACATCCCTGACCCTGGCACCCGGGAGGCAACATACCTTCCAGGAGTCTCGCTCGCGACCACAGAATCTCCTATCTATTCCCCTAACCATTGAATCTCCTACTACTATTGCTCTTCTATTCTCCCCCCTGCCCTTCTGAGCCCCAGAGCCAGACTCAGTGCCAGAGACCTGGCCGCTGGGGCCTTCCCCCGGTAGGTCATCCCCCCCAACAGCATCCAAAACGGTATACTTGTTTTGAAGGGGAACGGCCACGAGGGATCCCTGCACTGTCTGCCTGTTTGTTTTTTTCCCCCTGACTGTAACCCAGCTATTCTTGTCCTGTACCTTGGGTGTGGTTACCTCCCTGTAACTCTTCTCAATCACCCCCTCTGCCTACCGGATGATCCGAAGTTCATCCATCTTCAGCTCCAGTTCCCTAACACGGTCTTAGAGGAGCTGAAGTTGGGTGCACTTCCCGCAGGTATAGTCAGCGGGGACACCGGTGCTATCCCTCACCACCCACATCCTACAAGACTTTGAGATGCGTGTTATATCCCTGCTGGAACTTGTATATCCTATTATTGTTTGGGTTTTGAAATTCAGTCATTTCTAAGTGTCCTACCTGGCTTGCCATTGACATATGACATCTGCTATGAGGGAGTTTCTGGGAAACCATGGGCTGGATTCTCCGATTTTGAGACTAAGTGCTGATGCCGGCGTGGGAACAGTGGCGTTTTCCGCCCAAAAACACGGCACAACACCTCCACCGATCCTCCATCTGGTGGGGGGCTAGCAGGCACGCAGCGTAAAGCCCCCGGCTCTAGCTGGATATGGCTGGAGAATTGCCGTGGCCGTGCATGCGCACAGCGACGGCCTGCAGTGGCCGCGCCATGCAACATGGCTGCGGCCACGTGCAAACCTGGCCTGCCAAATAGTGTTCAGGCCAGGCTCACCACACCCCCATCACTGCACCCCGCCCCCGCCAAAGCCTCCCCTGCCCACCCGACTGTGGCAGCGCTGGACTCAGTCCGCAGCCGCCACGCCGGTTTGCGGAAAAAAATAGCATGAGTGACCTATGCCGTCGGGAACTCGGCCTATCGGGGGCGGAGCACGGGGGAGGTCCTCGGGTGACATCCTGAGGCCGTCCATACGGCGTGCTGTTTTGGAGGGGGCAGAACATCGCAAAAGCGGCGCCGCCCCCGATTTCAGCGCCAACGGGGATTCTCCGGCCAATCGCTGAACGCGATTTCTGCTTTTGAGAACATAGCATGGTATTAGAAGTGTAGCTGTGATTGAGTTTTGACAGGTTAAAAGAGAAGCTAAGGCTACTAAAAGAGGAAGTGTTCTACCCTGCTAAAAGCTGCTGAACAAAAAAAACAAGGAAAAACTAACCTGAACTGAAGGCTGCAGGTAAAATACTGGGTGAGACCAAAAAAACCTGAAAATTTTCCACTCCCAGGTGTTGTCGAAATGCAAGGAGAAATGTGGCAGAACTGGCCGTTTATCCAGTTTCAATGGTAAAACTAGGAAATCGCAACAAATGTAATTAACAAGCTGGAGCCGATATGACAAACTGGAGTACTCTTAACACTTCTGGGGAGAGACTGCTACAAGTTATATTCCATCGTAAATCTATCCGAAGAACAGAAAAAACAAGACTACAGAAATTTTGAAGACCTTGCAGAGACTCTTGGAACCCCAAGTGAATGTAATTTATGAACAATGTGCTCAAGGTGAAAAATAGTCCATTGATCAGTATGTAACTGCAGTAACACAGCTTGCAGAATCATGTGAATTTTGGCAACTAAAATATGATCCATTAAAGATAGAATTGTTCTAGGCATAAGAGATCCAACAGCGAGAGCAAGTCGACTGAGAGGAGAAACTTACTCTCAAGAAAGCGATAGACGCTTGCCGAAAGGATGCAAAACATCAACTGGAGCACACATATGGCAGAACAGACCATGAGGTGCATTATGCTGAGACATTCCTGGCCAAAAGAGCAGAATAATCCTGGTCAAAGGGCAGGATGCAAATACTGCGGAGGACATCATACAAAGAAAAGCAGTATTTTAACTGCAAGATGCTGAATAATTTCACACAAACGTGTTTGATACAAAGGAGCAACACAAATCTATACAGATGGCCACTGGAGAGATATCAGCGAAAGGCCTGATGAAGCATTATATGCCATACAACAGGTTGGTACATACAACAGGTTGGTACTATCAAGCCTATAGGTGGCCTACAAATGATCAAGACTATAAATGGTATATAAGATCTGATATAAAAGATCTATTAATATCAAGTGTAGAAATGGTTTGTGACTATTAGAATGATGGCAGAAGGAGAGCATTAAATGAACAAAAATGTCAGTGTGACATGCAACATCATGATCTTCACAGACCTTTACAAAGTGGCTCAACATGACAATCCAAAAATGAAGCCCTTGAAAGTAAGGTTGAGGCTGATGATGTTCGAAATGTAGGTGCCTTTTAACAGGTAAACCAGGACTAGCTTCAAAGTGAATTTAGAGTAGCTAATGCTCATTGGAACCTGTACTTAAGAACTGGATTTTTCCCCAATAGATGATTGTTCCTAGAAAGGGAGAGGATCCAGAAGGGAAGAGCGGAAAATTGTACTGGTCTACCATATAACAATTATGCAGTTCTGAAGCACTTATGCAGCCTAATTCGGTCAATGGATATCCACTTGTTAAAACGAGGCTATGTGATGGCGCAATAACCGAGGGGACACATTAGTCTGAGAGCCTAATGCAATGTTTTAGGAAGTTGGAATGAAATTAGAAGTAAAGACTTGGATTTAAAAAAGAAACTGGGGGCGGGGGGGATGTGGCGCAGTGGTTAGCACTGGGACTGCAGCGCTGAGGACCCCGGTTCGAATCCCGGCCCTGGGTCACTGGCCGTATGGAATTTGCACATTCTCCCCATGTCTGTGTGGGTTTCACCCCCACAACCCAAAGATGTGCAGGGTAGGTGGATTGGCCATATCTTTTTATTAAAACAGTCAAAAATATATACAAGGCCAAACGGTGCAAACACTCATTTTGTTTTGGAGAAACAGGATATCCTCCCCTCAGTACCAATGTACGGGATGGGGGAGTGGATACTCTGATTATTAAAACAGTTCACAACACGTTTCTACAAAAAACAAAATGGTACAGGCACTAAACTTTGCGCTGGAGAGACCAGATACCCTCACCTCTGTACCAACAGAAGGGAAAGGAAGGGGGGTGGTGGGGGGAGAGGGGAAAGGAGGGTGGTGGGGAGAGAGGGGAAAGGAGGGTGGTGGGGAGAGAGGGGGGAGGGGGGGAGGAGGGAGGCAGTTGGAGTGTTCGTGAAGGGGGGGGCCCAATAGGGCACTGCCTGAACTATCTACCGAGGCAGGAAAACAAAAGAAGCTTCAATTATGATGTGCCAGATTCTGGGAGTTCCCCAGAGGGGGTGAGGGGCGACATAGTGTCAGGCACGAGTGAGACCCGCACCTCGCTACAGAGCGTCTCGTGCACCCTGCGCTCCCGACACTGGACGGCTGACAGCCTTCGGACAATCGCCCTCCGGGCCCGAATCTTCCACCACACTGAGTGCAGCGGGCGACACGGACCTACCAACCAACTCAGGGGCTGCCTTGATCCCGCCACCGGGATCATCAACAGGCGGGATCTCCTCAGGGTCCCGGGCCAGCGGGAGACGGTGGCGCAGATGCCTGCTCCGCCCCCGCCACCTGGTCACTAGAAGGCCCCGAAAATAACTCCGGAAACAGGTCTGGGATGGTGGCAGAGGTGCCCAAAGACAGCGGTTGGGACAGAGGGTCTTCCAAACCATAACCCGCTAAGAACCTAAGAAGCAGGGGGTTATCGCTGACCCCCTACCCTGAGAAATTGAACAAGTCCGGGGTGCTAAATTGTACTGGGTGGAACGGGCCCTCTCGGTCCCATCCGACCCCGAAGCACCCTGCTCGGGGGACAGCGGCAGCTTCTGGGATTTCCTCACTATCACCCCCGCCTCTTTCCTTTCGGGGATTGGGCATCACATCGATGGAAAAGAACCTGGATTGACGCTGTTTGCGGGGCAGAGGGTCACACGCCGGGGAGACCTCTATTTCTGGAGGCCTCTCCAGGCTGACTCCTTGCCCCTCACTGCTTCTCTCCAGAATTTGTGGCTGGGACAGAGCACCCTCTGCTTAGAGGTCGCTCACCTCACTACTGCCACCCAGAGGGGCCCACGCAGAAGTGTCGCTGGGGCCCGGCATCCGATGGCAAAATGTCACCGGGCTGAGGGTGTGGCTGGGTGATGGTGGGGTGAGGCGTAACGGCTGCACCGGGTCAGTTGCCAGGGGCACTGGGTCAGTCAGAAGGACCCAAACCAGACCGCTGGCGAATCGCCCTGTTGGTCTTCCTCTCAGCCTTCCGGCCATGCGGCTGTCCCCTCACCTCCACGCCAGTGGAAGTAGAGGGGGCGCGGCATCATCAGCGGCGGTGTTAGAGGTGGGGCAATTTTTTCTAATATGTCCCACCTTGCAGGCGTGGCACCGCACGCCACCTGCGGACCAGAAGATGCAGTAGGTTTTGTCCCCAAAAGGGATCTCAAAAGTCCCTTCCAGGATCTCCTCCCGGGCCAGGCAAACAAAGACCTGGCACCGGAATGAGAAAATATGCTTGAGGGTGGGATCTTTTGAGGCCGAGCGGGAGAAGTATCACCCCTGACCGTACCTCCCCCAGTTGATGGAGGTGTGTGAGGAGGAGTACCGTGGGAATAAAAGGCGGGACATTAGAGAGGATAACTCTCTCGGCAGTGGCCTCCACCGCCAGGTCGATCCCGCCCACCGTGAGCCCTTTTTCCAGGGCGAGGTGGACCGCCCACTCAGCTCTCAAAAAGAAGACAGCTTTGCCATACACCTTCGAGGCTGCAACTATGGCCGAAGGGCCAACAACCTCGGCCATAGCACAGACGCAGGCCTCGATTGGCATGGTGGGGTGGGCATTGCACTTCACTCCAAGGTTTTGGGATATGATGCGAAACGGTGACGTAACCCCAGGAACAGTGGGGAGGGTGGAGGCCACCACTCCCGCATAGGTGGCTGTAGAGGGCCCCACCACCAGCGTAGGCAGCGTTGTTGCCATCCCGGTCATTGGTGGATGATAGGGGAGGGAAAGAGTAACTGAAGGGGGGGGGGGAGGCAATGGAGGATGGGGCACATGGGGACAGACCGCGGTGTGCCCCGAGTACAAGGGAGGAAAGGGGAGGGAGGAGCAGGAAGTTAAGGCACTAAAGGACAGGCCAGTGCCGAGGAAAGTCTTGCGGGCTGGTCCCCCAAAAGGTCTTCGATCCAACAGCGGGCGGGTGGGTGGGTGGGGGACAGGGTCTTCAGCCCAGCAAGGGCCCAGCAAAACAGTCCATGGATATTATCCCGTCTCGGCGTTATCGGCAGATGAAAACAAGATAAAGTCCAGTTGCACCAACCTTCTCCTCTTCGTCCCCTTCCCAGTGTTCTCCTGTTTGCTGGCAGGCCTCAGGCCCGAGGACTCTGTAGGTGAAACAGGCAGCAAACTGCAAACAGTCCCAGCTCCAAGGGCCTTGTAGATGGAACAGGCAGCAAACAGTCCTGGCCCCCCCTCCTCTCCTTCTGCTGCAGGCTCTGCAAATGCAGGGAGGCAGGCAGTGTTACGATCCAGTCCCAGGCTGGAACTCTATCCACTCCAGGCCAGCCCAAACCTTCATCTGTGAAGACTGCTTTGCCTCTCTTGCAGCTCCCTATAACATCCGGTGAGCTTCAGATAAACCAGGCAGCAGCAAATGTCATCCTTCCTTTCTCCTTCATCCAGGCAATTCAACTCTAGACATAGCAGCCAACAGAGAGAGCAGCTGCAGCCACTCAAGGTGGATTGGCCATGCTAAATTTCCCCTAAATTGGAGAAAAATAATTGGGTACTCTAAATTTATTTAAAAAAAGAAACTGCAAGTAGTAGTGATGAAAGGATGGCCTGAGAGCATCAAAGACACACATGTGTTGTCACAAGAACATATTGGGTATATGGAGATGAAATGACAGGCCAAGGTGGCATCTTGTACAAAGGAAATAGTCATCATCCTGAAGGAGATGAGAGATGTTGAAGCACATCCATGCAATCCTTCAAGGAATTAAATAGGGTCTGAGAAAGGTAAAAGGTGCTCTACTGGTCAAACATGAAAAGTGAGATTAAAGACCACATTAGCCAGTACAGTGCTTGTAACGAATACCAAGCTACACAAGTGAGAGCTCCATTGATGACATCTCGGGCTGGCCATGGTTGAAGCTAGGAGTAGACCTCTTCATTATAGTAAGAACTGATTCATCTTGATACTATAAGTTGCTATTCTAGCTACTGGGAGATAGGCCAACTGACTCTCACTATTTACTATTAACAATCTACCCATAGGGTTATGTGTAACCTACTTTTTCTTCCTGTTTGTAACGTTTAGACCTTTTTTTGCAGGAAATTGGCTGGGAAGTATCTTCCAAATGCATCCTAACATCTGTATCTAGACACTTAGTCTCTCAGCGCAAGAACATTAATCTCTGTTCAGAGGGACAATAGTGATTAATATAACGTTTCCTATTTAAAAAAATAATACACTGAAACATTTGATATCTGCTGGAAAATGTATTGAAGCTGCAATCACTGAGGTTAAAATATTATCATCCTTCACAATATTCAACCTAGTACAAATTTTCTGCTTGTGCAGTTTCAGTGGTACCTATTCTAGAATTGGTATCAGATCCAGAACAACTTAATTGAGATTCAAGAACTTTGATTCAACCTTAGTTTTTGTTTCTGAAGTACAATCAAAATACCATTAAATCGTAATTTTGTAAACATTTAATCCCTCCTCAGCATTGTTTATATATTTAATAAGATATATTTGCCACATTATTTTTGCAATAATATTCTGTGCAAGATCCCTAGTGTGACATGGGATTCAGGCTTCATACAGGAACACCATTTTATTCTGTGGGCTTTTCAAACCTCTGGTCTACTTTTCAGATGATCAGGTGCTATTAAATATAAACAAGCTTGTCTATTCCAGAACTGATGTTGATCTAACTAAGTGTTGCCTCAAAGTATAATATCTGTGATTATTAAGTAAGCACAAATGCCACTTTCAGAGAAGTGTGTAAAATGTAGTTAAAATTTCATAATCATATTGAGGGATCTGTTGTCAAGCACTTGTTCATGTGTAAACTTTCCCCTAATTTCCAGAAGAAACAAGTCAGGAATTGTGAAATACTGCTACTCACATAGTAGCCAAAGGTAAAACACTTGAGTGTATAAGCCTGCAAGTTATCCCATGCAACAAATAACTTTAATTGAAATGTGTTTTCTGCCATAATGTGTGACCCAAAACATTAAAGGATATACATTCAAAAATCCCAAAGTTTTTTTCCCTCCTTAAGATTCTTCTATGGTCGTGTAAAGGTCTTCTGTACCAAATGATATGTTGATCTATCACACACATGCTTACTTTGTGTCTATAATATTTGTAATATCTGGCATACATGTGGTCAAGCTTTTCATCTTTCTTGGCCACATGGGTGTGTACCATGGAGTACACTGGGCTACATCCAAAGTAAAAATCAGTGTTAATTTGTACATAAATCTCTAACTATTGGCACCAGCAGGTCCTGTTCTGATTGGGGATGTATTCGCCAGTGAGACAACAGTGTTAATAATAGGCCACTGGAATTCAAGACCAACATGATCCAAACAGGACAAATCAATAAATAAGAAATAGATGTGGAACTATAACTGAATTGCCAGTTAAGGCACACCAAAGCATTCTGACTTTATCCTTTTTCCTTTAATTCATTCATGGGATGTGAGTATCACTTGCAAGGTCAGAATTTATTGCTCATCCTAATTGCCTACTTGATCCTAAATGCATCAACTAATCCCCTGTCTGGCCTGACTAAGGAAGTAGCAAACTCCCATCCTGAACCATTTCAATCCAAGATGCAGCAGTCAGTTTCTTACTTGGCTGAACCTGTCATTGAAGGCAGTAACTACCTCCCTGCTTGACTCAATCTGCCTCTGAACTCCATAGCTATTCCCTCAACTTGACCCTGAGAGCAATTAAGACCAAAAGACGTAGGAGCAGAATCTAATCTGTTCAGTCACTCAATGAGATCACGAGTGATCTGATTTAATAATCCTCAATTCCACTTTCCCGCCTTATCCTCATAACCCTTGATTCCCAATCTGCCTAACTCAACCTTGAACATACTTAATGACCCAGCCTCTACAACTCTCTGCAGTAAAGAATTCCAGATTCACTACCCACTGAGAGAAGAAATTCCTCCTCATCTCCGTTTTAATTGGGTGACCCTTACCCTGAGATTATGCCCTCTGGTCCTAGATTTTCCCACAAGGGAAAACCAGCTCTCAGAATCTACTCTGTCAAGCCCCCTGAGATATCTATACCTTTCAATAAGGTCGCCCATCATACCTCTAAAGTCCAATGAGTAGAGGCCCAACCTACTCAACCTCTCCTCATGAGAAAATTCCTCCATTCCCAGAATCAACGGATCAACCTAGCCTCCAATGCCAGTATATATTTCATGAGAAAAGGGGACCAAAACTGTTCAGTGTTCCAGGTGTGGTCTAACTAGTGCCTTGTACAGTTTCTATTTTTATACTCCATTCCCTTTGAATTAAAGGACAACATTCCATTTACCTTTGCTATTACCTGTTGAACTTGCACATAACCTTTATGGACCCTCACCCAAACCCTCTGCGTTGCAGTTTTTTGCAGTCTTTCTCCATTTAAATAATATTCAGTTCCTTTAGTCTTCCTATCAAAGTACATAACTTCACATTTTCCTGCATTATAGTCCATCTGCCAGGTTTTTGCATACTTACTTAACCTGTCTATATCCCTCTGTACACTGTCATCCTCACTACTTGCCTTCCACCTATTTTTGTGTCATCTGCAACCTTGGTAATCGTACATTCACTTCCCTTGTCCAAGTAATTAATATATATTACCAAGCCAGCTTTTTATCTGACTCATTCCAACAACTGTTCACTTTCCCATTTTCTGTCAGTCTGCTGCCTCTGAGCTCCGCTCCCTGCTTTTCTAGGTAAGTGATGTCTAAAATGTTACTCACTAACCATGTGGTAAATTTGGAATCCAAATGTAGCAAATATGTTTTCCTGATTAGTTCATTAAAAATTGAAGAAGAGGCACTGTTATTGGGCATGCAATCTAAACATTCATATTTGCACCATGTATACACGTGCATTTTAACCATTTTATGGTGCCTTTGTGGGTAAAATGGTGGATGAAAAACAGAACGCTTAATTGTTTCCATCGCCATGAGTGCTTTAATTTCTTTGTTACTGAATAATGGGTATGTTTGTTAAGTAAATTATCTGTAAGGCTTTTGCTACTAAAATTAGTTTAGTATGGACAGTGTCACGGTTGATTTCTATTGAACAGCATTATTTTAGCCTAAAAGGATAGCATCACACCATCCCCTCCCCAGCCCAACCCTCCACCACTTCCCTTGGAAGATGTTTCCAATTATGCCAACATGGAAACATTATTTATCCCTTTATTGGAATGGATCACACATTAATTACACTGGCAGTAATTTCTGGGGATGAATAATATACTGTGGTCTTTGCCTGCATGGTGCTTACTAAAGCATGCTTTAAACTTTGAGGAATTCCATACAAATGGTCCATCCAGTCTTTACAATATTGGTAGCATGGTGCTTATTGCTTGCATGAACTAGTTTGTATTTTGCCAGTAATCGCTTGTTATAAAGAAGTACCTTAATTGTCATTTTAAATCAAATCTGCTGATGAACTAAATTCACTGTGATATTGTAACCCACTTGAAAGCTTTAATATGTACTTAATGTCTAGCACGGTTCTCAGAGGAAATTCAGGCTTTTGGCAATGTGCAGAGAATCTCGGGCTATTTGATCTCTGATATTTGTTTTTATTTTCTCTCATTTATTTTGGTGTGGATTTTCTTCTGTCCTTTATTTGATTAGTTTCATTTTATTCTTGCAAATTTATTTTCAAATCAACTCCACAGACCATTGGTAAGTTCTGTAATTGGTATTTGAATAATGTACTTTGTGACAAGTAATGATAAATATATGTTAAATAATAAATGTATTTTTACGTCTGTGCTTCACATTACTCTTGGTGATCAAAAATGTACTTCTAATATTTTCCCATTTTGTGTGTATGTATATGTGTCTCTTATCAGTACAGGTTTGTGATTTCAGAGTTTGTTTCTGGCCTTTTGAACTTTACTAGCGCAGGGTAATGGGGTGGCAGATTAGGCTGATGTAATTCAACTTCCAATTGTTCACCTTTCGCTTTTGATGAAAAAAACTAAGATTTCACTTAAGAGCTCCCTGTAAACCAACTAACACCGAGGGCTCACTTTATTAAATGTGTGTACCTCCGCTTCAGGCACAGCAGATTGGAACACCAGTGGACTATACCATCATATAGATTTTGAATATGAATGAGAGACTCCCACCTGGTTACTTTTATTCTGTATTTCAATGCTCTTCCATTTCCAAATGCCAATTCATATAAAGTATATCGAAAAAATAATGCACACAGGAAACTAAACTAAAAAGAAAACAAATAGGTTCTGACAAGCAATCACTGAAAACAATAGATGCAAATATCACTGTCTTTTAATAATGCCAGCACCAGTATGTTTAGCTTTCTGGTTAGCAAAAGTGTTCCCCACATTATCAATATTACGGGGAATGCTAAACGCAATAGGAAATTACAGAACATTGAGGGGGTGGGTAGAGAAGCAACATTGCTGAGATTTATGTCCAAAATATTTTCATTCACTATGGGGGGAAAAAAGTGAATGTGATCTTTGACTTTCTGTTTTTTCAATATATGGTGCAGAAATTATACGTCAGTTTCCAAAACTCATGTAGGTCATATTTTGCTTTATGTGCCATTATCAGTCAATATCTCTGTATAATGTTTACACTTCAGTCAGCAACCCTTAAAATTAGCTACTTACAAATCTGTCTTTCCGTGTTCTGAGTTACTGGCAAATTCAAACACTGCATGAAATATATTAAATACAATTTCTGCACAATAAATTATGTATGCAAACTATGTATACAAAACATGAATTGTTTTCTTTTCTAAGGAGACTTTATTTCAATTGTATTGTAAAAGAGAGTCTATAGCAATTGTACAAAGTGATAGTTTAGCTTATAACTTTATTAATCTGTCTTCTGTTGAGTGACCTGAACCAAAGCAACTGAGCTTGTAACATTTCAGCTGGGAATACAGATATTTTTCTTCCATCCAGTACATTCTGGATGATGGTCTGTATTAATATTGTAACCATGTCAAGCATGTAGTTTTCTTGTATATCCTTGCCCAGTAAAAGAGCAACATATTTTGATGAAAAAATAATTAGTTTATGGACAAAATTAGTGATACTCAGTGTTTACATGAAGCTGGTGGTTGTAATCCAGTCTCCTTCAATCTCTCATCCCAAACCCTTTTTATAAATACAGTAGTGCAAATTTTGTATCTTCAGAACAGTTGACAGAAGAAAGTACTTTACACAATTGAGATTGTGGAATTCACTTCCAAGGTTGTTGTTGAGGTCAAATCTATGATAACATGATTAGATTGCATTGATGAACAGAGGAAGTGAAGTTGAAGAGATATGGGAACACTTATTAAATATGATTAAAATGATTTGCTCACACCTAGAATAAATGCTGGAATGGACTAATTAGTGGAATGGCTTGTTAAACGTTAAAGGAAGCAAGCCATTCAAAGGGAAATACTAAATAATTTGAATTTGTCAAAAATAAAGTGGCTAATTTAGCAAAATGCGATAAAGCTTTAGTTTTTAATAAAGACAACATTAATTAGTGATTTGATCAGAAATGGGCTCATTTTGTTCTCCTGATATATTTTGGTTTATTTGCTCTGTTTTTATGAAGCAAATATCATCGTGGATCATTGTATGGAGACCAGAATATATATATGGGGCGGGATTCTCCGATGGCGAGTCAAGAGTGTCCGCGCCGTCGTGTTTCACGACAGCGCGAATGGGCCGCCGGCAGCATCGATTCAGGCCCTGAAAAAAGAGCAGCGCCGTCATCGCGCGATGCCTGGCTGACGCCATGCCACGTCATTTAATGTGTGCGATCCACGCACAGGCCCCAACAGAGAGAGATGGCTGAGCCCCGCCGTGCCGCTCCCAGGTACCGGGACAATGACTTGGAGGCATTGCTGGACGCAGTTGAAGAGCGCAGGGCGATCCTGTGCCCAAGACGTGGCCACTGGTACCCGGCCAGCATAGTCAAGCGCAGCTGGCGTGAAGTGGGCATCGCCGTCAGCGCTATGGGGCACACCCCCAGCTCTGGAGACCAGTGCCGCAAGAAGCTCCACGACCTCACGAGGGCTGCCAGGGTAAGTACCCCGAGAGCTCCCCCGGGCCACACCCCACCTCTCACTCCCCCCACCACCACCACCGGTAGCGCCGCCCCCGCCCACGCAGGAGGGGGGGGGCACCACGTTGCACCCAACCCACATGGGCACCCCCCCCCCTTGCAAACTGCCATGGCGTGGTGCCCAGTTTCCCCCCCCCCCTCAGTCATAATGTTGCCAACATCTGCGCGTCATGCTGCTGACCGCCTAACTCTGATGCTTCCCTCACCCCCCCCCCCCCCCCCCCCCCTCCGCAGGACAAGACAGCCCACAACTATTGTGAGCATGCAAGAACCGGAGGGGGGGGTGGGGTCAACTGTGCTGCACCCCCTCACCGTCCATGAGCAGAGGGCTCTGGATCTCGCTGGGGGAGCTGCCACCCGGGAGGTAGCGCCATGTCAGATCGGAGGCACAGTACCAAGTGAGACTCCCCTGCCTGGCTACACTCCCTCAGCCTCTCACTTCCACCCCCCCCTCACACTGCACCCCCTCATACATACATCCCCCTCACCTCCCCTCACACTCCACCCCTTCACACTGCCCCCTCACACCCGACTCCGCGTGTCTAACGATACATGCTTTATTGTGTATTCCAGGGCCAGCAGCCGATCATCCCGGAACGTCTCGGAGAAGCCCCCGCCGTCCAGGTCCAAGTTCATCCGTCCATAGGGACTCTCGCCAGGGAGGGGAAGGAAGACGGACAGGAGGGCCCTCTTCCGGGGCACAGGAAGCGGACGCACAGAGGACCGACTGAAACGACACTGGCGAACACAGGACGGACAGTCAGGACACTGACGGCCATGAGACGGACGAAGAGAGGACGGAGAGCCAGGACAGTGACGGACAGAGGATGGGGACTCTGGACAGTGACGCACAGAGGATGACCAGACAAATGATGGACAGACCGGACACGGCACCTCACATGGGCCGGGGACAACGTCCATCGGTCCAAGGCTCGACCCAGGAGACATGGGCCTTGCGTCACTGTTGTCACCCACACCCTCCACCATCGCAGATACACTCGCCTCGGTTGGGCACATTAGTGATGAGGCTTCTGGGACACTGACTGGTGCGCACCACACAGCCGAACCGGTACAGCAGGTGGAGGTAGGAGCAGCCGAGGGGCTGGACGGTCAGAGGGCAGGCCAGGCCCAGCACCCAGCTGCCGCCCAGACTGTTCCTGGGCTCCTGGACTTACCAGACCCACCCACAGACCCGATGCGTTTGGAAACCCAGGGAGTGGACAATGGGATGACGGCCGCCTTCCAGCATCTGCAGATGCAGTTGGAGGAGTCCATCCACGTCCAGGAGTAGGGACTGGTGCCGGTCATGGCTGCCACCCAGGCCGACACCGCATGGGTGGCGTCCACAATGTGCACGCGTCACCTTGTCATTGCTGCCGTGCTCTGGGGTCTGGCCCAGTCTCAGCAGGCCTTGGTCCAGTCCCAGCAGGCCATCGCTGAGCGCATCGGCGGCCTTGCGCACGTGCTGGATGGCATCGCACAAGCCCAGCGGGAGGTTGCACAGTTCCTGACAGGGATGGCGCACTCCCTGAGCTCCATCGCTGCGAATGTTCAGACCCTGGTCGATGCTACAGCGGGCCTCCAGGACTGGCAGCGCCAGGTGTTGGTGGTGCCACGGCACTTGTCTCTGCTCGCACCACCGTCCCATAGTGAGGCCCGGGGGCCACCGGACTCCCCAAGGGAGGAGGAGGTTCTGGGGCCCGACTCCAGCAAGAGAGGTCCCGGAAGACTCGGACTCCCCCTGTTCCGTCCCTGGTGCATCTGGTAGATGGGGCAGAACAGGGTGGCACCACGTCTGCCGAGCTGCCTGGCCAATCCAAGCCGAGCCGCCCCAGAAAACGCGCGCCGACGGGGAGCCACGTCGCAGGGCAGGAGTCTCAGCAGTCCGCCTCCACTCCTGCTGTATTGTCTGGGGAAACACCAAGGCGTAGTGGTAGGGCCCGTAAGGCAAAGAGGTTAGACACATAGTAAGCTGGCATAGGTGCAGGGCACAGCTTAGTTCTAGGGGCTAGGGCACTTGTATGTGAATGTCACTGTTAAAGTCACTGTTACAACAAACCTAGATGCCTCTGTGCTATATCCGGTGCCTGAGGGGTCATGAAGGGGACCGAGTGGCCCTGGGGTCGACGTTCGGTACAACGGTGAGGCCGGGTGCCCCCACCCCCCCCCAAAACACCCCGTCGTCCTCGGCACACCGTCGCCAGCTACCCCATATGGCCATGTGATGGAGTGTCCGTGACACATACAGGGACCACCTAGGTGGAGGGTGTAGCTGTGGCCATGAGTCAGACATTGTCTAACGATCCAGAGCTCACAGCTCTGTCAACATTCAACATGGCACTGATCACACCCGCTTACACAAGCAACTGTGTGAGACCATTCCATTGTGCCGCAGGTGTACGGTGCTGTGAAAGTGGTGGTGTGGGAGCTAGGGTTGTTGGATGGTGTGGGGGGTGCGTTTGGACGGAACAGTGGTGCAAGTGCCTTGCTCAGCGATGCCCTCCCCCTAGCTGATGAAACGTGTGGCGATCAACGCCTCGCATGCTTGCTCGCCAAGCCGGTGGCATCGTGCAGCCTCCCGGCTATATACAGCCCCCATGTCGTGTCTGTGCCCCCCCCCCCCCCCCGAGCATTGCGGCATCCTTCCCCAAGGAAGTTAGGGTACTACCTGTACCCTAACTCGCACCAAGTCCCATTTCCCCCATCACCTCTGTACTTGCTGGTCTACATTGACTCTCGTTCTGGCAACACCCCAATTTTAAAATCCTCATTCTAGTGTTCAAATCCATTCATGGCCTCATCCCTCACTATCTCTGCAATCTCATCCAGCCCGACAACCCTCTGAAATATCTGCATTCCTAATTTGACCACTTTGAATCTTTAATTTCATTCACTCCACAATCTGTTCCTATGCCTTTAGCTCTGAAATACCCTTCCTAAACTTCTATCCTCTTATCGCGCTTTCTTGAAATCTCATCTCCTTTGAAGCCTTCCTCTTTAACCAAGCTTTTGGTCACCTGTTATATTTGTTTATATGTTCAGTGTTATATTTTAACTCATAACAGACCCATCAATTTCCCTCTTTAGCTTTAACAAAGAGTCATCCAGACTCCTTAAAACCATAAGACATAGGAGCAGAATTAGGCCACTCGGCCCATCGAGTCTGCTCCGCCATTCAATCGTGGCTGATATTTTTCTCATCCCCATTCTCTTGCCTTCTCCCCATAACCCCTGATCCCCTTATTGATCAAGAACCTATCTATCTCTGTCTTAAAGACACTCAATGATTTGGCATCCACAGCCTTCTGTGGCAAAGAGTTCCACAGATTCACCACCCTTTGGATGAAGAAATTCCTTCTCATCTTTGTTTTAAAGGATTGTCCCTTTAGTCTGAGATTGTGGCCTCTGCTTCTAGTTTTTCCTACAAGTGGAAACATCCTCTCCACGTCCACTCTATGCAGGCCTCGCAGGATCCTAAGTTTCAATAAGATCCCCCCTCATCCTTCTAAACTCCAACAAGTATAGACCCAGAGTCCTCAATCGTTCCTCATACGACAAGCTCTTCATTCCAGGGATCATTCTTGTGAACCTCCTCTGGACCCTTTCCAAAGCCAGCACATCCTTCCTTAGATACGGGGCTCAAAACTGCTCACAATACTCCAAATGGGGTCTGACCAGAGCCTTATACAGCCTCAGAAGTACATCCCTGGTCTTGTATTCTAGCCCTCTCGACATGAATGCTAACATTGCATTTGCCTTCCTAAGTGCCGACTGAACCTGCACGTTAACCTTAAGAGAATAGTGAACAAGGATTCCCAAGTCCCTTTGTGCTTCTGATTTCCTAAGCATCTCCCCATTTCGAAAATAGTCATGTGCCTAAATTCCTCCTTCCGAAGTGCATAACCTCATTCTTTTCCACATGGTATTCCATCTGCCACTTCTTTGCCCACTCTCCTAGCCTGTCCAAGTTCTTCTGCAGCCCGCCTGCTTCCTCAATACTACCTGTCCCTTGACAGATCTTTGTATCATCTACAAACTTAGCAACAGTGCCTTCAGTTCCTTCTTTCAGATCATTAATGTATATTGTGAAACGTTGTGGTCCCAGCACCGACCCCTGAGGCACACCACTAGTCACCGGCTGCCATCTTGAAAATGACCCCTTTATCCCTACTCTCGGCCTTCTGCCAGTCAGCCAATCCTCTATCCATGCCAGGATCTTACCCTGAACACCATGGGCTTTTAACTTATTTAACAGTCTCCTATGCGGCACCTTGTCAAAGGCTTCTGGAAATCTAAATAAATCACGTCCACCGGTTTTCCTTTGTCTAACTTTCTTGTTACTTCCTCAAAGAACTCTAACCGATTTGTCAGACATGACCTCCCCTTGATGAAGCCGCGCTGACTCAGTCCTATTTTATCAAATGCTTCCAAGTACTCCACGATCTCATCTTTAATAATGCACTCTAAAATCTTACCAATGACCAAAGTCAGGCTAACCGGTCTATAAGTTTCAGTCTTCCCGGCTGGGTCACTGTCTGTGCAGAGTCTTCACGTTCTCTCCGTGTCTGCGTGGGTTTCCTCCCCGTGCTCCTGTTTCCTCCCACAGTCCAAAGATGTGCAGGTTAGGTGGATTGGCCATGATAAATTGCCCTTAGGGTCCAAAAAGGTGAGGTGGAGTTACTGGGTTACGTGGGCTTAAGTAGGGTGCTCTTTCCAAGAGCCGTGCAGACTCGATGGGCCGAATGGCCTCCTCCTGCACTGTAAATTCTATTATTCTATGATCTGATTACAGCTTCTCTCAAACTGCAGGGTAAATTCTATCGTATTGTGGTCACTGCTCCCTAAGTGTTCCTTCACCTTAAAAGTTCCCTACTCAAGTCTGCCTCATTACACATCACCAAATCCAGAATTGCCTGTTCCCTAGTAGGCTCTGTCACAAGCTGCTCCAAAAAAACATCTCTTAGACATTCCATAAATTCATTTTCTTGGGATCAACTACCGACCTGATTTTCCCAGACCATTTGCATATCAAAGTCCCCCATGATAACTGTAATATTGCCTTTTCTACATGCTTTTTCTATCTCCTGATTTATTTTCTGCCCCACATCCTGACTACTGCTAGGGGGCCTGTACATAACTCCCATCACTGTCTTTTTAACTTTGCAATTCCTCACCTCTACCCACAGAGATTCTATGCCTTCTCGAAACGTTAGCTCCCTTTTCTCTCCACAGATGCTGTCAGACCTGCTGAGATTGTCCAGTATTTTCTGTTTTTGTTTCAGATCCCAGCATCCACAGTAATTGCTTTTATCCCATAAATTGCCTTGGGATGATTTACTAGGTTAAAGACATTACATAAATGTAAGTAAATAAAAGCAAATTACTAGACAGACTCAGCAGGTTTGCGAGCATCTGTGGAGAGAGAAGGGAGCTAAAGTTTCGAATCTGGATGACTCTTTGCAAATGTAAGTAGTTGTTAACTATGATGGTGTGTGGGAGATTTCTTCATGCATTGAACGCATAAAACTTTGTTAAAGACTAAATCCATTAGATAGGTTCCTTGTGGCATGTTGATAAAAATATGTTTCCACATCTCAAGACTACTGGTAATTTTTCACATTGCTAAGAGCTTTCACATATATTCAGTAGGAATAATGATTAGAAGTTAAAGTGGCATTTGCCATTTGGCTATTTATCTGAGCTGGAAATGCTTGTACTATGAGGTGACAAATGTGGAATACATATTCTATTTTCCCCCAGTTTAGTATTCCTCATCTTGTGACCAGAAATTCACACAATGAGCAGAATAGTGATAAAACGGTGAAAAGTTCCCTATCAATGTTCTTGTTGCAGCTGAGATCTGAGGTATATTTTCTTTCAACAGGAAGCAAGGTAGTGGAGATAGTCTGAAGAGTCCTGACCTGCCAGAAGTCGGAGAGGATGAAGTTCTGTCATGAAGCTACATGTAATAACGAACATTATGCATGTTCTTCGGTTTCCTGAAGAAGATTGAGTCAGCTGCTGGGGGATGGCAGATGTGTCAGAGGCCAGATTAATGTGTTAGAAGGGCACTCAAGGAAGAAGTTCCCAGCAGCAGTCAAATCACAAGAAGTTTTAATGTCTTTTGTGGTTTTGCATGAAAATGCTTTGAAATGTTTAGTTGCCTGGAACACAGGTAATTTGGGCATAAGGCATGGGAATAGTGCTGTATGAGTACAGATGTTCAGTTTTAACATTTAAAATTTTTATACAAGATAATTTACTTTTTTAAAGTATCTGTGGTGCATTGAATCAAGGTAATTGTGCATGTTTCTTAAAGGCGCTATGGGGCCAGAATTTCTCCTTAAAATGGAGGACAATGTAGGTACTTGAAAAGTGATTTTTAACACCATAATATGAATGAAGATGCATATTCTAAAATGTTTACAATATTAGCTCAATGTTCAGATCTGGGTTTAATCTTTTTCAGCTCTATATTTACAAGGTAATATCCTCATCTAAAGTACTACAATATCAAAAAATAATGTACCTTATTAACCTAGGTTAGTTTTCATAATATTTCATAGGCTAGTTTATATGGGCCATATCGTTCATTCAACTTTATTTTGCTTCATAAAATGTAAAGTGGTGATTGTAGCAAAGACATTTTAATATTTTAATCCTTATTCCTAGTTGCCATAAATAATCGGACGTTCTTTGTAGAAGTGCCAGATCCCTAGATGAGCTGGTTTGCTTATTTTTAAAGTAGTTTACTTATGGAAAGTGTATTTAATGCATTATTAATCAGTATCACAATTTATTATAGCATTATTTAACCCAAGATTAAATATTGAAGTATAAAGAGGCCACAAGGTTGTCTGTAAAATTTGCCTCATCTTATGGGTATGGTCTCCCATTTTGGTTTTGATTATCAAATCTGTCTCCTTTTTTCATAAAAGCTGTACTTTGAAAGCAAAATGACAAGTGCAACAATTCCTTAGTTTTTTTTTCTTGATGGTGAGTACCAATTCTATGGTATGCAATGTGCTTCAATTAATCAATTGAATATTTTAGCAGAGGGCAGTTGCATACACTTGTTGTGAACTTTTCAAGGTGTTACTTCTAATGAAAGTTCTGTAGAGGACCACTGAGTCTTTCATAATACAGAGTATTAAGAGATTAAATAGAAATAGTTGTTAGAAGTTTTATTTGTAAATCCGTATAGAGGGAAAAATGCTTTACGGTCATGTGATTTTAATGCAATTGTGTATTACATTTATATAAAGACTTCCTGCTGTTAACGACTTCACCATTTGAGAATTATGAATATAAATTTTTAATGTAGAAAAACATTGTTATGTAGCTGCGTAAAACATGTTTGGGTAAAACCTCTCCTCCTTTAAGATGGTCTTTAAAACCTACCTCTCTGAGCAAGCCTTTAATCATTCATCCTAATATCTTCTTTGGCTGAATATAACATTTGTGTATGATTATGCTCATGTGAAGCACCTGGAACGTTTAGCAATGTGAAAGGTGCTGTGTTATTGCAAGTTATTGATGATGAAATATCTGTTCATACTTTGGAAACAAAGGACACCGTGGCCTTTTATCCTTTTGTGGTATTGACAATTTTTCAGTGCACAATTAAAAGTTATGATTATGATACATCGCTGCAATATTTCTCAAATGAATTGCCAAATATAATGTGTATTTAATGAAGCAGATTCTTATGCTTAAGTTTTATACAGTGGCCAAATATTATCTATTATGTACCAATGAAAATAGTAAATATACTTAATTATCAGTTACATCCATGCATACTTAGAATAGATGCTCTCCAAATTGTCTCTGATATTAAAACTTTGGCTCTGGCTGTTTCATCCAGTATTCCATTACTAAAAGCTTTTATTTTCCATGAATAGATAAAATAAGTAAATTAAATGCAAGCATTATCTAAAGTGTTGAAATACAGCCATTATTTGGGGAGCTGGAAGCACTGCATCTATTCAAATATAGTTAACTTTTCACTGTAGGTTGCATAGTAAAGTGATATTTGTGAAAATTATGTAATGGAAATGCTTGAAAAGTAATTTGTGTTGGGATTTTATTGATTCTAATCAGGCAGTTCTAAAACTTATTTATACTCTGCATTAAACTGTGTGATATTTTCATCATTAAAAACATTATGCTCATCTGTTACATCCTCCAGTCATTTATTGTAAATTTGAAGGACAGTTGACTTTGCGAGTCCTCTGTCAATAAAGTATGTTAATTTCTATAGAAATTACAACGCAAACATGCCATTCAGCCATGCCAGTCCACATGAGCAGTAGTTCTCATCCTATACACCAGCTCTGCATCCATATCAGCCATCAAAACGATATTTTAAAAGTTAAGATTAGGATATTCTTTATTAATGTAAACCAATTGTTCAAACAGTTTTAAGGGGCAGTACAGAAGCATAGTGGTTGGCACTATGGCTTCACAGCGCCAGGGTCCCAGGGTCGATTCCCGGCTTGGGTCACTGTCTGTGCGGAGTCTGCACGTTCTCCCGGTGTCAACGTGGGTTTCCTCTGGGTGCTCCGGTTACCTCCCACAAGTCTCGAAAGATGTGCTATTAGGTAATTTGGTCATTCTGAATTCTCCCTCTGTGTACCCGAACAGGCGCCGGAATCAAATAAAAATGCCAAAGATTGATGTTATTTAGGAAAAGATCTGCCAGAAAGGTTTTACATTTTAATTCAGTACTTCTAAAAGTTTTTCAGCAATTTAATCTTTTGGTGCATTTAATCACTTTGGTTTGTGAAAAAAGAGTCATGCGTACGGAGGTGAATCAATTAGTTTGTGTTCAGTAAATACCATTTACTGGTCTTGTAGGATGCTTTCTTGTGTTCTACACAGTGAATCTAACTGAAAGGAAGTCTGATAAACAGAAGTTGTGACCATAGTTTTATTTAAAACAGGTATTTTGACAAGCAGATCACTTCGGAGGATCACCAATCTGTTTTTTCTAGCTCACCTACACTCTTTAAAAAAAATTAAACTTTACATTTTCATGTTACTTCCTCACAATTCTCATTTTTTTCTAGGCCCCCCCATTCACTGTCTCCATCAAAATTTCTTCTTCAGTGGTAGGTCTCCGACATGTTCAGATTTCATGGCTGCCTTCAATGTCACTTCACAGCAAATAAATTCTCCCTTTTTTCTTACCATCATACTCAAAAATCGAGGTATCACGAACCAGAGGACACAGATTTGAGGTGATTGTCAAAGAACGAAGATGACACGTGAAGCATTAGAAGATAAAAATATAGGTGCAGGGTTACGGAGGAAGGGTAGGGGAGTGAGTAGCTGAATTGCTGTTCGAGAGCTAACATGGACTTGAAAGAAAGAATGACCGCTGTGCTGTAACAATTCTATGATTCTAATTACATTGCTAGTCCAGACAGAAACTGGAAAAAAAATATCACCTTTTGAGAATATGATCAATTTCCACATCGGTAGGATTTTAAATAAGTAGCCACCTGACTGGGAGATAACGGGAATTATAATATGGGTGAGCAGATAAGATTTGGTGCGGTGGAAGGCTTCAATGGGCAAACATTCTGAGCACTTTGGGAAGCTGGCTCCAACTCATTGGCTTCTTGGTTTTACTGAGTTTGGTTAAGCCAGCCCACTCCCAGTGGTGAATTGGTATTTTAAACGAGGTACTTTGCTGTTTTAATGTGGCCAGCTGGGTTTCCCAGCCTCCTTGGTAGTTGCAGTGAGGGAATGGCAGCTTCAGGGAGAATGCGCTTCTCAGCACTCTTTGTGGGCCAGGAGCAGTAGGGGTACTTCCATCTGGTCCTCCCAAGTGCCCCCACTATCAAATCCCTCCAACTCACCTGCCCTTCCCTACAATTCACCCGCAGGATCGGACCCTTTCCCCTGTCATGGTCAGAAATTAGACCTGTGGCCTCCTCCAAAATGCTACCCGCCCAAATGGAAACCAGAGTCAATTAGGTTGATTTCCAAGTGAGGAAACTGTCAGGGCAAAATCTCTCACGGTCTGGAGTTAAAGTTCCACAGCATATGAAGAAAGGCTGACTTCCAGGAAGCTACTGGAGCACCATTCTACACCCCCTCCAACACCACTCCCAGGGTGTCAGAAAGTAAAATCTCCCCTTATTACTCCCACCTTGGCAGTTTTTGTTCCACGTGAACAACAAAAATCTTAAGTCATATTCGGTAGATTTGGTTGTCTTTAATCACATTTTTAAAATGTTTTATCCAGGTGAAATAGTGGTGCTGAATTTCTTTTATTTTCAGAATCTACAAAGTAACAAAATTATACATTCCAGTATATAACACTTTTCCTTTAAAGTTGTTGATTAAGCTCTTCAAGTTAAGCTTATTAATAAAATGTATTTACAGCTTTAAAATGGACTTGTTAGTCAAGAGCCAAGAAGAAAAATTCAGTTGTGCAATTACAGATTACAGGACAGGTGTCAGGGTGTGTTTCCGGAATTCTGTATGGCTCCATATGAATCTTGGGATTCAATACCCTTTTAACATGAAATACAATGTTATTCACTTCCATAGATTTTGTTTGCTATAATTTTACAACCGGTAATAACTGTAATTCAAGAATTTTATACTTTTCTATAATCCTCCATCACACATGGTCTGATTCGAAGGAATGTTGCTTAAAATGTAACGTTTTGAGACTTCTGGTTGCGGCTATGCGGAGCTAAGTCGCACATTCGGCAGCTCCCGCAAAAAATGACTTTTGGGCTCTTTTCAGGGCCCCCAACGGCACTTTTTCGACATTTCCCGGTGTGGGAAGGAGTCTACAACAACTCCCCATCAGTATATAGCTTCAACTAGGAGCGGGGCAACAAAAAAGGTGGTGGTGGACCCGAAGAAGGTGCGAGGGAAGAAGGACAAAATGGCGGCGGGTGGAGACCAGGCAGCGTGGATGCAGTGGGCAGAAGAGCAGCAGGAGGGTATCCAGCGCTGCTTCAGAGAGATTAAAACGGACCTGCTAGAGCCGATGAAGGCGTCTATTGATAAGCTGCTGGAGACACAGACGGCCCAGGGAGTGGCGATCCGCGAGACTCGACAAAAGATCTCGGACAATGAGGACGAGATCTTAGGCCTGGGGGTAAAGGCGCTCCACAAGAAATGGCAGGAGCGGTTCGAGGAGATGGAGAATCGGTCGAGGTGGAAGAATCTGCGGATTCTGGGACTCCCGGAGGGGCTGGACGTGGGGGCCTATGTGGTCACCATGTTGAACTCGCTGATGGGGGCGGGGTCCTTCCAGAGGCCCCTGGAGCTGGAAGGGGCCCATAGAGTGCTGGTGAGGAGGCCCAAGGCTAACGAGCCTCCGGGGGCGGTGCTGGTGAGGTTCCATTGGTTCGTCGATCGGGAGTGTGTGCTCGGATGGGCCAAGAAGGAGAGGAGCAGCAGGTGGGAGAACGCGGAGGTTCGGATATATCAGAACTGGAGTGCGGAGGTGGCGAAGAGGAGGGCCTGGTACAATCTAGTGAAGGCGGTGCTGCATAGGAAGGCGGTGAAATTTGGCATGTTGCAGCCGGCGCAACTGTGGGTTACCTACAAGGACCGGCACCATTACTTTGAGTCTCCGGAGGAGGTGTGGGCCTTTGTTCAGGCCGAGAGGTTGGACACAGATTGAGGGTCTGGACGGGTGATTGGGGACTGCGGTTGATATGCTACGTTTATTTTTGTTTTGAGGGGGGGGGGCCTTTGTATTGCTCCGGGTTTCTTTTTCTTTGTTTTTTCTCTTTTGGGTTGGTGAGGGTGGCTGGGGCGGGTTGGGCACTGTTTTGGTTGGGTTGGTCGGGGGGGCTCTTGGAGGTGAGATGGGGCCCCGCGGGGGAGGGGGAGGCCCGAGCCAGGGGTGAGGGGACCGGGCCTGTAAAAGGACCTGCGTCAGAGGTGGCAGGGCCTGGTAGGTGGAAAGCGCGGGCATTTTCCCGTGCTGAAGACTGGAGGGGGTGGGGCCGGGGCGGGGAAGCGAGGGTTATTTCCCGCGCTTAGAACGGAAGGGGGAGGGGGAGAGCCTATGGATGGGGACGGGAGAGGAGGGTGTGCCACACAATGGGAGGAGTCGACGGAGAAGCGGGAGTGGCCGGGGTCGGCAGGCGTCAGCTGACTTGCGGAAGTGCAATGGGGGGAGTAAATCAGCTAGGATGGGTCCTAGCCACGGGGGGGGGGGGGGGGGGGGGGAAATCGAGTTGCTGCTGCTATGGACAAGGAGGAGCTGGAGCGAGTGGGGGGGGGCGCAAGACGGAGGTATGCCGCTGTGGGGAACGGGCCGAGTGTGGGGTGCGGGCGCGTGGCTGGCCGGCGGGGGAGGGGGGTGGGTAGCCCCCTGATCCGGCTGATAACCTGGAATGTAAGGGGACTGAATGGGCCGGTTAAGCGGGCCCGCGTGTTCGCGCACCTGAAGGGGCTCGAGGCGGATGTGGCTATGCTTCAGGAGACCCACCTGGAGGTGGCAGACCAGGTAAGATTGAGGAAAGGGTGGGTAGGTCAGGTGTTTCACTCGGGGCTGGATGCCAAAAATCGAGGGGTGGCGATCTTGGTGGGAAAGAAGGTGTTGTTTGAGGCGTCGAGCATTGTGGCAGATAATGGCGGCAGGTACATAATGGTAAGTGGTAAGTTGCAGGGAGAGAGGGTGGTACTGGTCAATGTGTATGCCCCGAACTGGGACGATGCGGGTTTTATGCGGCGTATGTTGGGTCGGATCCCAGACTTGGAAGTGGGGGGGCCTGATAATGGGGGAGACTTTAACACGGTGCTGGATCGCTCCAGGTCTAGGACGGGTAGGAAGCCAGCGACGGCTAGAGTGCTGAGGGGGTTTATGGACCAGATGGTAGGGGTGGACCCTTGGAGATTTGCAAGGCCGGTGGCTAGGGAATTTTCATTCTTTTCACATGTCCATCAGGCTTATTCCCGAATTGACTTTTTCATCTTGAGTAGGGCGCTGATAGCGAGAGTAGAGGATACTGAGTATTCGGCAATAGCCATTTCGGACCACGCCCCGCATTGGGTGGACTTGGAGATGGGGAGGAGAAGGACCAGCGCCCGCTGTGGCGCTTGGAGGTGGGGCTGTTGGCGGACAAGGAGATGAGCGAGCGGGTCCGAGGAAGTATAGAGAGGTACCTGGAGACCAATGACAACGGGGAGGTCTAAGTGGGGATGGTGTGGGAGGCACTGAAGGCGGTGGTGAGGGGAGAGCTGATCTCCATTAGGGCCCACAAGGAGCGGGGGGGAGAGGGAGAGGCTGGTGGGGGAGATGGTAAGGGTGGTAGACAGGAGGTATACGGAGGAGCCCGAGGAAGGATTGTTGAGGAAGAGGCGTAGCCTCCAGGCCGAATTTAACCTGGTGACCACCAGGAAGGCGGAGGTGCAGTGGAGGAAGGCCCAGGGGGCGATTTACGAGTATGGGGAAAAGGCAAGCCGGATGCTGGCGCATCAGCTTCGGAAGCGGGACGCAGCTAGGGAGATCGGGGGAGTTAAGGACGGGAGGGGGAGTGGAGCTGGCATCAATGGGGTCTTCAGGGACTTCTACGAGGAATTGTACTGATCCGAGCCCCCACGGGAGGAGGGAGGGATGGGCCGCTTCCTGAACCAATTGAGGTTTCCAGAGGTGGAAGAAGGATTGGGGGCCCCGATTTGGCTGGAAGAGCTGATCAATGGGATAGGAAGCATGCAGGCGGGGAAGGCACCGGGGCCGGATGGTTTCCCGGTCAAATTCTATAAAATATATATGGACCTGTTGGGCCCGCTGTTAGTTCGGACCTTCAATAAGGCAAGGGAGGGGGGGGGGCTTTGCCCCCGACGATGTCCCGGGCACTGATCTCCTTGATCCTGAAGCGGGACAAGGATCCCCTGCAGTGTGGGTCTTACAGGCCGATTTAGTTGCTAAACGTAGATGCCAAGGTGCTGGCGAAGGTCTTAGCCTTGAGGATTGTGTGCCGCAGATCATCCACGAAGACCAGACTGGGTTTGTGAAAGGGAGGCAGTTGAACGCGAATGTACGGAGGCTTTTGAACGTTATCATGATGCCGGCGAGGGAGGGGGAGGCGGAGATAGTGGTGGCAATGGACGCAGAGAAAGCCTTCGATAGGGTAGAGTGGGGGTACCTGTGGGAGGTGCTGAAGAGGTTCGGACTTGGGGAGGGGTTTGTCAGGTGGGTTATGCTGTTGTATGAGGTCCCGATGGCGAGTGTGGCCACAAACAGGAGGACGTCCGAGTACTTTCAGTTGCACCGAAGGATGAGATAGGGGTGTCCCTTATCCCCCATGCTCTTCGCACTGGCGATTAAACCCCTGGCTATGGCACTGAGGGAGTCAAGGAACTGGAGGGGGTTGGTGCGTGGTGGGGAGGAGCACAGGGTGTCACTTTATGCGGATGACCTGCTGCTGTATGTGGTGGACCAGGTGGGAGGAATTCCGGAGGTAATGAGGATTCTTAGGAAATTCGGGGACTTTTCGGGGTACAAGCTCAATATGGGGAAGAGCGAGCTGTTCGTAGTTCATCCAGGGGACCAGGAGAGGGGGATTGGCGAGCTCCCACTAAAAAAGGCGGAGAGGAGCTTCAGGTGTCTGGGAGTCCAGGTGGCCAGGAGCTGGGGGGGCCCTGCATAGGCTTAATTTTACAAGGCTGGTGGAGCAAATGGAGGAGGAGTTCGAGGTGGGACGTGTTGCCGCTATCCTTGGCGGGTAGGGTGCAGTCAATCAAAATGACGGTGCTCCCAAGGTTTTTGTTCCTGTTCCAGTGCCTCTCCGTGTTTATCCCGAAGGCTTTTTTCATGCGGGTTAACAGGAGTATAATGGGGTTTGTGTGGGCGCAAGGGACTCCGAGGGTGAGAAGGGTGTTCCTGGAGCGGAGTAGAGATAGGGGGGGACTGGCGCTACCCAACCTCTGTGGATACTACTGGGCCGCCAATGCAACGATGGTGCGCAAGTGGGTGATGGAGGGGGAGGGGGCTGCATAGAAGAGGCTGGAGACGGCGTCTTGTGTGGATACGAGTCTGGGTGCGCTGGCAACGGCGCCGCTGCCGCTCCCTCCAAGGAGATATACCACGAGCCCGGTGGTGGTGGCTGCCCTCAAAATGTGGGGGCAGTGGAGGCAGCACAGGGGGGAAGTGGGGGCCTCGGCGGGGACCCCATTTCGGGGGAACCACCGGTTTGCTCCAGGAAGAACAGGTGGAGGATTTGCGGGGTGGCACAGGGCAGGGATACGAAAGTTGGGGGACCTGTTTATGGACGGGAAGTTCGCGAGCCTGGGTGAGCTGGAGGAGAGGTACGGGCTCCCCCCGGGGAACACCTTCAGGTACTTACAGGTAAGGGCGTTTGCCAGATGGCAGGTGGCGGAATTCCTGCGGCTACGGCCACACACAGTACAGGACAGGGTGCTCTCGGTGGGGGGGGGGGGAATGGGGGGGATCTCGGAAACTTATCGCGTGATGCAGAAGGAGGAGGAGGCCTCGGTGGTGGAGGTATAAGGTAAGTGGGAGGAGTTGGGAGAGGAAATTGAGGAAGGGACGTGGGCAGATGCCCTGGGGAGGGTGAACTCTTCCTCATCGTGCGCGAGGCTCAGCCTCATACAGTTTAAGGTGCTGCACAGGGCACACATGACCGTGACAAGGATGAGTTGGTTTTTTGGGGGTGAGGACAGGTGTGTCAGGTGCTCAGGGAGCCCAGCAAATCACACCCATATGTTCTGGGCATGCCCAGCGCTGGAGGAATTTTGGAAGGGCGTAGCGAGGACGTTGTGGGGGGTGGTAGGATCCAGGGTCAAGCCGGGCTCGGGGCTCGCAATATTTGGGGTCGCAGAGGAGCCGGGAGTGCAGGAGGCGAAAGAGGCCGGAATTCTGGCCTTTGTGTCCCTGGTAGCCCGGCGAAGGATTCTTCAGTGGAAGGATGCGAGGCCCCCAAGCGTGGAATCCTGGATCAACGATATGGCAGGGTTTATTAAATTGGAGAGGGTGAAATTCTCTTGAGAGGGTCGGTACAAGGGTTCTTTAGGCGGTAGCAACTGTTCTTAGACTTCCGGGCAGAGCAATAGACATTGGTCAATGGCAGAAGCAACTCGGGGGGGGGGGGGGAACTTTTATTTTTGTTTTTGTTATTTACACTGGAGGGTCTGAGGGGGTGTATATACTTGTATTAAGTCGGGGTGTTAATGTTAATTTATTATTGATGTACGGGGGGGGGGGGGGAGGGGCGTATGGAGGGTTGTTTTTCTGCACCTGTTGGGTTCCTTTTTCATTTCGTTATTGATATTTTATGAAAACCTAATTTTTTTTTTAAATGTAATGTTTTTCGGACAGTGCATATTGTAATTAAATATAACATTTACTTTGCTTTTGAATAATACGTCTCATGATTTTCTTAAATCATATTTGTGCGTTTGGAAAAAAAGAATTGCAGTAATATTTGAAAAGCTGCGACACATTGTAAAATGATTATCAAATCTTTCGATCTTTTTGTTTTCTTCACAGTAATGGTTTTATATTTTATGGAAACAAAATAATTAATTGCAGTATATTTTAAACTTTCAGTCGAGAAAATAAACTGCGAATCATGTACATATGTTTTGGCCCTACCCAAAGCTAGAAAGGTTTTGGAGAACAGTGTTCAGCACCATTTCGGGGGTTTTACATGTTGACATGGAGCCCTGTCCCCTGGAAGCCATATTCGGGGTGTCCGATCAGCAATGGAGGCGGGGGGGGGGTCAGATGATTAGTCTTCGCCTCGCTGATTGCTCGTAGGCGAGTCTTGTTTGGGTGGAGGTCAGCTTCTCCACCTGTGCCTCGACGTGGCGGGGGGGACCTACTGGGGTTCTGACCCTGGAAAAGGTGAAGTTTGCTCTGAGGGGGACGAGTGAAGGGTTCTACAACTGTTGGGGTTTGTTCATCATGCATTTTTGGGAGTTGGTTACTGTTAACGGGTGGGGTGTTTGGGTAGGCTGTGGGGTTTTGTATTGTAAAATTGGTGAAAATTTGTTGAATAAAAAAAAAGTAGAGAAAATAAAATCCATTGAGGTGTCCAATAGCGATTCCTTTTTATCCGTCATATACCTCAACTGTTGCCAATAATGCTAATCATTTTGAATGCTGTTAAATGAATTAGATTTGAATTGATCACACAAAAATAATATTTTTACGACTGATTTAATGCTGAACTTAAAAAGTGACTGCATGAGGAACAGATAAACCACCTCAGCCAGTAAGATGAACATTATTTTTGTGGACTTACCAATTCATAATCTTCAACAAACTTGTATTTCTTTTCTTTGTAGTAATTTCTTTTTTTTAAGAAGTACAGGACAATTATATCACATAAGATTGTTGCCTAAAGAAAAGGTTTTATGTTAGTTTTTATCTGTTAACAAAATTACTTCCTCAAAACAGCCCCTCAGCCTAAAATTATAATATTTATCAACTTTTGGCTTATAAGGAGGAGGGTGGCACAGTGGTTAGCACTGCTGCATCACCGCACCAAGGACCCGGGTTCAATTCTGGCCTTGGGTGACTGTGTGGAGTTTGCATGTTCTCCCCGTGTCTGTGTGGGCTTCCTCCAGGTGCTCTGGTTTCATCCACAGTCTACAGATGTGCAGGTTAGGTGGATTGAGTCATGTTAAATTGCCCCTTAGTGTCCAGATTAGGTGGGGTTATGGGGATAAGGCAGATGAGTGGGCATAGGGTGCTCTTTCGGAGGGTTGGTGCAGACTCACCTTCTGCACTATAAGGATTCTATGGAGAATGAGAAAATGGCAGAGATATTGAACAAATATTTTCTGTCTTCACCATAGAAGTCACAAGTTACCTGCCAAAAATAAACCGTAAACTAAGCACTAAAAATAGTGAGAAAATTAAGGTAATTAAGACTAGCAGAGTAACCCAAGGATCTAAAATTCAATGAATCCCCAGGACTTGGCCTTCATTTAGAATTGTAAAAGAAATAGCGGGGGGAGGCTGCATGGGAGAGGCAGTATGAGAGTGCAGGTGGGTGGGAGAGAAAATGTGTGTGTGGCGGTGGGAGGGGGGGTGGTGGAGAAGCGGAAGACTGTGTGTGTGTGTGGCGGTGGGAGGGGGGGAAGAAGTGGAAGACAGTGAGTGTGTGTGGGCCTGGCTCTCTCCCAATCTCAGGATTCTCACTCACCCTCACTCATAAACACACCCACCCCACAATCACAGTGGGCAAGTATGAATGAGTGAGCACTCTGAGATTGGGAGTGAGCTGGACACACACACTCTTAAATTCTAATGGTCATCTTTATTAATTAATTCTTTTTAATAAATATCAATTTATTGCTTGGACATTTATAGTGAGCAAGCTTTTTAAAAATTCATGTACCTTTCCAAAATCTGACCATTGGCCCCTTGAGTGAGAAACAGCTGGAAATGTGTCCCACAAGCAAAAAGGATGGACAACCCTGAATAAGAGCATAACCAAGGAAAGAGTAAAGCACACAAAAGGCCAAAAAGATTACCTATATGTTGAGACAGCAGATGTTGGTCTAGTTTTCAACTAATACTTTGCATCTCTCTTCACAAAAGAGATGGACGATGCAGATATTGTGTGAAGTATTGGATGTGATAAACATAGGGAAAGAGGTTCACATCCTTGAAGGTGGATAAATTACCAGGGTTGGATGAAATGTACCCCAGATGTTGAAAGAAGGCAGGGAGGAAATAGTAGAGGGTCTGACCATTATTTTCACTTGACCTAGGTGTGGTACCAGAGGATTGGAGAACTGCTAATGTTTTCCTTTGTTTAAAAAGGGAGGGAAGGATAGACCAATAGTTACAGGTCAGTCAGCCTAGCCTCGATAGTGGACAAGTTATCGAAATACATTCTGAGACGAGATAAACTATCATTTAAAAAAGCATGGATTAATCAAGGTTAGTCAGCATGAATTTTTAGTGGAAGATCATGTCTGACTAACTTGATTACTTCCTTGACAAATTCAATGAGGAAGATTGACAAGGATAGTGCAATTGATATGGGTCTCCATGGATTTTAGCAAGGCTTTTGACAAAGTCCTACATGGCAGATTGGTTACCTATTGGATCCAGGGCAATATAGCAAGCTAGCTACAAATGAAAGCAAAATATTATATTTCTGGATATAAAATTGACTTAGTGGCAAGGAACAAAATTGTTAACCATGTTTTTGCAACTGGGAGGCTGTCCCCAGTGGGGTCCCACAGAACTCAGTAGTAGGTGCCTGCCTTTTATGATATACGTGATTTGGACATAAATGTAGGGGCCATGTTCAAGAAATTTGCAGATGGCACAAAAATTGGCCATGTGGTTGATAGTGAGGAGGATAGCTGGAAGATATCTCAGGAAGATATCAAAGGTCTGATCAAATAGGCAGAAAAGGAGAAAATAGAATTCAACCAGAAGTGTGAGGTAATTCATTTGGAAAGGGCTAGCAAGGCAAAGGAATGCACAATGGTAGAATACTGAGAGGTGGAGAGGAAGTGAGGGACCTTGGAGTGAATTTCCACAGATCCCTGAAGGTAGGACAGGTCAATAGATGGCAACAAGGTATATGGAATCCTTTATTAGCCGAGGTATAGAATATAACAGCAGGGAAAATATGCTGGAACTGTATTCTAAGAATGTAATCGCACTAGAGTGCGTGCAGAGGAGATTTCCGAGGATGTTGCCAGGACTGAAAAAGTGCAACTATGAGGAACGATTAGATAGGCTGGTGGTGTTGCCTTGGAACAGAGCAGGCTGAGGGGAAATTTGATTGAGAAGCCTAAATGAAGTGGATGGGAAGGATCTATTTACTGTCGAAAAGAGATCAGTGACTAGGGACATAGATTTAAAGTGACTGGTAGAAAGATTAGAGGGGATCTGAAGAAAAACTTTCACCCAGAGGGTTGTGGCGGTCTGGAACACACTGCCTGAAGGGATAGTCAAAACCCTCAACTCATTTAAAAGGTATCTGGATTATGCACGTCAAGTGGCGTAACCTGTAGGGCTACAGACCAAATGCTAGCAAGTGAGATAGGCTTGGTGGCTCATTTTGGAGTTTGCGCAGACATGAGGGGCCAAGTGACCGCTCTCTGTGCCGTAAACTTTCTATGATTCCATGAGTACAGTATTAGTTCACTAGATTGGTTCATGGGATGAGATAGTTGACCCAAAAAGAGGCTGAGCAACTTTTACCTATATTCTCTGGATTTAGAAGAATGAAGGGTGGTCTAATTCAAACATACAAGATTCTGAAGAAGCTTAAGATACTAGATAGACATTGAGAGGTTGTTTCCTCTGGTTGGGGAATTTAAAACACGAGGAGCTTCATCTGTTACTTGAAAAAGACATTCGCTAAAGATGAAATACTTTATGAGAAGGAAAAGAACAGGAGTGGATACTTTGTTCCGACTTCCAATCAGCAAACATAGATACATTTGTGGCAGTCCAGAATGTCTTCAGAGCTAAAACACAATCTGGTTACTATAGAGTTTAAGACCTGCTGATGAAATGGATCAGAAAAGTTTTGGCCTCGACTGACAATATTTGCCTCCCTTGTTAACTGAGTTTCTCCGCTTCTATGAACTTGTTGATACATTTCTTGGGGAGCGAAACAAACTGAAAGGAATAATGCTGCTAATTTAAAGCAATATCTACTGTCAGCTTCTTACAAAGCAACACCGGCGATCTGTGGGGACATGCACAGTAAAGATCTCACTAACTAACCTTTTAAAGTAAATATAAATTATTGTTCAAAATATTTATTACATATCCATCATTCTTTGTCACTTAAAATAACTTACCATTCCTAATAATGCTAATCCAGATCCAATATTTATCATTGTAGGGATAATGTTAAATTTTCCAGCCTGCGCAGAACATAAAATTGTTAAAACAGTATGTGATATGTTTGTGTTGTAAACTTTCTGTCCTCCATCTAAAACCTGTACAAGAAATTTCTCATTCCTTTGATCGAACCTTGTTTGCATAATCGTTTATTGTTTCTCCAGTGCTATTTTTGCAATTGAATTTTTCATTGGGATCAGTACCTTTAGTCTTCAGTTCCTAACCTGGATTTGGGAACTACTATCAGAGCAGAGTCCAGGACTGGTTTTCTGCTTGCTCCAACAATTTATACTACTTTACAATACAACTGTAGCAGCAAATATCCGAGTGGAGGTTGAAAACTACCTTTTTTTTTTGGACCATCAAATGGTTCTCATAACTATATTGTAATATTTAAAAATTTCAACGTGAGTTAACTGATCTTGAAATAGTAATCATCGGAGTAAATCTAGATCTCAGTGCAGCAGTAAAGTGGTGCATTGAAGCATTCAGGTCTTGTATAATTTCTTCCAATTTGGTGAAATGGATCAAGTATGAAACCATACGTACATATGAGTGGAAATAATGATTGTTATTCCTTGATTGAACTTAAATGGGAAGAGCTGGAGAATTGTTGAAAAGTTCTTAATCGGGTATTTTCTATTTTTTTTTTCACATTCTATTCTTGCTTGAAAGTGGTGGCTCATATTAGGTATTGATCCCAAATGTTCAGTTCTATAGCATAAAGTTGACATTAGTTTGGAGGCCTATTGATTAGAAGGTTGTTAGAGTCCTTGGGGTTCCAAAGTTCTCAAGTAAATACAAATTACCATGTATGGTACTAGTTAATGGCATGTTAAACCAGTATGTGCCCATTTGTATGCACATTTTGGCTGGTACTCTGGACCCCAAAAATGTTACGTTTTCCTTTTCCTTTTCTTTTCTCAGCTCTTCTTCAATCCTGTCTGCTTCCCTTCCTCAAGCTCAGCAATGATACCATTAATTTCTCCCCTTCGGTACTTTTCCCCTCCAATCCGTCATTACTCCTCGATCTTCCTGCTCTCTTGTTTTTGTCCCTGGTGTGAAACCACCCATCTCTTGGATAATCTTAAAACAGCCCTTCATGCATTTCTTGGAATTCTCTGAAGAGCTGATCAATACATCTGTCAGTGCCTCCTTATGAACATCAATGTCAACTCTTGTCAGTCTTTGACCAATCCTGCTATTCCTACCAACCACTGCTACCTCAGACTCTTCCAATGCACCAATAATCACTGCCCAGATCCCTGTTTCCTGCCAGCATTTCTGTTCACTCATAAAATAGGTTGTTGTCATCCATGGCCTTACATGGATAATTGCATTGACCAAATTTTAACATTCTTCCTTGCCTGGCTATACTTTCCACGACCTACCCTGTATAAACTGTCATTGGATAATGTGCCCCTTATCATCAAATCCCACCTTACACCCCTCCCCTACTCTTCAGGTACTCTCCTCATTTTAACATTTCCCCTCATCCATAACATTTTCATCTTCTACTGCCTACTTCCAAAGCCTCACCATGAGTTTCTCACTCCCTTCTTGCCTCCCTTGTTTCTGTACTGAGCAATTCCTCATCTTTGGTGTCTTTGTCTCAGCTTCCGTTAATCTCTCTGACCTTCTGCCCTCTTTGAATCACTGTTTTCATTTAAATGCTGCTCCCCTCAGTTTCCCATCTACCATTGCCTCTCTACTCCCACATCCAATTTAAGGTTTTGCACAGAGCCCACATGACGGTCTCGAGGATGAGCCAATTATTTTCGGGAGTGGAGGATAATTCTGTGGGGGTGGGGAGGGTGCAAACCATGTGTATACGTTTTGGGTGTGTCCAAGGTTGAGGGGGTCCAAAATTCTGGGCGTAGGAGTGGCTGAGTCCAGTGGTGACGATATTTTGGAGTGTCAGAAAATCTGGCAGTTCAGGTGGGGGAGAGGCTGATTGTCTTGGCCTTTGCCTTCCTGTTAGCCCAGAGATGAATTTTGTTGAATTGGCGGAACTCGGAGCCGCCAAAAACTAGGGTATGGATGTGACCTGACAATTTTTGCAGTGGAAAAAGTTAAAAGTTTGCCATGTGTGGGGTGGAAGAGGGTCTCACCCTGAGGTGGAAGCTGTTTATCAACTTCTTTAAAGTGAATTAAGGCGTCAGCAGATTTGGGGGGGGCGCCAAGAATTATGAGTGTTTAGTTTTGTTTGGGGGATATGGGGGGAAAAGGGAAAAAAAGGAGGTGGGCTTGAGGTGGCGGGGAGGGTGGGTTGTTAGTTTTATTATCTGTTGCTGAGGTTTGGCTTTTGTATATATGACAATTGCCTTCAATAAAAATATTTCTTAAAAAAAAGAAACTTGGGCTGCACCATCATTTTAAATTGGATGTGGCTTAACCTCGCACAAGACGAGGAAGCATTCACACTCCGCAGTACTTCCCTCCACACCCCAGCCCCCAACTCCACCCATTTGCGTTGCGTCTGACCTCCTCCACAGAAACGCCCTCCCTATCCGTCAGCTCTCCATATATATCTGCCACTCTCCCCTCCCCAATGTCATCTTCAGACAACTCCTTGTCTTGCAGCACCGGAGGTGACAGCTCCGGAAAGGACAACACCTATTTTCTAACAAAAGTTCCTCACCTGCAGGTACCTGAACCTGTTTCCCTTATGCAACTGATACATCTCTTCAAGCTCCTCCCACAAACAAGTCCCTGAAGTACTATCCCCATCTGCCACCACCCACAGAATCTCACGTCCAGCTCCAAAAGCAAAAACCTATGGTTGTCACAGGGCAGCACGGTAGCACCATGGTTAGCACTGTTGCTCCAGGGACCCAGGTTCGATTCCTGGCTTGGGTAAATGTCTGTGGAATCTGCGGACTGGGAACAAGGATGGGGAGGTTTTGCAATACAAGCAGAAACTTGGGCTGCACCATCATTTTAACCGTCTGTACACGCCCTGCCAAAGACCAGGGCAACACATCCCACCTCTTGGACATCCACCTTCATATCCTCCACCAATCGCGGCATGTTCAACTTATGTAGATGGGCCCAACATTGCGCCACCTGTATCCCAAGATAGCAGAAACTCTTTCCCCACCACCTGGAACAGCAACTCCCCCAGCCTCCTCTCCTGCCCCCTAGCATTTATCGGGAACACCTCGCTTTTTCCCATATTCAATTTATATGCTGAGAAATGGCCAAATTCCCCCAGGATCCCCATGATCCCATCAAAACTCCCCACCGGATCAGAAATGTACAACGGGAGTTGGCTGCATATAGGGGAACCATGTGTTTGACCCCTCTCCACTTAATCCCCCTAAGCGCCATTGCCACTGACTTTATCGCCAGAGCAAAAGGCAGCGGGGAGAGTGGGTATCCTTTCCTCTTCCCCCATTGTAGCCCAAAGTACTCCGAAGTAATCCTATTTATCCAGACCCAAGCATTTGGCTCTTTATACAACAGCCAAACCCAATCCACAAATCCCTGCCCAAACTCGAACCAACCCAACATCTCCAACAAATATGCCCACTCAACCCGGTCAAACGCATTCTCCGCATGCATTGCCGCCACCACTTCCACTTCCTGCCCCTCCAAGAGCATCATAATAACGATAAGCAGCCTGTCGCCCCTTCACAAACCCCGAGTGATCCTCTCCTATCACACCCGCACACAACCCACTGCAACGCCCCTTCACGAACCCCATCTGGTCCTCTCCTAACACACCTGCACACAACCCACTGCGATGCCAACAACTTTTGCCTCCACATTTAACGGTGAAATCGGACGATATGACCCACACTGCTCCGGGTCTTGATCCTTCTTTAAAATCAGTGATATGGATGCCTGCAACATAGAGGGAAGGGGGGGGCGGGGGGAAGGAGGTGCGGAGTTCTGTTCTTGCCATTGACTCATTATACATTCCAACAAGCAGGCCCCAGCTCTGACCCAAACTTCTTTTAAAACTTGACTGGAAATCCATTTGGACCAAGTGCCTTCCCTGCCTGCACGAACCTCTCCTCCCGTTCCATTCTCTCCCTATATGCCCAAATCAAAAGGAATTCCATCTTCAATGCCTCCCACAGCACGGATTCCACGACCTCCCCTCTATTATTCAGCTCCACATAATTTGGAATGGCCGCCCTCCCCCTCTCACAGACCCCCTTGTCTGCCAGCAATTCCACATCCAGCCTCTACTACTACCGCTGAGCCTCCCCTGCACCACCCGCAGATTCACCCAGTGCGGCACATGGTCAGAAATCATGATCGCCGAATACTCCAAGCCAACCACTCCCACCAAAAGCACCTTATCCAGTACAAAGAAATCTATCCGCGAATACACCTGGTGCACATGTGAAAAGTACAAAAACTCCTTTGTCCTCCCAAACCGCCATGCGTCTGCCCCTCCCATATGTTCTATGAACCCCATCAACTCCATCACCACAGCCGAACCCTTTCAGGGACCTAGGGCACGAATGGTCCAACCTAGGATCCGGAACAGTGTTGAAATCTCCACCCATAATCAGCCGATCCATGTCCAAGTCTGGAATCTACCCTAAAACCTGCCTCAAAAAATCCACATCATCCCAGTTTGGGGCATAAACATTCACTAGCACCACAGGCGTCCCATCCCATCCAATGATCACGTACCCAGTGTCGGCTACAATACTGCCGACCTCAAAGGCCACCCTCTTGTTGACCAACATCACCACTCCCCTCGTCTTCATATCCAACCCCGAGTGGAATACCTGCCCCCCCCCCCCCCCGCCCCTTCCTCAGCCTCATCTGATCCCGCAGCTTCAGGTGTGTTCCCTGATGAAACTCGACCTCCATCTTCAAACTCTTAAGTGTGCGAAAACAAGTGACTGTTCAACCGACCCGTTCAGCGCCCCCCCCCCACCCCCCCCCCCCCAACGCAATCAACCGTGTCAGGGGGCTTTCCGCCCCCCCCCTTCCTTGCCGGCCATTAAATCCACTAATCGACCCATCCTGTGAACTCATATTCCCCACATTAAACATCTCCACAGTTCAGTGTCCTCACACTCCTCCCAGTCCATGGTCTCTCATAAACTCCCTCACCTCCTTCAGCGTATCAAAATAAAACTCCCAATTCTGATGCGTGACCCACAGACGAGCAGGATACCCCAAACTTCACCCCCTCCTTGTAGAGGGCAGTTTTGATCTGGTTGTAATCAGCCCGCTGCTTGGCCAACACCACACCCAGGTCCTGGTATATTCTCAACGTGCTTCCCTCCCAAGTACACGTCTTCTTCTGCTTCGGCCATCTCATGATTTTCTCCTTATCGAGAAAACAATGCAGCCTCACCACCATTGCCCTCAGCGGCTTCCCCACCTTTGGACTCCTCCTCAGCCCCTGGCACCCGATCCACCTCGAGGGGTCAGTCAAAGACCCCTTCCCCCATCAGCATTTTTGCCACATATTTAGCAGCCTGCAGTCCTTCGGCCCCCTCAGGCATCCCCATGATCCAGAGATTCTACCTGGAGCAATTCTCCATGTCCTCCACCTTCTCCCTCAACCTCTTGTGGCTATCGGCCACCAGCAGCAGCTCCACCTCCAGTGAGGCCAGACGGTCCTCGTGCTCCCACATTGACTCCTCCACCTTCTGGACTGCTCCACTCCCTCGATAGCTGCCCTAAGTGACTCCATCACCTTAGCCAGGTCCTCTGAGGCCTCCGTCCTCTTGCTGGAACTTGTTGTTCAAAAAGTTCACGAGCTGCTCTGTAGACTACTGGGCGGGCAACGATGCCCGGTGCCTTCTGTCATCTTTCCCTGTGTCACACCTTGACTATTCACACGGTCAAGCTTCTGCCTCTTATAATAATAATCTTTATTGTCACAAGTAGGCTTACATTAAACTGCAATGAAGTTACTGTGAAAAGCTCCTACTCGCCACATTCCGGCACCTGTTCGGGTACACGGAGGGAGAATTCAGAATGTCCAATTCACCTAACAGCACGTCTTTCGGGACTTGTGGGAGGAAACTGGAGCACCCGGAGGAAACCCACGCAGACACGGAGAACGTGCAGACTCCACACAGACAGTGACCCAAGCCGGGAATTGAACCTGGGACCCTGGAGCTGTGAAGCAACAGTGCTACCGTGCCGCCTGGCAATTTGTTACACTCCTCGTCTGGTAAGCCATAATCTGGCCCCACCAGAGGAGTATTGCAATCCTTCAGTGTTTATGCACTATTCGGCAGCAAAACACCCCTCAATTGGGTGGGGAGGTCCAGAAAATGCCACCTTGAGCGGAAGCCACCAAATGTGTGACCACTCACTCCATGGCCCCCACCAGAAATCTACTCCCAGGATTTCAATCAAAGGCTCTTTCCTAACTCGTTGTTCTATTTTTCACTTTTATTTTGCCCCCTTCCAAGTCAATTTTCTTCAGTCCCCTTTGTAAATCTCAACTGCCCAGAATTTTGGCTCCTGGTTTGCCACAATACTTTGTGTAGTTGTTTATTGCTGAGCCAATTCTTCACATCCACCCCTACTACCATTGACCCCAACAAAACTTTTACTCTCTCCTATCTCGGTCAACCATCCTGGTATGGTTGCCATCTTTGCTCTCACAATTTCAAGAGGAACAGACATGAGCATATGTGGCGCGCACGTAATTTACCAGATGGTGATTAAATCGCATCAAATCCCTATTATTGCAGAATCATTCTAAAGGTCAAAGATAAATCCCAGGTTCTTTTCTCTTCTACCCTAACTCTCTTCTCCCCCCCCCCCCCCAAATTCCTAAGATTGAGACCCTTCACCGTGCCAAGCTTCCTCCACTTCCTCAGCTCTGAATCCTCATTTCCTCTACTAATTTTCATTTCCCCCCTCATATCCTCATTGAGCTCATCTCTTCTCCATGAGCGCTTAGGGTAGCATGGTGGTTAGCACAATTGCTTCACAGCTCCAGGGTCCCAGGTTCGATTCCCGGCTTGGTTCACTGTCTGTGCGGAGTCTGCATGTTCTCCCCATGTGTGCGTGGGTTTCCTCCGGGTGCTCCGGTTTCCTCCCACAGTCCAAAGATGTGCAGGTTAGGTGGATTGGCCATGCTAAATTGCCCTGTGTGTCCAAAATTGTCCTTAGTGTTGGGTGGGGTTACTGGGTTATGGGGATCGGATAGAGGTGTGGGCTTGGGTAGGGTGCTCTTTCAAAGAGCCGGTGCAGACTCGATGGGCCGAATGGCCTCCTTCTCTGTAAATTCTATGGTGGCATGGTTGCACAATGGTTAGCACTGCTGCCTCAGAGCACCAGGGACCCAGATTCAATTCCAGCCTTAGGTGACTGTGTGGAGTTTGCACGTTCTTCCCGTGTCTGCGTTGGCTTACTCCGGGTGCTCCGGTTTCCTCCCACAGTCCAAAGATGTACAGGGTAAGTGGATTGGCCCTGATATAAATTGTCCTTTAGTGTCCAAGGATGTATAGGTTCGGTGAGGTTACGGGGATATGGAGAGGGGAGGGGAGGGGAGGGGAGGGGAGGGGGGGGGAGGGGAGGGGAGGGGAGGGGGGGGGGGGGGGGGAGGAAAGAGTTGGTCTAGGTAGGGTGCTCTTTGATAGGGTCGTGCAGACTTGAAGGGCCGAATGGCCTTCTGCACTGTAGGGATTCTATGATTCTCTGATCCTTGACCCCATTCCTTTTAAAAGACTGCCCAACGTTGACCATGGGAAGGTGGTGGTATAGTGGTATTGTCACCGGACTAGTAATGCAAAGACCAAGAATAATGCTCTGGGGACCCAGGTTTGAATCCCATCAGGCAGCTGATGAAATGTGAATTCTGTAAAAATCAGGAATTAAAAGTCGAATGATGACCATGATGTTGTAAAAAACCATCTGGTTCACTAATATCCTTTAGGGAAAGAAATCTGCCGTCCTTACCTGGTCTGGCGTACACGACAGATCCACAGCAGTGGTTTGATCTTGAATGCCCTCTGAGATACAAGCCACTCAGTTCAAGGGCAATTAGGGATGGGCAATAAATGCTGCCCAAGCCAGCAATGCCAACATCCCATGAATGAGCTTAAAAGAAAACCTTGCTAATCCTTGGAAACCACCATCATATTGATGTTCTCTTTCATCTCCAAAGTTCTTCACCTTTTTGCCTTCTAAATCCATACTCATCTTTCCACAGCTCTTTGTTTGAATCTTTCCAAGCAGCTTTCTGCCCAGCCACAGCACCTTTTTCTGATGCAGGAGGTATGAGGGAAGTACAATCTTAGACTCTCAGACTGACTTTATTATGAACTTAGCCTCCATAAAGAATTGAACAAGGAAGCCATTATAGTACTGCATTCATATACCACATTTAGTCCTGGCTGACTACGTTTTGACTTGCCAATGTTTCTGTTGTGTCTTGGTTCAGTACAGTTCATAACAATGGAATTAGGGAATGCTAAGTTATACTCTGTTCTCACTGCTTGGGTGGGAGAGATAGTTCCACCTGTGGGTAGCATGGTGGCACAGTGGTTAACACTACTGCCTCACGGCACCAGGGACCTAGGTTCAATTCCAGCCTTGGATGACTGTGGAGGTTGCACTTTCCCCCATGTCTGCATGGGTTTCCTCACACAGTTCAAAGATGTGCAGGTTAATTGGATTGGCCATGATAAAATTGCCCCTGTAGTCCAGGGATATGCTGTTTAGATGGGGTTACTGGGCTAGGGCCAGGGAGTGGGCTTAGGTAGGGTGCTCTTTCAGAGGGTCGGTGTAGACTTGATGGGCTGAATTGCCTCCTTCTGCTGTATAGGGATTCTATGTACACTTAAAATATACAGATGTTCAAATTCACAAAGAATAAAATTTACCATTCTTTGTGTTTTATTCTGAATGAAGAGTGCTGGAGGTCACTACATTTTTATCAAAAAGACAATTATTATTTTGCCATTGGCATAACTAAAACCAAAGCAAGACTTCCCTAAAGTACTTTAGCAAAATTATAGCATGAAGTGAATCTTAAAATATCAACATGCAAGTGGTATTACTTTGTGTTATACATTTGGCTAAAACCATCTCTGTTGTATTTAATCCCAGCAGTAGAGATGCTGTGATTTATTGGGGGAGAGTTCTAATATGAAGTATGAGAGAAAAAGTGGCATCTTAAAAGTTACAAATTGAGAGATACTGATGATGACCATATAAGGATATTGGAACACCAGAATGTTGAACAGCAGCTGATAGATGTACATCTGTTAGATTGGTGTAAAGTGTCATGATTTTCATTGTCACCATATCCCACATGAGTAGAGACAAAGACATTCAACGAAACTGACTGCCTAGAGTCCTCTCAATTCTGCAAATAGAACATAGAACATAGAACGATACAGCGCAGTACAGGCCCTTCGGCCCACGATGTTGCACCAAAACAAAAGCCATCTAACCTACACTATGCCATTATCATCCATATGCTTATCCAATAAACTTTTAAATGCCCTCAATGTTGGCGAGTTCACTAAAGTTGCCGGTAGGGCATTCCACGGCCTCACCCCTCTTTGCGTAAAGAACCTACCTCTGACCTCTGTCCTATATCTATTACCCCTCAGTTTAAAGCTATGTCCCCTCGTGCCAGCCATTTCCATCCGCGGGAGAAGGCTCTCACTGTCCACCCTATCTAACCCCCTGATCATTTTGTATGCCTCTATTAAGTCTCCTCTTAACCTTCTTCTCTCCAACGAAAACAACCTCAAGTCCATCAGCCTTTCCTCATAAGATTTTCCCTCCATACCAGGCAACATCCTGGTAAATCTCCTCTGCACCCGCTCCAAAGCCTCCATGTCCTTCCTATAATGCGGTGACCAGAACTGTACGCAATACTCCAAATGCGGCCGTACCAGAGTTTTGTACAGCTGCAACATGACCTCCTGACTCCGGAACTCAATCCCTCTACCAATAAAGGCCAACACTCCATAGGCCTTCTTCACAACCCTATCAACCTGGGTGGCAACTTTCAGGGATCTATGTACATGGACACCTAGATCCTTCTGCTCATCCACACTTCCAAGAACTTTACCATTAGCCAAATATTCCGCAGTCATGTTATTCCTTCCAAAGTGAATCACCTCGCACTTCTCTACATTAAACTCCATTTGCCACCTCTCAGCCCAGCTCTGCAGCTTATCTATGTCCCTCTGTAACCTGCTACATCCTTCCTCACTGTCGACAACACCACCGACTTTAGTGTCGTCTGCAAATTTACTCACCCACCCTTCTGCACCTTCCTCTAGGTCATTGATAAAAATGACAAACAGCAACAGCCCCAGAACAGATCCTTGTGGTACGCCACTTGTAACTGAACTCCATTCTGAACATTTCCCATCAGCCACCACCCTCTGTCTTCTTTCAGCTAGCCAATTTCTGATCCACTCTATTCTAGAGACAATAGTTTTAAATGTGCCATATTCCGTTGACCTGGTAGCAGGTTTATGAAAATCTGGTTACTGGACTGGCTAGTTTTATATCTGAAGATCAAGAACTCTAGAATCAAAATATTATTGATTACTTAATTAATGTTCTTCAAAGCAATTAAAATTAAAATAAATATTAACTCACATGTCCAAAAACTTCAACCTCAAATCGTATTCCGTATGCTTTGAATAATGTTCGTGTTTCTATTCCACTCATATTTATGAAGTATTTAGCAAATCTGGTTTTAATTAAAGAATATTATAATTCATTGACTGGATAATATAAACAATGACTTTTCTTCAGTTGTCCTTTATGTACCTTAACCATACTGTAAACCTTTACCCTTCCCGGTAATTATTGCAAGACCAACCCTATGCTGAAGAAATGCACTAAACTTGGAGCAGTGTTGACAGGTCTACAATCTTGACTGTTCCTCGCAGTGTGATAATATGGAACTGCCAGATAAGCTGCACGATGGTTTGTTTCTCAAGCCAATTTTGAAGATTTTCCATTTTGGATCTGATGATTTTTCTGAACTTTGCCATTCAGTCACTACATATTTCATTGAATTTATGTATTTTTGCCCCTAGACCTTCATAAAAGAATGAGAGAACTTGGATGTAAGTTACGTTACCCACACCGAATTACGCTATGCTCAATCATTCCCACGCTTATATACCCAACTATCAGTTTCTTAATCCAAAAGCGTCACAGCTCATTGTAATGGTCCTCTGTCAGGCTAAAGAATCATCTATGCAAATTTCCTGCCATTACACTCTTTCAAAAGGGGTGTAAAATTAAGCCTAGAATTTTAGGCGAAGCAGGGAACCGTTTTTTTCTGGTGTTTACGTATGATTGGTTTTGAGTGTTTTTAAAATATATTTATCCTGACTTTAAAGCTGGAATTTTCTGCCATCAGTATAATGCACGTTAAAAATGAAAAACTTTAAATTATTCCATGTTCTTAAATATGCTGTTTTTCATGTGCATGCATGAATCAACGGAAACAGGAGCGTAGTGGGAATGTAACTGAACTGATATGATGGGATTTGAACTAATCTCCACAGCATTAACAGCTTGGGGAATTAAAGAGTTAATCTCTGTGAATTCTCATAACATCTCAGCGGGTTCACTAATGTCGTTTGGGGAAGGAAACCTACCATCCTTGCCAGATCTGGTTGACGTCTGACTCCAGTAATGTGATTGATTCAAATGCCCTCTGAAATAGCAAGCTACTCGGCTTCGCCAACCCACTAAGTAAAATCAGAACAAAATAATATGAACCACCCACAATTTAATATGACAAAGGCACGCACACAGCCTAGATGACCCTGCAATGTTCTCCTCACTAACATTTCGGATGTATCAAAATTGGGAGTGCTGTCCCACAAACGAATCAAGCAAGACTCTGATATCATACTCTCAGAATTGTATATTACAGCCAATGCCTCAAACTCCTACATCATAGGCTATGTCCTGTCCCACTAGTAAGATAGATAGACTATGGTACAGACAAAATGATATACTACTAGCTGGGAGTGGCCCTATAAGTCCTCAACATTGAGTCTGGACCCTATGAAATCCTGTGGCATCAGGTCAAACAGGCAAAGACATCTCCTGCTGATTAATACCAAGCAGCCTCCCTCAACTGATGAATAAATATTCCCCCATGTGGAAGAAGCACTGGGGGTAGCATAGACACTGAATGTACTCTGCTTGGGACTTATCGCCAAGAGTAGCTTGTAGCATCACTTGCAGCAGATGGCAAGAGAACCAACATCAAGGAAAATCCTGCTTGACTTTCTCTTCACCAATCTACGTATCAATGATGCATCTGTCCACGGCAGTACAGGTATGAGTTTCTGCCACACAGCCATTAAAAAATCTGTTTGCAGGTTCTATATGGCCAATCCACCTACACTGCACGTCTTTGGGTTGTGGGGGTGAAACCCACGCAGACACGGGGCAAATGTACAAACTCCACACGGACAGTGACCCAGAGCCAGGATTCGAACCCGGGTCCTCAATGCCGTAGGCAGCAATGCTAACCACTGTGCCACGTGACGCCCTGAGCCGAGTATCTTGTTAATACCATGTAGCTTACATAATGGCAACTCAGGTGAGGTTTTAGAGGGAGAAATTAGTGGCAAAATTACATCTGGATTTGGTTGAGGGTTCATTCCCATAACCAACAATTCATATTACTCATAATCGTAAAGTGGTTAAGATTTTTTTGCATCAGATTCCACAGCTGAAAGTTGTAAACTTTAATAAAACCATTCTCGCGTCTCCTCTCTTGAAGATGCTGGTGGGAAGAGGGAGGTGTCTCAATGCACCAGCTTGCAGAATTTCCGACCCGGACCGGTGTTCCAATACATACTTGTACGCAGCTAATAGTGGTGCCCATTATTGGACCCTGGCAGAGGCAATGGATGAAATTGCTCGGTCCTCCTTAAATAACCCCAATAGGGGTTTGTGATTGGTGAAAGGATGCCCGTAGACATACTGGTGGAATGTTTTCACCCCAAATACTATGGCCAAACTCTCTTTCTTGATCTGTGCGTAGTTCTCCTCGGCAACCGCCAATGTCCGCGATGCAAAAGCAATGGGGCGTTCCGATCTGTCGTTCATTCGGTGGGCAAGGACGGCCCCGACCCCATAGGGAGAAGAATCGCACGTCAACAAAAGTGGTTTGAATGGGTAAAAGTGGGTCAGTAGACTGGAGGAGGACAGATGCTTCTTGACCGATGTAAAGGCGGCCCCTTTAGCGAACCAAACCCAGGAGTCATGGTTAACCATCATCGTATAGTCCCCCAAACGCGGACGCAACCATTGGGTTTCATCATCGGCATGTCCGGTGCCACCCAGTTGGTGAACTGGATGGTGGGTGTATTATCTTCAAACCTTCGGCCTGGGACCTCTCCCAACATTGACGTTTTTTAAACAGAAGTTGAAGGGGGGAAAATATCGTGGTGAGGTTCAGAATAAACCCACCATAGTAATTTACGAGGCACAAAAACAAGCGTAGATCTGTCAGGCCATTGGGTAATGGGGTCTGAAGGATGGCTTGTACCTTTTCTTCTACGGGTGCAAGCCATGACAAACCACATGAGAACACAGATAGGTGACCTCGGCTGTTTTGAAAACACATTTCTCTTTGTGGAGGTGGACCTCTGCCTCTTCAAAACGCCGAAGGACCTCGGCCAAGTTGTCTAGATGTTCCCAGTCAGACGACCCTGTGATCAAAATACTGTTGAGGTATCCCGCTACCCTCGGGAGTCCACACAGGATGTTCTTGATCGCCTGTTGGAAGATGGCGTAAGCAGAAAAAACTCCAAAGGGCAACCAGGAATACTAGTACAGCAGTGGTGTGTGTTGACAATCACAAATAACCTGGAGTCCAGGGCCAAAGGCAGCTGGAGGTATATGTGGCTCATGTCCAATTTGGAAAATGAGCAGCCTCCACTGAGCTTGGCATACAGGTCCTCAATACGCTGGAAAGGTAGCGATCCAAACAGGAGTCACGGTTAACCATCATCTTATAGTCCCCCAAAGGCGGACAAAACCATCAGGTTTCATCATCGGCATGACCGGTGCCACCCAGTTGGAGAACTGGATGATGGGTGTATTATCTTCAAACCTTCAAGATGGTCCAACTCTGCGTTCACTTTCGACCATAAAGCATACGGGCCAGTTCAGGCGTGGAAATATTTCGGTTGAGCCATTGGGCCACGGCCCTTCTGATTGTGCCTAACCCCTCCTGAAACACGAACGGGAACCTGGACAGGATGCCCTCAGGGTAATATGAGTACATTTGGCAAACCCTTTGCCAGGCCAATCGGAGATGGAGCAGCCAGTCACGTCCCATCAAACTCGGACTGTTACCATGGATGACCACCAATGGCAGGTGTGCCATCTGTTGCCCTTATTTGACTGGAACCTTGGAATTACCCGCAATTGCCAGCGATTCTCCAGTGTACATAGCGAGGCGGGCATTGGTGGCCCAGAGGGCAAGCGTCTGGAGGCTGGATCGAATCTGGTTGAAGGTACGGTGGCTGACCACAAATAGCGTTGCACCCATGTCTAACTCCAGACAGAACGTTTGGCGGCGCTCTGGGCCGTGCGGGGTGCCCACCACTCCTGTGGGCCTGCTTCCTGGGTAGAATCTGAGCGGCATGCAACTTGGCAGCCGAGGATCAGCACTGCCATTCCTTGGAACTCTTGGACCCCTTGTTCCACACTCCCTCAGGAAATGGTGATTATCACAGTGCGATGTAATGTCAGGTCAGTCACAGTCAGCAATTTTCTCTGCATGTCGCTATCGCAGATTCCACACACAAACCTGACTCGCAATGTCTCTGAGTGTGGCGCAAAATTCACATTTCAGCCAATTTGCGAAGGCAGGCTGGGAGGTCGCTGGTTGACTCTGACTGGATCTGAGTAGCTGTATGAAATCAGAAATGCCTGACGATTAAAGCAGTTTTGGGTCAAAATCCTCCCCTACCAGGGCCACCAACACAATGAACAACCATGAATATGGTGTATTCGGGTGGGTGAGGCTTTTTATGAAGCTGATCATGGGCCCACTGCAGGCCATCAGCACCACCACAGTTGGCCGTTCGTCCTCGATGATCCCATTTATACAAAGGAAAATGCTGCATGTGTTCCACATACTGCCTGCCCCCAGTCATCGATACCTGCTTGAAATGGTTCGAGCTTACCAATATAGGACATTTTGGCGGATGGTTGAGAGGCCTCTCTAGGCCTAGGCGAAATGACTCCGGCATGTAGTACTTGGCGCAGATGGCAGCTCCACTTTATTCATGTCGCCAGTGTAGAGTAGCACAGATGGACCAAGCAGGTAGAAAATAAAAGTACGGTTTATTTACGCTATACAAGAATCTTCACTCCCCTAAGGGTCTCCTTCCCACTTTTATACAAGTGAGCCTTTCCCTTGTTAAGGGGAGGCCCCACCCCCGTTGCAGGGGCAGTTCATATTCTGTGGAAGTCATGGGGAATCTGATACTTCTTATGCTGTGACCTCCACGAGGGTTATAACAGTTTCCCACCACAGTGGGAAGTGTATTCACCAACTGAATCTTTAGGGAAGTTTAAAAATGTTAAAATTATTTTGCTGTTGCGTAATTTCTATTTCAGATATTTTCTAGTGAATATATACCTAAAATTGTAACCAGGCGATACTGTTTCACCAAAGTTTTTGTTGTCAAGGCGCCGAAAGGTATACTTAGGAACACACTTGGATGCAGATTGGTCCAGATTGCAGTTCCACTCTACTAAAATCCCCATCACTCCACCCTGGAAAACAAATAATATTCAAAGGAGAGATTTTATGTGAAATAAATATAAAACCATCAGTTTTCATAAATTAATGATTTCAAATGCAACTCCTGTCCTTGCTGTTATCCAAAGATTATCTGTTCCTGCCATTTCACTGGAATGAGGCCTCTATTTTGAACATTTTAGGGATTGGAGAGGCCAAAATTATCCATTAGTTCAAGTGGTAAGTCCATATCATGTTCAAAAGGACAGATAGTTCCCAGCTTTTATTCTTGGTTTGTATTTACCTCATTGCTTACAGGGAAGCAATAGATGCTTTGCAGTTTCTTCTGATATAGAGTAAGCAAAATCACTTTAGGCACTAATGTGCTGTCCAGTAATTTCAACTAAACTATGTTAGGATTGGACTCTGCTGTGATGGGACCTCACAGGAGTATTTCCCTGCCAATAATTACCTGGTTACCATGTGTAAATGATACAATCATCATTTAGGACAATCATAATGCTGGCCACTATTTAGCAAGCCAGTTTCTCACTCCCCAGTGAGACCCACTCACTTCCCTCCCGTTTTCTCATCTTCCTGATGCTGCAGCTCCAACCCTATAGGAAGTACAATGAAACCTAAATTGTTGAAAAGAGATGAAAAGTCAGGTAGGTGACAGAAACAAGGAATGAGCAAAGGAAACATCTGAAGTGAGAAAAACAGGAGACAAAAGAAAATAAAACAGAGAAAGAAAAATAAAGGAGACGTCAAGAATGACAATTGGCTTGAGTGGACCTTCAGTGAAGGCATGCAAGTGTAATGTGCTGCGTTCCTACCATCATTTTGTTAGCGGTTGCATTTTTGCATGTGAAGGATGGTGGTTTGGTGATAGGCTGGAGGCCAATGAGTGCTTGTAGTACCATGCTCAAAATGCTTTCAGGTGTCAGGAAACAAAAAAGACAGGGAGAAATAGCCTAAACTTACAATATCATTTGTAGCAGCACGTATCTGTCAATTAGAAAAGTTAAATCAATGAGAGATAGACAAAAAGGGAAAATAAATCAAGAATATCATAGGCAAATAAGAACTGTGATTAATTTATGATATGTTGATTCTAACCATTGGGAAAGAAAATTGCCTTGCTCGGTTTCATGTGCTTTAAAATTATGTATTTGTTTTCCTTTACACTGATGTGGAGATGCCGGCATTGGACTGGGGTGAGCACAGTAAGAAGTCTTACACCAGGTTAAAATCCAACAGGTTTGTTTCGAATCACTAGCTTTTGGAGCACAGCTCCTTCCTCAGGTGAACCGAAAGCTAGTGGTTCAAAACAAACCTGTTGGACTTTAACCTGGTGTTGTAAGACTTCTTACTGTACCTTCCTTTACACTGTTTCAGTTATTTGTTTTGTCACCAGATCACAACCAAGAATATAAGGCAATAAATCTTTCTGCACAGGAATTTAGTTATTTAGAAACTTGGCCATTGTGTTAATATAATCTTCACAAACTAGCAGCTGCTTTTGCGCAATGCTCACTTGGGAGGGTGGAGTTTTAAGATGGAAGAAGTGTATTACAGCCCACTAGAAAGAGACGATGAGATCTTCACCAGGTCATATCTGAATAATACTAAACAAACCTCAATAGCTAGTCTTTGAAAGTCCTCTCCTGCTTCTTGAACCATTTCTCCGAGGCGGAAAATTGGGCAGAAAGGATCATTTTTCCGATTGAAACGACATGATTTTAAGTAGCCGGTACTTGCATTTGTCAATATATTTCTCCTGCAGCAACAGAAAAGGAATATGTCACCTTTTTCCTATATTATGAACATGTGTGGTATTAATGGGGAACACAAAGCAGCTACTAAACTTACTTTGAAAAATTAAACTTGGGGAAGGTAATGCTGTTCTTTATTAACACAGTGAAGTTCTCAGCTGCTCCAAGAAGTGCAGGCCTATGAACAAAGACCATTTACAACATTAACATGAATATCAATACACTTTAATTTCATTTTCCTGTAAAGTGTTTTTGATCCTTGTTGTTCAAACTAATTTGAATTCTTCCTATTGATGACTAAATAATTAAAGGTATTTGAGCTAATTTGCATCCATTGTAAAAGGATCCTTCCCGTTGATTCCTTTATTTTCCATTTCTTTTATTTTGACATTATCATTTTTGATCCATGGATGTTTAATGGACATCTACCTTTAAATTGAGCAGAGGAAGTGAGGAACTCAAAAGTTACAAAATAGTAGACTGTGCTAGCTTTTGAAAAGCAGAACTCAGACATTTTGGCACCCAAGGGACCAGAAGGCTTGGTTCAATTGGTTTGCTGGTGGCCACTGAATTCACCAAAAGGCTGTATTCTACCCAGCAATAGGCAGTGATTGGGTCCTATACAAGTGGAATGGTTTTCAGAGAACCAAGGAAAGTGGGCTCCAAGATGCTCTGAGAAGAGAATGTGCGCCTCTCTTTCGCCAGAAAAGCTGCAAAGCTGCTGTATTCCTGAATCTACAGAGAACCTGGATGAATCTACAGTGAAAATCATTACAGACTGAAAGCAGAAACCTTTAAACTGAAAGCCTAGACTGAAGGAAGACAACTATCTGAAACAAAGATTATTTTCCTTTTACTTTCATTATTATTTTTACACCCTTCTTTTCCCCTCTGTGTTTATTTGTCTGTCTTGTATGTGTGTGTAGAAAGTGGGGAGGGGCAAGTTAAAGAGGGAGGTGTCATGATATGCGAACATGCAGCTAATGAACACATAGAATAGGACACGACCAATGAGCAATCAGGACACTCAGGGGTGGTATCTCACTATAAAAGGGATGAGGCACTCACACCCCACCTCTTTCCACAGACCAACATCTACAGAGTTAGGGTGTATCCTCAGCAACACACCCCAGCACGTGGCTTAGAGCAAGGCTGGTTCAGTTAGACTGAGTTACTACGTTTAGATTAGCAGAGAGTCGAACTCATTGAGAACTGTGCTAATAGTTCAATAAAACACATTGAACTCACTTCAAAGTCTGGGGCATCTTTTACTCAAAACTGCATCAAGTGGCAGCTCGTTATTCCAAATTAGCTAACTCAACATGATACCAGGAGTCCGTTCAATCTAGGTAGTTCAACTCAGCAAGATCCGTGATGACCAGCGAATGTATACTGGCACAATGGAAAAGATTCAGGCTCCTCACCAGCTCAGGGCCTCCGGCAATCTCAGTGCCAACTGGCGGACATTCAAGCAGATATTTCAGCTTTACGTCGAAGCATCAGACCTCAACGGTGCGTCTGATGCACGGAAGACAGCTCTTTTCCTCACCACAGCGGGTGATCACACCTTGGAAATATTCAACTCCTTTCACTTCGCCGAAGTCCAGGACAAGACAAAGTTTCAGACCATCCTGGACAAGTTTGACAGCCACTGTGCGTTGGACACCAACAAAATCTTTGACGCTGCATATTCAAGCAGCGATTGCAAGGTAAAGACGAATCCTTCACCTCATATTTAACTAACCTTAGACTGCTAGCGCAATCCTGCAACTTCGGTGATATCACTGATTCCATGATCAGAGACAAAATCGTTTTTGGGGTTCACTCTGATCCTCTGAGAGAGCAGTTACTGAAGATCAAGCATATGACCCTGCCAGTCGCGATTGAAACATGCACAGTGCATGAGCACGCTAAAAATCGCTATTCCCACTATCCAGATGTGTTCAATGGGATGGGCAGGCTGCCGTATCGATACAAGCCAGTGGTCCACGCACCACGACGAGTCCCTGCTCCACTGAGAGAGCGCCCGAAGGCACAGCTCAAGGATCTTCAGCAAAAAGGCATCATATCCAAGGTCACCGAACCGACTGACTAGGTTATCTCGATGGTGTGCGTAAAGAAGCCTTAGGGGAACCTGCGCATCTGCATTGATCCCAAGGATCTCAATAAGAATATGATGCGGGAACACTACCCCATCCCGAAGCGGGAGGAACTCACGAGTGAGATGGCACACGAGTGCTTTTTCACCAAATTGGATGCATCACAGGGATTTTGGTAAATCCAGCTGGAAGAGTCCAGCAGAAGGCTCTGCACCTTCAACATGCCTTTTGGCAGATACTGCTACAATCGCATGCCATTTGGCATCATCTCGGCATCGGAAATATTCCATCGCATCATGGAGCAGATGATGGAAGGCATTGAAGGGGTTCGTGTGTACGTGGACGACATCATCATATGGTCCACGACCCCTGAAGAACATGTGTCCCATCTCCAGAAGGTATTCCGTCTTGTACATGCCAACGGCCTAAAGTTAAACAGGTTCAAATGTTGTTTCGGCATATCGACGCTCAAGTTCCTAGGCGACCAGATCTCACAGCATGGTGTGCGCCTGGACACAGACAAAATCAAGGCCATTGAGGCGATGAAGGTCCCTGAGGACAAAAAGGCGGTGCTGCGCTTCTTGGGTATGGTCAATTTTCTGGGCAAGTTCATTCCAAACATGGCCACACACAACACGGCCCTACGCAACCTGGTGAAAAGGTCAAATGCCTTTGAATGGAACGCGGCACACCAGACAGAGTGGCTGGAGCTGAAAGCCAAGCTCACCACTGCACCAGTCCTGGGATTCTTCAACCCGGACCGGGAGACAAAGATATCCACAGATGTGAGTCAGGATGGCATCGGTGTGGTGTTGCTTCAATGAGATGACACATCATCCTGGGCACCAGTAGCCTACGCATCAAGGGCGATGACGCCCACTGAAACCAGATATGCACAGATTGAGAAGGAGTGCTTGGGTCTTCTCACCGGCATCCTCAAATTTCATGATTATGTCTACGGCCTGCCGACGTTCACTGTCAAGACGGATCATAGGCCTCTGGTCCACATCATCCACAAGGACCTGAACGAAATGACGCCTCGGTTGCAGAGAATCCTGCTTAAACTTAGGAGGTATGACTTCAACTTGGTGTACACACCTGGCAAGGAGCTCATCATCGCTGATACATTGTCCCGCTCCCTCACCTCGCGCAGTGAGTCGCTGGAGATCATCCAGCACATCAAATCGCAGGTGCAGCTGTGTGCTAGCACTCTCCCAGCGACAGATGAGAAGGTAGTTCTCATCCGTGATGAGAAAGCCAAAGACCCCCTCTTGCAGCGCGTCATCCACAACCTCACCAATGGCTGGCAGAAAGGGCAGTGCCCACAATTTTACAATGAGAAGGATGATCTGACGGTGATTGATGGTATCTTCCTCAAGCTGGACAGGATCGTCATTCTGCTCAGTCTCCAGAGCTTGGTGCTGCGCCAGATTCATGAGGGACACCTGGGCGTCAAGAAGTGCAGGCGCAGAGCCCGGCAAGCTGTCTACTGACCTGGCATCAGCCAGGACATCACGAACATGGTCCTGAACTGTGCTACCTGTCAGCGGTTCGAGCCAGCGCAGAGCAAGGAGATGCTCCAACTGCATGACATAGTGACCTCTCCGTGGTCCCAGGTTGGCATCGACGTCTTTCATGTGAATGGTCGCTACTACGTATTCGGACTGTCATCAAAGCCTGTAAGGAGACGTTCTCAAGGCATGGCATCCCAATCACCGTCATGAGCGACAATGGCCCGTGCTTTAGCAGTCGAGAATGGACCACGTTTGCCAGGTCATACAATTTCCAGCATGTCACCTCCAGTCCGCACTATCCGCAGTCCAATGGAAAAGTCGAGAAAGGGGTGCACATTGTGAAACAACTCATCTGCAAGGCCGCAGACTCTGCTTCCGACATACACCTTGCACTGCTCGCATATAGGGCGACTCCATTGTCCACTAGCATGTCGCCGGCTCAACTCCTGATGAACAGGGACCTGCGGACGACGCTTCCTGCCATAGACCTGCCCAACCTGAATCACCTCCCCGTGCTGCAGAAGGTGCAGCAGCTCAGAGACGGTCAAAAGCAGGGCTATGATGCCCATGCCACTGATCTGGTCGTGCTACCCCCGGCAGACACTGTCAGGATCAAGATACCGGATGGTGGGTGGTCTGCCCCGGCTGTCGTTGTTCGACAGGCCGCACCCCGCTCTTAAGTTGTACGTATGGCTGATGGCTCCATCGTGCGAAGGAATCAACAGGCACTGCGCAAAGTTGCCTGTCCGCAACCACTTTCTCCTCCATTTCCATATGTTGAATTGCCACCTCCTGATACCTCTCACCACAAGGCCACCAGTCAGGCTCCCATCCTGCCTGTCAAGGCGCCGTCGTCATCTCCGCCACCTCTCCGGCGGTCGACCAGGATCAGACGCAAGCCTCAGAGACTGGACTTGTGAACGTTTGTTTTGTTTGCTCTGTTCTGTTGTTCTCCGTCAGTCACGTTAGACAGAGTCACTCACATGTAAATACATTCAAATACGCCAACAAAATAAAATAAAGGGGAGATGTCATGATATGCAAACATGCAGCTAATGAACACATAGAATAGGACACGACCAATGAGCAGTCCGGACACTCAGGGGTGGTATCTCACTATAAAAGGGATGAGGCACTCACACCCCACCTTTTTCCCCAGACCAACATCTACAGAGTGAGACAGGGTGTATCCTCAGCATTACACCCCAGAACGTGGCTTAGAGCAAGGCTGGTTCAGTTAGACTGAGTTACTACATTTAGATTAGCAGAGAATCTACTTCCGGTTGCGGCTATGCGGAGCTAAGCCGCACATTCGGCGGCTCCCGCTAAAACGGACTTTTGGGCTCTCCAGGGGAGCCCCAACGGAAATTATTCGACGACTTCCAGTGTGGGAAGGTGATAGCAAGGTCCACCCCCCATAGTATATGGATTGGACCAGGAGCGGAGCGGTCAAAAAAGCGTTTTTGGAGCAGGGAGAAAATTTTGGTGCGAAGGAGAAAAAACAAGATGGCGGCGGTCGGAGATCAGGCGGCATGGGTGCAGGAGCAGCAGGAGTTTCTCAGGCGCTGCTTTGAGGAGCTGAGGAAAGAGATGCTGGCGCCAATGCTGATGGCGATCGAGGGGTTAGTGGAGACCCAGAAGGCCCAAGGGGCGGCGATCCGGGAGGTGCGGGAAAAAACCACGGAGAAGAGGATGAGATCTTGGGCCTGGCGGTGAAGATGGAGACACACGAGGCGCTGCACAAGAGGTGGGCGGAAAGATTTGAGGACCTGGAGAACAAGTCGAGGAGGAAGAATCTTCGGGTCTCCCTGAAGGAGTGGAGGGGGCCGATGCCGGGGCATATGTGAGCACGATGCTCAACTCGCTGATGGGTGCGGGGGCCTTTCCGAGTTCCCTGGAGCTAGAAGGGGCTCATCGGGTCCTGGCGAGGAGACCCAAGGCCAATGAGCCGCCAAGGGCGGTAGTGGTGAGGTTTCACCGTTTCGTGGATAGAGAATGTGTCTTGAGATGGGCCAAGAAGGAATGGAGCAGCAGTTGGGAGAATACGGAGATCCGAATCTATCAGGACTGGAGTGGAGAGGTGGCAAAGAAGAGAGCTGGTTTTAATCGGGCCAAGGCGGTGCTCCATCGGAAGGGGGTGAGGTTCGGAATGCTGCAGCCTGAGGAGGCTTGGACCTTTATCCAAACTGAAAAGTTGGACTCAAACTGAGGGTTTGTGGTTGTGGGGGGGATGTCGGTTGTATACAGGGTTTTAACTATGCACGAGTTGGGTGATGGATGGGGATGGGGGAAGAGATCTGATGGAGAGACTGTGAGGGAATGTGGGCACCGGCGCTAGAGGGAGGGGAGGCCCGGGGATGGGGGAATTGAGATAAGGCCGCAACAGGTGCGGCGCCAAAGGGGGCGGGGGCGGTTCAGGAAAGCGCGGGCTTTTTCCCGCGCTAGGGAAGGATGGAGGGGGGAGGTGATGGAGGAGCGCACACTGATTGCTGGGGAGGAGGGATTCCCACATGGGGGGGGGGGGTCAATGGGACGGGGGGGGAGGCCGGTGTCAGCAGGAGTCAGCTGACTTACGGGAGTGTTATGGGGGGAGCAAAAGAGCTAGATACAGATCTAGCGGGGGGCTGGGGAGGGGGGGGCGAAATAGGGTTGCTGCTGCATTGGCCGATGGGGAACTGGAAACAGAAGAGGTGGTCGGGGCGGGGGGCCCCCGTCTGGGGGACTGGAGAGTGCGGGAGGCGCGGGCACGAGACTGGCCTAGAAAAGGAGATGGCTAGTCGGCAGGGGGGAGGGGGTGGGGGGGAGAAGCCCCCCAATCCGACTGATAACCTGGAATGTGAGGGGCCTGAATGGGCCGGTTAAGAGGGCCCGAGTGTTCGCGCACTTAAAGGGACTGAAGGCAGACGTGGTCATGTTTCAGGAGACACATTTGAAGGTGGCAGACCAGGTCAGGTTAAGAAAGGGAGGGGTAGGACAGGTATTCTATTCGGGACTGGATGCGAAGAACAGAGGGGTGGCAATACTGGTGGGGAAGCGGGTGTCGTTTGAGGCCAAGAATATTGTAGTGGACAATGGAGGTCGATACGTGATGGTGAGCGGTAGGTTGCAGGGGGCGTGGGTGATATTGGTAAACGTATACGCCCCGAACTGGGATGATGCTGGATTTATGAAGCGCATGTTGGGCGGATTCCGGATTTGGAGGCAGGAAGCTTGATAATGGGGGGGGATTTCAACACGGTGTTGGACCCAGCATTTGATCGCTCCAGATCTAGGACGGGGAAGAGGCCGGCTGCGGCCAAGGTGCTTAGGGGGTTTATGGATCAGATGGGGGGAGTGGACCCGTGGAGATTTGCTAGGCCCCTGGCCAGGGAATTTTCTTTTTTCTCTCACGTACACAGAGCCTACTCCCAGATAGATTTTTTTTGTTTTGAGTAGGGCGCTGATCCCGAAAGTGGAGGGAACGGAGTACTCGGCCATAGCTATCTCAGACCACGCCCCACACTGGGTGGAGCTGGGGTTGGGAGAGGAGTGGGACCAACGCCCGCTGTGGCGTTTGGATGTGGGATTACTGGCGGATGAGGAGGCGTGCGGGAGGGTACGGGGGTGCATTGAAAGGTATTTGGAGGCCAACGACAACGGGGAGGTGCAGGTGGAGGTAGTATGGGAGGCGCTGAAGGCGGTGGTCAGGGGAGAGTTAATCTCCATCAGGGCTCACAGGGAGAAGAGAGAGGGCAGGGAAAGGGAGAGGTTAGTGGGGGAGATCCTAAGGGTAGACAGGAGATATGCAGAGGCCCCCGAGGAGGGACTACTTAGGGAGCGGCGAAGTCTCCAGGCGGAATTCGACCTGTTGACCACAGGGAAGGCAGAGGCACAGTGGAGGAAAGCACAGGGGGCGACGTACGGGTATGGGGAGAAGGCGAGCCGGATGCTGGCACATCAGTTCCGTAAGAGGGTGGCAGCGAGAGAGATAGGTGGAGTTAAGGATAGCAGGGAACTACGGTGCGGGTGCGGTGAAAGTAAATGAGGCATTTAAGGCCTATGAGGAGCTGTACAGATCTCAGCCCCCAGCGGGGGAAGAGGGGATGCAACGATTTCTAGTTCAACTGAGGTTCCCGAGTGTGGAGGAGCAGGAGGTGGCTGATTTGGGTTGGAGGAGCTGATTAAAGAACTGGGGAGCATGCAGGCGGGGAAGGCCCCGGGGCCAGATGGGTTCCCAGTTGAGATTTACAGGAAGTATGCGGACCTGTTAGCCCCGTTGCTAGTGAGGACTTTCAATGAGGCAAGGGAGGGGGGACCCTGCCCCCGACAATGTCCGGGGCGCTGATCTCTCTGATTCTGAAGCGGGACAAGGACCCACTGCAATGTGGGTCGTATAGACCGATCTCACTCCTCAATGTGGATGCTAAGTTGCTGGCAAAAGTGCTGGCTACGAGAATTGAGGACTGTGTCCCGGGGGTGATTCATGAGGACCAGATGGGATTTGTAAAGGGCAGGCAGCTAAACACCAATGTGCGGAGGCTCCTCAATGTGATTATGATGCCCTCGGTGGAGGGAGAGGCGGAGATAGTGGCAGCTATAGACGCGGAGAAGGCCTTTGACCGGGTGGAGTGGGAGTATCTCTGGGAAGTGTTGCGGAGGTTTGGGTTTGGGGAGGGGTTTATCAGGTGGGTTAAGCTCCTATATAGAGCCCCGGTGGCAAGTGTGGCTACGAATCGGCGGAGGTCAGAGTATTTTCGGCTGTATCGAGGGACGAGGCAGGGGTGCCCCCTGTCCCCCTGTTGTTTGCATTAGCAATTGAGCCTTTGGCCATGGCATTAAGGGAGTCGGGGAAATGGAGGGGGGTGGTCCGAGGGGGAGAGGAGCATCGGGTGTCGCTGTATGCGGATGACCTGTGCTGTACGTGGCAGATCCAGTGGAGGGGATGGTGGAGGTCATGCGGATCCTAAGGGAGTTTGGGGACTTCTCGGGCTATAAGCTCAATGTAGGGAAAGGTGAGCTCTTTGTGGTGCATCCAGGGGACCAGGGAAGGGGGATAGACGACCTACTATTGAAGAGGGCGGAAAGGAACTTTCGGTACTTGGGGATCCAGGTGGCTAGGAGCTGGGGGGCCCTGCACAAACTTAATTTGACGTGGCTGGTGGAGCAGATGGAGGAGGACTTCAAAAGATGGGATGTGTTGCCACTCTCGCTAGCGGGCAGGGTACAGTCGATTAAAATGATGGTCCCCCCGAGGTTTCTTTTTGTGTTCCAGTGCCTTCCGATTATGATTACCAAGGCCTTTTTTACGCGGGTAGGTAGGAGCATCATGGGTTTTGTGTGGGCAAACAAGACCCCGAGGGTAAGGAGGGGGTTTCTGGAGCGTAGTAGGGACAGGGAAGGCTGGCGTTGCCGAATCTGGGTGACTATTATTGGGCAGCCAACGTGGCGATGATCCGTAATTGCTAATAGAGGGAGAGGGGGCAGCATGGAAGAGGTTGGAGGTGGCGTCCTGCAAAAGAACGAGCCTGAGGGCGCTGGTGACGGCACCGCTGCCGCTCTCGTCGACAAGGTACACCACGAGTCCGGTGGTGGCTGCAACGCTAAAGATCTGGGGGCAGTGGAGACGACCAAGGGGTGAGATGGGAGCCTCGGTGTGGTCCCCGATCCGCGAGAACCATTGGTTCGTCCCAGGAAGGATGGACGGGGAGTTTCGGAGCTGGCATCAGCAGGGATCAGAAGGAAGGGCGACCTGTTTATAGACGGGACGTTTGCAAGCCCAGGGGCGCTGGAGGGGAAGTTTGGGTTACCCCCGGGAAATGTGTTCAGGTATATGCAAGTGAGGGCGTTTGTGAGGCGGCAGGTGAGGGGATTCCCGTTGCTCCCGGCACAGGGGTTTCAGGACAGGGTGATTTCGGGTGTATGGGTCGGAGAAGGCAAGGTTTCGGCGATATATCAGGAGATGAAAAAAGAGGGGGAGGCTTCGGTAGAGGAGTTGAAGGGCAAGTGGGAGGAGGAGTTGGGGGAAGAGATTGAAGAGGGTATGTGGGCTGATGCCCTGAGTAGGGTTAATTCCTCTTACTCATGTGCCAGGCTCAGCCTGATAGTTTAAGGTCATTCACAGAGCAAACCTGGCAAACCATCCTAGGCCTTGCCGCCTCCATTTAATTGCTGAGCCATCACTAAAGTGTGGCGGGCTCGAGGATTATGGGTGTCAATTGACATTCCACCACCACCAATGTGGAATCCTCTGTCAAGCTCTTTTGCCCTTCCACTTAATTAGGGGAGGTTTAGTCGCCAGTGGGGGACTGACAAAGGGCCTCTCCCATGATTAAGTGGGCCTGGCCGCCATCTTAACTGCTGCAATGGGCTGCAATAAATACAGCCTGATGGTTTATTTGTTAAAACACTAATCAAATATCTGATTAACTAAACATGAGTGAATTAGCATTCGTGAAATTCAGCTGACAAGGAAAGAAAAAGCAACAGAAAATTGAGCAAATTATTCAACTTTCTTTCAAATGTTGCTGATACAATACCAAATTGGCAAGAAACAGGAATTTTAGCCCCCAAAATTGATGTGAGCACAGAATGTGCTTTCCAATTTTGTAATTTATTTGATTTGTTTGGGATAAATAATTAACAGGAAGAAATTTGCCCAAATGTATTTTTGTTTCTACCTGTACAATTTCAGTCAAATGCTGCAGTTATGTTCATTGTCTGAAGTTTGTCATTCTTAAACCTATACCACGAAAACCTTGTAATATTGCAACAATCTGAATATTTACACTCTAATCATGTCAGTGATTCAATAATTAATGCTGGCAAGTCTTGCTTCAATTGGGGCAAGGTGTTCAAGATTTTGTTGAGGGATGGCATAAAAGGTTACCCTGAAGATTGTAGAGTCTCTCTTGGCCAGAAGGGACAGATATTATTTTTGGAAAATACAGATCTGGCGAATAAAGGTGAGGAAGTGGATAAGTGCCTGAGTAATCCAAAGAGATACTGATGAGCTATGACAGTGGGCTAGTTAGCTGATGGTATTCAACATGGGTAAAAGTGTGAAATTATGACATTGGACAGAAGTGAGAATGCCGGGGCAGCACGGTGGTGCAGTGGGTTTGCCCTGCAGCCTCACGGCGCCGAGGTCCCAGGTTCGATCCCGGCACTGGGTCACTGTCCGTGTGGAGTTTGCACATTCTCCCCGTGTTTGCGTGGGTTTCGCCCCCACAACCCAAAGATGTGCGGGCTAGGTGGATTGGCCATGCTAAATTGCCCCTTAATTGGAAAAAATGAATTGGATACACTAAATTTATATTTTTTTAAAGTGAGAATGCCAATTATGTATTAAATGGCATATGATTGAAATAATGGAGTTGAAAGGATCAGGGACTTTGGTAGTTACATCAATTCAAAAGTTCAGCTCCATTGAGGTGAAAAAAGCAGATAAAAATATTGGGATATAGTCTATGGGTGTGATTTACTAGGCTAACGAGATGTTATTGAAGTTGTGTTCAGCTTTGGGTGAATAATAATAATTGCTTAGTGGCACAAGTAGGCTTCAATTAAGTTACTGTGAAAAATCCGTAGTCGCCACATTCCGGCGCCTGTTCAGGGAGACCGGTACGGGAATTAAACCAGTGCTGCTGGCATTGTTCTGCATTACAATCCAGCTGTTTAGCCCACTGTGCTAAACCAGAAACTGCATGTAGGTTATTCTGTTCAGTTTTGGTGTCCATATTGCAGAAAATATATAGAACTGTTGGAAGGAGTCAGAGCATTGAAAAAGTCCATGAGTATTATCACGTTTTTAACCATTATTTAATAATGGTTATATAATTTATCAATAGGATTTTTAACCAATAATTTACTTACTTAGGAATAACTGTGTCATTCTCCATAGGACACCAAGCAGAAATCTCACATGTTTTCACTTTTTCACTATATCTGACACATTTTCCAGTTAAAACTCCTAAGATTAAAACAGAACTCACAATAACATTTGTGATCGAAAATAACATTTTTTATGCATTTCTCAATATGGAATTTTACTAAGTAGTGAATGAGAAATATAAAATGAAAAATCAATTTATAAATAGAAATTGACTATAGGAAAGCACTGCAGATGGACTTGTAGTACATTTCCTGATTGTTATGATCCCAGTTGGTGTTGGAACTGGATGGGAAGATCCCAGATTGGAACGCTCGTTCAAAAGACCATGGGTGGGATTCTCCGTCCCGTCGCACCTGCTTTCTGGTGCAGCGCAGCAGTGGGATCCTCCGACCCTCCAGCTGGCCAATGGGGTTTCCCATTGTGGGCACCCCACACCATCAGGAAATACACTGGCGTGAGTGCGCTGCCAGCGAAACGGAGGATCCCGCCGATGGAGAATCCAGCCCCATGGCTGGGATTCTCCGTTTGGAAGACTAAATCCTGACACCGGGACTGAATCAGTGGTGTTCTACGATCCAGGAAGCAGCTCCGGTCCCGGAGCAATTCAGGATCTAGCACAGGTATCACGTGGAACTCGTGCAATTCCAATGCATGACAACATCCGATTTGGCAGGGTCGGGATTGGAGCTTGAGAGGCTGACAAGTAGCAGCTGCATATAAGCACTCCACTCCCCCGACTCATTTCAGCCAAGACGATGGCACCCTGAAGAGCGGTTTCATCAATACGAAGCTCGAGACTCCGCTGAATGCCTTGGAGGAGAGGCGGGGCACCCTGTTCCCCGGGATGGAAAGAGGGCTGCCACGCACTGCTGTACACTGGGCCTGGGCGCAGGGGGCAAAGGCCTTGAGTGCTGTGGGCCCCACCACCAGGACCAGCCAGCAGTGCTGCAAACAGCTGCATATCATCCTCAGGGCGGCCAGGGTGAGGAACCAGCACAGTGCCTCTAGCACCCTCCTTCCCTGGCGTACCATGACACCTGGTACATTCAAGAGACTGCTGGGCCCGTCCAGGCCTGGTCGCTCCAGAGGATGGACGTCAAAGGGGACCTCAAACCTGTAGAAACAGATTCACCTGTTCACAGTAAACGCCAGTTCACAAACGTTCCAACCTGTCTCGGTACTCTGTCAGAAGGGTGTGAGGGATGGGCAAGCTTCAGAGGGGGTGCTGGGAGGGAATGGGTGACCATTGGAGGTGGGCATGAGCCAGGGCCCCCAGATCAGCCACCGCACATCGCCCTGGGAGTGGTAGGGGGAAGGGGCAGGGCACCCATATGGCCAGTGTCATTCTGCACAACCAAGGGCCATGGCGGCAGTCCTGGTCATCCTGGTCACCGCCCAGTATGCCTCCCATCCTCCCTCCCTCCCACTACCCAGCCAGCGGCAGGACCGGCAGCCCATGATCGCACCTCTGGGAACATGTCCTACCACCTCTCTCTCCCTCAGCAGCCACCGCGCCTCTATCCCAATTTTAAATACCACAAGTGAACCTTGCCGTCGGTAATTCCTCCTGGCAGAGGTGGAGCATCACCTGGATGGGAGGCCTGGAGTATACCGGGGCAGGCCCGTTAATGATATGCCAACTGTGTTTACTGTACAATTTGCATGCCCACGCCGGCGTGCGGCATAGAATGCATTCACGCCGCTGTCGGGGCACCGGAGCATGGCATTCCATTGGGCACCCGGCACCGGCCTCATTTTTCGCCCCACGCACGATTCTCTGCCCAATCGCAGTTTGCAATTCCACTGTCACTGGACAGAGAATCCTGCCCCCATATAACTTTTACTTTTTTTAATAAAATGTGGACGAACAGAGTCACAGTACTATTAATTGGTTTTAAACAAGAAACAAAAACATTTATTAAACATGAAAAGTTGGATTATCATACAGTACTCCTTTACTCCCCCCCACTTCGCTTAACAGTCACACACTGGTTTTAGGATCAATGTGGATTACAAAATACATCTTAATCTACAATGGTCTCATTAACACACAAAGCCACTTTTAAGCATACCAGATGACTGTGAGCAATGCACTCTCCACTCCGAACCCAAGTTAAGTGTCAGTGGTTCTCTCCTCCGAATCCCCCCAGATGACTGTCGTATGAGTTTCCAAACTCCAGTCCCAAGACACACTTTAAAATCTTCTCTCATAAATATGTTTTCCCTTGGCAGTTTGCTTTCTGACATCCAGTGCAGATTTTATAAATGACACTTTCAAACAATGCTTCCGCTCCACTTCTAACAGCGAATCTAGTCCAAGATTTCACACCAACCCCTTTAAAATTCCTTTACCTTGACTGCTGTGCAAGCTGCTCGCAATTGCTTTAACTCTCGATTCTCAGACTGGTATTAAAATTACATCAAACGTTTGATCTACCTCTGAAGTCTGCTGTTCCACTTTAAATCTAGTCCGTCTAATTGTCTCTTTAACTCAGAATGTTTTGTTTACTCTTCTTTGAATTCTTCTGAACAATACCTTGGTCTCTGTTCTCTTTAACTTCAGTTGTCACTTAAGTCTGTCACTTTGCAGCTCCCATCTTGTCCAGTCTTTCTTCTGGTAGAGGTGAGAGGTATTCACTTCCCAACATCTTGTCTCCTCGAACTGCATTAAATTACCTAAACGGTAATGGGGCCACTGCTGTTTGTCATTTTTATAAATGGCCTGGAGGAGGGCGTAGAAGGATGGGTGAGTAAATTTGCAGATGACACTAAAGTCGGTGGAGTTGTGGACAGTGTGGAAGGATGTTACAAGTTACAGAGGGACATAGATAAGCTGCAGTGCTGGGCTGAGAGGTGGCAAATGGAGTTTAATGCAGAAAAGTGTGAGGGGATTCATTTTGGAAGGAATAACAGGAAGACTGAGTACTGGGATAATGGTAAGATTCTTGGCAGTGTGGATGAGCAGAGAGATCTCGGTGTCCATGTACATAGATCCCTGAAAGTTGCCACCCAGGTTGAGAGGGTTGTTAAGAAGGCATACGGTGTGTTAGCTTTTATTGGTAGAGGGATTGAGTTTCGGAGCCATGAGGTCATGTTGCAGCTGTACAAAACTCTGGTGCGGCCGCATTTGGAGTATTGCATGCAATTCTGGTCGCCGCATTATAGGAAGGATGTGGAAGCATTGGAAAGGGTGCAGAGGAGATTTACCAGAATGTTGCATGGTATGGAGGGAAGATCTTATGAGGAAAGGCTGAGCGACTTGAGGCTGTTTTCGTTCGAGAAGAAGGTTAAGAGGTGACTTAATTGAGGCATACAAGATGATCAGAGGATTGGATAGGGTGGACAGTGAGAGCCTTTTTCCTCGGATGGTGATGTCTAGCATGAGGGGACATAGCTTTAAATTGAGGGGAGATAGATATAAGACAGATGTCAGAGGTAGGTTCTTTACTCAGAGAGTAGTAAAGGCGTGGAATGCCCTGCCTGCAACAGTAGTGGACTCGCCAACACTAAGGGCATTCAAATGGTCATTGGATAGACATATGGACGATAAGGGAATAGTGTAGATGGGCTTTAGAGTGGTTTCACAGGTCGGCGCAACATCGAGGGCCGAAGGGCCTGTACTGCGCTGTAATGTTCTATGTTCTAAACTAAAACTTGAAAGCATTTTAACTTACAACAATGGTGGGCAACCTGTAGCCTGCAAGCCACATGTGGCCCATCTAGGTTCTGAGTGCGGCCTATGAGGCATTTTGTTGATCATTGCCCGCGCGCATGATTGACGTTGATTTACATCCACGTAGTTTTTTCCTACCAATATGACTGAAGTGACACGCAAGTAATGCAAGTGCAAGTGAAGTGAGGTGCATGTTGACCATTCACAACATCGACAGTGAGAGCCGTGTGCTCCTTCTGTGTCCAGAATATAAATATTCCTTTTGTTTTAACCATTTCAGTTGATGACAGTTCTATGAAAGATAAGTGATTAAGAATTTCTGTAACTCATTATTAAATATTCAGCATGTATTAAATATATTTAACCTTATTCACAGGTCATTGCTAGTGGACAAGCCTGATTTCATTGAGATGAAACATTGAGATGAAGGAGGGCCACTCAACAGATCTCACATGCTTATGCATTTTATTTATTTTTCACACCGTAGTCCTCTCTAAGCACAACAGAAACACAGTTATAGAATCATAGAATTTACAGTGCAGAAAATCAGATCTCGCCAGCAATATTCTCGCTTTCTGACTCCTACATTATTTTGCCGCATCACCGCGGTGAACACGGGTGCAAAATTATGGATGGCCTAGAAGTTGCTGTCGATTTCAGCAGAGTACTGACAGTATGCACTGCCAATTCATCGTCATTACCAATAGAATATCAGGCCAAGATTTGGATGCCACGGTGCCAGCCATTGTTGAGCAGTCTAAAGTTAAGAGCCTTTGATAGCTAAAAACCTAATACTGCCCAGGTACTTACTGCATATTTAACGTTCAATGCAAATACTAATCTCTAAAAAAAGAGATCAATTAATTGATAGTCGTAAAATTTAATCCCCTTCCAAGTCGAGATAATAAATGTATCAATCAAACAATCATATTGTCCTTTCATAATTTTAAAATCTTTAAATTTATTAGAATTGCTGCAAACTCTCAAATTATTCATCACCTTGAAAGTTCTGGTCTAATGTACGTACAATTACTGGAATACGTTTCGGCATGAATATTGCACCAAATACTTTATATGACCTTCATACATTTGGAGCATTGTTCCTGAACACTTTGGTGAATCCTCTGACATTACCTGAGCTATCTGCAAGGCTTCTCAGAAGACTTGGCACAATGTTGATTTATACAAATTACCGTTATCTGTCTTTCCAATAAACCCATCTTCACAGTTTCAGGATTTCCCTCAAATTACACTGCCTGCATGGTTGATTGATGACTTTTTTCCAGTGCCCGGAAGTCCTATGGGACGCTATCCTTCCTCCATGAGACTATTTCTAGTCATCAACCTCACAATTTTTTTGTTGATGATTATTAAATTCTATATATTCTTTTTATAAATTTAGAGTACCCAATTCATTGTTTCCAATTAATGGCAATTTAGCATGGCCAATCCACCTATCCTGCACATCTTTGGGTTGTGGGAGCGAAACCCACGCAAAAAAAAAAAGGGACAGAATTAGATTCTGAGGTGTAAGGAACTGTCTGGATGGATTCAGTCTGGATAGCTGCCCTAGTTTGTTCACGTTACTTATTGGAAACCTGTTGTATTATCAGGTATTGCTGTACCTAAGAGGCTGATGACCATTGGTTAAACCTAGGAGTTTACCATTGGCTGTTGATACATAGCTCCGCCCTGACAGGCGGAGTATAAGAACCGGTGCTGTCCCAGCAGCCTTCACTTTCTGTACCGAAGCTGCTAGGGAACAAGTTCTAGTCGATTAAAGCCTTCAGTTATGAAATCACTTTGTCTTGAGTGTAATTGATCGTGCATCAATTTAATCGACTATGGCTTGTGCCTCTTTTTCGACCGAGGAATGGCGAATTTCGGAAGCATGGAGGGTACGGGAGAAGAAGGCCACTGGCCTGCCCGCTTGGGGGTGGCCGCCAGAGCTACGTCGGACGCATCGCTCTCGACCTGGAAGGGGAGGGACTCGTCGATGGCGCGCATCGTGGCCTTTGCAATGTCTGCTTTGATGCGGCTGAAGGCCTGGCGGGCCTCCGTCGACAGGGGGAAGGTTGTGGACTGGATTAGGGGTTAGGCTCTGTCTGCGTAGTTAGGGACCCACTGGGCGTAGTAACTGTAAAACCCTAGGCAGCGCCTTGGGGCAGTGAGGGAGGGGGAACTCCATAAGGGGGCGCATGCGCTCAGGATCGGGGCCTATAACTCTATTTCGCACTACGTAGCCTAGAATGGCTAGACGGTCGGTGCAAAATATGCATTTATCCTTATTGTACGTTAAGTTAAGGATTTTCGTGTTCTGGAGAAATTTGCGGAGGTTGGTGTCGTGGTCCTGCTGGTCATGGCCGCAGATGGTGACGTTATCCAGATACGGGAACGTTGCGCATAAGCCGTACCGGTCAACCATTCAGTCCATCTCTCGCTGGAAGACCGAGACCCCATTAGTGACATCAAAGGGAACTCTTAAAAATTGATAGAGCTGCCCATCTGCTTCGAAGGCAGTGTACTTGCGGTCACTATTACGGATGGGGAGCTGGTGGTAGGCGGACTTGAGATCCACCGTGGAGAAGACCTTGTATTGCGCGATCCTGTTTACCAGGTCGGCTATACGGGGGAGAGGATACGCGTCCAGCTGCGTAAACCTGTTGATGGTCTGACTGTAGTCAATGACCATCCTATGTTTCTCCCTGGTCTTTACCATCACTACTAGAGGTAGGGACTGTTGCTCGCTTTGATGACCCCTTCCCTCAGCAGCCTTTGGACCTCTGATCTGACGAATGTCCGGTCCTGGGCACTGTACCGTCTGCTCCTGGTGGCGACGGGTTTGCAATCCGGGGTGAGGTTCGCAAACAGGCAAGGCAGGTCGACCTTAAGGGTCGCGAGGCCGCAGACAGTAAGGGGGAGTATAGGGCCGCCGAAGTTAAAGGTCAGGCTTTGCAAGTTACATTGGAAGTATAACCCCAGGAGTGTAGCCACGCAGAGGTGCGGCAGGACATAAAGGCGGAAATAGTTGAATCTCCTGCCTTTATCTCCACCGAGTGTGACCCGGAGGCCAGGGAGATCCTTTGGTTTACAGGGTGGGTAACAAGTGAACCGTGTCGGGGTGAACAAAGCTTTCCATGCTCCCAGAGTCAATCAGGCAAGACGTCTCGTGGCCATTGATGAAGACCGTCATTGTTGCTGTTGCGAGTGTCCGAGGTCGACTTTGGTCCAGTGTCACCGAGGTCAGATGAAGCAGATGCGAGTTCTGATTGGGCAGCGTGTAGTCGGCCGTGCTGGGGGCCTGGGGCCCCATCCAAGATGGCGTCTCCCATGGGTCGCACATGGTGGCCGGGGATGGACAAGATGGCGGCGGGGATAGACAAAATGGCTGCGCCCACTCGTCCAGCGTGGTGTCCGGGGGGGCAAGATGGCCGCGCCCGTGGGTCGCACGTGGCCCTAGGATAGGGAGGTGGCGGCGAGTGCTGGCCGGTCGGGGCCTGAAGGGGGGGTTGCCGCGGCGGTCTGGAGTCGCTGGAGACCGCGGCCACAGCGCGGGCCTGGCAGACCCCCACCAAGTGGCCCTTCTTGCCGCACCCTTTGCAGGTGGCGGTGCGGGCCGCGCAGCGTGGGCGGGGATGATTCACCTGACCGCAGAAGAAACAGCGGGGCCCGGCGGCGTTAGCGTGCCGTCTCGGAGCGCAGGCCTGCGGGGTCAGGGGGAAGGTCAGTGGGGCTGCCGCTGCGGGGTGCCACGCAGCCCAGGGGGCCGCCGCGCGGTCGGGCGCATAGGACTGCGCGTTTTGGGAGGCTACGTCCATGGACCCTGCCAGGGCCCGTGCCTCTCTAAGTTCCAGGGTGTCCTTTTCTAGGAGTCTTCGGCGGATCTCTGAGGAGCTCATACCTGCTATGAAGTCATCCCTGATTAAAAGTTGCGTGTGCTCGCTCCCCGAAACTTGCGGGCAGCCACAGTTTCGACCCAACACCAGTAACGCCCGGTATAAATCCTCCAACGATTCCCCGGGGCTTTGCCGTCTAGTTGCAAGCAGGTGACGTGCGTAGACCTGATTTACAGGGTGGATATAATGTCCTTTTAACAGTACGATCGCGGCATCATAGTCCTCCACCTCCTCGATAAGGGTGTAGATCCCAGGGCTGACCCTTGAGCGCAGGAGATGCATTTTCTGTTCTTCTGAGGGGGTGCCTCCGGCCGTCTCGAGGTAGCCTTTAAAGCACGCCAGCCAGTGTTTAACTATTGCAGCCGAGTTCTCCCCGTGGGGGCTGAGTTGCAGGCACTCCGGTTTGATTCGGAGATCCATCCGTCCAGCTTAAGTCTAGTCGATTAAATTGATGCACGATCAATTACACTCAAGACGAAGTGATTTCATAACTGAAGGCTTTAATCGACTAGAACTTGTTCCCCAGCAGCTTCGCTACAGAAAGTGAAGGCTGCTGGGACGGCACCGGTTCTTATACTCCGCCTGTCAGGGCGGAGGTACGGATCAACAGCCAATGGTAAACTCCTAGGTTTAACCAATGGTCATCAGCTGTGAGACATTGGAGGCATTACCTGGCCGGCAGGAGATTCACTCTCCTCACGGACCAACGGTCGGTTGCTTTCATGTTCGATAATGCACAGTGGGGCAAGATTAAAAACGACAAGATCTTGCGGTGGAGGATAGAACTCTCCACCTTCAACTACGAGATCTTGTACCGTCCGGGGAAGCTAAACGAGCCTCCTGATGCCCTGACCCACGGCACTTGTGCCACTGCACAAGTGGACCGCCTCCGAGCCCTCCACGAGGACCTCTGCCACCCGGGGGTCAATCATTTCTTCCACTTCTTCAAGACCCGCAACCTGCCCTATTCCATCGAGGAGGTCAGGACAGTCACCAGGGACTGCCAAATCTGCGTGGAGTGCAAACCGCACTTCTACCGGCCAGAGAGGGCGCACCTGATAAAGGCTTCCCGTCCCTTTTAACGCCTCAGCATGGATTTCAAAGGCCCCCTCCCCTCCACCGACCGCAACACGTATTTCCTGAACGTGATTGACGAGTACTCCCGGTTCCCATTCGCCATCCCCTGCCCAGACATGACCGCAACCACCATCATCAAGGCCCTCCAGGGTATCTTTACACTGTTCGGTTTCCCCGCGTACATACACAGTGATAGGGGGTCCTCCTTTATGAGCGACGAACTGCGTCAATTCCTGCTCAGCAGGGGCATTGCTTCCAGCAGTACGACCAGTTATAACCCCCGGGGAAACGGACAGGTGGAGAGGGAGAACGGGACGGTCTGGAAGACTGTTCTACTGGCCCTACAGTCCAGGAATCTCCCAGTCTCCCGCTAGCAAGAAGTCCTCCCGGTGCCCCTCCACGCCATCCGGTCGCTGCTCTGTACAACTACCAATCAGACACCTCATGAACGTCTCCTTGTTTTCCCCAGGAAGTCCTGCTCCGGGACCTCGCTCCCAACCTGGCTAGCGACACCTGGACCCATCCTGCTTCTGAAGCACGTGCGGGCGCACAAGCCGGACCCGTTGGTCGAGAGGGTCCACCTGCTGCACGCTAACCCCCAGTGTGCCTACGTGGCGTTCCCTGACGGCCGGCAAGATACAGTCTCCCCTCGGGACCTGGCGCCCGCCGGAACCCCATGCGCACCCGAACCATTAACCCCCCCACCCCCAACCCCCCACAGCACCTCACGGGAGGGTCAGTACTCCCGCCGCTCCTGCCTAGGCCCGCCCATCCACCGACGCCCCCTACAGGCCCCCCCCCCCCCCCCCCCGTGTCAACCGTTTGCCCCAACAGCGCCGCCTAGGGTGACGAAGCTGCCAGGGAGGCCAAAACCACGCTCCTGGAGTCGCAACCACCTGGAACCCCACCAGAATCACCACCGAAGCCCAGACGATCCAGAAGGACGACCAGGCCACCCGATCGACTGATTGCTTCGCTGTGACTTTAACCGTGAACGAACACTTTGTAAATATTCTCGACAGCCCTGTAAGGAGGTATCACGGTACCTCCACAGCTGATCATATCATGTTAAAAGCGACTGTTACCACTGGCCACCATCCCTGCCGGACTCTTTTTTTAACAGGGGGTGAATGTGGTATTATCAGGTATTGCTGTACCCAAGAGGCTGATGACCATTGGTTAAACCTAGGAGTTTACCATTGGCTGTTGATACGTAGCTCCGCCCTGACAGGCGGAGTATAAGAACCGGTGCCCTCCCAGCAGCCTTCACTTTCTGTACCGAAGCTGCTGGGGGAACAAGTTCGAGTCGATTAAAGCCTTCAGTTATGAAATCACTTCGTCTTGAGTGTAATTGATCGTGCATCAAAACTCATCTCCAAGGTGTAACTGAATTTCTTGCTGGATGTACCTGCCCTATGTATTTCTGAGATGCAATGAAAAGGCATTCTACATGTTTTTCTTTTTGACATTGCACTTGTAACAGGGATCCTGATCTGTTGACAGCACATACTGCTGTAAGAATCTTTCCTGCTTATTTCCTTTGTTCCCATTTATTTCATGTTATTTAATTTTTGGTCTGTGGATGCATAATATTTTTGGTTCTTGGGGTGTGGCCGCCAGCTGCTGGCCCAGCATGTATTGCCCCTAAAGGGGCATTTCAGAGTCAACCACATTGCTGTGCCTGTGGAGCCACATGTATGCAGACCCGGTAAGGACAACAGATTTCTAAGTACTATGGCCAAACTGTTCTTCTGCTGATTTACTTTTGTTTCTGTGCTTTATGCCTTATAATGAATTGAAATTAGTGATTTCAGACAGTGGTATATAGTTCATAAACATCTATTTTTACACCTATTGAAGAGATCAGGAGTGTGCAATGGATAACCTGTGCTACTTGCAATAATTCAGCAGTAAAGGGATATATTGTTGGCTCTAAGGTGCACTATACCTAAATTTTAATTCAACAAAATTGCAGGCTTATCAGTGATGGCTGCTTTTATACTGAGCACGAGTAAAATAAAGGGAGGGAGCCAAATTGTAAACCGGAATGTGGCGACTAGGGGTTTTCACAGTAACTTCATTGAAGCCTACTTGTGACAATAAGCGATTATTATATTATTAGTTAGCGCTGTTAGAACTTCACATTTTTTGTTCTTTCTCAGCTGGAAGCACAAGATCCTTTCTACTGCTCCACCATCTTACATTCCCACTGCATTGAAATTTAGACTAACCAGACACACTCAAACTCAGTCTATCCCTAGAACCCAAAATATCTTACCTCATGTAGCCTTTGTTTAAACCACAACTTTGAAACTTAAAAAAAAAGCTTGAAGTCATCTATTTCTTATGTCCCAATGAATCTTGCAGGGCACCTGTGCTTTAGACCTTAGCCCTGCATCTTAGTTCCTCAATTAAAAAACTTATCCAACATTGTCTGGAGTAATGGAGCTATCACCTGTGATCGAAGTTTTGTAACCCTGGACCTGACTTTGATCCTTTCAACTGCGATTAGTTGACTTACTTTCTGGTGTTACCACCAGGTCAAATAGAAAACTGTAACTTGAATGATGCATAAAAGATGTAGGATTAGTCAGACATACAGATTTGATGACTGTTCATCACATGCACTTCTTAAAAAGATCACGTTTCACTTCCGGTTGCGGCGATGCGGAGCTAACCCGCACGATTCGGCAGCTCCCGCGATTACGGACTTTTGGGCTCTCCAGAAGAGCCCCAACGGGAATTTTTCGAAGACGTCCCGTGTGGGAAGGTGAGAGCAAGGTCCCCCTTCACTGTTTATGGAACGGACAAGAAGTGAAACGGCTAAAAAAGCGGTGTTGGAGCAGCGAGGGAAGAAAAACAAGGTGGCGGCGGCCGGAGATAAAGTGGAAGGTGGGCCGGAGCTGCAAGAGTTTATCAAGCGCTGTTTTGAGGAGCTGCGGAAAGAGATGCTGGCACCTATGCTGTCGGCGATTGAAGGATTAGGGAAGACCCAGAAGGGCCACGAGGTAAAGATCCAGGAGGTGCAGAAAAAAGTCAATGAGAACGAGGATGAGATCTTGGGCCTGGCGGTGAGGTTGGAGAGGCACGAGGCGCTGCACAAAAGGTGGGCAGAAAGATTTGAAGACCTGGAGAACAGGTCGAGGAAAAATAAACTTCGGATCCTGGGTCTCCCTGAAGGAGTGGAGGGGGCCGATGCCGGGGCATATGTGAGCACGATGCTCCATTCGCTGATGGGTGCGGAGGCCCCTCCGATGCCTCTGGAGCTGGATGGGGCACATTGGGTGCTGGCGTGGAGGCCCAAGGCTAACCAGCCACCAAGGGCGATTGTAGTGAGGTTTCAGCGATTCACGGACAGAGAGAGGGTCTTGAAATGGGCCAAGAAAGAGCGGAGCAGCAGCTGGGAGAATGCGGAGATCCGAATCTACCCGGACTGGAGCACGGAGGTGGCAAAGAAGAGAGAAGGGTTTCAACCAGGCCATGGCAGTGCTGCATCGAAGGGAGTGAGATTCGGAATGCTGCAGCCAGCGCGATTGTGGGTCAAATTCAAGGATCAACATCACTATTTTGAAACGACTCAAACTGAGTGTTTGTGAGGGTGGGGGGATGTTCGATGTTTGTTGTATACAGGGTTTTAATCACGCGCAGGAAATGTTCCACGGGTTAGGTGATGGATGGGGATGGGGAAAGGGATCGGGTGAGAAGACTGTGCGAGAAGGTGGGTGCCGGTGTTGGAGGGAGGGGAGGCTCGGGGATGGGGGAAATGAGATAAAGCCGCGACAGGAGCTGCGCCAGAGGGGGCGGGGCAGGCTTAGGAAAGCGCGGGCTTTTTCCCGCGCTAGGGAAGGGCGGGGGGGGGGGGGGAATGGAGGAGCGCACACTGATTGTTGGGGAGGGGAGATTCCCACACGGGGGGTCAATGGGACGGCGGGGAAAGCCGGGGTCAGCACGAGTCAGCTGACTTACGGGAGTGTTATGGGGGGAGCAAAAGAGCTAGACACGGGTCTAGCGGGGGGGGGGGGGGGGGGGGGGGGGGGGGGGGAGAGATAGGGTTGCTGCTGCACTGGCCGAGGGGGAATTGGACACAGAAGAGGTGGTCGGGATGGGGGTCCCCCGTCTGGGGGACTGGAGGGTGAGGGCGGCGCGGGCACGGGACTGGCCGAGAAAAGGTGATGGCTAGTCGGCGGGGGGGGTGGGAGGCCCCCCAATCCGGCTGATAACGTGGAATGCGAGGGGCCTGAATGGGCCGGTAAAGAGGTCCCGAGTGTTTGCGCACTTAAAGGGACTGAAGGCAGACCATGCTCCAGGAGACACATTTGAAGGTGGCAGAACAGGTCAGGTTAAGAAAGGGATGGGTACCGAGAGTAAGGAGGGGGTTCCTTCAGCGTAGTAGGGACAGAGGAGGACTGGCACTACCGAACTTGGGTGATTACTATTGGGCCATACGTAGATGGATGATGGAGGGTGAGGGAGCGGCGTGGAAAAGACTGGAGAGAAAGTCCTGTAAAGGGACGAGTTTAGAGGCGCTGGTGACGGCGCCGCTACCGTTCTCACCTAAAAAGTTTACCACGAACCCAGTGGTGGCGGCAACACTGAATATCTGGGGACAGTGGAGGCGACAGAGAGGGGTGCGGGGAGCCCTGGTGGGGTCCCCTATCAGGAACAACCATAGGTTCGCCCCAGGAAGAATGGATGGAGGATTTCAGAGCTGGTACCAGTTGGGAATTAGGAAGGTGGGAGATTTATTTATAGATGGGACTTTTGCGAGCTTGGGAGCATTGGAGGAAAAGTATAAGTTGCCCCGGGGAAATTTCTTGTGATATATGCAGGTGAGGGCGTTTACTAGACAACAGGTGAGGGAATTTCCGTTGCTCCCGACACAGGGGATACAGGACAGGGTGCTTTCAGGGGTGTGGGTCGGAGAGGGCAAGGTGTCAGAGATTTATAGAGAGATGAGGGAAGAGGGGGAGGAGTCGGTGGGCGAACTAAAAGGAAAGTGGGAAGAAGAATTAGGGGAGGAGATAGAGGAGGGTATGTGGGCTGATGCCCTAAGCAGGGTAAATTCCTCTTCCTCATGCGCCAGGCTTAACCTGATTCAATTTAAGGTGCTACATAGAGCACACATAACGGGGGCAAGATTGAGCAGGTTCTTTGGAGTGGAGGACAAATGTGGGAGGTGTGGCGGGAGCCCGGCAAACCACGCACATATGTTTTGGGTGTGCCCGGCACTGGAAGGGTATTGGAAGGGAGTGACGGGAATGATTTCGCAGGTGGTGAAGGCCCGGGTCAAACCAGGCTGGGGGTTAGCTCTATTTGGAGTTGCGGAAGAGCCGGGAGTGCAGGAGGCGAAAGAGGCCGACGTTGTGGCCTTTGCGTCCCTAGTAGCCCGGCGCAGGATCCTACTCATGTGGAAGGAGGCGAAACCCCCCGGACTGGAGGCCTGGGTAAATGATATGGCGGGGTTCATTAAACTGGAGCAGATAAAGTTTGCCCTGAGAGGATCGGCTCAAGGGTTCACCAGGCGGTGGCAGCCATTTCTCGACTACCTAGGGGAACGTTAGAGGGAAGACAGATGACCAGCAGCAGCAACCCAGGGGGAGGGGGGGGGGGATTTAGTTTAGTTTAGGTCAATAGACAATGGGGTTTTGTTACCTGTGTATTGTTAAAAATTTCTGTTTTGTTATTGTTTCGTTCGCTTTGTAAGAGGGAAAAGTTGTTGTTTGGAAAAAAATTTCAATAAAATATATTTTTTTAAAAAAAGAAAGGGATGGGTAGGACAGGTATTCCACTCAGGGCAGGATGTGAAGAACAGAGGGGTGGCAATAATGGTGGGGAAGCGGGTGTCGTTTGAGGCCAAGAATATTGTAGTGGACAATGGAGGTCGATACATGATGGTGAGCGGTAAGTTGCAGGGGACGTGGGTGGTATTAGTAAATGTATACGCCCCGAACTGGGATGATGCTGGATTCATGAAGCGTATATTGGGGCGCATTCCGGACCTGGAGGTAGGAAGCTTGATAATGGGTGGGGATTTCAACACGGTGTTGGACCCAGCACTGGATCGCTCCAGATCTAGGACCGGAAAGAGGCCGGCTGCGGCCAAGGTGCTTAGGGGATTTATGGACCAGATGGGGGGAGTGGATCCGTGGAGGTTTGCCAGGCTGCAGGCCAGGGAATTTTCTTTTTTCTCCCACGTGCACAAAGCCTACTCCCGGATAGATTTTTTTGTTCTGGGCAGGGCGCTGATCCCGAAAGTGGAGGGAACGGAGTATTCGGCCATAGCCATTTCAGATCACGTCCCGCACTGGGTGGAACTGGAGTTGGGAGAGGAGAGGGACCAACACCCGTTGTGGCGGTTGGATGTGGGACTGCTGGCAGGTGAGGCGGTGTGCGGGAGGGTGAGGGGGTGTATCGAAAGGTACTTGGGAGGCCAACGACAACGGGGAGGTGCAGGTGGGGGTGGTATGGGAGGCCCTGAAGGCGGTGGTCAGGGGAGAGTTAATCTCCATCTGGGCTCATAGGGAGAAGATAGAGGGCAGGGAAAGGGAGAGGTTAGTGGGGGAGATTTTAAGAGTGGACAGGAGATACGCAGAGGCCCCTGAAGAGGGACTACTTAGGGAAAGGCGAAATCTCCAGACGGAGTTAGACCTGTTGACCACAGGGAATGCAGAGGCACAGTGGAGGAAAGCGCAGGGGGTGGCGTATGAGTATGGGGAGAAGGCGAGCCGGATGCTGGCACACCGGCTCCGTAAGAGGATGGCAGCGAGGGAGATAGGTGGAGTCAAGGATGGAAGGGGAGCTATGGTGCGGAGTGCGATGAAAGTAAATGAGGCATTCAAGGCCTTCTATGAGGAGCTGTACAGATCTCAGCCCCCAGCGGGGGAAGAGGGGATGCGACGATTCTTGGACCAACTGAAGTTCCCGAGGGTGGAGGAGCAGGAGGTGGCTGGTTTGGGGGCACCAATTCGGTTGGAGGAGCTGATCAAAGGTCTGGGGAGTATGCAGGCAGGGAAGGCCCCGGGACCAGAAGGGTTCCCGGTTGAGTTCTATAGGAAATACGTAGACCTGTTAGCCCCGTTGCTAGTGAGGACTTTTAATGAGGCAAGGGAGGGAGGGACCCTGCCCCCGACAATGTCTGAGGCGACGATCTCTTTGATCCTGAAGCGGAACAAGGACCCACTGCAATGTGGGTCGTACAGGCCGATCTCGCTCCTCAACATGGATGCTACGTTGCTGGCAAAAGTGCTGGCTATGAGGATCGAGGGCTGTGCCCGGGGGTGATCCACGAGGACCAGACGGGATTTGTAAAGGGCAGGCAGCTAAACACCAATGTGCGGCGGCTCCTAAACGTGATAATGATGCCATCGGTGGAGGGAGAGGCGGAGATAGTGGCGGCTATGGATGCGGAGAAGTCCTTTTACCGAGTAGAGTGGGAGTACCTCTGGGAAGTGCTCCGGAGGTTTGGGTTCGGGGGAGGGTTTATTAGCTAGGTTAAGGTCCTACATAGAGCCCCGGTGGTGAGTGTGGTTACGAATCAGCGGAGGTCGGAGTATTTTCGGCTGTATCGTGGGACGAGGCAGGGGTGCCCCCTGTCCCCCCTGTTGTTTGCATTAGCAATTGAACCCTTGGCCATGTCATTAAGGGAGTCTAGGAAATGGAGGGGGGTGGTCCGAGGGGGAGAGGAACATCGAGTGTCACTTTATGCAGACGACCTGTTGTTGTATGTGGCGGATCCAGTGGAGGGGATGGTGGAGGTCATGCAGACTTTAAGGGAGATTGGGGATTTTTCGGGCTATAAGCTTAATGTAGGGAAGAGTGAGTTTTTTGTAGCACAGTCAGGAGACCAGGAAAGGGGGATAGACGATCTACCGTTGAGGAGGGGGGAAAGGAGCTTTCGGTACTTGGGGATCCAAATAGCTAGGAGTTGGGGGGCCCTACATAAACTTAACCTGACGAGGCTGGTGGAGCAGATGGAGGAGGACTTCAAACGATGGGACATGTTGCCGCTCTCGCTAGCGGGTAGAGTGCAGTCGGTCAAAATGGTGGTCCTTTCGAGGTTTCTTTTTGTGTTCCAGTGCCTTCCAATCGTGATCACCAAGGCCTTTTTTAAGAGGGTAGGCAGGAGTATTATGGGGTTTGCGTGGGCGAATAAGACCCCGAGGGTAAGGAGGGGGTTTCTGGAGCGCAGTAGGGACAGAAGAGGGTTGGCGTTGCCGAATCTGGGTGGCTACTACTGGGCAGCCAATGTGGCGATGATCCGTAAGTGGGTGATGGAGGGAGAAGGGGCGGCATGGAAGAGGTTGGAGATGGCATCCTGCAAAGAAACGAGCCTGGGGGCGCTGGTGACGGCACCGCTGCCGCACTCGCCGACAAGGTACACCAGGAGTCCGGTGGTGGCGGCAACGCTAAAGATCTGGGGGCAGTGGAGACGGCACAGGGGTGCAATGGGAGCCTCGGTGTGGTCCCCGATCAGGGGTAACCATCGGTTTGTCCCAGGGAGGATGGACGGGGGGTTTCCGAGCTGGCATCGGGCAGGGATTAGAAGAATGGGGGACCTGTTCATTGATGGGACGTTTGCGAGCCTAGGGGCACTGGAGGAGAAGTACATGCAGGTGAGGGCCTTTGTGAGGCGACAGGTGAGGGAATTCCCGTTGCTCCCGGCACAGGAGATTCAAGACAGGGTGATCTCGGGTGTATGGGTCGGGGAGGGCAAGGGGTTGGGGAGGGCAAGGTGTCGGCGATATATCAGGAGATGAAAGAAGAGGGGGAGGCTTTGGTAGCGGAGCTGAAAGGTAAATGGGCAGAGGAGCTGGGGGAGGAGATTGAGGAGGGGCTGTGGGCTGATGCCCTAAGTAGGGTTAATTCCTCTTCCTCGTGTGCCAGGCTTAGCCTGATACAGTTTAAGGTTGTTCACAGAGCGCATATGACGGGGGCGAAGCTGAGTAGGTTCTTTGGGGTGGAGGACAGATGTGGGAGGTGCTCAGGAAGTCCGGCGAACCATGTCCATATGTTTTGGTCATGCCCGGCACTGGAGGGGTTCTGGAGGGGAGTTGCGGGAACAGTATCTAAGGTGGTGAAAGTCCGGGTCAAGCCAAGCTGGGGCTAGCACTATTTGGAGTAGTGGACGAGCCGGGAGTGCAGGAGGCGAAAGAGGCCGGCATTCTGGCCTTTGCGTCCCTAGTAGCCCAGCGAAGGATCTTGCTAATGTGGAAGGAGGCGAAGCCCCCCAGCGTGGAGGCCTGGATAAATGATATGGCAGGGTTTATCAAGCTGGAGAGGATAAAGTTTGTCTTGAGAGGGTCTGCGTAGGGGTTCTACAGGCGGTGGCAACCGTTCCTAGACTATCTCGCGGAGCGTTAGATGAAGGTCGGTCAGCAGCAACCCGGGGGGGGGCGGTGTCTTGCGTGGGGTGGGTGGGGGGAGGGGAGGGAGGGAGGGGAAAGGGGGGTTTATTTGGGGGGTATTTGAGCAAGAAAATACATGAAGGATCTGGAAAACTGACATGTACGGGAGGAATCCAATGTACAAAGCTATGTATATCGATTTACCATGTTCATGTCTTGCTATGTGCGCTTTCTTTCTTTTTGTTACGGGGGGGGGGGGGGCGGTTTGTTTGTAAGGGTGAATAATTGTGTTAAAATTCTTAATAAATATATATATATTTTTAAAAAGATCACTTTTCAAGTCAGAGTTTTAAAACCAAAATGTAAAAAAAAAAATCAGTCAATTAAAGCATTCTTGTCGAACATTACTGTGTTTTCAGTCAGTATTTCATTCTGCATAATGCCCTTACAGTAAGATAAAGTTGAACATACCATTGCTCTGAGGGTTATGGTGTCCAGCTGCACAATCACTGTCGGATTTACATCTAGTCCTTTTACTTGGCATCTGTAAAAAGTAAACATTAGCTTTAGGCAAACTTTTTAAACAGCAAACAAATTAAATTAAACACAATTCTCATACAATTTCACATCACATGTTATGTTGATCTGTCAAAATACCCTTGTGACAGGACACTCACTTATTTTGTTTAAATCCTGCTGCAGGAGAAAAAAAAGAGAGACTGGTCGCGGTGAGCTGCACGAGGAGGAGTGGGGATCGTTCAGAAACGGCCTGAAAGTCGGAGCACGGAGAGGATAACACAAGAAGAAAATAAGAATTTTTAAATTCAACCTTCCTTGTTCCTCTCCTGCAAAATTTTAAAAAAAGAAAAACTTTTTTAAAGGGAAAAAAAAACTTTCAGAAAAATTGTTTTTAAACTCTTAAAACCCTTTAAACCCTTGGGGTTTTTTTTTCTTTGGGGAGAACACAAAAAAATTTTTTTTTTTTCGCACCAAAACCCAGGGAAAAAAAGAGAAAGGCACAGACAGAAATATGCCTGCAAATAATAAATTGGGGGGACGGCGAGATGTAAGAAGGAACAGCAGCGAAGGCGAAGGAAAAAAGCAGGAGCTACGGCTGCGCAGGCAGACGACCCCACGGGGCGAGGCGGAGGTTCAGGCGAATCAGGAAGCGGAAAAGCTGGTGAGCCGAGCAACGGAGCAGGAACAGGACGTGGCGACCATCCCCCCCCCCCCCCCCCCGCACAGGGGAAGGAATGGAGAAGCGTGCTGAAAACAGAAATAAGCGCCATAAAGGAGGAGATAAAAACAGAGATAAACGCCATGAGGGAGACACTCAGGACAAAGCTCCACACAATGATGAAGGAGATGCTGGCGGAGACAATAGAAAAAATGCAGCGAACCATCAACGGCCTGGAAAGGAAGGTGCAGGTGCAGGAGAAAACTATTCAGGGTTTGGAGAGGGCCGCCTCGGACCAGAGCGACAGGATGGTAACTCAGGAAACCGAGGTGAAAAGGCTGGTAACGACCCAGGGGAGCCTCAGAGGGAAAGTGGAGGACCAGGAAAATAGGTCCAGACGGCAGAATGTTAAAATAGTGAGTCTGCCAGAGGGGATGGAGGGCAGAGACCCAACAGGCTACATCACCCAAATGCTGGGCAAGCTAGTGGGAAGGGAGAAGTCCAAACCCCCCAGAAATCGACAGGGCGCACAGATCACTCCGACCCAGGCCAAAAGCCGGGGAGCAGCCCAGAGCGATTATCGTGAAGCTGCACAGGTTCCAAGACAGGGAAAAAATCCTAAAGTGAGCCTGGCAGACGAAAGCGAGCACGTGGGAAGGGAAGACCATAAGGGTGTACCAGGACATTGGGGCGGACCTGGCCAAAAGAAGGGCTGAATTCAACGGGGCCAAATCAGCACTCTACAAACACAAGGTGAAATTTGGGATGCCATTCCCGGCCAAACTCTGGGTAACATTTGAGGGGAAGGAGCTGTTTTTTAACACCCCCGCGGCAGCGGAGGAGTTTGTTAGAGCGAACAAACTGGGGGAGGGACAGCCACAACCGCCATCATGAAAGTGACGGGGATGGAAAAGAAAGGAAAAATCGGAACAAAGAGCGGCGGGCAGACCGCAAACAGAGACAATACGATCACGGACTGTACACATGTGTTTGGTGCACTGTGCGGGACTGTGCTAACTCGTTCCCGAGCTCGTTCCACCTCTCAATGCAATGGGGGGGAACGAAGCAAGGTGAATGAGGGTGAAAAAGGCGGACAGGAGGGCGAGACAAGGGCTAGCAAAAGGAAGGTAAAATAGGACCAGAGCAGGGCAAGTGCTGGGAGGGGGGCCACGGTGCTAGCGAGGAGGGTTAACACAGGAGGGCAGGAAGAAAGGAGGGCTGCGGCACGCTTCTCAGGGGAGAGGGCGCCTGGCACAAAGGGAAGGGGGGGTGGGGAAGAACACAAGGGCGGGGACAGAGGAACAGGGACTAAGTGGGGGGGGGGGAAGAGGAGTCGGGGGGAGAGCGCAGAACAAAAGAGAAGCAAAGGGAAGGGTGAGGTAGATAAGCAGCACGAACACAGGCCTCGGCAGGCATGGAGCAGGGCGAGGAACCAAGATGGTGCCACAAACAGCCACTCGGGAGGGCTTCAGGACGAAGGGAGACCCTGGAGTGCAGGGGCGCAGCCACGAGGCGTACACACAGCTGGCGGCCATGGTGGGTGCCCCCTGGACAAAAGGAAACCCCGGAGCCCTGGGGCCCGACCTCATGGTGAGAGCGGCAACCGCGGCCATTTTGTACGGCTCCCTAACGAAGGGAAACCCCGGAGGGCAGGGGCGCGTCCACCAGGTAAGTATGGGTGACCTCGCAGGACCGGGGGGTCAAAACCCCCCCACCAGGATTGTTACCTGGAACGTAAGGGGATTCAACGGCCTGGTGAAAAGATCCAGAGTCTTCACCCACCTAAGAAGCCTAAAAGCAGACATAATCTACCTACAAGAGACGCACCGGAGGGAGAAGGACCGATGGCTGGTAAGAAAGGGCTGGGTGGGACAGACATACCACTCATGCTATGGGACGAGGGCTAGGGGGGTAGCAATATTAATTAGTAAGAGGACGAGGTTTACGGAAACCAAGACAGTTACAGACCCAGGGGGACGGTACGTCATGGTCAGCGGTGTCCTGGAAGGGGCACCGGTCATACTGGTAAATGTGTACGCTCCCAACTGGGACGACACAGAATTCATAAAGAAGACCATGGCAGAAATCCCCGACCTTGACACACACCAACTGATCATGGGGGGGGGGGGGGTGACTTCAACTGTGTACAGGACTCACTGACCGACCGATCAAACCCCAGAGCAGGGAAAAAGACTGGCATGGCTAGGGAACTAGGAGCATCCATGGAGCGGATGGGGGCGGTGGACCCATGGAGGTTCCTGCACCCGGGAGAGAAGGAATTTTCATACTTCTCACAAGTACACAAGGTATACACCCGTATCGACTTCTTTGCAGTGGGGAAATCGGTGTTTCCAGGGATCACGGGAACAGAGTACTCCGCGATCGTTATCTCTGACCATGCTCCACACTATATGGATGTGAGGTTGGAGACAGGCCATGCCCAGCGCCCCACATGGAGGCTGGACACGGACCCCCTGGCCGACAAGGCCTTCTGTCAGAAAACATCATGGGCCCTAGGCGACTACGTGAGTAACAACCAAAACGGGGAGGTCTCACCCTCCACATTCTGGGAGGCACTGAAGGCCATGATTAGAGGAGAGATCTTAGCCTACAAGGCAAGCAGAGATAGGGAAGAGAGGGTGGCCAGGCAACAACTGGTGGACTCCATCCTGGAAGTCGACAGAAAATACTCCTAGGCCCTGTAGCCACCTGGGTTGGCCACTTCCCGACTTAAAATGGAGATCCGCTAAGAATGCAGGGAAATTCAGCCAACGCAGGAAAAGCAGCAGGTGCAAAGTTTCCTGTATATCAGCACTTGCAGGAACCCAGACAGCACTGAAACTAACAAACATCTACATATTAATGAGTGATCCCTGGGAACAATTGGAAACAGTTAAGGTAAACAAGGCCAAGCCAGACTCCTCGGCGCCAGCAGGAGCCAAGACAAAGGAAGGCCAACGGACACTTAGGAACTGCCCAGCGATCAGGGAACAGCTCCAGTATTGGAGAAATCGATCCAAGTGATCAGAACTTAGTCCAATCACTTGGAACCAGATACGGGGTCCGCCCCGAATGGTGCGAAGCCCCTGGGGACTATAAAATAGAGTCCCCAAGTTCAATTTGTCCTTCTTGGCAGGGCCTCTCAGCAGCTCGAAACAACCCTTGACCGTGACCTGCCTAGTAGCTGCACCAACCAAGTAAGTCTCCAGTCAACGCACGCTACGAGATAGGCGCTCCTAGCTACCAGTCTATACCAGCTTTGAAGCCTGCAGACTCAGAATCGAACGAAAGGCCATTTGTTCCCCTGACCTGGTCGGCCAGTTACAAGCTAAGTATAGGCCTTTTAGTGTTAGAGATAGTCTAGTAAGTAGAGTTTTATACATGAGTAGTGATTGACTGTGTATAATAAACGTGTTTTGATTTGAAACATACTAACTGGTGTATTGAGTTATTGATCAGCACTTGAACTTGAACCTTGTGGTGGTGTCGTAAAGATACCTGGCGACTCTAGAGCAAAGGTTATAGAAACAGAGCAAATTAAGTAAAGACACAATGAGCAACATTTAAGAGCCAACCAAAAGTTAGCAACAGCCCGACTGTAGAGCTGCTGGCAGAGAGAAAAAAGCTGCAAATGGGCTTTAACCTGCTATCCACTAGGAAAGCAGTGTACCAACTCCGTCAGACACGGGGACCTTCTACGAACATGGAGACAAGGCTGGACGCTTATTGGCTCACCAGCTGAGAAAGCAGGCAGCCACAAGGGAAATAGCGCAGGTAAATGATAGCAGAGGCAGACTGGTAACAGAACCAAAGGAGGTCAATCAGGCATTTGAGACCTTCTACCGGGGACTGTACACCTCCGAGCCCCCCAACGGGGACGCGGGAATGAAACAGTTCCTAGACGGACTGGAACTACCAGTTGTGGGGCAAGACAAACAGGCAGAGCTGGAAGCACCAATGGACCTGGGAGAAATCATGGGGAGCATCAGCTCCATGCAAGCGGGAAGGCACCGGGACCCGATGGGTTCCCGGCGGACTTCTACACAAAACTTGCACCAGTCCTGGCCTCACACCTAAGGGACATGTTCGCTGACTCACTGGCAAGGGGCATCCTGCCCCAACGCTAGCGCAGGCCACAATTTCACTGATACCCAAAAAAGATATAAAGACCTGACGGAATGCGGATCATACAGACCCATTTCACTGCTGAACGTGGATGCGAAAATACTCACAAAGGTCCCGGCCAAAAGGCTGGAGGGCTGTGTGCCAGAGGTGGTCGCAGAGGACCAAATGGGCTTTGTCAAGGGTAGGCAGCTCACAGCGAACATCAGGCGGCTGCTGAATGTGATAATGATCTACCCGGGGAGAGAACACCAGAGGTGATCGTCTCCCTCGACGCAGAAAAGGCCTTCGACTGAGTCGAATGGAAATACCTCCTCGAGGTACTGGAACGGTTTGGGCTAGGAGCGGGGTTCACCGCCTGGGTGAGGCTCCTGTACAACCCTCCCAAAGCGAGCGCCCAAACTAACACCACCAGCTCTAAATACTTCCAGCTGCAGAGAGGAACAAGACAGGGCTGCCCCCTGTCCCCACTCTTGTTCGCGTTAGCCATTGAACCCCTGGCGATAGCCCTGCGGGACGCGAAAAGCTGGAAGGTAATCCGGAGAGGAGACAGAGAGCAGAGTCTCACTCTATGCAGATGACCTGCTCCTCTATGTCTCGAAGCCACAGGAGGGACTGAAGGCAATACTGTAAATGCTGAAAGAGTTTGGAACCTTCTTGGGCTACAAACTTAACCTGGGCAAAAGCGAGGCATTCCCAGTGAACCCAAATGGGGGAGGGAGCGAGCTGGAGGGGCTCCCATTCAAAACAACCCAGAACAGGTTCCGCTACCTGGGGATCCAGATAACCAGAGACTGGACACAGATCCACAAGTGGAACCTGACCAGCCTGGTGGAGGAAGTAAGAAGAGACCTTCAAAGGTGGGGCTCACTCCCACTCTCCCTGGCGGGGAGAGTGCAGGCGATCAAGATGAACATACTGCCAAGGTTCTTCTTCCTGTTTAGATCCATTCCGATCTTCATCCCCAAGGCCTTTGTGTGGGGTGGTAAGAACTCGAGAATCCCAAAACAGACACTGCAAAGAAGGAAAATCAAAGGGGGCTTGGCCTTACCAAACCTACAATACTACCACTGGGCAGCAACGGCAGAAAGAGTGAGGGGATGGGTACAAGAACCCGACACAGATTGGGTACAAATGGAGGAGGCATCCTGTAAAGGAACGACCCTCCGGGCCCTGGCTACAGCAGCACTCCCATCCCCCTCAACAAGATACAAAACAAGCCCAGTGGTAGCAGCCACGCTGAGAACGTGGACCCAGCTCAGCCAACACTTCGGGATAACTAAAATGTCCCCCATGGCCCCCATCTGCGGCAATCACAGATTCCCCCCAGCAATGCTAGATACCACCTTCAAAGGATGGAGGCGGGACGGGGGCACATTGACGGTCGGGGATTTTCTACGTCGGGCACAGACTGGCGACACTAGACGAACTGACAAGGAAGTGGAGGCTAGCAAAAGGACAGGAAATGAGACACCTCCAAATAAAACACTTCCTCCGCAAAGAGATAGTGGGGTACCCTGAGGCCCCAGAAACCACAAGAGATGATTCCACTCTGTCTGGAAAAGAAAAGAAGCCAGGGGAGCGGGAGATGTGGATGAGGGGGGCAGGGGGGTGGGGGGGGGGGGGGTGGGGAGGAACCATAGGCCGATCCAGAGGGCAATGAAAGGCACGTAGGGTCAGTTGGACAAAGGACAAACTAAACCTCTGTATAATAAAGGAAATTAGCGCAGGCGAGAAAAATGTGATGTGCATATATACAACTGTTTATAAATATGAGAAATGCCAATAAAAAGACTTTAGAAAAAAAAAATCCTGCTGCAGAACGCGTTTCAAATTTGCCTGAGATATTCTGCTAATATTTGTACATCTAAATACGTGTTGAGATCTTTAGTGTCCTTCAGTTAAGTGTGCCATACCACATTTCCACAAAGCTGACCAGGCAGAAACTCCATGCATTATTGGCTATTTGTTGCCATTACAATGAGGATGATATATTAATTTTTTTATGTTTTGTTACTTCGACCTGCTAAGGCTTCCAGAAATTGGTTTTGAAACAAGTCCCCAATATTTATTTGCAGAATAATAATTCTCCAAACTGGATTCTTCAGCCACGCCTGCAGCAAGATCGCCACGGACGGGATGCAGAACAAGTAAAGGTCCTTTGACCTTTCTGGTCCCCAGGTGGGCAAGGTCGAAGAAACCTGCCCCTAACCTCACAATCTGGACTCCCATTTTTGTTACATTTGTGCAATTAGACACAATTCCAGAATTCCATTACTTAAAGCCAGCAATATATGTTTTGAAACATACATTTTTTACTTTGGATTATTTTTCATTACATAAAATCTGTTTTACCAAGTCATGTTTTATACTTCTAATTAGCCTCTCTAATTATAGTGCCATTTTAATTCAGGTTATTAAAAATCTGGTTGAATTACATACCTCTCCTTATTACATTCTGGGCATGATTCTCAGGCTTGTTGCACTCTCGCTCGAGCGAAACGAGGCCGGTGAATAGGCCAAAAACAAGAACTGTGCCAGGCGCCGAACAGTTTACAATGCAACCAGCCCACTTCTGTGGGCGAAATCGGGATGGCGAGATACCAATTATCACCACTTAAGCCCGATTTCCATACAATTAACGGGAGCAACCCCATATACAGAGGCCTCCTGTGATTCTTCGGCCTCCGCAGCAAGTGCTCACGCTGGTGCCGATTAGTACTACTCCTTTCTAAAAAGCTTCTGCAGGGAGTCGAGGAGGTGAGTAGCCATCTTTGCTCACAGGCAAAGAGCCCGGAGGCGCTGGGCAGGGGGTGGGGGACGATCAGGTGGGGGAGGGGCACCATCCGCAAGGGTGGGCAGCCATGCAAATGGGGGAGGGAGAGGGGTGAGGTGCTGGGGGGGCCCTGGCTGCCCCTCAATCATTTGGCTTTGCCAGCCCTGGTGGCTCCCCGATTTCTGTACCATCGTCTCAACGCCATCGGCGATGCTCCTCAGTGACTTGGACATGCTCTGCAGTGCCTCGGCAATGCCCACCTACGACTGCAGCAAGCTCCGCAGCGCCTCGGCCATTCCCATCTGAGAGTAGGACATGTCCCACAGCACCTCATCAAGGTCAGCCTGGTACTGGGTGACATTCCCCCAGCGAGGCAGACATTCTGTCGAGGCCCTTAGCCATGGCCGTCACCGACTGCGCCAAGCCTTTGACACCGTCACTCATGCTGCCGACGTAGTACACCAGGCTCTCCACTGCAGTCATCACCCTAGCAGCGTTGGCCTCAGTGCCAGGCATTGCCGGCAACATCTCCTGTGCCCGTAGCTTCTGGGACTTCTCTAATTAGCTATGGACTTGCTGGAGTGTGTAGCCAGTTAAAATGGCTAACTCCCGATTTAGAATGGCGAAGGGAAAAGGCTGATGGGAAAATCAGCCAACAGGACTAAAACAAGCAGCTGCAGGTAAACTGTGTATTCACCTCTGGGAAGGCCAGACAGGATCGATACCTGCAGCCATCAGCACAACAAAACACCAGCCATCTGAATACTAATGAGCAATCCCCGGGAACAATGTGCAACATTTTAGACACAAAGCCAACCCAGACTTTTCGGCGCCAGCAGGAGCCTACACAAAGGGAGGTGAACGATCACCCCAAAACCGCCCATCGATGAAGGAATCGCTCCAGCATTGGAGAATACCGAACCAAGTGATTGGGACGAAGTCCAATCACTTGGAACCAGGTACAGGGTCCGCCCCGAAAGGCGGGAGGCCCCTGGGGACTATAAGTACAGAGTCCAAGTTCAAATCGACCCTTCTGCAACCCCTTCTGCCTCCTGCACCCTTCTGCTGACCTTCTGCAACAGCCGCTCAAATCGTAAGTCTTACTTCAACGCTCGCTACGAGATAGGCGCTCCTAGCTATCGATCTGTACCAGCTTCGAATCCCGCAGGCTCAGAACCCAAACGAAAGGCCATTCGTTTCCCTGACCTGGTGGGCCATTTCCAAGTTAAGTATTGGCATGTTAGTTGAAGGAAGTAGCTTAGAAGTAGAATTTATGCATGAGTATTGATTACTGTGTATAATAAATGTGCATTGATTTAACTCTTACTAAGCAGTGTGTTGGATTATTGATCATTACTCGGACTTGAACCACGTGGCAGTATCAGAAAGGTACCTGGCGACTCAAGATCAAAGATGATAGAACAGAGCTAAAGTTAGCAGCAACAAGCGTCGCTGCGATCTCCCTCTGAATGTCCCAGCCTCACCCTAACGTCTGCATTAGTTCCGTGTAACCCTGTATCAGAGGCTCAGCATCAGGCTGGAACCCAGCTTGAACCTGGGATCCAGCAGACCTCTGACTGCTGCCTGGCCTGGGGGTTCCTGCCACCACCTGATGTACATCAGCAGCAGTGAGGTGCTCACCAGATTGTGCCCCAGAAGCCTGCCACTAACGTTTCCCACCAAGGTGTGTGTCTCTGTGCTGGTGGAAGGTGGGGATGACATGTGTGACACATCGATCGTGGCATCTTTTGAGCTCTGCTCCGAGGTGTTCTCCTGGGTTGCAGGAGAGGGGGCCACCTGGGATGGGCCAGCGCCGTTGGCTGGAGGACCTGCAGGAGGATGGACATGTAGTCAGTGGGAGGGATGGGTCAGTCAGTGTGGCAATAACAACTCACATGTGACAGGTCCTCCGGGTGGGGCCCGGTGGATCCTCACCTCTATGGCATTCGCCAACCTCTGCATTGGTGACCACTCTGTCCTCGGCCACCAATATCTATCACCCCTCCACCAATCTGGGCCCTCTCACAGCGATTGTAGGAAAGCTTCTCCAGTGGTGACACAGAGAGGGCATCATTAGCCCAGCAGCACTGGCTGCCCTCTGGCTCACCCTCTGGGGCCCTCGGGGGAAAAAGGCCTCCACCGCATCAAGGAGCCTCCCCAGGTCTGCAACCCCGAATCCTGGGGCTGGTCTTCTCAACGGCATGACTATGAGCTGAGAGGGGCTGGCTGTGCAAGTGCTGTTTAAGTGCTGCTCGAGCTTGTTAGTGGAGACTGGCAAGCACGGTCCCAGCGAACAGCTAGCAAGCCTTCATTTGCGGTGAGAGGCCTCTGGGGCCTCTTAAGTGGACCAATTAATATTGAAGAGCATTGCCGGCTCGCTACCACACTTAGAAATCTTTCCAGAGAATCCTGCCCTCTGTTTCTCACACTAGTCATCTGCAAACAAAGAATGCGTCCTTCAAACCTGGCTGATATCACCTGAGGAACCCTGCCAATGAACCCGAAGCACCAAAATGACAGCCATATGGCAACCATATATGTAACCAAGCAAGTAATCAGCACTCTCAAGTTACAGTTAATAATAATCTTTATTGTCACAAATAGGCTTACATTAACACAGCAATTAAATTACTGTGAAAAGTCCCTGGTCGCCACATTCCGGTGCCTGTTCAGGTACACAGAGGGAGAATTCAGAGTGTCCAAATTACCTAACAGCCCATCTTTCGGGACTTGTGGGAGGAAGCCGGAACACCAGGAGGAAACCCACGCACACACACACACACAGAACGTGCAGACTCCACACAGACAGTGACCCAAGTCGGGACCGAATCTGGGACCCTGGAGCTGTGAAGCAACAGTGCTACCCACTGTGCTACTGGGCCGCCCATTCAAATACCTGTACAGATCTGGAGGCACCTTTCAGTACTGTCAGTGAGGGTCTCCAGGATAATAATTCTGTGCTGGTCTCTGTAAAATACAGTACAACAGTGAGAACTTGAGGTAGAGAAGGAACAAGACACTGAATACTCATCATTTGATGAGGATTCAAATGAAGAGTATGAGAAAAATGAAGATGGCTTACCGAATGCCACAGCAGTCACTTACATTGCTGCTCACTTTGCCAAGTATTGTTCATTAATTACTCAAAGTTTCAGATGATTAAAGTAACTATAATATTTTTTTTTACCTTTTAAGCATTTTTTATTGAAAGATTTTCATTTTATGACATACAAAATTATCACACACATACTTCGACAATACAATTGCATCTGCCAAAAAAAGACAACAAGAAACAGAAATAATAAGAGCAAAAGCATAAATAAGAAAAAGAAAAGGTGGACTTCCGGTGGCGGCTATGAGGGAGTAGGTCGCACATTTGGTGGCTCCCGTTTCGGTCGGACTTTTGGACCTGTTCCCGTGACTTTTTTGCGCTTTTGAGCGCGGAACTGGAAAGCAATAGTACTCAGGCACTGAACCCATACAGAGTTGTATGGACTTAAGAAGCCGGAGGGACGGTAAACAGCAGAAGAAGTGGTCAAGCAAGGGCACGGTGGAGGCTGTGAGAGAGACCAATATGGCCGATGTCCACAGCAAGGCGCCGACAGCCCAGCCTACAATGGAGCAGCTGCTATAGGCCATGCAGGAGGGCTTTTTAGCTCTGAAGCGCGATAACTTGGAGCCGCTCCAGAAGTCGATGGACTGATTGGAAAATAGGCTGGATGATCAGGCTGAGAAGCTCCAGAAGCTGGTAAAGATGGTGGAGGAGCAGGCCAACTTTCAAATGGTGGCAGACGTGGAGATTCGGAGGTTGAGGGATCAGCAAAAAATGCTCCTGGAAAGGCTGGAGGACCTGGACAACAGATCTCGCCGGCAGAATGTAAGGATCGTTGGCCACCCGGAGGGGGCTGAGGGGCTGGATGCTGCCGCGTACGTGGAGGGTATGTTTCAGAAGCTGCTGGGGAACAAGGTGTTCCCTCGCCCGCCGGCGGTGGACAGGGCACACAGAGTGCAGATGAGGCAGCCACGACGAGGGGGACCCGCACGAGCGATGGTGGTCCGGTTCCACAGGAACAAGGACAAGGAGCAGGTTCTGCATTGGGCCAAGAGCACACGAAGCTGTACTTGGGACAAAAGCACCCTGCATGTTTACCAAGACCTGAGTACTGAGGTGACCAGGAGGAGGGGAAGCTACAGGTAGGTGAAGGAGATTTTGTAAAAGAACAAGGTGAAATTCGGGCTGCTTTTTACGGCGCGACTGTGGGTTACGTATGAGAGTCAGCACCACTATTTCGAAGAACCCGAGGAGGAGATGGACTTTGTTAAGAAGCAAGGGCTGGCCCTGAGCTGAGGACCCTTGGACTCATGGTAGAACTTTTAAGTCTATTTTGTTTCTCTTTCACTGTGAGAGATGCCTGCATGCTGGGTCCGTTCTTTTCGTTTTTTCAACCTTTTTAGATGGATGTATTTTAGTTGCGATGTGTTTTTCTTGTTCTTTTTCTTGGTTTCCTTGAATGTTTCCTTTTTGGGTTACTTCTTTGGTTGGAGTTTTGATAGGGGGAAAATATAAAAAAGAAAATAGTTAAAAAATAGTTAAATAGTTAAATGGGTGTTTTGGGGGAATTTTTTGCAATCTTTTTCTGTGTTTGGAGGGGAATGGCTGAGAGTGCCTGTTACTTCTTGGGCGGGAATCTCCGCAATCGGCGCGATGTCTGCCGACCGGCACCAAAAACGGCGTGAATCAGTCCGGCATCGCGCCACCCCAAAGGTGCGGCATTCTCCGCATCTTGAGGGGCCGAGCCCTCACCTTGAGGGGCTAGGCCCGCGCCGGACTGATTTCCGCCCCGCCAGCTGGCGGGAAAGGCCTTTGGTGCCCCGCCAGCTGGCGCGGAAATGACTTTGCCGTGCGGGAGCGTCAGCGGCCACTCACGGCATCCCCGCGCATGCGCAGTGGAGGGGGTCTCTTCCACCTCTGCCATAGTGGAGACCATGGTGAAGGCGGAAGGAAAAGAGTGCCCCCACGGCACAGGCCCGCCCGCGGATCGGTGGGCCCCAATCGCGGGCCAGGCCACCGTGGGGGCACCCCCCCGGGACCAGATCGCCCTGCGCCCCCCCCAGGACCCCGGACCCCGCCCGCGCCGCCTTGTCCCACCGGTAAGAGAGGTGGTTTGACTCTCGCCGGCGGGACAGGCATTCCAGCAGCGGGACTTCGGCCCATTGTGGGCCGCAGAATCGCCGGGGGGACGCAGCGTGATTCCCACCCCCGCCGAATATCCGGTGCCGGAGAATTCGGCAACTGGCGGGGGCGGGATTGACGCCAGCCCCCGGCGATTCTCCGACCCGGCAGGGGGTCAGAGAATCCCACCCCAGATCTCTATTTGTTTGATTTAAATTGCACTATTGTTGTGGATGTTTCTGACTCGTATAGAGTATTTGTTTAAGCAGGACTGGTTTGGGGAAGTGATATGGATGGGCCGGGGGGAGGGGAGCCAGGGAACAATGGGTGAGAGACACGCTGGCGCCGAAGCTGGGAGCCACCAGGCTAGCTGGGTAGGCTAGCCAACGGAAGCCAGGTGAGGGGTGTTCATATAGTTAGATTAGAGCAGGGGTTAGGTGGTTGGAAAAAAAAAGAAAGAAAAAGAAAAGGTAACAAAATAAGTATTGTACATTTTTGAATTCATTCTGGATACTATGAGGTTAAACTATACACTTGTACTATACATTTTGCTGGTGTGGTCTATATCAGTGGGCTGTGACTGGCATGGTAACTTTATGGTATAAAGAAAAACAAGAAAACCCCCTGATGTCACCTATGGGGGGGGATGGATAGTCCCAGCGCGCAGTACACTAGTGCAAAGCCCATTGAGGGTGGTCAGGTCTCGTCTGGAGAACCTGCCCTTCTTTTGGGGTGTGCTTCAGTAGTGCTGTCCGTGAGCCTTGGCACGGCCGAAGTACCCCCCCCCCCCCCCCGTCCCGCTTGTTGTGTTCCGCGATCTTGTCTTGCAATGATTCTACAGAACTGCTGGTGACTTAGCCAGAACGATGATTTTATTGATGTACACGTGGTGAGGTAACAATCAGACACAGACCAAGTTATCATAGAGTTACATTAGACTTTCCTGAAACTACCCTTATGTGTGACTGTCCTCATGTATGCCTTACAAGGGGCAGCACAGTGGCGCAGTGGTTGGCACTGCTGCCTCACGGCGCCACGGTCCCAGGTTTGATCCCGGCTCTGGGTCACTGTCCATCTGGAGTTTGCACATTCTCCCCGTGTTTGCGTGGGTTTCGCCCCCACAACCCAAAGATGTGCAGGGTAGGTGGATTGGCCATGCTAAATTGTCCCTTAATTGGAAAAAATGATTTGGGTACTCTAAATTTTTTTTTTAATGTTTGCCGTACAACCTTCTGCCAGTTGCCGGATGTCACCTGACTGATGTCTGACGCCACCTGCTGGTGGGAGGTCATACTGCTGAGTACATGCAATATTATCTACAGGCATATCACCACTTCCTTGTGAGATATTGTTGTTTGTGTACAAACATGATTGATATCTTTACACATTTGGTATGTGTATAAACAATATAAGCAAATTTAACTAGGGTGTCCATAAACACGATATGCCTGTTCGGTGTATGTCCCTTGCGCACAGCTCATTGTGCCTCCCTCACGGGATCGCCCCTGTGATCATTTGGGCTGTTGCCAGCCTTTTTGAAGACTGGAATCCGAGACTGGACCGGTCAAGTTCGAGGTTAAGGAGTGTGTCGGCGATAGCTAAGAAGCTTCAGGGTTCATGAAGCACATGGGGGGGGTGGATCCATGGAGGCTTGGGAGGCCAAAGGCGAAGGAAGTATCATTTTTCTCCCATGTGCACAAGCTGTACTCCTGAATAGATTTTTTTCTGCTTGATAAGACGTTGCTGGCGGGAGTGGTTGATGTTGAGTATTCGGCAATAGTGGTGTCGGACCATGCCCGCACTGGGTGGACCTGCGGGTGAGCAAGGGGGGGGGGGGGGGCAGCGCCCGCAATTGAGTTGGATGTGGGGTTATTGGCGGAGGAGGAGGTGTGTGAGCAGGTGAGGAAGACCATCCGGGGATATGTAAAGATTAATGATACAGGGGAGATCTCGGCGGGTACAGTATGGGAGGCACTGTGGGCAGTGGTCAGGGGGGAGTTTATATCGATTCGGGCATAAAGGGAGAAGGCAGAGCGGGCGGAGATAGAAAGGCTAGTGGAGGAAATCCTGCAGATGGATAGGAGGTATGCAGATGCCCTGGAGGCGGGGCTGCAAAGGAGCAGCTGAGGCAGATGGAGTTTGGGCTATCTATGCGAAAGGCGGTGGGGCAGTTGAGAAGGGCAAGAGAGGCGGTGTATGAGTATGGGGAGAAGGTGAGCAGGATGTTAGCGCACCAGTTGAGGAAGCAGGAAACCGGAGCACCAGGAGGAAGCCCACGCAGACACAGGGAGAACGTGCAGACTCCGCACAGACAGTGACTCAAGCCGGGAATCGAACCTGGGAACCTGGCGCTGTGAAGCAACAGTGCTACCCACTGTGCTACCGTGCTGCCCGTAGGGCAGAATATGGGCAAGAGCGAGGTTTTTGCGCTTCAGGCGAGGGGACAAGAGAAGAGATTGGGGGAGATGCCATTCAAGGTGGCGGGAGGGAGCTTTCGGTATTTGGGCATCCAGGTGGCGCGGGAGTGGGAGCAGCTGCACAAGCTGAATCTGGCACGGTTAGTAGAACAGATGAGGGGGGGCTTTCAGAGGTGGGATGTGCTCCCGCTGTAATTGGCGGGGAGGGTACAGACAGTGAAGATGATGGTGCTCCCGAGGTTCCTTTTTGTCTTTCAGAGCCTCCCAATCTTTATCCCCAAGGCGTTCTTTAAAAAACTGCTGATTTCTGGGTTTGTGTCGGCAGGTAAAACCCCGCGGGTGAAGAAGGTGCTGCTGGAGCGGGGGCGAGGGTGGGGGGGCTAGCCCTTCAGAACTTTATCAATTATTATTGGGCAGCGAATATGGCGATGGTCAGGAAGTGGGTAGTGGGGGAGGGGTCCGTTTGGGAGCAGGTGGAGGCGGCCTCATGTAGGGGCGCAAGTTTGGGGGCACTGTTAATGGCACCTCTGCTGCTCTCGCCAGCCAGGTACACCACAAGCCCGGTAGTAGTAACAGCTCTGAGGGTGTGGGGACAGGGGCGGACATGGGGTTGGAGGGGGCATCGGTGCGGGCACTGATATGTGATGATCAACGGTTCGTTCCGGGGGGGCTGGATGGGAGGGTTCCGGAGGTGGCAGCTGGCGGGGATCGAGAGATTTGGAGATCTCTTTATCGATGGGGGTTTCCCGAGCTTGGAGGAGTTAGAGGAGGGGTTTGAGCTGCCTAGTGGGAATGGGCTCCGGTATCTGCAGGTGAGGGACTTTGTGTGGAGGCAAGTTTCGACCTTCCTGCACCTGCCGCCCCAGGGGCTACAGGATAAGGTGGTGTCGAGTGTAGGAGTAGGGATGGGGAAGGTTCAGAGATCTACAAGGAACTGATGGAGTGGGAGGGTGCCACGATAGGGGAGGTGAAGCGAAAATGGGAAGAAGAGCTGGGTGGGGAGTTGGAGGCCAGATGATGGGAGGAGGCCCTGAGGTTAGTCAATGCATCCTCATCATGTGCCCGGCTCAGCCTGATACAATTTAAAGTGGTCCACAGGGTGCACATGACGGTGGCCCGGATAAGCAGGTTCTTTGAGGGGCTGGAGGAAAAGTGTGGGCGGTGTGTGGTGGGTCCTGCGAATCATGTCCATATGTTTTGGGAATGTCCGAGGCCGAGGGGTTTCTGGCAGGGGTTTGCTGACGTCATACAAAGAACAAAGAAAGAATAGTACAGCACAGGAACAGGCCCTTTGGCCCTCCAAGCCTGCGCCGACCATGCTGCCTAAACTAAAATCTTCTACGCTTCCGGGGTCCGTATCCCTCTATTCCCATCCTATTCATGTATTTATCAAGATGCCCCTTAAACATCACTATCGTCCCTGCTTCCACCTCCTCCGGCAGCGAGTTCCAGGCACCCATGTCAGGAGTATTAAAGGTCAGGGTGGTACCGAGTCCAGAGGTGGTGATCTTTGGCGTATCGGAACATCCAGGAGCCTTAATAAATGCCTAAATAAAATATTTTCTAAAAAAAAACCTACTTCCTGCACTGGATCCTGTCATGGCGTATAATAGTTCAGCTGCTACCACCACTTTAGCCAACTTTCACTGGACCTTCTTCATGGTGGAAGCAGGTTTCAGTTTTCCAATGCTGGAGAAGGTTATCTCCTTTCTGCTCCTTACTGCACCTAGCAGTATCTCACATGAGGCAATGTAAAATAGAGCAAAGACTTTGAACATCTGGGGCGGGATTCTCCACAAACGGCGCGATGTCCGCTACCCGGCGCCAAAAACGGCACAGATCAGTCCGGCGTCGGGCCCCCCAAACATCGCTAATTCTCCGGCCTGGAATGGGCTAGCAGCGGCGTGACGCCATTCACGATGGCTCACGTGGGTCACGCCGTGCGGCGTCATTCACGCCGCACAGTGTGACGGCTTAAAAGACGCGCTGCTCCCCCCGTCCCGACCATAAGACCCGACTGGATGGCAGCCCGCCGCGCAGCCCCGAGGTTCCAGTACCGCGACATTGAGGCATTCCTGGACGCAGTGGAGCAGAAGAGGGAGTTTCCCGGACACGGCCGCAGGGTCGCCCCACGCCTCAGCCGGCGTCTGTGGAGGGAGGTGGCAGAGGCCGTCAGCGCTGTGGCTCTGACACCACGGACAGGCACCCAGTGGCACAAGAAGGTGAACAACCTCGTCAGGGCAGCCAGGGTGAGTCCCCCCTCCCTGCCCGATATCCATATCCCCCATATCCCCCCTCCCCCATAGCCCCCTCCCCCATAGCCCCCCTATCCCCCCATAGCCTCCCTCTCCCATATCCCCCACATCCCCCATATCCCCCCTCCCCCATATCCCCCCTCCCCCATATCCCCCCTCCCCCATATCCCCCCTCCCCCATATCCCCCAGGTGAATCCAGCCCTAACCCTAACCTCTGCAATATACGCGCAACCGATGGCATGCATTCATATACCTGTCTAACACTGTTGCCTTTTACCCCTGCCAACCCCCCCCCCCCCCAACAGGAGAAGCGCGCACACAACAATAGGGAGCACGAGAGGACTGAAGGAGGCCCAGCTGATGAGAGGCCACTCACCGTACATGAGGAAAGGGCCCTGGAACTGGCTGGCGGACCTGAGGACCGGGAGGTTGCCGATGCAGAGGTCGGGGGCCCACCAGCAAGTGAGCCACCGACAGCCTGCCCCCATATCCCCCCTCCCCATATCCCCCCTCCCCATATCCCCCCTCCCCCATATGCCCCCTCCCCCATATCACCTGATCACTGCCTGTGTGCCTAAGCATGCATGCTTCATTGTGTATCGCAGGAGCAAATGTCGAGGCATCCATCCCCGCAGATGCCGCCCGCCCAAAGGATGCCCCAGGGCGACCACGGGATACGGAGAGACCCGGACCCTCTGGCACGCGACGCCCGCAGGATGCCCCTCGTGAGACCACGGGAGACGGAGAGACCCGGACCCTCTGGCACGAGACACCTGCAGGATGCCCCTCGGAGACCACGGGAGACGGAGAGACCTGGAGCAACAGGGAGACGACGCCCCCGTCTCATGCGGGTGCGGCGACGCAGGCGTGTGCCACCCAGCGACAAGGGGGGCAGCCACAGGCCCACGTCGCAGCCGAACCACAAAACCACTACCCAGGATGCCCCTACCCAGGACACCTCTACCCAGGACACCCCTACCCAGGAGACCCCTACCCAGGAGATCCCTACCCAGGAGATCCCTACCCAGGAAACTGAAATACAGGACAGTGACACAGAGTGGATGGGTGGAGACGAACCACCACCCTAAAGTACCATGGACTCAGAGTCGGACGATACTCACGACACAACGCCACTGCTGTCTCCAACAGCCTCCGCCATCGCAGAGACACTCACCTCAGTTGGGCACTTTAGTGATGAGGCGTCTGGTACACTCACTGGTGTGCACAACACAGCCGTCCCGGTACAGCAGGTGGAGGGAGGAGCAGCAGAGGGGCCGGGAGGTAGAAGGGCAGCTCGGTGCAAGCAAACATCTGCCGCCCAGATGGATCCCGGGTTCCTGGAGTTACCACACCCACCCATAGCTCCGATGCAACCACCGAACCTGGGACGAGCGAAGAGGGTGACGGCTGGCTTGCAGCGGCTGCAGTCGCAGGTGGAGGAGTCCACCTGCGTCCAGGAGCTGGGAGTAGTGCCGGTCATGCGTGCCACCCAGGCCGACACCGCACGGGTGGCGTCCGCGGTGGAGGTAATGGGTGCGATGGTGTCAGACATGGGGAGCGGTTTGTGAGGCCTGGGGCTTTCTGTGCAGGCGGCATCAGTGGCCCAGGACATGGCTGCCCTCTCACAGGAAGCCGTGAGCCAGACCCAGCGGCAGATGGCAGAGGCCCAGTCTCAGCAGGCAATGGCCCAGTCTCAGCAGGCCATGGCCCAGTCTCAGCAGGCCATCGCTGAGGGCATCGGCGCCATTGCCCATGCGCTAGCCGGCGTCGCACAGTCACAGACAGGGATGGGCAACTCCCTGAGCTCCATGGCTGCAAACCTGCAGACCCTTGTCGATACCAGCACTGGCCTCCAGGACTGGCACTCATCTTCCCCCTCACCGGCACTCATCTTCCCGTCCCCGGCACTCATCCTCCAGACCCCCTCCCCGGCACGCACCCCCCCCTGTCCCCCTCCCCGGCACTCATCCTCCCGTCCCCATCCCTGGTACGCACCCCCCCCCCCCCCGGCACTCATCCTCCCGTCCCCATCCCTGGTACGCAACCCCCCCCCCCCCGGCACTCATCCTCCCGTCCCCGGCCCTCATCCTCCAGTCCCCGGCACTCATCCTCCCGTTCCCGGCACTCATCCCGTCCCCGGCCCTCATCCTCCTGTCCCCCTCCCCGGCATGCACCACCTGTCCCCGTCCCCCTCCCCAGCTCTCCTCCTCCCGTCGCCGGCCCTCATCCTCCCGTCCCCAACCCTCATCCTCCCGTCCCTGCCACTCATCCTCCCGTCCCCCTCCCCGGCACGCACCCCCCCATCCACGTCCCCCTCCCCGGCACTCATCCTCCCGTCCCCGGCACGCATCCTCCCGTCCCCGGCACTCATCCTCCAGTCCCCCTCCCCGGCACGCACCCCCCCCTGTCCCCCTCCCCGGCACTCATCCTACCATCCCCCTCCCTGGCACGCACCCCGTCCCCCGTCTCAGCACTCATCCTCCCGTCCCCGGCACTCATCCTCCCGTCCCCCTCCCCAGCACTCACCCCCCCCCATCCCAGCACTCCCCCGAAGCCCACCCAACTCCACCCCCCCCCCCCCCCCCCCCCCGCCGCACACACACCCACACACACCTCACCCCCACACACAACAGACTGCAGCCACGCCATCACCTCTCCTGCGGCCAACCCCTAGGCCGTGACCTACCTCTCCACGCTGGACGGCGTCAACCATCAGCACTGGTTGACGCCGTTCAAAAAGGTGTTTTGATTTACTCTGACGTACATGGTCCCGTTGGCGGGACTTCGGCCCATCCGGACGGGAGAATATGGGCAGCCCTGGAGTCTATTGTCTCGCTTCCGCCCCTGCCATTCTCCGAGGCGGGCGGCGCGATTGACGCCCCGCCGACTTTTCTCCATTCTCCCGGCGGGGGGTCGGAGAATCGCGCCCCTGGAGTCCATAAGTAAGTTTTCCTTCTCTTTCCTAAAGTTACCAACTACTCCAAATTCCATCTTTGAATTGGTCCTTTAAGTAGTTGATTTGTGATCACATCATATAGGTGAGCATCATGCCCGTTGACATGCACAGGAGATATGAAACCCAGAAGTAAAATGATAGTTAGATAAATGTTGAAATTGAAAATTCTGATGCAATGAAATTTCTGCATTTTGCACCCACTATCGCTTCCTGCCATTCAGAACTCACCTCCGTTATTATTCGCTACACAATATTGAAATGCCATTATAACCTGCACTGGTGCTGAACAAAGCAAACATAAATACACCATATTATTGAAAGATCATTACATTGTCATATTGTTAAACAAGGTGCACCAGGAAAAGGATTGGGTGGGGAATTAGCAAACATTCAAAGCTTTGCTATATTATATGACAGATGCCTCCCAAGACAAATAGATCAGTGTGAGTTGAATGACATAATATGTGGATTTCAACAAGGCAATGCTGGCAAGCATCAAGGCATTGCCAAAATCTGAGTGGTGTGTCCAGTTTAGCTTCCCATGTTCAGGAAAAGATGGTTACTGTGGAAAAAAGTCAAAGCAAAGGTAACAAATTGGGCAACATCACACTGTGATATAAGCTCTTGACCAATTAACATATTCATATGAAATTCCTTTGTCTGAGCTGATCACCCATTGGGCTGGGAAAAATGAGAGTTTGCAGTGTAGGAAAATCCTGCCCCTCTAGCATGGCTAGTTCTTTTTAATGTGAGTAAAGGCTTCGCCCCTTAGAAAACAAACTGGAATTCACAAATCAGACAAAGATTTAGACATTTCTGAATTTATCAATCAAAGAATCTTCCGGTATTGAAGGGGTCCATTCAGCCGGCCGTGACTGTGCTGGCTCTTTGATTGAGCTGTCCAATGCAGTCCCACACCCAAACATTTTCCCCCATATCCCTGAAATGAATTAGTCCTCTACAAGAACATGTCCAATTCTCTTTTGAAAGTTACAATGGAAGTTATCTGATTCCACCACACTTTAGTGCATTCCAGATCTTGATGTGGAAAATGTCTCATTTTGCCTCTAATTCTTTCAGCAATTATTTTAAATAACCTCTGGTTATTTAAACACTTGCCAGAGTGAATAGTTTATCTCCACTTGCTCCATCAAAACCCTTCATTTTAAAAATTCATTTACAGAATTTGGGTATCACTGGTTAGGCCAGCATTTATTGCCCATCCCTAGTTGCCCTTAGAAGGTGGTGGTGAAAATCTATCTATGCCTCTATCTATTCGGTCTTCCTCTAACTATCTTTGCTCTAAGGAGAACAATTCCAGTTTCTCCAATCTCTCTACATAACTGAACTCCCTCCTCTCTGGTATCATTCTGGTATAGCTTCTCTCAACCCACTCCAGGGTCTTGGCCTGATTCTGAGCACTCCACCATATCCCCAGAGTTACAGGGAAGGACAACCAAAGAAATTCAGCCTCTCATGATCTTGTGCTCAGTGGGTGTTTGCATGCTTTGAGTGATTTACTAATGAGAAAGAAAATGATCTCACACAATTTTTAAAAACATTTGCAAGCAAGAGACCTGGAAGGTGGCAAGAATTTTTAAGTATTCAGCAGAATTGTAATTTACAGATTTTACTATATAAATGCTTTGTGTGTAGGGCAATGACATTTTCAAAAATATGAAGTAAACTAATTGAGGTAAATAGAAAAAATTCAACAAACCATTACTTTAAAACAACTGTAATGAAATATCCATTGGGTTAAACATATAATTAGGTAGGGTTGGATGAGGAGTCTGGAGTGATGTGTATATCATGCATGAAGTGAACTTGCCTGGAATCATCTACCATGCAGGATGAATACATATGCATGAAGTGTATGAAAGTTACATAGTTGAGTAGAAAGTTAGACAATTGAGAGTTAACATTGATCAGAAAAAAAGTGCCTTCTGGAAAGAGTTAAGAATAGTAAAGCTGGTAATAGGTAAGGGAAACAAGTAACCCTTCACAGACGTGTCAATAAGGTGAGGACAAGAAGGAGATGATCTGTATAGTTAGATTTGTCTAATCAGTATTTCAGATTCCTGAGGCACAGCAACCACCTTTTGGGTATGGAAAGGCAGACCAAAAATGGTCTTTACCTAAGCCAACAGGCTCTTACTAATTTCTTGTAGAAAGGCTAAATGGGACAATGGACAAAGTTTTAAACTTTTTAGGGAAGTAGAATTGAAAAATGCCCATTGTTATAACCCTACAGGAGGCCCAGGGATCTGCAACATCAGAATCCCTGCGGCCTCACCTGAATATGATCTACCCAGATGAGGGGCCAGGGTTAACCCCTCGGTTCGAAGGACTGCTGGGATGTAAATACTCCGGCCCAGCTGAGGGCCGGGTGTGGGAGACCCCTTCGGGGAGTAGGAGGAATGTATAGTAACCAGAATGAAACTGATTTTTTTGCTACAGACATAGTTTCCGAGTGGTCGCTTGCCTGAGACTTTACACTGGCGTCGAGGGTCAAGTGGAGCTGCCGGAGGCTCCATTTCCTCCAGACCGAGCCCACCTTGACTAGGCCTCAGAAAGCCTCTACTCAGGCGACAGAGATGCCACTAATCGGAAAGCTTGAGGCATTTGACGCTGAGACTGGGGATTAGACCCAGTACATAGAACGGATGAACTACTTATTTCGTCTGAACAACACAGTCGGGGACGACAGACAAATGGTGACTCTCCTGCGGAGACATACAGCATTATCAAAAGTTTAGGTTTTCCTGATTCGCCTGACAACCGCTAGCTCGTGGAGTGCGTTACACTGGTTGACGACCATTTCAACACGAAACCACCACTTATCATTCGACGTTTCCATTTCCACACAGCTTCTCAGCATCAGGATGGACCCATAACGGAACACCTGGGCCGGTTGCGCAAACTCACCGAGTTTTGCGTGTTTGGGCCAACATTCTCAGAGGCGCTCCGAGACCGGTTGGTTTGCAGAATCAGAGATGGGGCGACCCAAGAATGTTTATTGAGTGAGACTGATCTGGACCTGAAAAAAGCAACCAAGAGTGTGTTGTCCCTGGAACTCCGAGGGGTGCTGTCCTGAACCTCATACACTGGCAAGGTCCCCCTCACGGATGGAAATTTCAGACTCCTGCCGTTCCAGCCGCAAACTCAAGGGGACCAGGATCGACGGCACCAATTTCCCCACCAATGGACACCGTCTACCCCGTTCACCGGAGTTTCCTCATGTCAGAATGAGAGCACCAACACCAGAGGGAGACGCCGGGACAAATGCAAACAGGACACTTCGCCCAACCACCACCGCCACACCGATGACTGCCCCAGAACGTGGACACATGTCGTAGACGACAAACTGGAGGTAGCCCACCACCTTTATTGCATTTAGTCACCACATTTGGCGCCTCTGCGGGTCATGGTCCAGATCAATGGTTTCCCAATTACGATGGACCTTGATACCAGAGCCGCGGTGTCTGTGATCAGGCACAGCACGAACGACAAGGTTCGCTCCAGGGCAGGCGCCTTAGCATTGAAGGATACCAAAGGGCAGCACGGTAGCATAGTGGTTAGCACAATTGCTTCACAGCTCCAGGGTCCCAGGTTCGATTCCCGGCCAGGGTCACTGTCTGTGTGGAGTCTGCACTTTCTCCCCGTGAGTGTGTGGGTTTCCTCCGGGTGCTCCGGTTTCCTCCCACAGTTCAAAGATGTGCAGGTTAGGTGGATTGGCTATGCTAAATTGCCCTTAATGTCCAAAATTGCCCTTAGTGTTGGGTGGGGTTACTGGGTTATTGGGATAGGGTGGGGGTGTGGGCTTGGGTAGGGTGCTCTTTCCAAGAGCCGGTGCAGACTCGATGGGCTGAATGGCCTCCTTCTGCACTGTAAATTCTATGATCAACACTACGATCTAAGCCCGGCTAGTGACATTAGGCACATCAGAAGTCCCCTCCGAATACGGATCCCAGTCGGCACACCTACCACTAGTGGTGGTGAAAGGTTCCGGCCCATGTTTGCTGGGGTGCGACTGGCTGAAACGCTTCCGTCTAGTCTGGCAGCAAGTATGCCGAATGCACCATGATGGACCAGACACTGTGTGGGCACGTTTCCCGGGGGAGTTCCGGGAGGGTCGCTGCACCATTCGGGGTGCTTCCACCAGAATATCAGTGGACCTGGAGGCCCAACCACTCTATTTCCGGGCCTGACCCGTTCCTTACGCTTTGAAGCCGAAGTTAGAGGCCGAACTGGACTGCTTGGAAAAGCTGGAATCATCTGCCCGGTGAAATTCGCAGATTGGGCCGCACCGGTCGTGCCAGTTACCCCGCCATTGTGAGGATTACAAAATGATGGTCAACCTGGCGTCCGTCTGGATCGATACCTGATGCCGTTATCTACAGTTAGTTTTCGATACACCTTCCTGAAATTACGTGACTATCAACATGCAAAAGGAGTTGTACGAATATACCAGACTGCAATTCGGGGTCTCATTGGAATGTGCCATATTCCAGAGGATAATAGAAAATATCCTTTGAGGATTGCCACAAGTGGCAGTTTACCTGGCCAATATGCTAATCACTGGTTCCTCTGACCAAGAGCATCTAAAAAACCTGGAGGGTGTCCTGCACTTGTTTGAGGTGGCCGGAGCCTACGGCACGAAAAGTGCGTGTTCCATGCAACTGAAGTGGTCTATTTGGCCTACAGGGTTGACAGGCATGGACTATTGGGAGGTGGTGGCATAGTGGCTTTGTCACTGGACTAGTAAACCAGAAACCCAGGATAAAGCTCTGGGGACCCACCGCTGCAGATGGTGAAATTTGAATTCAATAAAAATCTGGAATTAAAAGTCTTAATGATGACCATGAAACCATTGTCAATTGCTGTAAAACCTATCTGGTTCACTAATGTCCTTTAGGGAAGGAAATCCGTCCTGGTCTGGCTTAACTGCCCTCTCAAGAGCTTTTAGGGATGGGCAATAAATGCTGGCCCAGCCAACGACGCCCACGTCCCATGAGCGAATAAAAAAACTATGCCCGGTGGATGATAAAGTTCGGGTCATCCAACAGACGCCCGTACCAAGAGAGGCATGGAGCTCCGTTCATTTTTGGAACTGGTCAATTATTACAGCAAGTGGGCAGCACGGTAGCATAGTGGTTAGCACCAGGACTTCACAGTGTTAGGGTCCCAGGTTCGATTCCCGGCTTTGGTCACAGTCCATGCGGAATCTGCACCTTCTCCCTGTGTCTGCGTGGGTTTTCTCCGGGTGCTCTGGTTTCCTCCCACAAGTCCCGAAAGACGTTCTATTAAGTAATTTGGACATTCTGAATTCTCCCTCTGCGTAACCGAACAGGCGCTAGAATGTGGCGACTAGGGCTTTTCACAGTAACTTCATTGCAATGTAAGCCTACTTGTGACAATAAAGATTATTATTATTGCTCATCCTGAATTTGGCAACGGTTTTGGCCCAGCTCCACCTGCTGTTGAAAAATGTCCAGCGGTGGATTTGGGATCTGCTGCAGCAGGGGGCATTTGCCGAAGTAAAACGGCGACTGTCATCTTCCCATTTGCTGATTCACTTCAACCCAGCGAAGCCCTTGTTGCTCACGTGACGCCTCGCCCTGCAGATCGGGGCTGTTTTAGCACACAGGATGGATGATGGTATCAAGCTGCCCATTTCATTCGCTTCAAGCACTTGATGGCGACAGAGCGAAATTAAGCCCCAAATAGAAATTAAAGGGTTGGCATTGATGTTTGGCGTTCGATGATTCCATCAATATGTCTACGGCCCTGCGTTCACGGCTTATATGACTATAAACCACTTTTGGGGTAATTCAAAGAGGACAAGGCAATTCCCCCGGTGGTGTCCACCGCATGCAGCGTGGGCTCTCTTTTTGGCAACATACGATTATATTTTGGAGCATTGTGCAGAGACAAAGATTCCCCACGCGGATGCTCTCTGCCGCCTCCCGCTGCCCACCAGCGGCATTGGTCGAGGTAGTCGCAACCTTGCATTTTATGGACTCGCTGCCAGTAAAGGCTTGGACACAGACAGACCTGCTGCTGACCAGGGTCTGCCACATAGTACTGTACGTGGCCTAGCACCATGCCCTCCCAGAGGTCCTGGAGGCTTTTACCACGAAGGTGGTGAAACTCAGCATAGTGGACAGCATTCTCCTGTGGGGTTCATGGGTAGTCATCCCTGAACGTGGCTAGGGGGCCATTGTGCAGGACCTCCACAGCGGAAACCCAGGTGTCTCCAAAATGAAGATGCTAGCCCAGAGCTACATGCGGTGGCCCGGCATCGACACGGCAATCGAAGACTTGTCGAAACAGTGTAACCGTTGCCAGGAGCACCAGAAGCTACCACCAGCAGCTCCACTTCACCCATGGGAATGGCCGGGCCAGCCATGGTCCCGCCTCCATGTGGATTTCGCGGGCCCTTCCACCTACTGATAGTGGACACACACTCATGGTTGGATATACACAGAATGATGGCGACCACATTCCTGTGCCACCACCAAACGACTCTGGCAGACCTTTAGTGTTCATGGACCCCAGGAGGTCCTTGTGTTGCACAATGGCATCACCTTCACTAGATCAGAGTTTGCAAATTTTATAAAACAAAATGGAGTTAATTATGTCCACAACGCGCCCTATCACCCGTCCTCGAATGGGTTGGCAGAACGTGCCTTACAGATTTTCAAACTGGGGACGAGAAAACCGACCACATGTTCACCAGAAACCCTCCTCGCCCCCTTTCTATTGCACTATAGGGCCACGCTGCATGCTTCCACCAGGGTAACGCCAGCGGAGCTCTTATGGGTCGTCATTTACGCATGCAATTGAGCCTCAATTCACCGGACATCGGGGATAAGAGACGTGACCAGCAGGAACGTACCGGAGCGCAGCGAGCCAGGCCCATGACAGAATACACCGCTGGCGAATCCATTTACGTCCGGAATTTTACTGACGGCATTATGGATTCCGGGAACAGTCGTACAACGCACTGAGCAAGGGAAAGACTCAAATCAACAAGTGGACCATTCCGGAGCTGGGTGTAACAGGTACCAGAGGACCAACCACGGATCCCGAGACTGGTGGTGTCCCTCCTTCCCGAGCAGTTGCCAGTGGCACCCAGTGAGGCGGCTGGGCCCGGTGACTCAGAAATGCAAAAGGTCGACCAGTCTGACTAGGAGTCGGACATGGAGTTTTTGCCGACGGAGGTCCAGGGGTGACTGCTGCGCAACAGGCAACAGAACCTCCCAGGCAATTAAGCAGGAAGCGTTGCTCCCCGCTCTGTTATGCCCCTCCGGGCCCAGAGCGGCGGATGCTGGATAATCAGCCTTTAGCAAAGAAGGCAAAGGATTTCACTCCTTCCATCGACATGGATGACTTTTCTGACTTGGAGGAGGGGAATGTTATAACCTTACACGGGGCCCTGGGATCTGCAACATCAGAGTCCCTGCAGCCTCACCTGAATATGACCTACCCAGATGTGGGGCAGGGCTAACCCCTCTGTTCAAAGGACTGCTGGGATATAAATACCCTGGCCCTCACCAGGAGGAGTGTATAATAACCTGAATGTGGTGGTATGTATTAAGGGTAACATGGTACACCATGAATGCTGAGGAACATTGGAGGACAGATGCTGGATCCCCGATTGGATCCGGGGTATAAGAACCTGGGTTTAATCCCCGCAGCTGCATTCTGTGACTGAGCTGCTGGGGAACGAGTCTGAACAAGTCTGCTAAATAAAGCCTCGATTGAAGTTCTTTACGTCTCGCCTCGTGTGTGATCGATGGTGCTACAATTTATTGAGCAGACTTAAAAAGGAATATGGAGCTCCGGATCACCCCGGAGTGCCTGCGAATCGGCCCCCACGCAGCTAACGCAACATCGGCGTTTAAACACTGGCTGGCGTGCTTTGAGGGATACCTCCGAACGGCCCCCGGCAGACCAACAGCAGACCAGAAGATGCAGGTCCTGCATTCCAGGGTGAGTCCCGAAATCTACTCACTCATCGAGGACGCGGAAGAATTCCCAGCGGCGCTCAACTTGCTGAAGGAGATCTACATTAAGCCCGTCAACCAGGTCTACGCACGCTACCAGCTCGCGACGAGACGACAAATCCCCGGGGAATCGCTAGACGATTACTTCAATGCTCTAACGATCCTGGGACGAAACTGCAACTGCCCAGCGGTTACGGCGAACGAACATACGGACCTCCTGATCAGAGACGCTTACGTAGCAGGTTTGGCATCGTCACAAATTCGCCAGAGACTTTTAGAGAAAGACTCTCTCGGACTCACAGAGGTACGGGCCCTTGCAGCCTCCCTCGACGTGGCCTCCCAAAACGCCTGCGCCTATACCCCTGACCGCGCTGCAGCCCCTTGGGCTCCGTGGACCCCTGCCGCAACAGACCCCCCGGCAACCCCAACCCCTCCGCAAGCGTGCGCAGCCAGAATCCCAGACCACCCGGGGGGGCCCCGCTGCTACTTTTGCGGGCAGCCAAAACACCCCCGCCAGCGCTGCCCGGCCCGCTCGGCCACCTGCAAAAGCTGCGGTAAAAAGGGGCACTACGCAGCGGTGTACCAGTCCCGTGGGGTCGCCGCTGTCTCCGGGGAACAAATGGGACCACGGGCTCAACCACCCCAGCGACCCACGGGCGGCCAACGGGCACCGCCAGTTTGGACCCCGGACACCACGAGGGGGGGACGGGCGCCGCCATCTTCCTACCCACGGGCCGCGTGCGATCCATGGGAGCGGCCATTTTGTCCACCCCCAGCCGCGTGCGACTCATGGGAGCGGCCATTTTGTCCACACCCGACCGCGTGCGATCCATGGACGCCGCCATCTTGGCTGACAGGCAAGGACCCCAGCGTGGACGGCTCCACACTGCCTGAAGACAACGATCTGATACACCAACCACGTTTGGCATCGGTGACCCTCAACCAGTCACGGCCCCGGACGCTCCAGACGACAACGACAAAGGTGCTGGTGAACGGGCACGAGACGCCATGTTAAGACCATAAGACCATAAGACATAGGAGTGGAAGTAAGGCCATTCGGCCCATCGAGTCCACTCCACCATTCAATCATGGCTGATTTCAACTCTATTTACCCGCTCTCTCTCTCCATAGCCCTTAATTCCTCGAGAAATCAAGAATTTATCAACTTCTGTCTTAAAGACACTCAACGTCCCGGCCTCCACCGCCCTCTGTGGCAATGAATTCCACAGACCCACCACTCTCTGGCTGAAGAAATTTCTCCTCATCTCTGTTCTAAAGTGACTCCCTTTTATTCTAAGGCTGTGCCCCCGGGTCCTAGTCTCCCCTGCTAATGGAAACAACTTCCCTATGTCCACCCTATCTAAGCCATTCATTATCTTGTAAGTTTCTATTAGATCTCCCCTCAACCTCCTAAACTCCAATGAATATAATCCCAGGATCCTCAGACGTTCATCGTATGTTAGGCCTACCATTCCTGGGATCATCCGTGTGAATCTCCGCTGGACCCGCTCCAGTGCCAGTATGTCCTTCCTGAGGTGTGGGGCCCAAAATTGCTCACAGTATTCTAAATGGGGCCTAACTAATGCTTTATAAAGCTTCAGAAGTACATCCCTGCTTTTATATTCCAAGCCTCTTGAGATGAATGACAACATTGCATTTGCAATGTTTGATCGACTCAGGGAGCACAGAGAGTTTTATTCACCCGGACACGGTAAGACGCTGTTCCCTTGTAATTCGGCCAAGCACCCAAAATTTTTTTCCTGGCGGCGGGGTCCCACTCCGTTGAAATCAAAGGATTCTGCATCGCAAACCTAACGGTGCAGGGGAGAGAGTTCAAAAATTACCGGCTGTACGTCCTTCCCCACCTCTGCGCTCCCACCCTCCTGGGGTTGGACTTCCAATGCAACCTCCAGAGCTTAACATTCAAATTTGGCGGCCCTATACCCCCACTGACTATCTGTGGCCTCGCGACACTCAAGGTCGAACAGCCCTCCCTGTTTGCGAACCTCACCCTGGATTGCAAACCAGACGGTACAGCACCCAGGACCAGACGTTTATCAGGTCCGAAGTCCAGCGGCTGCTGCAGGAAGGCATAATCCAGGCCAGCAATAGTCCCTGGAGAGCCCAGGTGGTAGTAGTGAAGACAGGGGAGAAGCAAAGGATGGTCATAGACTACAGTCAGACCATCAACAGGTACACACAGCTAGATGCGTACCCTCTTCCCCGCATATCCGACATGGTCAATCAGATTGCATAGTACAAGGTCTTCTCCACCGTGGACCTTAAGTCCGCCTTCCACCAGCTCCCCATTCGCCCCGGTGACCGCAAGTACACTGCCTTCGAAGCAGATGGGCGGCTATACCACTTTTTAAGGGTTCCATTCGGCGTCACGAACGGAGTCTCGGTCTTCCAACGGGAGATGGACCGAATGGTCGACCAGCACGGTTTACGGGCCACGTTCCCGTACCTCGACAACATCACCCTCTGCAGCCACGACCAGCAGGACCACGACGCCAACCTCCGCAAATTCCTCCAGACCGCTAACGCCCTCAACCTCACCTACAACGAGGAAAAATGCGTGTTTAGCACCGACCGTCTAGCCATCCTTGGCTACGTAGTGCCTAATGGAGTGATAGGCCCCGACCCCGAACGCATGCGCCCCCTCATGGAGTTCCCTCTCCCCCACTGTACCAAAGCCCTGAAACGCTGCCTGGGCTTCTTTTCTTACTACGCCCAGTGGGTCCCCCAGTATGCAGACAAGGCCCACCCACTAATCCAGTCCACTACTTTTTCCCTGACAACAGAGGCCCGCCAGGCCTTCAGCCGCATCAAAACGGATATCGCAAAGGCCACGAGGCGCGCCATCGACGAGTCCCTCCCCTTCCAAGTCGAGAGCGACGCGTCCGACGTAGCTCTGGCGGCCACGCTCAACCAAGCAGGCAGACCCGTGGCCTTTTTCTCTCGGACCCTACACGCTTCAGAAATTTGCCACTCCTCAGTAGAAAAGGAGGCCCAAGCCATAGTGGAAGCTGTGTGACATTGGAGGCATTACCTGGCCGGTAGGAGATTCACTCTCCTCACTGACCAACGGTCGGTAGCCTTCATGTTCGATAATGCACAGCGGGGCAAGATAAAGAACGACAAGATCCTGCGGTGGAGGATCGAACTCTCCACCTACAATTATGAGATCTTGTACCGTCCCGGAAAGCTGAACGAGCCGTCCGATGCCCTATCTCGCGGCACTTGTGCCAACGCACAAGTGGGCCGTCTCCAAGCCCTCCACGAGCACCTCTGCCACCCAGGAGTCACTCGTTTCTACCACTTCATAAAGGCCCACAACCTCCCTTACTCCGTCGAGGACGTCCGAACAGTCACCAGGAACTGCCAAATCTGCGCAGAATGCAAACCGCATTTTTTCAGGCCAGATAGAGCGCACCTGATAAAGGCTTCCCGTCCCTTTGAACGCCTCAGTTTGGACTTCAAAGGCCCCCTCCCCTCCACCGATCGCAACACGTACTTTCTTAACGTCGTTGACGAATAATCCAGCTTCCCCTTCGCCATCCCCTGCCCCGGCATGACCGCGGCCACGGTCATTAAAGCCCTCGGCACCATCTTTACCCTGTTCGGTTTCCCCGCCTACATCCATAGCGACAGGGGGTCCTCCTTCATGAGTGACGAGCTGCGTCAATTCCTGCTCAGCAAGGGCATAGCCTCGAGCAGGACGACGAGCTATAACCCCCGGGGGAACGGGCAGGTAGAGAGGGAGAACGGAACGGTCTGGAAGACCGTCCTACTGGCCCTACGGTCTAGGAGTCTCCCAACTTCCCACTGGCAGGAAGTCCTCCCGGATGCCCTTCACTCTATCTGGTCCCTGCTGTGTACCACCACTAACCAAACGCCTCACGAGCGCCTCCTTGTCTTCTCTAGGATGTCCGTTTCTGGAACGTCACTTCCGACCTGGCTGGCAGCCCCGGGACCCATCCTGCTCCAGAAACATGTGCGGGCACACAAATCAGACCCGCTGGTGGAAAAGGTACATCTACTTCACGCAAACCCGCAGTACGCCTATGTGGCGTACCCAGACGGCCGACAGGACACGGTCTCTCTGCGGGACCTGGCGCCCGCCGGAGCTCCCCCCCCCCCCCCCCCCCCCCCCCCAACACAAATCACCTCCCCCTCACTCCCGCCGGTGCACCCCACAGTCACCCCCTTCCCGGGGGGATCAGTTCTCCTCCCAGGTCCATCCAGGGGTAAGGAAACAGAGGGGGACAGCGCGATGCTCCCAGAGTCGACCGGGACCCGAGCCTGCACCACCACCACCCGGGCTGAGACGATCGGAAAGGGCGACCAGAGCACCATCTCGACTCATCGAATCGACTTAAGATGTATATAATTCAGTGGCCCAGTAAAGCGGCATTGTTGTAAATAGTTAACGCTGCAAATTGGGTAAAATGTGAATAATTCAGTGCCAGTAAAAGCGGCATGGTTGTATATAGTTCAATGGTTAAGGCACCGACCCTGTAAACCCCTACCACCATACCACCCACCACCCCGGTGGGTTCTTTTTTAACAAGGGGAGAATGTGGTGGTATGTATTAAGGGTAATACGGTACACCATGAATGCCGAGGAGCCATTGGAGGACAGATGCTGGATCCCGATTGGATCCACCGCCTACTGGGCTCCACCCAGATAGGCGGGGTATAAGAACCTGGGTTTAATCCCCGCAGCTGCATTCTGTGACTGAGCTGCTGGGGAACGAGTCTGAACAAGTCTGCTCAATAAAGCCTCGATTGAAGTTCTTTACGTCTCGCCTCGTGTGTGATCGATGGTGCTACACTGAATAAAACCAAATCTTTTGCTACAGACATCGCTTCCGAGTGGTCGCTTGCCTGAGACTTTACACGTACTAAATCAACAAGTCCAACAGCACACGTGGGCAGGGTGGGGATAATCACCCAAGACGAGTTCTTTATATGAATGTAAATGCATATGGAAGAAAACAAATGAGTTTGAAACACAAGTTTAGCTGAAAGGGAATGATGTAGTTACTATTACAAAAACCTGGCCACGTCTTGAGCATTGGGACCTTCAGAAAGGACAGGAAAATTTGGAAAAGGAATAGCAATATTGATAAAAGGCACAATTATTGCACTAGAAAGAAACGGTTTTATTAAGCATAATTGGACAATGGAAGCAGTAAAGAATGCAGGACTGGTAGAGGTTGTTAATAAACCTCCTGATAGGGACCTCCTCAGCAAACTAACCAGCCTTCAGAACAGCGACCACGACACCACATAACCCTGCCATGGCAATCTCTGCAAGACGTGCCAGATCATCGACATGGATACCACCATTACTCGTGAGAACGCCACCGACCAGGTACGCGGTACATACTCGTGCAACTCGGCCAACGTTGTCTACCTCATACGCTGCGACAACGAATGAACGGACATCGTGCAACAATCACCAGGCAGGAATGTTCCCTTCCAGTCGGGGAACACTTCAGCAGTCAAGGGCATTTAGCCTCTGATCTCCGCGTAAGCGTTCGCCAAGGCGGCCTTCAGGACGCGCGACAACGCAGAATCGCCGAGCAGAAACTTATAGCCAAGTCCCGCACACATGGGTACGGCCTCAACCGGGACCTTGGATTCATGTCGCATTACATTCATCCCCCACCATCTGGCCTGCGAAATCCTACCAACTGTCCTGGATTGAGACAATTCACATCTCTTTAACCTGGGGTTACCCTTATCTCTGGATCTGTAAACACTTAATTAACTGCAAATGCGCGCATTCAAAGCATTGTCTTGCATCTTGAATTTGTCTATATGTATGTTTCTGGAATCTTCATTCACCTGAGGAAGGAGCAGTGCTCCGAAAGCTCATGTTTGAAACAAACCTGTTGGACTTTAACCTGGTGTTGTAAGACTTCTTACTGCAAACCTCCTGATAGTAGTGAAAAAGTGAGGGGTGCAGCAAGCAATTAGGTTAGCAAGCAGGGACATCAAAGAGTTAGGAAGGTAAATGGCATGATAGCAGTTATTGCAAGGGGGCTGGAGCACAAAAATAAAGTTTGGTACAGCTGAATAGGGCTTTGGTGAGATCATACCTAGAGTACTATGCGCAGTTTTGATTTCCATATCTCAGGAAAGATATAGCCTTGAAGGTGGGGCAAAGAGGTTTGGTTCCTGTGATGAAAGGATTTTGCCTATGATAACCGAGAGCTGCTTTAACTCACTTAGCTAGACAGCTGGTTTGTGATGCAGAGCAAGGCCAGCAGTGTGGTTTCAATTCCCATACTGTAGCACCATCGATCACACACGAGGCGAGACGTAGAGAACTTCAATCGAGGCTTTATTGAGCAGACTTGCTCCCCAGCAGCTCAGTCACAGAATGCAGCTGCTGGGAGCAAACCGGGTTCTTATACCCCGCCTATCTGGGTGGAGCCCAGTAGGCGGCAGATCCAATCAGGACCCAGCATCTGTCCTCCAATAGCTCCTCGGCATTCATGGTGCACCATATTACCCCTAATACATACCACCACACATACCGACAGGTTATTCATGAAGGCCCGCATTTTCAACCTTGCCCCTTGCCTGAGGTGTGGTAATCCTCAGGTTAAATTACCAACAGTCAGCTCTCCCCCTCAAAGGAGAAAACAGCTTATGGTCGTCTGGGACTGTAGTAAATTTTATCTTTTTTTACCTGCCTATGATAAATTAGGCCTATACTCTCTCAAGTTCAGAAGACTGAGAGATGACCACATTGAAACATACAACATACAGTGGGCAGCACGGAAGCATTGTGGATAGCACAATTGCTTCACAGCTCCAGGGTTCCAGGTTCAATTCCGGCTTGGGTCACTGTCTGTGCGGAGTCTGCACATCCTCCCCCTTGTGTGCGTGGGTTTCCTCCGGGTGCTCCGGTTTCCTCCCACAGTCCAAAGATGTGCATGTTAGGTGGATTGGCCATGATAAATTGCCCTTGGTGTCCAAAATTGCCCTTAGTGTTGGGTGGGGTTACTGGGTTATGGGGATAGGGTGGAGGTGTTGACCTTGGGTAGGGTGCTCTTTCCAAGAGCCGGTGCAGACTCGATGGGCCAAATGGCCTCCTTCTGCACTGTAAATTCTATAATTCTATACAAGATTCTGAATAGGTTTGGCAAGGTAGAAGCTAGGATATTGTTTCCCCTGTCTGGTAAATTTAGAACACGGAGGCACAGTCTCAGGACAAGTGAAGAGGGCACGCAGTAGAGTGCATACCTCTGCCATGCTGTGTTAACTGGGGAGTCAGTGTTAATGGGGAGATGATGGCCTAGTGGTAATATTACTAGACTAGTAATCTAGAGCCCTGGGGTAATGTTCTGGGGACCAGGGTTTGAATCCCACCACAGCAGATGGTGAAATTTGATTTCAATAAAAAATCTAGAATTAAAAGACTAACCATGAAACCATTGTTGACAGATTCGTAAAGAGACAAAGCACCGCAAATTCACAATTGCTTGATTAAAATACTAAACAAGATCCTCCATTCTCCTTCATTATAAAACTTAAATTATTTATTTTGTTCCATTTAAGTCAATTTCTAATGACTGATTTGATAGGAATCAGCTATTCTTCGTGGATTTAAAATCTCAAACACATTCTCACACAAACACAATAAAATTCTCAGGTTTGTACCAAATTCCCCCAGACTATGCTTAAAATTTCCACATTAAACTGGTCTTGTTGGAGAGACTTCCGGTGGTGGCATGTAGGAGGAAGTCGCACATTGAGTGGCACCCGATAGAGGTTTGATTTTTAGGAATTTTATGCCCGTTCCAGAGGCAATTTTTCATTAAATAAGTGCAGGAAGACATAAGGAAGGAGGGGCGTGTCTAAAAACCAAAAGAAAGCTGCTGTGAAGAAGGGGGCGAGTGAAGGTTCGCCGTCGAGCTAAAGGGTCAGCTAGGCAACTGGAACAATGGCGGACGCTGGGTCGCAGGATGGGGCCGCACCGTTCCCGGTTGAAAAGATGCCCGAGGTGATGGTCATGGAATTCGAGAAGCAGTTTGCTAAGCACACGGAGGTGATGAGGATGGAGATGATGGCAGCATTGAAGGTGCTGGTGGAGGAGGCGATTGCCCTGGTGAAGGTGGCGGTGTCGAAGACATCGGCTGAGGTGCAGCAGCAGGGTGAGAAACTGAAGGGAGTGGAGGAGGCCTTGTCGCAGCACAGCGATCAGCTCACCTCGATGGGTGAGGTGCTGCAGAGGGTGGTAAGGCCAACAAAGGTCTGCGAGCCAAATTGGAGGACCTTGAAAATAGATCTAGGCAACAAAATCTGAGGATTGTGGGCCTGCCTGAAGGAGTGGAGGGCCCGAGGCCAACAGTACTTTGCCAAGATTTTTGCGGGGCTGTTGGGGGGCGGGGGGAAGACACCTCTCAGTATGGACTGGATCGGGCTCATCAGTCGCTGAGGTCTAAACCGAAGGTGAATGAGCCATCAAGAGCGGTGATTATTTGTTTTCACAGGTACCACGTGAAGGAGAAAGTCTCGAGTTGGGCAAAACAGAAGTGGGAGGTGTAGTGGGCTGGAGCTGATATACGCATATCCAGGACTTAACAGAGTAGTTGGCGAGGAGGAGGGTGACCTTCCGTTGAGTGAAGATAGCACTGTACAACAGTGGGGTACAGTTCGGCGTGGTGTATCCAGCGAAGTTGAGGGTGACCTACAACTCCAAGGACTTTTATTTTGAGATGGTGGAAGCAGCGAAGGCATTTGTGAAGGCAGAAGGACTGGGGCAGAAATGAGACTGGGGATTGATCTTGGACTGAGGGTGGGGCAGGGGGGTCGATGATTGTATATAGTTCTATTTTTTTATTTCCCTACTTCATGGTTTTTTAAATTCTATGTTGTTATATGTGTTTAATGGGGTGCAGTTGCCTGGTTAAGTGAAGTAGGAGTTGGGAGTTTTTGTAATGGCGGTTTTCTGGGGTTTGTGTGTTTGCACTTGGTTTGTTTGTTTGAAGAGAATTTCTTTGTTTTTCTGGAACCGGGTAGGGGATGGGGATTGAAAGGGGCCTGGGCAGGGGCCTCCACACTAGCAAGTTCAAGCTGGCTAGTGGCTAGTGAACGGAGTGTGGTGGGGGGAGGGACTGCTACTGGGTGAGATGTTTTCGAGGGGATGTGTATGGGGGAATTCTGGGAGGGGGGGAGGGGTTTGATGGCAGCAAAGGGACTGAGCGGGCCAGGTCTAGTGGGCAGGGCCCAGAGTTATGATGATGGCAGATAGGAGGGGCCGGGGGAGGGGCCAGAGTGTGTGTGTGTGTGTGTGTGTGTGTGGGGGGGGGGGGGGGGGGGGGTGATAGACCCCCGGTCAGAATAGTTACGTGGAATGCGAGGGTTTTAGGGGGGTGGGTGAAGAGGTTGAGGGTGTCAGCACACCTAAAAAGCTTGAAGGCCAATGTTGTTATGCTACAAGAGACTCACATGAAGGTGAGGCTTAGGAAGGGCTGGGTGAGCCAAATATTTCATTCGGGATTCGGGGCGGAAGTGGTTTTGGTGGGTAAGAGGGTAAGGTTCCAGATGGAGAAGGTGGTGGCGGACCAGGGGGTAGATATGTAATAGTAAGAGAGGCGTTGGAGGGGAGGTTGGTGGCGTTGGCAAGTGTGTACGGCCCTAACTAAGATGCTGCAGGATTTGTGAGGAAGGTGCTTGGGGCCATTCCGGACTTTGATTCGCACTGATTAATAGTGGGCGGGCACCGGAATTTGGTACAAGAGCCAAGGATGGATAGGTCACAGCCGCGCTCACTTCCTCAAATGGGGGGTGTAGGTGCTCACGACGGCGCTGACTGGACTTATGAGAGAAATGGGAGGGGTGGACCCGTGGAGGTTCTTGCACCCCAGGAAGCAGGAGTATTCATTTTCTCCTCGGTTCACAAGGTATATTCGAGAATAGACTTCTTTGTAGTAGGGAAGGCGCTGTTGGCTGGGGTTAGAGGATCAGAGTGTTCGGCAATAGCGATCTCAGATCATATGCCGCATTGGGTGGACATGGTCCTGGAGAAGGCAGTAGCCAAAGACCGGAGTGGAAAATGGATGTTGAGTTGCTGGGGGACCAAAGTTTTTGTGAGAAGATTGGGAGAGTAATTGAGGAGTACATGGGCTTTGACTGTACAGGGGAAGTAAGGCAGGTAAGGGAGGCCCTGAAGGCGGTGTTTAAGGCTAAGATGGATGAAGAGGAGAGGGAGGAGCATTAAAGGCTGATAGAGGAGATGTTGGAGGTGGACAGGAAATAATCAGATGATGCAGATCCGGCCATTTTGGACAGAAGGAGGAAGCTTGACTTCCGGTTGCGGCCATGCCTGAATAGGCTGCATGTTCGGCAGCTCCCGCCGGGAACGGACTTTTGGGCTCTCTAGAGGGGGCCCCAACGGCAATTGTTCGACGGCTTCCAGTGTGGGAAGGTGACCGCAAGGTCTCCCCGACAGTATATGGATTGGACCAGGAGTGGAGCGGTGAAAAACGGGATCTTGGAGCAGCGAAAAGTGAGAGGGAGAAAAAGCAAGATGGCGGCGGGTGGAGACCATGCAGCATGGGCGCAGTGGTCGCAGGAGCAGCAGGGGTTTCTTAAACGCTGCTATGAGGAGCTGAAAAACGAAATGCTGGTGCCAATGAAGACGGCGATTGAGAAGCTAGTGGAGACCCAGAAGGCCCAAGGGGCGGCGATCCAAGAGGTGCAGCAAAAAGCCTCGGAGAACGAGGATGAGATCTTGGGCCTGGCGGTGAAAGTGGAGGCACACGAGGCGCTGCACAAGAGGTGGGCGGAAAGATTTGAGGACCTGGAGAATAGGTCAAGGAGGAAGAATCTTCGGATTCTGGGTCTCCCTGAAGGAGTGGAGGGGCCCGATGCCGGGGCATATGTGAGTACGATGCTCAATTCGCTGATGGGCGCGGGAGCCTTCCCGAGGCCCCTGGAGCTAGATGGGGCGCAGCGGGTCCTGGCAAGGAGACCCAAGGCCAACGAGCCGCCAAGGGCTGTAGTGGTGAGGTTTCACCGCTTTATGGACAGAGAGTGTGTCTTGTGATGGGCCAAGAAAGAGCAGCAGGTGGGAGAACACGGAGATCCGAATCTACCAGGAATGGAGTGCAGAGGTGGCCAAGAAGAGAGCTGGCTTTAATCGGGCTAAGGCGGTGCTCCATCGGAAGGGGGTGAAGTTTGGTATGCTGCAGCCAGCACGATTGTGGGTCACATTCCAGGATCTGCACCACTATTTCGAAATGCCTGAGGAAGCTTGGAGCTTTATACTGACTGAAAAGATGGACTCAAATTGAGAGTTTGTTGTTGTGGGGGGGATGTTTGCTGTATATATGGTTTTAACTATGTGTAGGGAATGTTCCCTTGGTTGGGTGCTGGATGGGGATGGGTGAAGGGATTTGATGGGGAGACTGTGGGAGAGTGTGGGCGTTGGTGTTGGAGGGAGGGGAGGCCCGGGGATGGGGAATTCAGGTAAGGCCGCAAAAGGAGCTGCGCCAGAGGGGGCGGGGCCGGCTCAGGAAAGCGCGAGCTTTTTCCCGCGCTAGGGAAGGACGGAGATGGGGGTCGGGGGGGGGGGGGGGGTGCGGTACTGGAGAGGAGCGCACACTGACCGCCAGGGAGGAGGGGGAGGGGGGATTCCCACACTGGGGGGGGTCGATGGGAAGGCGGGGGTCAGCAGGAGTCAGCTGACTTACGGGAGTGTTATGGGGGGAGCAAAAGAGCTAGATATGGATCTAGCGGGGAGAGGGGGGTGGAGAAAGAGGGGGGGTATAGGGTTGCTGCTGCATTGGCCAAAGGGGAACTGGAAATAGGAGAGGTGGTCGGGGCGGGGGTCCGCCGTCTGGGGGACTGGAGGGTGCGGGAGGTGCGGGCATGTGATTGGCCTAGAAAAGGAGATGGCTGGGAGGGGGGGGGGCGGTGAGCAGCCCCCCAATCCGGCTGATAACTTGGAATGTGAGGGGCCTGAATGGGCCGGTTAAGAGGGCCCGAGTGGACTTCCGGGTGCGGCGATGACCAGCTGAGTCGCACGTTTCGGCAGCTCCCTGTGAAACGGACTTTTGGGCTCTTGATAGGAGCCCCAACGGCAATTTTGACGGCTAAAAACACTGTGCGGTAAACCAGAAGGGAATCCCCCCTGGATACGGATGGAAAAAGGAGGAGAGAGTGGCCGGATTGCAGTGGATCCTTTAGAACAGCGGCAAGGAAGGCAAGCAAAAACCAAGATGGCGTCGGAAGGTGGCAGTTTAACATGGGGCCCTGAACAACAAGAGTTCTTGAAATGCTGTGTGGAAGAGATCAAAAAGGAAATGAAGAAAGAGCTGTTGGCCCCGATACTACAGGCGATCGAAGGGCTAAAGGAGGGACAAAAGACCCAGGAGCGGGAGCTTCGGGTCGTGAAGGCAAAGGCAGCCGAGAATGAGGACGATATACAGGGCCTGGTGGTGAAGACGGAGACGCAGGAGGCACATCAGAAACGATGTGTGGAAAGGTTGGAGGCACTGGAAAACAACGCAAGGAGGAACAACCTGAGGATTCTTGGTCTTCCTGAAGGTGTGGAGGGAGCGGATGTCGGGGCATATGTGAGCACGATGCTGCACTCGTTAATGGGAGCGGAGGCCCCGGCGGGTCCGTTGGAGGTGGAGGGAGCATACCGAGTGATGGCGCGAGGACCGAGAGCAGGAGAAATTCCCAGAGCCATAGTGGTGAGATTCCTCCGTTTTAAGGATAGAGAAATGGTCCTTAGATGGGCGAAGAAAACTCGGAGCAGTAAATGGGAGAACGCGGTGATCCGCGTTTATCAAGACTGGAGTGCGGAGGTGGCGAGAAGGAGGGCGAGCTTTAATCGGGCCAAGGCGGTGCTTCATAAAAAGAAGATAAAATTTGGAATGCTGCAACCGACAAGACTGTGGGTCACATATCGAGGGAGGCACCACTACTTTGAGACGGCGGATGAAGCGTGGACTTTTATTGTGGAAGAAAAACTGGAATGAGCGGGTTATTAAAAAGAACGTTCGAACAAAGTGGTGGGGCGAATGTGGGGGGCAAAGAGGGGTTTTATGTACTAATCCTGCGATGTGGTAACTTTTCTCTCTCCCACAGGTGGTGATGGGGGGAGGAGGGGAGGTGGAGGAGATGGGGCGTTGGCCATGGGAGGCGGGGCCGAGGGAGAGGCGCGGGCTTGGTTCCCGCGCTATGATAATCATGGCGGGAATAGAGAAGCAGGAAGGAGGGGGCGTCGCACGGTGCGAGCCAAGGTCACGGGGGGAAGCCGAGGTCAGCCAGAGTTTGCTGACTTCTGGGAGCAACATGGGGGGAGTAATTACGCTAGCGGGGGATCTAGCGGGGGGGGTGGGAGGGGGGAATTACTGGGTTGCTGCTGCTGGGGAGAGGGGGGAGCTGGTATGGGAGAGGATGGGCAGGGGGGGCACCGCCTGGGGGAGATACAGCTGCGTGGGAACCGGGTGAGGAGCTGGAAAAAGGTGATGGCTAATCGACAAGGGGGGGTAGGAAGCCCCCCAACTCGGCTGATCACGTGGAACGTGAGAGGGCTGAACGGGCCGATAAAGAGGGCACGGGTACTCGCACACCTCAAGAAACTTAAGGCAGATGTGGTTATGTTACAGGAAACGCACCTGAAACTGATAGACCAGGTTAGGCTACGCAAAGGATGGGTGGGGCAGGTGTTCCATTCGGGGCTAGATGCGAAAACAGGGGGGTGGCTATATTAGTGGGGAAGCGGGTAATGTTCGAGGCAAAGACTATAGTGGCGGATAACGGGGGCAGATACGTGATGGTGAGTGGCAAACTACAGGGGGAGACGATGGTTTTGGTAAACGTATATGCCCCGAACTGGGATGATGCCAATATTATGAGGTGGATGCTAGGACGCATTCCGGACCTAGAGATGGGAAAGCTGATAATGGGGGGAGATTTTAATACGGTGTTGGAACCAGGGCTGGATAGGTCGAAGTCCAGGACTGGAAGGAGGCCGGCAGCAGCCAAGGTACTTAAAGATTTTATGGAGCAGATGGGAGGTGTAGACCCGTGGAGATTTAGCAGACCTAGGAGTAAGGAGTTCTCGTTTTTCTCCTATGTCCATAAAGTCTACTCGCGAATAGACTTTTTTGTGCTGGGTAGGGCATTGATCCCGAAGGTGAGGGGAACGGAGTATACGGCTATAGCCATTTCGGATCACGCTCCACACTGGGTGGACTTGGAGATAGGGGAGGAAACAGGAGGGCGCCCACCCTGGAGAATGGACATGGGACTAATGGCAGATGAGGGGGTGTGTCTAAGGGTGAGGGGGTGCATTGAAAAGTACTTGGAACTCAATGATAATGGGGAGGTCCAGGTGGGAGTGGTCTGGGAGGCGTTGAAGGAGGTGGTTAGAGGGGAGCTGATATCAATAAGGGCACATAAAGGGAAGCAGGAGAGTAAGGAACGGGAGCGGTTGCTGCAAGAACTTTTGAGGGTGGACAGACAATATGCGGAAGCACCGGAGGAGGGACTGTACAGGGAAAGGCAAAGGCTACATGTAGAATTTGACTTGCTGACTACAGGCACTGCAGAGGCACAATGGAGGAAGGCACAGGGTGTACAGTACGAATATGGGGAGAAGGCGAGCAGGTTGCTGGCACACCAATTGAGGAAAAGGGGAGCAGCGAGGGAAATAGGGGGAGTGAGGGATGAGGAACGAGAGATGGAGCGGGGAGCGGAGAGAGTGAATGGAGTGTTCAAGACATTTTATAAAAAATTATATGAAGCTCAACCCCCGGATGGGAGGGAGAGAATGATGGGCTTCTTGGATCGGCTGGAATTTCCCAAGGTGGAAGAGCAGGAAAGGGTGGGACTGGGAGCACAGATCGAGGTAGAAGAAGTGGTGAAAGGAATTAGGAGCATGCAGGCGGGAAAGGCCCCGGGACCGGATGGATTCCCAGTCGAATTCTATAGAAAATATGTGGACTTGCTCGCCCCGGTACTGACGAGGACCTTTAATGAGGCAAAGGAAAGGGGACAACTGCCCCCGACTATGTCTGAAGCAACGATATCGCTTCTCTTAAAGAAGGAAAAGGACCCGCTACAATGCGGGTCCTATAGACCTATTTCCCTCCTAAATGTAGATGCCAAGGTCCTGGCCAAGGTAATGGCAATGAGAATAGAGGAATGTGTCCCGGGGGTGATCCACGAGGACCAAACTGGGTTTGTGAAGGGGAGACAGCTGAACACGAATATACGGAGGTTGTTAGGGGTAATGATGATGGCCCCACCAGAGGGAGAAACGGAGATAGTAGTGGCGATGGATGCCGAGAAAGCATTTGATAGAGTGGAGTGGGATTATTTGTGGGAGGTGTTGAGGGGATTTGGTTTTGGAGAGGGGTATGTTAGATGGGTGCAGCTGTTGTATAGGGCCCCAGTGGCGAGCGTGGTCACGAATGGACGGGGATCTGCATATTTTCGGCTCCATAGAGGGACAAGGCAGGGATGCCCTCTGTTCCCATTATTGTTTGCACTGGCGATTGAGCCCCTGGCGATAGCGTTGAGGGGTTCCAAGAAGTGGAGGGGAGTACTTAGGGGAGGAGAAGAGCACCGGGTATCTTTGTATGCAGACGATTTGCTACTATACGTGGCGGACCCGGCGGAGGGGATGCCAGAAATAATGCGGATACTTGGGGAGTTTGGGGATTTTTCAGGGTATAAATTGAACATGGGGAAAAGTGAGTTGTTTGTGGTGCATCCAGGGGAGCAGAGTAGAGAAATAGAGGACCTACCGTTGAGGAAGGTAACAAGGGACTTTCGTTACCTGGGGATCCAGATAGCTAAGAATTGGGGCACATTGCATAGGTTAAATTTAACCCGGTTGGTGGAACAGATGGAGGAGGATTTCAAGAGATGGGATATGGTATCCCTGTCAATGGCAGGGAGGGTGCAGGCGGTTAAGATGGTGGTCCTCCCGAGATTCCTCTTTGTGTTTCAGTGCCTCCCGGTGGTGATCACGAAGGCTTTTTTAAAAAGGATTGAAAAGAGCATCATGGGTTTTGTGTGGGCCGGGAAGACCCCGAGAGTGAGGAAGGGATTCTTACAGCGTAGCAGGGATAGGGGGGGGCTGGCATTACCGAGCCTAAGTGAGTATTATTGGGCCGCTAATATTTCAATGGTGAGTAAGTGGATGGGAGAGGAGGAGGGAGCGGCGTGGAAGAGATTAGAGAGGGCGTCCTGTAGGGGGACTAGCCTACAGGCTATGGTGACAGCCCCATTGCCGTTCTCACCGAGGAACTACACCACAAGCCCGGTGGTGGTGGCTACACTGAAGATTTGGGGACAGTGGAGACGGCATAGGGGAAAGACTGGAGCCTTGGGGGGGTCCCCGATAAGAAACAACCATAGGTTTGCCCCGGGGGGAATGGATGGGGGATATGGAATGTGGCAAAGAGCAGGAATAACGCAACTGAAAGATCTGTTTGTGGATGGGAAGTTCGCGAGTCTGGGAGCGCTGACCGAGAAATATGGGTTGCCCCAAGGGAATGCATTCAGGTATATGCAACTGAGGGCTTTTGCGAGGCAACAGGTGAGGGAATTACCGCAGCTCCCGACACAAGAGGTGCAGGACAGAGTGATCTCAAAGACATGGGTGGGGGATGGTAAGGTGTCAGATATATATAGGGAAATGAGGGACGAAGGGGAGACTATGGTAGATGAACTAAAAGGGAAATGGGAAGAAGAGCTGGGGGAGGAGATCGAGGAGGGGCTGTGGGCAGATGCCATAAGCAGGGTAAACTCGTCGTCCTCGTGTGCCAGGCTAAGCCTGATTCAGTTTAAGGTATTACACAGGGCACATATGACTGGAGCACGGCTCAGTAAATTTTTTGGGGTGGAGGATAGGTGTGCAAGGTGCTCGAGAAGCCCAGCGAATCATACCCATATGTTTTGGTCATGCCCGGCACTACAGGGGTTTTGGATGGGGGTGACAAAGGTGCTTTCAAAAGTAGTAGGAGTCCGGGTCGAACCAAGCTGGGGGTTGGCTATATTTGGGGTTGCACAAGAGCCGGGAGTGCAGGAGGCGAGAGAGGCCGATGTTTTGGCCTTTGCGTCCCTAGTAGCCCGGTGCAGGATATTGCTAATGTGGAAAGAAGCCAAGCCCCCGGGGGTGGTGACCTGGATAAATGACATGGCGGGGTTTATAAAGCTAGAGCGGATTAAGTTCGTCCTAAGGGGGTCGGCTCAAGGGTTCACCAGGCGGTGACAACCGTTCGTCGAATACCTCGCAGAAAGATAGACGGCGGCAGCCCAGGATCGGGGGGGGGGGGGAGGAGGAGGAGGAACCAGAAGGACTCTCAGGGTTGTTAATATATACTGTATAATTATATATTGGACTGTTAAATTATATTTTTGGAGAGTGTAACTTGTGACAAGGCAGTTGCCAATTAGGGCTAGTTTTCATTTTTGTTATTTATTATTTATTCATTTTTTGTTTATAAAATAGGTCATTGTTATTTGTGTTGTTATAATATTGTGTAAAGGATGCACAATGTACTGTGTTGGTTGACCAAAAATTTTCAATAAAATATTTAATTAAAAAAAAAGAGGGCCCGAGTGTTCGTGCAATTAAAGGGACTGAAGGCAGATGTGGTCATGCTTCAGGAGACACATTTGAAGATGGCAGGTCAGGTCAGGCTGAGAAAGGGATGGGTAGGACAGATATTCTATTCGGGGCTGGATGCGAAGAACAGAGGGGTTGCAATACTGGTGGGGAAGCGGGTGTCGTTTGAGGCAAAGATTATTGTAGTGGATAATGGAGGTCAATACGTGATGGTGAGCGGTAGGTTGCAGGGGGTGCGGGTGGTAATGGTAAACGTATATGCCCCGAACTGGGATGATGCCGGATTTATGAAGCGCATGCTGGGTCGGATTCCGGACCTGGAGGTAGGAAGCTTGATAATGGGGGGGGGGATTTCAACACGGTGCTGGATCCAGCATTGGATCGCTCTAGGTCCAAGACGGGGAAAGAGGCCGGCTGCGGCCAAGGTGCTTAGACGGTTTATGGACCAGATGGGGGAGTGGATCCATGGAGTGTTTGCCAGGCCCCTGGCCAGGGAATTCTCATTCTTTTCCCACGTCCATAGAGCCTACTCCCGGATAGATTTTTTTGTTTTGAGTAGGGCGCTAACCCCGAAAGTGGAGGGAATGGAGTATTCGGCCATAGCCATCTTGGACCATGCCCCGTACTGGGTGGAGCTGGAGTTAGGAGAGGAGAGGGATCAGCACCCGCTGTGGCGTCTGGATGTGGGATTATTGGCGGATGAGGAGGCGTGCGGGAGGGTGCATCGAGAGATATTTGGAGGCCAATGACAATGGAGAGGTGCAGGTGGGGGTAGTCTGGGAGGCGTTGAAGGCGGTGGTCAGGGGAGAGTTGATCTCCATCAGGGTACACAGGGATAAGAGAGAGAGCAGGAAGAGGGAGAGGTTGGTGGGGGAGATCTTAAGGGTGGACAGGAGATATGCAGAGGCCCCCGAGGAGGGACTACTTAGGGAGCGGCGAAGCCTCCAGATGGAGTTTGACCTGTTGACCACAGGGAAAGCAGAGGCACAATGGAGGAAAGCACAGGGGGCGACGTACGAGTATGGGGAGAAGGCGAGCCGGATGCTGGCACACCAGCTTCGTAAGAGGGAGGCAGCGAGGGAGACAGGTGGAGTTAAGGATAGCGGGGGGAATACGGTGCGGAGTGCGGTGAGAGTAAATGAGGTATTCAAGGACTTCTATGAGGAGCTGTACAGATCTGAGCCCCCAGCGGGGGAGGAGGGGATGCGACGATTTTTGGATCAACTGAGGCTTCCGAGGGTGGAGGAGCAGGTAGGTGGCTGGTTTAGGGGCGCCAATTGGGTTGGAGGAGCTGGTTAAAGGATTGGGGAACATGCAGGCGGGGAAGGCCCCAGGGCCAAATGGGTTCCCGGTCGAGTTTTATAGGAAATATGTGGACCTGCTAGGCCCGTTGTTAGTGAGGACTTTCAATGAGGCAAGGGAGAGGGGGACCTGCCCCCGACAATGTCCGGGGCGCTGATCTCTCTGATCCTGAAGCGGGACAAGGACCCACTGCAATGTGGGTCGTATAGACCGATCTCGCTCCTCAATGTGGATGCTAAGTTGCTGGCAAAAGTGCTGGCTACGAGAATTGAGGACTGTGTCCCGGGGGTGATCCATGAGGACCAGACGGGATTTGTAAAGGGCAGGCAGTTAAACACTAATGTGCGGAGGCTCCTCAACGTGATTGTGATGCCATAGGTGGAGGGAGAAGCGGAGGTAGTGGCAGCTATGGACGCGGAGAAGGCCTTCGACCGGGTGGAGTGGGAGTATCTTTGGGAAGTGTTGCGGAGGTTTGGGTTCGGGGAGGGGTTCATCAGCTGGGTCAGGCTGCTATATAGAGCCCCGGTGGCGAGTGTGGCTACGAATCGGCGGAGGTCGGAGTACTTTCAGCTGTACCGAGGGACGAGGCAGGGGTGCCCCCTGTCCCACTTGTTGTTTGCATTGGCAATTGAGCCTTTGGCCATGGCACTAAGGGAGTCCAGGAAATGGAGGGAATTGGTCCGAGGGGGAGAGGAACATCGGGTGTCGCTGTATGCGGACGACCTGTTGCTGTATGTGGCAGATCCAGTGGAGGGGATGGCGGAGGTCATGCGGATCCTAAGGGAGTTTGGGGACTTCTCGGGCTATAAGCTCAATGTAGGGAAAAGTGAGCTCTTTGTGGTACATCCAGGGGACCAGGGAAGGGCGATAGACGACCTACCATTGAAGAGGGCGGAAAGGAACTTTCGGTACTTGGGGATCCAGGTGGCTGTGAGTTGGGAGGTCCTGCACAAGCTCAATTTGACGTGGTTGGTGGAGCAGATGGAGGAGGATTTCAAAAGATGGGATGTGCTGCCACTCTCGCTAGCGGGCAGGGTAGAGTCGTTTAAAATTATGGTCCTCCCAAGGTTTCTCTTTGTGTTCCAGTGCCTTCCCATTATGATTACCAAGGCTCTTTTTAACTCGGTAGCAAGGAGCATCATGGGTTTTGTGTGGGCAAATAAGACCCCGAGGGTAAAGAGGGTGTTTCTGGAGCGTAGCAGGGACAGGGGAGGGCTGGCGCTGCCAAATCTGTGCGGCTATTATTGGGCAGCCAACATGGCGATGATCCGAAAGTGGGTAATAGAGGGAGAGAGGGCGGCGTGGAAGAGGTTGGAGATGGCGTCCTGCAGGGCCACGAGCCTGAGGGCGCTGGTGACGGCACCGCTGCCGCTCTCACCGACAAGGTACACCACGAGTCCGGTGGTGGCGGCAACGTTGAAGATCTGGGGGCAGTGGAGACGGCAAACAGGCGAGATGGGAGCCTCGGTTTGGTCCCCAATTCAGGAGATCCATCGGGTCGTCCCGGGAAGGATGGATGGGGGGTTTCGGAGCTGGCATCGGGCAGGGATTAGAAGACTGGGGGACCTGTTTATAGACGGGACGTTTGCAAGCCTAGGGGCGCTGGAGGAGAAGTTTGGGTTACCCCCGGGAAATGCGTTCAGGTATATGCAAGTGAGGGCGTTTGTGAGGCAGCAGGTGAGGGAATTCCCGTTGCTCCCGGCACAGGGGATTCAGGACAGGGTGATTTTGGGTGTATGGGTCGGAGAAGGCAAGGTTTCGGCGATCTATCAGGAGATGAAAGAGGAGGCGGCCTCGGTAGAGGAGTTAAAGGGCAAGTGGGAGGAGGAGCTTGGGGAGGAGATAGATGAGGGTCTGTGGGCTGATGCCCTGAGTAGGGTTAATTCCTCTTCCTCTTGCGCCAGGCTCAGCCTAATACAATTTAAGGTTACTCACAGAGCGCATATAACAGGGGCGAGGTTAAGTAGGTTCTTTGGGATGGAGGACAGGTGAGGGAGATGCTCGGGAAGCCCGGCGAATCACATCCACATGTTCTGGTCATGCCCGGCACTGGATGGGTTCTGGAGGGGTTTCGCGAGGACTATGTCCAAGGTGGTGAAAGTCCAGGTCAAGCCGAGCTAGGGGTTGGCACTATTTGGGGTAACGGATGAGCCGGGAGTGCAGGAGGCGAAAGAGGCCGGTATCCTGGCAACCATTCCTAGACTATCTCGCGGAGCGTTAGGAGGAGGTCAGCAGCAGCAGCAACCCAAGGGTGGGGGGGGGTCTCTTTCGAGGGGGGTATTTGGGTGGGGGGGGGGGGGCTTCCCCAAGGGTACCTTTGAATGTCATATGGGGGGGTTACTATATACGGGGGAAACCCAATGTATATGTTTTGTATTATTTTCGATTGTTGTGTTTGTGTTCTTTTTTCTTTTTATTATGGGGGGGGGGGGGTTTGTTAAAAATGTTGTTGGGAAAATCTGAATAAACATATTTTTTTTTAAAAAAGAGGGAGCTTCAGGCTAGTTTCGACTGGTTATCCACAGGGAAGGCGATACGCCAACTGAGCCGGGTGAGTGGAGCAATTTACGAATATGGGAGAAGGCAGGGCGGATTCTGGCAGGCAAACTTCGGAGGGACGCGGCGGCGAGGGAAATAGCCTAGGACAGGGAAACTGGTGGTGGCTCCGGAACAGATTAACAAGGTGTTTGAGGAGTTATATGAAAAATTGTATAGATCGGAGCCATCGGGGGAGGATCAGGGGATGAGGGAGTTCCTGGATGGGTTGGAGTATCTGAGGTTAGAGGAGGAAGACAGGGATTGGAGCTGTCGGTGGGGGAACAGGAGTTGAAGGAGGCAATTGAGAGGATGCAGTCAGGGATGGTGACAGGGCCAGATGGGTTCCTAGTAGAGTATTACAAGAAATTGAAAGACAAATTGGCGTCACTGATGGTGGGAATGTTCAAGGAGGTGATAGGGAAGGGGGAGCTACCACAAACATTGGGGCAGGCCTCAATCTCCCTGCTGTTAAAAAAAGATAAGGACCCAACAGAGTGTTGGTCGTGTAGGTCTACATCACTACTAAATGTAGATGCCAAGATACTTACGAAGGTGCTGGTGGCAAGGTTGAAGGGGTGCCTCCCAAAGGTGATAGGGGAAGACCAGATGGGGTTCTTGAAAGGAAGGCAGCTATTTTCAAATATTAGGAGGTTATTAAATGTAATAGAGCCTTTGGCCATCATTTTAAGGAGTTCAGGACTGTGAAAGGGGATAGTACGGGGAGATGGAACATAGGGGGCGGGATTATCCGAAATGGAGGCAGAGTGTCCACTCCGTCGCAAACGCCGTCGCGTTTTACGATGGCGTGAACAGGCCGCTCCCACTTCGAATTCTGGCCCCTACAGGGGGCCAGCACAGCGCTGGAGTGGTTTGCGACACTCCAGCCGCAGATCCCGGCGCGAACTGGCGCCAACGATGACATGTGCAGTGGCGTCGGTGCCAACCGACGCATATGCGGGAGCCTCGCGGAGCGCTCCGTCCCCTCACCAACATGGCGCCGAGGTTCTGGGGCTGGTCGCGCAAGGAAGTAGGCCCGGGGGCGGGGGAAAGAGGCCGGCCCGCCGATCGGTGAGCCCCGATCGTGGGCCAGACCCCATTGGAGCCCCCCCCCCCCCCCCCCCCGGAACGGAGCCCCCCTCTCCCCCCCACAGGCCACCCCCCAAACCTTTGCGACGAGTACCCGCTGGCAGCGCCCAGGTGTGGACGGCGCCGGCGGGACAAGGCCATTTACGCGTGGCCGCTCGGCCCATCTGGGTCGGAGAATCGGTGGCCTGGCCGCGGATAGCGACCGGCAATTCCCCGCACCTCGGAGAATCGCGCGCCAGCATCGCGCGGAAAAATGGCGCGAACGCCAATTCTCCCAGCCGGCGCAGCTTCGGAGAATCCCGCCCAGGGTGTCTTTGTACACGGATGATTTATTGTTATATATATCAGAGCCAAGTGCGTCGATGGGGAACATAATGGAACTTTTCCAAAGATTTGGATCTTTTTCAGGATATAAATTGAACCTGGAGAAGAGTGAATATTTTGTAGCGTCTGGGCTGCCATCTCTCAGCGCAGCAACCCACTTCAGATATTTGGGGGTGCAGGTGGCGTGGGACTGAGGGGCCTCTGTAGTACAATTTTGCTAGTTTGGTGCGGAGGGTGAAAGTGGGATTGGCAAGCTGGGACACCCTTCCTCTGTCATTGGTTAGTCGAGTGCAGGCGATTAAAATGAATGTGCTGCCACGATTTTTTTTTTTCCCCAGTGCCTGCCAGTCTTTGTGCCAAAGGCATTCTTCGGGGAAGTGGACAGGTCGGTCACCTCGTTCATTTGGGGGGAGGGGGTAGTAGCCAGGGTCAGGAAGGGGGCGGTAGGTGGGGGGGGGGGGGGGGGGTTGGGCCTCCCAAATTTATTACATTATTATTGGCCGGCGAATGCGGTGAAGCGTTGGGTTGGAGGGGTAGTTAGGTGAATTGGACATTTTTGAATTCTCCCTCTGTGTACCCGAATAGGCGCCGGAGTGTGGTGACGAGGGGATTTTCACAGTAACTTCATTGCAGTGTTAATGTAAACCTACTTGCGACAATAAAGAATTGCTTGCTTGCATTGGTGAGACCGCACCTGGAATACTGGAAAGTGGAGTTGAGGACAAGATGAGACCAGCCATGATCATATTGAATGGCGGAGAAAGTTTGAGGGGCTGAATTGCCTACTTCTAGTTCTTATTTTAAAAGGAAAAAGGCAATTTGTCCTATTGTCCGATCTCACATTATTGAATGGATCCTTCAAAAATTATGACATCCATATCTGTTCCACATCTTAGTCAACATCAAATCAGTTTTTCCTTGGGCCATGTTCTATTTATGTATCAAGTTTAATTGAAATCAGTCCATTATTTTTTTGAGACAGGGGGCATGGTCTTATGGAAAAGTTTCCAAGTGTCATTTGTGGCATGTTTTGCTGGGAGTTTCCTCTGTCGGTGGGAACCCCACTGATATCTAAACTCACTTTTCCGGGCCCTGGGGAGTTTCTCCCCAGTCAAGCCCACAATTATTTCCATCATTGGAGAGCTGAACTGGCCAGACTGGCTCCTCAGAGATCAGGCCACCATTTTGAAAGGGTGCCCTGATCTTTAAGTGAGTGTGTGGGTTCCCCCCCACCCATAGGCAATGTCACCCCCACACATATGGGCATTATCCCACACCTCCCCAGGTGATGACACTCTGCTATGTGGTCACCAAGGGGCCTTTTCAGGCCTTCAGATGCCCCCTTTTGGGCCCCCTCCCTTCCAGGACCCCTAGTCCACCCCCTCAAGCTACTAGGGGCCCCTTCAAACTCACCCTGCACCGCCCACCACTCATACCTCCATTCACCCTCCACCCTGGCAGTGCTCCTGTTACATTTGCTGTGCCAACTGGGCATGGCAGTGCCAGGTTGGCAGTGCCAAGGTGCCTGCATTCCAGGGGAGGGCCACCCTGTCCTGTCCATGACCACCCAGGGGCCTGAATGGCTTGGTCATGCCCATTGTGGGCAGGATCCTGATTGCACCGCCTTTCGAAGTCCGGGTAGATCTCGCCAGGCGCACTAGCTGCCGGGAAGCCCGTGGGAGGCTTCACCCAGCATTTATTGGCCGAGTCCCGCTCCTGTTAAGGCGTCACGGGGCTGGTAGACTGCGCCCATACAATTTACAGACAAACAGTGGCAAAAGCATTACCTCTGTCATAGTGAGGAGATTGTTTTTCACTTAGAGGGTTGTGAATCTTTGGAATTCTCTGCCCCAGATGGTTGTGTATATTTAAGGCTGAGATACACACATTTTTGATCTCGCAGGGAATCAAGGGAAATGGAGAGGTTTTCTCGTCATGCTTATCACATGGTGACAGGCCCACAGCTGTGGCTCGATGAGGCCCTTAATTGTTCCTTAGTTAAGTGCCTCAATTGGCAGTGGGGTGGGAAGGCTGTCCACAGACCTTCACTGTCATGGACTTGTTCAGGGCAGAGGTAGGAAGGTGACAGGGTCCCCACCTGCCACCACCACAGAATCATAGAACTGTTACAGTGCAATAGGCTGCCATTCCATCCATCATGTCTGTATCGGATCCTTGAATGAGCTATGCCCTCAGGGCCATTCTCCTGTCTTCTCCCTGTAACCCTACACATTCTTCCTTTTCAGCTAACAGTCTCATAAACTTTTGTGCCCAGAACCCATTTTAACCTACCGGCAATCCTTCACGACCCATGCCGGCTGACCTTCGCAACCCACGCTGGCTGACCTTTGTGACCGTCACCAGCCGATTTAGCGACCCACCATTTTTGCTTGTGACAGGTGAGCCTGCTTGGTGCTCACGATCTCACTCACTTTCTTATTCAATGTTACATTCTGATAATGAATTTGGCTGATGATTTAAGGTCTCACTGCATCCGTTGAAAAAAATCAAGACGTTTGTCCTTGAACACGCCATGTTTAGTCTTCAATTCTCTTTGAAGTTTTGAGGGTTTTAAACTTTCATTTACCAGTGCTTCCCTGCATATAACACACATGAACTTGAAATCCTGCTTTGCAGTGGCACAATTTATAAACATACACCTCAAGTAATCATCTTTATGCTGCTTTGTTCCTGTTTTCAGCTTCTTCTTCATGGGTGTTCACCAAAGGCCCTGGAGTTCACACCAGCATTGCTGGCAGCTGCAAAATGGAGGAATCTGTCTCACGCCCAGAACATGTGATGTCACCGAATGGGGCACGTGACCCGTTCTCTGTCTCCGCTTCCGGTGGGAGGACTCCATTGTTTGCTGAAAGAAACTGGCACTGACATCTGGAGGAGGCAGTCCACCTTGCTTGGCTCAGGGCCTGCGCACTGCTTGATCCGGTATGCATGTGCAGGATAGCCAGCAATCTCAAAAGACATTCGCGGCCGCCATTTTTTAAAGCTGCCCGCGACCGTTGGGCGTTCCTCCTGTGATCCTAAAACCTGCCCTCATCACCCGCGGGTCGCGACCCTGAGTTTGAAAACTCCTGGTCGAATAAACAGCCTAATCCTGTCCAATTAATGACATCCCCGCCCTCAAGATCATCATTGGGGGGGGGGGGGGGAGCGCAACATAATTATGTTATACTTTATACCTTTTTCATTTTGAGTAAACCTGTTCTGCTCGGTGTGAACTCATTTCCGGACCTTATAATTCTGGCAACGAGGAGTAAACTCTGGTCTCTGGATGATGCTGCAGCCTTTGGCCTCCGCTGCCTCCATAACCCCGCGTTCTGGTGGTGATGTTCCGCGCCTGGAATTTGGTTGTTTGGTCGGTTGGATCGGTTTGATGTGGCTCGGGAAAGTTATGTCGGTTATCCTGAGCAAATTCGCTTCTTCTTTTGGGCCAATGGCATTACTGAGAATAAGCAAGTGGTGGTGTTCCTCACTACTGTGGGGCGGAGAATTACGGTTTGATCCGAGACTTGGTTTTTCCCACTGTCCCAACTCTCGCACTTTTGAAGAGTTGATCGAGGTAGTCAGTGGCCATTTTAGCTCGTCGCCTTCTGTAATAATGGAGCAGTATAGATTTAATAATGCTGTCCACAATCCAGGGGAGTTGGTGGCCTGGTTCGTGGCCCGTTTGCGGCAAATGGCCGAATGATGTTTGTTTGGTAAGTCCTTATTGGAGGCCCTGAGGGACTAGTTGGTCTGGGGTTTCAGCAAAGCGGAAACGCAGGAGTGGCTGCTGGCGGAACCTTCTCTGATGTTGGCACAGGCTCCCCAAATAGCCCAGGTGAATGAAGGCGCAGACCAGGGAGTCCGGAAACTACAAGCTACGAAGGTGAACACCTTAAGGCGTGGACCAGGGCGTGCGGACCCTCCTTTTTGTTGGATCAGCGCCAGGTCCCTGAAATGTGGCTGCATACGTCCCCATGTCTCCTGGGGCCACCATTGCCCTCGTCACGAGTGTTGGATCTCGTTGCCCTACTTGTAGTTGCTCCTGCAAGTTGTCCGTCGATAGACCGGGGCTGATCACCCAGATCTGGAACCCAGATTTCCCACTCCGACGCACTGCATCGCCTGCCGTTGCCCTCGGAGCCGATGCCTCCCAACCTTGTTGATGGATTATCAGGCGTATTAAATTTTATGGATACTCTTCCTGTCATGGCCTCGTGTATACGCGAATGAACGCAAAAGAATCCCGTCTTAGCGAAGCTGCAAAACGTTGTCCTCATTGGCGGCACTGCAGATCAATTATCTGGGGGGTTGAAGGCCTTCACCACCAAGTTGACCGAGTTCAGTGTGGAAGATGGGGTCTTACTCTGAGGGGCCCAGGGTGGTGATCCCGGAGAAAGGTCGGTTGTTAATTTTAAGTGACCTCCATAGTGGTCACCCCGGAGCTTCATGGATGAAGATGTTAGCTCAGAGCTGCGTCTGATGGCCTGTTATGGACGCAAATATCGAGGCGGTGGCCTGCCAGTGTGACATCGGGAACACCAACGGCTCCTTGCCGCTGCATTCCTGCACCCATGGGAATGGCCTGGCTGTCCTTGAGCCTACGTCCACGTCGATTTTGCTGGTTTCTTTCTGGGCTCAATGATTCATCTGCTAATTGAAGTCCAAGTGGATGGAGGCCAACTGAATGCCATCTATCACCATGGCAATGATAATTGAGAAACTCCGCCTCTCCTTCTCCACCAACAGGATTCCAGTGGTCCTCATACATGATAATGGGCCCTCGTTCACGAGCCAAGATTTCTCGGTCTTCTTGCGCTCCAATGGGGTCCGCCATGTTAAGATGGCCCCATACTGTGCAGAGTCTGCACGTTCTCCCCGTGTCTGCGTGGGTTTCCTCCGGGTGCTCCGGTTTCCTCCCACAGTCCAAAGACGTGCAGGTTAGGTGGATTGGCCATGATAAATTGCCCTTAGTGACCAAAAGGTTTAGGAGGGGTTATTGGGTTATGAGGCTAGGGTGGAAGTGAGGGCTTAAGTGGGTCGGTGCAGACTCGATGGGCCGAATGGCCTTCTTCTGCACTGTATGTTCTATACCATCCGGCATGAAATGTGTTGGCCAAGCGGGCCATACAGGCCCTGAAGCAAGGTTTGAGGAAACAGGGCAGTGGCTCATTGGATATAAGGTTGGCCAATTTCTGCTTGCTTACCGGACTATCATAGAATCATAGAAGTTTACAGCATGGAAACAGGCCCTTCGGCCCAACCAATCCATGCCGCCCAGTTTTTACCATTAAGCTAGTCCCAGTTGCCTGCACTTGGCCCATAACCCTCTATACCCATCTTACCCATGTAACTATCTTACTACCATGTAACTGCATGACTATCTGCCATGCAGTTACCGGGATTGCCCCTGTGGAGGTTCTGATGGGTCAACATCTATGGAGCAGATCGGGATTGTTGTTGCCCGACATAGGGGCGAATGTGCGCAAGGCACAGGATCTTCAGACTGCGGTTCCGCATGTCAAGCATCCGGTTCATGTTTTTGTCCCATGGGACGAGATTTACATCTGTAACTATGCTCAGGGTGACCGCTGTTCTGCAGCGGACCGGACCGACCTCGTATTGCCTGTAAGTGGGGGGGACAACAAATGAAGCGCCAGGTGGACCACCTTAGAACCAGGCGCACAGCAGCATGCCCACAGGCAGCTCTTCTGACAGCTCTGCGGGCCCTGTCCGACCCCTTTGATGTCTCCGGCCCTGCTGTGTCACATAGTGGCTGCACCTGTCCGCCCGACTCCCCATCGGACTCCCCTGATTCGGAGATGGACTCGACTCCCCCAGTGCTGGGGCCGCCGGTGCCTCCCCCACAAAAGCCACAGGTGCCCTAAATTCCCCGCCGGTCTGGACGGAAGAGGCGCACCCCGCTCTGCTACTCGTCGCCAAACCCACCTCCATCTGTGGTCGTTGAGGGCAAACAGTTTCTCGAAAAACGCTGCCATCCACCCTTGCCTCTTGCCTCCCCACCTCAGCCTGGTCGAGTGTGCGATGGCGCCATCACAGACTTCGTGGGGGGGGGGATGCGTGGGGGAGGTGGAACCTGGGGTTAAGCAAATCAGGGGCACAAATGAAACCATAAGGTCATGGGACACTTAGGAGACTTGGGGATTGATATTCCCAAAGGACTATGGTGAATATGCAGTCTCCCACTGAGGGATGGGGCGCCCCCTTCTACATCCTGTATAAAACCGGAGGGCCATGAACTGTGAGCAGGCTCCTGTAGTAGAGTACCTGCTCTGTACTCTTGTTCTGTCACATTGAACCCTCTTCCTTTTGATTCAATCTGTTCAACTCGGTGTGGACTCCTTTCCGGATCTTATAATAGCATACTTGTTTTCCTATGTTCCCATGAATGCCAATTTTGAAAAAGCAATGAGAAAAGTAAATAGGGAGGGGAGAGATCTAAATTTGACACCAGCACAGTCGATGAAAATAAGAGTACTGAAACAGTGAACCAAACAGGATATGTTAAATTCCCAACTTCACATGTCATTTGCTCACCCCATCTGGTGATAATTCTGACACTGATTGATACATTTGGCTTCATCAACAGAAATGTATTTCATAAATAGATTGAGTGCAACAAGGGTGCAACTGACTTAATTGTAAAGTGATTAGGTGATTGGATCTCATATTACCAAACAGCTATGGCGTCATTTGTGTGAATTTATATGTTTAGTTGTAAAATCAGTCACAGCAATTAGGTACATGGAGTAGCTACTGAATTCTTACCTCAGGGCACCGGCCTTGTACCTGATTCATGGTAAGAATAACATTAGTCATAACAAAGAAGGAGTTTTCTTGCTGGTGAGAGAAAAAGAAAGTTCAATAATGTATACAGCCATAAAGAAACACTAATGCTTGAATCGCAAACTCAGTTTTTTTGGTGTCAAAACAAAAGATTACACTTTAATGAAACCTTCCACTTTAGTAACTATTTAAAAAGAAGTATTTTTACCACTTTAGAACTAGAAAAAGAACTTTCAGCAGTTTGATTTTGATGTCGAAAACAGATTTGAAATATACGTTCCGTGTAAACAGAAAAATATGTTCATTGTGCAGGCAAGTTGAGAAATGTAACGATAGATATTCATCTTTACTGCCTGGGCAGTTATCTGGCAAAGTAAATCACCTGTCCTTTATAGAACCTGCCCAGTTCTTTTCATTCCATTCATTTTATGGAATGAAAATTTGTCAATGAAATGTCAGACAGGTCAGACTTCCGGTGGCAGCCATGCTGTGAGTGGTCACACACAGTTCAGTTCCTGTTTAAAAACTCTTTTTACCCAAAATCGTGTGCAACTTTGACGGAAAAGTGTAACTGATGGTCGGAGGAGAAGTTTCCCTCGGGAGTGGCATGTCTGCTGGTTATCAAATCCGGCAGAAGGTGAAAGATCTGGCCAAGGAGTTGGAAGGGACCTGTGGTGCAGCAGCCAGTGAAAGGATCGCAGAGGGGTAAGGGCTAGTGCAAGTTGGAAAGCCCCAGATGGAACAGTTGATGGCCTTCATCAAGGAAGAGTTCCGCCAGCAGAGGAAGGAGATGCAGGAGGATCGATCGAAGGCCATCGAATGGGCTGTGGCCCCCCTGAAGGGATCGATGGAGAGGGTGGAGAAATGCTTGGAGGTACAGGGGTCGCAGATCCGAGATAGTGAGAGGGTAATGTTGGACCACAGTGATCGGGTGGTGGCATGGGAGGCGAAGGTGGGGCTCTTAGGAGACCTTTGCAAGACGTTGAGAGCAAAGGTGAAGGAGCAGGAAATTAGGTCGAGAAGGCAGAATCGACAGATAGTGGGCCTGCCTGAAGGAGTAGAAGTTGCGAGTGTCACGAGGCACGTTTTGAGGATGCTGGCGGGGCTGGTAGCGGAGGTGGTGCTGGACAAGGCCCCTGAGGTGGACAGAACACACAGGTCTCTGAGGCAGAAGCCTAGAGCAGGGGAGCCGCCGGGGACTGTGCTGGTGAGGCTCCACAAGCTCGTGGAGAAGGAGAAGATTCTGCAGTGGGCCACGGAGAAGCGCAACTGTGAATGGGAGGGGAACAAAGTCCGAATATACCAGGATATTGGAGCTGAGCTGGAAAAACGGCATGCGGGGTTCAATAAGGCCAAGGTGGTGCTGTATTGACAGCGTATAAGGTTTGGGGTGCTCGACCCGTCAAAACTATGGGTGACCTATAATGAAATGAAAATCGCCTATTGTCACAAGTAGGCTTCAAATTAAGTTACTGTGAAAAGCCCCTAGTCGCCACATTCCGGCGCCTGTTCGGGGAGGCTGTTACGGGAATCAAACCGTGCTGCTGGCCTGCCTTGGTCTGCTTTCAAAGCCAGCAATTTAGCCCTGTGCTAAACAGCCCCTAAAGGTCGGGAATACTATTTTGAGACCCCCAGCGGCAGCCAATGACTTTATCAAGGAGCATAAACTGGGGGAGAACTGAACTGAACAATTTTAGGTGCTGGCACTTTGAAGTAATTGAGAACACGGGTAGAGTGGGAGTTGGGGGGGGGGGGGGGGGGGGGGTGATGCGACAAGGCGAGGTTGGAGAAGACCCATGGTCAGGGCCGGAAAAAGGGGCCATCTTGGATGGGCCAGATACAGGGTGAAATTAACTGGGGTAGAGCTGAAAGGTGAGGATGGCGGACGGTAGGGGGGAATGGAGGCGTAAGCCCCCGTAAGGTTGATAACATGAAACGCGCAAGGGCTCAATAGACCGGTGAAAAGATCTTGGGTCTTTGCATACCTGTTATGGGCCAGGGTTTACAGAACCCCAAAGTGTATCATGGAGTTCACCTGAACCACAACTTTTAATAGGTTGTGGTATGGGGAGCACACGGCCCACTCTACAGGTGTGGTACAGCAGAAATGGAAAAGTATTTTTTAAAGCAAAACAATGTTTATTCTATGAACTCAAGTTAACCTTTTTGAAACATGCAATGAAAATCTTAGCAACCATCAATTCAAATACAACCCCCAAAGAATACAACACTAAGTAATCCTTAATGACTTCCCAAACAACATCCAGAAGACAGAAGAAACACCTTTCAACAGAAGCACATTAGGTTTACATTCACTACTGAGGACATTTATAATTCTGAATTCACCAAATGATCAAGAGATAGTCTTTTCATGGCAGAGAGATCAACAGTACACCTGCTCTGTCTGGCTTCAGCTCCAACACTGAAAACAAAACCAAAAACTCACTCTATTGCAGCCTGTTCAAAAACAAAAGTAAAAAGCTGACAGACAGCCCAGCTCCACCCACACTCTGACATCACTGATAAACACCCTTTTCTTAAAGGTACATTTCTTAAACACCCATTTCTTAAAGGTACTCTCACATGACATACCTCAGGAGTTTAAAAGCGAAGGTGGTCTTTCTGCAGCAGACGCATCCCCACATGAAGGACCAGGTTTGGCTGAGGAAGGTGTGGGGGGTCAGGTTTTTCATTAGGAGTTTGATTAAAAGTCGCTGAGGGTGGCATGTTTGCTGAGTAAGAAAACATGGTCTGTGAGGGACCAGGGTGGGAGATATGTGAGTGTGAGTGGGGCATTAGAAGGGGTGAGGGTAGTGTTGGTAAATGTGCATGCACCGAATTGGGATGATGTAGGTTTTATGAGGGGGTGCTGGCAGCAATCCCGGACCTGGCCATGCACCAGTTGATTATGGGAGGAGGTTTTAACTGTATCCTAGAGCGGAGGGTAGATAGGTCGAGCTCCAGGTCAATGGGTAGAATATGAATGGCAAAGGAGCTGGGCCGGTTTATGGAAAAGTTGGGTATGGTGGACCCAGGGGGAAGGAAGTTTTCCTTTTTCTCACATGTTTATAAGATGTATTCAAGAATCAACTTTTTTGTGGTGAGCCGGGAGGTTTTGGTTGGGGTGGAGGGGGCAGAGTACGCGGGGATAGTAATCTCGGACCATGTGCCCCATTGGCTGGAGATTTAGCTTAGATCAGGCCTGGACCAGAGACCATCATGGAGGCTCAATTAATAATCGCTTATTGTCACAAGTAGGCTTCAATGAAGTTACTGTGAAAAGCCGCTAGTCGCCACCGAGAGGGAGGCCGGTACGGGAATTGAACCTGCGCTGCTGGACTTGTTCTGCATTACAAGCCAGCTGTTTAGCCCACTGTGCTAAACCAGCCCCAGATTCGGGGTTTTTGGCAGATAGAGGGTTTTGCAAAGTGCAGGCTGTGATTAAAGATTATGCAGAATTGAACCAAAATGGGGAGGTGGCGGCAGCCACATTTTGGGAAGCACTAAAAGCGGTGGTCGGAGGGGAGATTATCTTGTTCAAGGTTCATGCGGATAGGGGAAGGAGGGAGGAATATGAATAGCTTATGAATGAGATAGTGGAGGTGGATAGGGAGTACCTGAGGGCACCCACCACAGAGGGATTGGTGACGAGGAAAGGAATTGCAGGGACAATTCGATAGATTGACGGCGGGGTGGGCGGTAGAACAGCTGTGTAGCCAAGGTTGCAGTGCGAATACGGGGAGAAGGCGAGTCGATTTGTAGCGCATCAGCTATGCAGGAAGGCCACATCCAGGGAAATATTGAAGAGACAGACTGGGGCAGGGGATGTGGTGTCAGAGCCGAGGAGGATGAACGCGGTGTTTAGGGATTATTATAAGGAGCTGTACAGGGCAGGCCCAGGGGTGACGAGGGGGACATGGGACGGTTCTTAGACAAACTAGAGTTTCCACAGTTGGAGGAAGAGAAGAGGCAGGCGCTAGAGGAGCCCTTGGGGTTGAGGGAGGTATTAGATAGTATAAGGGATATGAAGTCAGGGAATGCCCTGGGGTCCGATGGTTACCCGGCGGAATTCTATAAGGAGTTTGCGACAGACCTGGTACCGCATCTCTTGGAGGCGTTTAATGAGGCATTGGAGAAGGGGGAGCTGCCGGACACGATCGAAAACTGGATATGATTATCTCTGACTTTGTATGGGCAGGGAAAGCACCAAGGGTTAAGAGGACCCTGTTACAGCGACAGAGGCAGAAGGGAGGGTCGGCATTGCCCAACCTGCTACATTATTACTGGGCGGCGAACATGGAGAAGGTGAGTCAATGGTGGGAAGTAGAAGGGGTAGAATGGGTTGGATGGAGGAAGACTCCTGTAGGGGGTCCAGCTTGAGGGCTATGGTGATACATACATAGATACATGGAAGATAGGAGCAGGAGAAGGCCTTTTGGCTCTTCGAGCCTGCTCCGCCATTCATCACGATCATGGCTGATAATCCAACTCAATAGCCTAATCCTGCTTTCTCCCCAAAGCCTTCGATCCCATTCTCCCCAAGTGCTATATCAAGCCACCTCTTGAATATATTCAAAGTTTTAGCATCAACTACTTCCTGTGGCAATGAATTCCACAGGCTCAACACTCTGTGTGAAGAAATGTCTCCTTATCTCTGTCCAAAATGGTTTACCCTGAATCCTCAGACTGTGATGCCTGGCTCTGGACACGGCTGATGGCGGCATTGCCAATGAGAGCCATGTAGTGCAGTCCACGGTGAAGGTCTGGAACCAGCTGAGGAGGCACTTTAGGACAGAGGGGCTGTCGGTGTTAACGCCATTGTGCGAAAAACACAGTTTTGAACCGGGAGAGATAGATGGCAAGTATAGGAAGTGGAGAAAAGTGGAGCCGGTTAAGGTGAGAAATTTGTACCTGAAGAAGGGTTTGCCAGTATAGAGAAACTGAAGAAGAGGGTAGAGCTCCCGAGAGGAAGCGAGTTTCGGTACCTTCAGGTAAAGGACTTTGCGCGGAAGATTTGGAAAGAGTTCCCCAGGATGCCAAGGTATACCCTGTTGGAGCGACTGCTGCTTCCAGATGTGGAATGGGAGGGCAGGTTCGAAGACATATACAGATGAATGGGAGAGCAGGGAGGTGAGCAGGTGATGAAGATTAAGGAGATCACAGAATCACAGAATTTACAGTGCATAAGGAGGCCATTCGGCCCATCGGGTATGCACCGGCCCTTGGTGCACCTGCACCCTACTTAAACCCACTCCTGCACCCTAATCCAGTAACCCCACCTATTCTTTTTGGACACTAAGGCCAATTTATCATGGCCAATCCACCGAGCCTGCACATCTTTGGACTGTGAGAGGAAACCGGAGCACCCGGAGGAAACTCACACAAACACGAGGAGAATGTGCAGACTCTGCACAGACAGTGACCCAAGCTGGAATTGAACCTGGGACCCTGGAGCTGTGAAGCAACTGTGCTAACCACTGTGTACCGTGCCGAGAAGTGGGAGGGGGAGCTGGGAGAGGAGATAAACTGGGAAGTATGGAGTGAGGCGCTATGAGAGGTAAATACGGCCTCCTCATACACAAGGATGAGCCTTGAGGGGTGAGGAAGGGGTGAAAAAGGGGAAAATTTGTACAAATTATATAGTTGTGTATTGGGGAGTTTGTTCTCTGAACGGTTTATGTTTTGTAACCTTTTATATACTGTTGTGTTCTATGGCTCTCCTGATCATGCACGCATGCATAGAACATGATGATGTGGTTGTAATAAGTATTTTTACATGCAATTCTATGTACAAACAATTATGTCTACGTTACTATGGGGCTAAGGTAAGATGCGATTGACTCGTTGTCTGTCCTGCTCCCAGTGCATCCGTCTTGTCCGTCCCCCTGTATATAAATGTCTCTATGGGTGTCTGGTTCCATCTACTGGCAGGAGGTCATGATTGTCATTATATGTGTTGATCATTAGCTAGACAAGTTGGTGTTGTTATGTACAGATATACATTGGGGTAATTATGTCTAGTTTTCTAGATATGCATTTGCATATCACCACATCCCCCTTCCTCTGGAGAAACATGTGTTGACAATCATATGGCTTAGACATTCTATTTACAACCACATTTTTGAGCCTCCAGTTACAGGTTCAGTCCATCAGGCTTTCGCCCAACTCTGGTAGATCGTCTGAGGACCAACTGGGCTGGTGAGCGTGCCCATCTGCATGAATTGCTGGCCTTTCCCCTCGCACTACAGCAGACGCATTGGTGATGCCAGGATGTGCTGGACCATTTGTGTCTGTTTTCAGCTTTGGATTATACCCAGATGTCTGCTGGGTTGAGTTCAAAAGGTTGCTGCACCTTGAGCAGGGTCCTTCGGTTTCAGCGCAGAAGTAAGCCATCCTCAGTGGGGACCATCATGGAGGGCAGGGTTGTCCGCAGCTACATATTCATCAGCAGTTGTGCTGGAGACAGGCCATTTACCAGTGGGGCTCACCGGTAGCTGAGCAGGGCGAGATACATGTCTTCCCAGCTGTCCAAAGCCTTTGTGAACAGCTGTTTAACTATGTTAACTATGCTCTTCTCTGCCTTCCCACTTGACTGGGGATAGAGTGGGCTTGATGTGATATGATTTTGGCGAGCAAACGCAGTCCATTCATGATTCCTGAAGCAAGGACCATTGTCCGACATGACAATGGATGGTATGAATGTCGGGCAAGGATCGATTTGACCTGTTGGATTACACAGCGAAGTGTCGCGTTGGGCAACTGTGCCACCTCTGGGTAATTCGAGAAGTAATCGATGACAACCAGGTAGTTTCTCCCTTGAAAATGGAACAAGTCCATACCGACTTTATACCACGGACTGGCAACGACGTCTTCCAGTTGCTTGGGCTCCCTGCTCTGCCTGCAGCAAAACATTTGGCAGGTATCACATTGCTCCTCCGTACCTCCTATGTCCTGGGTGATGCCTGGCCAGTATATCGTCTCTCAATGCCCAGGTGCCCATCGTGAAGCTTTCTTAGCATGAGCAGCCACAGCGAATGCAGGATAACAATTCTGTGCTGCCTTAAAGCAGACCATTCACTTCACTGAGCTCGCGCAAACATTATAGTGTGCAGAGCAGGAATCTTTTGGCCAACCTTCCTTGTGACACCTGCTAATCTTTAGCCGTTTTTTGACCAGACCCTTGGCCGTTTCTTGAGCCTTGATTTCTCATCAGATATCGGGATTGACGCAGCCATCATGTCGACATGTAACTGAACTTCGTCAGACCCTGGATAGACCTCATTTATGGACATCGCTCTCGAGAATGTGTTGGCGACAGCCAGAAATTTGCCTGGTGTGTACATCAAGTTGAAATCATGAGCCGCTGTATCCGTGGGGACATCTGGCGTAGGATTTTGAGGACTATCGCAACCAGCGGCCTGTGGTCCGTCTCAACTAAAAATGTGCGAAGCCCATATACACAGTCGTGAAACTTTTCAAGCCCTGTGACAAGTCCCAGGCATTCTTTCTCGATTTGTGCATAGATGTGCTCTGTGTCTCTCATAGTCCTCAAAGCATATGCTACCCGTGACTCCAACTCCTTGACCTTTACCATAGTCAGGGAGAGGGATAGAACAGACAGTATGGGAAGGTATTTAATTGGGGGGAGGGGAAATTATACTGCTGTTAGACAGGAGCTGCGGAGCATAAATTGGAACAGTTGTTCTCAGGGAAATGCACAACAGTAATGTGGGGGTTGCTGAGAGTGCTGGATTGTTTTGTCCTACTGAGACAAGGAAGGAATGGTAAGGTGAAGGAGCCTTGGATGACAATAGAAGTGAAGAAGTGGAGCTTCTAGTCAAGAGGAAGAAGGAAGCTTACGTAAGGTTGAGGAAGCAAAGATCTGGCATGGCTCTAGAGGGTTACAAGGTAGCCAGGAAGGAACTCAAAAATGGACTTAGGAGAGCTAGAAGGGGGCATGAAAAAGCCCTGGCGGGAAAGATTAGGGAAAACTCCAAGGCGTTCTACACTTACGTGAGAAATAAAAGGATGATCAGAGTGAGAGTAGGGCCGATCAGGGATAGTGGAGGGAACTTGTGTCTAGAGTCTGAGGAGATAGGGGAGGCCCTAAATGAATATTTTGCTTCAGTATTCACTAGAGGGACCTTGTTGCTCATGAGAACAGCGTGATCCAGGTTAATAGACTCAAACAGGTTGATATTAAGAAGGATGATGCTGGAAATTTTGAAAAGCATCAGGATAGATAAGTCCCCTGGGCCAGACGGGGTATACCAAAGGTTGCTACGGGAAGCAAGGAAGGAGATTGCTGTGCCGTTGGCGATGATCTTTGCATCCTCACTCTCCACTGGAGTAGTACCTGATGATTGGAGGGAGGCGAATGTTGTTCCCTTGTTCAAGAAAGGGAATATCGGCACAATATCGTGGGCCAAAGGGCCTGTACTGTGCTGTACTGTTCTATGTTCGATGTTCTATGTTCTATACCGGCAGCCAATCCCCATTTGCACTCTGCTGCAAAATCACTGCCCCGATCCCATCCTGAGATGCATCTGTGGAGATTTTGGTCTCCTTGGCCTGGTCTAAAAAGCTAGGATAGGCGCCGTCGTTAGAGAAACACATAGCGCTCTCCATTCCCGTTCGTGATTCAGTGGCCATTGGAAGACCACATCCTTTTTAATGGATTTCCTGAGCTGTGGCATCTTGGAGGCAAGGTTGGGAATGAACTTTCCCACAAAATTAATCATGCCCAGAATTTGCAGGACACCCTTTTTACCCGTGGGCCTCGGCATCTGGATGATGGCCTCAATCTTCTCATCATTCGGTTGCATCCTTTTTGACCATATCCTATCTCCTAAAATGGTGATAGTACCAACACCAACTTGGCATTTCGCCTGATTGAGTTTGAGACCATTTGTACTGACGCTTTGGAGAACCTGAAAGAGTTGTGCATCATGCTCCTCATGTGTGGACCCCCAGGTTATAATGTTGTCAACAGATACACAGACACCCGGCAGCCCTTCCGCTATGTGCTCCATGGCCCGATTAAGTATTTCCGATGCCGAGATGATACCAAAGGTCATCCACTGAAAGGGCATGTTGAAAGTGCACAGTTTTGTGCTTGCCTCATCAAGCTTGAGCTGCCAGAAACCCTGCAACACATCCAGCTTGCTGAAGCATGTTGCTCCAGCCATTTTGCACGCAATTTCCTCCCTTTTTGGGATGGGCTCTCTTTTGATCCTCGCATTGAGGTCCTTGGGGTCCATGCAAATTCTCAGGTTCCCATTCCACTTCTTTACGCATACCATTGAGTTTACCCAGTCAGTGGGCTCTTCCATGAGCCTAATGACACCCAGGGTTGTCATCCGCTGCAGCTCAGCTTTGAGTTTCTCCCTCAGCAGGGACGCATCTGGGCACATGCACTACCAATCTCGTGTCCTCCTTTAGTTGTATGCGGTAGGTGAACGGTAGGGTACCAAACCCCTGAAATACCTCCGGATGTGTCTTGGAGATTGTCCCCCCGATATGGGTCGGAGGGGTGCCATGCAATCTGCGGTGCCTGAGCTATTCACATGCCTGTACCCTGACAAGCGATTCACGCTCCATCTCCACCACGGAGAATCGTGTTTTGTGTGTTAACTCTTTGATAGTGACATCAAGCTCAGATTCTCCCAAAGTTGGGATCCGATGACCATTGTAGTCCTTCAGAATCATTCTTCCCGGAGGGACGGAAGGTACAATCTTTAGCCGCTGCACCGCCGAGACCGGGATCAGGTTTGCTCACGCCCCCGTATCAAGTTTGCACTTGATGGTCGTTCCACTGAGCATTACCAGGATTGTCCATCTATAATCAATGGTTCCCACATTCGCCTCACTGTGACTGTAGGCTGTTAGCGTCACTTCTTTGTTAGGGACAGCTGAACCATTCGGCTCATTCTTCATTACCATATCCACATCGACCCGGTACTGGTCCCTCTTGTCCTTATCTGTACTCTTCTTTCATGCCCAATTAACTGTGCATCAGTAAGCAAAATGACCCTTCCTGCCACACTTGTGACAATTTCTTTTGAAATCAGGTCATCGCTGCGGCAAATGTCTGTTGCCACAGTTTTAGCACAAAATGGCGGATGGGGCTTGTTGCTGAAAAAGCCTGGCCCCATCGAGACCACGTTTATGCGCTCAAAATGGCTGCATGCACCGCAACCACATTTTATGTGCGGCTGCATACCAGTGCGCTCAAAATGGCTGCCCGCATCGAGACCACGTTTCTTACTGAACTGCGTCACGGCATTTATGGTGCCAGCATCGCTTCCCGGATTGGCACCAACACTTACTGTGCTGAAGGTCCCGATCCGCTGCAAAGAGAGCTCACTTGCCTGGTACATTCTGATGCTGGCGTCCAGCTTGAGGTTGTCATCCCTTAACAATCGTTCACGCAGTGCAACATCTGAGATCCCATAAATGATCTGGTCCTGGATCATTGAGGATTGCAACTGTCCAAAATTGCACTACTGGGCCTTTAATTGCAGATCCATCGCAAAGTTGTCGAAGGATTTCTTGTCTTTCTTGGCACGGGAACGGAACATGTATTGTTCAAAAGTCTAATTTTTCTTAGGAGAACAATGCCGATCGAAACGTTGAATCACCTCCTCGTAGCTCTGTTCGCCATTCTCAAACCCGAACAAAATGTATAGTTCAAGCTCCCCTGATCATGATGTGGTTGTAATAAGTATTTATTCTTGACACGCAGAAAGGTAACCATGCAATTCTATGTACAAACAATTATGTCTACGTTACTATGGGGCTAAGGTAAATGCGACTGTCTCACTGTCCATCCTGCTGCCCAGTGCTTCCGTCTCGTCCATCCCCCGGTATATATATATCTCTATGGATGCCTGGTTCCACCTACTGTCAGGAGGTCATGACTGTTACTACATGTATTGATCATTAGCTATGTACACTGGTGTTGTTATATACAGATATATACATTGGTGTAATCATGTACAGTTGTATACAGATATGCATATGTGCATATCACCACATATACGTTTGGGATAAAATACATTTTAATAAAAAAGAAATGTCAAACAGCTCTTATCAAGTCTGCTCTAGCAGGTTACCACTCAGCCACAAAAGATAAAAATCCACACCATTATCTCCTCTGCAGACATATAAAAACACACTAGCCTGCTCCTACAGCAGAGAGAGAAACTCATATTCAAGTAGACAACTACATCTCCCTCAATAAAATGAGAGAAACTGCAATCTCCTTTCAGACAGATAAGCTAATTCAACCCAGTCCACCTGCAAAAAAGATTCCACTTCCACAAAATACACCCTCCAAATTAGATGGAAAAAGACGTGCACAGCTGAGAGACAGAAATGCCCTCTGAGAATGAAACATAATTCCCACTTCTCTTGCTCCATTGCTCCAACAAAACGCACCAGAAGAAGAAATGCAGTCAGCATCCTACTGCAAACATTGGGAAAAAGAGAGGAAAGCACAACATGGCAAAGAGCAATTAATTGATTCCCCCAGGAAATTCTTCATGTAAATTTAGGAAAAATTGATTTCGGAAAAGCTAATTCTCTTAGTTGCTCTGACTTTTTCAACTCATATATATTAATCTTTATTAGTGCCACAAGTAGGCTTACATTAACACTGCAGTGAAGTTACTCACTCACTTCTGCAGTGCATGACTACCGTGATTCATGCAACTTCAATAAACTGAGTATATTCTTATTAACAACCTGTCATAAGAAAATATATACATTATACGGTTTTCAAAGGATTCAAAACTGTACCTGTGAAGGGATAACATAATCAATTGCGTCCCATATGCGTTCTTCAAAAGCTGTTGAATTTGTAATGGCGATACCTTTTACTTTGCTTGTGACTGTGCCGATGGTGGAATCAAATTCTTGGTAGCCTTTCTCCCACACAAGTACCCATCTGGAATATAATTTATTTTTCAATTACCAATGTTCATTTTTCTGTGTGTAGCAAAAGTCTTAAACAGTACTGAATATTTGTGGTACATTTGAATATAAGTGGTTCAAAAGAAAGTTAATTAAGTGTACTTCTATTTCAATATATTGAAAGACTGACCATACGCTATGCCTTGGGTTTTACTGGTATTTGAAGCAGTGTATTTGAAGGTGGCTCACCAACACTTTCTCATGGACAATTAGGGATGGGCAATACATGCTGGTCTTGCCAATGGTGTTTACATTTACAGGGCAATTTTTTTAAAATCTTAGCTGTACAATCAAAGATACTTCTGAATTGATGTTGATATGGTAGCCTAATAATAATAAATAATAATAATCACTTATTGTCACAAGTAGGCATCAATGAAGTTACTGTGAAAAGCCCCTAGTCGCCACATTCCGGCACCTATTTGGGGAGGCCGGTACGGGAATTGAACCCGCGCTGCTGCATTGTTCTGCATTACAAGCCAGCTGTTTAGCCCACTGTGCCCCAGCACCAGTGGTTATGGTACTGGACTAATAATCCTGGGGTCTAAATTACAATCCCACCATGGCAAGCTGTGGAATCAAATTAAACAAATCGGGTAATTTATAGGCTAGCACCAGAGAGATGGCCATGAAAGATGCTGGATTGTCATAAACCGAACAGCCCTTCAGTGAAGGTAACTTGCCACATCAGATCTGGTTGAAATATGATTCCAGTCGCAACATTTAGAATCTCTTAATGTCTTATGAAGTGATTTATCAAACAATTTAGTTACAAAACAACAAAGACAAATCTAATCAAAAAGACCCATTCATCAGATCAGGACAAGACTCAAGCAATTGCAGACTAATCAAATGTACAAGCCAGTCAAGAAATAATTGTACTAACAAAATCATATTTTAGCTGTTATGACACAGCAGATGGTAAGTGTCAGGCTTCCCAAATTCCAAAGGGAAACTTGAATCATCTGCCAGAACAAGTTTGCAATGTGTGCATTATGAGGCCAGGATAAGTAAATCTCAGATTTGCAATTATTTTATATAGTAAAGTTAAACATTTATTAAAAGAAAGGAAAAAAACACTTAAAACACAAGAACACTGTTACACAGTTAACAGTACTTTTCAAACATTTCCTAAAAGATTTTAGCTAAATCCTTTTTAAATTTAGAGTATCCAATTCAAACTTTCCAATTAAGGGGCAATTTTTAGTGTGGCCAATCCACCTAGCCTGCACATCTTTTGGGTTGTGGGGGCGAAACCCACACAAACATGGGGAGAATGTGCAAACTCCACACGGACAGTGATCCAGAGCTGGGATCGAACCTGGGACCTCGTGCCGTGAAGCAGCAGTGCTATCCACTGCACCACCGTGCTGCCCTCTGATTTTAGCTAAAATAAACTCAGAGCTAGGGTGGCACAGTGGCTCAGTGGTTAGCAGTGGCACTGAGAACCCAGGTTCAATCCCGGCCCTGGGTCACTGACCATGTGGAGTTTGCACATTCTCCTCGTGTTTGCGTGGGTCTCATCCACACAACCCAAAGATGTGGAGGGTAGGTGGATTGGCTATGCCAAATTGGAAAAAAATAATAATTGGATATTTTAAAATTTTAAAAAATAAACTCAGAGCTAAACCCCTGCTGATGGCAACAGTCTTTATAGATTTTTCAATCTATTGTAAGGGCTGTTCCTGTTGATTCCCTTACTTTACATTTATTTTACTTTGTCATCATCATTTTGATCCATGGATTTTTAATAACATATATTTTTAAGTCGAGCAGAGGAAGTGAGGAACTCAAAAATTGCTTTTGGAGATTTAGTTTTTGAACAGAATCCAAGAGATCGGAGGGATTCGGTTTGATTGGTTAGCCGGTGGCCAATGAATTTGCCAAAGGCCTTAATCTGCCTGGTGACAGACGGTGATCGAGTCCGACCCATGTGGGATGGTTTTCAGAGAATCCAGGAAGGGACAATCAGGTGACGAATGTGATATAAAATAGTTACTTTAGAGATATTAGTTAATGTAATGTAGAGATAGGCCAGTCTAATCCTGGTGAGTTCACAGACAAAGGATTTCAGACCGCATGGCAAAGCAAAGGAAGAGGTGTGTCCACCAAAGGAGGAGAAAAGGATGCTGGGTAGTAGGGGCCAGAGGAAGGGATTGGAAGTGAGCCAATCAGAATGTATCACCAGGTCAGGAGGGGTATAGGATGACCTATGGGAATCGTGTATGTGAAACTTGATGCCATTTGAATGTATCAGTAGAGACTTCTTTGTTCTACAGACTCACTTGATTCCAGAGGTGTACGAAGCAAGATGTGCTTTGTGCCGCTGTGAACTGAGTAAAGCTTGCAAGCTAAATAAAATAACTAATGCTGTACCTGCAAATCCATCTTGACTTTTATTGAGGCCAGACTGACGGGTAAAGACATTTGGGATTTGACACAGGTCCTGGATGCAGAGAGAAGAAGCTGTGAGCTGCTGTCTCTCTCTCTCTCTTTCTCCAGAAATGCTGCCTACCTGCTTTTTCTGAACCTGCAGAGATGTTTTGAGAACTTGATGAATCTATTGTGAAAACCATTACAAACTAAAAGCAAAAGTCTCCAACTGAAGGTCTAGACTGAAGAAAGATCTACTGTAAGACATCCATCTGAAAAGAGACTTTTATCCTTTTTACTTTTCGTATTATTTTTTCTTTGCACGCCTCTTTCCCCTCTGTATTTGTCTATCTTGTGTGTGTAGAGAGAGGTAGTGAGTTAAAGATGGGGGGTTAGAAACTAGATTAAAGTTAACTAGTTGTATTTGCTGCCTATTTACTCATAGTTATTGTTATTAATAAAAATTACTAGTGTTTAAATTTTCAAACCTGATGGCTGCAGTTATTGCGCAGTCAAAGGCCAAAGACGTCGAATATTTTTTCATAATTGTTTGTTAATTTCAATTGTGTTGCGAATCCGGGTCAAGTGGGGCTGGAATTGACCGTGCACTAGTCCAGGGTGTCATAACACTATAAAATCCCAGCAACATTACCACACATTGCCGGCTGCTCTTCGGGAGCTCTCGAAGGGTGGCAGCAAACAGATGTTCACAGGTCTAGTTTCAACACACACACTGTCTTGTTCAAGATCTCACAGCCACCACACCAACAGTTTTTTAATGTTTCCTTAAGTCTGTTTTCCCCTTTGATCTTATGCTTTCTTGTTTTCTAAATCCTTTAGAAGTTCTATTTCCCAGAACTGATCATGCCCTTTTTAACCTTATGGCTACTAAATTTTAAAAGTATACTTACACTACTTTGCGTCGGTTATTTACAATTTCCCAATTGTGTATGTTCCATAGGGGTGGCACGGTGGCGCAGTGGTCAGCACTGCAGCCTCACAGTTCCAGGGTCCCACTTCAATTCCGGTCTCGGGGACTGTCTTTTCTCCTCGTGTCTGCGTGGGTTTCCTCCGGGTGCTCCGGTTTCCTCCCATAGTCCAAAGATGTGCAGGTTAGGTGGGTTGGCCATGATAAATTGCCCTTAGTGTCCAAAATTGCCCTGGGTATTGGGTGGGGTTACTGGGTTATGGGGATAGGGTGGAGGTGTTGACCTTGGGTAGGGTGCTCTTTCCAAGAGCCGGTGCAGACTCGATGGGCCGAATGGCCTCCTTCTGCACTGTAAATTCTATGATAACTATCATAACCCCTGATCCCCTTATTTTTTTTTTCTTTATTTTTTTTTTCTAAGAATTTAGAGTATCCAATTCTTTTTTTTCAATTAAGGGCCAATTTAGTATGGCCAATCTACCTACCCTGCACATCTTTGGGTTGTGGGGGTGAGACCCACGCAGACACTGGGAGAATGTGCAAACTCCACACGGACAGTGACCCGGGACCGGGAATCGAACCTGGGTCCTCAGTGCCACCATGCCACCCACCCTGATTCCCTTATTAATCAAGATCCCTTTTGAAATTATTTTTGAAAAATAATTTTAAACCACTTATTCAAGGTCTCCTGGTTCTCTGTCCATTACTATTTCTAAACATTTGCTTTCATTTCTCCTTTATTGATGTTTTTGACCATTGCAGCTTGTCTGTCTTCACTTTAATTAAACCAGTCACACCCCCACAAGCTTGTTTCCCAGTATATGACAATGGTATTGCAAAATAAAGTAGGACAAATTTTCCTCACTTCGTCAACATCTCAAAATCCATCCTATTATCATCCTTTGGTATGTCCTGTGCGTCTTACTGGTACCACAGGTAGTTGTGGCCCTGAGAGTCTTTAATATTGAGTCTCAGCTATGGTTCTGTATTATTCGTGAACTCAAAACAATGAGTACTTGATTTGGAGGAAAATGTAACTGGTCTGATTAGTAAGTTTGCAGACAACACAAAGATTGGTGGAATTGCGGACAGCGATGAGGACTGTCAGAGGATACAGCAGGATTTAGATTGTTTGGAGACTTGGGCGGAGAGATGGCAGATGGAGTTTAATCCGGACAAATGTGAGGTAATGCATTTTGGAAGGTCTAATGCAGGTAGGGAATATACAGTGAATGGTAGAGCCCTCAAGAGTATTGAAAGTCGGGAGGGGGCGGGGAAAGGGGGGACTGCCTGGGAGGGTGGATGAGCAAGAGATAACATGAAGGGTTGGGGAAACTGGCACGTACGGGTGAGGGCCAGTGTACAAAGCTGTGTAAATATATCATTTTGCCATGTATATATCTTGCTCTGCGCAATTTCTCATTTTTTTTTGTTACGAGGTGGGGGGGGGGGGGGTTATTGTTTGTAAGGGAGAAAAATTGTGTTAAAAAACTTTAATAAATATATATATTTTTTAAAAGAGTATTGAAAGTCAAAGAGATCTAGGAGTACAGGTCCACAGGTCACTGAAAGGGGCAACACAGGTGGAGAAGGTAGTCAAGAAGGCATATGGCATGGAACGAAGGAGATTGAGGGGCGACCTGATAGACGTCTACAAAATTATGAGGGGCATAGACAGAGTGGATAGTCAGAGGCTTTTCCCCGGGGTAGAGGGGTCAATTACTAGGGGGCATAGGTTTAAGGTGAGAGGGGCAAGGTTTAGAGTAGATGTACGAGGCAAGTTTTTTACGCAGAGGGTAGTGGGTGCCTGGAACTCGCTACCGGAGGTGGTGGTGGAAGCAGGGACGATAGTGACATTTAAGGGGCATCTTGACAAATACATGAATAGGATAGGAATAGAGGGATACGGACCCAGGAAGTGTAGAAGTTTGTAGTTTAGTCGGGCAGCGTGGTCGGCACGGGCTTGGAGGGCCGAAGGGCCTGTTCCTGTGCTGTACATTTCTTTGTTCTTTGTACTTGTAGACCATCTAATTATGAAAGGGGTGTGGATGTGATACGGTGAGCTCAGTTGGCTGAACGGCTGGTGGGCTGCATAGTAGCACAGTGGTTAGCACAATTGCTTCACAGCTCCAGGGTCCCAGGTTCGATCCCTGACTTGGGTCACTGTGTGGAGTCTGCACATTCTCCCAGTGTCTGCATGGGTTTCCTCCAGGTGCTCCGGTTTCCTCCCACAGTCCAAAGATGTGCAAGTTAGGTGGATTGGCCATGATAAATTGCCCTCAGTGTTAAAAAAAAAAGTTAGATGGGCTACTGGGTTACGGGGATAGGGTGGCGGCGTGGGCTTACGTAGGGTGCTCTTTGCAAGAGCTAGTGCAGACTCGATGGGCTGAATGGCCTCCTTCTGCACTGTAAATTCTATGATTCTATGATGTGGAGTAGTACCAACAGTGCAGGATCAATTCCCGTACCGGCTGAGGTTATTCATGAAGGCCCTGTCTTCTTAACCTTACCTCTCACCGGAGGTGTGGTGATCCTCAGGTTAAAACACCACCAGTCAGGTGTCAAAAGGGAGAGCAACCTATGGTCCTCTGGAACTGTGGCAACGTTTACAATACTTTGAACTTCAGTGTGCAGATGACAACACGTTCTCCACTCAGAAGAGAATGTCCAAGCCACATTTGACGCCTTTGCTGAGGTATACCAAAGAAATGGTCTCAGCCGCAACCTCAAGAAGACCTTTACCACCCGCCCCAGGGCAGGATCCAGTCTCGCTCTGTCTCCAGTGGAGAAAACCTACCAATTGGATCTCGGGAACCACCTCTCTAATATGGGTAACATTGTTGTGGAGATCCAACATTGTATACGAATCTGCGAGCGCTGCCTTCAGACATTTAAGGATGAGAGTCTTTGACAGCTGCAAAACCTGTGCTGATACCAGGATCCTCATGGACAAGGCATTTGTCCTCCCAACTCTTCCATATGGCTTATAAACTTGGACTACATACAGATGAGAGGTATCATCAATGCTGTGTGGGACGGATTCTCTGCATCAGCTGGGAGGACAGGCGTACAAACATCAAAATCCTTGAAGGAGCCAAAAACACCCACATCAAGGCCATGATCATCTGAAACCAACTCTGCTGGGCCAGGCACATGCTTAGGATGCCAGAGTCCCAACTGCCAAAGCAAATCTTCTTCGCCCCACTCAAGGAAAGCTCCCAAACAACAGGAGGACAAATGAAGCACTTCAAAGACACCCAGAAGGCTTACTTCAAGAAATGCAACATATACGTCAACAGCTGGGAGACCCTTGCTCAGAAGAGGCCTACCAGGAAGAATCTCCTGATTGAAGGGACACAATTCTTTGAGAACGCCCAATTGCAAGAGGAGGTCTGGAAAAGGAGCCTGATAAAGGGATACCAGTGATCTTGAGTCCTTGTTCCGATCCCACCTCCTGGAAACACCTGCCAAGTGTATGGTTCTAGGATTGGGCTCATCAGCCACACAAAGACCCACAGAACCCATGACCAGTGACACAAAGGTTCTTCGGTGGACAAACATACTCGTTCGCGAGTGATCGCCAAATAAGAAGAAAACCTTTGGTCCTCTGACCTAATATTTCCTTATGTGGCATTGTTTTATAATGCTACTATGAAGTGCCTTGGGAAGTTTTATGTTAAAGGTGCTACATATATATGAATTGTTATTTATAATAGCAGTAAGGTTACTAATTGAAGGATACAGATAATTGGCAAAAAAAGTGGGAGCATTTAAAAAAAGAGTTGTTATATTCTGGAATGCAGTGACTGAAAGGGTAGTGGATGCAGCTTGAATAGTAACATGGAAAGGGGGACTGGATAAATATTTACAAGGGGAAATGTTACAGAACTGTGGGGTGTAGCCACCTGGGTTGGCCACTTCCCGACTTAAAATGGAGATCTGCAAAGAATGCAGGGAAATTCAGTCAAGCCAGGAAAAACTAGCAGGTGCAAAGTTTCCTGTGTATTAGAACTTGCAGAAACCCAGACAGCACTGAAACTAGCCACCATCCGCATATTAATGAGCGATCCCCGGGAACAATTGGAAACATTTAAGGTGAATAAGGGCAAGCCAGACTCCTCGGCGCCAGCAGGAGCCAAGACAAAGGAAAGCCAACCGACACTCAGGAACCGCCCAGCGATCAGGGAACAGCTCCAGTATTGGAGAAATCGATCCAAGTGATCGGAACGTAGTCCAATCACTTGGAACCAGATACGGGGTCCGTCCCGAACGGCGCAAAGCCCCTGGGGACTATAAAGTAGAGGCCCCAAGTTCAATTCGTCCTTGTTGGCAAGGTCACTCAGCAGCTCGAAACAGCCCTTGACTGTGACCTGCCTAGCCGCTGCATCAGCCAAGTAAGTCTCCAGTCAACGCACGCTACGAGATAGGCGCTCCTCGCTACCAGTCTATACCAGCTTTGAATCCTGCAGACTCAGAATCGAACGAAAGGCCATTTGTTCCCCTGACCTGGTGGGCCAGTTCCGAAGCTAAGTATAGGCCTTTTAGTGATAGCGATAGTCTAGTAAGTAGAGTTTTATGCATGAGTAGTGATTGACTGTGTATAATAAATGTGTTTTGATTTGAAACTTACTAACTGGTGTATTGAGTTATTGATCAGCACTTGAACTTGAACCTCGTGGTGGTATCATAAAGATACCTGGCGACTCTAGAGCAAAGGTTATAGAAACAGAGCAAATTAAGTAAAGACACAACGAGCAACATTTAAGAGCCAACCAAAAGTTAGCAACAGGGGAAAGAGCAGGGAAATGGACAGAATTGGACAGATCCTTCAAACAGATCCTTCAATCCTCCATGGAAATGGTGGGTCAAATGGCCCTCTTCCGCGCTGTCTGGTTCTGCCAGTGATTCTATCCCTGAACGACACTTGGATTGGCAACATTATTTTCCCGAACCCGGAGGACAATCGTTCATAGTTCAACACGTAGCGATTATACAATGAGCTGCAGGAAAGTGTCCTTTCTTCGACATGAGGGGCGCGATTCTCCGAGCCCAGTGCCGGGCCGGAGAATCGGCGCAACCGTGCTACAATGCCGGCGCGCAGTTCTTCGAGGTGGGGAGAATCGGCGCCATTTGCGCCGGCAGGTTTGACACAGCACAGGCCGCGAGCCACTGGAATCGGCGGGGCTGCTGATTTTCCGGCCCGGATGGGCTGAGCGGGCGCGCAGATACGGCAGAGTCCTGCTGCCGCCATTCACCCCTGGTTGCTGCCAGCGGGAACTCTGCGCGAAGGGTCGGGGCGGCCTGTGGGGCGGGGAAAAGCGCTCCTTCACCTGGGAGGGCCTCCGATGGGGTCTGGCCCGTGATTGGGGCTCACCGATCAGCGGCTGGCCTCTCCCCCCCCCCGCCCCGCCCTACGTTGCTGCGCGGCCGGCCCCTGAACCCCGACGCCATGTTGAGTCGGGGCCGGCGTGCCGAAGAAGTCCCCAGCACATGCGCAGGTTGGCGCGGCCCAACTGCGCATGCGCGGGTTGGCACGGCGCCCATTTGGCGCCGGGAAGGGAGGCTGGAGCGGCGTGAACTGCTCCAGCGCCATGCTGGCCCCCTGTGGGGGACAGAATCGGTCGTCCCCGCTCCCGTTTCGCGCTGTTGTGAAAAGCAACGCCGTTCACGACGACGCGAACACTTGGTCTCCATTTTGGAGAATTGCCCCCGAGGTTTGGACACAGTCGCCACCAAGATATCGAAGGGACCAATCCCGGCAAGAGCTACCCTTACAGAACGGGAATAACAGAAAGGAGTGGGTGGGAAAGACCAGAGGACGAATTCCATTTCCACATTAAATGAAAGTGAAACTCATTCATAAAGCACTATTCTTTCATTGATTCCCATTCAAACACGTCATCTGTAATTATTGCAAAACTGAAAACCAAATTCGCCACTGTTCAGAAATATTGTCACTATGAACAAAAATCCAGCATGACGCTTCATATAAACATCTTAAAATGTCCAACGGTCGCTGCCTCTCGGATGCTGTAATTGGCACATCTGCTTGTCAATCTTTTTAAAAAATCTACTAAGTATTCCTGTTGTGTTAATAATTCCATTCCATCTTAATTATTCCTGCAATAAAATAAGGCGGAAATATTACAGTGTAACTCACCCAATTACGTAGGCAAGGATTATTACTTGGACCACCCTGTTTATGGCTCCAACCTTTCTGTTTTTAATGAGTACGATCCTGGGAGTATCATATTCCAGAAGAAAATCAGAAACTGAGCTACAGCAACCTGCCATTGTTACGGTGGTTTGGTCGTTTTTCAATATGAGACCGCAGATCACCTCTACGTGGCTCTCCCTTCCCGCTAGGCTGTACCTACCCACTCGTCATGTGATTCCACTGTTTTTTTTTGTTCGGAACATATTCATGGTGAATCAGCTTTTTGTTTACTCTGTGGTTTTGAGGCTTAATCAACCGTTTTAGAGCCTCCAGATTTTTTTTAAAAGTGTAGAATCGTATCTAAACCAGAGTCTGATGTTCACTGGCACCCTGTGTTCTACAGGTGGGAAAAAGTGGGAGTTGGTTCCTTTTTTTTAGCTGTCATGAATGCCATAGAGACTGAGTACGTTAATGCCATTGCAGCTAACGGAGATCAGTAAAGTCACCAGTCCAATCCCCAATGAGTTGGTTGCTGTTGCATCAGCAGTTAAAAAGCAGTTACGGGCAGCATGGTAGCATTGTGGTTAGCACAATTGCTTCACAGTTCCAGGGTCCAAGGTTCGATTCTGGCTTGGGTCACTGACTGTGTGGGGTCTGCACATCCTCCCCGTGTGTGCGTGGGTTTCCTCCGGGTGCTCCGGTTTCCTCCCACAGTTCAAAGATGTGCAGGTTAGGTGGATTGGCCATGATAAATTGCCCTTAGTGTCCAAAATTGCCCTTAGTGTTGGGTGGGGTTACTGGGTTATGGGGATAGGGTGGGGGTGTTGACCTTGGGTAGGGTGCTCTTTCCAAGAGCTGGTGCAGACTCGACGGGCCGAATGGCCTCCTTCTGCACTGTAAATTCTATGATCTATAAGAAACGGCAAGAGTAGACGCCCCTCAAGCCTGCTCATCATTCAGTACAATCCTACCATCCACTGCCTCAACTTCACTTTCATATCTTATCCCTTGATTCCCTGACAGACCAAAAACCTGTCAATTTCAACCTTTAATCTATTTAACCACCCACAATGCTCTGGTGTAGGGAATTCCAAAGATTCACAAGGCTTCTCATCTCAGACCTAAATGGTTGACTGTTGGGCAGCATGGTAGTACAGTGGTAGCACAGTTGCTTCACAGCGCCAGAGTCCCAGGTTCGAATCCCGGCTTGGGTCACTGTCTGTGTGGAGTCTGCATCTTCTCCCCGTGTCTGTGTAAATTTCCACAGGTGCTTTGGTTTCCTCCCACAGTCCAAAGATGTGCAGGTTAGGTTAAATGGGCTGCTCTTTCCAAGGGCCGGTTCAGAAAAAATCTTTTCGTGGTTAGCACTGTGGCTTCACAGTGCCAGGGTCCCAGGTTCGATTTCTCGCTGGGTCACTGTCTGTGCGGAGTCTGCACATTCTCCCTGCGTCTGCGTGGGTTTCCTCCGAGTGCTCCAGTTTCCTCCCACATTCCAAAGAAGTGCAGGTTAGGTGGATTGGCCATGATAAATTGCCCTTAGTGTCCAAAAAGGTTAGGAGGGGTACTGGGCTATGGGGATAGGGTGGAAGTGAGGGCTTAAGTGGGTCGGTGCCAACTCAATGGGCCGAATGGCCTCCTTCTGCACTGTATGTTCTATGTTATCCTGAGACCATGTCCCCAAATTCCCCAGCTGGGGGAAACAACCTTTCAGTGTCTATCCTGGAAAGCCCCTTCAGCCTATTGTAGATTTCAATTAAACCACTTCTCATTCTTCAAAATACAAGAGATTATAGACCCAATTTACTCAGCCCTACATCATAGGACAACCTTCTCGACCCAGGAGCCAATCCAGTGAACCTTGCCTTATTGCTTCCAATGCAAAGATTTGCTACTTTTAGTGTGGAGACCGAAACTGTACACAGTATTCCAGATATGATCTCATATTTAAAACAAGGCTTTCAACTCTTATACTCCATGTGATGAATGTAAGAAATGGTCGTATTTTCTAATTCATATTTTTTGCAGTAATATTATTAAACCTGAGTTAAGGTGCATACAGACAGTATGACTACTAGAACTGTGAGGTAATAATTGATTTGCAGGTGAGATGTTCTGCTAATAGATCTCAAGAACCATTTACTCATTTACAGGTAGCTAGCTAATGGGAATATTGTTTACATTTGAAGGACCCCTGTGGTGTAGATATTTAATGATGGTACTCAGTATAGTCATGGCTAATCAAGTCAAGGGACATCTTGTGAGAAGAGACAAAAGAATGCCTTATGCATTGGGTATACATTGTTATGAGCCAGGGTTTAGAAAACACCAAAGTATATTATGGAGTTCACCTGACCTATAACTGTTTATTGATTTTGGTTATGATGAGCACAAGAGCCTGCCTTTCAGGTGTTATTCAACAGAGTTCTTTGGTGCTTTTAATCAAAAAACAAGCTTTATTCTATGTGTTTAGTTAACATTTGTATAAACACACACAGTAAGAATTTTTATCAACTACAAACATACAGACCCCACACAGCTACAGTAATCTATGGATAACCCTTATTGAATTCCCCCTTAACTGTTCCAATTCAATAACAAAATCCAAGTAAAACCAAAAAACCCTCTTCAAAGGTAGGGCCCAGCACACAACATTCTTACTGGTATAAGACTTGTTAGTGATACTCTGTTCCCCTTTTCAAACAGCAGGTTTGAATTCATTCCAGAAAGCAATTATCGCTTTAAAGTAATCAAGTACTCTGAAATCAGCTTTTAAAATGAAGATAGAGAGACACTGCTTTCAACCTGTGCAGTTAAAAACCAGTCCAAACTCAAAACAAAAGTAATACCCACAGAGCCACAGCTCAGCGCCACCCACACAATGACATCACTGAAGCCAAGTGATAAGCCAAAAACATTTCTTAAAGGGACACTCCCATGACAACATGAGGTAGTTAATGGGAGGAGCCAGGACTGTCTGAAGAGTCAGTAGATCCTAGTACTCTCATTTGAACAAAGGTGTTTCAGTATGGCCCTGAAAGGTTCGCTCCAAAGATTTAGCACAGAGAAAATCAAGTAAAACTCTGGTGTTGGGGAGGCCTGGTGGGGCAGTAGTTAGCACTGCTGCCTCATGCGTCAAGGACCCGGGTTCAATCCCAGTCCTGGGTCAATGTCCATGTGGAATTTCCACATTCTCCCTGTGTCTCCATGTGTTTTGCCCCCACAACCCAAAAATGTGCAGGGTAGATGGATTGGCCACGCTAAATTGCCCCTTAATTGGAATAAAAGAATTGGGTACTTTAAATTTATAAAAATAAAATTCTGGTTTTAACTTTATTCATCGTTCAGCACGGTGGCGCAGTGGTTAGCACTGCTGCCTTAAAGCGCCGAGTTCCCAGGTTCGATCCCGGCCCTGGGTCACTGTCTATGTGTAGTTTGCACATTATCTCCATGTCTGCGTAGGTTTCGCCCCCACAACCCAAAGATGTGCAAGGTAGGTAGATTGGCCCCGCTAATTTGCCCCTTAATTGGAAAAATGAATTGGGTACTCTAAATTTAGAAAAAAAACTTTATTCATGAATGATATTTAATATATATTGGTTTGCTTAATTGGAACATAATGGCAGGTTTCTTCTTTTACTTAAGAACTGTTGCAACTGCTAACTGAAAAGCTATTTCTTTGTTGCTAATGTGATTAATTCTGTGATTAAATTAAAGTTTGTTTTAACAAAAAATAAATCTATTGGTCAGAGTTATCACTCCTGTGGTTCAATAACATTTCCTCAGTTTTACAAATTAAAAATATTTGGCTGTCGTTCATGATCCTTACAGTGAAGGTCAACGTGCAATTTGCCTCTAATTGCCTGCTGTACTTGTTTGCTAACTTTGTGTTCCTTATTTGAGTCCAAAGTTTCTCTCAGCATCAACCTTGAGAAGTTTTATGTCTTTTAAATATATTCTACTTTTCTATTCTTGAGTATTGCTGAAAAAGTATTTCTGAAAAATAAATATTTTGTTGAAGCTTTTCATCTTGCACTCATTAGGACAATTTTCAGGAATACCAATGTAAGTGAAAACAAATTTACACTTTATGAGAAGAGGTTGCTGATTCATTTTCCATTATGGGGAAAAGGCAGGAGAATGGGGTAGAGAAAAATATCAGCCATGATTGAATGGCGGAGCAGATTCGATGGGCCGAGTGGCCTAATTCTGCTCCTATGTCTTAAGGTAGGCAAGTGAACTCTGACTGTACACCACAAACAACAGAGGCCCAAGCACAGATCCCTGTGAACACCACTAGTCACAACCTTCCATTCAGAAAAACACCCTTCTACTGCTACCCTTTACCTTCTGTGGCTGAGCCAGTTCTGTATCCATCTTACCACCTCCCTCTGATCCCGTGTCACTTCAGCTTTTGCACAGTTTGCCATGAGGCACCTTATCAAAGGCTTTACTGAAGTCCATGTAAACAACATCCACTGACCTCGCCTCATCAATCATCTTTTTCACCTCCTCAAAAAACTCGATCAAGTTCGTGAGGCACGACTTCCCCTTCACAAAACCATGCTGTCTATTGCTTGTGAGTCCATTTGTTTCCAAACGGGTATAAATCCTGTACCTGAGAATTTGCTCCAATAATTTATATACTACCGACGTGAGGCTCACCGGCCTATAGTTCCCAGGATTATCCCTGCCACCTTTCTTAAACAGCGGTACCACATTAGCTATTCTCCAGTCCTCTAATGTCTAAGACTAATGTCTTCAGTCTGAGTCTTCTGCCCTCGGGTTCTAGTTTCTCTTACTAGTGGAAACATCCTCTCTACATCCACTCTATCTAAGTCTCTCAGCATTCTGTAAGTTTCAATAAGTTCCCCCCTCATCATTCTATACTCCATCAAGTACAGACCCAGAGTTCTCAACCGCTCCTCATATGACAAGTGCATCATTCTTGTGAACCTCCTTTGGACCCTTACTCAGGGCAGAACATCCTTTCTTAGATAGCGAACCCAAAATGCTCACAATATTCCAAAAGGGGTCTGACCAGAACCTTATACAGCCTCAGCAGTACATCCCTGCTCTTGTATTCTAGCCCCTTGAAATGAATGTGAGCATTGCATACCTACCACTGAACCTGCATGTTAACATTAAGAGGATCCTGAACTAGGACCCCTATCTCCCTTTGTGCTTCTAATTTCTGAAGCCTTTTCCCATTTAGAAAATAGTCTGTGCCTCTAATCTTCCTACCAAAGTGCATAACCTCATACTTTTCCACATTGTATTCCATCTACCATGTCTTTGCCAACTCTCCTAGCCTGTCCAAGACCTTCTGTAGCCTCCCTGCATCCACAACACTACCTGTCCCTCTACATATCTTTGTATCATCTGCAAACTTAGCAACAATGCCCTCAGTTCCTTCTTCCAGATCGTTAATGTGTTACGTATGGACTGCAACGTAATCAAGGTTTTCAGGGTGGTTTATATGTAGAGGAAGTTACTCAACTCACCCAAGAATGAGTTACTACTTCTGTTGCTATGGCATAGCAGCAGCATGAAATATTTAGTTTCACCTGTTGCTCAACTTTCTGAGATATCATAACTTTAGCCTTTATCCTGCAGGATGCCTTTAATGCACCCTATTTCAGCATCAAGCTTGCTTGGAACAAATGGCTCAGGCCCTATTTGCAAGGCTGTCAATAAGGCCAATCTTATAGCTCACGGAACCGTGAGAATCCCAATGCGCATATTGACCAGTGAAGACCAGTGATAGACTAACCAGGTCAAGTTGCCTGGTTTAAATTTCTTTATTTTCAAATATTTTATTCAAGCATTTTCATATAAACAAAAGCAGAACACCCAAGCAACTTTACAAACAATCAACACCCACTCCCCCACTGCTCCCCTAATACCACCACCTTCTCACATCCTGCCTTCCCTATTTTAACCCCTTTACCCCTCCCCCTGCTGACCCCTCAAACTTCCTTAAAGAAGTCAATAAACGGCTTCCATCTCCGGGTGAACCCATCCACTGACCTCATCAAGACGAACTTAACCTTCTCCAGCCTCAGCAATTCCGCCAGGTTGCTCACCCTCTCCCCCCCCCCCACTTTCGGCGACTCCAAGTCCCGGCACCCAAGCAAAATCCATCTCTGGGCTATCAGGGAGGCAAAGGCCAAAACATCGGCCTCTCTCACCCCTTGGTCACACGGGTCTTCTGACATCCCAAATATCCCCACCTCTGGACGCGGGACCACCTGCACACCCAACACCTCAGCCATCACGTCCGAGAACCCCTGCCAGAACCCCCTCAATCTTGGACATGCCCAGAACAAGTGGGTGTGATTTGCGGGGCCCCCTGTGCACGGCCTACACCTACCCTCTACCCCTCAAAGAACCCACTCGTTCTTGCCACCATCATATGTGCCCTATGGATCACTTTAAACTGAATGAGGCTTAGCCTCGCACACAAGGTGTATTCACCCTCTGCAAGGCCTCTGCCCACGTTGGGTCTCCACCTCCCCTCCCAGTTCCTCCACCCACTTACACTTTATGTCCCCCACCAGGGCTCCCTCCCAATCCATCAACTCCTTATAGACATCGGACATTTTCCCCTCCCCTATCTCGTCCCTCGATAGCATCATCTCTTGCAACCCCAGGGGTGGCAGCCAGGAAAGGACGGCTCCTCTCTCCTTACAAAGTTTCAGACCTGCAGTTACCTAAAGCCGTTTCCCTAGAGCAACTCGTACCCTTCCTCCAGGTCCTCCAACTTCGCAATTTTACCCCCTATAAACAGATCGCCAAATCGCTCAATCCTTGCCTGCCGCCACCCCCTACACAATGCTGTTTCCATCTGATCCCATGCCGATCCCCCCACCCCACAGCTCCAAGAAAGCCCTCCTAACCCCAAGGGGTCTTGCCCGTCCACACAAATCCAGAGATCAGCGCATTGGCCTTCTTAAAAAACGACTTGGGGACAAAGATTAGGAGGTTCTGGAACACGAACAGAAACCTTGGCAGCACCATCATTTTTACTGTCTGCATCCGCCCTGCCAGCAGCAGCACATCCCACCTCTTGAAATCTACTTTCATCTGCTCCACCAACCAAGCCAGGTTCAACATGTGCAGCTGCGCCCAATCCCGCATCACCTGGATACCCAAGCACCTAAAACTCACCCCCACCACCCTAAATGGCAACTCTCTTAACCTACTTTCCTGCCCTCTCGTCTCAATTGGGAACACTTCACTCTTCCCTGTATTCAACTTGTATCCCAAAAAACAGTCAAATTCCTCTAAGATCCTGTAACCTCTTTTAGCCCTCCAATCCCACAAAACACTCTGCATTCAACTCTGAGCTTTCCCCCTTCAGCCATCTAGGTCTCACAATCAAATCTGCCTAAATCCCTCTATCCACCTCTCCTGCTTTATCTAACATAGAAACATAGAAAATTGAAGCTGGAGGAGGCCATTCAGCCCTTCGAGCCTGTTCTGCCATTCATTATGATCATGGCTGATCATCAAGTTCAATACCCTGATCCCGCCTTCGCCCCATATCCCTTGATTTCTTTAGCCCCAAGAGTAATATTTAATTCCTTCTTGAAACTACTCAACTTTTTGATCTCAACTACTTTTTGTGGTAGTGAATTCCACAGATTCACCATTCTCTGGGTGAAGAAATTTCACCTCACCTTAGTCCCAAAAGGTTTACCCCTTATCCTCAAATTATACCACCTAGTTCAGGACTCCCCCACTATCGGGAACACTCTTTTCTGAAACTACCCTGTCTAATCCTGTTAGAATTCTATAGGTTTCTACGAGATCCCCTCTCTTTCTTCTAAACTCCAGTGAATATAATCCTAACAGACTTAGTCTCTCCTCATATGAAAGTCCTGCCATCCCAGGAATCAGCCTTGTAAACCTTTGCTGCATTCCCACCACAGCAAGAACATCTTTCCTCAGATAAGGACACCCAAACTGTGCACAGTACCCAGGTGTGGCCTCACCAACGCCCTATACAATTGCAGTAAAACATCCCTATTTCTATACTCAAATCCGCTCATTATGAAGGTCAACATACCATTTGCCTTCTGTACTGCCAGCTATATGTGTGTGCTTACTTTCAGTGACTGATGCACAAGGGCACCACAGTCTTGCCGAGTATTCACCTCTCTTAATTTACATCCATTCAAATAATAAGCGTCCTTCCTATTTTTGTTACCAAAGTGTGTAACCTCACATTTATCCACATAATACTGCATCTGCCATGCATATGCCCACTCACTCAGCCTGTCCAAATCCCGCTGAAGCATATCCACATCCACCTCACAGTTCACCCTCCCACTTAACTTTGTATCATCTGCAAATTTAGAGATAATACATTTAGTTTCCTTGTCCAAATTACTAATATATAATGTGAATTGTTGGGGTCCTAGCACAAATCCTTGCAGTACCCCATTTGTCACAGCCTGACAATCGGAAAAGGACCCATTTATTCCAACTTTTTGCTTCCTGTCTGCTAACCAATTTTCTAACATCTTAAGACACTACCCACAATCCTATGTGCTTTAATTTTACATAGTTATCTGCTTTGTGAGGCCTTGTCAAAAGCCTTCTAAAAGTCTAAATAAACCACATCCACTGGGACTCCCTGGTCAACTCTACTAATTACATCTTCAAAGAATTCCAGTAGATTTGTCAAGCATGATTTGCCTTTCATAAATCCATGCTAACTTTGTCTGATTATACAACTGTTTTCTAAATGCTGTGCTATTAAATCCTTGATAATGGACTCTGGCAACTTCCTAATTAGGCTCACTGGTCTTTAGTTCCGTTTTCTCTCTATCTCCCTTTTAAAAAAAAATTATTTTCATTTTTTAATATTTTTCCAATTAAGGGGCAATTTACCGTGGCCAATCTACCTACCCAGCACATGTTTGGGTTGTGGGGGTGAGACCCATGCAGACATAGGCAAATGTGCAAACTCCACACGGAATCGAACCCAGGGCCTCGCCGCTGTGAGGCAGCAGTAACTCTACCTCCCTTTTTGAATAGTGGGGTTACAGTAGCTACCCTCCAATCTGTAGGAATCATTCCAGAGTCCAAAAGATTCTGTAAAATAACCACCAATGGATCTACTATTTCTAAGGCCACTTCCCTAAGTACTCTGGGATGCAGATTATCAGGCCCTGGAGATTTATCCACCTTCAATTCCATTAATTTCCCCCAAACCATTTCTTTACTAATCCTAATTTGGGTTGGGGCTATGCCTAGGTAGGTCGCACGTTCGGCAGCTCCCGCCGAGAATGGACTTTTGGGCTCTAGAGGAGCCCCAACGGCAATTGTTCGACGGCTTCCAGTGTGGGAAGGTGACAGCAAGGTCCCCCCCGGCAGTATATGGATTGGACCAGGAGTGGAGCGGTGAAAAAAGTGATCTTGTAGCAGCGAAAAGTGAGAGAGAGGAAATACAAGATGGCGGCGGGTGGAGACCATGCAGCATGGGCGCAGTGGTCACAGGAGCAGCAACAGGGGTTTCTTAGACGCTGCTTTGAGGAGCTGAAGACCGAAATGCTGGCGCCAATGAAGGCGGCGATTGAGAAGCTAGTGGAGACCCAGAAGGCCCAAGGGGCGGCGATTCGAGAGGTGCGGCAATTCGAGAGGTGCGGCAAAAAGCCTCTGAGAACGAGGACGAGATCTTGGGCCTGGCAGTGAAGGTGGAGGCGCACGAGGCGCTACACAAGAGGTGGGCGGAAAGATTTGAGGACCTGGAGAATAGGTCGAGGAGGAAGAATCTTCGGATTCTGGGTCTCCCTGAGGGAGTGGAGGGGCCCGATGTCGGGGCATATGTGAGCACGATGCTCAATTCGCTGATGGGCGCGGGAGCCACCCGAGGCCTCTGGAGCTAGATGGGGCTCACCGGGTCCTAGCAAGGAGACCCAAGGCCAACGAGCCGCCAAGGGCTGTAGTGGTGAGGTTTCACCGCTTTATGGACAGAGAGAGTGTCCTGAGATGGGCCAAGAAAGAGCGGAGCAGTAGGTGGGAGAATACGGAGATCCGAATCTACCAGGACTGGAGTGCAGAGGTGGCGAAGAAAAGAGTTGGTTTTAATCGGGCCAAGGCGGTGCTCCATCGAAAGGGGGTGAAGTTCGGTATGCTGCAGCCAGCGCGACTGTGGGTCACGTTCCAGGATCGACACCACTACTTCGAAACTCCTGATGAGGCATGGAGCTTCATACGGACTGAAAAGTTGGACTCAGATTGAGGGTTTGGTGTGGGGGAATGTTTGTTGTGTTTGCTACGTTTGGGGAATGTTCTTTTTGTCAGGGTGCTGGGTGGGGATGGGTGAAAGGACTTGATGGGGAGACTGTGGGAGAGTGTGTGCGTCGGTGCTGGAGGGGCAGACCCCCACGAGGGAAGAGGGGGAGTGGAGGCCCGGGAGGGGAACTGGGGTAAGGTCGCAAAAGGAGCTGCGCCAGAGGGGGCGGGGCCTGCTCAGGAAAGCGCGGGCTTTTTCCCGCGCTAGAGAAGGACGGGGGGGGGGGGGAGAGAGAGAATGGGTGGTGTTGGAGGGGGGCGTACATTGACTGCCAGGGAGGGGGAGGGGGGATTCTCACACTGGAGGGGGTTGATGGAATGGCGGGAGAGGCCGGGGTCAGCAGGAGTCAGCCGACTTACGGGAGTATTATGGGGGGAGCAAAAGGGCTAGATGTGGATCTAGCGGGGGGAGGGGGGTAAAGGGGGGGATAGGGTTGCTGCTGCATTGGCCAAAGGGGAACTGGAACGGTGCTGGACCCAGCATTGGATCGCTCTCGGTCCAGGACGGGTAAGAGGCTGGCTGCGGCCACGGTGCTTAGGGGATTTATGGACCAGATGGGAGGAGTGGACCCATGGAGGTTTGTCAGGGCCCAGGCCAGGGAATTTTCATTCTTTTCCCACATCCATAGAGCCTACTCCCGGATAGATTTTTTTGTTCTGAGCAGGGCGCTAATCCCAAAAGTGGAGGGAACGGAGTACTCAGCCATAGCCATCTCAGACCACGCCCCGCACTGGGTGGAGTTGGAGTTGGGGGAGGAGGGGGACCAGTGCCCGTTGTGGCGCCTGGATGTGGGACTGTTGGCGGATGAGGAGGTGTGTGGGCGGGTGCGGGGGTGCATTGAAAGATATTTGGAGGCCAACGACAATGGGGAGGTGCAGGTGGGGGTGGTCTGGGAGGCGCTGAAGGCGGTGGTTAGGGGAGAGCAATTCTCCATTAGGGCCCATAGGGAGAAGAGAGAGGGAAGGGAGAGGTTGGTGGGGGAGATTTTAAGGGTGGATAGGAGATATGCAGAGGCCCCCGAGGAGGGGCTACTCAGGGAGCGACGGAATCTCCAGACAGAATTCGACCTGTTGACCACAGGGAAAGCAGAGGCACATTGGAGGAAAGCGCAGGGGGCGATGTATGAGTATGGGGAGAAGGCGAGTCGGATGCTGGCACACCAACTTCGTAAGAGGGAGGCAGCGAGGGAGATAGGTGGAATTAAGGATAGAGGGGGGAATACGGTGCAGAGTGCGGTGAGAATAAATGAGGTATTTCGGGACTTTTATGGGGATTTGTACAGATTTGATCCCCCAGCGGGGGAAGAGGGGATGCGACGATTCTTGAATCAGCTGAGGTTCCCGAGGGTGGAGGAGCAGGAGGTGGCTGGTTTAGGGGCGCCAATAAGGCTGGAGCAGCTGGTTAAGGGATTGGGGAGCATGCAGGCGGGGAAGGCCCCGGGGCCGGACGGGTTCCCGGTCGAGTTTTATTGGAAGTATGCGGATCTGCTCGGCCCGTTGCTAGTGAGGACTTTCAATGAGGCTAGGGAGGGGGGTGCCCCGACAATGTCCGGGGCGCTGATCTCTCTGATCCTGAAGCGGGACAAGGACCGACTGCATTGTGGGTCGTATAGACCAATCTCGCTCCTTAATGTGGATGCTAAGTTGCTGGCAAAAGTGCTGGCTACGAGAATTGAGGACTGTGTCCCGGGGGTAATTCATGAGGACCAGACGGGGTTCGTAAAGGGCAGACAGCTAAATACTAACGTGCGGAGGCTCCTCAACCTAATTATGATGCCCTCGGTGGAGGGAGAAGCGGAGGTAGTGGTAGCTATGGACGCGGAGAAGGCTTTCGACCAGGTGGAGTGGGGGTATCTTTGGGAAGTGTTGAGGAGGTTTGGATTCGGAGAGGGGTTGATCGGCTGGGTCAGATTGTTACATAGAGCCCTGGTGGCAAGCGTGGCTACGAATCGGCGGAGGTCGGAGTACTTTTGGCTGTACCGCGGGACGAGGCAGGGGTGCCCCCTTGCTGTTTGCACTGGCAATTGAGCCCTTGGCCATGGCACTAAGGGAGTCCAGGAAATGGAGGGGACTGGTCCGTGGGGGAGAGGAACATCGGGTGTCGCTATATGCGGATGACCTGTTGCTGTATGTGGCAGACCCAGTGGAGGGGATGGCGGAGGTCATGCGGATCCTAAGGGAGTTTGGGGACTTCTCGTGGTATAAGTTGAATGTAGGGAAAAGTGATCTCTTTGTGGTGCATCCAGGGGACCAGAGAAGGGGGATAGACGACCTGCCGCTGAAAATGGCGGAAAGGAGCTTTCGGTACTTAGGGATCCAGGTGGCTGGGAGTTGGGGGGCCCTGCACAAACTCAATTTGACGCGGTTGGTGGAGCAGATGGAGGAGGATTTTAAACGATGGGATATGCTGCCACTCTCGCTGGCGGGCAGGGTGCAGTCGGTTAGAATGGTGGCCCTCCCGAGGTTTCTATTTGTGTTCCAGTGCCTTCCCATTATGATTCCCAAGGCCTTTTTCAAACGGGTAAGCAGGAGCATCATGGGTTTCGTGTGGGCAAATAAGATCCCGAGAGTAAAGAGGGTGTTTCTGGAGCGGGGTAGGGACAGGGGGGGGCTGGCTCTGCCGAATTTGTGCGGATACTATTGGGTAGCCAATGTGGCGATGATCCGTAAGTGGGTAATGGAGGGAGATGGGGCGGCGTGGAAGAGGTTGGAGATGGCGTCCTGTGTGGGCACGACCCTGAGGGCGCTGGTGACGGCACCGCTGCTGCTCTCGCCGACAAGGTACACCACGAGTCCGGTGGTGCGGCAACGCTGAAGATCTGGGGGCAGTGGAGGCGACACAGGGGTGAGGTGGGAGCCTCGGTTGGGTCCCCGATTCGGGAGAATCATCGGTTCGTCCCGGGAAGGATGGATGGGGGATTTCGGAGCTGGCATCGGGCAGGGATTAGGAGAATAGGGGACGTTCATAGATGGGACGTTTGCGAGCCTAGGGGCGCTGGAGGAGAGGTTTGGGTTACCCCTGGGGAATGCTTTTAGGTATATGCAAGTGAGGGCGTTTGTGAGACGGCAGGTGAGGGAATTCCCGCTGCTCCCGGCACAGGGGACCCAAGACAGGGTGATTTTGGGTGTATGGGTTGGAGAGGGCAGGGTCTCGGCGATCTACCAGGAGCTGAAAGAAGAGGAGGAGGCCGCGGTAGAGGAGCTAAAGGGCAAGTGGGAGGAGGAGCTTGGGGAGGAGATAGATGAGGTTCTGTGGGCTGATGCCCTGAGTAGGGTTAATTCTTCCTCCTCTTGCGCCAGGCTCAGCCTAATACAATTCAAGGTTGTTCACAGAGCGCATATGACAGGGGCGAGGATGAGTAGGTTCTTTGGGGTGGAGGACAGGTGTGGGCGGTGCTCGGGGAGTCCGGCAAATTACGTCCACGTGGTCTGGTCGTGCCCGGCACTGGAGGAGTTTTGGAGGGGTCTTGCGAGGACTATGTGCAAGGTGGTGAAAGTCCAGGTCAAGCCGAGTTGGGGGTTGGCATTATTTGGGGTAACGGACGAGCCGAGAATGCAGGAGGCGAAAGAGGCCGGTAATCTGGGCTTTGAGTCCCTGGTAGCCCGGCGGAGGATCTTGTTATTATGGAAGGACGCGAAGCCCCCCAGTGTGGAAGCCTGGATAAATGACATGGCAGAGTTCATTAAGTTGGAGAGGATAAAGTTTGCCTTACGAGGGTCTGTGCAGGGGTTCTTCAGGCGGTGGCAACCGTTCCTAGACTATCTCGTGGAGCTTTAGAAGGAGGTCAGCAGCAGCAGCAACCCTAGGGTGGGGGGGGGGGTTCTGTTGGGGGGGGGGAATGGGGGTGGGCGGGGGGGGCTTCCCCTACGAGTACCGTTAAATGTCATATGGGGGGGGCTATTGTACACGGGGAAACCCAATGTAAATGTTTTGTACAATGTAAAATGTTTAATTGTTGTGTTTGCGTCTCTTTTATCTTCTGTTATTGGGCGGGGGGGGGGTCAAAAATTGTGTTGGAAAACTTGAATAAACATATTTAAAAAAAAAACTAATATTAATTTCCTTTAGCTCCTCACTGAAACTTTTCAGAACTTCCGGTACATTATTCATGAATTCCTTTGTGAAGACAGAAGCAAAGTGCGAATTTAGTTCCTCAGCCATTTCTTTGTTCCCTGTTATGAATTCCCCCAATTTCTGAAAGTAAGGGGCCTACATTACTTTTTTTTTTAAATTAATCTTTTCATCAACTGGCTCTTCTTTATCTACTCCACTAGTTACACCCTCAAAAAACTCTTAGTATATTTGTCACCCATGATTTCCTTTTTTGTAGATCATGTTGACTCAATCTGATCATACTATAATTTTCTAAGTACATTGTTCAGACTTCTTGATAATAGATTCCAGCATATTCATGAAGAAAAATTATTTTTATTCATTCATAGGGTGTGAGCAGCATTGGCAAGTCAGCCTTTATTTCCCTTCCTTAATTATCCTTGAGGGCATTTAAAAGTTTATTGGATGAACATATGGATGATAATGGCATAGTGTAGGTTAGATGGCTTTTGTTTCGGTGCAACACCGTGGGCCGAAGGGCCTTTACTGCGCTGTATCGTTCTATGTTCTAAGGTGATAGCATGCCACCTCCTTGGCCACTTGAGTTCATATGGTATAGGTACTCCTGTAGTGATATTAGGGAGAGAGTTCCAGGATATTGATCCAGTGACAGTGAAGGTGCAGCATTACAAATCTAGTGCAGGATGATGGTGTGTGATTTGACAAGTGGTGGTGTTCCCATGTACTAATGATGGAGGGAGTGAATGTTTAAGGTGGTGGATGGGGTGCCAATCAAACAGGCTGCTTTGTCCTGAATGGTGTTGAGCTTTAAGTGTTGTTGGAGCTGTACTCATCCAGGCAGGTGAAGAGTATTCAATCACATTTTACTGGTGTTTTTAAATGATGGACAGACTTTGAAGAGTCAAGACTAAGGCTGTATTGAGGTCAGGAGCTGAGTGGCCATGTTGAACACAAAATGAGCATCTGTGATGGGGTTGTTGCTGAATAAGTGTTGCATTGTCGACAATACTTTCATTACGGGCACGATCTAATGGCCTTGTCGCGCCTGACTCGGTGACATGATGAGGCCATTAAATCTTGTGAGAGATCAGGGCGGCACGGTGGCACAGTGGTTAGCACTGCTGCCTACAGCACTGAGGACCTAGGTTCAATCCTGGCTCTGGGTCACTGTCTGTGTGGAGTTTGCACATTCTCCCCATGTCTGTGTGGGTCTCACCCCCACAACCCAAAGATGTGCAGGGTAGGTGGATTGGCCACGCTAAATTGCCCCTTAATTGAAAAAAAAATGATTGGGCACTCTAAATTTATAAAAAGAAAATCTTGCGAAAGATCTAATGAGATCTCATGACACATCACAATCTGGATCTTGCCCTTGCTGGACAAATTCCAGATTAACATATTCAAGTGAGCCATTAGCAGGGGCGGATCTACTATGAAACTAATGAAGCTTAAGCTTCAGGGCCCCTAATCCCGGAGGGGCCCCAGAAGCGACTTTAGTCCGCATTGCTTAAAAATTTTGGGTCTACTGTATGAGAAGGGGTTTTTAAGAAATAATAATATTAATAATATAGTGTAATTCAATACAAAATAATAGTTAAAATAAAAATTAAAAGGTTATTAAAGTATCATGTAAGCTAGCCGTAAATGAAAAAACGTTCAAATTAAGGATGTTTCATTCTAAATATATTTAATATAAAATAATTATAAACAATTTAAAACACTATTAACATTTATGACAAAAATACAAACAGTAGATGATGTGTTGTAACAAAAAAGGGGAGCCGTTGAAAAGGCAATCACAATGCTAACGTGAATTTTCAATGTGATAGCACTCGTGATTGTGATCTAGACAAGAATTTTTTTCAATAAAGTGTTCATAAGGACACAATATTTTAATTACCCCTACTCAAAAATAAATGTTTTTTTAGAAAAGTAAGGTAAGTAATAAAGGTGAAATAGTGTTAGATTAGCCTAAGCCTAAGTTTTTATGAAGAGGTGAACGGAAGGTAGGCTACGACCGCATAGCCTAGGCTAATACTATATTACAAGTATTTATGAAAAAGTAATAAAAGGGTGAATTTGTGTTAAATTACAGGTGTTTATTATGAAAAGTGTTCAAATAATGGTAAAATTGTGTTACATTACCTTAGCCTATGAGTTTTGGTGGCCTAGTCTTGCCTAACTTAGTCTAGCCTAGCATAGGCTAGCTTGAACATAGCCTAGTTTAGCCTATTTAGCTTATTTATTATAAATCTTAAAAAATGGTGCTTTACTTTCTGAGAAGGGGCTTTAAAAAAAAACCTTTCTCAGAAAGTAGACCTAAAAAAAATTTCTTTCAAAGCATGCACAATAGTCGCACGACTCAAATTGATTAATTTCTTGTTGTATATATTTCAACAAACCCAAAGTTTGAGAGTCAGTAGCACAGATGTTGTAAAGGTGGAGTGTCGCGGTAAGTTGGCTGTTCTGCTGTGGTTAATGTAATTTTATTCCCTTTTTAACAGAGGTCAAGACCCTAGAGGAATAACAATGAGTTCACGAAAGTACTCAAGTGGATACCAAAATCACAAACTCAATGAAAAGCGATCTGACGAAATTTCTAAATGTCAAAAACTAACAAACTATTTTGCAATGTCAAGTTTGTCAACACCTACATTCGAAACAAGCCAAGCAAACACCATTGAAGCCAGTAATAGTGCACAAACCGTGGGAGTTCTTTCCAGCAATATTCAACCCACTGTTGACGCTTTTGATACAGATGACGATCACAGTGGTCAACATGAAAGGGAAGCACGGTAGCACTGTGGATAGCACAATTGCTTCACAGCTCCAGGGTCCCAGGTTCGATTCCGGCTTGGGCTACTGTCTGTGCGGAGTCTGCACATTCTCCCCGTGTGTGCGTGGGTTTCCTCCGGGTGCTCCGGTTTCCTCCCACAGTCCAAAGATTTGCAGGTTAGGTGGATTGGCCATGATAAATTGCCCTTAGTGTCCAAAATTGCCTTTAGTGTTGGGTGGGGTTACTGGGTTATGGGGATAGGGTGGAAGTGTTGACCTTTGGTAGGGTGCTCTCTCCAAGAGCCGGTGCAGACTCGGTGGGCCGAATGGCCTCCTACTGCTCTGTAAATTAGAGACTGAGCAGAAGCATGAAACAGGAAGCAAATTCAGTGATTTCAAAGAATACAGTGACCTCGAAAACTGGCCCATAACAGTTGATAATGATTTCATACAGGATTGTTTAATGCAAGACATAGGTTTTTAAAAAAATAAAAAAACAGATGATGTAAATACCGAATCAAGCAGGGTTTACAAGGAGCAAAACAGAAGTTTCTCAAACAAATATTTAGAAAAAAGATTGAAAAATGGCCAGACTGTGATGGGATCCTGGTTAGTTTACTCAAAGAGCAAAGGCTGTATATACTGTTTTGTTTGCAAACTCTTTTCTAAATGCCAAACATCACTTACAACAGGTGGGTTTTCTGACTGGATGAATGTACTCAGAACTCTGGAGAATCATGAAGACATCATGGAACATAAGAGGGCGATGTTGTGTTGGATAACAAGAAAGTCAAATAAAAATACTATGGATCTGCAACTTGAAGAACAGATGAGAAAAACCATACAGTGCTATTTTGAAGTACTGAAAAGAGTTGTAGCTGTTATAAAGTTTTTAAGTGAAAGAGGTTTGGCATTTAGAGGTCATGAGGAGAAGTGGGGCTCACCAAATAATGGAAACTTCATGGGGGCCACTGAACTTATTGCAGAGTTCGACCCATTTTTACAAGAACATCTCGAGAAATGTAAAAATGAAAAAGTAAATGCTACTTACCTATCAAAACCCGTGTATGAAGAATTGATAGAAATCATGGGAAAACATGTGCAAGATGAAATTGTGAATCAAATCAACAACCTAGACACCAAATACTACTCTATTATTGTTGACTCTACTCCTGACCTGACACATGTTGACCAGCTGGTAATTGTGGTTCGATACTGCTATAATGGAAAACCCTGTGAGAGATTTTTAACATTTTTACCGATAGAAAACCATTCATCCACGACCTTGTTCAACAAAATACAAGTTCTGGGTGAACATAAGCTTTCACTTGAAAATATCTGTGGTCAGTCCTATGATAATGCATCTAACATGAAGGGCTCGGAGAAAGGGCTGCAAGCACTCTTTAAAAACATTAACAGGTACGCAGACTATGTACCATGTGCAGCCCATTCACTTAACCTTGTTGGAGAAAAGGCAGTATCTACTGTACCTGAAGTTGTTGACTATTTTGGCATTTTGCAGGAGCTGTATGTTTTCTTTACTGGATCTCCACGAAGATGGGGGATTTTAAACACGCAGAGCAATCTACATTTTTCTCTAAAGAGCTTTTTACATAGAACATACAGTGCAGAAGGAGGCCATTCGGCCCATCGAGTCTGCACCGACCCACATTAATCCCTCACTTCCACCCTATCCCCGCAACCCAATAACCCCTCCCAACCCTTATGGACACTACGGGCAATTTTTAGCATGGCCAATCCACCTAACCTGCACGTCTTTGGACTGTGGGAGGAAACCGGAGCACCCGGAGGAAACCCACGCAGACACGGGGAGAACGTGCAGACTCCGCACAGACAGTGACCCAGCGGGGAATCGAACCTGGGACCCTGGCGCTGTGAAGCCACAGTGCTATCCACTTGTGCTACCGTGCTGCCGTACCGTGCTAGCTTAAGTGTAACTAGATGGTCTGCACACTATGAAGCAGTCCGGGCAATTAAAAATGGATATATGGGTATTTTACAAACTCTCAAACATATTTTTGAAGACTCAGAAGAGAAGCCTGAATGTAAACGAGATGCAAAGAATTTATACCACAAGTTGGTAAAGCTGGAATATGCCATTTTAACAGTCGTTTGGGAAGAAGTGCTGGAGCGTTTCAACAAAACAAGTTAGAAACTCCAAACCTCTGGTTTTGATGTATTTGAAGGTTATCTTCTGCTATCATCTTTACTTTTGTTTGTTAAAGAACTCAGAGAAAATTCAGCCGATAGGATTGCACACTATGGGCGTCATTCTCCGACCCCCCAGCGGGTCGGAGAATGGCCGTTGGCCGCCGTGAATCCCGCCCCCGCCGGCTGCCGAAGTCTCCGGTACCGGATATTCGGCGGGGGCGGGAATCGGGCCGCGCCGGTTGGCGGGCCCCCCCCGCTGGATTCTCCAGCCCGGATGGGCCGAAATCCCGCCGATAAATTGCCTGTCCCGCCGGCGTGGATTAAACCACCTTTTGAACGGTGGGACAAGGCGGCGTGGGCGGGCTCCGGGGTCCTGGGGGGGGGCGCGGGGCGATCTGACCCCGGGGGGGTGCCTCCACGGTGGCCTGGCCCACAATCGGGGCCCACCGATCCGCGGGCGGGCCTGTGCTGTGGGGGCACTCTTTCCCTTCCGCCTCCGCAACGGTCTCCACCATGGCGGAGGCGGAAGAGACTCTCCCCACTGCAAGAGGATTGACCCATATGAGCAGATTGCGAAAAGGTTCAAGTTTCTCTCAGAATTGGTGAACAATTCTGAAATTGATGAGGACGGTATTAAACTTATATCGTATTACAAAGATGATATTGACCACAAATTAATAAACGAGTGTTATCAGTTCAAAGAATATTAGCACCTTAGGAAATCCCAGAACACAGAAGAAAACACGCCATCTAAAATGCAATGCGCAGAAGTTCTTCAGCTTATTTGTGAGCAACACCGAATTGAGGTGTTCCCCAATATTACTACTACGCTTAAGCTGTACTTGACAATGCCTATCACGAGCTGTGAAGCAGAAAGGAATTTTTCAAAGCTATCCTTTATAAAGAACAAATGTTGGTCTACCATGATTGAAGAGCGCTTAAATTCTTTATGCATATTGTCTCTAGAAAATGACATTGCAAGGAAGCTCTCATATGACAAAACTGTACATGAATATGTTGCTAGAAAAAACAGAAAAAAAGAGTATTTTGTAAAATGTGCTTCATGTAGTATGTATTCTCATAGGTGTCTAAAATAAAAGATTATATTGACTGTGGTCTTTTCTATGTTTTATTTCATCATTCTATGATGCATCATGCATGTATATAACATTTCCCTAATTTTCATCCCCCCATAATGTGAAAACAATAAGCATAGGAAATTTTTATTCACACCAGTGACTTTGTCATATGAGATAATCCAGTACAGCAATTTTAATCAAAATTTGAGATGTAGTGGTTACATTTTTAAAAACTTTGTGGTGATTTGTTGTGGAACAATCCCATTGAAGAAGATAACAGTGGTTACCCAGACCTTGTTGCTGGTTGCGAAGGGGCCCCCCTAACAGTTCCAGCTTCAGGGCCCCAAAAATGTAGGTCCGCCACTGGTCATTAGGCTAATTTAATTGAGCTTTGACAAAGGGTCATCCAGACTTGAAACGTTAGCTCCCTTTTCTCTCCACAGATGCTCTTAGACCAGCTGAAATTGTCCAGTATTTTCTGTTTTTGTTTCAGATTCCAGCATCCGCAGTAATTTGCTTTTATCTTCGAGGCTAATTTAAGTACGTCTACACTGGATTCTCCCGAGGCCTGGAACTAATGGCCTCACCTGGAAGACCTGCACATTAGCACAGTGGTTAGCAATGTTGCTTCACAGCACCAGGGTCCCAGGTTCGATTCCTGATCTGTACGGAGTCTGTACTTTTCCCCTGCGTCTGCGTGGGTTTCCTCCGGGTGCTCCGGTTTCCCCCCACATGTCCCGAAAGGATTGCTGTTAGGTAATTTGGACATTCTGAATTCTCCCTCCATGTACTCGAACAGGCACCGGAATGTGACAACTAGGGGCTTTTCACAGTAACTTCATTGCAGTGTTAATATAAGCCTACTTGTGACAATAAAGATTATTATAAATGTACACTCCAATGCAAATGCAATGCACTAAAATTAGCAGATTTGGCTAAAATGTTTTCACTATAGCTACCTGTGGATAATCAGTGATTTTTATTGACAACGATGTGCTTGCTAGTGGTAGGGGTGCTACAGCTGTCTTTGGCAACCCTGGCGGTGGGAGGGAGGGAAAACGTTGGCCAGGGTACCCACTCGAGATCATTCCCGAAACACCTCCAACTAAACCATCAATGAAAATAGTAATTGGCAAATGTCCTAACACTGATCCCTGTGGGGCACCATATCAAGTAAATTCAAATCTATTAACAACTACTTTTTACCTTCAGAGATTTAGCAAGTTCTCGAACAACCGTAGCAGATTACATTAATCCCATATGATTCGATATTGTCCATCTCTTGAGCGGCAATTTATTAACATAATTCTGAAAGTGTAGGTGGACAAAATCTTCATCTGCTAACCCGCAGAGTTCCTCGAAAAATCTACGTTAGATAAGTCCTTCTTTTCTGGAAACCATGTTTCGTGTCCCTGATGCAGCCTTTCTCTGTCTGAGTGGACATATATTACATCCTAATTATTTCCTCCTATTGCGGTTCAGTCAATGAGCCTATAATTAACAGGCCCTTCCTTACACAATTTGTTAAAGATTGGAAATACAGCATGCAGCAAACAAAGCCCTTTGAGGTATCTTTTTTTTGTTAAACTGTGAAATGGAAGCACAAGCTCGCCTCTCAGCTTCGCCCGTTGCCTGGATACCGGCCACTTCCTGTCTTTGTAAACTAACTTCCGGTTAGCAACTGGTGTTTTGGTTTCTAGGCAGCTTCTTTTCCAACCGCTTCACATCTCTCCTTGCTTCAAAGCTCCTGCGTAAGTTGCCGATTATTTTCCCTCTTAATTTAACATCCTGGATGTTTTTAACGGCGGTGTTAGCTCTCCAGCGGGGGCTCGCCTCCAATAACGGAGGCCTCAAAGCGCGCAGCAGACATCCCGCTTGCGGCTTGTGAAGGTTATCGTCGCTACAAGGAACCCGCGGCCTGGGCTGTCCGGTCGCCGTTTCTTTTTGCTAAAAGCATCCAGAGGCATCACAGGAGAGTCTGAGCCAAATCCTCAAAGCTGGAGCTCATGCCGCCTCCCTAAAAGTTTCTGAGCTCCCCTGCCGCTGGATAGCCATTTAACCAGGCTTATTGCTGATCCACAAAGGGTAACGTTTGAATTCTTAAATGTTCGTTATCCAGTCAAACTAACGATAAATATCGTCATTTTATAGTCGCCCCATTTAAGAAGGGTATTTTAAGTGAGTGTTTTCCACTGTTCACTCTTGTTAGCAAATGCGTCCGTTGTAACAAACTTGCGAAATAGGAACCATTCTGCCCATTGTGCCTGCTTCGCCATTCAATGATTGTGGTTGATCCTCTATCTCAACACCATATTCGCGTGCTCTCCTCATACCCCTTGACACCTTTAGAGTCCAGAAGTCTATCCAGTTCCTTAAACATATTCAGTGATTTGGTCTCCACAGCCTCTGTAGTAGAGAATTAATTCCACAGGTTAATCACCCTCTTTAGTGAACCAGTTTTTCCTCCTCTCAGTCCTAAATGGCCTGCCCCATTTCATGAGACATATGACCCTTTGTTCCAGAACCCCCAGCCAGAGGAAACAACATCCTTCCCATCAGTCTGTCCAGCCCTGTCAGAATTTTGCACGTTTCAAGTGACTACAGGCCCAGTCAACCGATTCTTTTCTCTGGCTGGGCCATAGAAGGCAGAGAGTAGCAATGGAGGGATGCTTTTCTAATTGGAGGGCTGTGACCAGTGGTGTTCCACAGGGATCAGTGCTGGGACCTTTGCTCTTTGTAGTATATATAAATGATTTGGAGGAAAATGTAACTGGTCTGATTAGTAAGTTTGCAGACGACACAAAGGTTGGTGGAATTGCGGATAGCGATGAGGACTGTCGGAGGATACAGCAGGATTTAGATTTTCTGGAGACTTGGGCGGAGAGATGGCAGATGGAGTTTAATCCGGACTAATGTGAGGTAATGCATTTTGGAAGGTCTAATGCAGGTAGGGATTATACAGTGAATGGTAGAACCCTCAAGAGTATTGAAAGTCAAAGAGATCTAGGAGTACAGGTCCACAGGTCATTGAAAGGGGCGACACAGGTGGAGAAGGTAGTCAAGAAGGCATACGGCATGCTTGCCTTCATTGGCAGGGGCATTGAGTATAAGAATTGGCAAGTCATGTTGCAGCTGTATAGAACCTTAGTTAGGCCACACTTGGAGTATAGTGTTCAATTCTGGTCGCCACACTACCAGAAGGATGTGGAGGCTTTAGAGAGGGTGCAGAAGAGATTTACCAGAATGTTGCCTGGTATGGAGGGCATTAGCTATGAGGAGCGGTTGAATAAACTCGGTTTGTTCTCACTGGAACGAAGGAGGTTGAGGGGTGACCTGATAGAGGTATTCAAAAATATGAGGGGCATAGACAGAGTGGATAGTCAGAGGCTTTTCTCCAGGGTAGAGGGGTCAATTTCTAGGGGGCATAGGTTTAAGGTGAGAGGGGCAAGATTTAGAGTAGATGTACGAGGCAAGTTTTTTACGCAGAGGGTAGTGGGTGCCTGGAACTCGCTACCGGAGGAGGTAGTGGAAGCAGGGACGATAGTGACATTTAAGGGGCATCTTGACAAATATACGAATAGGATGGGAATAGAAGGATACGGACCCAGGAAGTGTAGAAGATTGTAGTTTAGTCGGGCAGCATGGTTGGCACGGGCTTGGAGGGCCGAAGGGCCTGTTCCTGTGCTGTACATTTCTTTGTTCTTTGTTCTCTTATGACAATCCTGTCATACCAGAAATCAATCAGATGACCTCCATGGCAAGTATATCTTTTCTTGGATAAGGAGACTAAAACTGAGATGATTCTCCCAGGTATGGTTTTACCAGGCTCCTGTACAGCTGCAGTAAGACATCCTTGCTCCTGTGTTCAAGTCTTCTTGCTGTGGAATTCATTGCCACAGGAAGTAGTTGATGCTAAAACTTTGAATATATTCAAGAAGCGGGTGGATATAGCACTTGGGGAGAACTGGATCAAATGCTATGGGGGTGAAAGCAGGATTAGGATGAAAGGCCTCCTCCTGCTCCTGTCTTCTATGTATCTATGAAGGCCAACATGCCATTTACCTTCCTAACTGTTTAGTACTGGTGCACTAGGACAGCCAGGTCCCTTTGTACACCAATGTTTCACAATCTATTACCACTTAAATAATACCCTGCTGCTTGTTTCTTTGTCCGAAGTGGATAACTTCACATTTATCCATGTTGTACTGCATCTGCCATGTATTTGCCCTTGAAGCCTCTTGACATCCTCCTCACCACTCACATTCCCATCAACTTTCATGTCATCAGCAAACTTGGAAATATTACTTTTGGTTCCCTCAACCATTGATGAATATTGTGAATAGCTGGGGCCCAAGCACTGATCCCTGCTGGACCCAACGAGTCACTGCCTGCCACTTCAAAAAAGGTCCATTTATTCCTACTCTGTTTCCTGTCTGCTAACCAATTCTAAATCCATGCCAATATATTACCCCCAATTCCATGTGCTTTAACTTTGCACAAGAACCTCTAATGTGGGACTTTATCAAAAGCTTTCTAAAAATCCAAATACACCACATCCACTGGTTCACCGTTGACTATTTCAAGATGTTTTTATTGAAGTTTTTCATTTTGACGTGCAAACCTATTAAGTATATAATTTAATGACGCAGTTGCGTCAATCATAAAAAGTTATAAATAAATTACACCATTGTGTGAGACACATCCTAAATGTGATGCAAATTTACACTTGTGCTAAAACATACTAAAAGTATGGTCTATTTGCATCATTTTTGCTGATTACAGCACCCCAGGAAGAAGCAATAAAAGGAGATGAGATCTAGCACTGCTATTTCTCCCTTTGTATGGCAGTATTGCTGTCCTTATCTATTATACTAGTTACAAACTTCAGTGGGTTTGTCAAACACGATTTAACTTTCATAAAAAAGCCATGTTGACTTTGTCCAATCCTGTTGGTATTTTCTTCTAGCACAGCTATTTCTTCCTTTGTATGGCAGTATTGCTGTCCTTACCTATTATACTAGTTACGAACTTCGGTGGGTTTGTCAAACATGTTTAACTTTCATAAAAAATCCATGTTGACTTTGTCCAATCCTGTTGATATTTTCTCAGTGTCCTGTTATGCATCCCTTTTAATAGACTTTAGCAACTACACCGAGGGACGAGGCAAAAGTGCCTCCTCTACCCGTTACTGTTTGCTCTGGCCATAGAGCCATTGGCCATGGCGTTAAGAGCCTCTAGGAACTGGAAAGGGCTGCTTCGGGGGTGGGGTGAGGGGGGGGGGGCGTTGCGGGGTTGGAGCACCGGGTCTCGCTCTACGCAGATGACCTGCTCTTGTACATTTCCGACCCGTTGGAGGGGATGGGGGAAGTAATGCGAATCTTGGGGGAATTTGGCAATTTTTCGGGGTATAAATTGAACATGGGGAAAAGTGAGATGTTTGCGATCCAGGCAAGAGGACAGGAGAAGAGACCGGGAGAGCTGCCGCTTAGAATGGTAGGAAAGAGCTTTCGATATCTGGGAATCCAGGTGGACCGGAAATGGGAGGTACTACACAAGTTAAACCTATCCCGGTTGGTAGAACAAATGGAAGGGGACTTTAAGAGGTGGGACATGCTCCCGCTATCACTGGCGGGGAGGGTACAGACCGTGAAAATGACGGTCCGCCCCAGATTTTTGTTTGTCTTTCAGTGCCTCCCCATCTTCATTCCTAAGGCCTTTTTCAAGTGGGTGAATAAGATTATTTCGGGCTTTGTGTGGGCGAGTAAAACCCCACGAGTGAAGAAAGTGTTGCTGGAGCGCAGTCGGTGGGAGGATGGGTTGGCGCTGCCGAACTTCTGCAATTACTACAGGGTGGCTAATATAGGAAGATTAGGAAGTGGGTAGTGGGGGAGGGGGAGACATGGGAGCAGATGGAGGCGGCATCATGTTAAGACACCAGTCTGGAAGAATATATGAAAAAGGTGGAGAATAAAAAAAATTATTTAAAAAAAAAAAAAAGACACCAGTCTGGGAGCATTGGTAACGGCACCTCTGCCGTTCCCGCCGGCCCAATACTCCACAAGTCCGGTGGTAGTGGTGGCTCTGAGGATCTGGGGGCAATGGAGGAGATATAAGAGAGTGGAGGGAGCATCGATTTGGACCCCGATTTATAATAACCACAGGTTTGAACCGGGTAGGCTAGATGGTGGGCTCCGGAGTTGGCAGAGGGCAGGAATTGGAAGGATGGGGGATCTATTTATAGACTGGGGCTTTCCCAGCTTGAAAGCTTTGGAGGATAAATTTAAATTGCCAGCAGGGAACAGTTTTAGGTATTTGCAGGTGCGAAACTTCCTGAGAAAGCAGGTGCCGGCCTTTCCGCTGCTGCCATCACTGGGGATACAGTATAGAGTAGTTTCCAGTACCTGGGTGGGAGAGGGGAAGGTATCGGATATTTACCAGGAGCTTTCGGAGGCGGAGGAAACTCCGGTGGAGGAGCTTAAGGGCAAGTGGGAGGACTAGCTAGGAGGAGAGATAGAGGCGGGTCTATGGGCGGATGCCCCAAGCTGGGTTAATACCTCCTCATCATGTGCCAGGCTTAGTCTGATACAATTTAAGGTAGTCCACCGGGCACACATGACATTGGCTAGGATGAGTAAGTTTTTCGGGGTAGGGTTCAGGTGTGCGAGGTGCGCGGGAAGCCCAGCAAATCATGTCCACGTGATTTGGGCATTCACGAAGCTTAGAGGGTTTTGGCAGGATTCTGCTAAGGCAATGTCCACGGTACTAAAAACACGGGTGGTGCCGAGTGCGGAGGTAGCGATCTTTGGAGTGTCTTAAGATCCGGGAGTTCAGGGGGCGAAAGAGGCCGATGTCTTGGCCTTTGCCTCCATGGTAGCCCGGAGACAGATCTTGTTAATGTGGAGGGACTCAAAGCCCCCGAGTGTAGAGACCTGTGTTAGTGACATGGCTGGGTTTCTCAGTCTCGAGAAAATAAAGTTTGCCTTAAGAGGGTCAATGTCAGGGTTCTCCCGGAGGTGGCAGCCGTTCATCGACTTTCTTGAGGAAAATTAAAATGTCAGCAGATGCAGTATTCCAAAGCGGGGGGAGGGGGGCGGGCGGATTGTTGTTGTATGTTCGAGATGCGTGAAGATTGGACTGGGGGGGGGGGGGGGAATGTTTATTTTACCATGTTGATGTCATTGTTTATGTTACTGTTATAAAAATTTTCAAATACCTTAGTAAAATATTATTTAAGAAAAAAAGTATTTAAGTCTGATGAGACAGAGGATATTAAGCTTTTTGCCAAATGCTGTTGGGTTGAGCAGAAGCATACTGAATCTGCTCTTGAAAGGGTCCCTCTCTCCAAAGTAAAACTGTCTGATACCTTTATTTAACTTTATTTATAAGTGGCATTTGAACTGTATTAGGATTGCTTAATTGGAGTTAGTAGGTATAGATAGTTTAAGTTTTTGCTTTTGTTTAAGAATTGTTTGACTGATAATTATAAGGCCATTTCTTCAATGTTAATTTGGTTAATTCTATGTTGAAATTCAAGTTTTGTTTTAACAAAACAAAATAGACTTTAACATGTTTTTTTACTCCTGATGTTAGGCTAATTGGTCTGTAATTCCCTGTTTTCCCCCTCCCTCCTTTTTTAAATAGCAGGGTTTTGCCACCCTTCAATCTGCGGGACTGTTCCAGAATCTACAGAATTTTGGAAGATGACAACCAATGCATCCACTATTTCCATGATCACCTCCTTTTAGTACCCTGCGATATAGATTATCAGGCCCTGGGGATTTACCGGCTTTCAGTCCCATTAATTTCTCCACTATTTTTCTAATAAATACTATTTTCCTTCAATTCGTCCTTCTCAATAGACTCTTGGGTTCTTAACATTTCTGAGAAGCTATTTGAGTCTTCCTCAGTGAAGACAGAACTAAAGTAGTTGTTTCTGTCCACCCCGATAACTTGACTCCCTTGTTTTAAAAAAAAATCTTTTTATTGGCATTTTCAAAATTATATACATTGCCGTTCGTTTTCATTTATTGTACAGTCACAAAGGTTCCTTCTTAGGTTTTTGACTCCCTTGTTAACCTCTACTTCTACCTTGAGAATATAAATGGCCCTGCCTCCATCTTTCTCTGGGGAAGAGAGATCCAAAGACTCATGACCTTCTGAGAGAAAAATAATTCTCATATCCTTCTTAAATTGAGACCCCATATTTTTAAACTGTGTCCTCTAGTTCTAGTCTCCCCCACAAGGGGAAATATCACAACGCTGCCACCACCTGTAAAATATTTTAATTTGTCCTGAAATTGGCTGACATGAATCGATTGCATTCAAATTAATCACTATTTCAATTCAAACAAGAAATGACTTTTGGTGACAATTTGTAAATTACAGGAAAGTCATTAATACTATGTATGATAACAATGGTGTACTAGTATAAGGTCCTTAAACAACAAAAGAGCAGCTCATGTATGGTTTAAAATCATCACTGCATAATGTTGTTGTGAACGAACAGGAGTTGATGGATCCTGTTGGATGGTGCCCTGAGCGCGCAGTCATTTGGCAAAATATTTCGTGACAAGAAATTTCAAAGAAGCACTGAAATGGATCTCGGCTGGTGGTGAGAAGAGCTTTCCCTGTTAGATGAAGTGGCTGTAGCCGAGAAGAGATTGTTGGCCATGTCCTGTGTGTTTGCAAAGGACATCTGGAAAGAGGTGTAAAGGTTTTGTTGAGGTTCTTCATGAATTGCGCAGTAGTACAGAACTCTGCTATATGGATTCTTCTCAGGGATATACATCGAGACAAACATTAGCTGCTCCTGAAAGGTCATCAACTTAGTGAAAAACACTTATTGATCTTCTAGTGCAAGGAGCTCTGCACAACTGAGTGTTGCAGACTAGCACATTCTAAGGCCCAGGACAATGGTTGTGGGATGAACTAAAGTGTGGGGCCAACATTGCAACAAGGAAAGATCACAGTTTATGGTTGTTCAGCCATTGTGCAAATCCTAGGGCTGCATGTATCGGAGCATGTTTCTAGTATTTGCAGTCTCCATCAGACTGAGACACCCAAAGTGCCTTGTGCTGTACTTAACTATACCTTTATGAATTTTATGAATAAGGTGCATTTTTGGGTGGGAACTTGCATCAAAATATACTCTTGCACTGTGACACATGGATTTTTCATAATTTGTAATGAAATACATTAGAAAACTAAGTAACTTATCCACTTCATTTTAAATGATATGATAAAGCCTTCTACAAAGAACAAACAAAGAACAAAGAAATGTACAGCACAGGAACAGGCCCTTCGGCCCTCCAAGCCCGTGCCGACCATGCGGCCCGACTAAACTACAATCTTCTACACTTCCTGGGTCCGTATCCTTCTATTCCCATCCTATTCATATATTTGTCAAGATGCCCCTTAAATGTCCCTATCGTCCCTGCTTCCACTACCTCCTCCGGTAGCGAGTTCCAGGCACCCACTACCCTCTGCGTAAAAAAACTTGCCTCGTACATCTACTCTAAACCTTGCCCCTCTCACCTTAAACCTATGCCCCCTAGTAATTGACCCCTCTACCCTGGGGAAAAGCCTCTGACTATCCACTCTGTCTATGCCCCTCATAATTTTGTATACCTCTATCAGGTCTCCCCTCAACCTCCTTCGTTCCAGTGAGAACAAACCGAGTTTATTCAACCGCTCCTCATAGCTAATGCCCTCCATACCAGGCAACATTCTGGTAAATCTCTTCTGCACCCTCTCTAAAGCCTCCACATCCTTCTGGTAGTGTGGCGACCAGAATTGAACACTATACTCCAAGTGTGGCCTAACTAAGGTTCTATACAGCTGCAACATGACTTGCCAATTCTTATACTCAATGCCCCGGCCAATGAAGGCAAGCATGCCGTATGCCTTCTTGACTACCTTCTCCACCTGTGTTGCCCCTTTCAATGACCTGTGGACCTGTACTCCTAGATCTCTTTGACTTTCAATACTCTTGAGGGGTCTACCATTCACTGTATATTCCCTACCTGCATTAGCCCTTCCAAAATGCATTACCTCACATTTGTCCGGATTAAACTCCATCTGCCATCTCTCCGCCCAAGTCTCCAGACAATCTAAATCCTGCTGTATCCTCCGACAGTCCTCATCGCTATCCGCAATTCCACCAACCTTTGTGTCGTCTGCAAACTTACTAATCAGACCAGTTACATTTTCCTCCAAATCATTTATATATACTACAAAGAGCAAAGGTCCCAGCACTGATCCCTGTGGAACACCACTGGTCACAGCCCTCCAATTAGAAAAGCATCCCTCCATTGCTACTCTCTGCCTTCTATGGCCTAGCCAGTTCTGTATCCACCTTGCCAGCTCACCCCTGATCCCGTGTGACTTCACCCTTTGTAATAGTCTACCATGAGGGACCTTGTCAAAGGCCTTACTGAAGTCCATATAGACAACATCTACTGCCCTACCTGCATCAATCATCTTAGTGACCTCCTCGAAAAACTCTATCAAGTTAGTGAGACACGACCTCCCCTTCACAAAACCGTGCTGCCTCTCACTAATACGTCCATTTGCTTCCAAATGGGAGTAGATCCTGTCTCGAAGAATTCTCTCCAGTAATTTCCCTACCACTGAAGTAAGGCTCACCGGCCTGTAGTTCCCGGGATTATCCTTGCTACCCTTCTTAAACAGAGGAACAACATTGGCTATTCTCCAGTCCTCCGGGACATCCCCTGAAGACAGCGAGGATTCAAAGATTTCTGTCAAGGCCTCAGCAATTTCCTCTCCAGCCTCCTTCAGTATTCTGGGGTAGATCCCATCAGGCCCTGGGGACTTATCTACCTTAATATTTTTTAAGACACCCAACACCTCGTCTTTTTGGATCACAATGTGACCCAGGCTATCTACACCCCCTTCTCCAGACTCAACATCTACCAATTCCTTCTCTTTGGTGAATACTGAGGCAAAGTATTCATTTAGTAGCTCGCCCATTTCCTCTGGCTCCACACATAGATTCCCTTGCCTCTCCTTCAGTGGGCCAACCCTTTCCCTGGCTACCCTCTTGCTTTTTATGTACGTGTAAAAAGCCTTGGGATTTTCCTTAACCCTATTTGCCAATGACTTTTCGTGACCCCTTCTAGCCCTCCTGACTCCTTGCTTAAGTTCCTTCCTACTTTCCTTATATTCCACGCAGGCTTCGTCTGTTCCCAGCCTTTTAGCCCTGACAAATGCCTCCTTTTTCTTTTTGACGAGGCCTACAATACCACTCGTCATCCAAGGTTCCCGAAAATTGCCGTATTTATCTTTCTTCCTCACAGGAACATGCCGGTCCTGTATTCCTTTCAACTGCCACTTGAAAGCCTCCCACATGTCAGATGTTGATTTGCCCTCAAACGTCCGCCCCCAATCTATGTTCTTCAGTTCCCGCCTAATATTGTTATAATTAGCCTTCCCCCAATTTAGCACATTCGTCCTCGGACCACTCTTATCCTTGTCCACCAGTACTTTAAAACTTACTGAATTGTGGTCACTGTTGCCGAAATGCTCCCCTACTGAAACATCTACCACCTGGCCGGGCTCATTCCCCAATACCAGGTCCAGTACCGCCCCTTCCCTAGTTGGACTGTCTACATATTGTTTTAAGAAGCCCTCCTGGATGCTCCTTACAAACTCCGCCCCGTCTAAGCCCCTGGCACTAAGTGAGTCCCAGTCAATATTGGGGAAGTTGAAGTCTCCCATCACCACAACCCTGTTGTTTTTACTCTTTTCCAAAATCTGTCTACCTATCTTCTCCTCTATCTCCTGCTGGCTGTTGGGAGGCCTGTAGTATACCCCCAACATTGTGACTGCACCCTTCTTATTCCTGATCTCTACCCATATAGCCTCACTGCCCTCTGAGGTGTCCTCTCGCAGTACAGCTGTGATATTCTCCCGAACAAGTAGCGCAACTCCACCTCCCCTTTTACATCCCCCTCTATCCCGCCTGAAACATCTAAATCCTGGAACGTTTAGCTGCCAATCCTGCCCTTCCCTCAACCAGGTCTCTGTAATGGCAACAACATCATAGTTCCAAGTACTAATCCAAGCTCTAAGTTCATCTGCCTTACCCGTAATGCTCCTTGCATTAAAACATATGCACTTCAGGCCACCAGACCCACTGTGTTCAGCAACTTCTCCCCGTCTGCTCTGCCTCAGAGCCACACTGTCCCTATTCCCTAGTTCTCCCTCAATGCTCTCACCTTCTGACCTATTGCTCCCGTGCCCACCCCCCTGCCATACTAGTTTAAACCCTCCCGTGTGACACTAGCAAACCTCGCGGCCAGGATATTTATGCCTCTCCGGTTTAAGTACATCCCTTTTGTTTTGTTCTGTTAGTTATTTAGAAGTTTATGGCACCTTTCACTTTTTACTTTTGAGAGCTTGCATTTGACTTTCTCATTCTAACGGAGCAAAGCCCCAATTTTTCTTCATAGTTTGTTTGTGCCAAGTGAGCTAATTGGTACTGTACCCTTGCCATAGCTCTAAATATTTTCCTTTAATGGGGTGCCCAAACAATATACATTCCCCCAACTGTGGACTAATTAGTGGCTTGCGCAAATTCAATATCACTTCCTTGCTTTTATAGTGTATACAAAACCCAGAAACCTATTTCCTTTTCTAATGGCCTTTTCTGCATGCATATGTACCTTTTATTTTAAAAAAATGTATTAACACCCCCCAACCTAGGGTATATTACCTTCTATTTCTACCCCAAAGTACACTATTTTACAGCCTCTAGTATCCATTTGTTCACTAGCTAAGTTAAATCCTTTGAAATTGCTTGCATTCTTCCCCACAGTTTGTCATGCTTATGTGAAGTTTTCTAAAAAGCCATTTCTAAATTAGAAAATATAGTACCATGTGCAGATTACATGGCTTGTTTTCTTTCAGAAAATAAAACACAAAAATGAGCGAACAGATCAAGTTCATTGTAGAACAGCTCAATAAGGAACCCTTCAAGAAGACTTTCAACCTAATCACCTTTGACTCAGTTGAGCCACTGCAGTTGCTGCAGGTGCTTAATGAGGTTCTGGCAGAGATTGATCCAAAGGTAAGGTGTTGCTGGTGTATCTAATCTGAGTGTTTTAATTCTTAAATGCCTAGTTTATTTGCATGAAATTATTGTGAACATAAAATCTAGCTAGAACATTTTACATGGATGTCACATTTCAAATTGTTTCACACTCAAGGAGTCAATGAGCAAATTTTGGAAAGGTAAAGTTTGGCACAACATTGACTGTTAATTACAAAAAAAACTAAGGTATAATAAGACACGACTTGCTGAGCATAAAACCAATGAGCAATAAATAAAGGTGTCTGTGTCTGGCTTGCTGCCAGTCTCTGGATGCTCATTCACTCACCCTCACTGATAGAGTGGATGAGGGTGTCTCATGGTGTGTATGTGCGTAAGGGTGAATGAGAACCCTGATAATGGGAGGGAGCCGGACTTAAGGACACACTTTACCCCCCCCCCCCCCCACCCACCCACCCACACACACACACGCAATTGTCCCACCTCGCACCCTCTCCCCAGCCCCCCCTCATGAACTCTGCCCCCTCCCAGGGGCCCACTCCCCTCCCAGGCACCTTCCTCGCCCACCCGGACCCCTTCCTCGCCCACCCGGACCCCTTCCTCGCCCACCCGGACCCCTTCCTCGCCCACCCGGACCCCTTCCTCGCCCACCCGGACCCCTTCCTCGCCCACCCGGACCCCTTCCTCGCCCACCCGGACCCCTTCCTCGCCCACCCGGACCCCTTCCTCGCCCACCCGGACCCCTTCCTCGCCCCCCCCCCCCCGACCCCTTCCTCGCCCCCCCCCCCCCCCCGGACCCCTTCCTCGCCCCCCCCCCGGACCCCTTCCTCGCCCCCCCCCCGGACCCCTTCCTCGCCCGCCCGCCCCCCCCCCCGGACCCCTTCCTCGCCCGCCCGCCCCCCCCCCCCCGGACCCCTTCCTCGCCCGCCCGCCCCCCCCCCCCCCGGACCCCTTCCTCGCCCGCCCGCCCCCCCCCCCCCCCGGACCCCTTCCTCGCCCGCCCGCCCCCCCCCCCAGCCCCCTTCCTCGCCCGCCCCCCCCCGGACCCCTTCCTCGCCCGCCCCCTCGGAAGGGGTAAACCAGGAAACTACAGGCCAGTCAATCAAACCTCCGTGGTGGTGAATCTAATGGAAGCAATTCTGAGAGACAGAATTAATCTGCATTTGGAAATGCAGGGATAGGTGTGGGTGGTGTGATGGGGGAGAGGTGGGCCATGCCGCGAACCATGTCCACATGCTCTGGGCATGTCCAAGACTGAGGGGGTTCTGGCAGGGGTTCTTGGAAGTGATGTCTGAGGTGCTGGGTGTCCAGGTGGTTCAGAGTCCAGAGCTGGCCATATTTGGCGTCTAGGAAGACCCGGGAGTGCAGGGGGGTGGAAGAGATGCCGATGTGTTGGCCTTTGCCTCCCTGATAGCCCAGAGATGGATTTTGTTTGCCTGGAGCGACTCGAAGCTGCCAAAAGCGGGAGTGCAGGTAAGTAACCTGGCAGTGACAAGACAGAGTAGATGCAGGGAGGATGTTCCCCAGGCGGGGGGAGTCCAGAACTGGGGGTCACTGTCTAAGGATACAGAATAAACCATTTAGAACGGAGATAAACAAAAGAATTAATTACTCGGAGAATGGCTACCATGGAAAGCAGTTGAGACCAAACCATATTCAACTGCTTCATCAATGAGGTTCCCTCCTCCCACAAAATGTGCTGTTACGTAATTTGGACATTCTGAATTCTCCCTCCGTGCACCAGAACAGGTGCCGGAATATGGCAACTAGGGGCTTTTCACGGTAACTTCATTGCAGGGTACTGCCAGCCACGCTGGCACAGGCATTGATCTCCTTGATCTTGAAAAAGGACAAGGATCAATGGTGTGTAGGTTGTACCGACCTATTTCTCTCAAGTGGTGATGCTAAAATGTAAGCTAAGGTTGCAATTCATTTGGAGCCTTGCCTGCCGTGGCTGGTTTCGTAGGAGCAGATGGGTTTTGTTAAGGGCCGGCAGTTGTTGGCCAACATTAGGAGACTCTTGAATGTGGTGATATCGCCCTTCTCAGTGGCCAAGCCAGAGGTGATTATCTCGATGGACGCAGAGAAGGCGTTTGATCGGGTTGAGTGGAGGTACCTTTTTGCGATTAGGGAGCGATTGGTTTTGGGCAAAATTCATATCTTGGGTGGGCTCACTGAGTGTCCGTACCAATGCCCTAGGCTCGGATTATTTTAAATTGAACAGGGGTACGAGGCAGACATGTCCATTATCCCCGTTGCTGTTAGATTTAACAATTGAGCCACTGGCTATTGCTCTAAGATCGTCTTTACGTGTAGGAGGATAGAGCGGGGAGGGAGGGAGCATTAGGTGTCCCTGTATGCAGATGATTTGTCGTTGTACATTCTGATCGTCTCTCCAATGTGGGGGAGATAACGGAAGTTCTCAAAGTTTGGTTCCTTCTTGGGGTATAAGTTAAACCTTGGCAAAAGTGAATTTTTCATGATGTGCTCCCTGGGTAGGGGAGCTGATCAGGGAGGCTACGGCTTTGTCCAGCCAGGGCTATTTTCCGGTATTTGGGAATTTGGTTGGCTCATGATTGGGCCTCGCTCCATAAACTTAACTTGGCCAGTCTAGTTGATGCGATGAAGGCTGATTTGAAGATGTGGGATGCCCTTCTTTTGACTTTGGCGGGAAGAGTCCAGATGGTGAAGATGAATATTCTCCCAAGGTTTTTTTTCCTTGTCTTCAGTCTTTTTTTCTGAGGCTTTTTTGGTAGGATCAATAAGTTAATATCTACTTTTGTTTGGATTCGCTGGGCTTTTTTATAGAGGGATAGACAGTTGGGGGTGCTTGGCACTACCTAATCAGCTGTGTTATTACTGGGCGGCAAACATTAATAAGATACGGGGATGGTTTAAGGATCCGGACTCTCTAGGGGGTGGATGGAGGAGGCTTCTTGTATAGGATCGAACTTGAGGGCTCTTGTTGCCACTCCTGTCGCGTTCTCTCTGGTAAGATTTCTGTCGAGCCCAGCTTAGAGAAGTTCCAGCTTCTGAAAGGGAATGTATTTCAATATCTGCAGGTACGAGATTTTGTGCTAAGAGAGCTTCTTTCATTTTCCCTGGTGCCAGTGCCTTTGCTTGGATAGGGTTCTGTCCTTGGATGAGCTAGGAGAGGGGAGGATCTGACATTTATGGACAGATGTTAGCGACGAAGCAGGTTTCTTTGGAAGAAATAAAGAGGAAGTGGGAGAACGAGTTGTGGTGGTCTTTGGGGGATGGGGTGGGCATGGAGTGCAGCAGATAAGCCTGCCTCGGCCTTTACCGTTGTCAACTGTTTTCACTGGGTAGCAATCCTGAATGGGACCCTTAACTGTTATCAGCTGGTCTGACCCTCATCTGGGGCATTGTAGCCAATTGTAGAACACCTATCAAAATCAATTAACTTGCTGAGCCAGGAATGAAAATTAGGATTTTCTATCCTGTTCAGCTCAAGTTACACGTTATCTTCACTAACAGAAGGAGTAATAATTATGCTTTTCATACTATTTTTACACCATGCAGTAGTCAATAAAGAGAATTATAGAAAATCCTTAACCTCTCCCCCTTGCTTAATCTCTCCTGCCTCTCAAACAACCCCATTCTCTTTTCAATAAGATTTCAATTAAAGATGTCCCTGCATTTCAACTTTAATATGTAATAACATCAGTAATATTCTCCTCTTTGCTGGTAGCATAATATTGATATACGAGAAGAAGCACCGGATCAAACAGCAAAGAGAATGTTTAGCCTTCTGGGAATTCTGAAATACAAGCCACCAGGATGTGCTTCTGATATGTACGTAACATTTTATCTTTTACCTGGGAGATGAAGGAGATTTATTTTACCACTTTCCTCTTTAGATCTATAATTTCTCTCTGCACTGTTTCACGAGTGAGAGGTCAAACATTTTACCTCTATCATTCACCTCTGTACTGTTTAAGGCTATATATTACATAATTGTACATGTATTCAGCAATAGGAGCTAGTCATCGAGTAACATTGTAATTCATTTGGTAAAATCTGGCTGTGTAGTCAGTGTTAGAAAATGTCTTGGTAAGGAAAGAATGAAGATCTCATCAAAAATCTGGGAAAAACGTTTTCAAAACCCAGTTTGAGATATTTTATCCCCTATAGGGGCTGGTTTAGCATAATGGGCTAAACAGCTGGCTTGTAATGCAGAACAAGGCCAGCAGCGCGGGTTTAATTTCCGTACCGGCCTCCCCGAACAGGCGCCGGAATGTGTCGACTAGTGGCTTTTCACAGTAACTTCATTGACGCCTACTTGTGACAATAAGTGATTATTATTATTATTATTCATAGAATCGTAGAATTTACAGTGCATTCATATGCTCTATTCCTCATTTGTCATGTACTAGTCATTTGCCCAGCCACTGAGGAGCTGGGCAAATGACTAGCCCTTCAACTGATTACTTGAGTTGTGTAAAATAACCTCTTAGGTTATTTTGTTTTGATTCTTTTTCCTATCAATAGGGAAGTACATGAGAGTAAATTTTACGACTGATTAGGTGATACACTTCAAAAATATTAGAAACATGAAGTAATTGGACAGAAAATCACATGCAACGTGGCTGCATTTTTCAATTTATGCCAACTGTACAGGAGATACTACAAAGTCCATTGTATAATCTCCACTTGGCTCTTCCTTCTGACATCAGTGCTGGCATAAGGAATTGCAGGCGCAAGTGTTCTATCACTTTGTCCAACAAAGAAATTTTGGAAACTATGTTGAAAATGGTTCCATTTGTGTAATCGAGTTCTACATTTTTTAAATGCTAAAACAAACTTTACAAAAAAAAGAAAATTGTCATTCATTTCATAATCTGTAATGTAGTGCTTGAATTAACTGTCTACCATATTCAGTTAGTCATTGTCAATTGTTTTGCAGAAAGGTCAAGCAAACTATTGCTTTTTCCTCTAAATAAGAATAAGTATATATATAGGAAAGATTATAGTTAGATTATTCAAAGCAAATAATTAATTATTTTGAAGTGTTTTAAAAACAAAGGTAACAGTATATTATCACTTGTAAATTTGTGTAAAGACATTTAGTTTCCTCTGTTCAAGTAAACGTTGCAACATGAAACTACAAAGATAATTAAGATTGAGACTTTAATGTGTATATGATTGAGAAACTAATTTTTGGACCTTCCCTCTAGGAGTGCCTTTCGACAGGGTCTGGTCACTGGGAGTAAGCCTATAATTCATCCCATTTTGCACTGGCTTCTGCAGCGAACCAATGAGCTTAAAAAAAGAGCATACCTAGCTCGCTTTCTTGTCAAGGTGGAGATCCCTGCTGACTTTTTGCAGGACGATGTTGTGGCAGACACTTATCATCAGGTTCAGTAATTACATCTATAATTCAATTGTGAATGATTAATATTTCTTAGCATAGATATTTATTTGTCGAAGAGTAATGTTTCTTTAATTTAATATTTTAATCTGAAGCTTTTTCAGAATTTGTAAAACAGACTGAACATTTTTTTAAAATAAATTTAAAGTGCCAGTTCTTTTTTGTTCCAATTAAGGGGCACTTTAGCGTAGCCAATCCACCTACCCTGCACATCTTTGGGTTGTGGGGGTGAGACCCATGCAGATATGGGAGAATGTACAAACTCCACACAGGCAGTGACCCGGGGCTGGGATCGAACCCGGGTCCTCGGTGCCGTGAGGCAGCAGTGCTAACCACTGCACCAGCGTGCCGCCTCCAGACCAGACTGAACATTAACTGGATTTAAACAGTTTCAGATCTTGCTTAAACCTAGAAAATCCTGAAATTGGCAGAAATGTTTTTAAGAAGTGCTCTGGTTTTTGTTTTCAGTACGAAGAATTGGTGGAAGGATTCAAAACCTTGCACAGGGAATGTGAACAGTTGAAGAACTGTGGTTTTTCAACTGCAGAAATAAGAAGGGTAAGTAGTAAATAAATATCTGCAAAGGCATAAAGACTTATTTTGCAACGGTAATCTCTTACATGCAAGAGCCTTAAGTGCAATTAAATTGAGAACCTCAAATGTAAATAATGTTATTAATATTTGAAAACCAACTAAATGATTTTGACTTTACTATCTCTTTAATGAAATTACTTTGAGAGTGCTGTGACACAAATTGACACTGTAACCATCTTATTCAAGAATGTATGTCTTTTGAAGTAATTCTCTCAAGAATAACATTATTCACGTCACTCTCAATAATTCACTCTAATATTCAAAAAGGGAGTTAGCGAGAAAACGGAATTATAGACTAGTGAGCCTAACATCGGTAGTGGGGAAAATTCTTGAATCCATTATCAAGGACTTTATAGCGGAACATTTAGAAAGCAGTGGCAGGATCAGTTAGAGTCATCATGGATTTATGAAGTGGAAATCATGCTTGACAAAACTGTTGGAATTCTTTGAAAAGGTAACTAGTAGAGTTGAAAAGGGGGAGCCAGCCGATGTGGTATATTTGGACTAATTACTAAAGCTGCTATTCGACAAAAAAATGTTCAGAGGTTACGACCTGAAATTCTTGTACTCCCATCGTCGATCTACAACTCTTCTTTCCTTATCACCCTTGTCTTCTTTTCTGAGGATGGGTTATCCACTCTAAGCTCTTAACATTTTTCTCTTTCTATAGATGATGGCTGATCTGTGTTTCAAGCACTTTTCTGTTTTCTATTTTATATTGTCAGCATTCACAGTATATTTTGCTTTTACTAATCATATTATGAACATCATATTGCGCATGGAATCTTACAAGAGGAGGGAGATTTGAGAATAGAACAAATTTAAAGGCTTTGTGTCTGAGTGCATGAAGCATTCGGATCAAAATTAATGAGTTAACAACGCAATTAGAGACAAAGGTGTATGATTTTGCGACAATTACTGAGACATGGTTACAAGGAGACCAGGTCTGGAAGTTAAATATCCAATGGTGCTCAGTATTTTGGAAGGATAGAGAGATAGGAAATGGTGGTGGTGCAGTTTTGCCAATAAAGGAAGGGATCATTACTGTTGTGACAAATGATATAGGTATTGGAGGTCAAGATGTGGAATCGGCCTGGGTAGAAATAAGAAAAAAAGGAAAGAAGTCCCTGGTTGGAGTAATCTATAGATCACCAAACAGTACAAACAACAAACAAAGAACAAAGAAATGTACAGCACAGGAACAGGCCCTTCGGCCCTCCAAGCCCGTGCCGACCATGCTGCCCGACTAAACTACAATCTTCTACACTTTCTGGGTCCGTATCCCTCTATTCCCATCCTATTCATGTATTTATCAAGATGCCCCTTAAATGTCACTATCGTCCCTGCTTCCACCACCTTCTCCGGTAGCGAGTTCCAGGCACCCACTACCCTCGGTGTAAAAGGTAGTTCCACAGTTGGACACAATATGAACCAGGAAATTCTGGGGCTGTGAGAGAAAGTTGTGACAATAATCATGGCTGATTTAATATGCATATAAACTGGATTAATCAAATTGGCAAGGATAGTCTCGAGGGAGAGTTCATTGAATGTATTAGAGATTGTTTCTTGGAGTAATATGTTTTGGAGCCAACCAGGGAGCAGGCTATTCTTGATTTGGTATTGTGTAATGAGGAGCAATAAACTAATTACTTCATAGTTTTTAAACAAATTTAGAGTACCCAATTAATTTATTTCCAATTAAGGGGCAATTTTAGTGTGGCCAATCCACCTACCCTGCACATCTTTGGGTTGTGGGGATGAAACTCGCGCAAACAAGGGGATAATGTGCAAACTCCACATGGACAATGATCCAGAGCCGTGATTGAACCTTGGACCGCGGCGCCGTGAGGCAGCAGTGCTAACCACTGCGCCACCGTACTGCCCCTAATGACCTCATAGTTAAGGATCCTCTAGGGAAGAGTGATCATAGCATGATTGAATTTCAAATTCAGTTTGAGGGTGAGAAACTGGAGTCCCACACTTGCATTCTGAAGTTAAAGGTAATTAAGTAGGCAAATGGACAGATTTGGCCCTACTGGACTGGGCAGGAAGACTTAAAGGTTAGGATAGTTGACGAATAGTGGCAGTTGTTTAAGGAGATATTCAATTCCTCCCAACTAAAATATATTCCAAAGAGGAAGAAAGATTGTAAGAGGAGGAAAGCATTCATGGCTAAGCAAGGAAGTTAAAGATAACATAAAGACAGAAACTAAGGCATACCAGATTACAGTTTTCGTGAGAAAGACGGAGGTTGCGGGGTGACCTGATAGAGGTCTACAAGATTATGAGGGGCATGGATAGAGTGGATGGGCAGGCACTCTTTCCCAGGGTGGAGGGGTCAGTCACCAGGGGGCACAGATTTAAGGTCCGAGGGGCAAAGTTTAGAGGAGATGTGCGAGGCAGGTTTTTTTTATGCAGAGGGTGGTGAGTGTCTGGAAGGCTTTGCCAGGGGAGGTTGTGGAAGCAGATACGTTAATGGCGTTCAAAAGGCATCTTGACAAGCATATGGGTGTAGAGGGATACAGCACCAGCCATGCCCCAGTAATCTCTGATCGTTCCCATGGAACACCACCAGAGGTAGACTTCCAGATTGCTGATCATACTCGACCACAACAGTTGAAGTGCCCACTATTTCCAGCAGTTCCCCTGAATAAATGACCAACTGCGCGCTGGTATCCAACAGGGTCAGTGATTGAAGACCTGACCAAATGCAGTCAAACATACGCCGACTGACCGCAGACACTGCCACCTGAGTATTGAGCTCCATGTAGATGGGATGTCCATTAATTTGCAGAGAGATCTGGATGGACACTACTTTTGGAGTAGCCACACGGTTTATCTGCTGATAGGTACTGTCGTCATCTTCCACATAGTAAGACCTGTCACATAGGGTCGGTCGCACCTGGTGGGTCAGCGGGCGGTTAGATCTCACGGGGCCTCCTATTCCATGGTCCCTGCGGCCTTTGCAATTCGTGCTGGACGGCGGTTGTATTCCCGTTCCTCAAAGTCTGGAGAGAACACCCAGCAGGCGCTCCCGGCCTCTGTTACGGAGGCATGTGTTCCTCCTGTAGGCATCCCACTGCCGGGGGCCGGCCTCCTCAATTCTAGCCGAGTGTGATTGACGCTCGCCTTGGCATCCCAGACTGAATTCCTGGAACCCTGTTTGGTGTTTTATCTCGAGATGGCTAACTCCACTGCGTGTTGCAGGTCAAAGTGGGCCTCAGCTAGCCATTTCTTCTGCGTGGTAGGGCAGCACGGTGGCGCAGTGGATAGCATTGGGACTACAGGGCTGAGGACCCGGGTTCGATTCCTGGCCCCGGGTCACTGTCCGTGTGGTGTTTGCACATTCTCCCCGTGTCTGCGTGGGTTTCATCCCCACAACCCAAAGATGTGAAGGTTAGGTGGATTGGCCATGCTAAATTGCCCCTTAATTGGAAAAAAATAATAATTGGGTACTGTAAATTTATTTTTTTTTAATTAAAAAATTCTTCTGCGTGGCTGCATCGTGGAATCCACACATAAGCAGTTCCGGAGTGTCTAATTTAATGTTGCTCTAAATTTGCATGTCTCTGCCAGCTTTCGGAGGCAGGCCAGGAAGTCACTCACTGACTCGGCTTGGGGATCTACCTGTTAAGGGGAAGCTCCGCCCCCTTAAAGGGGCAGTTCATATTCTGGGGAGGTCATGGGGAAACCCTATGGTCTTGATCCCAGGGCTTCCATTGGGGTTAAAAAGATCAGTTCCAGCCACTCTAAAATGTGACATGTATAAAGGGTCAAAGGCAAAAAAATCATATGTTTTTAATAAATTTACTGGAGACATTGTTCAATTAAGCAATAAAACAATAATGTAACATGTGGCGATGTTGATGTGAATTAAAAAAATCAATCTTGACTGCTTTGCCTTTTGCTTTTCAATTTAGTTCAGGTTAGTTCTCAGGAAGGAGCAATGTCAATCATTCTACAAAAGGCAATGCTTCTTTTCATGTTTGTATCCTTGTCACCTTTTTAAAAAAATTTCAGCTGATTATGAGATCGGCCATGATCGTGCGTGTAAAATGAGCTATCTTTGGCTTCTCTTCCTGTTATTTAAATTCACTTAATTTCACCAATTCCACCAATTTTTCTGTGTCGAATTCCTCTTGCTGAGACCTCCTCTACTTCATCTGTGGCAAGGTCTTCAAATCCCTCTATCCCAACTTGTTTTGTCCACTCGACAATCTTGGTTTGTTCAGCATCCACACTAGTGAACCCTGTGAAATAATTCACAGCCTTGGGCTGAACCTTCTCCTGTAGGCGTTTATAGTTGATTCTCTAACTCATCCCATGAGTCTTTAAGGGGCTGGTTTAGCTCAATGGGGTAGACAGCTGGTTTGTGATGCAGAGCAAGGCCAGCAGCGCGGGTTCAATTCCTGCACCAGCTGAGAATTCTGAATTCTCCCTCTGTGTACCCGAACAGGCGCAGGAATGTGGCGACTAGGGGATTTTCACAGTAACTTCATTGCAGTGTTAATGTAAGCCTAGTTGTGACAATAAAGGTTATTTATTTTTTATTTAATTATCCATATTGCTGTAAAGATGTTCAATTTCTTCCAGTAATTGAGACTGTGGTCAAACAGTTTCCTTCCACAAGGTTGAGAATGTGGTTGAAACTCGTAGATGCCTAATAAGATTTAAAGGATGCAATGACCTCTGGTCCATTGGCTGGATAGGGTGACATTGTATCTGGGGTAAAAACAAAATGTCAGTTTATGGATGGTTGTTCACAAGAATGTGGATGCCCAGGTGCGTCATCAAGGAGAAGTAGGACCTTAGAGGTCAAGTTATTTTCCATGTAGATGGTCAATTTATTTTCCCTCCAGTAAGCCCTGACCTCATGGAGAAAGCAATTCTCAAACCAGTCCTCAAATACTGCTGCTGTAACACAGGCGTTATTGTTAGACTTCCAAAAATCTGGTAAATGTGATGTATTTTTCCCTTAAAAGGCTCAAAGGTTTTCTGACTTATAAACGAACATCAGTTTACATTTAAAACCAGCCCGTAGTAAGAGCTTTAGCCTGTCCTTTGCAGCTTTAAAACCAGGTCCTGTCCTTTCAACCAGAGACCTCCTCTGTTTTTGAGGCTCTATTTCACATGTCTAGTAACTTCTCAATTTCTGCCAAATATGAATCTCTCTTACTCACAAAAGTTTTTAAAAAATATATTTTTATCGGCATTTTTGATTTTATATACAGTTGCATTTCCTGTTCGTTATTGTACATTTACATTTTGTCACCATCTGTCCCGGTGCGCTGGCGGCACGGTAGCACAGTGGTTAGCTGTGCTTCACAGCGCCAAGGTCCCAGGTATGATTCTCGGCTTGGGTCACTGTCTGTGTAGAGTTTGCATATTCTCCCCGTGTCTGCATGATTTTCCTCCGGTTTCCTCCCACAAGTCCCGAAAGATGTTAGGTAATTTGGACATTCTGAATTCTCCCTCCGTGTACCTGAACAGGCACCGGAATGTGGCGACCAGGAGCTTTTCACAGTAACTTAATTGCAGTGATAACGTAAGTCTACTTATGACAATAAAGATTATTCTTATTATTTCACTCCCAGCCCCTCCTAGATTGAGATACATGTGTCCAAAAATGCCACCGAATTTGGAGAGTAGGCATTCTTGGACATGCGCATCTCCATCAAGGGCATTCACCTCAGCACTTTGCTTTACCGCGAGCCCCAGATAACCTCACAATACTCCACTTCTCCAGCTTCCACCCTAAACAATTTAAAGAAGCCATCCCCCATGGACAAGCCCTCCGTATACACAGGATCTGCTCAGATGAGGAGGAACGTAACAGACATCTACAGACACTGAAGGACACCCTCGTATGGCACTTCGACTCATCGATCAATAGTTCCAATGCGCCACTGCAAAAAACTGCTTCGACCTCCTCGGAAGACAAACACGAGACACAACCGACAGAGTACTCTTCACCATTCAGTACTTCCCCGGAGCGGAGAAACTACGACATCTTTGCCGCCTTCAACACGTCATCGATGAAGATGAACATCTTGTCAAGACCATCCCCACTACTTGCCTTCAAATAACCACGCAACCTCAAACAGACCATTGTTTGCACCAAATTACCCAGCCCTCAGGAGAACAGCGACCACAACACCACACGACCCTGCCATGGCAACCTCTGCACAATGTGCCAGATCATCGACATGGGTACCACCATTACATGTGAGAACACCACCTACCAGGTATGCGGTACATACTCGTGCGACTCGGCCAACGTTGCCTACCTCATACGCTGCAGGAAAGGATGTCCCGAGGCGTGGTACATTGGCGGACTATGCAGACGCTGCAACAATGGATGAACAGACGTCGCGCGACAATCGCCAGGCAGGAATGTTCCCTTCCAGTTGGGGAACACTTCAGCAGTCAAGGGCATTCAGCCTCTGATCTTCGGGTAAGAGTTTTCCAAGGCGGCCTTCGGGGTACATGGCCATGCAGAATCGCCGAGCAGAAACTGTTAGCCAAGTTCCGCGCGCATGAGTACGGCCTCAACCTGGGCCTTGGATTCATGTCGCATTACATTCACCCCCCCCCAACCATCTGGACTGAGCTTGCGAAATCCTACCAACTGTACAGGCTTGAGACAATTTATACATCCTTAACCTGTGATTACCCCTCAAGTCTCACCGTCTGGACCTGTAAAGACTTAATTACCTGCAAAGACTTGCATTCAAAGTATCATCTTGCATCTTTGACTTTGTCTATATATGGGTTTGTGGAACCCACCTCTTCACTCACCTGATGAAGGAGCTGTGCTCCGAAAGCTTGTGATTCAAAACAAATCTGTTGGACTTTAACCTGGTGTTGTAAGATTTCTTACTGTGCCCACCCCCGTCCAAGCTGGCATCTCTACATCTTGTGTATTCCTGTCTGTCCTCTTCTAATTTTTTATTTTCTTCCTTTCTAGTTGTTGTTGGCCTCGAACAGGTCTTTGAACAGGCTGACAAATTGCCCCCATGCTTTGAGGCAGCTTTCCTCCGACCCTCGGATGGTGTATTTGATCTTCTCCGAGAGGAGAAATTCCACCTGGTCTGCCAGCCAGTCTGCAGCTGTGGGTGATGCTATTGATCGCCAGCCAAGCAGGATTCTCCAGCGTGCAATTAAGAAAGCGAAAGCTAGGGCATCGGCCCATTTCCCCATGTGTAGCTCTGGCTGCTCTGATACCTTGAAGATTGCCATTTCTGGGCACGGCTCCACCTTCACCCCACAACCTTGGACATTGCCTTGGAAAAGGCTGTTCAGAACCCGACGAGCTTGGGGCAGCCCCAAAACATGTAGGTGTGGTTGGTCGGGCTCCTCTGGCACTGTTCACATTTGTCCACCACCTCCGGGAAGAATCCGTTCATTCGGGTTCTGGTTAAGTGTGCTCTGTGCACCACTTTCAACTGCATGAGGCTGAGCTTTGCACAGGAGTAGGTAGAGTTGACCCTGCTCAGTGCTTCACTCCAGAGTCCCCAACCCACTTCTGTCCCCCGCTCGTCCCCCCATTTCCGTCTGGTCTCGTCTACTGCTATTTGGGCCCTGTCCAGTAGTTGTCCATAAATCTTCCCACAGTTTCCCCCTTATTTACTGTCCGTATTCATCAGGTCCTCTTATAGTGTGGTCTTCGGGGCCCTGGAATATCCTACCACGAGGGGCTGTTTAGCACAGGGCTAAATCGCTGGCTTTGAAAGCAGACCAAGGCAGGCCAGCAGCACGGTTCAATTCCCATAACAGCCTCCCCGAACAGGCGCTGGAATGTGGCGACTAGGGGCTTTTCACAGTAACTTCATTGAAACCTACTTGTGACAATAAGCGATTTTCATTTCATTTTCATTTTCATTCATTTCATTTTCATACTGTCTCTTTGCAGAGAAAGTGTTTTATTTGTAGGTGCCTCATTTCTTGTCCTGTTGGTAGTTCCAATTCCTCCGTCAGTTTCTTTAGTGTTGTTATTCTGTTTGCTATATAGAAGTCCCTGACTGTCAGTGTTCCCCTGTACTGTCTCCATTTCTTAAAGGTGGTGTCTAGCATGGCTGGTGGGAACGTGTGGTTTCTGCAGATGGGGTACACCTCGGTTAGTCCTAAAAATGTTGCCTCATTTGGTTCCACCTTTTCAGTGTGGCAACTACCAATGGGCTGGAAGTGTATTTTGTCGGTAGAGGTGGGTGTGCTGCTGTGGCTAGGGCCCGGAGGGTACGCACCCTGCAGGAGGCCTCCTCCATGCGCACCCGTTACGAATTGGGTTTGTGCACCCATCCCCTCACTCTTTCTGCCGTAGCTGCCCAGTGGTAGTATTGCAGGTTTGGTAATGCCAGGCCATTCTTAATTCTTCCCCCTCCCCCCGAGGAAGGCCTTTGGGATGAAGATCGGTATGGAAGAGAAACCTCGGCAGTACGTTCATTTTGATCGTCTGCACTCTCCCCGCCAGGGAGAGTGGGAGTGCAGCTCTTTCAGGATCTGCATTATTGTTTTCAGTCCTTCCTGTGGTTTTGAGACGTATAGGAGCAGATCACCCGTATGGAGTGAGATTCTGTGCTCTGTCTCTTTTTTAAAAAATAAATGTTTTATTAAAATTTTTCCAATGAGCGTTTTTACATAACAAAAATAGAAATACAGATAGTAATAAAAAATAACAATAAACATATCCCAAAGCTTACAGTGAAACTACTTGCCCAACAGATTTTCTCCCCCCCCCAAAAAAAAAGGATGCTGCTGCTGCTGACACTTACTGCTCCCCTAGAAAGTCAAGGAAAGGTTGCCACCGCCGGGAGAACCCCATCAAGGACCCTCTCAAGGTGGACTTTATTCGCTCCAGGCTGAGGAACCCTGCCATATCGCTAACCCAGGTCTCCACACCCAGGGGGTTTGAGTCCCTCCACATTAGCAAGATCCGTCTCCGGGCTACCAGGGAGGCAAAGGCCTCTTTCGCTTCCTGCACTCCCGGATCCTCCGACACCCCAAATATTGTTATTGTTGGACTCTCCTTCACCCGAGTGTCCAAAATCCTAGACATCACCCTCGCAAACCCCTGCCAGAATTCTTTAAGCGTCGGGCATGCCCAAAACATATGGGCATGGTTTGCCGGACTCCCTGCCCATCTCGGGCACCTGTCCTCCACCCCAAAAAACTTACTCATTCTTGCCAGCGTTATATGCGCCCGATGCACCACCTTAAACTGAATAAACTGAGCCTGGCACATGATGAGGAGGTGTTCACCCTATCCAGGGCGTCGGCCCACAGGCCCTTATCCAGCTCCTCCTCCCACTTGCCCCTCAACTCCTCCACTGAGGCTTCCTCCATCTCCTGCAGCTCCTGATACATGTCTGACACCTTCCCCTCCCCTACCCAGATGCCAGACACCACCCTGTCCTGTATCCTACGCGGGGGCAGCAGCGGAAATGTCCCCACCTGTTTTCTAAGAAAGTTCCGAACCTGGAGGCACCTGAACGCATTCCCCGGGGGCAGGCCGAACTTCTGCTCTAGCGCCTGCATGCTAGGGAAAGTCCGGTCTATAAACACGTCCCCCAGCCTCCTAATACCTGCCCTATACCAGCCTTGGTATCCCCCATCCAACCTACCCGGAGCAAATCTGTGGTTGTTCCGTATCGGGGTCAACACCGAGGCCCCCTCCTCTCCCCTGTGCCTCCTTCACTGTCCCCAGATCCTCAGTGGCGCCGTCACCACCGGACTAGTGGTGTATCGCGCCGGCGAGAACGGCAGCGGAGCCGTAACAAGTGCCCCTAGACTGGTGCCTCTACACGACGCCGCCTCCAACCACCCCCACGCCGCCCTCCTCCATCATCCATTTCCTGATCATGGCCACATTGGCCGCCCAGTAATAACTGCAGAAGTTCGGCAGAGCCCCAAGAATACCCTTTTGACTCGCGGGGTTTTATTCGCCCACACAAATCCCATCACAATCCTATTTACCCATTTAAAGAAGGACTTGGGGATGAAAATGGGGAGGCACTGAAATACGAAGAGGAACCTGGGGAGAACCGTCATCTTCACAGTCTGCACCCTGTCCCGCCAAGGAAAGCGGGATCTTATCACCTTTTAAACTCTCCCTCCATCTGCTCCACTAGCCGGGTTAAGTTGAGCCTGTGCAGGGCATCCCAGTTCCTGGCCACTTGTATCCCCAAGTACCAAAAGCTCCTCTCCACTATCCTGAGCGGGAGCTCCCTCAGTCTCTCCTCCTGGCCCTACTGTGGACCACGAGCAGCTCACTCTTCTCCACGTTCAACTTGTACCCCAAGAACCTCCCGAAGTCCCCCAGGATCCGCATGACCTCCTACATCCCCTCTAGCGGGTCCGAAATATACAACAGCAGGTAAGCCCTGTAGAGGGAGACCCGGTGCTCCTCCCCTCGGCGTACCAGTCCCCTCCAATCCCCCAAAGTCCTGAACGCAATGGCCAATGGCGCAATTGCCAGGGCAAACAGCAACGGGGACAGGGGACACCCCTGTCTCGTCCCCCGATGCAGCCTGAAATATTCCGACCTTAGCCGGTTTGTGGGGACACTCGCTACAGGGGCCCGATACAGCAGCTTGACCCACCCTATAAATCCCTCCCCAAATCCAAACCTGCCTAGCGCCTCCCACAGATACTCCCACTCCACCCTGTCAAAGGCCTTCTCCGCGTCCATCGCAGCCACCACCTCCACCTCCGAGGGCATCATAATAATAATCAGGAGCCTCCTCACATTCGCGTTCAGCTGCCTGCCCTTAAAAAAAACCCGTCTGCTCCTCCCAATCACTCCCGGGACACAGTCCTCTATTCTGGCAGCCAGAAGTTTTGCCAACAGCTTGGCATCCACGTTCAGGAGCGATATCGGCCTGTAGGATCCACACTGAAGCGGATCCTTCTCCTTCTTCAGGATAAGCGAGATCAATGCCTGCAACATTGTCGGAGGGAGGATCCCTTTCTCCTTTGCCTCATTGAAGGTTCTCATCAGGAGCGGGCTCAACAGCTCCGAGAACTTCTTATAAAATTCTACGGGGAAACCGTCTGGGCCTGGGGCCTTGCCCGTCTGCATGCCTGCCAGCCCCCTGCCTACCTCCTCCAACCCAATCGGGGCCCCCAGTCCCTGCACCCGCTCTGCTTCCCCCTTGGGAACCTCAACCGGTCCATGAACCGCCTCATCCCTTCCCCCTCCCCAGGGGGTTCCGACTCTATAACCTTCCGTAGAACTCCCTGAAGACTTCATTGACCCTCTCTGGGCTCAGCACCATGTTGCCTTCCCTATCCCGCACTCCCCCAATCTCTCTGGCTGCCTCCCTCCTGCGCAGCTGGTGCGCCATCTCCCTATTTTGGCCAACCGTGTGCCCTCTCCTCCCTCCACCAGCTCTCCCCCTGGCGGCCCCCTCGCCCGACTCTCCATCCATACCCCTCACCTGCCTCCCCTTCAGTCAGCAAAGCCCCCCCCCCCCCCCCGGGCCAAGCATCTGCTTAGCTCTGGTTTCCCCCCATTGTGCTTCCGTGAGTCAGCTCACCCATGCTGACCCCGGCCGCTCCCGCCTCTATATACCAACCCTTAGCTTGTTGCCTCCTTCGGGCCCCCCCCTCCCCTGCAGGGTAGAGGGGCAAGCGCCACCTGGGACCTCCCCGTGCGCCGGACAGCCCGTCCCGGGCGTTTCCCACCCCCTAGCACCGAACACTTGGAAAACAAGATACTTGGAAAACAAGCAAAACAAAAACAAAACCCCCAACCAAACTAGGGCAGACATGCTCATAAACTTATGCTTTAGTCGCCGTCCTCCCCTTGGTCCCTCCCTACCCGCACGTTTCACCCCCATACAACAGTCCCTTAGTTCAGGTCCAGCTTCTGCCTGATGAACGACCATGCCTCGTCCGGGGTATCAAAATAGTGGTGCTTTCCTGGTATGTTACCCACAGTCTTGCCGGGTGCAGGAGCCCAAACTTCACCCCTTTACCGTGGAGGACTGCCTTCGCCCGGTTAAAACCTGCATGCCTCCTCGCCAGCTCAGCTCCCAGGTTCTGGTAAATTCGGATCTCTCCATTCTCCCACTTACTGCTCCGCTCTTTCTTCGCCCACCGCAGGACTCGCTCCCGGTCTGCCAAGCGCTGAAACCGTATCACCATCGCCCTCGGTGGCTGGTTTACCCTCGGCTTTCTGGCGAGAACCATGTGCGCCCCATCCAGCTCCAAGGGCCGCGGGAAGGCACCCGCGCTCATCAGCGTCCCCAACATTGTGGCCACGTACGTGCTCACGTCCGCCCCCTCCGCTCCTTCAGGAAGGCCCAGGATCCGCAGATTGTGGCTCCGAGATCTGCACTCCAGGTCATCCAGCCTCTCCTGCCATCTCTTATGGAGCGCCTCGTGTGCCTCCACTTTCACCGCCAGGCCCCGGATCTCGTCCTCGTTCTCCGCCACCTTCCTCCTCACCTCCTTGATCTCCTTCTCCTGAATTCACCACAATTCTCTCCATAGAGGCCAGCATCTCCGTTTTCAGCTCCATGAAGCAGTTTTTAAGGAGCTCCTGCTGGTCTCTGGCCCACTGGGCCCACACCTCCCGATCCTCTCCAGCCTCCATTTTGTCCTCCCGGATCTTCTCGACCCTCTTCCCCGGGGTCGCGAATCTGCCGGCTCCGCTCCTGGTCCTCCATGCACCAGCAGGGGGGGGGGGGGGGGGGGCTCTCCCACGTCTGTTCCCACACCGGTCCCTCCTGTTAACTGCCGCCGCCGCTCCTTTTAGCGGCCCAAAACACCGATCCCGGCGGGAGCTGCCGTTCGCGTGACCCAGCAGGTCATGGCCGCTACCGGAAGTCCTCTCTGTCTCTTTTGATGCTCTTTCAGCTTTTTGCGTCCCGCAGACCTATCGGCAGGGGTTTGATTGCCAGGGCGAACAGGAGCGGGGACAGTGGGCATCCCTGCCTTGTGCCTCTATGCAGCTGGAAGTATTCAGAGCTGGTGGTGGTGGTTCGAACGCTCGCCTTTTTCTGGCAGAAGGCCTTGTCAGCTAGAGGTCCATGTTCGGCCTCCATGTGGGGCACTGGGCACGGCGGGTCTCCAACCTCACATCCACATTGTGCGGAGCGCCATTGGAGATGATGACTGCAGAGTATTCCGCTCCTACAATTCCTGGAAGCACCGATTTCCCCACTGCAAAGAAGTCAATACGGGTGCATATTTTATGTACTGGCGAAAAGAACGAGAATTCATTCTCTCCCAGCTGCAGGAACCTCCATGGGTCCACCACCCCCCATCTGTTCCATAAATGTTTCCAGTTCCCTAGCCATGCCTGCTGGTCTCTGTAAATCTCGTCCTCTTGCTAATCAGTGTGGCTACTCCCCTAGCCCTCGTCCCGTAGCATGCATGGTACGTCAGTCCCACCCAGCCCTTTCTTAGCAGTAATCAGTCCTTCTCCCTCCGGCTTCTCAAGTGGGCGAAGACTCTGGATCTTTTCACCGGGCCGCTAAGTCCCTTTATGTTCCAGGTGACTATCCTGATGGGGGGGTTTCTGAACCCCTTTCCTGCTGGATCAACCATACTTACCTGTTGGATGGGCCCTGCAGTCCGGGGTTTCCCTTGTTAGGTGTCCGTCCAAAATGGCCGCGGTCACGTTCTCACCATGAGGCCAGGCCCCTGTGCTCAGATTCTCCCTCTTCCCTGAGAGGTACTCCTCGGTCCTCCTTACTACCGTTATTCCCGTGCTAGCCCTACCTGCTAGTACGGTGGCTCCCCTCCCTGGGCTGGTTTGCCCCTTTATCTGTGTTTTCTGCCTGCCTTCATTCCCTTCACCGCCCCCTCACCTGCTTTCCCTGTCACTGCTCCCTTCTCACTGTATGCCAACTCTTAGCTCAAAAAGAGGCAGTACAGTCCCGGGCAAACACAGTCTACACAGTAGTCTCTAGTCTCCGCTTTTCCTTCCTATTGCAGTCTTTTCGGGGGTGTCTTCACCGCTGCCGATTTGGTCTCTCTCCAAGTCATTGGCTCTCACTAATTCATTAGCCTCAGCCAGGGTGCTAAAGTAGTGTTCGTTCCCCTGGTGTGTACCTAGAGTCTGGCCGGGAACAACATGCTGAACTTCAGCCCACTTTTATAGAGTGTTGATTTTGCTCTATTGAATTTCACACTTTTTTTTTTTTTGCGAGGTCTGCCCCAGTGTGTTGGTAGACCCGGATTCTGTGCCCTTCCCACGAGCGCAATTTCTTCTGTCGGGCCCACTTCAGGATCTTTTCCTGATCCTGGTACCGGTGCAGCTTAGCGATGATTGTTCTCCTGCTTTGGGTTTCGGCCGAGCGACCTGTGTGCCCTGTAGAGTTCTGGAGGGATTGGGGAAGCTGTCTCTCCCGACTAAATTGCCCAGCATTTCGGCGATTATAGTCTGTTGGGTTACTGCCCTTGATGCCCTCTGGCAAACCCGCAATCCAAATATTTTGTCGCTGAGACCTGTTCATACTCCCAAAAGTTAACCTGGGACCCCTACCAGGGACATGAACACACCCTTATTTTATCTTCAGACTGCCTAATGTACCTCATTGTAGATTTATTGATACTGTATTCCCTGGCTAGCATGGTAGCACTAGCATTATTTTTCAGTCTGATATTCTCACTTTTTGGGCAAGTGCCATCAATTATTTTACTTCTTGGTTGTTACTCATCTCTTTTTAAATGTACAGGCTTAATTAAAGATACAGGCTTAAAAATTGCCCAGATACTGCACTGATCAGGAATTAAATTGCAGCAACACATGCAAATAATGGCAGACAATACACGCGCAGTGCACGCTTTCGACTGCAGAAAATACATCATGGACACCATCCATTTTTAAACTTAATTTTAGGTGTTTTTTTCTTTTTTTCCAGCATTTTCTAAAGTGGCTTCTATTTTTTATTTTTAAAACTGTGAATAAGTGAACATTTGGACTGGCAATGGGCAATCTGATGGATAAATACTTGAGCGCAGTTAAGCTTATTCATGAAAGAAGAAATCGCGAATAGCAGGACTTTACTGCATGTCTTTGTTATTAAAATCATTTATTAGCTGCAAATAACAGAAATATATATTCTCAGAATTTTATTAAAATGTCACATTATGCAGAATATAGTACCCGACTTATATATATGTAGATATTAATAGATAGAGGTTTTGTTTGGAAATTAATATGTTTAAAACCTCAAATGTGTTAAAACGCTTCCAGTATATCGGTAATGCATGGCATAATTTTTGTTTTGGACGTAGGATATAAATGCTATGGAGGAAGAGAAGGATCAACTCATTAAGCGTGTGGAACGTCTAAAGAAAAGGGTATGATTCAGTTATCTTGTAAGGATATTGTTTCTTTGGCCACAGTTTGACACATGTCATATGGAAAAACATAATCTGGATTGAAGCAGCATGTTGCCTGCTTAAGGAAGGCATTGAATGACACATTTGAGTAAACTGAGACATGCTGGGAGAGTTGCCAATCTCTACAAGGAGTTGCACACTAGATGCAGACATGTTGATTTAATTGGTGTGAATTCCATGTTGTCATCTGCAGCTACTTATTGAGGGTAGAAGGAAATCACCTGTGAAATATGAACTTGGTCATATTTTCTTAAGATGCTAATAGTAAAAGCAATGTTTACATGTTTCTCCTAGGTGGACACAGTATCAAATCATCAGCGAATGTTAGAGATGGCAAGGCAGCTTCGCGTGGAGAAAGAGAGGGAAGAATCTTTAATGCAGCAAAAGCAGGAACAGAAAAATCAGGTAATTTGTAAAGCATATAGTGTATAAGCTCTATATGGAAATATGTACTTGACCTGATCTGGTTTCATATAGCACTACATTTAATGTTCTAAAGATGCTATACCCTGTATAAGTAAATGTCCCACTGTAATTAGCAGAGGAGCAGAAGTACGGAGCAGTAGTAGCGAGGTTTTGAGGGTCGGCTGAGTTTAAGTGCAAGATTAAAACAGCTGCAGATGAGAGTGCAAGTATGCGGGTTGTACAGAATGCCATAATTACAGCGGAAAGTACATGGCAGTGTATTATGCTTTTGTGAGGCAGGAGAAGTAAAAAAAGCTGCGGAGGGATCGTTAAACAAGGATTTTGAATTTAATGGATTGGTTGATAGGGCGTCAATGGAGGTTTTGTCCCAGATTTTGTAGGGGCCTTTGATGGCGAACTGTCAATGTTTGTTGTCATTACCCTGCTGAAACTAACCTCAACATCAGGATTTAGTGCATTGACAGATTAACATGAAAATCCTGAAGTCTGTTACTCACTGGTGTGTGACAGACCCTGATAACAAAGGTCTATCCCTGAGCCAGCAAATCGTTGAAATCATTTGGTGTAGCAGAAAGTTCCCTTTTCTGCTGTGACATCACTGTTAGAAACCTCGTAAATGATAACATCTTGAACAATCAGGTGTACCTGTTTTTTTTATAACGGTGAGAAGAGTAATAACTAATGCTGAATAACAGGTCTGGTCCTTAATTTTTTTATGTTTGTGGAATATTAATAAATAATTCCATTATAATTACTAGGTTTTTTTAGCTGTATTGTTTTATTTGTAATTTTCCATGATATTTCAGCTTCTACCTTCACCTGATATGCATTGTCATGAGAATGTCGCTTTAAGAAATGTTTGGCTGCTCATGTTACTGCAGTGATGTCAGAGTGTGGATGGAGCTGAGACCTGGCTCTGTTTTTTAGTTTCACTTTGAGAAAAGCTTGGGTGTGTCTGTGTATTTTTGGTTTTCGTTTTCAGTGTTGGAACTGAAACCAGACAAAGCAGCTGTACTGCTATTCCCTCTGCCATGAAAAGACTGTCTCTTGATCATTTGGCGAATTCAGAATTATAAATCTTCAGAGTAGTGACTTTAACCTGATGTGCATCTGTTAAAGGTTTTTTTTGTAAGTCTTCTGGATGTATGGACAGCGTATGCATTGAAATGAAATGAAAATCGCTTATTGTCACAAGTAGGCTTCAAATGAAGCGACTTTGAAAAGCCCCTAGTCGCCACATTCCGGCGCCTGTTCGGGGAGGCTGGTATGGGAATTGAACCGTGCTGCTGGCATTACTTAGTGTTGTATTCTTTGGGGGTTGTTTTTGAATTAATGATTGCTAAGATGTTCACTGTTTGTTTTAAAAAGGTTAACTTGAGTTAATAGAGTAAACATTGCTATGCTTTGAAAAATACCTTTCCATTTCTGCTGTACCACACCTGTAGAGTGGGCCGTGTGCTCTCCATACCACAATCTAGTAAAAGTTGTGGGTCAGGTGAACTCCATGATACACTTTGGGGTTCTCCTAAACCCTGGCCCATAACAAATTGGGGGCTCGAGGGGGATAAAAGTCTATCTATTGGATTGTCTTAGTGAACTTAAAGACAGTGAGGAGTGAACATATTGTGGTTGCTTTTCAGGTGTGGTATTTCAGTTTAAGTAGGGAGTGTGTTGTGGACATGGCTCTTTCAGAGGCTCTGAAGGTTTTGGGGGTGGAGACGGTCACATGCAGTACCTTACGGACAGAGACTAAAAGCAGACTGTTAGATTTGGCAAAAACATTGCAGTTAACATTACCTGACAAAATGCGAAAAGATGAGGTCATTATGGCGGTGGCTAAGCATTTAAACTTGCCTGAGATCCAGTTTGACTTATTGGAAATGGCAAAAATTCAGTTACAAATTAAACAAATGGAACATGTGAAAGAATTAAAGCAGCTTGAATACGAAAGAGAGAGAGGAAAAATAAAGTGAGAGAGGAAAAAGAGAGAGAAGAAAGGAAAACAGAAAGAATAGCCCCAGCAGAACAAAAAGAAAGAGAAAGGGAGATACAGATCAGGGAAAAAGATAAAGAGAGAGAGTTTGAACTTCAGAAAATGGCCATGAAACGTGACAGTCAGTTAAAATTGGCAGACATAAAGGGTAACGTACAGTTGGTTGATAGTGATGAGGATAGTGAGAAAGAGCGTCATAGTCGAAGGCTCAATGGGGATCTATTTAAATATGTCCAAGCATTGCCAAGGTTTGACAAGAAGGAGGTAGAAGCCTTTTTCAGTTCATTTGAGAAGGTGGCTAAACAAATGAAATGGCCACAGGACATGTGGGTATTATTGATTCAAACGAAGCTGGTAGGTAGGCCTAGTTTGCATCACTACCGGAGGAGGTATCTGGGTCGTATGAGGAGGTGAAAAAAATCCATCTTAGGTGCATATGAACTAGTGCCTGAAGCTTACAGACCAAGGTTTAGAAATTTAAGGAAAGAATTTGGTCAAACATACATGGAGTTTGAAAGGCTCAAACAGAGTAATTTTGATAGGTGGATAAGGGCTTTGAAAATAAACCAAACGTATGAAGCTCTCAGAGAAATTATACTTTTGGAGGAGTTTAAAAGTTCAATTCCTGATGTAGTGAGAACTCATGTGGAAGAGCAGAGGGTTAAAACTGCGAGATTAGCAGCAGAAATGGCAGATGATTATGAATTAGTTCATAAATCAAAGCTTGGTTTCCGACATCAGTTTCAGGCTGTGAGGGATAGAAACTGGGGACATGAGAAATACTCAAGTGCTAAAGGTAAAGGTGATCTGATGGGAGATAATAAGGAGAGTACCTCAGAGTAAAAAAGAAATCCAGGCGGGTGGAAGAGAAATGAAAAATTTCAAATGTTTTCACTGTAATAAACTAGGCCATGTATAGTCACAATGTTGGTGGTTGAAGAAAAACACTGGGAAGGCTGATGTGGTAAAGCAGGATAAGACAGTGGGGTTTGTTGAAGTGATAAAGGAAAGCCCAAGTGAAGCGAAGGAGGTGCAAAAGATTGTACAGCCTGATCAATAGGTGATTGATAAGAAGGTGCCAGATCTCTTTAAAGAATTTACTTGTGTGGGTAAAGTTTACTCATGTGTATCAGGAGGAGTAGGTAAAGAAGTCACAATTTGAAGAGATACGGGAGCTAGTCAATCTTTAATGGTAAGAGATGAGGCGTTATGTAGTTTGGGAAGAATGTTGCCAGAAAAGGTGGTAATATGTGGAATTCCAGATGAGAGGAGTAGCGTTCCATTATATAAGGTAAGGTTGGAAAGTCCGGTGAAGAGGTAGTAGGAGTAATAGGGAAACTATCTTGTCCAGGAATACAGTTTATCTTGGGTAATGATATAGCTGGATCGCAGGTGGGAGTGATGCCTACTGTGGTTGATAAGCCAGTGGAAAATCAGACAACTGAAGTGTTGAAGGACGAATATCCAAAGATGAAGTTAGAGTGCACTTATCAGAAACGATTTTTGATCAAATGGTTAATAAAGAACAAGAACAGGTGGAGGATGAGGCGGATATTTTTAGTTCAGGAAAATTCGTGGAATTACAACAAAAAGATATAGAAATATAACGGATGTATCAGAAAGCATACACGGAAGAGGAATCTAAGTGTATATCAGAGTGTTATTACCGTAAAAGTGAGAAAATGGAGACCTTTACATATGCAGGCGGATGAAACGTGGGCAGAAGTTCATCAAGTAGTATTGCCGGTAGGGTATAGAAAGGAGGTGTTGCGAGTTGCACATGAGGTGCCAGTAGGAGGGCATTCGGGAATAAGGAAAACTCGAGCTAAAATCCAAAAACATTTTTATTGGCCTGGACTACATAAAGATGTAGTTAAATTTTGTCAATCATGTCACACATGTCAAGTGATAGGGCAACCTCAAGCAGTGGTAAAACCAGCGCCCTTAATAACCATGCCAGCATTTGAGAAACCTTTTACAAGGATCCTAATTGATTGCGTAGGACCGCTTCCTAAAACAAAAAGTGGGAATCAATATCTTTTGACTATAATGGATATGTCTAGTAGGTTTCCAGAGGCCATTCCAGTACGTAATATTACAGCTAAAAAGATTGTGGAGGAGTAATATTACAGCTAAAAAGATTGTGGAGGAGTTACTTAAATTCTTTACTAGATATGGACTATCCACAGAAATACAATCGGATCAAGGATCAAATTTTACCTCCAGGTTATTCAAAGAAGTTATGGATAGCTTAGGAATAAAACAATTTAAATCAATTGCATATCATCCAGAATCGCAGGGAGCATTAGAAAGGTGGCATCAGACATTAAAGACAATTTTTAGGGCTTATTGTCAAGATTATCCAGAGGATTGGGATAACGGAATTCCATTCGTATTGTTTGCAATTAGGGATGCACCTCATGAGTCAACCACATTTAGTCCTTTTGAACTAATTTTTGGTCATGAGGTAAGAGGACCACTTAAATTGATTAAGGAAAAATTAGTGAGTGAGAAATCGGAAATTACATTATTGGATTATGTGTCAAATTTTAGGAAACTATTAAATAGAGCAGGTGAATTGGCTCGACAACATTTAAAAGTTGCACAAAATGTGATGAAATGGGTAGCGGACAAGAAATCCAAAGTTCGTAGTTTTGCCAGTGGAGATAAAGTTTTAGTGTTGTTCCCAGTGGTAGGCGAACCTTTAAAAGCAAGGTTTTGTGGACCTTATCAGATTGAAAGGAAATTAAGTGAGGTGAATTATGTGGTAAAAACGCCAGATAGAAGGAAAACTCACCGAGTGTGTCATGTGAATATGCTTAAAAGGTACTTTGAAAGGGAAGGAGAGAAAAAAGAGGAGGTTTTAATGATTCTAACTCAAAGTGACGAACCAAATCCAGATGACTGTGAATTTGACATACCTCAAATTAAATTGGAAAACGAGAATGTTCTTAAGAATTGGGATAAATTGTTGAGTTACCTTCCAGAGGAAAAACGGACTGACCTGAAAGAGTTATTGATATCACGTGGGTAAGTTTGTAGAGATAAATTGGGAAGTACTAAAATGGCTATACATGATGTAGATGTGGGAAACGCTGTTCCAATCAAACAACATCCATACAGACTTAACCCTTTAAAATTGGCACAGGTTAACAAAGAGATTGAGAGTATGCTTAAAAATGGCATAATTGAAGTGGGTTGCAGCCAATGGAGCTCACCCATAGTGATGGTACCTAAACCAGACGGTACCCAACGGTGGTGTGTGGACTATAGAAAGGTTAATGCAGTTACAAGAACGGACTCTTATCCTATCCCACGTTTGCAGGATTGCTTTGAGAAAGTGGACAATCGGCTTTTATTTCCAAATTGGATTTACTTAAAGGTTACTGGCAGGTACCTTTATCCGAAAGGGCGAAGGAGATTTCCGCTTTTGTGACTCCAAATGGTATATACCAATTCAAAGTTATGCGATTTGGCATGAAAAACGCCCCAGCCACATTTCAACAGTTAACTCACAAAGTTGTTTCAGGATTACCCAATTGTGCGGTATACATCGACGATCTGATAATTTTCAGCCAGACATGGAAAGAACATTTAAAACATCTGATGGAGTTATTTGATTGACTTCAGGAGGTGGGTTTGGTGATAAACCTAGCCAAAAGTGAATTTCTAAAAGCACAAGTCACTTTCCTTGGAGTTTCCGATACCCTCGACACAAAGGGAAATAATGCGATTTCTTGGCATGAGTATATTTGATCGAACAATGGTGAAACATTTTTGTAGCGTGGTTGCTCCACTGATGGACTTGCTGAAGAAACGTCGAAAATTTCAGTGGACAGTGGACTTTCAACAGGCATTTGACGGCCTGAAAGCTGTGATAACCAATGCTCTTGTGTTGGAGAATTAGAAGAGACTCTGTGATCAGATAGAACTAAAGTATCTGACTTTAAAGAGAAATGCCGATGCGTAGAGAAATGGCCGGATCGTGCAGAGATCTTGTTCAAAGAGACTGTCAGTCGAGAAGGATTTCAGTTGGCGGAAGAAGAACGAGAACAAAATGGGCTATATTATCATACCTGTTTGCGTGTGGTGTTTTTTGAAACAAAAATTATATTTACTGTGTGCATTTCTTAAAGGATAGTGAGAAGGTGAAAAATGAAATCATCTTGAAGTTGATGGTTTATTTTTTATTCTTGGGGGGAGGTGTCATGAGAATGTCGCTTTAAGAAATATTTGGCTGCTCATGTTACTGCAGTGATGTAAGAGTGTGGGTGGAGCTGAGCTCAGGCTCTGCTTTTTAGTTTCACTTTGAGAAAAGCTTGGGTGTGTCTGTGTCTTTTTGGTTTTCGTTTTCAGTGTTGGAGCTGAAGCCAGACAAAGCAGCTGTACTGCTGTTCTCTCTGCCATGAAAAGTCTGTTTCTTGATCATTTGGTGAATTCAGAATTATAAATGTTCAGAGTAGTGACTTTAACCTGATGTGCTTCTGTTAAAGGTTATGTTTTTTGTAAGTCTTCTGCATGTTAAAAGGACAGCGTACGCATTACTTAGTGTTGTATTCTTTGGGGGTTGTATTTGAATTAATGGTTGCTAAGATGTTCACTGTTTGTTTTAAAAAGGTTAACTTGAGTTCATAGAATAAACATTGTTTTGCTTTAAAAAATACTTTTCCATTTCTGCTGTACCACAACTGTAGAGTGGGCCGTGTGCTCCTCATACTAGTAAAAGTTGTGGGTCAGGTGAACTCCATGATACACTTTGGGGTTCTCTAAACCCTGGCCCATAACAGCATGTATCAATTTGTATTTAGCTCGACACAAACATTTTAATAAGTTGGTTGAATTTAGTGCATTTCAAATCCTAGTTAGGGTGGCACAGTGACACAGTGGTTAGCACTGCTGCCGCATGGCAATTAGGGATGTGTAATAAATGCTGGCACAGCCTGCGACACCCATGTCCCATGGACGAATTTTTAAAAAATGTACAATTGGTTGGTGTATTTCTGAGAAGTTCCGAGATTCAGGTCCCGGGTCACTGTCCATGTGGAGTTTGCACATTCTTCCCGTGTTTGTGTGGGTCTCACCCCTACAACCCAAAGATGTGCAGGGTAGGTGGAGTGACGATGCTAAATTGTCCCTTAATTAGAATTTTAAAAAAAAAATCAATTCCTTGTTGGTTGTCTGTGAGAATTCTTTAGTGTGATTGGTTGCTTGGACAGTTCTTTAAACTGCATCATCAAACTGAAATCTCCCTTAAACTACACCACACTCGGTTGCATGTCAAGAGAGTTCGAATTCTCACCACAGAGATCACTAGATCAGCAAGGCTTTCTTTGAGGTCAGCAGTAAATGCTCTTGTTGGACACTGACCTCAAATTTCAAAACCTTTATATCTACTGTGGGAAATTTGACAGGAGGGATAGAATTTAACATGAGACATTTGCTGTAGAATGTAAATTTACAATTCTTTAACCTCTAATTTCTATTTGAGATCCTGAACAACTGGTTCTTCCAAGAGTAATAAATTGTTCAGCTATTCTTCTAGAATCATGGAATCATAGAATGGTTACAGCACTGAAGGAGGTCATTTGGTTCATCATGTCTGTGCTGGCTCTTGAAGGAGAATGCCATCTAGTGCCATTCCCCTTCTCCCTATAGTTCTCCACATTCCTCTTTTTCTGATAACTCAATGTTCTCTTGTATGTCTTTGGTTGATGCTCCCTCCACTACGCTCTCAGGCAGTGTATTCCAGATCCTATCCACTCACTGCGTAAACATTTTTCCCCCTCATGTTGCCACTCCTGAACGCAAGCTTTGATTGGTCGAAGCCTGCAAATATTGCTTATTTGTTTCTTGGCTGTAGCAAGTATGTGACTTGAAGACACCAGTCAGGTAACTTAGAACACATTCATAACTTCTCAGAAAGACACCAACCAATTGTACGTTTTTTTTATTCGTTCATGGGACGTGGGTGTTGCAGGCTGTGCCAGCATTTATTACCCATCCCCAATTGCCTTTGAGGGGCAGTTGAGAGTCAACCACATTGCTGTGGGTCTGGAGTCACATATAGGCCAGACCAGGCAAGGATGTCCTAAACGACATTAGTGAACCAGATGGGTTTTTACGGCAATCGGCAATGTTTTCATGGTCAGCATTAGACTTTTAATTCCAGATTTTTATTGAATTCAAATTTCACCATCTGCAGTGGTAGGATTGAACCTGGGACCCCAGAGCAGTACTCTGGGTCTCTAGTCCGGCAGTGCCAATACCAATGTCACTAGTCCAGTGACAATACCACTACGCCACCGTCTCCCCATTTATGTAAGTAATTAGCTGTATGTTTATCATAGATTATCATAGAATTTACAGTGCAGAAGGAGGCCATTCGGCCCATCGAGTCTGCACCAGCTCTTGGAAAGAGCACCCTACCTAAGGTCAACACCTCCACCCTATCCCCATAACCCAGTAACCCCACCCAACACTAAGGGCAATTTTGGACACTAAGGGCAATTTATCATGGCCAATCCACCTATGTTGTTCACATAGTAATTTAGTTTAATATTAAATTCCAATTTGCATGAAACATGCAAGTCTCAATTATTTGTTTTGAGTATTTGTATTCCTTTTTGCTTGCTTTTTTTATGGTTTTGTTTGATGTATATATAGAAATGCCTCAATAAAATGTTTTTCAAAGAAAAAGAAACGTGCAAGTCGTGGAAATAAATCTTGTCTGTTTCAATCCATTTACTAAAAAACACATTTTTAGCGATATTCTACAGTGTTTATTATGTTGGACTTCTACATTATATGTTTTCTTCAGTTATTCCACGCAGAACAAAGGCTGCAAAGAGCACAACAGCAGTTGAAGGACCTTCGACAAGCTTCAGCTGATGCAAAGCCTGAAAGTAAGTGCTATATGAAAGTCCAAATTCAGGAAGCAGTGTGAGAATGATTCCATTGCTTTCTTCTGATTGGACATGTAGATCATAGAATGCTTGCATAATTAAATAAATAAATTACCTTTTATTGTCACAATGTGGAGATGCCGGCGTTGGACTGGGGTGAGCACAGTACGAAGTCTTACAACACCAGGTTAAAGTCCAACAGGTTTGTTTCGATGTCACTAGCTTTCGGAGCGCTGCTCCTTCACCTGAGGAAGGAGCAGCGCTCCGAAAGCTAGTGACATCGAAACAAACCTGTTGGACTTTAACCTGGTGTTGTAAGACTTTGTACTTTTATTGTCACAAGTAGGCTTACATTAACACTGCAATGAAGTTAATTAATGTTCAGTAGTTCAAATGCAGCATAAGATAGAAGAAACTAATTGAAGAACAATTAAAGACCAGATTACCAATGTCCAGATCATGAAGTTAACAGAAAACACAGCATTTATGCCTCTCGATGCAAAATAGGTGACAGTTTTAGATAGAGGATCTGGATCGGTGCAGGCTTGGAGGGCCGAAGGGCCTGTTCCTGTGCTGTAATTTTTCTTTGTTCTCTTTGTAATGCTCTTTTCCATTAATCTATATGCAATTAAATAGATGGAACCAGCTCTTATCACCAAAATTATAATTTTTCTTAGTTTTACCTAATAGAGCAAAGAATGATTATATAGTATTGTGCTAAAGCATACAGATTGGAAAGGTGTTTGTTGTGGGGAATAGGATCGGAGTACCTCACCAATTGATATTATCCAGCTTCTCTCATGTGAAAAAGCCACTTCGAAGGCTGTACAGAGCATCAAGCATCAAAATGTTGCAGCACATAAACAAGCCAATTAGTCCACAATGGATGTGCGCTTCTTCATTTAATCCAGTCCCAATTTCCAAACACCCCATAGCTCCGTCAGGTCACTCCTTCTCAGATTTAGTGGATAAGGGCCAGCATGACTTGCTAACAATATTTAATAAATGGCTCTGTTACAGACATCATGACTGATAAAGGAAGACCGTATTTTATGCAAACTAAGAAGGATGTGTTCTTTTATTTGTGTATCGGATACCCAGTAATTTGTTCTCAGTATCTGAATGGTGCTGACAATTGGCATTTGTTACCCATCCCTAATTACCCTGAAGATGATAGTGGAGCTTGTTTTTGTCCTGATGTGCTCCTGTAATGTTTGATTGGGAATTCCAGGATTTAGCCCCAACAGCAGTGAAGCATTAGCATCTTAGTCCAGGACTCTGTAAGCTAAGGGCATCCAGAGACACTCACCAAGATAAGTGCCAACTGCGGCTGGAGGACCATCGACTCAGTGAAAGATGTTCTTTGGTCCACCTGAACTTTGCTGGTCTTCCAGTGCAAAATGTTGTCCATAACCGAGTGCTGCAGAGTGGCACATTCCCAAGTCCAGGATAATGTGCTGAGGGATACACTAAAGCGTGGAGCAGCCACGACAAAGGTGCTGTGGGGAAAGGCCACCATCTAAAACCATTCAGCCATAGTCTATTGAAGGGCTGGAAAATTTAGAACTCCTTGAGCTGTATGCCTGACATGGTATGCATATTGTAATCAATTGCACTTCCTGCAACATTCAACTTACATGCTTTGGTATGTACTTTTATAAATTTTATGAATAAAATATATTTTTGGAAAAAACATACCAGTTTTTGTTGAAATCTGGATGGTTTAGGACTTGGAGAGAGAATTTCCCAGGGTCTTGGTGGTAGAATTCACGGCTGGAACGAACTATCAAAATAAGCTTCATGATTTGCTGTCATGCATCCTGTAGATATCACGCACTGCAATGGTGTCTGACCTGTTCCTGTAGCCACATTGTTCATTGAGGTGGTCCAGTTAAGCTTCTGGTCAGTGGTAACTTCTAAATATTGATGGTCAGTGACTCAGTGATGGCTAGTTACCGCGCAAGGTTAAGAAACAATGGTTGTGTTTTTTCTTGTTGGAGATTGTCATTGTGTGGCATGTGTTTGGTTTGGATGTTACCTGCCACTTGACAGATAAAACGTGGAAGTTGTGCAAGTCCATCTGTAGGCTGACATGGGCTGCTTCGTTATTGGAATCATTACGAAATGGAGAAGACCACTGTAGAACTCATCAGCAAAAGCCCCATGGAATATTATATTGTGTAATCACTTTTAGTCAATATTCACTTCCATCTTAATTTGTGGTTGGCGTTTATTTCCTTGCAGCTAAGCAGAAAAGAGGCGGTGCAGTGGTTAGCACCGCTGCCTACGGTGCTGAGACTCTGGTTCAATCCCGGCTCTGGGTCACTGTCTGTGTGGAGTTTGCACATTCTCCCTGTGTCTGTGTGGGTTTCACCCCCGCAACCCAAAGATGTGCAGGTTAGGTGGATTGGCCACGCTAAATTCGCCCTTAATTCGGAAAGAAAAATTGGGTACTCTATAAATTTTAAAACCAAAAGCGAAACAAAAGGGAGAGCAGTTGCTTTTCTGTAAATAGAGTCCTGTGCTCAGCCAGTAGAAGGCACAGTTGATTCATGATGTGACAGAAAATTGTTGTTCTACTTGTTCAACAAGTTGAAGAGACCCACTAGCAGCCTGATTGAGGATTATTGAAATGTTTGCGCTTTGGTGGCAGATGGATCTAAACATACATGAGTGTTGCTGCAGAAACTTGTAACCAGTGAAGGCTCACAAGTTATAGTTATAAGCAATACTGTTCTGAACTTTTAGAAACCAAAAGTAAAATGATTCAAAACAACAAGCAGTTACTATAAAATGATGTGCATAGTTTTATTTGAGATTAAAATGTTTAACTCTTAGTAGCTGAACTAAATATTAATTTCAGGCTTGATGAAGAGGCTGGATGAAGAAATAAAATTCAATACATACATGGTTTCAGACAAGCTTCCCAAGGAATTGGAGAGTAAGAAAAAAACTGTTCATTACTTGCAAAAAGTGGTAGCAGAGCCAGCTATGGGACACTCCGACCTCAATGAGCTTGAAGCCAAGGTGCGGTGTTAAGATGATATTGTATTTCTTCAAATGTTGATTTCAGTAAATGCAACCTGTATGTGCATATGTACATTTTCCCCCCAGTTCTTTCCTAGATGAGATGACAACTATAGTGGCCCACCTGCCTCAGATGCATGTATTCATCACTGATTCAGGAAGCAATCATTCTTGGTCTGTAAGTTGAAAATAATGCAATTGTGTCACCAAACCTTTTGGGGAAAACCATAATTCATGTCATTGCTCTTGTTGATAATTGTGATAGTTACTATGGCTTTATTAATTGTAGTGGTATTATTTTTTAAGGAAGGCGAAATGGAGGTGAAAGAAATGTAAGCAACATTTTGTAGTTTCCCTGAGTGGTTAAACACACTACCCGGTTTCATTCTAGCCCATAAAAGCAAGGCTGATCTCCACTGGCTCAGTAATTGGGGCTTTTCATTTGCCTTCAGTATCTATTGGTAGTGAAGAGAACTATCTCCTAATCACTACCCAACAGCTCCCGACTTTTCTTTGAAAACAGCCCATTATCTGCTCTTCGGACATTTGAGCTAATGTTTGTATGCCATGAAAAATGTAAGAATTATTGCCTTTACTTAGAAAAATCAAAATGATAAATTCTGAAAATTAAAAAACAAAATGGTTGAAAAGCAGGTCCATAGGCATGTAGAATAACAAAAGCACAATTTTGCATTTTGATGCAGAAACGTCACCAGAATTATTCTGAAAGTGTCCACATCTGACATGTTAACCTATCTCCTCCCTCTGCGATACTGATGGACATGCTGAGTATATCCAGCACTGCCTGCCCATATAGAAATAATCGCAAAAAATAGGAGCACAGGAAGACCAAACAGCCCTTTGAATCTGCTACACCATTCAACATGATCATGGATGATTGTGGGTTTCAACTCCGCTCTCCTGGCTGCTCCCCATATTCTTTGATTCCCCAAGAGAGCAAACATCTGTCCATCTTGGCCTTAAATATATTCAATGCACATCCACCACCCTCTAGAGTAGAACATTTCACATATTCACAACCTGAATAAGTTCTTCCTCATCTCAGTCCTGAATGATCAGCCCGTTATCCTGAAACACACAATCTCCCAGCTCGGGAAAATAACTTCTCAGGATCTACCCTGTCAAGCTCCTTCATAATCTTGAATGTTTCAATTCGCCAGAGAATATCATAGAATTTACAGTGCAGAAGGAGGCCATTCGGCCCATCGAGTCCGCACCAGCTCTTGGAAAGAGCACCCTACCCAAGGTCAACACCTCCACCCTATCCCCATAACCCCGTAACCCCACCCAACACTAAGGGTAATTTATCATGGCCAATCCACCTAACCTGCACATCTTTGGACTGTGGGAGGAAACCGGAGAACCCGGAGGAAACCCACGCACACACTGGGAGGATGTGCAGACTCCGCACAGACAGTGACCCAAGCCGGAATCGAACCTGGGACCCTGGAGCTGTGAAGCAATTGTGCTATCCACAATGCTACCGTGCTGCCCACAATAAACCCAATATAAACCCAATTTACAGTCTCTCATTATAGAACAATGCTCTCACCCCAGGGACCAATCTAGTGAAACTTTGCTTTACTGCCACCAATGCAAGTGCATCTTTCCTTAAATATGGAGACCAAAATTGCACACCGTATTCCAGTTGTAGCCTCACCAAAGCCCCATACAATTGTAGGAAGACTTATTTATTCTTGTAACCCAATCACTTTGCAAAGGATCACACAGTGTCCAACATCTCCCACATGCCATTTGCTTTCCTAAATGCTTGCTATACCTGCATGCTCAATTTTTGAGCTCCTTATGCAAGGTTTCCTTGAAAATAAGATCCAATCAGAAACAAGAACCGTAAACTTATACAAAGCCAGCTGCATAGGCCTAAGGCTATCTGAACATCAACACTTACAAACGTTACGCCTTATAAAATATATTCTGATTTTTTTATTCATATGAACAACATGAATAACCACACTTCCCCATGTTAAACCATTTGCCATCTATCTTGTCCACTCATTTAACTAGTTTATATCTCTTTGCACAGCTTGCATTCCCACCTAGCTTTGTATCATCAGAAACTTAGATACATTACTCTGACTCTTCATCTAAGTCATTAGTATAGAATGTAAATTGCTGAAGCCCCAGCAATGATCCTTGCGGCACTCCACTAATCATAGCCTGCCAGCTTGAAATTCCTGTTTATCCTTTTTCTCTGCTTCCCGTCCTTGAAGGAATCCTCTATCAATGCTAATATATCACCTCCAACTCTATGTATCTTGTGTACTAGCCTTTTGTGTGGCACCTTATTGACTGGAAATCCAAGTATACCATATCTACTAGTTCCCCTTTATCTACCTACCAGTCACAGTCACACCCTCAAAAACTCTAGATAATTTGTCAAACAGCATTTCCCTTTTGTAAAACCATGTTGACTTGTTATAATCATACTGTGCTTTTCTAAGTTTACTGTTAAGGTTTCTTTAATAATAGATTCTAGCACTTTCCTGATTACTGATGTCAGGCTGAGTTTTTAGTGGCCTTTTGCTGCATTCTAAAACACTCTCAATCCTCAGACTTGGTGTTATCATTTGCAACATTCTATACATATTTTAATCTAATGCTATTTTAACTTCCTTATTGAGCCATGGATAATTTTTTCTTGCTGAGTTTTTGTTACTCACTGGAATGTATTTTTGTTGAATATTTTCAATTGTTTCTTTAGATCTTCCCCATTGTTTATTTACAGCTATTCCTTTTAATCTATTTATCCAATCAAGGTTGGCCAGCTGTCCCAAACAAGTTGGCTTTATTTAAGTTTAAAATTCCTCTAAGATTGAAGAATGTTGTTTTCAAACTTAATATGGAATTCAATTGTGTTATCATCACTATTTCCCAGTGGATCTTTTACTATGACATTACTAATTAACCCTAATTCATTGCACAATATCAGATTCACAATAACTTTGTTGCAGAACTAACTCGGATAGTAATCCTAATATTATTACCTTTGTGGCCCTATATTTGCCCCTAACCTCTCATACTACTAGGGCTTTTCACATTAACTTCATTGCAGCATTAATGTAAGCCTACTTGTGGCAATAAAAATTATTATTATTACCTCAACAGAACCTCTTCCTTAATCCTACCTATGCTGTTGGTAACCATGTACACTACGACAAGTGGACCCCCCCCCACTCTAGTTTCTCTCCAGCCTGGAGGCAATGTCCTTAATCTTGGCACCAGGCAGCCTTTGGGACTCGTGCTCTCTGCATGTATCTATTCCCCCTAACTATGGCTGATCACCAAACTCAATAGCCTGATCCCATCTTCCCCACCCCCTCGTATCCTTTGACCTCCTTCACCCCAAGTGCTTTATCTGACTACTTCTTGAAAACATACAATGTTTTGGCCTCTACTTTGTGGTAGTGAATTCCACAGGCTGACCACTCTCTGGGTGAAGAAATTTCTCCTCATCCCTGTCCTAAATGGTCTACCCCGTATCCTCGGACTATGACCCCTGGTTCTGGACACCACCACCATCGGGAACATCCTTCTTGCATCTACCCTATATAGTCCTGACAAGAATTTTACAGATTTCTATGAGATGCCCCCTCATTCTTCCGAACTCCAGCGAATACAATCCTAACCGACTCAATTTTTCATGTCATTCCTGTCATCTCCGGGATCAGGCTGATAATCCTTCTCTGCACATCACCTTCAGCAAGAACATCCTTCCTCTGATAAGGAGATCAAAACAATATTCCAGGTGTGGCCTCACCAAGACCCTGTATAATTGCAGCAAGACATCCCTGCTCCTATACTATAATCCTTTCGCTATGAAGGCCAACATTCCATTTGCCTTACTTTTAGTGACTGGTGTATGAGGACATCCAGGTCTTGTTGCACATTCTCCTCTCCTAATTTATGGCTATTCTGATACCAACCTGTATCTGTCTTCCCATTTTTGCTACCAAAGTGGATAACCTCACATTTATCCAAATTATACTGCATCTGTCATTCATTTGCTCACTCATTCAACTTGTCCAAATCACACTGAAGGATCTCTGCGTCCTCCCCACAGCTCTCTCCCACCCAGCTTTGTGTCATCTGCAAATTTGGAGATATTACATTTAGTTCCCTCATCTAAATCATTAATATCTGAAGTGAATACCTGGGGTCGCAGCACCGATCGCTGCGGATTACCTGGACTCGAAACGTTAGCTCTTTTCTCTCCCTACAGCTGCTGCCAGACCTACTGAGATTTTCCAGCATTTTCTCTTTTGGTTTCAGATTCCAGCATCCGCAGTAATTTGCTTTTATCTGTTCAACACATATTGGTCATCCTGTCTGTCTACTACCAATCAATTTAGCCTCGGAAAATAAAAAATAGAAATGCTAGAAATACGCAACAGCTCAGACAGCATCTGTGGAGAGGGAAACAAAGTATCTCTCCTCCCCCCTTTCCCTATTCCTGTACTTGCTGAAAACATTAAACCATCTGTAACTATTCCATTTCTAAGGTCTTTACCTGAAATGACGACTTTTCTCTCCCTCTCCATGGATACTGCCTGATGTACTGAGTGTCTCCAACATTTTATGATTTTTATTTCAGATCTCCAACATCTGCAGTATTTTGCTTTGGAATCAGTTTAAACTAGTGTTTCCTGCATGACATTTCAAAGGAATATGAGATGCCGGAAACCCATCCCAGGTGGTTAATTTGATCAGGCTGCTGGTTTACCGACCAGTTTTTGCCCTTCTGTTGTGATATCCAATTTCTGATGATAGCGCCTCACAGAAGAACCTGGGGTTCCTTCCATACACAATGTGGGAGATTGCTGAACTATCTGCAAGTTACTGATTTTCCATTGTGCTGAGCAGTCTCCAATATTAGTTTGTCTGTATTTGACATTTCATTATGTGATTAACTTCTGACTTGGATCAGAAGTTTTTAAATTTGAACTTATCACTTCAAATGATTCACAATAAAGGATGGTTAATATGACCAAGCAAGAGATGTTCATTTACTCCAATGGCTAATATTGTTACCATGCTAAGCATTTTGACCAACAATAAAGCTTAAACCTAAAAGATCTAGCATTTAGTCCTTTATAGCATCATAGTTCCAAAATATGTATTTTAAAATGTGATTTATCTTTGTAAATGTGATTTTGCAAACAGCATTATCTATAGAGGCTTTTAATTAAAGCTGTAATTGCACAGTACTTAACATTTGTAGTGTTTCCTTATAGTCAAATATATTCAACATTTTAAGTTGTTTTATTTAATATATATGCATTATTTAAAACCCAGCATTCTTAGAAACAGTTCATTATTTTGATATCACTGCTTTCAATTTTTAGATCCAAGAGGTCAATACACAAATTAATCAACTAATTGAAAAGAGAATGATGAGAAATGATCCAACGGATGACAAACTTTTCCTCTTTCGTCAACAGGTAAGGATAATGTGAACGCTATTATGACCGATGAGCTCCTGGTTGATTCCATTTCTAAAAATGTAGTAGGGCATATTTGTGTACAGTTGTTTTTCAAATATTTTACAATGCCTTTGGCTGAATGACTAGAGTCAAAAGATGTAGAATTCAATCCTGGTGAGTGAGACAGGAACTCCAGCTCTAAATTCTGGGTTAATATCCAGCCTTTTAAAAAAATTTGTTCATGGGACGTGGGCGTCGCAGGCTGTGCCAGCATTTATTGCCCATCCCTAATGGCCCTTGAGGGGGCAGTTAAGAGTCAACCACATTGCTGTGTGGTCTGGAATCATATGTAGGCCAGCCCAGGTAAGGACGGAAGATTTCCTTCCCTAAAGTACATTAGTGAACCAGATGGGTTTTTATGACTATCGACAATGGTTTCATGGTCATCATTAGACTTTTAATTCCAGATATTATTGAGTTTAAATTCCATCATCTGGAATTCAAACCCAGGTCCCCAGATCACTATCCTGGATCTCTGGATTACTAGTCCAGCGACAATACCATTATGCCACCACCGCCCCAATTATATCCGATGGGCATAATGCCCCTCTCATCAATGGGCATTAAAATACTCCGACTGCATAAAACTAAGCACCCACCGACTAGAGTAATTTATGGAAAATGCCAGTATTCTCGATAATCATGGGAATCCATTATGCAGAAAATTTTATTTTTTGATATAGTTACTGCGTTACAAATTACAGTTAATTCTATCCTACAATCATTTCTGTATGGATTATTCTATATGGGTGGCATAGTGGTTAGCACTGCTGCCTCACAGCGCCAGGGACCCGGGTTCAATTCCGGCCTTGGTGACTGTCTGAGTGGGTTTTGCACTCTATCTCCGTATCTGTGTGATTTCCTCAGGGTGCTCTGGTTTCCTACAAATTAAGTAAATATTCTACAAAACTTTATGTAAGTTACTTGCTTCTTTCTATTTAAATATACTTAAATCATAAATAAATGTCACAGCTATATCAAATAACTCGACTTCCAGTGACGGGATGTAACTTGGAAAAAGTCACTTTAAGCCTGAAATAGCCCATTAAAATCTGGAGGAAAAACCCCTTGCCCTCCTCCAACACCATCAGGACAGGGCATGCCAAAGCGGCAGCAGATCCAGGGGCATAAAGGATGGAAAAGGCAACAAAAGCATGAAGAGAAGAATGAGATGACGGCAAGCACGCGGGGCGGTGAGGCTCCATCCACATTTGAACGAGATGGACTGCCAGGCCATGCACCGAGCCCCCCCCCCCCCCCCCCCGCCCCCCCGCCCCCCCCCCAATGATGAGTCAATGGGTGTTTATGTCGGAGATTTCTGCCATGGTCTTCTTTATGAATTTTGTGTCCCAGTTGGGAGTGTACACGTTAAAAGGACCACTGATGTCCCTTCCAGGATACCGCTGACCATGAGGAAAAATTATCTTGTACAAAGCACACAGAGACCTGAAGGAGAGGGCAGCTAGGCAATAACTAATCGATTCTATACTGGAGGTGGACCGGCGGTACTCCACTGCCCCAACCATAGAGCTTCTGGTGGAGAGGAAAAAGCTACAAATGGACTTCTACCTACTCTCCACGAGGAAAGCAACGCACCATCTCTGCCAGACACATGGGACTTTTTACAAACATGGAGACAAAGCCTGCTGGCTCACCAGCTGAGAAAGCAGGCAGCCACTAGGGAAATAGCATAGGTTAGGGACAGCAATGGCAGGCTGGTAGCTGAGCCGGAAAAGGTCAACGAGGCTTTTGAGGCCCTCTACCGGGGGCTGTATACCTCCGAGCTCTCCGAAGGAGACTTGAGGATGAAGCAGGTCCTTGACTGACTGGACATGCCAGTCATGGGGCAAGATAGGAGACGGGACCTGGAAGCACCACTAGGACTAGGGGAAGTATCAACTCCATGCAGGTGGGAAGGTGTCAGGGCCAGATGGATTCTGGCACGTGACTACAAAAAATTCACGGCAGCACTGGCTCCGCACCTGCGGTAGATGTTGCGGACTTACTGGTAAGGGGCACCCTGTCGCCAACACTGGCGGAAGCTTCAATATCGCTGATACCCAAGAAAGACAAAGACCTGACTGAGTGTAGATGCAAAAATCCTGGCAAAACCCCTGGCTAGGTGGCTGGATAGCTGTGTACCGGAGGTGGTCGCAAAGGACCAGATGAGCTTTGTCAAGGGCAGGCAACTAACATCAAACAGGCGTCTGCTGAATGTGATAATGACCCCATCCGGGGAGAGAATACCAGAAGTGATCATCTCCCTGGACTCAGAAAATTCCTTCGACAGAGTCTAGTGGAAGTTAGGTTTCCTATCCGGGTAAAAAGTGCCATATGGAGTATATGATGCCTCTGGAAGACTGAGATGGGGGATATGTGTTTTGCAGCATTCCTGAACGTGCAGCAAAATGCTGTGCTATATTTCTTCTAGTTAATTGAGCAATGATGGTGGCTAATTTCAGACTATGCTCCTGGAATGTGCAGGGAGTACATCATTCTATTAAAAGAGAAAAGATCCTGGCTTTCCTTAAAAAGGATAAAGTGAACATAGCCTTTTTGCAGGAAACTCATGTAGATGACAAGGAGCACTTAAAGTTGAAGCGGGACTGGGTGGGGCAGGTTTTCTTTTGCCTTGTCCTCTACCAGAGGTAGTGGTGTCGCAATTTTAGTCAACAATAATGTTCCTTTCAAGGTAGAGAATTGTGTGAAGGGCAAGTGAGGTAGATATGTGATTGTTAGGGGACTTGAATATGGAGAATCTGTTTCGATGATTAATATCTAAGACCCGCTTAATCATTCCCCAGAGTTTATTAAAGTCTTCATGGATTTTGTGGAGTTGGGGTCAGCTAATTCCTTTGTTAGTGGGGATTTCAATTGTCCCCTGAATCCCTTGGTGGATAAACTCCCAGTGACGGGAAGTCCTGCTGGCCAACAGGCAAGGGCCTCAGCATTGGTTTGTGAGGAGGTGGGTTATTTGGACGTGTGGCAAACCCTGCATCCTGAAGATAAAGAATTTACTTCTTTTTTTTTTTCTGTTCCTCATCAATGTCATACTAGAATTGACTGCTTCTCTATGCCAAGAAGATTCTTACATTTGGTGGCCTCCTGCATTTATAGGTAGTATTGTGATCTCCGACCATGCCCCTCTTTTCCTTGAGTTACTATTTGAGAGTAAAACGTTAATTGGTTCACTTAACAAGCCTCCATGGGCCAAATCATGATTGTGCCGGCTTATTCACCGGGACCGCGCGCACCAGTCCCCTACTAATAAGGGAGAGCAGCACTTCAACCGCTCCTGCACAGCGAACCTCTCACAGCTCGCAGCCATGCCACGGTGGAGACCAGCCGGGATTCAGGTATGCCATGCATGGCCAGACTGTTGGATGCGGTCAAAATCAGATGGGATGCCCTGTTCCTCGGAGGGTCAGCCACAGGGCAGCCAGGGCCGCCTGCGAGGAAGTGGCAATGGACGTCAGATCGGGGAGGATCACCAGGAGGACTGGTTTTCTCCAGTTATGAGATCAATTTTATAAAGTCTGAGGCTGTCCTAGTAGATTGTCTCAGAGGAAGACTTTTGTTAACTTCCCATTCAGGTGGTCCCCCTGGGGGTTTACTTTCCTGGGTGTTGTAGTTACCTCTTTAACCAATTGTACAAGGCAAATTTCCCCCAGTTGATTGCACCTAATAGGTGGGACCAGTCCCGCTGGTCCTCCCTCCAGTTTTCATGACTGAGCAGGATTACATTAATTAAGATGAATGTGCTACCTAGGTTAATGTATCCTTTGCAGATGCTGCCTATGTTGTCTGCTGGGGTCTTAAAGGAGATTAATGGGATGATTAGTTTGTTTATATGGAACAAAATGAAACCTCATTAGAAGTTGGCTAAATTGAAGCTCCCAGGTTCCAAGTGGGGGATTTGATGGCTGAACATTAAAATGTATCAATTAGCCTCTCATTTTAGATTTATAAGAGATTGGATTAGAGAGGACCCCTCCTCCATTTGCCACAATGTTGAAGCAGGCCAGTAAGCAAATTTACAAGTCCTGTTAGTCTACAAAGTCTTCAAGACTGGATCTGTTAAGTAAGAGTATCCTACAATTATGAACACATTCAGAACGTGGAGGATGGCCCGTTAATTGGAAGGAAGATTTAAATTGACTTCCGCTCTCTCTCCCATTCAGGGAAACCCAGATTTCCCAACAGGTCTTATGGACCATGGATTCAGAGCATATGTAGGCCAGGAGATATCTTGATTGGTGCTTCCTTGTCATTTGTCATATTTTGAACAGCCACGCCAGCAGTTTGATATCCAAAGACACTCCTTTTTAAGATATCTGCAGCTTAGAGATATCTGCAGCTTAGAGATATATGAGAGCCTTTTTCCTCGGATGGTGATATCTAGCACGAGGGGACATAGCTTTAAATTGAGGGGAGATAGATATAAGACAGACGTCAGAGGTAGGTTCTTTACTCAGAGAGTAGTAAGGGCGTGGAATGCCCTGCCTGCAATAGTAGTGGACTCGCCAACACTAAGGGCATTCAAATGGTCATTGGATAGACATATGGACGATAAGGGAATAGTGTAGATGGGCTTTAGAGTGGTTTCACAGGTCGGCGCAACATCGAGGGCCGAAGGGCCTGTACTGCGCTGTAATGTTCTATGTTCTATGTACCTCAGAGGTACTGGAGCGGTTTGGGCTTGGATCAGGGTTCAGCTTCTGGGTGAAGCTACTATACAGCGCTCCCATGGTTGAGCGTATGGACTAACACCGCCAGCTTTAAATACTTCCAGCTGCACAGAGGCACGAGGCAGGAATGCCTGCTATTCCCCTGGCTGTTCGCCCTCAAAATGGCAAAAGGCTGGAGAGGTATCCAGAGGGGGTCAGAGATCATAGAGTTTTGTTCTATGCAGATGACCTGCTCCTCAAATCTCGAACACCCAAGCCAGCATGGAAGGGATCATGAAACTCTTAAAGGAGTTTGGAACCTTTTCAGGCTGCAAACTTAACCTGAGCAAAAGCAAAGTCTTCACGATGAACCCGCAAGGGAGAGGGACAGAACTGGAGGGATTACCTTCACCTTCAGTACCTCAGACATAACATCAGCGAACCCCCGCCAGAATCCCTCCAGCTGCAGACAAGCCCAAAATATGTGGACATGGTTTGCGGGCCCTCCCGTGCACCGCCCACACCTATCCTCCACCCCCTCAAAGAACGTGCTCATTCTGGCAACTGCACAAATTGAACCTGGTGCAGTTGGGAGAGCAGATGCGCTCGATGAACCGCTTTGAATTGAATAAGGCTAATCCTAGCACACAAAGAGGATGTGTTCACTCTCCTCAGAACCTCTTCCCATCATCCAGCCTCCAGCTCTCTCCTCAGCTCCTCCTCCCACTTCAGTTTAACTTCTCCTATCGGGACACCCTCCCAGTCTATTAATTCCTTATAAAACTCCGACACCCTACCCTCGCCAACTCTTGTTTTCGACACCAGCTTGTCCTGCAGTCCTGGGAGTGGCAGATCAGGAAAGGAATGGCATCTTCTTCTTAGCATAATCCCGTACCTCTAAATATCGGAACTCATTCCCACAGGGTAGTTCATACTCTGTTTCCAGTTCTTCTAGGCTCGAGAAGCTGCCCCCCCACAAATTGGTCCCAAAGCCACTTGATCCCTTCCCGTCGCCACCCCTAGAACCCTGCGTCTAGCCCCCCCCCCCCCGGAGCAAATCTATGATTCTCACAGATGCATGCCCAAACTGAGGCATCCTCCAACCTCGGGTGCTGCTGCCACTGTCTCCACACCCTCCTGGCCGCCACCACCTCCGGGTTTATGGAGTACCTTGCCGGTGAGAACGGCAGACGTGGCGTCAACAGTGCCCCTAAACTAGTATCCTTAAATGAGGCTGCCTCCATCTGCTCCCACGCTGACCCTCCCAAAGTTCGTCCCCACCACTTTCGGCAGCTTGCCCAGCTCCCCTCCTGACCCCTTGCTTGAATCGGGATGACCTCACTCTTCCCATATTTAATTTATTCTCCCTTTCCCTCTCCCCCCCCCCCCCCTCTTCTCTCCTCCTCCCCCCCCAGGTACAACATCCCGAATGTCACCTCCTTAAAGAGGGCAGCCTTGACCCAGTTGAATCTGGCTCTCCTCTATGCTAGTTCCGGGTACAGGTCCTGATATAATTGAAGCTCATTGCCTTCCCAGGTATATCTCCTCGTCCGCCTGGCCCACCACAAGATCTTCTTTGTCCAAGAACCGGTGTAGCCTCACCACCATCCCCCTCGGCGGCTCATTCGTCTGAGACTTCCTCGTAAACACCCAATGCGCCTGATCGACCTCCAGGGGCCGGTCAAGGGCCCCATCCCATTTGCTTCTCTAACATCTTGGTCACATAAGAGCCTGCGTCTGCTCCCTCGATGCCCTCTCCACTCTTCTCAGATTCTGCCTCCGGTGGCGGTTCTCCAAATCCTGCACTTTCCCCTTGAGCCCCTTCTGGGTCTCCCTCAGCATCCCAACTTCAGTCGCCAATGAGGTAAGCTGCTCCTCGTGCTCCCCCATCACCTCCTCTATCTTTTGGATCGTCTGGCTCTGGGCTCCAGCCTCAGCTCCACACAGTCAATCCCCGCTTTCAACGGGTCTACCACTTTTTCCAGGACTTCCTGAGCGTCCCTTGTCTGTTGGCTGAACTTTTAATTTCGAAAGTCAACTAATTGCTCCGTCGACCTGTGGGCTGGTAGGGCCTACCCACTACTCTCCGCCATCTTCCCCTGTATTGCATGAAGTGTTTCTTATTCCTGCAGCTCCTTTCTTCTAGACCCACTTCTGGTCCGCGAATCCATCCACCGATCTCACCAGTGGAATATATCTTTCCTCCACCACTTCTGCACCTTTTTCCTCCAAAACATTCACTCGGCACCCGGGGAAAAGAACCAAAAAAGACGCCTCGGGCAGGAGCTGCCAAATGTGCAACCACTCTCACCATGGCTGCCACCGGAAGTCGATGGAGGAACGTTCCTGCATAGGGATGTCCTTCCGAGCCCTAGTCATGACTACACTCCCATCCTCTCTGACCAAACACTCAAAAAGCCTAGTGGTTATAGCCATGCTCTGAATGTGGTATCAAATGAGACAACATTTCTGCCTAACCGAGATGTCCACTTTGTCCCCCACCTGTAATAATCACAGGTTCATGCCCGCAACGATGGACACCACCTTCAAAAGGTGGAGACAGAGCGAAGGGACACTGAAGGTTCGCAACATGCACACAGACAGACTATCGACCCGGGAGGAACTCACGGAGAGATTCCATCTACCTAAAAAAAACAAGATGTGGTATATATATCGGGCAAGAACTTCCTCCCTGGGAAACAACGACGAACCCCCAGAAGCCAGGACACTCACTAGTTGAGGAACGGCTGGACGTGGGCGACCTAGGGAAAGTGAACTGGGAACCTGTATGGACGACTGTTGATGGAGGCATGCTTCCCCTCCGATGAGACAAGGGAAAAATGGGAGGAATAACTAGGCATGGAAGTAAGGGGGTAGGGGGGAATACTGGAGCAAAGCAGTAAATAGGGCGACCTCCACCTCCATATGTGCAGGGCTGAGCCTAATGCAGCTAAAGGTGGTGCACAGAGCGCGCCTAACCAGAACCCGAATGAATAGGTTCTTCCCGGAGGTAGAGGACAAATGTGAATGGTGCAAGAGGCCCCTGACTTATTGGGTTCTAGACAATCTCCTTTGGGGCACTGTCCATGGATGTGGGGGTGAGGGTGGAGCCAGGCCCAAAAGTGGGCATTTTCAGGGTTTTAGATAAGCCAGAACTCTTTATGGGGAGGGGGCGGACACCCTAGCCTTTGCCTCCCTAATCGCCCACCAAAGAACCCTTCTCGGCACAGACGTGCCATGGAATGCAAAGGAAAAAGAAAGGTGGGGTGGAAGGAAGGGAAGAGGAGCGAGGGGGCAGCAAGAGCCCATTAAAAAGAACTTGGGATACAACCTGCAAGAAACGAGCCCAAGGACGAGCAGGAAAAGACAGAGGGAACAACAACACACCGCGCAAGGCAAGCTGGGGCCAACACAGGACAGTCCAATTATCTCTCACTTGTAATTTTAAAAAAAAAATTATCTGGTTGTTCCACGGTGATGAAGCTTGTAAATTTAAAGCACAAATTGGAATTTGTAACATAAAATGTGAAAACCAATAAAAACATTTACAAAATAAACCTACATTAAATAATTTTAGCCCACATCACATAAAATCCCTACATTACAGAAGGAGGCCATTCGGCACATCAAGTCTGCACCAATCCTCCGAAAGAGCACCCTACCTCGACCCACTCCCCTGCCCTATCCCTGAAACCCTACCTAACCTGCACACCCTTGGACCCAAGGGGCAAATTAGCATGGCCAATCCACCTAACCACATCTTTGGACTGTGGGAGGAAACTGGAGCACCCGGAGGAAACCCATATAGACACAGGAAGAATGTGCAAACTCCACATACAAAGTCTCCCAAGCCCTGAATTGAGCCCGGGTCCCTAATGCTGTGAGGCAGCAGTGCTAACCACTGTGCCACCCTGAACACTCAAGTTTTGTAAGTTTGAATCCAGTAAGTTTGTTATCAGTTGTTCATCATATCAGATAGGAAAGCATTTTATTTGCAATTTTGTGTTGAATTCTATTGCAAAGAAAATTATAATTTAAATCTACCTGCATTTGAAGGTCATCCTGATCAACAATTATTTTCTGAAAAAGAATTATCGGCTGCCTTGTGTGTATATTTATAATCTATTTATAAAAAGAGCAGGTAACAATATTAATTATTCATCTTGAAACCCAAAATTTAGAGATCCCAATATTCATAGAATTATATCGTACAGGAGGGAGCCTTTTGGCCATCAGGCCTCTTTGATAGAGCTAATCAGTAAATGTTTACCCTTCAAGTATCTATCCAATTATCTTTTATATCACTACTGAAACTTCCAGCTCCTTCAGACCTGCAAACCGACCCCTAAGAAACAAATCTTTTAAGATGAGGGACTTCAGTTATATTGTGAGACTGGAGAAACTAAGGCTGTTAGAGCAGAGAAGACTAAAAGAAGAGATGTTCAAAGTCATGAATGATTTAACAAAATAAATGCCAACCCACCACATAAAAATGTTTTCTCATGTCACCTATGGTTGTTTTGCCGATCACCTTCAATCTGTGCGCTCCATTAATTAACCATTCTGCGAATGGAAACAGTTTCCCCTTATTCAATCAAAACCGTTCATGATTTTGAAGATCTCTATCAAATCTGCTCTTAACCTTCGTTCCTCTAAGGAGAGCAGCCTTTGTAGAAGAGTTTTATTTTTAGATATATGTGTCACACTTCAGACATCACACTTCAAAGTGTCACACTGTTTAAAATCCAGGCCATCTCAAAAATGGAGAAATCCAGTTTTTTTTTTTTTTTTTTTTTAAATATTTTTTTATTCTCCTTTTTCACATTTTCCCACCAACAATAAACAATAATAGTAACAAATATGTCAAAATCCATATCAATAACATCCTCCCACCAAACCCCAAACATTAGCTCACATGTCCACATAGACGAATGACAAAAAGGAATCCGGAATCACCCATAGTCACCATCAACACCAACCCCCCCCCCACACCAACCAATGTTCGATGTTATCCAGTTCTTGAAAGTGCATGATGAATAATGCCCTCCATCCATCCCCTCAGTTCAAACTTAACCTTCTCAAGAGTCAAGAATTCCAACAGGTCCCCCCGCCACGCCAGGGTGGGGAGGTTGCTCTCCAACCCATCAGGATCTGCCTTCGGGCGATCAACGAGGCGAAGGCTACAACATCTGCCCCTCACACACATCTTCTACTCCTTCAAACAATCGGCTCATCCTCGCCCTCGTGAGGTGTGCTCTGTATACCACCTTCAGCTGTATCAGCCCCAACCTCGCGCACGAGGTGGAGGCATTTACTCTCTGGAGCACCTCACACCAGAACCCCTCCTCCATATCCTCTCCCAACTCTTCCTCCCACTTTTCTTTGATCCCTTCCAGTGGTGCCTTGTCCTCTTCCAAAATAGCTCCGTAAACCGCTGACACTACCCCCTTCTCCAGTCCCCCTGTCGTCAGCACCTCCTCCAGCAATGTGGAGGCCGGCTCCACCGGGAAGCTCTGTATCTCCTTTCTGGCAAAATCTCGAACCTGTATGTATCTAAATATTTCCCCCTGCTCCAGCCCATACCTCGCTTCCAGCTCCTTCAGACCTGCAAACCGACCCCTAAGAAACAAATCTTTTAGTGTCTTAATCCCCTTCTCCTCCCATTGGAGAAATCCAATTTTTTATGAGTCTGAAATATGTCGACAGTTACAACTGATCTCTGATGACCCCATGTTTACAATTACCTGGATTTGCCTACTGGGTCCACTTTCATTCAGCAAGTTCTTGAGCAATGGCTTTTATGGGGCAGGTCAAGTTAGTGCTAAGCATCATATCAATGCTCCTGGTACCAGACTGGCCAGGTCCAATCGTAGACCATAAGACATAGGAGCAGAATTAGGCCATTCAGCCCATCGAGACTGCTCCGCAAGTCAATCATGGCTAATATGTTTCTCATCCTCATTCTCCTGCCTTCTCCTTATAACCCCTGATCCATTTATTAATCAAGAACCTACCTATCTCTGTGTTAAAGACACTTAGTGACTTGGCCTCCACAGCCTTCTGCAGCAATGAGTTCCTCAGATTCACCACCCTCTGGCTGAAGAAATTTCTCCTCATCTCTAGTTTAAAGGATTGTGCCTTCAGTCCGAGACTGTGTCCTTGGGTTCTCGTTTTTCCTACTAGTGGAAACATCGTCTCCACGTTCACTCTATCTAGGCCTCTCCGTGTTCTGTAAGTTTCAATGAGAGCCCCCCAAATCTTTCTAAACTCATCGAGTACAGGCCCAGAGTCCTCAACCACTCTTCATATAACAAGTCCTTTATTCCTGGGATCATTCTTGTGAACCTCCTCTGGACCCTCTCCAACGCCAGCATATCTTTCCTTGGATACAGGGCCCAAAACTGCTCGCAATATTCTAAATGGGCTCTGACCAGTGCCAACAGTATATCCCTGCTCTAGCCTTCATGACATGAATGCGAACATTGCAGTTGTCTTTCTTTTTAAAAATAAATTTAGAATGCCCAATTCATTTTTTTCCAATTAAGGGTCAGTTTAGCGTGGCCAATCCACCTACCCTGCACATCTTTTGGTGTGGGGGCGAAACCCAAGCAAACACGGGGAGAATGTGCAAACTCCACACAGACAGTGACCCAGAGCTGGGATCGAACCTGGGACCTCGGCGCCGTGAGACAGCAGTGCTAACAATTGCACCACCGTGCTGCCTTGCATTTGTCTTCCTAACTGGCAATTGAACCTGTAAGTTAATCTTAAGAGAATCCTGAACGAGAACTCCTAAGTCCTTTTGCGCTTCTAATTTCCAAAGCCTTTTCCCATTTAGAAAATAGTCTATGCCTCCACTCTTTTTACCAAAGTGCATAACCTCACACTTTTCCACATTGTATTCCATCTGCCACTTCTTTGCCCACTCTCGTAGCTTGTCCCAAGTCCTTCTGGAGCCCCCTGCTTCCTCAATACTACCTGTCCCTCTGCATAACTTTGTATCATCTGCAAACTTAGCAACAGTGCCCTCTGTTCCTTCTTCCAGATCATTAAAGTATATTGTGAAAAGTTGTGGTCCCAACATCGACCCCTGAGGCACACCACTAGTCACCGGCTGCCATCCTGAAAAAGACCCCTTTATTCCCACTCTCTGCCTTCTGCCAGTCAGCCAATCCTCTGTCCATGCCAGTACCACAGCATAGTTACCAATGAGCTTAAAATTATCTCCAAGAAGAAATTGTTGAATTAAGAACTGAATATGTATGTACATTGTTCTCCATACTGAAGCAAATGACAAAATTATACATCTACAATAATCAACAACTTCCAAAGTAACTTTTAATTTTCACCCAGGCATCTATCATTTCCCGAAAAAAAGAAGCTAAAGCTGAAGAGTTGCAGGAGGGAAAAGAGGAGCTGTTGATCATGGAGAAAGAATTGGCACAGAAAACAAACCAAGCTCGTGATTTTGATGGCACAGAAGTTCTGAAAGGTGATGAGGTAAGATAACTGAAACAAGTGATAGTAAATATTTGAGGTTTTTTGGTCTATTTACTATTAATGACTCATGGAAGTAGTTTTTCTCTTTATAAATCTGTTGCTGAGTGTTTAATGACAACTTTGTGTATTTTAATTTGATATATTTCTTGTTTCCGGATGTGGGTGAATCAAACCAACTTCGAGTCAATATTATAATAACTCTTATGGTGCATTTCTTTGAGAATATTTGTTTGCTTTCAATAGCAGCGACACAATCTTTGGTGGACTGTGGGCTGTATTGTGTTATAGAATAGAATTTAAAGTGCAGAAGGAGGCCATTCGGCCCATTGAGTCTACACCAGCCCTTGAGAGAGAACCTTACTTAAGCCCATATCCGAGTAACCTCACCTAATCGTTGGACACTAAGGGGCAATTTAGTGTGGCCTATCCAACTAACGTGCACATCTTTGGACTGTGGGAGGAAACAGAGCACTCGAGGGAACTCATGCAGACACGGGGGGGGAAAAGTGCAAACTCCGCACAGTCACCCGAGGCCGGAATTGAACCCGGGTCCCTGGGGCTGTGAGGCAGCAGTGCTAACCACTTCACCACCGTGCCACCTGTCATGCTGTGGATTTGTAAAATGTTCAATTGTGTCTGTTTATCTGACATGTTGAAATTCCAATATGTGCAAAAAGCAGTTTGAGTGGCAGAAGGGAAAATAATTACTAAGCAGATGTTGAAAATGAAAAATTGGAGGGCAATTCATGCTGGATATTCTGCGGAATTCCCTTCTGGTTATTGACTGAAGTGACACTTGCTACATGTGGTTGCTTATGTACCATTGCTGATGGAATGGTTTAACACTTTAGACTGGGCGGAAGAATGTGCACAGAATTATTACTGATGTTTACATACCAGATTAGTTCCAAACTGACATCAGATTCATACAATTATTTGATTCAGCAAAAATTAGGATGTGTTTAGAATGTGCAGATCTGGCAAAATTGCCTAGTTTACTCTGTGTAACCTGTTGCCTACCTTGAGCTGAATCTGATGTCTGAAACATTTTGAGACCATTTTACATTTGGAGGAGAGGATCTTTTAATTTTTCATTCTTAGGTTGTGGCAATTGCAGTCAAGACCAACATTTTATTGATCACCCCACACTGCCTTGAGCTGTTGTGGTCCATCAGGTGAAGGTACTCCCACAATGCTGTTAAATAGGAAGTTCCAGGATTTTGCCCACTGACCGTAAAGAATGATGATGCATGGCCAAGTCAAGATTGCATGTAATGTGGAGGGGAATTTGGAGGTCATAGTGTTTCTATGGACCTGCTGCCCTTTTCGTTCTAGATATAGGAGATTTGAAATTTCAGAGAGGCTGCTAGGGACTACAGTGCAGCTTGAATTACTTACTAATTAATAATTTACTAATTAATTACTTACTAATTAAGTACTTACTAATTCATTACTTACTAAATCATAAGTAGAGGGTACTCTAAACCAAAGGCAGGTATAAAAAAAGGTTTTTAAATAATTGATTACTTTAACTTAATCTTTTGTAAAAAGGAAGTAAATAAGGGGCCTAGTCATGGCTCACATCTGTGAAATGCTCGTCCTGTGGTATGTGGTAGTTCATGGAAGCTCCAGTTGTCCCTGGTGGCCACCTGTGCAGGATGTGTGTCCAACTGCAGCTACTGACTAACCGCATTTCGGAGCTGGAGCTGAGGGTGAATTCACTGTGGAGCATCCATGATGCTGAGCAGGTCGTGGACAGCAAGTTCAGCGAGATGCGATCACCGCAGGTGAGGATTGAACAGGCAGAGAGGGTGTGGGTGACCACCAGGAAGAATAGAGGTAGGCAGATAATGCAGACGTCCCCTGTGGCCACCCTCCTTTCTTTTAAAAAAAAATATATATTTTATTCAAGATTTTTGGCCAAACATAACAGTATGTAGTGTTTCTTTTACACAACAATAAAGCAATATAAATAACAGTGGCCAGTTTTAAATAAATATATAATATATAAACAAAAACAAAACTGAATGGCAACTGCCTTGTCCAAAATAAATACTCTCCAAAAATACAATCCAACAATCCAACAATCCAATATACAATTACCTATAGCAAATACCTATACATATTATACATATACAATAACATCTCTGAGAGTCCGTTCGATTCCTCTTCCCCCCCCCCCCCCTCCCCCCTGGGCTGCTGCTGTCTATTTCTTTTCCATTCCCTCTATCTTTCTGTGAGGTAATCGACGAACGGTTGCCACCGCCTGGTGAACCCCTGAGCCGAACCCCTTAACACGAACTTAATCCGTTCTAACTTTATGAACCCTGCCATGTCGTTTATCCAGGTCTCCACACCCAGGGGTTTGGCTTCCTTCCACATTAACAATATCCTGCACCGGGCTACTAGGGACGCAAAGGCCAACACGTCAGCCTCTCTCGCCTCCTGCACTCCCGGCTCTTCTGCAACCCCAAATATAGCCAACCCCCAGCTTGGTTCGACCCGGACCCCCACCACCTTCGAAAGCACCTTTGCCACCCCCACCCAGAACCCCTCTAGTGCCGGGCATGACCAGAACATGTGGGTGTGATTCGCTGGGCCTCTCGAGCATCTCGCACACCTATCCTCTACCCCAAAAAATTTACTAAGCCGTGCTCCAGTCATATGCGCCCTGTGTAACACCTTAAATTGTATCAGGCGTAGCCTGGCACACGAGGACGATGAGTTTACCCTACGTAGGGCATCAGACCACAGCCCCTCCTCAATCTCCTCCCCCAGTTCTTCTTCCCATTTCCCTTTCAGCTCATCTACCATGATCTCCCCCTCGTCCCTCATTTCCCTGTATATGTCCGACACCTTACCGTCCCCCACCCATGTCTCTGAGATCACTCTATCCTGCACCTCCTGCGTCGGGAGCTGCGGGAATTCCTTCACCTGTTGCCTCGCAAAAGCCCTCAATTGCATGTACCGAAATGCATTCCCTTGGGGCAACCCATATTTTTCCGTCAGCTCTCCCAGACTCGCAAACGTCCCATCTACAAACCGATCTCTCAGTTGTACTACCCCAGCTCTTTGCCATGCTCCAAATCCCCCATCCATTCTCCCCGGAACGAACCTATGATTGTTTCTTATCGGGGACCGCACCGAAGCTCCCGTCCTTCCCCTATGCCGTCTCCACTGCCCCCAAATTTTCAATGTAGCCACCACCACCGGGCTTGTGGTGTATTTCTTTGGTGAGAACGGCAACGGTGCCGTCACCATTGCTTGTAGGCTAGTCCCCCTGCAGGACGCCCTCTCCAATCTCTTCCACGCCGCTCCCTCCCCTTCTCCCATCCACTTACATACCATTGAAACATTGGCGGCCCAGTAGTACTCACTTAGGCTCGGTAGTGCCAGCCCCCACCCCCCTGTCCCTACTACACTGTAAGAATCCCCCGCTCACTCTCGGGGTCTTCCCAGCCCACACAAAACTCATAATACTCTTCTCGATTCTTTTGAAAAAAGCCTTCGTGATCACCACCGGGAGGCACTGAAACACAAAAAGGAATCTCGGGAGGACCACCATTTTAACCGCCTGCACCCTACCTGCCAATGACAGGGACACCATGTCCCATCTCTTAAAGTCCTCCTCCATCTGTTCCACCAACCGCGTTAAATTAAGCCTGTGTAATGTACCCCAATTCTTGGCTATCTGGATCCCCAAGTACCGGAAGTCCCTTGTTACCTTCCTCAACGGTAAATCCTCTATCTCTCTGCTCTGCTCCCCTGGATGCACCACAAACAACTCACTTTTCCCCATGTTCAGTTTATACCCTGAAAAATCCGCAAACTCCCCAAGTATCCGCATTATCTCTGGCATCCCCTCCGCCGGGTCCGCCACATATAGCAACAAATCATCCGCATACAGAGATACCCGGTGTTCTTCTCTCCCCCCCCCCCCCCCCCCCCCCCCGAGTACTCCCCTCCACTTCCTGGAACCCCTCAATGCTATGGCCAGGGGTTCAATCGCCAGTGCAAACAATAACTGGGACAGAGGACATCCCTGCCTCGTCCCTCTATGGAGCCGAAAATAGTCAGACCCCCGTCCATTTGTGACCACGCTCGCCATCGCGGCCCTATACAGCAACTGTACCCACCTGATATACCCATCCCCAAAACCAAATCTACTCAGCACCTCCCACAAATAATCCCACTCCACTCTATCAAATGCTTTCTCGGCATCCATCGCCACCACTATCTCCGCTTCCCCCTCTGGTGGGGGCATCATCATTACCCCTAGCAGCCTCCGTATATTTGTATTCAGCTGTCTCCCCTTCACAAACCCAGTTTGGTCCTCATGAACCACCCCCGGGACACAATCCTCTATCCTCATTGCCATTACCTTGGCCAGAATCTTAGCGTCCACATTCAGGAGGGAAATGGGCCTGTAGGACCCGCATTGCAGCGGGTCTTTTTCCTTCTTTAGGAGGAGCGATATCGTTGCCTCTGACATAGTCGGGGGCAGCTGCCCCCTTTCACTCGCCTCATTGAAGGTTCTCATCAGTAGCGGGGCCAGCAAGTCCATATATTTCCTATAGAATTAAACTGGGAATCCGTCTGGTCCCGGGGCCTTCCCCGCCTGCATGCTCCCAATCCCTTTCACCACTTCCTCCGTCTCAATCTGTGCTCCCAGTCCCACCCTCTCCTGCTCCTCCACCTTAGGAAATTCCAGCTGATCCAGAAAGCACATCATTCTCTCCTTCCCATCTGGGGGCTGAGCTTCATATAATCTTTCGTAAAATGCCTTGAACACTCCATTCACTCTCTCCGCTCCCCGCTCCATCTCTCCCTCCTCATCTCTCACCCCCCCATTTCCCTCGCTGCTCCCCTTTTCCTCAGTCTCCCCGTATTCGTACTGTACACCCTGTGCCTTCCTCCATTGTGCCTCTGCATTACCCGTAGTCAACAAGTCAAATTCTACATGTAGCCTTTGCCTTTCCCTGTACAGTCCCTCCTCCGGTGCCTGCGCATATTGTCTGTCCACCCTCAGAAGTTCTTTCAACAACCGCTCCCTTTCCCTACCCTCCTGCTTTCCTTTATGTGCCCTAATAGATATCAGCTCCCCTCTAACCACTGCCTTCAGCGCCTCCCAGACCACTCCCACCTGTACCTCCCCATGATCATTGAGTTCCAAGTACCTTTCAATACACCCCCTCGCCCTTAAGCACACCCCCTCATCTGCCAATAATCCCATGTCCATTCTCCAGGGTGGACGCTGTTGTTTTTCTTCCCCTATCTCCAGGTCCACCCAATGTGGAGCATGATCCGAAATGGCTATAGCCGTGTACTCCGTCCCCGTCACCTTTGGGATCAGTGCCCTTCCCAAAACAAAAAAAATCTATTCGTGAATAAACTTTGTGGACATAGGAGAAAAACGAAAACTCCTTACTCCTAGGTCTACTAAATCTCCAGGGGTCTACTCCTCCCATCTGCTCCATAAAGTCCTTAAGCACCCTAGCTGCAGCCGGCCTCCTTCCGGTCCAGGACCTCGATCTGTCCAGCCCTGGGTCCAGCACCGTATTAAAATCTCCACCCATTACCAACTTCCCCACTTCTAGGTCCGGGATTCGTCCTAACATACGTCTCATAAAGTTGGCATCATCCCAGTTCGGGGCATACACGTTCACTAATACCACCGCCTCCCCTTGCAATTTGCCACTCACCATCACGCATCTGCCCCCACTGTCCGCCATTATGGTCTTTGCCTCAAACATTACCCGCTTCCCCACTAGTATGGCCACCCCCGTTTTTTGCGTCTAGCCCCGAATGAAACACCTGCCCCACCCATCCTTTGCGTAGTCTGACCTATCAGCTTCAGATGCGTCTCCTGAAGCATAACCACATCTGCCTTAAGTTTCTTTAGGTGTGCGAGTACCCATGCCCTCTTAATCGGCCCATTCAGCCCTCTCACATTCCACGTGATCAACCGGGTTGGGGGGCTCTTTACCCCCCCCCCCCCCCCCCCCCGCCGACTAACCATCTCCTTTTTCAATCCAGCTCCTCACCCGGTTCCCACGTAGCCGTATCTCCCCCAAGCGGCGCCCCCCCCGCCCCGACCACCCCCCCCCCCCCATACCAGCTCCCCCTTCTCCCCAGCAACAGCAACCCAGTTAACCCCCCCCACGCTAGATCCCAAACTAGCGTAATTGCACCCCCCATGTTGCTCCCAGAAGTCAGCAAACTCTGGCCGACCTCGGCTTCCCCCCCGTGACCTCGGCTCACACTGTGCGAGGCACCCTCCTTCCTGCTTCCCTGTTCCCGCCGTGATTACCATAGCGCAGGAACAAAGCCTTCCCTTTTGGCCCCGCCCCCAATGGCCGGCACCCTCAGCTCCTCATCCTCCCTCCCCCCCTCCTCCACGACATGGGGAAGAGAGAAAAGTTACAGGGTCGCAGGATTAACAACTTGGGAAGTCATCTCTTCCCTCTTAACCCCCCCTTCATCCCACATATTCATCCCCCCCACTTTGTCCCAAACGTTCTTTTTATGGCCCGCTCACTCCAGTTTCTCCTCGACAATAAATGTCCACGCCTCATCTGCCGTTTCGAAGTAGTGGTGTTTCCCTTGATGTGTGACCCACAGTCTTGCCGGTTGCAGCATTCCAAATTTAATCTTCCGTTTGTGCAGCACCGCCTTGGCCCGATTAAAGCTTGCCCTCCTTCTCGCCACCTCCGCACTCCAATCTTGATATACGCGGATCACCGCGTTCTCCCACCTACTGCTCCGAGTTTTCTTTGCCCATCTGAGGACCATCTCTCTGTCCTTATGTCGGAGAAATCTCACCACTATGGCTCGAGGAATTTCTCCAGCCCTCTGTCTTCGCGCCATAACTCGATAGGCTCCCTCCGCCTCCAGCGGACCCGTCGGGGCCTCCGATCCCATTAACGAGTGCAGCATCGTGCTCACATATGCCCCGACGTCCGCCCCTTCTACGCCTTCGGGAAGACCAAGAATCCTTAAATTCTTCCTCCTCGCATTATTCTCCAGCACCTCCAGCCTTTCCACGCACCTTTTGTGTTGTGCCTCGTGCATCTCTGTTTTCACCACCAGGCCCTGTATGTCGTCCTCATTCTCAGCAGCCTTTGCCTTCACGACCCGAAGCTCCTGTTCCTGGGTCTTTTGCTCCTCCTTTAGCCCCTCAATCGCTTGTAATATCGGGGCCAACAGCTCCTTCTTCATCTCCTTTTTGAGTTCTTCCACGCAACGCCGCAGGAACTCTTGTTGGTCAGGGCCCCATATTAAACTGCCTCCTTCCGACGCCATCTTGCTTTGTGCCTGCCTTCCTGGCCGCTGCTCTAGAGGATCCACCGCAATCCGGCCACTTTCCTCTCTTTTTTCCATCCGTGTCCAGGGGGGATTCCCTTCTGGATTATAGCACAGTGTTTTTTTGCCGTTAAAATTGCCGTTGGGGCTCCTATCAAGAGCCCAAAAGTCCGTTCCACCGGGAGCTGCCGAAACGTGCGACCTAGCTGGTCATTGCCGCACCCGGAAGTCCCGGCCATCCTCCTTTCTAACAGATACACCGTTTTGGATACTGTTGGGGGGGATGACTGTACAGAGGAAAAGTGTGGCAACCAGCTTAATGTCAAAATGAATGGATCTGCTGCACAAGAAGGAGGGGGGAGAATGGCAGGCCCATAGTGGTAGGGGATTCAATTGTATGGGGAACAGATAGGTGCTACTATAGCCGTCAACGTGGCTCTAGGATGTGTTGCCTCCCTGGTGCTAGGGTGGTCTGGGATGTCACTGAACGGCTGCAGGGCATCTTGAAGGGAGAGGGTGAAAAGAGAGAGGTCGTGATACATGTTGGTGCCAATGACATAGGTAAAAAGAGGGAGGAGCAGCACGGTGGCACAGTGGTTAGCACTGCTGCCTCACGGCGCCGAGGTCCCAGGTTCGATCCCGGCTCTGGGTCACTGTCCATATGGGTACTCTAAGTTTAACATAAATAAATAAATAAATAGGTAGAAAGAGGGATGGGGTCTTACATCAGGACTTCAGGGAGTTCGGTAGAAGACTTAAAAAGCAGGACCTCTCGGGTTTTAATCTCTGGATTACTCCCAGTGCCACATGCTAGCGGGTATAGAAACAGGAGAATAGCGCAGATGAATGTGTGGCGTAAGAGTTGGTACAGGAGAGAGGATTTTAGATTCCTGGACCACTGGGACCATTTCTGGGGAAGGTGGAACCTGTACAGGTCTACATCTAAACCAGAGAGGACTAACCTATTTGCTGGTGGGTTTGCTAGTGCTGTTGGGAGGAGTTCAAACTAATTTGGCAGGGGCAGGGGATGAAATGAAATGAAAATGAAAATCGCTTATTGTCACAAGTAGGCTTCAATGAATTTACTGTGAAAAGCCCCTAGTCGCCACATTCCGGCACCTGTTTGGGGAGGCTGTTACGGGATTTGAACCGTGCTGCTGGCCTGCCTTGGTCTGCTTTCAAAGCCAGCGATTTAGCCCTGTGCTAAACAGCCCCTGCCAATGCAGACTGTTAGCAGAATAGGGGCACAACATAACACAGAAAAGCAATCAAGTTAGAGGGAGTACAGCAATAGTAAGTTTCAGGAGAGTAAGACTAGGCTGAATGGCCTCTTCTTTAGTGCCCGGAGTATTACAGGTAAAATGGATGAGTTAAGGGCGAGGGTTGACACGTGGAATTATGATACAGTTGCCATCACGGAGACGTGGTTCAGAGAGGGGCAGGATTGGCAGCTTACCATCCCAGGATACAGAATTTTCAGGAGGGACAGGGTGGGGGGCAAAAGAGAGAGAGGCATTGCACTATTAGTTAAGGAGTCACAGTGGTTAGCACTGCTGCCTCACAGCGCTAGGGACCCGGGTTCGATTCCAACCTCGGGTAACTGTCCGCCTGGAGTTTGAACATTCTTCCTGTGTCTGCGTGGGTTTCCTCTGGGTGCTCTGGTTTCGTCCCACGGTCCGTGCTAAATTGCCCCTAAATGTCCAAAGGTTAGGTGGGGTTACAGGGAGAGGGCAGGGATTGGATCTGTGGAGGGTGGTCTTTCAAATGGTAGGTGTAGACTTGATGGGCCGAATGGCCTCCTTCTGCACTGTAGGGATTCTATGATGTGGTTCCTCTATTCTATCGATTACTGCAGTAAAGAGAGATTATATCCTGGGGGTGATGTTAAATGAAACTTTGAGTAGAGTTCAGGAATAAAAAAGGGGCAGCCACATTGCTAGGTATTCATTATAGACCCTCAGATAGTTGCAGTGGGAGAACATGTGGCGAACAGTGACCACAATTCTGTAAGCTTTTGGATACTCATGGAAAATGATGAGTTTTGTCCTCTGGTCAAGGTGCTAAATTGGGGGAAGGCTAACTACAGCCAGATTAGGCAGGATTTGGAGGCTGTTGTTTGGGAGAGGCTGTTTGAGGGGAAATCCACATTTGGCATGTGGGAGCCTTTTAAGGAGCAGTTGATGGGAGTGCAGGACAGGCATGTGCCAGTAAAAAGGAAAGGCAGGATTCCGGAACCATGGATGACCAGGGAAATTGAGGATCTTGTCAAAAAGAAAAAAGATGCATATGTGAGGTACAGGCAACTTAAAAACAGATAAAGCACCTGAGGAATACAAGGAAAGAAGAATAGAGCTCAAGCAGGGAATTGTTAGGAGGGCAAAAAGGGGTCACAAAATGTCCTTGGCAGACAGGATTAAGGCGAATCCCAAGGCATTTTATATGTATATTAGGAACAAGAGGGTAGCTAGAGAAAGAGTTGGTCCACTCAAGGACAAAGGAGGGAAATTATGTGTAGAACCAGAGGAAGAAGGTGAGGTCCTTTAATGAGTATTTTGCATTGGTATTCACAAAGGCAAGGGACACGTTGATTGGTGGTGTCTCAGAGGGATGTATAAACACTTTAGAACAGGTCGTTATTACATGGGAGGAAGTTTAGTTGTGTTAAAAAAATTAAGGTAGACAAATCCCCAGGGCCAGATGGCATCTATCCCAGATTACTGAGGGAGGCGAGAGATGAAATCACCGGGCCTCTGACAGCAATCTTTGTGTGCTCATTGGGCACAGGTGAGATCCCAAAGGATTGGAGGATAGCCAATGTTGTACCGTTATTTAAGAAGGGTTGCAAGGATAATCTGGGTAATTCTAGGCCAGTGAGCTTGACGTCAGTGACAGTGAAATTGTTGGAAAAGATTCAAAGAGATAGGAGCTATGCACATTTGGAAGTGAATGGTCTTATTAGCGACAGGCAGCATGGTTTTGTATGAGGGAGGTCATGTCTCACTAATTTGATTGAATTTTTTGAGGCGGTGGCAAAAATGATTGACGAGGGAAGAGCTGTGGATGTTGTCTACATGGACTTTAGTAAAGCATTTGATAAGGTCCCTCATGGCAGGCTGGTTCACAAGATTAGATCACGTGGGTCAGGGGTGAATTAGCTGGATGAATTCAGAACTGGCTTGGCCATTGAAGACAGAGGGTAGCAGTGGAAGGGTGTTTTTCCAAATGGAGGTCTGTAACTAATGGTGTTCCGCAGGGATCAGTACTGGGACCTCTTCTCTTTGTAATATATATATATATAAATGACTTGGAAGAAAACATAGCGGGTCTGATTAGCAAGTTTGTGGATGATACTAAGATTGCAGGATTTGCGGATAGTGATGAAGGTTGTCAGAGTATACAACAGGATATAGATAGGCTGCAAAATTGGGCAGAGAAATGGCAGATGGAATTTAACCCGGACAAGGGTGAGGTGAGCATTTTGGGAGATCCAATTCAGGTGGGAGCTATAAAATAAATGGCAGAACCATCAGGAGCAGAGACATAGAGAGATCTGGGTGTGCAGTCCACAGATCCTTAATAGTGGCAGCACAGGTGGAAATGGTGGTAAAGAAAGCATATGGCATGCTTGCCTTCATAGGATGGGGTATCAAGTATAAAAGCTTGAAAATTATATTACAATTATATAGAGCGTTGGTTCGGCCACATTTGGAATACTGGGTCCAATTCTGGTCACCACAGTACCAGAAGGACGTAGAGGCTTTGGAGAGAGTGCAGAAAAGGTTTACCAGGATCGTGCTTGGTATGGAGGGTAATAGCTATGAGGAGAGATTGAATAAACTGGGATTGTTCTCCCTGGAGAGACTGAGGCTGAGGGGTGACCTGATAGAAGTTTATAAAATTGTGAGGGGTATAGAAAGGGTGAACAGTTGGAGGCTTTTTCCCAGGGCGGAAATGACAATTACAAGGGGGCGCAAGTTCAAGGTGAGGGAGAAAAGGTTCAGTGGAGATGTGCGGGGGAAGTTTTTTCCACAGAGGGTGGCGGTGGCCTGGAATGTACTGCCAAGTTAGGTGGTTGAGGCAGATACGTTAGCGACCTTTTAAGACTTATCTGGATATGCACATGAACAGACGGGATATAGAAGGATACAGGTGGTTGGTCTAGATAGGACACGTGAGCGGCACAGGATTGGAGGGCTGATGGGCCTGTACTGTATTGTTCTTTGTTCTTTAGAGTCAGTGAGAAATTGAGGAGCAAATATGTGCTCAATTTGCAGAAGTGTATAAAATTTATAACTGGGTAATTATAGTGGGTGATTTCAACTTTCCCAACATTAACTGAGATAATCATTGTGTTAAGGGCCTAGATGGAGCAGTGTTCGTAAAAAGTATACAAGAGAACTTTTTAGCTTATCATGTGGAGGGTCAAACAAGGGATGGTGCAGTGCTGGACCTAATTCTGGGGAATAAAGCCGGACAGGTGATTGATGTGATGGTGGGAGAGCATTTTAGTGATAGCGACCACAACACGGTGCAATTTAAGTTTGTTATCGACAAGGAAATAGACAAATTGCAGAAAAAGGTCTTGGATTGGGGGAGAGCAGACTTTAGCAAAGTAAAGCAGGATCTTGCCAAGGTAGATTGAAACAAGTTACTGGTGGGGAGATCTACTGAAGAATAGTGGGCGGGGGGTGCAAAGAGGAATAGGGAGGGTACAGGCCCAACATGTTCCCTCTAAGGTAATAGGAAGGAGTAACAAGCCCAGAGAACCATGGATGACCAGAGGAAAACGAGCTGCAGCCCAGAAGCCACTGTTGAGAGTTGTGAGGTACTGAGGAGGGTATCAAGGTTGCAGGCGTGTACCGGTATACATAGAAGTGTGTCTACTTCTATGCAAGGAGCATCCGGAATAAGGTAGATGAACTTGGAGTGTGGATTGCTACCTGGGACTACGATGTTGTGGGCATTACGGAGACATGGTTAGAACAGGGACAGGAATGGTTGTTGGAAGTTCCGGGGTATAGATGTTTCAGTAAGAGTAGGGAAGATGGTAAAAGAGGTGGAGGAGTAGCATTGTTAATCAAGGATAGTTTAACGGCTGCAGAAAGGCAGTTCGAGGGGGATCTACCTACTGAGGCAATATGGGCTGAAGTTCGAAATAGGAAAGGAGCGGTCACGTTGTTAGGAGTTTTCTAAAGGCCCCCAAATAGTAATAGAGATGTGGAGGAAGAAATTGCAAAACAGATTATGGATAGATGTGGAGGTCACACGGTAGTTGTCATGGGTGACTTTAACTTTCCAAACATTGATTGGAACCTCTATAGGTCGAACAGTTCGGATGGGGCAGTTTTTGCACCGTGTGTGCAGGAGAGTTTCCTGACATAATATGTGGATAGGCCGACAAGAGGTGGGGCCACATTAGATTTGGTACTGGGTAATGAACCGGGCCAAGTGTTAGATTTGTTTGTGGGAGAACACTTTGGAGATAGTGACCACAATTCGGTGTCTTTTACTATTGCAATGGAGAGGGATAGGGCCATATGGCAGGGCAAGGTTTATAATTGGGGGAGGGGTAATTATGATGCGATTAGGCAAGAATTAGGGAGCATAAGATGGGAACAGAAACTGTCAGGGAAAGGCACAAATGAAAAGTGGAGCTTGTTCAAGGAACAAATACTGTGTGTCCTTGATAGGTATGACCCTCAGGCAGGGAGGAAATGACCGCGTGAGGGAACCATGGTTCACAAAAGAGATTGAATGTCTTGTCAAGAGGAAAAAGGAAGCGTATGTAAGGATGAGAAAACAAGGTTCAGTTGGGTCGCTTGAGGGTTACAAGGTAGCACGGAATGAGCTTAAAAAAAAAAAAGGCTTAGGAGAGCTAGGAGGGGGCATGAGAAGTCCTTGGTGGGTCGGATCAAGGAAAACCCCAAGGATTTTTACTCTTTTATGTGAGAAATTAAAGAATGACCAGGGTGAGGTTAGGGCCGGTCAAGGACAGTAGTGGGAACTTGTGTATGGAGTCAGAAGAGAGAGAGGCATTGAATGAATACTTTTCTTCAGTGTTCACCAAGGAGAGGGGCCATGTTTTTGAGGATTAGAGTGCGATACAGGCGGGTAGGCTGGAGGAGGTAGATGTTCTGAGGAAGGATGTATTAGCAATTTTGAAAAACCTTGGTCGACAAGTCCCCTGGGCCAGATGGGATTTATTCTAGGATTCTTTGGGAGGCAAGGGATGAGATTGCAGAGCCTTTGGCTTTGATCTTTGGGTGCTCATTGTCCACGGGGATAGTGCCAGAGGACTGGAGAGTGGCGAATGTTGTTCCTCTGTTCAGAAAGGGAATAGGAATGACCCTGGTAATTATAGGCCGGTTAGTCTTACTTCGGTGGTCGGTAAGTTAATGGAAAAGGTCCTGAAGGATAGGATTAATGACCATTTGGAAAGATGCAGCTTAATCCGGGATAGTCAACATGGATTTGTGAATGGTAAGCCTTGCCTCACAAATTTGATTGAATTCTTTGAGGAGGTTACTAGGTGTGTAGATGAAGGTAGAGAGGTTGATGTCGTATACATGGATTTCAGTAAGGCATTTGATAAGATTCCCCATGGTCAGCTCAAGAAGAAAGTAAGGAGATGTGGGATAGAGGGAAATTTGGCCAATTGGATAAGTAACTGGCTATCACATAGAAGACAGAGAGTGGTGGTGGATGGAAAATTTTCAGGCTGGAGTCCAGTTACCAGCGGTGTACCACAGGGATCAGTGCTGGGTCCTCTGCTATTTGTGATTTTTATAAATGACTTGGAGGAGGGGGCTCAAGGGTGGGTCAGTAAATTTGCTGATGACACCAAGGGCAGCACGGTAGCATTGTGGATAGCACAATTGCTTCACAGCTCCAGGGTCCCAGGTTCGATTCCGGCTTGGGTCACTGTCTGTGCGGAGTCTGCACATCCTCCCCGTGTGTGCGTGGGTTTCCTCCGGGTGCTCCGGTTTCCTCCCACAGTCCAAAGATGTGCAGGTTAGGTGGATTGGCCATGATAAATTGCCCTTAGTGTCCAAAATTGCCCTTAGTGTTGGGTGGGGTTACTGGGTTATGGGGATAGGGTGACGGTGTGAACCTTGGGTAGTGTGCTCTTTCCAAGAGCCGGTGCAGACTCGATGGGCCGAATGGCCTCCTTCTGCACTGTAAATTCTATGAAAGATTGGTGGAGTAGTGGATGAGGTGGAGGGCTGTTGTAGGCTGCAAAGAGACATTGATAGGATGCAGAGCTGGGCCAAAAAATAGCAGATGGAGTTTAACCCTGATAAGTGTGAGGTGATTCACTTTGGTAGGACAAATTTGAATGCGGATTACAGGGTCAACGGCAGGGTTCTGAGGAATGTGGTGGAACAGAGAGATCTTGGGGTTCATACCCACAGATCTCTGAAGGTTGCCACTCAAGTGGACAGAGCCGTGAAGAAGGCCTATAGTGTGTTAGCGTTTATTAACAGGGGGCTTGGATTTAAGAGCCGTGGGGTTATGCTGCAACTGTACATGACCCTGGTGAGACCACATTTGGAGTATTGTGTGCAGTTCTGGTCACCTCACTATAGGAAGGATGTGGAAGCATTGGAAAGGGTGCAAAGGAGATTTTCCAGGATGCTGCCTGGTTTGGAGGATGGGTCTTTTGAGGAAAGATTGAGGGAGCTAGGGCTTTTCTCTTTGGAGCGGAGGAGGATGAGAGGCGACTTAATAGAGGTTTATAAGATGATGAGGGGATAGATAGAGTGGACGTTCAGAGATTATTTCCTTGGGTGGATGTAGCTGTTACAAGGGGGCATAACTAAAAGGTTCGGGGTGGGAGATATAGGAGGGATGTCCGAGGTAGGTTCTTTACTCAGAGAATGGTTAGGGTGTGGAATGTACTGCCTGCTGTGATAGTGGAGTCGGACACTTTAGGAACTTTCAAGCGGTTATTGGATAGGCACATGGAGCACACCAGAATGACGGAGTGGGATAGCTTGATCTTGGTTTCAAACAAGGCTCGGCACAACATCGAGGGCCGAAGCGCCTGTTCTGTGCTGTACTGTTCTACCATCAGATATTCAGGATGCAATGAGAAGGAAGAGAGCGGCTTTTAATGAGTACAAGGGGAGCAAATCAACAGAGGCATTACAGAAAGTGCAAGATGGAGTTTAAGAAAGCAATTAGGAGAGCAAAGAGGGGATATGAGAAGTCTCTAGCTGGCAAAAGTACGGAAAATCCCAAGATTTTCTCGAAGTATATCAATGGGAAGAGGATAACTAGGGAAAAAATAGTGCCCATTAGGGACCAAGGGCGGAATCTGTGGGTGGAGCCAGAGGACATTGGTGGGGTGTTAAATGAATTTTTCACATCTGTCTTCACCCAAGAGAATGAGGAGGCAGTTCTAGAACTCGGTGAGAGAGAGACTGTGAGCTTATTCAGCAAGTTATCATAAGGGAGGACAAGGTATTGGAGGTGTTGGCATGCTTAAAAGTGGAGAAATTGCCAGGTCTGGACGAAATGTGTTCCAGGTTGCTATGGGGGGTGAGGGAAGGAGATTGCAGGGGCCCTGATCCAAATTTTTAATTCATCTCTGGCCTCGGGAGAGGTGCCAGAGGACTGGAGATGTGCAAATGGTCCCACTATTTAAGAATGGCTGTCTGGATAAGCCAGAGAACTACAGGCCAGTGAGTCTCACATTAGTGGTAGAGAAACTATTGGAGAAAATTCTGAAAGAGAAAATCTATCTCCACTTGGAGAAGCAAGGTTTGATCAGCGTTGCTTTGTCAGAGGGAGGTCATGTCTAACAAATTTTATTGAATTTTTTGAGCACGTGACTAAGTGTGTAGATGAGGGCAGTGCAGTTGATGTAGTTTACATGGATTTCAGCAAAGCTTTTGACAAGGTCCCACATGGGAGACTTATAAAGAAGGCAAATGCCCATGGGATACAGGGGAACTTGATAAGGTGGATTCAAAGCTGGCTGAGCTATAGGAAACAGAAGGTGATGACAGACGGTTGCCTTAGTGACTTGAAGCCAGTGTCCAGTGGCGTACCACAGGAATCTGTGCTGGGTCCCCTATAATTCGTCATTTATATAAATGACTTGGATTACTATGTGGGGGTAGGATCAGTAAGATTGCGAATGACACACAGATAGGCCGGGTGGTTAACAGTGAGGCTGAGAGTCTTGGGTTTCAGGAAGATATAGATGGGATGGTCAGATGGGTAGAAAAGTGGTAGATGGAATTTAATCCTGAAAATTGTGAGGTGTTACACTTTGGAAGGAGCAATTTGACAAGGAAGTATTCAATGAATGGCACCACACTGGGAAGCCGTGAGGAACAAAGAGACCTCGGCGTGTTTGTAAATGGATCTCTGAAGGCAGAAGGACAGGTTAATAGAGTGGTGAAAAAGGCATATGATACACTTGCCTTTATCAATCGTGGCATAGATTACAAAAGTAAGGAAGTCATATTGGAGTTAGAAAGAACATTGGTGAGGCCACAGCTGGAGTACTGTGTGCAGTTCTGGAAAATGTGATTGCAGTGGAGCGGGTGCAGAGGCGTTTCGCCAGTGTTAGCGGGAACAAATCCGAAAGAATCCCTCGACACTCGTCTGCTCCAAAAGTCAATCGGTTTGTTAATTACGCCGGCGGGAAGCAAAACGCCGGGTACCCATGTGCTCCTTCACTGAACAAAGGCAAATCATAAATACTTACACATTTTCAAACCGTTACTTAGCCCACCTCGGCTGGACATGAGCCAGTCGTACAGATTTTAGATTACGTACAGATGCAATGAAATTAATCATTAAACATGCTGGGGCTGCATGATCTGCTCGTGGGCAGGCAGAGGTTTCTTAATGATGTTACCCAGATGCCTTAGCAACCGTCCTGGGCCTTTACAATACCCTACCTCACAAGCTTCAGACTTCCTTATCTTAACTTTGTTAGCTGGGTCTGTTGCTCTTTAAAGTTGCCAATATGATGTTATGGCTTAACAGCGTCGCCAATTCCTATTTATCTTAGTGAACCACAAGCCTTCCCTTATCGGTCAACTGGCCACACAACCAGTTAGCTAGTTCAAAAGATGGTTTATTTACATACACAAGGGCTACTTCGACATGCAAACACAATATCTACTACGAGTTAAACTACACCTAACAGCTACAATAACCTATTCGTAGCTTCAGGATGACCGGCTCTGTGCAGATGGATAAGGCCTTTATCTTGATCTCACATGGCTGGTTTGAAGAAGTGGCTCCATCTCTGCTGGGCTCATCCGTCGGGTACCGATCGTTGGTCTCGAACTTGGCTGTCTGGTCGTTATGCTACAGTTAAACTGGCACAGGCCGGGTCCAAAAGAGACTGAACACATGGCTGTGTCCTCTTTTTATCCCTCTAGGGTTTTGCGCTCTTTGGGGCAGTGCTTAATCTTGGACCCAATAATTCGACAGGCTTCGATCACTGCCTTCGATTTTGGCCATAAAGGAGCGAGTGCCTTGGTGGCTGGGCGGGTCCTTAGCGGTCATTGACCTTGGCAGTTGCATTCTCTGAGTAAAGGGAGTGGCGCCGATCAGTCTGTGGCTGTACTGGTTTCTTGATTGGAGTCCTATTGTTCTGGGGAACGGGCCATTAAAATGCAAACGAGCGGGAGTTTCGATCAGGTCTAGCTACCTGTGTTTCAAATACACAGAAGCTCTGTATCTGGCTTGAGTCCAGGGTTGGCCATAATTCCCATGGTCCTTTGCAGGTGGCCATCTCAGATGGCTACATCCCATCCTCTTGATCCTGAAAGCGAAACATGGTGGATCACACTATTGATCCCTATCGATCCTTGGTGTACCAGTCACCCTTGGTCAAGACCAGGTTCTACTCTATCCTATCCTATGCTTTGGGGCATTTACCTAATATTTATTAACACCACATACATTAATTAATCTCTTAACTGGTCACTATAAAACATTTCACTATTAAACATTTAACTTATCTGCAGAATTGAATCTCTAACTAACAGTATCTAAACTACTCTTATGCTGCTTGCAAATATCAAAAGGAACTTATGTACAGTACAAAAATTTTAAAACAGCAGCATTACATTTCTACTTAATCTAGCAAAGTTTACAGAGGTACATGGTTATAATTCTTACAGCAGGTAATTTAGTTTTGTTGAATGCCGAAAAAGGGGGCTCGAACTGTATATATCGGGGACTGGGAGGCTTTTGCTCGCCATTTACGGAGTCAAGGTGTCTGAATGATACTGCAGATTATTGCAATTACTAGAAGGGCCTCTAAGGTGTATGAAAGGGGGTTCCAATTGGCAATGTTTTCGCACCAAGTGGGGGTGCCAATGTCTATCTCTGTGTGGTGTAGTGTCCGGGCTAGGGGTATCATATTGTGTGGTGGTTTTCGGGGCTGATGTGGTGTGCATTAAAATAGTTTGTTGCGGGCACAGTTGTAGGAGTCCAGCGAAGATCAAAACGTATGTCAGCAGTCTTTGCTTCATCCTGTCTTCTGTCTTCCGTGCATTCCTGGGGGTGCAAGCATAGTATCTGTTATTATCTTCAGTTAATATCTTATTTTACTTGTCTTTCTCTCCTTAATCCAATTTTCCATAATGATCGTCACCATGTGTGACTCTTTTTTTTTTTTTTGAAATAACGTTTTGAGAGACCAGAAATGCCAATTTTTAAAGTACAGAGATTCTCGCAGCTTGTGGTCGATGCGGGGAGTGGGTGGACAATTTCTCCGTCCAGTCTTTTCTTTACTACATCCAGTGGTGGTTGAGGCTCATCTTAACTAGCCGAATTTTAGGGCAGCCAGTTTTATAAAGTTTCTTCGTCCCAGGGTCCAGAGGTGTTAGCGTGTAGCAGCATATGTGGCAACCAAGTGTGTCAAACGTGTAAATAGCAGGTGGGGAACGACCAGAGGGTCGCAGAAGGTAAAGGGATAAGTGTACAGACAGTGGCAAAGGGCATTCTTTAAACCACAATAAAAGAGGAGAGATGGGGAATCTAAGACCTGCCAAAGACAGTGTAAGAGTGTAGGGAACCATTCCAGAGTACTCGACGTGACGGGAACATGAGGTGCGTGTGGGCCGCGGCACGGCAAGAATGGGTGGAATCCCCGGGTAGGGTGGTGATCAGTGCCGTTGCTCCACTACCCGAGCTGAACTGATCTGATGCATTTGGGGTCCTCTGGTAGGGCGGGGATTAGTGCCATTACCCCCTACCTGGGTGATCAAAACGAGCAGAAAGAATTTGTAGTCATATGAGAGCCAACAATTGTACCTTTAACGGCCATTGGTCAGTAAATTGCGTCTGTGTCTCTGTGAGAAGAGTAACTATGAGTGTATCACGCAATTGTGTGTCAGGCCGACATCAATCAAAACTTTGTGACAAGAAGAAAAGAAGAAGGAAAAAGGCGGGCAGGCTCCATCAGAAATTAGGACACCTTAATACTTAGGCGTGTGGTTCCCCCCTTTCTGCTGGCGATTAGTTCTCTGCGAGGAAGTCGACAAATGGTTGCCACCTCCAGGCGAATCCCAGCAGAGACCCTCTCATGGCTAACTTAATTTTCTCCAGGCAGAGGAAGCCTGCCATGTCTGAAAGCCAGGTCTCCGATTTTGGGGGCTTTGAGTCCCTCCAAGCCAGCAATATACGCCTCCGGGCTACCAGGGAAGCAAAGGCCAGAACATCCGCCTCTCTCTCCTCTTGGATTCCCAGGTCCTGTGATACCCCAAAAATTGCCACCTCCGGACTCATTGCCACCCTCATATTTAATGTGGACATGGTGTCGGCAAACCCCTGCCAAAACCCCCTCAGTTTTGGACATGCCCAGAACATGTGGACATGGTTCGCTGTTCCCCCTGCACACTTTGCACACCTATCTTCCACCCCAAAGAACCTGCTCATCCGGGCCACTGTCATGTGATCCCGGTGAACAACCTTAAATTGGATCAGGCTGAGCCTGGCACATGTTGCGGTAGCATTGACCCTTCCTAACAGGTCCGCCCAGAGGCCTCCTCAATCTCTCCCCCCAGCTCCTCCTTCCACTTTCGGTTCAGCTCCTCGGTTTGCGTCTCCTCCGAACCCATAAGCTCTCTATATGTATGTCCGAGACGCTCCCCTCCCCTATCTATCCTCTGGAGACCACCCTAACCTGAATCCCCCTTAGCGGCAGGAGTGGGAAGGTTGGTACCTGCTTCTGCAAAAAGTCCCATACCTGTAAATATCGGAATTCATTTCCCCCAGCCAATGCAAACTTTCCTCCAGCGCCCTCATACTCTGGAAGCTACCTTCCAAGAACAAGTCCCTCATCCCCTCAATCCCTGCTCTCTACCAAGTTCGGAACCCCCCGTCCATCCTCCCCGGGGCAAACCGATGGTTGTCGCAGATTGGGGGCCACACCGATGCCCACTCCACTCCTACATGTCTCCTCCACTGCCCCCAGACTCTCAGGGCCGCCACCACCACTGGACTGGTGGAGTACTGCGCCGGCGGGAACGGCAGGGGCTCCGCCACCAGTGCCCCCAAACTTGTGCCCCTACATGAAGCCACCTCCATGCACACCCACGCCGGCTCACCCCCCACCAGCCACCTCCTAACCATGGGTATGTTAGCCGCCCAGTAGTAATTACTGAAATTCAGCAGCGCCAGCCCACCATCTCCTTGATACCGCTCGAGCATTGCCCTCTTCACCCGCGGTGACCCCCCCCCCGGACACACAGCCCACGATAATCTTATTGATCCGCTTAAAAAAGGACCGCGGTATGAAGATGGGGAGGCACTGGAAAACGAAAAGGAACCTCGGGAGGACCGTCATTTTTACCGATTGCACTCTATCCGCCAGAGACAACGGGAGCGCGTCCCATCTCCGGAAATCCGTCATCTGGTCCACCAACCGGGCCAGGTTCAATTTGTGTAGCCTGTCCCAATCCCTCGCCACCTGAATACCCAGGTACCTGAAACTGTCCCCTACCACTCTGAACGGCAGTTTCCCCAGTCGCCTCTCCTGACCTCTCGCCTGAACCACAAACAACTCGCTCTTCCCCATATTAAGCTTATACCCCGAAAACTGGCCGAATTCCCCTAAGATTCCCATAATTTCCCCCATTCCCTCCATTGGGTCTGAGACATACAACAGTAAGTCATCCCCATACAGCGAGACTCTGTGCTCCACCCATCCCCCGGACCAGCCTCTTCCAGCCCCTTGAGGCCCTCCGAGCAATTGCCAGCGGCTCTATCGCCAGCGCAAGGAGCAGTGGGGAGAGGGGACATCCCTGTCTCGTCCCCCGGTGTAGTCTGAAATATTCCGAAGTCGTTCTATTTGTCTGTACATGAGCTACCGGAGCTCAGAACAGCAACCTAACCTAGTCAACAAAGACCCTTCCAAACCCGAACCGCTCCAGCACCTCCCATAAGTAATCCCACTCGACCCGGTTGAAGGCTTTTTCCGCGTCCATCACAACCACCACTTCAACTTCCCTACCTTCCGGGGGCATCATGATCACGTTTAGCAACCTTCTTACATTGGCCCCCAGCTGCCTACCCTTAAACCCTGTCTGGTCCTCCCCTATAACATCCGGTACACAGTCCTCAATCCTAGAGGCCAGAATTTTGGCCAGATGTATGGCATCCACGTTCAACAAGGATATTGGCCTATAAGACCCACACAGCTCCGGGTTCTTGTCCCTTTTCAGAATGAGCGAGATCATGGCCTGTGACATCGTCTGGGATAAAAACCCCCTTTCCTTGGCCTCGTTAAAGACCTTCAACAGTACTGGTCCCAATATTCTTTTTATAGAACTCGACCGAGTACCCGTCCGGTCCCAGGGCCTTACCCGACTGCATGGCCTTCAAAACCTCCACTATCTCCTCCAGCCCGATCAGGGCCCCCAGCCCTTCTACCAACTCCCCATCCACCTTCGGGAAAGTCAACCCATCCAAAAAGTGCCTCATCCCCTCCGGTCCAGCAGGGGGTTCCGACCTGTACAACCTAATATAAAAGTCCCGAAAGGTCATGCTCACCTCCACCGAGTCCCCAATTATGTTCCCATCCCCGTCAACAACTTTCCCGATTTCCCTAACTGCCTCCCTCTTTCTGAGCTGCTGTGCAAGCATCCTACTGGCCTTCTCCCCGTGCTCGTAAACCACCCCCTTCGCCTTTCTGAGCTGCTCCACTGCCCTTCCTGTAGTTAACAAACCAAATTCCGTCTGCAGCCTCCGGCGTTTCCTTAACAGCCTTACCTCTGGAGTCTCCGCATACCTCCTATCCACTCGTAGAATCGCTTTTACCAGTCGATCCGTTTCTGCCCTATCCATCTTGTCCCTGTGAGCCCGGATCGAGATCAGCTCTCCTCTCACCACTGCCTTCAGCGCTTCCCAGACCACCGCTGCTGAGACCTCCCCCGTGTCATTTACCTGCAGGAAGTTCAGCATGCACTTCCTCAACCTCTCACACACCGCTTCGGTGCGCAAACACACGTGCCTTCTTTACCGGCCCATTTAGCCCCCGAACATTCCCAAGTGACCAGCCTAGTTGGGGGGCAAAAGTGACCCCCCCGCCAGTCAGCCATCCCCTTTCTTGGGCCCGCCTCTAGCCCATGCGCCGCACCTCCGCCGGCCTGCCCCAGGACGGCCCCCACCCCCGACCCCCTCAGTGACCTTCCATCGAAGTCCCTCCCATGTCGGCAGAACCCATCCCCCCCCCCCCCCCCAAGCAACACTACACTAAATCCCAACCCAGCTAATAAACTAAGCATATACACACCCCCCACGCTGCTTCTGTGAGCTATCTCACCCAGCTAGCTTGGTGACTCCTGGCTCTGGCGCCAAGAAGTCTCCCACCCATTGTTCCTCCACTCCCCTCCCCCCGCACCTGTAAACAAGTTCACTCATCCAACAATCCCCAAACAAACACCAGTCTACAAGAGTTGTCGCGGTGCCAAAGAGGGGCTTGTTTGTCGTGAGGCGTCGGGGCGGTGGGAGTGAAAGGCAAGTTACTGTCGTCGGGCGGTGGCTGGGGAAGAGCATATAGGGGGCCAAAGATATCTAAGTCGTGGTTCCGGGGCTGGGAGATTGCACCAGTGGTCAGGGATAGTGATCAATTCGGGGAGGCTGTCGCTGTCGTCGGAGTCAAGTTCAAGGTGAAAGACGGTACCTGTGGGCGGAGACCTGTTCGGGTCCGTGGGCGTGGCATGGCTGGGGGAGGGTCGGCATAGGGGTCAGACTAGGTTGTCGATGGGCGGGGCGGAATCGTCTTCTGTTGCCAGAGAGATGTGGTGGGAGTGGCTACATTGGGTTCCATAGACTTTGAGTTGGTTGATGTGGAACCAACCAGTTTTACCATTGGGGTACGTTATCTTGTACACTGAGGGGCTCACTTTGTCTGAGAATGGAGTAGGGTCCTGAAAATTTGGGGGAGAGGAAAGAACTGGGGTTGTAAAGGGAAACCATTACTTGCTGACTGACTGTATACTCTACGGGGTGTGGACGGTCTTGTCAAAGCAGGCTTTACTCTGCTTCCTTCTAGCGCCTAGTCGGACAGTTGCAGCGAGCTGTGCTGCTTTAATATTATCTGTGGTCTGCTTTTTCGTGGGTGAGGGCGGTGACTGTGGGGTTTGCCAAATCGAGACCTAATAAATATTCAATTCCCTTCATGGGCCGTCCGGATTGAGAATGTTGGAGGTGAAACCTGTGGAACTGGAAACGGTGTTCTGAATAGACATAAGGGCAAATGGGAGAACTGTGTCCCATTATTCTGTTGCACCATCTTCCTAATGGTAGCTTTTAAAGTACGATTCATTCTCTCAACAATGCCGCTGGATTGGGGGTGATATGCTATGTGGAATTTTTGCCTGATTCCAAAAATTGTTATAAACATTTTGCATGACTCTGCCGGTGAAGTGGGAACCTTGGTCTGACTCAATGCTGCGGGGGAGACCCCAGTGTGTAAATATCTGTTGGGTCAAAATCTTAGCGGTGGCCTTTGCTCTGTCCGTGAGGGAAATGCTTCTACCCATTTAGTAAAGCTGTTGATTACAACTAGCACGTACTTGAAATCATTTCTGCAAGGGGGGAGGGGGCCAATGAAGTCGAGTTGCAAGATTGTCCTGGGGCCATTAACAGGTCGGGTGTGACGTAATTGTCCTTTCTTTGTGTACCGTTCGGGATTGTTTTGAGCACAGATAAGACAGTTTTCGACATAATGTGTTACATCGGTTTTTAAATCGGGCCACCAACACAAAGGTCTTAAATGGGCAATGGTATTGTCTATCCCCTGATGTCCGTGTCCGTCATGAAACTGGTAAATGAGCTGATTTCTGTCCTGGGTGGGGACCACATAAATTCCGTCTTTTAAAACTATGCCGTCCTGTACCATCTGTGTGTCCTTCCATTTATCATAGGGGGCTGGGAAGTTGCCGTCTAAAACCTGTTTGAGGGTGTCGTCTGCTTTTTGGGCCTGAAATAGATCCTCAATATTGGTCTGGGAAACCTGGACTGAGTGTATCGGTTCACTTGCTGGGGACTGCCAAAAATGACCATGGCGTGATCCTGCCTTGGCTAGGGTGTCTGCCTTTACATTACCGGGTGGGGACCGAGCGATGATGGCTCCTTACTTTAATAATACCATATCTGCGGTCTGCGGCTGTCCTGAGAATATGCTTTAACAACTGGGCAGAGGGTAGGAGTTTTCCACCGGCTGATACGAAACCTCGAGATTCCCACAGGGGTAGGAATTCTGTTAAGCTGTTGCACACATACAGGGGGGTTGGGAAAGAATTGGGATGCTGAACTACATATGCTATGGCTGTGAGTTCTGCTGCTTGTGAACCTAGGTGGCCGGGCAATTTCAAAGAGATCTCTTCCAGTGGGCGTCCCTGCGCGTCTTCTACATAAATTCCACAACCAGTTATTCTCGTTCCATTGTCCATCGTGGAGGAACCGTCCACATAAAGTTTTTAAGCGTTCCCTGTGACTTGAGAATGCTGTGCTTTACTGCCTGCTCGTGGGTGTAGTGACTTCGGGATAAACGGTCCTGTGTGGTGTTGGGCTGCTATGATCTGGCATATTGGGGTGGGGTACCTGCATATTGGAGATTATCGGCTAGAAATGTGTGGGTCTTGGTGCGTTTCACCGTAATGTCCCTGCCTTGTAACAGTAGTGTCCAGCAAGCTGCTCTGATTTGGCTGACTGAACCGTCCTTTAATCTACCGCCTAGTAATAGTTGCTCGGTCAAGATCGTGACTGGGTTAAGGCCTGTGATATATGCAAAATACTGTACTGCCCAAAAGACTGCAAGCGAGTGCCGTTCGCAGGCTGAGAATCCTTGCTCTATCGGGTCCAAAACTCTTGAGGCACAGGATCAAGAACCTAAGCGATCAAGTCGTTCTTGCAGGAGTACTGCTGATAGGGTTCGGTCGGTGGTTGCCACTTCAATGGCATAGGGCGAGTCTGGGTCTGGAACTTGTAAAGCGGAGGTTGTGCCTAAGGCGCGTTTTAAATTGCAATGGCGCCTGTGTGCTGCGGAAGCCATTCCCATGGGGCGTTCTTTTTAAGGGGTTCTGAGAGTGGGGCTACTTTTGTGGCAAAACCATCAATATGACTGCGGCAATATCCTACTAAACCTAGGAATGACCGGAATGCAGTGACGTTTTGGGGCAGGGGCAATTTAACTATCTGTTCAGTTTCTCTCTTCCCTTGGGTGATGTTGGTGCCTAAATAAAGAACCTTTTCTTTTAAGATCTGGACTTTTTGGGGGTAGACCTTGCATCCAATGGATTGCAAAAGACCTAGAAATTCTGAAAGGAGCTTTACATGCTCTTCTTTTGTGTCCGTCTGTAGGAGTAAGTCGTCCACATACTGTATAAGGCATTCGGGTCGGGAAAATTTGGAAAGTCCGTTGACCAATTGTCGGTGGAAAATGGAGGGGGAGTTGTGGAATCCTTGCAGGAGGCATGTCCAGGTGTAATGCTGCCCTTGAAATGTAAATGCGAACTTGTATAGGGGAGTAGAGACAACCCCGGTAACTATAGACCAGTGGGCCTTGTGGGCAAAATCTTGGAAAGGTTTATAAGAGATGGGATGTATAATCATCTGGAAAGGAATAATTTGATTAGAGATAGTCAACACGGTTTTGTGAAGGGTAGGTCGTGCCTCACAAACCTTATTGAGTTCTTTGAGAAGGTGGATGAGGGTAAAGCAGTTGATGTGGTGTATATGGATTTCAGTAAAGCGTTTGATAAGGTTCCCCACGGTTGGCTACTGCAGAAAATACGTAGGCATGGGATTCCGGGTGATTTAGCAGTTTGGATCAGAAATTGGCTAGCTGGAAGAAGACAAAGGGTCGTGGTTGATGGGAAATGTTCAGACTGTAGTCCAGTTACTAGTGGTGTACCACAAGGATCTGTTTTGGGGCCACTGCTGTTTGTCATTTTTATAAATGACCTTGAGGAGGGCGTAGAAGGATGGGTGAGTAAATTTGCAGATGACACTAAAGTCGGTGGAGTTGTGGACAGTGTGGAAGGATGTTACAAGTTACAGAGGGACATAGATAAGCTGCAGTGCTGGGCTGAGAGGTGGTAAATGGAGTTTAATGCAGAAAAGTGTGAGGTGATTCGTTTTGGAAGGAATAACAGGAAGACTGAGTACTGGGCTAATGGTAAGATTCTTGGCCGTGTGGATCAGCAGAGAGATCTCGGTGTCCATGTACATAGATCCCTGAAAGTTGCCACCCGGGTTGAGAGGGTTGTTAAGAAGGCGTACGGTGTGTTAGCTTTTATTGGTAGAGGAATTGAGTTTCGGAGCCATGAGGTCATGTTGCAGCTGTACGAGACTCTGGTGTGGCCGCGTTTGGAGTATTGCGTGCAATTCTGGTCGCCGCATTATAGGAAGGATGAAGCATTGGAAAGGGTGCAGAAGAGATTTACCAGAATGTTGCCTGGTATGGAGGGAAGATCTATGAGGAAAGGCTGAGGGACTTGAGGCTGTTTTCGTTAGAGAGAAGAAGGTTAAGAGGTGACTTAATTGAGGCATACAAGATGATCAGAGGATTGTATAGGGTGGACAGTGAGAGCCTTCTTCCTTGGTTGGTGATGTCTAGCTCGAGGGGACATAGCCTGAAATTATGGGGAGATAGATATAGGACAGATGTAAGAGGTAGGTTCTTCACTCCGAGAGTAGTAAGGGCGTGGAATGCCCTGCCTGCAACAGTAATGGACTCGCCAACACTAAGGGCATTCAAATGGTCATTGGATAGACATATGGACGATAAGGGAATAGTGTAGATGGGCTTTAGATTGGTTTCACAGGTCGACGCAACATCGAGGGCCGAAGGGCCTGTACTGCACTGTAATGTTCTATGTTCTATATTGACAGGCCTTGTCTAACGGGATGGACCAAAAACCATTGCTGATGTCCAGCACTGTGAAGTACTTTGCCTGTACTCCCTGCTTGAGCATGGTCTCGGGACTCGTGGCAACTGTGGGGGCTGCTAAAGGGGGTTACCTTGTTAAGTTCTCGGTAGTCGATCGTGAGTCGCCATGAACCATCGGGTTTTCTTACGGGCCACATTGGGGCATTATTTGTTGACGCTATGGGCCGAATAACTCCTTGGTCTAATAAACTATTGATAACTTTAGAAATATCACCCTCAGCTTGCTGTGAGAAACCGTTTTGCTTCTGTGGCTTTGGATCGGGACCTGAAATTGTGACCGTACCTGGGATCTTCCTACAATTGTGTTTGTGTTGTGCGAACGAAGCTTTGTGTTTCACGAGGACCTCTCTAACTGTTTGGTCTGTACTAATTGTTTGAGGATTAAACCAATAGTCTCCTACTGAGCAAATCCTATGTTCATAATCCCCTACTGTGAATGTAGCTGCTTTGGCCATTCTCTGTAGCCACCTGAGTTGGCCACTTCCCGACTTAAAATGGAGAACTGCAAAGGCTGAAGGGAAATTCAGCCAACACAGGCAAAGAATAGCAAATACAGAAATCATGTGTATTAGACTCTGCAGAAACCCAGATAGCATCGATACAAGCAGCCATCTGCATAGTAATGTCGCAGCCATCTACATAGTAATGAGCGATCCTCGGGAACAATCGAAACATTTTAAGGTAAACAAAGCCAAGCCAGACTCCTCGGCACCAGCAGGAGCCAACACAAAAGAGGTTAACGGACACTTAAAGACCCCCCAACGATCAGGGAACCGCTCCAGTATTGGAGAAATCGAACCAAGTGATTGGAACGAAGTCCAATCACTTGGAACCAGGTGCGGGGTCCGCCCCGAAGGGCGGGAAGCCCCTGGGGGGCGGGAAGCCCCTGGGGACTATAAAGTAAAGCCCCCAAGTTCAAATCGTCCTTCTTGACAGGGTCACTCAGCAACGTGTCGCTCGGTGGGCAGCACGGTAGCATTGTGGATAGCACAATTGCTTCACAGCTCCAGGATCGCAGGTTCGATTCCGGCTTGGGTCACTGTCTGTGCGGAGTCTGCACATCCTTCCCGTGTGTGTGTGTGGGTTTCCTCCCGGGTGCTCCGGTTTCCTCCCACAGTCCAAAGATGTGCAAGTTAGGTGGATTAGCCATGATAAATTGCCCTTAGTGTGCAAAATTGCCCTTAGTGCTGGGTGGGGTTACTGGGTAATGGGGATAGGGTGGAGGTGTTGACCTTGGGTAGGGTGCTCTTTCCAAGAGCCGGTGCAGACTCAATGGGCCGAATGGCCTCCTTCTGCACTGTGAATTCTATGAAACGTGAAGCAACCCCTGAGAGTGAACTGTTCGGCGGCTTCCAGGAAAGTAAGTCTCAAGTCCACGCTCGCTACGAGATGGGTGCTCCTAGCTACCAGTCCATACCAGCTTTTGAATCCCGCAGACTCAGGACCTGAACGAAAGGCCATTTGTTCCCCATACCTGGTGGGCCAGTCCGAAGCTAAGTATAGGCCTGTTAGTGATAGAAATAGCCTAGAAAGTAGAGTTTATGCATGAGTAGTGATTTACTGTGTATAATAAATGTGCTTTGATTTGAATCTTACTAATTGGTGTGTTGAGGTATTGATCATTACTTGAACTTGAACCTCGTGGCGGTATCATAAAGATACCTGGTGACTCTAGAGCAAAGATTATAAAACAGAGCCAATTGAACCAACCAAAAGTTAGCCACACTCCATACACATTTATTCACTGGATCAAAGGAAAGATTATGGGAGCTCATAAAATCGATTCCTAGAATGTGCTCGGCTGTTTGGGGTAAGTCGACTAAAACAACGGGGTGCCTGGTGCTTATGTTCCCTATCTGAATGTCTACAGGGGCTGTGATGTATCCTTGCTGTACGTGTCCGGTAAATCCACTAAGGGTGATAGTGTCTGCGGTGGGCCACTTGTCACGTTGAAACATGGTGGAGGAGTTTAAAGTTGTGCGGGACCCTCCTGTGTCCGAAAGAAATTTGACTGGTTGTCCCCGAACTGTGCCTGTGACTACTGGTCTTCCTGATTGTCCCAGAGTGTGTCGCAGACCCAAGTTGGGGAGTCCGAACACTGTCAATCTGTGGAACTGATCGCTAAATCGTCTGAACGGGCGCTAACATTATGCATGGGCCTAACATTGTTCCTTGGTGGGAGGTTTGGTTATTGGTGTCGGTGCTGGTTCGGGGGGTTCTGTCGGCATTCGTGGGCGTAATGCCCCATGTGTCCACAATTGTAGCAACCTCGTGGTGCCTGTGCTCTGGGGTGCTGTCCTTCATGTCTACCCTCGTTTATCCATGCTGGGTCCTGGTTAGTGCTAACTGGGTGAATATTTGCTTCAATCTCGTCCTGATCTGCCTGTCTGTAGGGATTGTTCCCAAGCTCTGGAGAGTCTCTTTAATACCCAAACGTCATTATGTGTGCGGTCTACGGGGTCGTAATTCACACAAGCCTTTTGAACTGCTTCTGTGGCATGCGAGATTAAGTGCGGGACCATTTAGTGGTGTCGTCCTCATTTAAGTGTGCGCGGTTCAAATCCCCAAATACTGCTTTAAAATGGATCCAAAGATGATCTGCAAATGCGGTCGGATGCTCTCCCTTCTTTTGCCTGCAGTGATTTGAACCTACTGGATCTCCCTTGTTGTACCCGATTGCATCTAAAATGGCCGTTTTCATTTCCTGTAGGGTTCCTCCTGCTACAATCTGGGGTTCGGGCAAAGCTGATCTTACTGACTGGCTAAGGCTCATAACTATGAGTTTGACTTCCTCTTTCTCGTCTAGACCATACATAACTTTTTGTTGGCGTCCTTCCTCAAAGTAGCTCTGCAGGTCTGCGGTGGGCTGGAACGGAACCATTTTGGTGCAAGCATCTCTCAACTGGGTTATGGATAGTGGGGTGTTGTAAACAAAATCACGCTCCTCCTGATCCGATGACTTGCGCTGTGTGGTAACCGGATTCATGGGGGGGTGTGCTGCCTGTGCAGTCGGTGGGGCGGGTGCTTTCCTTTTTGGGGCATGGAGCGATCGATTCCGATTTCCTGTGTCCTCAACATATCCCTGGGCGCTTTCATTTAATTCTTGCCAATCGGGGGCACCTTCCTCATCTAAATTTTGTCCAAAAGTATACCTAAATCCATTCTGCACTGAGCAGTGACTGTAATGTCTCTATCTGTTGGCGACATTTCGCGTGGTCTACTGTACTCTGTCTCTGTTCTGTAGTGGAGCTGTGGAGCACTCGCAAAGCTGCTTTTAAATCCGCGCATAGTCTCATTAACTGTGCTACCTGCTGTTCTGTCTTTTCTCTTACCAGGACTGCACGCTGTGTAACTTGGTAGGCTTTATCGTACTGGGTCTGAAAGCTGCTAAGGTGAACTAAACAAGATTGGTGTGCACGTTTAACATCAGCCATCTCCTTATCCTTAGCTGCCAATTGTTCCCGGAGTTGCTCAATTATCTTTTCGCTTTCACTATTGTTTCCCTCATTCTTCTCATCTTTCTCAACTAGCTGCCTACGGAGCGTCTTCACAACCTCCACTGTGCCTCGCAACTGTGCCAAACAGGACACTATTGCCATCGGCTTTCGGACTGTCGATGCATTTCTGTTATGGACCTCAGTTAGGTCGTCCCACCAAATTTGTCCTATGCTTCCTGGACCTGACTAGTCATTCGCACAAAAATTGGACCAAAGGGGCTATCCTTCGCCCTTTAAGTACTTCCTCAACTCTTCAACCCATATAGGGCATTGCTCTGCTCTGTTGGCTGCTGCGACCTCGGGTTCCTGTGGGTTCATTAAACGTTCTATAACTTTTGTGGCCATTGCTTCTAATATCTCTTCTGCTCTCCCTCTAATCTCTTGTTTCCTACCGTTAATCTCTGTTTCCTATCGTTAATTTGGGACGGGGATAAGGCGGCGATTTGAACTGCGGGTATGGCCTAAGCTATTTTCCAGTTCACAATTCCCTCGATAGTTTTGACACAATCTAACACGTTTACCTTATTTCCCTGTTAGTACGCATGCAGGTTAGAACACACTTCCGAAATTCGGGGATTTGGTCGATATGGGCTTGTACTTGTGATTCTTTCTTTCTCTCGCAATTGGATTTCAAAGTTTTGTGGGTTCTCTCGGAGTGACAAAATCACTTCTAAATCGAGTCCCGTCAGAGGTCGCAAATAATGTTGCCAATTTAATGGAATACTATCCCACCTGCGTCACCAATAATGTTGCTCTTTAAAGTTGCCAATATGATGTTATGTCCCAACAGCGTCGCCAATACTGTGGGTATTCCTATTTATCTTAGTGAACCACAAGCCTTCCCTTATATCGGTCAAATGACCACACAACCAGTTAGTTAGTTCAAAAGATGGTTTATTTATATACACAAGGGTTACTTCGACGTGCAAACACAATATCTACTACGCGTTAAACTACACCTATCAGCTACAATAACCTGTACTTAACTTCAGGATGACCGGCTCTGTGCAGATGGATAAGGCCTTTATCTTGATCTCACGTGGCTGGTTTGGAGAAGTGGCTCCGTCTCTGCTGGGCTCATCCATCAGGTTGCGATCGGTGGTCTCGAACTTGGCTGTCTGGTCGTTATGCTGCAGTTAAACTGGCACAGGCCGGATTCAAAGGAGGCTGGCACAGGCCGGGTCCAAAAGAGACTGAACACATGGCTGTGTCCTCTTTTTATCCCTCTAGGGTTTAGCACTCTTTGGGGTGGTCCTTAAGCTTCGATCACTGCCTTTGATTTTGGCCAATAAAGGGGTGGGTGCCTTGGTGGCTGGGCGGGTCCTTAGCAGTCATTGACCTTGGCAGTTGGGCTCTCTGAGTAAAGGGAGTGGCGCCGATCAGTCTGTGGCTGTACCGGTTTCTTGATTGGAGTCCTATTGTTCTGGGGAACGGGCCATTGCAAATGCAAACGAACTGGGGTTTCGATCAGGTCTAGCTACCTGCGTTTCAAATACACAGAAGCTCTGTATCTGTCTGAGTCCAGGGTTGGCCATAATTCTCATGGTCCTTTGCAGGTGGTCATCTCAGATGGTTACAGTTCCGTTATTTGTGGACAACTGCCTGTCTTAACCTCGTCTAACTGCTGAATGATTTATCCTTAACTTCGTTAGTGGTTGGTCCGTTGTCTGTATTCATTTTTTTTCTTTACATCAAGCATAACCACAAAACAAAACAAGCCAACAGGGCTGCAAATAACCAATCAACAAAATTCGCTCCAGCTTTGTTTAAGGACTCTCCAAAGTGGCTGTTTACGGCACCATCTTGTCCCATCATCCCGAACCTGACCTGCTGAAGCCAGCCTAGAGCCCTTCCCTGCCTTATCGTTATGTTCTCCCCATGGTCCCGATTCTCCCGACTATCCACATGTCTGCCCACCCCCGCCCTCTGCCCACCAGGCACACTCTACCGCTGGGAGTTGCGCCGCGCTCCCCCCCCCCCCCCCCCCCCCCCCCCAAGCTTCATAGCGCTAGCTTTCTCCACTAGTGTGTCTATACCTGTTCCGTTACTGCACTCTCTGTCCCCTCCTCACCCTCTCCATCACTTTGCTGCCCTCGGCCCTTCCTTCCTATGAGCTAGTTCTCCTACTCATAACAAAGCCGTGCAGTCCTGCGTAAAATTGTCCATGTCCATCACTTTTTCTCCCCGCATCTTCCTCACTGCCGCCTTGTTTGTCTTTTGTCCAGACTGTTTTCACAAATGAATTTGTCCGCCTCTGCCGGGGTGGTGAAATAATGTTCCTTATTCCGGGAGTATGTCACTCCGAGCCTGGTTGGGAATGACAACCCGAATTTTAAACTGTTCTTGTATAGGACCTACTTCGCGTGGTTGAACTTGGCCCTGCGCTTTGCCAGGTCTTCCCCAATGTCCTGATATACCTTTATTCTGTGTCCTTCCCAACTGCTTGCTTTAGTCTGCCGAGCCCAGAGCAGGATCCTCTCCCTGTCCTGGAATCTATGCAGCTTGGCTATTATCGCCCTTGGCTGCTCCTCGGCCTTGGGCTTTGGTCAGTGTGACCTGTGGTCGTTGTTGATTTCTGGCGGCTCGGGGAAACTGCCCTTCCAACCAAGTTGCCCAGCATCTGGGCCATGTAGTCAGTTGGGTCTCTGCTCTCAATCCCCTCTGGCAACCCCACCATACAGATAGTCTGTCGCCTGGATCGGTTCTCTTGGTCCTCAACCTTCCCCTTCAGGCACCATGAGTCACCACCAACCTTTTTATTTTTGCAACCAGGGCAACAATCCGGTTGCTCTGGTCGGTCGGTGCCTTTTCGAGCTCTTGGATCGTTCTCCCCTGAGCCTCCAGCATCTTTTCCATCCTGTTGAGCATCGTCTGCATGGCAGCCAGTGTCTCGGCCACTGCCACCCGTAACACCGTGGGGGGGACTGGGGTTGGAACCAGCTCTCAGGTGGCCAGGGACCCCTTGCCTCATGGATCCGTCAACTCGCTCGATGCTCTTGCCCTTTTCCACTGTTCCTGCCTTCCCTGCGGGGTCTCAAGCTACTGTTTCCTGCCATATCTTTCTTCTTCCTTGTCTTTGTGGTTGAGGAGATGAATGAGTCTGATTTATTGGGCTAAATTCAACCAAAAGTGCCTATTTTGCTGTGTTCTGGAGGAGAGCCACCTGATGTGCGGCTATTCAGCACATCCCCGTCACCAGACGTCTTCTGACTTTATGATGGAGCAGCTGAAGATGGTTCTGCTAGGATTTGGGATTTCTAAAGTCCTCTGGCTGTGATTATTGGCCTCCAACAACAATTACCAATTTCCTTTGAACCTGGCATGACTTCAGCCTCTGGTGCATTTTCTTATGATTCCTATTGAATTCTATTATACAATGGTTCCTTGATATTTCACTTGGTTGAATGCTGCCATGATGTCAAAGGTAGTCACTCTTACCTCACCTCTGGAATTCAGCTCCTGTCTAGAGATAGAAACATACATAGAAGATAGGAGCAGGAGGAGGCCTTTTGGCCCTTCGAGCCTGCTCTGCCATTTATCACGATCATGGCTGATCATCCAACTCAATAGCCTTCCCATAACCTTTGATCCCATTCGCCCCAAGTGCTATATCTAGCTGCCTCTTGAATATATTCAATGTTTTAGCACTGTGTTTTTCAAACTTTTTTTCTGGGGACCCATTTTTTCCAGTCGGCCAACCTTCGGAACCCACCATTTTCTCTTACCTTTAATGGTGAGAGGTGAGCCTTCTTGGTCCTCATGCTCTCACTCCAATCAGGTTCACAGGAGGAGAGGTAAGACATAGTTAGCCTCCAAGTTTCATCAGCAAACGAATCAGCCAGAGAGGACAATTTATCTAGGAGGAAAGCATTGATTTCGTACCTCAGTTCGTAAACTCTTGAGTAGCTCCCCTGTTGACTCATCATTACAGTAACTCTTCAAGCGGATGAGGTCCACCATCATTGGGATTGACTGGTCACCGTTTCGATTCAATGCTTTAATGTAGTCTGAAAGGTCAGCAAAAAACTTATAGCCACCCTTCCGTACACAGAGTGAGATGTGATGATTTCCCATGGCTTTCATTATATCCCTTACCAAACAGTCAGTTCTGTCCATGATTAAACCATGAGGAATGTATACTCTTGCCAGATAATTTCAGTAATGTTTAGGGATGCAAAACAGATTGAGGTCATAGCCTTGTTCATCATCGGTGATCACCACGCAGTCAGCCGCCGCCATGCCGCTATCGCACTTTGATCCTGGGTTTAGGTCCCAACACTCCCAGGCCACATGTGCATTGATGAGCAAGCACGCATGAATTCCACAGGCTCACCACTCTTTGGGTGAAGAAATATCTCCTCTTCTTTGTCCGAAATGGTTTACCCTGAATCCTCAGACTGTGACCCCTGGTTCTGGACACACCCACCATTGGGGACATCTTCCCTGCATCTACCCTGTCTAGTCCTGTTAGAACTTTATACTCCTCTATGAAATCCCCTCTCATTCTTCTGAACTCCAGCGAGAACAAACCTAACCTAGTCAATCTCTCCTCATATGACAGTCCCGCCATCCCTGGAATCAGTCTGGTAAAGCTTCACAGCACTCCCTCGAACGGAAGAACACCCTTCCCCAGAAAAGGAGACCAAAACTGCACACAACATTCTAGGTGTGGCCTCACCAAGGCCCTGTATAATTCCAACAACACGTCCCTGTCCTGTACTCGAAACCTCTCGCAATGAAGGCCAACATACCATTAACCTTCTTTACTGCCTGCTGCACCTGCATGCTTACCTTCAGCGATTGAAGCACAAGGACACCCAGGTCCTGCTGCACATACCCCTCACCCAATTTACAACCATTCCGGTAGTAATCTGCCTTTCTGTTTTTGCTTCCAAAGTTAATAACCTCACACTTATCCAAATTATACTGCATCTGCCATTGATTTGCCTACTCTCCCAACCTGCTCAGATCATGTTGTAGGGTCTCTGCATCCTCGTCACAGTTCATCCTCCCACCCAACTTGGTATCATCTGCAAACTTTGAGATGTTACATTTTGTTCCCTCACCCAAATCATTAATATATATTGTGAATAACTGGGGTCCCAGCACTGATCCCTGTGGCACCCTACTAGTTGTTCCCTGCCAATTTGAAAAGGACCCATTCGTTCCTACTCTGCCAACCAATTTTCTATCCACCTCAGTACACTTCCCTCCATCCTATGCGCTTTAATCTTGCGCAATAATCTCTTATGCAGGACTTTGTCAAACGCCTTCTAAAAGTCCAAATATACCACATCGACTGGCTCCCCCTTGTCAACTGTACTGGTTACATCTTCAAAAAATTCCAACAGATTTGTCAAGCATGATTTCCCCTTCATAAATCTATGCTGACTCTAACTGATCCTGCCACTGCTTTTTAAATGTTCCGCTATAAAGTCCTTGATAATGGATTCAAGAATTTTCCCCACTACCGATGTTAGTCTTACTGGTCTATAATTCCCTGTTTTCTGTCTACCTCCATTTTTGAATATTGAGTGACATTAGCTACCCTCCAATCTGCAGGGATTGTTCCAGAGTCTATAGAATCCCAGAAGATGACCAGCAATGCGTCCACTATTTCCAAAGACACCACCTTAAGCACTCTGGGATGTAGATTATCGGGCCCCTAATTGTGCTTCAATTATCCCCCTCCAATCCCATCAATTTTCCCAGCACCATTTCTCTACTAATATTGATCTCCCTCAGTTCTTCCCTCGCACTAAATCTTTAATTCTCCAACATTTCTGGTATCTGATTTGTGTCCTCTTTTGTGAAGACAGAACCAAAGTATATATTCAATTGCTCAGCCATTTCTTTGTCCTTTATTATGCATTCCCCTGTTTCTATCTGTAGGGGGCCTATATTTGTCTTTACCAATTTTTTTCTCTTCACATATCTATAGAAACTCTTAGAGTCAGCCTTTATGTTCCCGGCAAGCTTACTTTTGTACTGTATTTTCATCTTAATCAATCCCCTGGTCCTTCTTTGCTGAATTCTAAACTGCTCTCAATCCTCAGACTTATTATTTTTCTTGGCCAATCTGTACGCTTCTTCCTTGGATCGGATACTATTTATAATTTTGTTTGTAAGCCATGGATTGGCCCTCTTACCCATTTTGCTTTTGTGCCAGACAAAAATAAACAGTTCCACCATGCTTTCCTTGAATGTTTACCATTGCCTATCCACTGTCATCCCTTTTAGTAACTCTCCCCAATCTATCAAGGCCAGTTAGGATCAAGACTATAATGGGTGGAGCAAAGTGGTCCTACCGGTACCTGAACTGAAAATTGGTGAGCAGGTTATTGGTGAATACGTGCCACTTGACTACTTGTAGAAAGTTGGAACTTGTCGGTAGTAATTGGTAGGGCTCAATGTTCCTGTTTCTGTAAAGGTATTCCCTGGGCAATATTTCGTACTGTTGGGCAGATTCCAGAATTGCAGTTTAGGAATGGGATTCTTGAACATGTGTCATCAGCAGTATAGCCCAAATGTTGTTGAGACCTGGCTCCTTTATTCTGTCAAATACACGTAACCATTTCTTCACGTCACTTGGAGTGAATCACATTGACTAAGGAGTAATGGAACCTATGATAGTGGAGACCTGAGGAGGAGACAGAGAAAGATCATCCACTAAGCACTTCTGGCTGAAGATGGTTTCAAATGCTTCAGGCCTGTCTGAGCTCTGCCATCATTGTGATGGGGATGTTCATAATTCCTCCTGCTAGTTGCTTATCATCCGCTATTCATGACTTGTCACAGAGCTTTGACCTTGTGTGTTGGTGTGAGATCTGATGACAAAAATACAATTTTATCAGCCTGACTTACAATTATTCAGCATTTCCACTTCTCACCCATTCAGCACTCCAAGCTGTTAGCAATGGCTTCAATTGATTAATTAAAACGTTGCAATTGAATTGGAGTTCTGCACTAATATCATTGCTCTGAGTATCCAGATTTTTTCCATAAGCCTGCATCTCCCTTTACATTTCCTTTAACACATACAATTATGTTCTGAATCAAATATCTCCTATCAAAATATTCAATGTTCCAACAACTGTGTTGCGAAATTTCTCCTCATCTCTCTCCCTCGCTGACTATTTTGTCTTGCTTTCTATGGCTTTAACATCCCTTCTATCATTGTGTGCCCAAAATGCATACAATATTTTCATTGTGGCCTAAATATTGTCTTGTTTCCATTTATCATAGCCTCTTTTATGTTGTACTCCTCAATGTATAAAAGATAAAATGCAGTTGGCTTGTTTATGACTTTATAAACCTGCATTCACATTTTCAGGGAATTATGTATTTGCATCCCTGAATATATGCTTTTCTATGACAATTCATATTTCGTTATTCAGTGTAAAAACATTCCTTCATTTTTCTCCCAAGTGCATCATCACATACACACAGCATACACACACACACACAGCATAGAATGGTGGTGACAGTTGTTTTTCCACATTGGAGGGAATCGTGATGTTCTCCAGTGCTCTTTTTGATATATATTAATGACCTGGACTTTGGTATGTAGAGCATAAAGCCAAAGTTTGCAAATTACATGAACCTGGGAAATGAGGGTTGAGGCCTAAGACTGGTGAAATAGACAAGCATATGGCAGATGAAATCTAATGCAAAGAGGTGTGAAAAACTGCACTTTAGAAGAATGAGGAGAGCCAATATAATTTTATAATACAATTTTCAGGATTCAGGGACAGAGAGACCTGGGAGATTGAATGCAATAATCTTTGAAGGTGATAGGACAATTTTGTACTGCTGTTTAAAAGCTTACAGGATCCTTGGCTTTACAAGCCTCAGGCTGGACTATTGTACTCAATTCTGGGCACCACAATTTAGGAATGATGCCAAAACATTGGAGAGGATGCCAGAGATAAGGAACTCCATGGAGAGAATGGAAAAGCTAGGGTTGTTATCCTTAGAACAGGGAAGGTCATGAGGAGATTTTATAGAGGTGTTCAAAATCATGAAGACCCTTGGTAGAATAAATGTAGAGTACACTAGTAAGGAATACTTGCTGAAATTGTAGAGGGCATTGGTGAGATCACACCTGGAGTATTGTGTACAGCTTTAGTCTCCATACCTGAAACAATATTTTTCTCTATCTGGGATGCAACAAAACATTACTAGATTGATTCCTGGGCTGATAGGGTGTCCTAGGAGGTGAGATTGATTAGAAATGGGGCTATACTCTCGAGTTCAGAAGAATGAGAGGTGAGATCTCGTTGAAATATACAAGGTTCTGAGCGGTCGTGATGGATTAGATGCTGAGAGGCTGTTCCCTTGGCCGGAAAGTCTAGAACTGGAAGGCAGCCATTTTAATCTGAGATGGAGGAATTTCTTTACTCAAATGGGTTGTGAATCTTGGAAATTCTCGACTCCATTGGGCTGTGGAAGCTTAGCTGTTGAATATATTCAAGGTTGAGATCGATACATTTTTGGATTGTCAGGGGTATTGGAATAGGATGGGAAAGTGAAGTTGAGGTTGAGGACAGCCATGATCTCATTAAAAGGCAGAGTAGATTTAAGGTTCTAATTGGCCTTTAATAGCTTATATTTCTTATGTAAAATGTTTCCACTGGCAAAAGGATCAGTAACCAAAGGGCACAGGCTTGAGGTTAATTAGTCAAACGTGCAAATTTTTAAAATTATGGTTTTGGAATGCACTGCTTGAAACAACAGTGTCAGCAATTGTAACTTTATGAAGGAAATTGGATAAATACTTGAAGGAGATAAAGTTGCAAAGCTATGGGGAAAAACACAGGGGCTCAGTTATTTGAAAGAGCTGGCAGAAGTATGATGGTCTGAATGTCCTACTTCTATGCTGTGAAATTCTTTGATACTCTACATTAAGTAGATACATCTGCCACCTGTCTTCCCATTCCAGTAATTTGCCCATTTCCTTCTGAACTCTTATACAGTCCTACTGCTTGCTAGTCCTTAAAGTAATCAACACTTTTCAATGTTGTGCTCCTTAGGCAAAGTGCAAATCATTGGCTTGTATTTTGTACAAAAATGGACCCATTCCATGCCCATTTCCAACCATTCTCCAATCTGAACAAAATCAATTGCCTGAAGTTTTCTGTCAGTGAATCAATTTTCAATCTAGGTTTTGTAGCATACACCTGAACTTTTATAGTGAGCCTTTTTGTTAAATACATTCATGAATACCTTGCGAAAATCCATAAATACTATATTCATTTATTTGACACACAGTAAGCAAATGCTGTTTCTTCCTTCTGAATTTGGATTCATTGCATCCTGTCGATTCTTACACTATAAGCAACTGCCACCTCTGAGTGGCATGTGCTTGTGTGAAGTTTTATATTGCCTTGACATTATTGGCTTGTGGTGTTTTTAGACGAAGATGAAACAATGCTGTTAGCTGTGGAGAATTGCATGGGTAGTATATTTATAGCCCATATGAACTTCTTTAAGTCTCCATTACACTAGTTGGACCCAATGTTTGTGCCTATTGCACAGTAAGTATAACACTGGTATAATTGCTACCAATTTTCAAAGCGGAAAAACTAATATTTCAGCAGATGATATTTCTAACAGTAAGTGGAAATTCCAGTTTAAGGGATAATTACTATTTTCTTTTCAAATGGGATGAGATGGAGTTGCACACTTATTGTGTAGCCTGAGTCAGAAGGGGTGGGGGATGCCTGTAACCTACTAAGTATGTAATGTCCCAGCTCTGGTTACCAAACTATGATTATCATTTGTGGCTTGCCAAAAAACAGGTGGTGTTGACCTACGACAAATACATCACACATGCTGCATTCTTTTCACAGTATTTGAATAAGATCCATAGATCTTTTGAAGATCCAAAGTGAAATTAACATGCAATCTACATTCAATTGCATAACTTTTTTAATGGCTCTATAAAATCAGAATTAACTTTTAGAATAGTATTTTTAGGTTATGCTCCTAATACCAGGATGGCAGTTGATTACAATTTTGTTTTTCCTATTATGCTTTACAATGAAATTCTGAATGTGTTTCAGATAACCCAACTTCAATTTGAATAGCACCATTAAGATATGATGTGGAGATGCCGGCATTGGACTGGGGTGAGCACAGTAAGAAGTCTTACAACACCAGGTTAAAGTCCAACAGGTTTGTTTCAAACACTAGCTTTCGAAGCACTGCTCCTTCCTCCTTCCTGAGGAAGGAGCAGTGCTCCGAAAGCTAGTGTTTGAAATAAACCTGTTGGACTTTAACCTGGTGTTGTAAGACTTCTTACTGTGCTCACCATTAAGATAATAGAGCATCCTATGGTGCTTCACACAAACATTGTAACACAAAATATGACACTGAGCCACATAAAGAGATGGTAGCCATGATGTGGAGAAGCCGGCGTTGGACTGAGGTGGGCACAGTAAGAAGTCTTACAACACCAGGTTGAAGTCGGGTGATGAAGGAGCTATGCTCCGAAAGCTAGTGATTCCAAATAAACCTGTTGGACTTTAACCTGGTGTTGTAAGACTTCTTACTGTGCCCACATAAAGAAGTAATAGGTCAGATGTACAAAAACTTGGTCAAACAGGAATATTTTAAGGAGTGTCTTAAAGGACGAAAGCGAGGCAGAGAGGTGCAAAAGAGGGAATTCCAGAACTTGGGGCCCAGGCAGTTGAAGGCATAGTTGCTAATAGCAGGCAATTAAAATCAGAGATGCATAAGAGTTCAGAATTAGATGAGCTCAGATATCTGTGTGTTGTGGCATTGGAGGACATTACAAAACTAGGGAGGGGTGAGGCTATTGAAGGATTTGAAACCACAAAAGAAAAATTTCAAATCAATACTTTGTCATTGAGCATAGGGGTGAGAGAACTTTGTGTGTTAAGACATGGGCAGCAGAGTTTTGGATGATATCATGTTTATGGAGGGTAGAATGTGGGAAACAAGCTAGGAATGCGTTGGAATAGCCAAGTCTAGAGGTAAGAAAAGCATGATTGAAGGTTTCAGTAGCAGATGAGCTGAGGCAGGAAAAATCAGGTGATGTTACAGAGTTTGGAGTAGGTGGTTTTGTGAAGGTTTGAGTATATGGATGGCAGGTCAACCCGGGGTCAAATACGACACCAAGATTGTGAACCGACTGATTTAATCTCAGAATGTTGCCAGGGCGATTGATGGAGTTTGAAACAAGTGGACGTAGTTTGGAGTGGGGTGCAAAAAATGGCTTTGGTCTTCCCAAAACTGGGTGTTGCCATGTACATATAAGACTAATGCTGTGTTTTTGCATGATGTCGCTGAGGGGCATGGTGTGAGGGGGTCAAAGGATGATAAAATCATAAGGAAAAGCAACACCTGAAGACAGAACTATTAACAGCATCGGCTAACATGGGATCAGGTAAGGGTGGCACGGGTTAGCACTGCTGCCTCATGGCAATGAGGACCCGGGTTCGATCCCAGCCTCGGGTCACTGTCCGTGTGGAGTTTGCACATTCTCCCTGTGTCTGCGTGGGTCTCACCCCCTTAACCTAAAAAGATGTGCAGGGTAGGTGAATTGCCCACGCTAAATTGCCCCTTAATTGTAAAAGAAGAATTGGGTACTCTAAATTTATTTTTTAAAAACATGGGAACAGGTGGCGAAGTTGGTGGATCAGCAGCTTAGTGGGATTAGGTTGAGTAAGCAGAGGGTGGGTCTCATGAAGAAATGAGCTCAGAGAGGGCATGGAAGAGATAATAGAGTGAGATGCAAGTTCAGACCTTGAGTAATGGGGAACTGTAGAGGAAGTTTGGCATGGCGTGCTAATGGAAAGGAGGGATGTGGCAAAGGCAGATGGCCAGATGATCTTAATTTTACTAATAATGAAATCCAGGTGCTTTTTTGGCCCTTATTGTTGGAGGAGACGGCGGAGAGGGGTATAAGAAGACTGTTTGTTTGCAATGGAGAAAAGAAGAAGAGAAAATGGCCATATTAAGGGCAGGGGCTGGGATTATGAGATTTTAACGGGGACAAGGGCATTAAAAGTAGAGCTGAAGGTGTGGTTGAGCTAAAGCCAAGACAGTTTGGGATTTTGAAAGTGTGGTTTGAGTTGTGGTTGTGGACCAGTATGATTTGCCAGCCATTGCACACACCGTTCCCTCTTCCTATCCTTTATTAGGATGAGGGTCAACACTCTACCTGTGGACTTTTTTTCTTCTTTTTTCTGAAAGCTCTCCAATGTGTCAGTAACTGGTATTTTTATTTTTTTTATGGTTAATACAGATATAGTCTGATGAGGTTTTGGCTGCTTCAAAATTCAACTTGTTTTATTTTGAAAATGAATGTCCAATTAGGGTGAGGACTATATCTTAGAAATTTGGATACACTACATATATAGTGGAGCTGAGTCCACAAAAGATCAGCCATGATCTCATTGAATGGCGGAGCAGGCTCGAAGGGCCAGATGGCCTACTCCTGCTCCTAGTTCTTATGTTCTTGTATCTTCAGATTGTACAATCTTCATTGTCAGCAATGTTTGGGCAACAATATTAAGTCCAAGCCTTTGAAAAAGCAGAGTTCTTTTTAAAACCTTAATGAAGATGTTTAGTAGCACCAAACAAACTTCGAATAAATGTAATAATCTAATTGCAGAAAGCCTACTTCCTTTTCAAATCAATTATTTTAATTTTAAATCTTATTTTGGGGATTAGAAATTTCAGTTACTGAAGGGATAAAAGTTTAGGATTAAAGTACTTTCAGAAGGTATTTATAATTTACCCAATGGAATGATTACAAGACAGTGTTGTTATTTAATATTGGAATTCCCATTTGGTTATCAGGAAACATTGTAGTTAAGTATAGCAGGTTAGTGTACACACATTAGCATTGAAATCCCAATGGGAAGTGCTGACATAAATCATGTGTGCTATTGAAAAATATTTATGTAAAAAATCTAATATAGTAAATGAGCAGATCTCCCATTGTGTTGCTCACAATGTGTTGGATTTATTCTAATAATGGGATATTATACCAGATAATCTTATTAGGGGCATAGGCTTATTACATTTGGGACATCCTGTGTTGAGGGGAAGGGGCCTGATATCTGTCAGCATTTGAAATGGATCGAAGGATCCAGCACTACTTTAGGAAAATGGGTGGGGTTTCATGATCTGGGATCAAAAGGGGGATCTCCGTGTATGAGAATATTGGGATGTTTCTGTGAACTAGAAGCACTGAGAATATGTTCTTCGGATTTCTGTGCATTGCTAGACCAGCTCAGTCTTGAAATGGGAGGGTTGAGCGGGTTCTGGATTCAGTAGATCTATGGTGAGGATTTTTAGAGTGGATGCATGGTCAGATTCTTACTTTATTGGGTGTATTGGAATATTAATGTTTTAGAAAGCAGGATCTTCATAGATTGGGGGAGTGACATTGGGATCCAACTGGCCACTGGTCTCTTTTGAACCATTAGGTCTCCTCCATAATCCCACCACAACCCGTTCTGCTCCACACCACCCTTTTCCCCATTTACAGTTGTTTTCTACCATTATGTTCCAGCTGTAAAGCATTAGGTTGTTGGCACTTTCCTGATATGCAGTGTATGTATATTGAGTATGTGTAAAATTGACCAGCATGTAATCTGTGCGACAGAAGGAATTTAAATATGGAAAGGTGTTTCCCTTTAACCTGCGAGGATTTGAGAGCTTCCTTGTTCTTTCAGAAATGTTTTCAAGTTTTAATTGTTGACACTTTTACTTCAAAGTTGAAAATTATTTCAATACATTAACAATACAAATTATGAATGCATGTAAACAGAAGCATCAGCAAACATGGTTACTTTGTTTATAGTTCGAAAATGTTTTAAAATGTTTATGGAGAATTGTTTATTCTCCAAATGTTTATTGCTGTGATAATTCAACTAACATATCACTCCTTAACCAATAACAATATTTTGAGTATTTTATTAGATAATTTTTGTTTATTGGTATTACCTAGTAGAAATTATCTACCTCTGCATTCCCGGTGCATTCTGGGAGTGTCTATCAGAAAATTGCGTACCTCCAGCTTGTAATTTTCCATCTATTTAATTTTTACTTTAAGATGTGGCTCATTTAGATTGAAAGAAGGACTTGCATTTCCACCTTTAACAACCTCAGGACACCCCAAATATTTTACAGCTGATCTGTTCACAGCAAGTTCCCTCAAACAGCAATGTTATGTTTTTTTTTTAAATATGTTTTTATTAAGAATTTCTCAATAACAATATTTTCTACCTTACGAACAAACCCCCCCCCCCCCCGCCCCGTAACAACGACAACAACAAAAAAGGAAAAAGAACTCGCGTGGCAAGACATGAACATGGCAAGTCAATAAGATACAAAACTTTGCACAGCGGATTCTTCCCATACATGTCAGTTTCCGGATCCTGCCATGTGTTTTCTTGCTCAAATGCCCCCCAGAGAACCACCCCCCCTCCCTCTCCACCGATGCCCCCCCCCCTCCCCCTGGGTTGCTGTTGCTGCTGTCCGACCTTCCTCTAACGCTCCGCGAGATGATCTAGGAACGGTTGCCACCGCCTGTAGAACCCCTGCGCAGACCCTCTCAAGGCAAACTTTATCCTTTCCAACTTGATAAACCCAGCCATATCGTTTATCCAGGCCTCCACGCCGGGGGTCTTTGCCTCCTTCCACATTAGCAAGCTCCTTCGCCGGGCTACTAGGGACGCAAAGGCCAGAATACTGGCCTCTTTCGTCTCCTGCACGCCCGGCTCGTCCACTACTCCAAATAGTGCTAGCCCCCAGCTTGGCTTGACCCGGACTTTCACCACCTTGGATATTGTTCCCGCCACTCCCCTCCAGAACCCCTCCAGTGCCGGGCATGACCAAAACATATGGACATGGTTCGCCGGACTTCCTGAGCACCTCCCACATCTGTCCTCCACCCCAAAGAACCTACTCCGCCTCGCCCCCGTCATATGCGCTCTATGAACCACCTTAAATTGTACCAGGCTAAGCCTGGCACACGAGGAAGAGGAATTAACCCTATTTAGGACGTCAGCCCATAGCCCCTCCTCAATCTCCTCCCCCAACTCCTCCTCCCATTTACCCTTCAGCTCCTCTACCAAAGCCTCCCCCTCTTCTTTCATCTCCTGGTATATCGCCGACACCTTGCCCTCCCCAACCCATACGCTTGAAATCACCCTATCTTGAATCCCCTGTGCCGGGAGTAGCGGAAATTCCTTCACCTGCCGCCTCACAAACACCCTCACTTGCAAGTACCTGAAAGCGTTTCCCGAGGGTAGCCCAAACTTCTCCTCCAGCGCCCCTAAGCTCGCAAACGTCCCGTCAATGAACAGGTCCCCCTTTCTTCTAATCCCTACCCGATGCCAGCTCTGAAATCCCCCGTCCATCCTTCCTGGGACAAACCGATGGTTGTCTCTAATCGGGGACCACACCGAGGCTCCCGTCGCACCCCTGTGCCATCTCCACTGCCCCCAGATCCTTAGCGTTGCCGCCACCACCGGGCTCGTGGTATACCTTGTCGGCGAGAGCGGCAGCGGTGCCGTCACCAGCGCCCCCAGGCTTGTTCCTTTGCAGGACGCCATCTCCAACCTCTTCCACGCTGCCCCCTCTCCCTCCATCACCCACTTACGGATCAATGCCACGTTGGCTGCCCAATAGTAATCAGCCAATTTCGGCAACGCCAACCCTCCTCTATCTCTGCTACGCTCCAAGAACCCCCTCACCCTCGGGGCCTTGCTTGCCCACACAAATCCCGTAATGCTCCTGCTTACCCTCTTAAAAAAGGCCTTCGTGATCACAATTGGGAGGCATTGGAATACAAAAAGAAATCTCGGGAGGACCACCATTTTAATCGACTGTACCCTACCCGCCAGCGAGGGTGGTAACATGTCCCACCTTTTAAAATCCTCCTCCATCTGTTCCACCAACCGTGACAAATTAAGTTTGTGCAGTGGCCCCCAGCTCCTAGCTACCTAAATCCCCAAGTATCGAAAGCTCCTTTCCGCCCTCCTCAACGGTACGTCATCTATCCCTCTTCCCTTGTCCCCCGGCTGGATCACAAAGAGCTCACTCTTTCCCACATTGAGCTTATAGCCTGAAAAGTCTCCAAACTACCGTAGGATCTGCATTACCTCAACCATCCCCTCCACTGGATCTGTCACATACAGCAACAGGTCGTCTGCGTACAGCGACACTCAATGTTCCTCTCCCCCTCGAACCACCCCCTTCCATTTCCCCGACTCCCTTAACGCCATGGCCAAAGGTTCAATTGCTAATGCGAACAGCAGAGGGGACAGGGGGCACCCCTGCCTCGTCCCTCGATACAGCCGGAAATACTCCGACCTCCGCCGGTTCGTGACCACACTCGCCACCGGGGCTTTATACAGGAGCTTAACCTAACTGATAAACCCTCCCCCGAACCCAAACCTCCTCAACACTTCCCAGAGATACTCCCACTCTACCCGATCGAAGGCTTTCTCCGCGTCCATGGCTGTCACTATCTCCGCTTCTTCCTCCACCGATGGCATCATTATCACATTTAGAAGCCTTCGCACATTAGTATTTAACTGCCTATCCTTTACGAATCCCATCTGGTCCTCATGAATCACCCCTGGGACACAGTCCTCAATCCTCATGGCCAACATTTTTGCCAGCAACTTAGCAACTACATTAAGGAGCGAGATCGGTCTATACGAACCACATTGCAGTGGGTCCTTATCCTGCTTCAAGATCAAAGAGATTGTCGCCTCCGACATTGTCGGGGACAGGGTCCCCCCCACTCCCTTGATTCATTGAAGGTCCTTACCAGCAACGGGGCTAACAGATCTACATATTTCCTGTAGATCTCCACCGGGAACCCATCCGGCCCAGGGGCCTTCCCTGCCTGCATGCTCCCCAGTCCTTTAACCAGCACCTCCACCCCAATTGGCGCCCCCAAACCAGCCACCTCCTGCACCTCCACCCTTGGGAACCTCAACTGATCCAAGAATCGCCGCATCCCCTCTTTTCCCCCTGGGGGCTGGGACCTATACAGTTCCTCATAAAAGGCCTTAAAAGTCTCATTCACTTTCCCTGCCCTCCTCACCGTAGTTCCCCTGCCATCTTGGACCCCACCTATTTCCCTCGCTGCCATCCTCTTACGGAGCTGGTGTGCCAGCATCCGGCTCGCCTTCTCCCCATATTCATATATCGCCCCTTGTGCCTTCCTCCACTGTGCCTCTGCCTTCCCTGTGGTCAACAGGTCGAACTCCGTCTGGAGACTTCGTCTCTCCCTGAGTAGTCCCTCATCCGGAGCCTCTGCATAGCTCCTGTCCACCCTTAAAATCTCCCCCACTAACCTCTCCCTTTCCCTTCCCTCTCTCTTCACCCTGTGAGCCCCGATGGAGATGATACTCTCCCCTGACCACCGCCTTCAGCGCCTCCCATACTACTCCCACCTGCACCTCCCCGTTGTCGTTAGCCTCCAGATACCTTTCAATACACCCCCGCACCCTCCCGCACACTTCCTCGTCTGCCGGCAGTCCCACATCCAACCGCCACAACGGGCGTTGGTCCCTCTCCTCCCCCAGCTCCAGCTCTACCCAATGCGCGGCGTGGTCTGAAATGGCTATGGCCGAATACTCCGTTCCCTCCACTTTCGGGATCAATGCCCTGCCCAGAACAAAAAAATCTATCCGGGAGTAGGCCTTATGAACGTGGGAGAAAAAAGAAAATTCTCTGGCCAAAGGCATGGCAAATCTCCACTGATCTATTCCCCCCCATCTGATCCATAAACCCCCTAAGCACCTTGGCCGCAGCCGGCCTCTTGCCCGTCCTAGATCTGGAACGATCTAATGCTGGGTCCAGCACCGTGTTAAAATCCCACCCATTATCAAACTCCCTACCTCCAGGTCCGGAATACGCCCCAACATCCGTTTCATGAATCCAGCATCGTCCCAGTTTGGGGCATATACATTCACCAGTACCACCTCCGTCTCCTGCAACCTACCACTCACCATCACGTATCGACCTTCCTTGTCCGCTACTATGTTCTTGGCCACAAACGACACCCCCTTTCCCACCAGTATTGCCACCCCTCTGTTCTTCACATCCAGCCCCGAATGGAACACCTGTCCCACCCATCCCTTCCTTAACCTGACCTGATCTGCCACCTTCATATGTGTCTCCTGAAGCATGACCACGTCTGCCTTCAGTCCCTTTAGGTGCGCGAACACTCGGGCCCTCTTAACCGGCCCGTTTAGGCCTCTCACATTCCATGTGATCAGCCGGATTGGGGGGGTTACCTACACCCCCACCCCCCCCCCACCCCCGCCCCGCCCCGACCACCTCTTCCATTTTCAGTTCCCCCTCAGACAGTGCAGCAGCAACCCTAAACTCCCTCTCCCTCTCCCTCTCCCTCCTCCCTCCTCCCTCCTCCCTCCTCCCTCCTCCCTCCTCCCTCTCCCTCTCCCTCTCCCTCTCCCTCTCCTTCTCCCTCTCCCTCTCCCTCTCTCTCTCTCTCTCTTTCCCCCCCCCCCCCCCCACATCTAGCTCTTTTGCTCCCCCATATTGCTTCCGTGAGTCAGCTGACTTCTGCTGACCCCAGCTTCCCCCGCCTTCCCGTTGATCTCCCCGTGTGGGAGTCTCTCCTCCTCCTTGCCTTCCTCCATTCCCCCCCCCCCCCCCCCTTTTGGCACGGGAAAAAGCTCGCGCTTTCCTGAGCCAGCCCTGCCCCCTATGGCGCAGCTCCTATTGCGGCCATTATCCCAGTTCCCTCATCCCCGAGTTTCACCTCCCTCCAGCACCCCGCCCACATTCCCCATCATCATCATCTTGTCTACAGAAAAGAAAAAGGAAATTTTAGGAATTTTAACTAGAACTCTACCCACATCCCCATCCCACCCTGTAATATTCTTTACCCATATTTACAACCCCCTATACAACCACATCTCCTCAGTTCGAGTCCAGTTTTTCCATCTGAATAAAGGTCCAAGCCTCTTCTGGCATTTCAAAATAATGGTGTCGGTCCTGATAAGTAACCCACAGTCGCGCAGGCTGCAGCATGCCGAACCTGACTCTTTTTTTTTATGCAGCACCGCCTTGGCCCGGTTGAAGCCAGCTCTCCACTTTGCCACCTCCGCGCTCCAATCCTGGTATACTCGGATCACCGCGTTCTCCCATCTACTGCTCCGCACCTTCTTGGCCCATCTCAGCACACTTTCTTTGTCCGCGAAGTGGTGGAACCTTGCCACTATCGCCCTTGGCTCATCTGCCTTGGGTCTCCTCGCCAGGACCCGGTGAGCTCCTTCCAGCTCCAGGGGGGTCGGAGAGGCCTCCGCACCCATCAGCGAATGGAGCATCGTACTCACGTACGCCCAGGCATCAGCTCCCTCCGCTCCTTCGGGAAGACCCAGAATCCGGAGGTTATTCCTTCTCGACCTGTTCTCCAGGACCTCAATTCTCTTGGCCCACCTCCTGTGCACCGCCTCGTGCGCCTCCATTTTTACCGCCAGGCCCAGGATCTCGTCCTCGTTGGTATTCACTTTCTCATTCACCACACGAAGCTCCACCGCCTGGGTCTTCTGGGTCTCCTTCAGCCCCTCGATCGCCAACAGCATCGGCACCAGCACCTCCTTTTTCAGCTCCTCCACACATCGCTTGAGGAACTCCTGCTGGTCTGGCCCCCACGCTGCTCGCTCTCCGCCACCTTGCCGCCTTCCCCTCGTTTTGGTCCCTGCTCCAGGGCCTCTTTCCTCGACGCTCCACCGCTGATCTCTGCCATATACTGTGAGGGGGGACCTCAGTGCACCTTCCCACACGGGATCAAATCAAAAGCAGCTCCGTTGGGGCTACTCTGGAGAGCCCGAAAGTCCGTAGTCGCGGGAGCTGCCGAAACGCGCGGCTTAGCTCTGCATCGCCGCAACCGGAAGTCCCAATGTTATAATGTTAACATTATGTTAGTGATGTTGGTTGAGGGATAAATAATTACCCTCGTACATCAAAGAGAATTCTCTGCTTTTCTTTAAAATAACATCACGGGGTCTTTTCCATCCACCTGAGAGGAGCCGATGGTGGCCTCGGTTTAGTCTGAGCCAAAAAGTACAAATATATAGAAAATAACCATTTGACAAGAGGAAAAATAATGGAGTGGGTTTTTTGAGGGTGCAAAAATAATTTCAGAAGAATTGAGGGAGAAAATAATGAGGGGGGTTAAGGTGTCACATTTTGGGAATCAAACTTGACGAACTACATTCCACCATCAATAACTAAGAAACAAATCACCCCGAAGCGCTGACAATCGTGGCTGGAGACATCAACCAGGGCAACCTCCGGAAGTTCCTACCCAAACTCTATCAACATATCTCCTGCTCTACCAGAGGTGCAAACAACCTGGACCACTGCTACATGAGCATCAAAGGAGCCTACCGCTCCATTCCCTGACCTCACTTTGGCAAATCTGACCACAAGTCGGTATTCCTACTTACGGCTTACAAACAGCAACTCAAACGTGCTGAGCCAGTCAAGAAAACCATGCAGTGCTGGTCCGAGGAATCTGAGGACATCCTCCGTGACTGCTTGGAGACTGTGGACTGGTTCATATTCAAGGCCGCGGCAGCAAACCTGGACGAGTACGCAACCACCGTCACAGACTGCATCAGTAAGTGTGTCGAGGACTGTGTACCAAAGAAGACAATACGGGTATTCCCCAATCGGAAACCCTGGCTCAACCAAAAAGTTCACTCCCTGCTGAAGTTCAGGATGGAGGCGTTCAAGTCTGACGACCCTGAACTATATAAGAAATCCAGGTACGCTGTACGGAAAGCCATCAGGGATGAAAAAAGAGAATACCGCATCAAACTAGAGTCCCAGGCCAATGGCACTAACCCACAACGACTATGGCAGGGTCTACACAAGATCACAGGCGACAAAGCAAGGCCAGGTGGAATATCTGGGGCTGGAGCATCCCTACCTGATGATCTGAACAAGTTCTATGCCCGCTTTGAGCAGTCAGCCAATGTATCAGTGCCACCCGCCCCATCAGCCCTGGACACACCCATACCCACAATTACAGCCTCAGAGATGAGAGCTGCCTTCTTGAAAGTGAATCTGCGGAAAGCAACCGGCCCCGCGGAGTCCCTGGGCGAGCACTCAGAGCCTGCGCAGACCAACTGGTGAGTGTATTCGCAGATATCTTCAACACCTCACTCCTCCGGTCTGAAGTCCCCACCTCCTTCAAGAAGACCACCATAACACCAATACCAAAGAAGAACAAGGTGGCCTGCCTCAACGACTATCGACCGGTGGCTCTAACGTCTGTTATCATGAAATGCTTTGAGGGGCTAGTCATGAGACGGATCACTGCCAGCCTCCCAGACAGTCTCGATCCACTGCAGTTTGCCTATCATCACAACTGGTCCAAGGCAAATGCTATCTCACTGGCTCTGCAATGAACACTCAAACACCTCGACAACAAGGACACCAATATAAGACTGCTGTTCATAGACTACAGCTCCGTCTTCAACATCATTATCCCAACAAGACTAATAACCGAACTCCGCAATCTTGGACTTGACCCCTCCCTGTGCAGCTGGATCCTTGACTTCCTCACCAACAGACCGCAATCTGTCAGGATAGGCAACAGCACCTCCTCCACGATAGTCCTCAACACCGGAGCTCCGTAAGCATGTGTGCTCAGTCCTCTACTGTACTCCCTATACACACATGACTGTGTGGCAAGATTTAACTCCAATCAATCTATAAGTTTGCGGATGATACGACTGTGGTGGGCCGTATCTCAAACAACGACGAATCAGACTACAGGAGGGAGATAAATCACTTGGTTGCGGTGTACCGAAAACAACCTCTCTCTAAATGTTGGAAAGACCAAGGAACTGATCATCGACTTCAGGAAGCGCAGCACAACACACACTCCCATCTGTATCAATGGCTCTGAAGTGTAAATGGTCGATAGCTTTAAGTTCCTGGGGGTCACCATCACCAACAGTCTGTCCTGGTCCACTCATGTTGATGCAACAGTCAAGAAAGCCCAACAACGCCTCTACTTCCTAAGGAAGCTAAAGAAATTTGGCATGTCTGCATCGAGTCTCACAAACTTCTACAGATGTGCATTAGAGAGCATCCTATCCGGCTGCATCACAGCCTGGTATGGCAACTGCTCGGTCGAAGATCGCAAGAAACTGTGGTGTGGTGAAGTCAGCCCAACGCATCACCCAAGCTTGCCACCCCCACATTGATTCTATATACACCTCCCGCTGCCTCAGGAAGGCAGACAGCATTAGCAGAGACCCCTCCCACCCAGGCATTGCCTTCTTCCAGCCCCTTCCATCAGGCAGAAGGTACAGAAGTCTGAGGATTCTCACATCCAGACATAGGAACAGCTTCTTCCCCACAGCTACAAGACTCCTCAACGACTCCCCCTCAGACTGATCTGTTCCCTGTAAGAACACTTATCACAACACCCTATGCTGCTCTTGCTCATGTATTTACTTTGTTTGGCCCCTTGTTTCGCACTGTAACCAATCACTGTTTGCCGATGTACCATTCGTCAATGTTCTCTGTTTATTATTCTTTTGTCTACTATGTACATACTGTGTACGTTCCCTCGGCCGCAGAAAAATACTTTTCACTGTACTTCGGTACATGTGACAATAAATCAAATCAAATCAAAATGGGACTAATCAAAATGAACCATTAGCATATGGGTGTGCTTGTTTTGCGTGGGACAGCATTTAGCAGAGGGAAGGTGCATTCCCATGAGTGTTGGAGGGGGACAAAACCAAAAAAATATAATTCCTGCAGAGTTGTGGGTTTAAAGTGTAATTGATGGATCATTGTGAAGATTTGTCTGTTTGTTCTCTTTGCCTCAGGAAGAAAATGGGAGGGATCTGATACGCTATCATGCAGGCAAAAGATTTAATTTATGAATTCTAAATTTAAAGCTATTTTTAAAACAAGACAAAGATCATAGCAGACTCACCTCAGTTTTTCGTGCCTTTTAAGATGTTTTTACTGGGAAAACCAATTTGAGAGCTGATTTTGTTTCATACGCAAAGATTGGCAGCCTTTCATTCATTCTGTGGGCTGTGGATAATTTGAGACTGGTTGGTTCAAAGCACCAACTGTGCCGGATTGGGAAGCACATGTCTACAATACTTCACATGCTGGTCTTTAAAATCCCTTTAGACATCCACTGAATAGGAATGTTATTGTGGTATCCCCTTCACCAGTGGAAATCCCCTGTATATTGTAAAGGTGAACAGCAGGATTGTTATTTTTGCTGTTGGACTACATCTGATTTGGTAAAGCAATATTTACATGATGATCTCCTTTTACATTCACATCAACATCTTGTATTTAAGAAGTGTTTTTGACATAAAATGTTAAAACAAGCTTCTTAAAAGCATTACCTTAAAAATAAGGACTCTGAGCCACATGAGGGATTAGGAAAGGTGACCAAAAAGGTCACAAGTAGGTTTAATAATAATAATTGTTATTGTCACAAGTAGGCTTACATTAACACTGCAGTGAAGTTACTGTGAAAAGCCCCCAGGTCGCCGCATTCCGGCGCCTGTTCGGGTACACCGAGGGAGAATTCAGAATGTCCAAATTACCTAACAGCATGTCTTTCGGGATATGTGGGAGGAAAACGGAGCACCCAGAGGAAACACACACAGGCACAGGGAGAGCGTGCAGACTCCACACAGACAAGCTGCGAATCAAACCTGGGACCCTGGAGCTGTGAAGCAATGTCTCTGAATGTTATTGTGGTATCCCCTTCACCATGTGGAAATCCCCTGTATATTGTAAAGGGGCAGTGTGATCATTCCTGTTTAAGGAATGTCTTAAGGAAGAAATGCTAGGTGGAGAGGAATAGAGATTAAGGGAGGGACTTTCAGAGCTTAGGACCTAGGCAGATAACGGCAGTCAACAGTGATGAAAATTGCAAGTATGCCTTTGTAGATACTCTGGGCATTTATAAATGGACCCCAAAGAAAATAAAACTCTGCACTTTTAAATTGCAAAACTCAGGCATCTTAACTCCAGAGCAGGACCTTTGCATTTTCAACAATCTGTTAAGTAATGGTTATAGAATAGGTTTGATTATACCTTTGCATCTTTCCACCAGTTGTATTCCAATTCTCCCATTTATCAGATGATTGATTAGATCTTTAGCTTCGTTATAGCATTCTCACCACAGAAGCAACATATGCAGGGTTTGAATTCTGCCAATAGTCCCAACCATTAGAGATCAACCTTCAGCGTTAAGTTTGAGGTTGAAATTTAGGGGGTAAATCACATCTAGTTGCCATGTGTGACCTCCTTGGGGGTTTCCAACTGAATCCTGTCGGAGTGAGGACAGAGTGACTGCTGGGTAAGTCGTACAGATTTAAATTGTTTGCGCGGGCCCATAACAGCTGATTGCTGTTATGGTGCGGGACGCAGTGGTTGCTGAGTGCTTGCTGGGAAGGTGAGTGAATTTTAAGAAACTTACCGTTGGGGGTTTCCAACTGAATCCTGTTGGAGTGGGGACAGAGTGACTGCTGGGTAAGTAGTACAGATTTAAATTGTTTGCGCGGGCCCATAACAGCTGATTGCTGTTATAGTGCGGGACGCAGTGGTTGCTGGTTAAGTGTTTTATTTTTACGTTTTAGTTGGCGGTTGCTAAACCCGAGACACTACACTTCGTGTCCCCCACCCTTCCACCTCCTCTTACCTTGGATTGGATTGGATTTGTTTATTGTCACGTGTACCGAGGTACAGTGAAAAGTATTTTTCTGCGAGCAGCTCAACAGATCATTAAGCACATGAGAAGAAAAGGGAATAAAAGAAAAGTATAAGTTCAGTAAAAAGTGGATCTGTTTGGGAGAGCTCGCAGAGAGTCGCCTCGCTCCGGCGCCATCTTGGAATGTAGGAGGTGTACCTAAGGGGGTGAGTGAATATTAGATAAGCTCTTTCTTTCTTTCTTTCTTCTTGTTTTATCCGCAAGTTATCTAGGGGGCATAGCAGGGAAGGCAGTGCAATGTACCTCCTGCAGAATGTTTGAGGTGAAGGACGCCGTCAGTGACTCTGCTGATTTCACCAGTGGGAAGTGCACCCATCTCCAGCTCCTCAGAAACCGCGTTAGGGAACTGGAGCTCTAGCTGGATGAACTTTGGATCATTCGGGAGGCAGAGGTGCTCATAGATAGTCGCTTCAGGGATGTAGTTACTCCGAAGAATGAAGATAGATGGGTGACGGTGTGAGGGGCTGGGAGGAAGCAGTCAGTACAGGGATACCCTGTGGTCGTTCCCCTCAGTAACAAGTATACCGCTTTGGATACTGGTGGGGGGGGGGCGGGGGGGACTTACCAGGGGTAAGCCACGGTGACCGGATCTCCAGCACTGAGTCCGTCCCTGTGGCTCAGAAGGGAAGGAGGGAGAGCAGGAGAGCAATAGTTATTGGGGACTCGATAGTTAGAGGGACAGATAGACGGTTCTGTGACAACGAAAGAGACTCACGGTTGGTATGTTGCCTCCAGGATGCCAGGGTCCGTGACGTCTCGGACCGTGTTTTCAGAATCCTTGAGGGGGAGGGGGAACAGTCAAGTCTGGTACACATCGGTACCAACGACATAGGTAAGAGTAGGGACGGGGATTTAAAACAGGAATTTTGGGAGCTAGGGTGGAAGCTGAGAGCCAGGACAAACCATGTTGTCATCTCTGGTTTGTTGCCAGTGCCACGTGCTAGCGAGTTGAGGAGCACGGAGAGAGTGCAGATAAACACGTGGCTGCAGGGATGGTGTAGGAGGGAGGGTTTCAGTTACGTGGATAATTGGAGCACATTCTGGGGAAGGTGGGACCTGTACAAACAGGGCGGTTTGCACCTGAACCAGAGGGGCACCAATATCCTGGGAGGAAAATTTGCGACGGCTCTTTGCGGGGGGGGGGGTTAAACTAATTTGTCAGGGGCATGGGAAAACTAGCTGTAGTCCAGAAATAGTGAGGTACTGAGGAGGGTATCAAGGTTGCAGGAGTATACCGGCAGACAGGAAGGTGGGTTGAAGTGTGTCTACTTTAATGCAAGGAGCATCCGGAATAAGGTAGGTGAACTTGGAGCGTGGATTGGTACTTGGGACTGCAATGTTGTGGCCATTACGGAGACACGGTTAGAACAGGGACAGGAATGGTTATTGGAAGTTCCGGGGTATAGATTTTTCAGTAAGAAGAGGGAAGGTGGTAAAAGAGGTGGAGGAGTAGCATTGTTAATCAAGGATAGTTTAACGGCTGCAGAAGATCAGTTCGAGGGGGATCTGCCTACTGAGGTAATATGGGCTGAAGTTAGAAATAGGAAAGGAGTGGTCATGTTGTTAGGAGTTTCCTGTAAGCCCCCAAATAGTAATAGAGATGTGGAGGAAGAAATTGCAAAGCAGATTATGGATCGGTGTGGAGGTCTCAGGGTAGTTGTCATTGGGTGACTTTAACTTTCCAAATATTAATTGGAACCTCTATATGTCGAACAGTTCGGAAGGGGCAGTTTTTGTACAGTGCAGGAGGGTTTCCTGACCCAATATGTGGATAGGCCGACAAGAGGTGGGGTCACATTGGATTTGGTACTGGGTAATGAACCGGGCCAAGTGTTAGATTTGTTTGTGGGAGAACACTTTGGAGATAGTGACCAGAATTCGGTGTCTTTTACTATTGCAATGGAGAGGGATAGGGCCATATGGCAGGGCAAGGTTTATAATTGGGGGAGGGGTAATTATGATGCGATTAGGCAAGAATTAGGGAGCATAAGATGGGAACAGAAACTGTCGGGGAAAGGCACAAATGAAATGTGGAACTTGTTCAAGGAACAAATGCTGCGTGTCCTTGATAGGTATGTCCCTGTCAGGCAGGGAGAAAATGGCCGTTTGAGGGAACCATGGTTCACAAATTAGGCTGAATGTCTTGTCAAAAGGAAAAATGAAGCGTATGTAAGGATGAGAAAACAAGGTTGAGTTGGGTCACTTGAGGGTTACAAGGTAGCAAGGAATGAGCTAAAAAGGGCTTCGGAGTGCTAGGAGGGGGCATGAGAAGTCCTTGGCGGGTCGGATCAAGGAAAACCCCAAGGATTTTTACTCATGTGAGAAATAAAAGAATGACCAGGGTGAGGTTAGGGCTGGTCAAGGACAGTAGTGGTAACTTGTGCATGGAGTCAGAAAAGATAGGAGAGGTGTTGAATGAATGCTTTTCTTCAGTGTTCACCAAGGAGAGGGGCTATGTTTTTGAGGATGAGAGTGTGATACAGGTGGGTATGCTGGAGGCGGTAGATGTTCTGAGGGAAGATGTATTTGCAATTTTGAAAAACCTGAGGGTCGACAAGTCCCCTGGGCCAGATGGGATATATCCTAGGATTCTTTGGGAGGCAAGTGATGAGATTGCAGAGTCTTTGGCTTTGATCTTTGGATCCTCACTGTCCACTGGGATAGTGCCAGAGGACTGGAGAGTGGCGAATGTTGTTTCTCTGTTCAAGAAAGGGAATAGGAATGACCCTGGTAATTATAGGCTGGTTAGTGTTACTTCGTTGGTCGGTAAGTTAATGGAAAAGGTCCTGAGGGATAGGATTAATGACCATTTGGAAAGATGCAGCTTAATCCGGGATAGTCAACACTGATTCGTGAAGGGTAAGTCTTGCCTCACATTTGATTGAGTTCTTTGAGGAGGTAACTAAGTGTGTAGATGAAGGTAGAGCAGTTGATGTTGTATACATGGATTTCAGTAAGGCATTTAATAAGGTTCCCCATGGTCGGCTCATGAAAAAGTAAGGAGGTGTGGGATAGGGGGAAATTTGGCCAATTGGATAAGTAACTGGCTATCACATAGAAGACAGAGAGTGGTGGTGGATGGAAAATTTTCAGGCTGGAGTCCAGTTACCAGCGGTGTACCAAAGGGATCAGTGCTGGGTCCTCTGCTATTTGTGATTTTTATAAATGACTTGGAGCAGGGGGCTGAAGGGTGGGTCACTAAATTTGCTGATGACACCAAGATTGGTGGAGTAGTGGATGAGGTGGAGGGCTGTTGTAGGCTGCAAAGAGACATTGATAGGATGCAGAGCTGGGCCGAAAAATGGCAGATGGAGTTTAACCCTGATAAGTGTGAGGTGATTCACTTTGGTAGGAAAAATTTGAATGCGGATTACAGGGTCAATGGCAGGGTTCTGAGGAATGTGGAGGAACAGAGAGATCTTGGGGTTCATACCCACAGATCTCTGAAGGTTGCCACTCAAGTGGACAGAGCCGTGAAGAAGGCCTATAGTGTGTTAGCGTTTATTAACAGTGGGCTTGAGTTTAAGAGCCGTTGGGTTATGCTGCAACTGTACAGGACCCTGGTGAGACCACATTTGGAGTATTGTGTGTAGTTCTGATCACCTCATTATAGGAAGGATGTGGAAGCATTGGAAAGGGTGTAAAGGAGATTTACCAGGATGCTGCCTGGATTGGAGGGTAGGTCTTATGAGGAAAGGTTGAGGGAGCTAGGGCTTTTCTCATTGGAGCGGAGGAGGATGAGAGGTGACTTAATAGAGGTTTATAAGATGATGAGGGGATAGATAGAGTGGACGTTCAGAGACCATTTCCTCGGGTGGATGTAGCTGTTACAAGGGGACATAACTATAAGGTTTGGGGTGGGAGATATAGGAGGGATGTCCGAGGTAGGTTCTTTACTCAGAGAGTGGTTAGGGTGTGGAATGGACTGCCTGCTGTGATAGTGGGGTTGGACACTTTAGGAACTTTCAAGCGGTTATTGGATAGGCACATGGAGCACACCAGAATGACAGGGAGTGGGATAGCTTGATCTTGGTTTTGGACAAAGCTCGGCACAGCATCGAGGGCCGAAGGGCCTGTTCTCTGCTGTACTGTTCGATGTTCTATTTTCCACTCTGTCACTTCTTCATTTTGTAAAACATTTGGGATCCCATAAAACGATCCTGCCATGTACGACCGACTGTTTTCAGCTCATATAGTTATGACCTTGGAAGGAACATTCACTCTACAGCGTGTCTGACTGAAGTCTTGTTCAATTCCACACTATTCTCCAAGGGAAGTATGAAATTACATATTCCCCCCCCACCACCACCACTTTGCCCTTGTTCCCAGCTCAACATTTTCTGTCCCCTATCTTGGTTGGTTTCCCTGGCGTCTTTGCTCCTACAGGTCCAGATGATGTAAATCTAAGTGCGTCTGGCACAGTTTGTTTAGCCATCTATCATTGGGTCTTACTGGAACATATCAAACACCATTTGTTCTCAATGCTCTTCTGTTACTCACCCACCACTCTAGGTTCACCCTGGAGAACCAGTTTAATTCCCACCTTATTTTCCACAATACCAGCTGTATCAGTGCCCATTTGCCTTTATCCCCAACAAGTGCAAGGAACTCTTGGATAAGATCGACATTCTTTGAATTGCCTCTTCAGTTCATGCCAACCCTTCCCCATTCCCCTTGCCCATCAAGCTTCACTTTCCTTCAAGTTTCTCCCTGATTTATCCTTCAATCTCTCACTAGTTTTCAATCATCGTCCACTCACGCTTTCTCACAGCAGATTTCATCCACGAGACATCATTCCCCTTCCAGGCTGCCATTCTATCTAACGTTGTAAATGGTTCTTTCTTCTCTGCACCCCCCCCCCCCTTTTTCAAAACTATTATTATCTTATCTTGAGCCTTTATCACGCGAGTCCTTTAGCATGTTGTTATCTCCTAAAGCCATGCCTATTTTCCTTGCACTCCATATTTTTTTTACCTCTATTCAGGCTTCTGCCACTGTCCCACTACTGAATGACCTTAGCCAAGGTCATAAATGTCATCCTGAGGGAATATGACTGTGGTTCATTAACCATCCTCTATTTGCAGCCTTTGGCACGTTCTTTTTGTTTAGCATTTATGGCATTATAACGCATATATTAAGGCATTTATGGTTTTATAATGACAAAAAATACCCTCTCACTGTCCCCGCCTAAACCTTTGACATGTTCAACCCCACCATCCTTTACCAATGCCTTTTTCCCTTATCCAGTTTGGTAGGAATTCCTTCACGATGACATTCCTTTTTTTTGGTAAAACATTTTATTCAGGTATTTATAATTTTATAATAACAGTAAACAGTACAAAAACCATCTCCATCCCTAACAAATCCCACCTACCCTAAACAGAAAATAGCCTAAATTCCCCCTCCCCCTCTTTTCTTATTTCCTCTGCTGACAGTTTCCCCTGAAGAAATCGACAAACGGCTGCCACCTCCGGACGAACCCTCAATCCCCAAAAACGTCCTCATCCGGGCAACCGTCATGTGTGCCCGCTGTATCACCTTGAATTGTATCAGGCTGAGCCTAGCACATGATGAGGACGTGTTGACTCTGCTCGAAGCATCCGCCCACAGACCTGCCTCTATCTCCTTCCCAGCTCATCTTCCCATTTGGACTTTAGCTCCTCTATCTGAGTTACCTCCGACTCCATGATTTCTTTATAGATATCCGTGACCTTCCCCTCTCCCATCCCCCTTCTAGAAACTACCCTGTCCTGTATCCCCCGTGGCGGTAGGAGCGGAAAGGTCGAGACCTGCCTTTGCAAAAAATCCCATGACTGCAGATATCTAAACCCATTCCATCCCGGCAATTCAGATTTCTCCTCTAAATCCTCCAAACAGGGAAAGCACCCATCTATGAATAAATCTCCCATCCTCTCGAGCCCTGCTCTCTGCCATCTCCGAAACCCCCCCATCTAGCCTCCCTGGAACAAACGGATGATTGATACAAATTGGAGCCCAGACCGATGCTCCCTCCACTCTCATCTGCTTCCTCTACTGCCCCCAGACTCTCAGGGCCGCCACTACCACCGGGCTTGTGGAGTATCGGGCCGGCAAAAGATGCAGAGTTGCAATTATCAATGTCCCCAGACTTGTGACCTTACACACCGACACCCCCCACCCCCAACCACTTCCTACTCATGGCTATGTTTGCCGCCCAGTAATAGTTGCTAATGTTAGGCACACCAACACATCCTCCCCCCTCCAGCAGCAATTTCTTCAGTCTTGGGGTTTTACCCGCCCGCACAAAACCAGAAATCACCTTATTTACGCGTTTAAAAAAGGCCTTTGTGATAAAGATGGGGAGGCACTGGAAAACAAACAGAAATCTCGGGAGGACCGTCATTTTCACAGTCTGTACCCTCCCCACCAGTAACAGCGGGAGCATGTCCCACCTTCAAAAATCCTTCTTCATTTGTTCCACTAGCCCAGTCAAATTTAGTTTATGTAACAGCTCCCATTCCCATGCCACCTGGATTCCCAAATAACAGAAGCTCCTTCCCACTATCTGAACGGCAGCTCTCCCAGTCTCCTCTCCTGCCCCCCTTGTCTGGATCGTGAACATCTCACTTTTCCCCATATTCAATTGTACCCTGAAAACAGGCCAAATTCCCCTAAGATCCACATAATCTCCCCCATCACTCCTAACTGGTCGGAAGTATACAGGAACAGGTCATCAGCATATAGCGAGACCCTGTGTTCTACCCCCCGCCTCGATGCTCTTAGCGCCATCGCCAGTGGCTCTATTGCCAAAGCAAATAGCAACGGGGAGAGGGGACATCCTTGCCTTGTCCCTCGGTGCAGTTTAAAATAGCCCGACGTCAGCCGATTCGTTCGTACACTCGCCACCGGTGCCTGGTACAACAACCGAACCCAATCAATGAAGCCCCGCCCAAACCCAAACCGCCCTAACACCTCCCACAAATAGTTCCACTCCACCCAGTCGAAGGCCTTTTCTGCGTCCATAGTGCCAACGACCTCCACCTCCCTTCCCTCTGAGGGCATCTTGATCACATTTAAGAGCCTTCTAACATTGGCCATTAGCTGCCTGTCCTTAACAAACCCCATCTGGTCTTCCTTAGGTCAAAATTTTACCTAACAGTTTGGCATCGACATTCAGTAGGGAGATTGGTCTGTATGACCCGCATAGCTATGGGTCCTTCCCTCGCTTCAGGATCAGTGAGAGCGAGGCCTGTGATATTGTTGGGGGAAGAACACCCCGCTCCCTTGCCTCATTAAATGCTCTCACCAGCAGCGGGCCCATCACCTCAGAGAACCTTTTGTAAAATTCCACTGAGTAGCCGTCCGGTCCCGGGGCCTTACCCGACTACATGGCCTCCAGCCCCTCTGCTATTTCTTCAATCTCGATCGGGGCTCTCAACCCCTTCTCCAGTTTTGGAAACTTCAACTCCCCCAAAAACTGCCTCATCCCCTCCACTTCAGCTGAGAGTTCCGACTCAAATAGCCGACTAAAACTCCTTAAACAGCCAGTTAACCCCTGCTGGGCCCAAGACTGTTTTCCCTCCTCTGTCCTTCACTCTTCCTATCTCCCTTGCCACCTCTCTTTTCCTTAGCTGGTGTGCAAGCATCCTACTGGCCTTCTCTCCATATTCGTATATCATCCCCCTCGTCTTCCTCAACTGCTCCTCCGCCTTCCATGTAGACAACAGACGAAACTCCATCTGTAGCTTCTGCTGCTCCTTCAATAACCCTGCATCCGAAGCCTCCGAATATCTCCTGTCTACCTGGTGTATTTCCCCAACCAACCTATCTATCTCTGCTCACTCCACCTTCTCCCTATGGGACCCTATCGATATTCGCTCCCCCCCCCCCGAACTACTGCCTTTCAGAGCTTCCCAAACCGTTGCTGCTGAAACTTCCCCCGTGTCATTTATTTCCAGATAGTTTTGGATGGATTCCCGCACACCCCCTTGTCCGCTAACCGTCCTATGTCCAATCTCCACTGCGGGCGCTGACCACCCTCTTGTTCACCCATAAATCCACCCAATGTGGGGCATGGTCCGGCACCACAATCGCCGAATACTCGGTGACAACCACCCCACCAGTAAAGCCCTGGTCAAAATGAAAAAATTGATATGGGAGTATACTTTGTGCACATGGGAAAAGAAAGAAAACTCCTTCGCTCGTGGCCGTCCAAACTTCCATGGGTCTACCCCCCCCCCCCCCCCCCCCATCTGCTCCATGGACCCCTTTAGCCCCCCCCCCCCCCCCATGATTACCTCATCCGAGTCCAGGTCTGGGATTTTCCCTAAACCCGCCTCATAAACTACGCATCGTCCCAGTTTGGTGCGTATATATTCACAAACACCACCAGCATCCCCCATCCGCAACTATATTCCCTGTCTCAAATGGCACCCGCTTATTGATCTGGATCGCGACCCCCACTAGTCTTAGAATCCAGCCCCGAGTGTAATACTTGCCCGACCCATCCCTTCCTCAATCTGGTCTGATCGATTACCCTCAGGTGTGTCTCCTGTAGCATTGCCACGCCTGCCTTCAATCCCCTCAAATGTGCGAACATGCGAGCCCTTTTAACAGGCCCATTCAGCCCTCTAAAGCTCCATGTGATCAGCCTGGTAGAGGGGGAATTCTCCCCCCCCCCCCCCCCCCCCCCCCCCTTGCCGATCAACCACCACCCTTCTGGCCAGCCTCCAGCTTGCGTCCCACGCCTCCATAGGCCCGCCCTCGGGGGCCCCCTCCAGCTTGCGTCCCACGCCTCCATAGGCCCGCCCTCTGGCCCCCACCGTCCTCGACCTCCCATTTGTCTACCAACAACAATCCCTCCCCTTTCGGCAGAGCAATTCCCCCCCCCCATTAACAGAACAACAATCCCAACCCCTCTCAACAAACTTATCACCTGTCCCGTCCGTCCCCCCGTTCTCCCCCCCCCCCCACTGCGCTTCTGTGAGCTAACCCTCCCAGCTAACCTGGTAGCCCCGCCCCCTCCGCTCGAACATACATATTTAAAACAGCACAGTCCCCAACAAACACACAGAAGAAAAAGTCCACCCCCCATCCCCCCACAAGAACAAAGTTGACTAACAGAACTGAGCAACGGCCCAAAACGTGATACAGAAAGCACTCCATGTACAGTTCAAAACAAAAATAACTTTTACAGAATCGATTACCCGCCCCCAGAGTTCCGTCACCTGCCAGCCTTTTATCTTTAACAAAGTCCATCGCCTCATCCGGCAATCAAAAATAATTCTACTGGCCCTCATAGGTGACCCACAAACAAGATGGATGTAACATTCCAAATTTCACCCCCTTCTTGAACAGGGCCGATTTTACTCTATTGAATCCCACTCTTCTTTTGGCCAGTTCCGCAGCCTTGTCCTGGTAGGTGCGCAGCTCGCTGTTTTCCCACTTGCAGCTCTGTGTCTGCTTGGCCCACCGCAAAATCTGTTCCTTATCAGGAACCGGTGCATTCGTACCATCATCGCCCTTGGCGGCTCACCCCCACGCGGCTTCCTTGCCAGCGCACTATGCACTCTGTCCACTTCCAAGGGTTGAGCAAACACCCCATCACCCATTAACCTTTCAAGCATACTTGCCACATATGCCCTAGCGTCCGATCCCGCGCTGCCCTCCGGGAGGTCGACGATCCTCAGGTTCTGCATGCGGGACCTATTTTCCAAGTCCTCGGCCTTTTCTGGTGGTCCCTCATCAGCCCCACCTCCGCCTCCAGCCTCGTGCTCGGCCACCTTCTCCTTCACCTTCTGCATCGCCAGTCCGTGGGCTTCTACACCCTGTTCCACCCGATCAATCGCTGCCTTGATCTTTTGCTTGATGAAACTTTCCTGAATGTATTTCACCAATTGTACCATTGATCACTGGGCCGCCACACCAGAATCCTGCACCTCCGCTGTAGGTTCTGCATGATCCTTCTTTGCTCTGCTATTTTTTCTTATAAGACCACTTCTGGTCCACGTCTCCATATACTGGTGGGGGATTCTGCCTCACTGTCTCACCTGCCATCGATTTTTCTAATAAAATTCCAAAAAAGGTCAGGAAAAAAGGTCCATCACGAGCAGGAGCTACTCCATGTCATCGGAAGTCCACGATTACCTTCTTAACCATTCAATGATAGCCAAACCATTAATTTATTTATTTTATAAATTTAGAGTACCCAATTCATTTTCCAATTCAGTGACAATTTAGCGTGGCCAATCCACATACCCTGTACATCTTTGGGTTGTGGGGGTGAAACCCACGCAAACACAGGGAGAATGCGCAAACTCCACACGGACAGTGACCCAGAGCCGGAATTAACCTGGAACCTTGGCGCCGTGAGGCTGCAGGGCTAACCCACTGTGCCACCGTGCTGCCCTTAGCCAAAGCATTTAAAAGATGACTTTCTTTTGTTTTACCACAATGTTCCTCTGCAATTATCCAAGGGTTTACCCTTTTGTCTGCCTCATATTCGTGCTGCCCCATCATCTGCAGACATTGTTTCCACACTGACAACACCCAACTCCATCTCTCCATCACCTTTCTCTCAATCTTGATTAACTCTCATTAGACTGCTTATGCAATACAGTATCCTGTTTTAACTCTCTGGGCATACACCGGCAAGACAAAAGCCTTATGTTTTGACCCCTGCCAGGAATTCAACATCCTTGCTACCAATTCTATCCCAACTTGGCCTCACAGCGAGAGAATTTGAGTACAGGAATAGAGACGCTTTACTGCAATTGTATATGGCATTGATGAGGCCACACCTGGAGTATTGTGTGCAGTTTTGCTGTTCTTATCTGAGGAAGGATGTTCTTGCTATGGAGGGAGTGCAGCTAAGGCTTACCAGGCTGGTTCCTGGGATGACATTGATAGTAAGGAATGAAGTTAAATCGATAGCAAGGATTGGATTGGATTGGATTTGTTTATTGTCACGTGTACCGAGGTACAGTGAGAAGTATTTTTCTGCGAGCAGCTGAACAGATTAAATACATGGGAAGAAAAGAAAATACATAATAGGGCAACACAAGGTATGCAATGTAACTACATAAGCACTGGCATCGGATGAAGCATACAGGGGTGCAGTGTTAATGAGGTCAGTCCATAAGAGGGTCATTTAGGAGTCTGATGACAGTGGGGAAGAAGCTGTTTTTGAGTCTGTTCGTGCGTGTTCTCAGACTTCTGTATCCCCTGCCCAATGGAAGAAGTTGGAAGAGTGAGTAAGTCGGGTGGGAGGGATCTTTGATTATGCTGCCCGCTTTCCCCAGGCAGCGGGAGGTGTAGATGGAGTCAATGGATGGGAGGCATGTTCGTGTGATGGACTGGGCGGTGTTCACGACTCTCTGAAGTTTCTTGCGGTCCTGGGCCGAGCAGTTGCCATACCAGGCTGTGATGCAGCCCGATAGGATGCTTTCTATGGTGCATCTGTAAAAGTTGGTAAGAGTTAATGTGGACATGCCGAATTTCCTTAGTTTCCTGAGGAATTATAGGCGCTTTGTGCTTTCTTGGTGGTAGTAGCGTCGATGTGGGTGGACCAGGACAGATTTTTGGAGATGCGCACCACTAGGAATTTGAAACTGCTAACCATCTCCACCTCGGCCCTGTTGATGCTGACAGGGGTGTGTACAGTACTTTGCTTCCTGAAGTCAATGACCAGCTCTTTAGTTTTACTGGCCTTGAGGGAGAGATTGTTGTCGCTACACCAATCCACTAGGTTCTCTATCTACCGCCTGTATTCTGACTCGTCGTTATTCGAGATCCGGCCCACTATGGTCGTATCGTCAGCAAACTTGTAGATGGAGTTGGGACCAAGTTTTGCCACGCAGTCGTGTGTGTACAGGGAGTACAGGGGGTGATATAGGATCAGAAGGCATAGAATCTCTGTGGGTAGAGTTGAGGAATAGCAAAGGTAAAAAGACCCTGATGGGAGTAATCAAGATGTGGAGCAGAAAATAAATCAGGAGATAGAAAAGGCATGTAAAAAAGGCAATATTGCAATAATCATGGGGGACTTCAATATGCAGATGGACTGGGAAAATCAGGTTGGTAGTGCATCCCAAGAAAAGGAATTTGTGGAATGTCTAAGGGATGTTTTTTTGGAGCAGCTTGTGACGGAGCCTACTAGGGAACAGGCAATTCTGGATTTGGTGATGTGTAATGAGGCAGACTTGATTAGGGATCTTACGGTGAAGGAATCCTTTGGGAGCAGTGACCACAATATGATAGAATTTACCCTGCAGTTTGAGAGGGAGAAGCTGCAATCAGATGTAACGGTATTACAATTAAATAAGGGTAACTACAAAGACATGAGGGAGGAGTTGGCCAGAGTTGATTGGAAAAGGAGCCAAACAGGGAAGACAGTGGAACAGCAATGGCAGGAGTTTTGGGGGGTTATTCGGGAGGCACAACAGAAATTCATCCCATAGAGGAGAAAACTTGCTAAGGGAAGGACAAGGCATCCATGGCTGACGAGGGAAGTTAAGGACAGCATAAAAGCAACAGGAAAAGCATACAAAGTTGGGAGTATTAGTGAAAAGCCAGAGAATTAGGAAGCCTTTAAAAGTGAGCAGAGGACAACGAAAAAAAGCAATAAGGGGGGAAAAGATTACATATGAGTGCAAGCTAACTAGTAATATAAAGGAAGATAGGAAGAGTTTTTTTCAATATATCAAAGATAATAGAGGAGTTTCTTCAGCCAGAGGGTGGTGAATCTGTGGAACTCTTTGCTGCAGAAGGCTGTGAAGGCCAAATCATTGAGTGTCTTTAAGACAGAGATAGATAGGTTCATGATTAATAAGGAGGGAGAATGGGATGAGAAAAATATCAGCCATGATTGAATGGCGGAGCAGACTCGATGGGCCGAGTGTCCAAATTCTGCTCCTATGTCTTATGGTGGGACTGTCATGAGGATAGATTAAGTCTGTTAGGACTATATTCATCGGAATTTAGAAGAGTGAGAGATGATCTCATCGAAACCTACAAAATTCTAACAGGATTAGACCGGGTCGATTCAGAAAGAATGTTCTCGATTGTGGGGATGTTCAGAACTAGGGGTCATAGTTTAAGGATAAGGGCTAAACCTTTTGGGATTGAGGTGAGGAGAAATTTCTTCGCCCAGTGAGTGGTGAATCTATGGAATTCGCTACCACAGAAAGTAGTTGAGACCAAAATGTTGTGTAATTTCAATAAGGAATTAGATATAGCTCATGGGGCTAAAGAGATCAAGGGATATGGGGGAAGGTGGGATCAGGGTATCAAATTTGATGACCAGCCACGATCATAATGAATGGCGGAGCAGGCTCGAAGGGCCGAATGTTCTCCTCCTGTTTCTATTTTCTATGTTTCTATGCAACTATGTTAGATAAAGCAGGGGAGGTAAATGGGGGGGATCTAGGTGAGATTTGGCGTGTGAGACCCAGATGGCTGAAGGGGAAATACACAAAAGCTCAAGAGTTGAATGCAGTGTTTTGGGGGATTGGAGGGCTAAAAGAGGTCACAGTGCTATGGAGGGGTTTAAACACCATAAGAATTTTAAATAGGAGTAATTACAGCTAGGTGACTTGAAATATGAAGAACATAATTTTCAATAAGATGAAGATGTTCGAGGGTGGAGAATAGGATGCTAGCCAGGAGAACCAGTGGAATAGTTAAATAAAAGCAAAATACTGTGGATGCTGGACACCTTAAAACATTTTTTTAAAGTTCAGCAGGTCTGGTAGCATCTTTGGAGAGAGAAACAGAATTAACATTTCAAATCAAATATGACTTTTACAGAACATGTTCTGAAGAAGAGTTTTATTTATTGGACTCGAAGCATTAATTCTGTTTCTCTCTCCACCGAGCTGCCAGACCTGCCAGCTTTCTCCATAATGTGTTTTTATTGGAATAGTCGAAACTGGATGTGACAAAAGCATGTTACGGTTCCAGTAACAGGCAGTGGTAGTGTAATGGTGCTGAAAGCAAGCAGGCCTTATGAAGGAGAGGTCAAATAAGATATTGATATTGTGAATAGTTGATTCAGTCCGAGACAGATAAAAGCATCAAAGTGTCCAATGAAGCTTTTGGACCAATCGGTCTTGACAAAAGGCAACTGCAACAAAAGAGCTTGAAAACAATCGGCATGATGCCTAAGTGTATTTGTTGTGCTACTGCTTTTAGAGGATTGTCAGTTTGTTTCAGGTCTAAGTAGGCTTTATCCTAGATTTTAAAAGTTCTAAGTAAGGCAAATGAGAAAATGGAATTTGCTGCTGTCCTGATTTTGGCATTAACATCAGTGGGATGATTTTAAAAATTAAAAGTAAAGATAAGAATTAAGGATATCAAGAAAGAGAAATGATTTTATTTGACTTTAATCAATTAATCATGAATTTAAATATACCTGTACCACCATATTTCTGCCTTAAGTGACTTCTGGTGAGAACTCAATTAAATCTAGGAAATTCATGATTATCATTGACTTGACTGGGTGTGGGGAATGACCAGAGCTTTGATCAACTCTGTGTGGTTTGGTTTTGTGATTGTGTTTGATGTGTAAATATAGAAATGCCTCAATAAAACATTTTTTTTTTTTTAAATGTGTGTGTGGGGCTTTTGATGAGTGTTGATTTAATAGCACGAAAGTCCTAGGAAAGAAATTATGGTGTAGTGTGAATAATGCCTTAATTCACGTTAATCAATAATTTGCTCCACGCTGGAAAACTAATCCAAGCTGAATAGCACAAATCTGAATCATTACCTCGCCATGTGCAAATATTTCATCAAGTCAGGCCATGAAGAAATAATTCCTGAAGATTATTGGGGTGTTTAAATGTTCTGAAGGAGGTATTTTGAACTCCAAATGTAATCTTTATTGCTTTGCAATTATTTATAATTTCAAATATACTGCTGTTTTTTGCCTCTTCTATGTAATTACTTTACCCAAGTAAGTAATTATTAGTTTTAGCATGAATGCAAGATTATATAATAGGTATTTATCACCTTTTTGAGTAGTTTGGGCGGCACAGTAGCACTGGATAGCACTGGTTTTTAAAAATATATATTTTATTCAAATTTTTCGGCCAAACAAAAGAATACAATGGTTTTCCCTTTTTACTTTTTTTTTTTTTTTTTTTTTTTTTTTTTTTTTTTTATAAATGTTTTATTGAAAATTTTTTCCCAAACAACAATTTTTCCCCTCTTACAAAGCAAACACAACAATAACAATACAGAAATTTTAAACAATACACAAGTAACAAAACCCCTTTATCTTTGACCTAAACTAAACCCCCCCTCCCCCCCCCCCCCCCCCCCTCCCCCTGGGTTGCTGCTGCTGGTCATCTGTCTTCCCTCTAACGTTCCCCTAGGTAGTCGAGAAATGGCTGCCACTGCCTGGTGAACCCTTGAGCCGATCCTCTCAGGGCAAACTTTATCTGCTCCAGTTTAATGAACCCCGCCATATCATTTACCCAGGCCTCCAGTCCGGGGGGTTTCGCCTCCTTCCACATGAGTAGGATCCTGCGCCGGGCTACTAGGGACGCAAAGGCCACAACGTCGGCCTCTTTCGCCTCCTGCACTCCCGGCTCTTCCGCAACTCCAAATAGAGCTAACCCCCAGCCTGGTTTGACCCGGGCCTTCACCACCCGCGAAATCACTCCCGTCACTCCCTTCCAATACCCTTCCAGTGCCGGGCATGCCCAAAACATATGTGCGTGGTTTGCCGGGCTCCCGCCACACCTCCCACATTTGTCCTCCACTCCAAAGAACCTGCTCAATCTTGCTCCCGTTATGTGTGCTCTATGTAGCACCTTAAATTGAATCAGGCTAAGCCTGGCGCATGAGGAAGAGGAATTTACCCTGCTTAGGGCATCAGCCCACATACCCTCCTCTATCTCCTCCCCTAGTTCTTCGGTTTTCCCTTTTTACAACAATAAATCAATATAAATAACAAGTTTTAACAAGTAAATAAATAATATATAAACTAAATGGCAACTGCCATAACAAAAATAATAACTCTCCAGATAATAAAATCAAACAATCCAATATACATAGCCAAGTGCAAATATCTATACAAAAACCACCCCTGGGGACACCCCCCCCCCCCCCCCGGGTTGCTGCTGTTACCTTCCCATTTCCTTTATCGTTCTGCGAGGTAGTCAATGACACCACCTGGTAAACCCTTGAGCCGAACCCCTTAGTGCGAACTTTATCCGTTCTAGTTTTATAAACCCTGCCATGTCATTTATCCAGGTCTCCACGCCCGGGGGTTTGGCTTCCTTCCACATAAGCAATATCCTTCGCTGGGCTACTAGGGACGCAAAGGCCAAAACATCAGCCTCTCTCGCCTCCTGCACTCCCGGCTCTTCTGCAACCCCAAATATAGCCAACCCCCAGCCTGGCTCGACCCGGACCCCCCACCACCTTCGAAAGCACCTTTGCCACCCCCACCCAGAACCCCTGCAGTGCCGGGCATGACCAAAACATGTGGGTGTGGTTTGCTGGGCTTCTCGAGCATCTCCCACACCTATCCTCTACCCCGAAAAATTTACTGAGCCTTGCTCCGGTCATATGCGCCCTGTGCAAAAACCTTGAATTGTATCAGGCTTAGCCTGGCGCACGAGGATGACGGGTTTACCCTACATAGGGCATCAGCCCACAGCCCCTCCTCAATCTCTTCCCCTAGCTCTTCTTCCCATTTTCCCTTCAGCTCATCCACCATGATCTCCCCCTCGTCACTCATTTCCCTGTATATATCCGACACCCTACCATCCTCCACCCATGTCCCTGAGATCACTCTATCTTGAATCTCCTGTGCCGGGAGCTGCGGGAATTCCCTCACCTGTTGCCTCGCAAAAGCCCTCAGTTGCATGTACCGAAATGCATTCCCTTGGGGCAACCCATATTTTTCCGTCAGCGCTCCCAGACTCGCAAACGTCCCGTCTACGAACAGATCTCTCAGTTGCACAATCCCAGCTCTCTGCCATGCTCCAAATCCCCCATCTATTCTCCCCGGGACAAACCTATGATTATTTCTTATCGGGGACCGCACCGAGGCTCCCGTCCTTCCCCTATGCCGTCTCCACTGCCCCCAAATTTTCAGTGTTGCCACCACCACTGGACTTGTGGTGTATTTCTTCGGGGAGAACGGCAACGGCGCCGTCGCCAGTGCTTGTAGGCTGGTTCCTTTGCAGGACGCCATCTCCAATCTCTTCCACACCGCTCCCTCTCCTTCTCCCATCCACTTACACACCATTGAGATATTGGCGGCCCATAGTATTCACTTAGGTTCGGTAGTGCCAGTCCCCCCCCTATCCCTGCTACGCTGCAAGAACCCCCTCCTCACTCTCTGGGTCTTCCCAGCCCACACAAAACTCATGACACTTTTCTCTATTTTCTTGAAAAAAGCCTTCGTGACCATCACCGGGAGGCACTGAAACACAAAAAGGAATCTCAGGAGGACTACCATTTTGACCGCCTGCACCCTACCCACCAGTGACAGGGGCACCATGTCCCATCTCTTAAAATCCTCCTCCATCTGTTCCACCACTCGTGTTAAATTAAGCCTATGTAAGGTTCCCCAACTCCTGGCTATCTGAATCCCTAAGTACCGGAAATCTCTTGCTACCTTCCTCAGCGGTAAATCATCTATTCCCCTGCTCTGCTTCCCCGGATGCACCACAAACAACTCTCTCTTCCCCATGTTCAATTTGTACCCCGAGAATTCCCCAAACTCCCTGAGTGTCTGCATTATCTCCGGCATCCCCTCCACTGGGTCCGCAACATACAGCAATAAATCATTTGCATACAATGATACCCGGTGTTCTTCTCCTCCCCTGAGTACTCCCCTCCACTTCCTGGAGCCCCTCAGTGCTATGGCCAGGGGCTCAATCGCCAATGCAAACAGTAACGGAGACAGGGGACACCCCTGCCTCGTCCCTCTATAAAGACGGATGTAGTCAGACCTCTGCCTGTTCGTGACCACACTCTCCACCGGGGCCCTATACAGCAGCTGTACCCATCCAATAAACCCTTCTCCAAAACCAAATCTCCTCAGCACTTCCCACAGATAGTCCCACTCCACTCTGTCGAATGCTTTCTCGGCGTCCATCGCCACCACTATCTCCGCCTCCCCCTCTGGTGGGGGCATCATCATCACCCCCAGCAGCCTCCGTATGTTCGTGTTCAGCTGTCTCCCCTTAACGAACCCAGTTTGATCCTCGTGGACCACCCCCGGGACACAGTCCTCTATCCTCGTCGCCATCACCTTGTACCCGAACAGGCGCCAGAATGTGGCGACTCGGGGCTTTTCGCAGTAACTTCATTGCAGTGTTAATGTAAGCCTACTTGTGACAATAAAGATTATTATTATAAAGATAAACTATGTTGGGCATCCTACATAATCTCTTATGTGCTGTACTAATTGTTAGTCGATTGTTACTATCCAATTTCTGACATACAAGAATGCAAATTAGGTTTATAAGGCTTGAGCTATTTATGGAATCTGTTTTTTCACTGAGAATACAAGCTCGGAGCATTGGGAAAAGTCTGAATTATAAAAAGGGCTCCACATAGAAATTCTTCAAAGAATGTTTGTCTTATACAATTTAAATTCTGAACAATTGAATATTAATTCACAAATCATTCAATTAATATTTCTGTTAATTTTCTGTTGTATTTGGAATTAAATAGCATCGTTACTCAGAAGAAAAGTCAAAAGATGATTAGGACGTTGAAGCAAATGTACTTTTGATAGCTCCTGAATGATGAAGAAAAAAATACTTTGGTATGCCAGATTAATGAATGTTATGTAATGGAGTCCATCACAGATCATGAAAGCCATAAGTTTACGTTTTAGAATCATTCTACTTCTACACTGAGTTGTTGATTTATATATTTGTCCCTCGGATAAATTACCTTTATTTAACATCTTGCATCATGTAACTATGGAAAATGTGGCGTAGGGTATATTTGTAAGGGAAATGTTTCATGAATTATTGTTTCAGTGGCAAACAAAGCCAGCAGAAAATTGCATGAAAACAATTTCAATCTGTATTAATAATATGAAAATTACTTTTTTATTATAATGTCATGTGAAAGTACCTTTAAGAAATGGGTGTGTATATAAATATCTGTAGTGAGAGTACCTTTAAGAAATGGGTGTTTATTACTGCAGTGATGTCAGAGAGGGAGTGGGCTGTCTGTCAGCTTTTTACTTTTTTTTTAGGCTGTTTGCTGCAGGGTGTGATTTAGTTTCGTTTTCAGAGCTGGATAGCTGCAGTCACAGTTGCATGAATCTCTCTCTGTAATCTAAAGACAGTAAATCGATCCTGGTGATTTAAAACTAATAACAGTAGTGACTTTAACCTGATGTGTTTCTGGGAAAAGGTGTTTTAAGTCTCATGGATGTTAAAAGGAAAGCTTAAAGGATTACTTAGTGTTGTACTCTTTGGGGGTTGTATTTGAATTAATGGGTGCTAAGATGGTTACTGTTTGTTTTAAAAAGGTTAACTTGAGTTCATAGAATAAACATTGGGCACAATTCTCCTATCGGGAGTTTAAGTGCCGACGCCGGAGTGAAAACCGGGGTGTTTCACTCCGGCATCGGAGCGATCTCCCAGCCCCCTATTCTCCTGCCCCCGGGGGGCTAGGAGCGGCGTGGGGTCATTTACGCGCGCCAGGCAACGCGGCGCTGCGTAAATGACATCACCCGCGCATGCGCGGTTCCCGTCCTCCCCGAGGCCGCCCCGCAAGAAGATGTCGGACGGATCTTGCAGGGCGGCGGAGGAAAGGAGGTCCTCCTTCAGAGAGGCCGGCCCGCCAATCGGTGGGCACCGATCGCGGGCCAGACCCTATTTGAGGCCCCACCCCGGTGCAGGAACCCCCCACCCCCCCCACAGGCCGCCACCCCCCCAGCATTCCATCGCTGTTCCCGCCGGCAGCGACCAGGTGTGGATGGCGCCGGCGGGAACCGGCCGTATTGGGCAGGCCATCCGGGCCGGAGAATCGGCGCTTGCCCGTTGCAAACGGCGAGCGGCGATTCTCCCAGCGGCCAGCCGGGATTCTCGCTGCGCCGGTTTGGAGGGGGGGGGAGAATCGCGTGCAGGCGGCGTTGCGGGACACGCGCGGTGCCCCTATGATTCTCCCACCCGGCGTGGGGGGGGAGAATTCCGCCTATTGTTTTGCTTTAAAAAATACTTTTCCATTTCTGCTATACCACACCTGTAGAGTGGGCCGTGTGCTCCCCATACCACAATCATACATAGAACATAGAACATAGAACAATACAGCGCAGTACAGGCCCTTCGGCCCACGATGTTGCACCGAAACAAAAGCCATCTAACCTACACTATACCATTATCATCCATATGTTTATCCAATAAACTTTTAAATGCCCTCAATGTTGGCGAGTTCACTACTGTAGCAGGTAGGGCATTCCACGGCCTCACTACTCTTTGCGTAAAGAACCTACCTCTGACCTCTGTCCTATATCTATTACCCCTCAGTTTAAAGCTATGTCCCCTCGTGCCAGCCATATCCATCCGCGGGAGAAGGCTCTCACTGTCCACCCTATCCAACCCCCTAATCATTTTGTATGCCTCTATTAAGTCTCCTCTTAACCTTCTTCTCTCCAACGAAAACAACCTCAAGTCCATCAGCCTTTCCTCATAAGATTTTCCCTCCATACCAGGCAACATCCTGGTAAATCTCCTCTGCACCCGCTCCTAAGCCTCCACGTCCTTCCTATAATGCGGTGACCAGAACTGTACACAATACTCCAAATGCGGCCGTACCAGAGTTCTGTACAGCTGCAACATGACCTCCTGACTCCGGAACTCAATCCCTCTACCAATAAAGGCCAACACTCCATAGGCCTTCTTCACAACCCTATCAACCTGGGTGGCAACTTTCAGGGATCTATGTACATGGACACCTAGATCCCTCTGCTCATCCACACTTTCAAGAACTTTTCCTTAGCCAAATATTCCACATTCCTGTTATTCCTTCCAAAGTGAATCACCTCACACTTCTCTACATTAAACTCCATTTGCCACCTCTCAGCCCAGCTCTGCAGCTTATCTATATCCCTCTGTAACCTGCTACTTCCTTCCACACTATCGACAACACCACCGACTTTAGTATCGTCTGCAAATTTACTCACCCATCCTTCTGCGCCTTCCTCTAGGTCATTGATAAAAATGACAAACCGCAACGGCCCCAAAACAGATCCTTGTGGTACTCCACTTGTGACTGAACTCCATTCTGAACATTTCCCATCAACCACCACCCTCTGTCTTCTTTCAGCTAGCCAATTTCTGATCCACATCTCTAAATCACCCTCAATCCCCAACCTCCGTATTTTCTGCAATAGCCTACCGTGGGGAACCTTATCAAACGCTTTGCTGAAATCCATATACACCACATCAACTGCTCTACCCTCGTCTACCTGTTCAGTCACCTTCTCAAAGAACTCGATAAGGTTTGTGAGGCATGACCTACCCTTCACAAAGCCATGCTGACTATCCCTGATCATATTATTCCTATCTAGATGATTATAAATCTTGTCTCTTATAATCCCCTCCAAGACTTTACCCACTACAGACGTGAGGCTCACCGGTCTATAGTTGCCGGGGTTGTCTCTGCTCCCCTTTTTGAACAAAGGGACCACATTTGCTATCCTCCAGTCCTCTGGCACTATTCCTGTAGCCAATCAATTAAATGTTGTGGGTCAGGTGAATTCCATGATACACTTTGGGGTTCTCTAAACCCTAGCCCATAACAAATTGGGGGCTCGTCTGGGATAAAAGTCTATCTATTGGATTGTCTTAGTGAACTTAAAGACAGTGAGGGGTGAGCATATTGTGGTTGCTTTTCAGGTGTGGTATTTCAGTTTAAGTAGGGAGTGTGTTGTGGACAATGATTCATTCAGAGGCTCTGAAGTTTTTGGGGATGGAGACAGTCACACGCAGTACCTTACGGACAGAGACTAAAAGCGTACTGGTAGTTTTGGCAAAAACATTACAATTAACATTATCTGACAAAATGCGGAAAGATGAGGTCATTATGGTGGTGGCTAAGCATTTAAAGTTGCCTGAGATATACAATCTGACTCATTAGAAATGGCAAAGATCCAGTTGCAGATAAGCAACTTGAGCATCAGAAAGAATTAAAGCAGCTTGAATACGAAAGAGAGGAAAAGGAAAGAGAGCGGAAAGAGATAGAGAGGGGGAAAAAAAGGAGAGAGAAGAAAGGAGAAAAGAAAGAATGCCATGGCAGAACAAAAAGAAAGAGAAAGGGAGATACAGATCAGAGAAAAAGATAGAGAGAGAGTTTGAACTTCGGAAAATGGCCATGAAACATGACATTCAGTTAAAATTGGCAGACGTAAAGGGAAATGTACAGTTGGATGATAGTGATGAGGATAGTGAGAAAGAGCATCATAGTCGAAGGCTTGATGGGGATCTATTTAAATATGTCCGAGCATTGCCAAGATTTGACGAGAAGGAGGTGGAAGCCATTTTCATTTCATTTGAGAAGGTAGCTAAACAAATGAAATGGCCACAGGACATGTTGGTATTACTGATTCAAACATAGCTGATAGGTAGGGCTAGTGAGGTGTTTGCATCACTACCGGAGGAGGTATCTGGGACGTATGAGGAGGTGAAAAAAATCCATCTTGGGTGCATATGAACTAGTGCCTGAAGCCTACAGACAAAGGTTTAGAAATTTTTAAGGAAAGAATTTGGTCAAACATACATGGAGTTTGAAAGGATCAAACAGAGTAATTTTGATAGGTGGATAACGGCTTTGAAAATAGACCAAACATATGAAGCTCTCCGAGAAATTGTACTTTTGGAGGAGTTTAAAAATTCAATTCCTGATGTAGTGAGAATTCATGTGGAAGAGCAGAGGGTTAAAACTGCGAGATTAGCAGCAGAAATGGCAGATGATTATGAATTAGTTCATAAATCAAAGCTTGGTTTCCGACATCAGTTTCAGCCTGTGAGGGATAGAAACTGGGGACATGAGAAATACTCAAGTGGTAAAGGTGATCTGATGGGAGATAATAAGGAGAGTGTACCTCAGATTAAAAAAGAAATCCAGGCGGGTGGAAGAGAATATGAAAAGTTTCAAATGTTTTCACTGTAATAAACCAGGCCATGTAAAGTCACAGTGTTGGTGGTTGAAGAAAAGCACTGGGATGGCTAATGTGATAAGACAGGATAAGACAGTGGGGTTTGTTAAAGTGGTAAAGGAAAGCCCAAGTGAAGCGAAGGAGGGACAAAAGATTGTACAGCCTGATCACGAGGTGATTGATAAGAAGGTGCCTCTCTTTAAAGAATTTACTTGTGTGGGTAAAGTTTACTCGTGTGTCAGGAGGAGCAGGTAAAGAAGTCCCAATTTTAAGAGATACGGGAGCTAGTCAATCTTTTATGGTAACAGATGAGTTATGTAGTTTGGGAAGAATGTTGCCAGATAATATGTGGAATTCAGGGTGAGAGGAGTAGTGTTCAATTATATAAGGTAAGGTTGGAAAGTCCAGTGAAGAGTGGTGAAGTGATAGTAGGAGTAATAGAGAAACTATCTTGTCCAGGAATACAGTTTATCTTGGGTAATGCTATAGCTGGCTCGCAGGTGGGAGTGATGCCTACTGTGGTTGATAAGCCAGTGGAAAATCAGACAACTGAAGTGTTGAAGGACGAATATCCTGGGATTTTTCCGGATTGTGTAGTAACAAGGTCGCAAAGTCACAGGTTAAGTCGAGGAGAAATCAAAGAGTGAAGATAAAGGTGAAGTGCAATTATCAGAAACGATTTTTGATCAGATGGTTGGAAAAGAACAGGTGGAGGATGAGGTGGATATTTTTAGTTCGGGAAAATTGGCAGAGTTACAACAGAAAGATGGAGAAATAAAATGGATGTATCAGAAAGCATACACGGAAGAGGAATCTGAGTGTATACCAGAGTGTTATTACCGTAAAAGTAATGTCTTGATGAGAAAATGGAGACCTTTACATATGCAGGCGGATGAAACGTGGGCAGAAGTTCATCAAGTAGTATTGCCGGTAGGGTATAGAAAGGAGGTGTTGCGAGTTGCACATGAGGTGCCAGTGGGAGGTCATTTGGGAATAAGGAAAACTCAAGCTAAAATCCAAAAACATTTTTATTGGCCTGGACTACATAAAGATGTAGTTAAATCTTGTCAATCGTGTCACACATGTCAAGTGATAGGGAAACCTCGAGCAGTGATAAAACCAGCACCCTTACTACCCATTCCAGCATTTGAGGAACCTTTTACACGGGTCCTAATTGATTGCATAGGACCACTTCCTAAAACGAAAAGTGGGAATCAATATCTTTTGACTATAATGGATGTGTCTACTAGGTTTCCAGAGGCCATTCCAGTACATAATATTACAGCTTAAAAGATTGTGGAGGAGTTATTTAAATTCTTTACTAGATATGGACTACCCACAGAAATACAATCGGATCAAGGATCAAATTTTACCTCCGGTTATTCAAAGAAGTTATGGATAGCTTTGGAATAAAACAATTTAAATCAACTGCGTACCATCCAGAATCACAGGGAGCATTAGAAAGGTGGCATCAGTCATTAAAGACATTGTTGAGGGCTTATTGTCAAGATTTTCCTGAGGATTGGGATAAAGGAATTCCATTCGTACTGTTTGCAATTAGCGATGTACCTAATGAGTCAACCAAATTTAGTCCCTTTGAACTAATTTTTGGTCATGAGGTAAGAGAACCACTTAAATTGATTAAGAAAAAATTGGTGAGTGAGAAATCGGAAATTACATTATTGGATTACGTGTCAAATTTTAGGGATCGATTAAATAGAGCAGGTAAATTGGCTACACAATATTTGAAAGTTGCACAAAATGTGATGAAACGGGTCACGGACAAGAAATCCAAAGTTCATAGTTTTGCCAGTGGAGATAACATTTTGGTGTTGTTACCAGTGGAAGGTGACTGTTAAAAGCTAGGTTTTGTGGACCTTATCAGATTGAAAGGAAATTAAGTGAGGTGCATTGTGTGGTAAAAACACCAGATAGAAGGAAGACTCACCAAGTGTGTCTTGTGAATATGCTTAAAAGGTACTTTGAAAGGGAAAGCGAGAAAAAGGAGGAGGTTTTAATGATAAGCGACAAACCAAATCCAAATTACTTGGAATTTGCCATACCTCAAATTAAATTGGAAAACGAGGATGTTCTTAAGAATTGGGATAAATTGTTGAGTTACCTTCCAGAGGAAAAACGAACTGACCTGAAAGAGTTATTGATATCACTTGGGCAAGTTTGTAGAGATAAATTGGGAAGTACTAAAATGGCTACACATGATGTAGATGTGGGAAATGCTGTTTCAATCAAACAACATCCATACAGACTTAACCCTTTAAAATTGGCACAGGTTAACAAAGAGATTGAGAGTATGCTTAAAAATGGCATAATTGAAGTGGGTTGCAGCCAGTGGAGCTCACACATAGTGATGGTACCAAAACCAGATGGTACCCAACGGTTGTGTGTGGACTATAGAAAGGTTAATGCAGTTACAAGAACGGACTCTTATCCTATCCCACGTTTGCAGGATTGCATTGAGAAAGTGGGACAATCGGCTTTTATTTCCAAATTGGATTTACTTAAAGGTTACTGGCAGGTACCTTTATCCGAAAGGGCGAAGGAGATTTCCGCTTTTGTGACTCCAGATGGTATATACCAATTCAAAGTTATGCGATTTGGCATGAAAAACGCCCCAGCCACATTTCAACAGTTAACTAACAAAGTTGTTTCAGGATTACCCAATTGTGCGGTATACATCGACGATCTGGTAATTTTCAGCCAGACATGGAAAGAACATTTAAAACAGCTGATGGAGTTATTCGATTGACTTCAGTGGGCGGGTTTGGTGATAAACCTAGCCAAAAGTGAATTTGGAAAAGCCCAAGTCACTTTCCTTGGCCATGCAATCGGACAGGGTCGAATGGCCACACGGGATGGGAAACCAACAGTTATTGAGGAGTTTTCAAGACAAAGGGAAATGATGTGATTTCTTGGCATGAGTGGATTTGATCGAACATTTGTGCAAAAGCTTTGTAGCGCGTTTGCTCCACTAATGGACTTGCTGAAGAAACGTCAACATTTTCAGTGGACAGCAGAGTTTCAATAGACATTTAACAACCTGAAAGCTGTGATAACCAATGCTCATGTGTTGGAGAATTACAAGGGACTCTGTGATCGGATTGAACTAAAGTATCTGACTTTAAAGAGAAGTGCCGAGGCGTAGAGAAATGGACGGATCGTGCAAGGACCTTTTTGTTCAAAGAGACTGTCAATCGAGAAGGATTCCAGTTGGAGGAGGAAGAAAAAAAATGGACTATATTATTATACCTGTTTGCGTGTGTTGTTTGTTGAAACGAAAAAGTATATTTACTGTATGCATTTGTTAAAGGATAGTGAAAAGGTGAAAAATGAAACCATCTTAAAGTTGATGGTTTTTTTTTTCTTAGGGGGAGGTGTCACGTGAGGGTACCTTTAAAAAATGGGTGTTTATTACTGCGGTGATGTCAGAGAGGGGGTGGAGCTGGGCTGTCTGTCGGCTTTTTCGTTTTGTTTTAGGCTGTTTGCTGCAGGGTGTGTTTTAGTTTTGTTTTCAGAGGTGGGTAGCTGCAGTCACAGCCAGAAGGTGTATGAATCTCTCTGTAATCTAAAGACTGTAAATCGATCCTGGTGATTTAAAACTAATAACAGTAGTGACTTTAACCTGATGTGCTTCTGGTAAAAGGTGTTTTAAGTCTCATGGATGTTAAAAGGAAAGCTTAAAGGATTACTTAGTGTTGTACTCTTTGGGGGTTGTATTTGAATTAATGGTTGCTAAGATGTTCACGGTTTGTTTTTTAAAAAGGTTAACTTGAGTTCATAGAATAAACATTGTTTTGCTTTAAAAATTACTTTTCCATTTCTGCTGTACCACACCTGTAGAGTGGGCCGTGTGCTCCCCATACCACAATCTATTAAATGTTGTGGGTCAGGTGAACTCCATTATACACTTTGGGGTTCTCTAAACCCTGGCCCATAACAATATTTACATGCAAATGAGTACAGAGTATAAAATTGAACAAGGATAAATTCAAACAACGAACAGAATTGTAGAATATCGTAGTTTATTTTGCTGACTTTACTCAAACAATCAACTCGGTTATAAAATATCATGTACATTTATAAAGCCTGAAAGCCATGTACTTGCATGTGAGTTATTGAATTAAAATGTTTGAACATTTCAATTCCCAAATTAATGGTGTTTACAAGACATCAATGAGATTGATGAGGTGCAGCTCGAGATTTGATCATATTGCGCAACAGTGACTAGACTATTTTTGGCTCCCTGCGCAAGACTTTTTTTAATAGAATATGCCCTGTTGTTTAAACGATCTTGCGGGTTTAGCAGTGCCAGTCTGTCTTTTGTCCTCTAGAAACTGGTGTCAGTTCTGAAATGACTAACATCTATGATTTTATTATTTGTTGTGCTTTGGACATTCGGCTTCCAAATCCAATTTTACCATTAACCATATTAACTTCTTTCTCTTTAATTTCCATTATTTCTAGTTCAAACGTTATGTCAGCAAGCTTCGTAGTAAGAGCACAGTTTATAAGAAGAAACGTCAAGAACTAGCAGAGCTAAGAACAGAGTATGGTGTGCTGCAAAGAACAGAAGAAATTCTAAAACAGCGGCATGAAGCCATACAGCAACAGCTGGTAATATGCAAACCTGGCTTTCAATATACTTGCTGTCCAACTTGAGACCATTCTAAGACACAAACAATAAAAAATGTGAAATGACACAACTTTCCTTGAAACTATATCTGTCGACTCTACAAGCTCCTATCCCTTTAATTGACACTGTAATGATTACCTAGAATTGCATGAATTGTTATCAGCTGGTATTTACAGTTTTTATCTTCAGCCATGTAGAATTTTTTTCAGATAACTGAGTATATATATTTACCCATATTTACTTCATTTTGATGATACAGGTATTTGAATTTATAGCATAATGCTGTGCCCATTTTTAAATTTAACGCATGGCTTCAATCTATTTCTGTCTTTTTACTGATTTAACAAGAAATACCAGTAGTGTTGAAAAAAACTGTTTTTAAAATCACCTCGAGAAAGTAGAATAAATACAGCTCGACATTCAGGATAGAATCATCTAATGACAGCAGCAAAGCTTTGTCTTTATAACTCCAGTCTTTGAATGCAGAACTTAACCCAGGGTTAGACGTCACTTGCTAATGAAATATTGGAATTTACTTGATAACTGAAACAGCCCTAGTTAGTTATAATCTTTGTTAATTAAAACAGGCAGACTCAGTAACTCCTCAAAGTAAAAGTAATCTATCAATTTGAACTTGCCCAAAAATCTGCTGCTGATATCCTAACTCTCACCAAATCCCATTCATCTAACACCCCTTAATCACTATCCTATATTGACTCCTAATCCAGCAACACATTGATTTTAAAATTCTCATCCTCATTTTCATCCCTCCCTACTTCTGTATCCTCCTCTAATGCTGCACTCTCAAACACTTCTGCACTTCTCAAAATGTAGTTTCTTGTGTATCTCCCATTTCCTTTGTTCCAACATTAGGAGATGTGCCTTTAGCTGCCTTGCCCCTTAACTCTAGAAATCCCTTCCTAAACCTGTCCTACACTCTACCCTGCTCTCCTTCTTTAAGATACTTCTTAAAACCAGCCTCTTTTGGTCACATGATCGCATACAGCTTTACTTAGCTAGGGGTCAAATTTTGTTCATTAATCACTCCCGGAAACCACCTGGGAATGCTTTACTACATTAAAGGTATATTATAAATGCAAGTTATTGATGCTGCCATTCATGATTGCTATTAGCTTGATCAGGGTGGAAAGGGAACGGAATTGTGATACAGTTTTGCCTGTTTTCAGCTAAGAAATTGGCAAAAGTTCCAGGAAAATGGAATGTGCATACTGGCCTAATTCATATATGAATGAATGAAATGAAATGACTGAAAATCGCTTATTGTCACAAGTAGGCTTCAAATGAAGTTACTGTGAAAAGCCCCTAGTTGCCACATTCCGGCGCCTGTTCGGGGAGGCTGGTACGGACATTCTGCTTCCAAATCCAATTTTACCATTAACCGTATTAACTTATTTCTCATTATTAACATATGTCATGTTTATTAACATATGTCATGTTTTCCGACATTGTTTTGTCTTCCATTGCTGCTTTTTCAACCAGTTGGCAGAAAAGAGGACATTTTTCCTGTCAGCTATTTCCCCTGACTACATTTTCTGGTTTATCAGGCTTAGTAAAGACATCCTACAAGGTGAAGCTGAATGCAGATGTGGACCAAATGTAGTAATCAGAACTAATCTCTCGCACATACACAACAGGCTATCTCCAAGATGGAGTTTAAAGTATTTAAAACAGTCTTTTCATGGTATATGCCATGGCTACTCATGAATGAATAGAGGCTATTACGTTTCTACTTGAATAGAAGAAAATGATTAAATTTAGATGTGCCAACCCAAATTCTTGGAATTTTCAACACCCTATCAATAAATGTACAAGCTCCTGAGCTTGAACTGATGACCGTTTATGATATAAATGGCTAACTGAGTTCCTTATATATCTAGTCTTTTCATAATTTTGTCAAACTGTTTGTTTTCAGCAAGCGGTCGAAGCAAAGCATGGTATTACTGGCTTCAGTGACACTCAGGAGGAGCTGGAGAGAGTATCTGCATTGAAGAGCGAGTTGGATGAAGTGAAAGGGCGAACACTTGATGAGATGTCTGAAATGGTGAGCCATCTTTTTATGAAACCTAAACTTCATTCAGTAGTTGCACATTTACAGTTGTGTTACAACTGAAATTAAGCTTTATTAAAATTATGGTAAAGTATTCCTTTTTCCACTTGTAAGCAGTAAATAATATATTGCTAGTTGTTAACCTAGTAAATCAATTAACTGCATAATTTCTCTACCCTCCCAATAATTTAGTCATCTAATCAAAATTGTTTTTACAAATTAGTTTGCATAAAGAAAAATTGCCAGTCAATCTTTCCCCAATAACACTTTTTAATTTACATAGTATTTCTTTCCTCCAGTTCAACATATTAGTGGATGAAAATGCTTTCTTTTTGTCCAGACTGCACTCTAAACTGAGACATGTTGCATTTCTGTCGCATTTTCTCATTAAAATCCAAATCCTTCTATACTTCTAATCTCTCTGCAAAGCATTAAATGAATTCTAATAATCCCCTTAATCAATTGTGACATTGTTTTCATCTTTCTCAGAAATTATTAATTATAATTACTTCATACTGACCTTAACAAAAATGTCTGGAAGGGCGGAGAGGTAGAGTTTGGTGGATTCCATTCTCGAGGTTGACCGCCAATACTCGATTGCCCCGACACCGGAGTTATTAGCAAGCAGAAAGGAACTGCAGATGTAATTTGAGTTGTTGTCAACAGGCAACGGATCAGCTGTGACGCTCGGGGGGACCTTTTATAAGTATGGATCTAAGGCCAGTCGTCTGTTAGCATACCAGCTGAGACGGCAGGCTGCCTCCCGGCAGATAGTGCAGATCAGGGATTTGGGCGGCAGGTTGGTTTCCGCTGCAGAGAAAGTTAATGAGGCATTAGAGCTGTATAAGTCAGAGCTCCCATTGGCGAGATCATCAATGATGCAGTTTTTGGATGGGTTGGCCTTTCCGGAGGTGGAGCAGGAGAGAAGGCAGGAATTGGAGACATTGATAGGCCTGGAGGAGGTCATGACATTAGGTTACCATGGAGGTAATACCAGGAGGGATTTGCAGACGGGCAAAGCGCCAGGTCTGGATGAATACTTTATCGAATTTTACCAAGTTTGCCGGCCATTTGGTCCCACTTCTGCTGGATCTATTTTAATAATTCCACGTCCCAGGGGTGTTGCTGGTCATGTTGGCGCAGGCATCGCTTTCCTTGATCCTGAAGAGGACAAGGATCCCAAGGAATGTCGGTCGTATTGACCTATTTCTTTGTTTTATGTTTTTGGCGAGGTAATTTTGGAGCAGACTGGTTTTGGTAAGGGTCGGCAGTTGTCGGCCAACATTCTGAGATTGTTAAATGTTGTCGTGTTGCCCTCATTAACACAACAGAGGTGATTATTTCGATGGATGTGGAGAAAGCGTTTGATAGGGTTGAGTGGAGGTACCTTTTTGAATTCCTGGAACATTTGCATTTGGGCCAAAATTTATATCACGGCCCCCACCACGGGTGTGCGAGCTTGGTGAATAGAGGTACAAAGCAGAGGTGTTCACTATCCCTGCTTTTGTTTGCCTCAGCAATTGAGCCCCTGGCCATTGCATTGAGATTGTCCACCAAATGGAGGTGGATAGAGCGCGTGGGGGGGGGGGGGGGGGGGGGGGGGGGAGAGAGAAGCATAGAGTGTCCTTATATGCAGATGATTTGCTACTATATATCACAAATCCACTGTCCAATGTGGAGGAGATAATGAAACCGATCAGAATGTTTGGTTCCTTCTCTGGGTACAAGTTGAATCTGGTTAGAAGTGAATATTTTCCTGGAGAAGGGGGCTTGGCCCTCCCGAGCTTTATTCTGGAACGGGGTCGTGGAGAGGGGACTTTATTAACTATTACTGGGTGGCCAACATATCGATGTTCAGAAAGTGGGTAGTGGGGGAGGGGGTGGTTTGGGAGCGAGTGGAAGCGGCATCCTGCAAGGGTACGAGTTTGGAGGCTTTACTCTGCCGTTCTAGCCGGCTCGGTACAAGCCCTGTGGTGGTTGCAGCTCTAAGTGTGTGGGCCAATGGAGGCAGCACATGAGATTGGAGGGGGCATCATAGTGGTCACCGATTTGTGACAACCACCGGTTTGCCCCCGGGGGACTGGATGGGGGCTTTAAGAGATGGCAGCGAGCATGGATTGAGAGATTTGGGGACCTATTCATCCAGGAGGGCTTTCCGACCTTGGAGGCACTAGAGGAGGAGTTTGAGGAGGAGTTTGAGTTGCCGAGTGGGAATGGGTTTCGGTACCTTCAGGTGTGGGACTTTGTACGGAGGCAGGTTTCAAGCTTTCCTCGCCTCCCCCTGAGCGGACTACAGGACAAGGTGATGTCAAAAACAGGGGTTGGAGAGGGGAGGGTTTTGGAGATATACAAGGAGTTGATGGAGTGGGAAAGGAGCTGGAAATTGAACTGTGGGAAAAAGCCTTGGAAGATAGTCAGTTCACCCTCGTTGTGTCCCGGACTTAGCTTGATCCAGTTCAAGGTGGTCTACAGGGCCCACATGATGGCAGCCCGGATGAGCAGGTTCTTTGAGGAGGTGGAGGACAGATGTGGGTGGTGTGGGGGTAGCCCGGCGAACCATAGAACACACAGTGCAGAAGGAGGCCATTCGGCCCATTGAGTCTGCACCGACCCACTTAAGCACTCACTTCCACCCTATCCCTGTAACCCAATAATCCCTCCTAAACCTTTTTGGTCACTAAGGACAATTTATCATGGCCAATCCACCTAACCTGCACATCTTTGGACTGTGGGAGGAAACCGGAGCACCCGGAGGAAACCCACGCAGACACTGGGAGAATGTGCAGACTCCGCACAGACAGTGACCCAGCGGGGAATCTAACCTGGGACCCAGGCGCTGTGAAGCCACAGTGCCATCCACTTGTATCACCGTGCTGCCCACGTACATATGTTTTGGGCATGTCTGAAATTGAGGGGATTCTGGCAGGGATTCGCGGACGTTATGTCAGGAGTCCTGGAAGGGAGGGTAACTCCGAGTCCAGAACTGGCAATATTTGTAGGGGGAGGCCGATGTCCTGGTCTTCTCCTCCTTGGTGTTCCAGAGATGGATTTTGCTGGGACGGAGGGACTCTGAGCCCCCAAAGGCAGGAGTGTGGGTCAGTGATATGGCAGGGTTTCTCAGTCTGGAAAAAATCAAGTTCCCCTTGAGAGGATCAATTCAGGGGTTCGGCCAGAGATGGCAACAGTTCATTGATTTCTTCAAGGAAAATTGAACGTTAGCAGTTGGGGCGGGGGGGGGCGGGGCGGGGGCAGGGGGGGGCAGGGCGAGGGGGGGCAGGGCGGGGGGGGGGGAACAGGAGGCATGGCAATATCTAATTAAGGAATAGGACAGGGGAAGTTGTTTTCTGTTATTTGTTCTTTTAGGTGTTTTGTGTGTGGCGGCCCGGCGCGGTTGTTTAAGAAATGTTAATGTGTTAAACTGTGAAAATTACAAAGGCTTCAATAAAATATTTTCTAATAAAAAAAAAAGAAGTGAATATTTTCCAAAGAATCCCCTGGGGAGGGGATTTGATCTGGGGAGATTATCGTTACGCCCAGCCAGGACTAGCTTCCATTATCTGGCAATCCGGGTGGCCCAAAATTGGGACTCGTTCCATAAACTTAACTTTGCTAGCCTATTGGATGGGGCGACGGCCGACTTGAAAAGGTGGGACTCCCTCCTTTTGACCTTCCTCTGACTTTGCAGAAAAGGTACAGACAGTGAAGGTGAATTATTCTCCCTGGGTTTCTGTTTTTGTTCCGGTGTCTGAGTCTTTCTTCCCAAAACTTTCTTTTGCTGGGTCAATAAATTAGTATCTACCTTTTTTGGGGTTGGTAAGACCCCAAAGGTGCATCGGACATTTCTGCAGAGGGATGGGCAGTTGGGGTTGGCACAACCTAATCTGTTATGTTACTATTGGGCGGAAAATATTGATCAAGTGCTCAGGTGGCTCAGGGACCTGGACTCTATGGGGAAGGATGGAGGGTTTGTGCACAGGATTGAATGAGGGCCCTGGTTACTGCACAACTCCCGTTTTGCCCTGCAAGATTCACTTCAAACCCAGTGGTGATAGCAACTTTGCGGATTTGGAATCAGCTTAGGCAGCATCTTAAACTGGGCTCCATGTCACTGTTCGCTCCAATTTGCAGGAACCACAGGTTTGTGCTGTCTGGTTTGGATTTCTCATTCAGGGCATGGGAGAGGGAGGGATTGGAAAGGTTTGGGGACATGTTTCTTGAAGGCAGGTTTTTAGAGAAGTTCCAGCTCCCGCGAGTGAATGTATTCCGGTACTTTCAGGTTCTCCACTTTCCACATAAGGAGCTTCACCCTCTCTCCTGGACAGGGTCCTGTCCTTGGCTGAGTTTGGGGAGGGTAAGATTTTGGATCTTTATGGGCAGGTGTTGTCAACGGAGCAGGCTTCGTTGGAAGAAGTAAAGGGGAAATGTGAGGGTGAGCTGGGTTTGTTTTTTGTGGGTGTGAAGTGAGGCTCTTCAAGGGGCAACTTCACATCATGTGCGAGATTAAGCCTGATCCAGTTCAAGGTGGTGCAGAGGCTGCACTTGACCTGGGCGTGTATGAGTGGTTCTTCCCTGGGGTGGAGGATGGGTGTGAATGGTGCTCTAAGGGGCCAATGAACCATACACACATGTTTTGGTTTTGCCTCAAGCTTATTAGCATCTGGGTCTCCTTTTTTCACACTTATGTCGAGAATTTTGGGTGTTCAGTCAGAGCCGTGCCTGTTGGAGTTTTGGACTCGCTGGTGCTGCAGACGGGGACAAAGGCAGATGAACTAGTCTTTGCCTCGCTAATAGCCCGGAGGCGATATCTTCTTGGGTGGAGGTCCCCAGTGCCACCTGAGGTCTCATCCTGGTTGGGGAACCTGATGGAATTTTTGCACCTTCAGAAAATTCAAGAATACAGTGAGCGGGTCGGTGGAAGGGTTCAACTTGAGATGGCAGCCTTTTATCTCTTTTTCAGTGAGCTGTTACCATCAGCTGTTAGTGGAGGTGTTGCCTTTTTGTAATGGTTTTGTTTTCTTTATGGGTGGCTGAGGGGGAAATGGAGGGGGGGGCGGGGTAGTGGACTGGAGTTCGGATGGTTGTAGTTTACATTGTATACAGGTTTGCTGTATTGTTATTTTGCTATACTGAAAATCATTTTTGAATAAAGTATTTTTTATTAAAAAGATTTAAGAAATATCTGCACATTATATATCATCAGCTGTAACTCTAAGCACCTTTGGATGTTCTAATTATGATAAAAGCAGGATTTGAAGGAGCAATAAAATATTGACCATTTGACGATATGGGAAAGAAAAGTTCCACAGTACCATTAACTTTATAACTATCATAGTGCAAAAGAAATCTGTTGTGTTACGCACTTTGAAATATGTTAACCTAAGGACTTTATAAATGCAACTTTTATTTATTTTCTGGAAGATCCAAACTCCAGTTTTTATTTCAGTGGGCGCCATTTAACCACCACGTTGCTCCTGGCGCAGACCTGGGTACGCCGGGTAAATAGCGGGAAGGGCCAAAATCGAGATTTGCGCCGGGCGCAAACCAGTTTATAATTTACCCGGCCCACTCCAGATGGTGAGTTCTGATCTCACCCAAAACTGACGAGTATATCGCTAACCCTTATTTACATTCATTTCAATCTTATTAGTGCAGTTGAAGTCAAATGCAGCAACCTCCTTGGAACTAACCGACTCCCCAGCGAGAAATCACGGGGGTGTCGTTTAGCATTCCTTTTTAAAAACGTGAAGCTGGTGCAATAGCAACTGAAGGGAAGTGAAAGTGAAGAGGTGAGTAGCCATTTCCAATTTCCGCTTGTAGCTAAAAGGGTGGAGGGAGGGGGGAACGACCTAGGGACTTGGGCTTGGTTAGGGGCTGAAGCATTCTAGGTCGAGGGTCGCCCCTGGGGTGGGGGAGGGGGGCAGGTGAGGGGATTTGCGTCTGTGGCGACCCATAATGGGCAACCACAGCTGCAGCCTGTCTGTCCTACCAAATACGTCCAGGCCCTGCTCTATGCTGAAAGTCACTTTAACTCCCTTTGACTGTGAGCAGCCTCTAGCTTCATAGCTGAAGGATATTGCAAATGAAGAATTGGTCTTGTTAGTTGTGAGCTAACATACTCCTCAATTCTCAAATGACTTCTCAAGGGCATACGTGCCATGTCTCAGAGGATGATTAGTGCATAGCATTTCAATCAAACTTTGATGCCTGAACTCTAGGAGTGTCAGCACCATAGAGGCAGCTGCTAACAATCGAACACTAAAGAGCAGGTCTTCAGCACTGGGGATCTTCTTGCGACCAAAGGGCAAGTGTGTGGATCAGTATGATCTCCCTAATGGTCTCGGCATGGGTCTGGGGTCCAGGGCTCCTGATGTGGCCGGGTGAGTGTGCAGAGCATGGTTTTCTAGCAGAACTGGCTTTGTGGATAGAACTCTTGAGAGAAGGTGGGGGAGGATTTGGGGATTTGAGGGTCCCAGAATAGAAGACCAAACTGATTGTCAGTCTATATCCTTCTCCAATTCCTTACAGATACAAAATGGATGGTGATGTAGGTTCCGCAGCGGCTGCCATCGCAATGCTGGTGGAAGCCGGAGAAGGCAGCAGCAATGACGCAGGCTGGGGACGGCACCCCTGTGCAGGATGCCGATGCCGCCGCACACCTTGAAGACCCGGCAGCCCATCAGGCCGAGGTGGAATCCAGAAGGGGAGACCAGCAACAGTCCAAGTCTGCAGGCTTCGATGGTCTTTCGATGAGATGACGGTCAGCAATGTGCTGCAGGAGACTCCATCTCAATAAAGAGAAGGAGAACACATGCAGTCTGTGGCCGTGAAGGTCATCGCAGCCCTGAACCTTTATGCAACTGGCACATTCCAGGGCTAGAGCGGGGACCTGTGCAGCATTTCACAAGCTAGAGCCCTCAATTGCACCTGGGAGGTTATGGATGCCCGGGCTTCTAACTACCTTGTCTTTGAGCTGGACCAGGCCCACCAAGATGCCCGGGCTGCAGGATTCTCCACCATTGCCGGGATGCCCAGGTCCAGGAGAGAATTGATGGCAGGCAATGTTGCCTTGCGCGTTCCGGGGCATCAAGATGTGCCTTTTATTAACAGAAAAGCATTCCACTCCCTGAATGTTCAGATTGCCGCTGTGTCATGCATGTGAGTGTCCGCTTCTCAGGGAACGTGCATGATAGCTATATTCTGGGGCATTCGGAAATCTCCGGCATCTTTGAAGACCATCCTAGGATGATGGGTTGGTTCCTGGGGGACCAAGGGTACCCGCTGCGCTCCTGGGTGATGACGCTGGTGTGGAGGCCTGAGACTGAGGCAGAGACCCGATATAATGAGACCATGCTGCCACCAAGCGGTGCAACAGAATGCTCAAAATTGATGCCTGAACAGCTGTGGCAGTCCCCCACACCCCAGAGGGTCTTCCGCTTTGTGGTGGTCTGCTGTGCCTTTCACAACCTAGCACTGCAGCGGGGCGACATGCTGGAGAAGGAGAAGAAGGGACCTATGGCCTCATCTGAGGAGGACCAGGAGGCGAACATTGAGGGACTGGAGGACCAGGCCAGGGAGAAGCGCAGGAGGAGCCGGAGGATGGAGGACAGGCAGCGGCAAGGTCCGAACACACCCAGAGGACCAGATTCATCCGTACCAGATTCTCATAGGCCAAGGCTGTGTCGATCAACCCATCCCCCACCCCGGGGGATGAAAGAGAGGGCATTGTGAGCCGCACGTCTAATGGGTCGGGGGGGGGGGTCTATAGCAGGCAACATATGTGGGCATTGCACCTGGACATGAAGCGGTTGTGCTGGTGGGTGCCAGTGGGTTCTGAGGAACAAGTGCTAGGATCGGATGTGGGGAGGGTGTGAGTTGTCAGCCAGTGATTTGTGAGGAGGCGGGTCTGGGAATTTGAGGGGTGGCAGGGGCACTGATGCCAGGAGAGAGGTGGTAACTTACCCTTGCGGCTTGGTGGAGGTCATTGGTCTTCCGACATTGGGCGATGGTCCTCCTTGCCATGCTGCCCAAACTGACCTCCGCTGCCACTGCCTCCCATCAGCACTGCTAACCCTGCTGTTGGTCCTCTGACCCCCTCGGGGGAACAGGATGCCCCCGTCTCACATCGACGCCGCTGAGAAGCCTGGCCAGGTCGGCATCCCCAAAGCGGGGAGCAGAGCTGCCGCTGCCATGCTTGTGTGTTCACTGGGAGTGCGTGGTGAGTGAGTGTTTAAAAGCAGCTCCCTCTTGTTAGCGGCGAGACACTGTCTCCCGTGTCCGGCAAATCAGACCGCGAAACAGCCAGAAATGGCGAAGAGTTCATAGAGGCTTTTTTTCTGCACTAAGTGCTGTAAAATACGGGCCGCGATCTCATCAACATGGCCATCGCGGAACACCCCACCAATCGCGCCCAAGATGACACTTCAAAATGTTTCTGTTAAATCATGCCCTGTGCCTTGAGGAGACATATTCTGTTTTCTCCTTCATGATAAACCTTTCTTGGTGTGAGTGAGGTCTTTAGATGCAAAGTTGATAAATCTCCTTTTTGAGTTATTTTCAAAATCATAATAATAATCGCTTATTGTCACAAGTAGGCTTCAATGAAGATACTGTGAAATCTGACTAAAATAGCTTTTTAAAATTTTAAACACCTATAGTCTAATTCACACTTGAATAATAAGTCATATAAAAATAAAGGTTACTGTGCACATATAGAAGAACATGTATAAAACCAGTTCCATTGCATGCTGTAAGCAATTTTACCAATGGTGATCTTTAGCACCTAACTGAACATTTTGTTTGTGACAATAAGGGGTGAGTGCTAAGGAATTTGATTTACCTTTTCCAGTAATATCTGTGAATATATTTGAATTTTCATTATAATACTTTCAGGAAGTGGAAAACATCAACTGCTTAACAGTAGACATGAAATAAAGCAAATTTGGCCAATAAACTGAATATTAAAAAACACATTGTATGTTAAATATAAATTATTGTTATTGTGAACACACCTTTATAAGCTGCAGGCCAGTGGCTCAGGATCAAGTTTTTTGTATTATGCAATTTCTCAATGTAACAACATGAAACTCTTCGGGATAACCACCTGTTCGAGCCTGCAAGATTGGACACCAGGTTTAGAGGTTAGGAGGATAAAGGGGTGGTGGTAATGGCCAATTTATTCCTGGAGGGGCGGTTTGCAAGTTTGGAGGAGCTAGCGGAGAAGGATGGTTTTGCGCAGTCCAAAACATTTAGATACTTGCAGGTTACGGATTTTGCTAAGATGGTTTTTCCGACCTTTCCAGTTATGCAGTCAATATCGTTGTTGGAGAGGGTCCTGTCGTTGGTGGGGGTGGAAGAGGGGAGTACTTCAGAAATTTACAGAGGATTCTGGTGGAGGAGGTTGTGCCCCGGGGGGAAGTTTAAGGTCAAATGGGAGGAAGAGTTGGGAGAGGAGGTGGAGGAGGGGGTGTGGTATGAAGCCCTACTGTGGGTGAACGCCACGTCATCCTGTGCGAGGCTTGTGCTTATACTGTTAAAAGTGGTTCATCGGGCACACTTAACATGGGCCAGGATGAGTCGGTTGTTTTAGGGGGTAGAGGAAAAGTGCGAGTGGTGTGGGAGGGACCCAGCGAATCATGTACATATATTCTGGACAAGTCCTAAGCTGACAAACGTCTGGGGCTCCTTCTTCAGCACCGTGTCGGTGACCTTACAAATGGAATTAGAGCCTGATCCCCTAGAGGCCATTTTCAGGGTGTTGGACCGGCCAATGCTTCAGTCGGGGGCAGGGGCAGATGTTTTAGCCTTCACCTCGCGGTGGATGTCAGCTTCTCAACTCTGTTACAGTGAAATTAATGTTGAGTAGAATTCGGTGAAAGGGCTGAGTTTGACTTGCATTGGTTTTGGGTTGAGCATCGAAAAACTGCACTTGCCTGATCTCAATCTGAAAGGTTACATATGTTGCATCAAAATACCATGCAAGAACTTGGGTAGTTAAAAATTAACAAGTTTATATCAGACTGATCTATGTGGTAGCAAGTGAACAGATTGTGTGATATCACTTCTATCTCTAAGGGGTGATCATTAAATCCTGGAGCAAACAAGTGGAATGAATTTTTTGCCGTCTTCACAATCCTGTAGAGTAGCTATGTATGGCATCTGAGTTTTGAATTATCAGAGGATGATGTGCAAACTTAATTTTATATACATATTTTTCTTGTCAATTTTCTTGACAATAATCACAAGGATAATTTTCATAGCCACCTTACTCCAGCAGTATTGTTGAATTCAATTGCCCATTTTTCAATAATTTAGCCCTACCGTTTACAGCAAAGTAATCATTTAAAATAAAGAAGGAAACTTTAACACTTAAATTTCGAGGAACTTAGTCAATAAAGCTGAGTAAGAAAAATGCCACAATTACTATTATGTAGAACAGTTCAGCTAGGTTAAGCTGCAACAGTCAATTCAGTGTATATAATTCTCTAAACCTAACATACTCATAGTAACAACTTCATGAAAATGTAGTCCGGTAATGATGTATTGCTTTTTGATTTAAAGGAGAGATGGCATGTATTTCCCTTGCAGCTCCATTGCTGTCACTCAATTAGAGAACTAGTTTGTTACTTGAAAATTGAACATTTAATTCATACCTAACAAAAGAAAAAAAATACTGTTGAGGCCATGCAGTTGAACTCCAAACTAATTAGATTTCCACGTACATTCACGATATAGAGGAGTGGTTGTTTTGTACATTTGTAAGCATAAATTAAAATCTCACATTACTGTTATATTTCTTTCTTAGAAGTATGTGCCCTTTAAATCTAATGCCATGACCAATTAAAATGGTTTTTAAAAATTTAATATTTCCTTTTAACGGTACTTTTCTTCCCTTTTGTGATTGCTGGTGCCTATATGTAACTAAGAGTACCAAGAGAAGAGCAACCTGCTTTCATATAATTGAAAACAGGAATCTGAATCTGACCACAAGGAAGTGGACAACAGCAGCCATAGGAGATTTCTTGGTCTTTTCATTCACTTCATCAATGCCAGATGCTATTTTAAAAATTCAACTTGTTATGTTTGGCAAGATGAAGAATGTCAATACTGGGAATGAACACAACAATTTCCATTTTCATCCTACAGTGTTAGCACCAAACTGTGCCTGGTCAGGAATAATAAACCAAATTAAGTTTTTGATTCTACATTAATCGATCTGTATTTGAGTTATAAATATCACAACGGTATATCCCAATATCACAAGGGCAGCACGGTAGCCTTGTGGATAGCACAATTGCTTCACAGCTCCAGGGTCCCAGGTTCGATTCTGGCTTGGGTCACTGTCTGTGCGGAGTCTGCACATCCTCCCCGTGTGTGCGTGTGTTTCCTCCTGGTGCTCCGGTTTCCTCCCACAGTCCAAAGATGTGCAGGTTAGGTGGATTGACCATGATAAATTGCCCTTAGTGTCCAAAATTGCCCTTAGTGTTGGGTGGGGTTACTGGGTTATGGGGATAGGGTGGCGGTGTTGACCTTGGGTAGGGTGCTCTTTCCAAGAGCCGGTGCAGACTCGATGGGCCGAATGGCCTCCTTCTGCACTGTAAATTCTATGATAATTCTATGACAACAAAAAAACTGTTTGGTTCAAAATGAGTTGCATAGGTGAAATCTTAGTGTGTGGAAGTTTAACTTTGTACTTCTGATTGTGGAGAAAAAGAATTGGAGTAGGTGAAAAAGAAATGCTGTAAGTGGCAATGCACCGACCTTGAATTGGTATCTTATCTTTTGTTGTTGAAAACTTTTCTACAGGTAAAGAAACTTAATGCCCTTATTGCTGAAAAGAAGACCGCCTTGGCTCCTGTCATCAAAGAACTACGACCATTGCGACAAAAGTGTCAGGTAGGTCATGGTTTTTAAACCAGCAAAGTGGGCAATTCTACTTGTACATCTGGTTGTCAGTTGCTTACAATATCAAAGCATTAAATCAGTTCACCAAATTGCATTGTTGCATTTGCAGACAAATTGCCTATCAGCTGGCAGCATGGTGGCGCAGTGGGTTAGCCCTGTTGCCGCACGGCGCCGAGGTCCCAGGTTCGATCCCGGCTCTGGGTCACTGTCCGTGTGGAGTTTGCACATTCTCCCCGTATTTGCGTGGGTTTTGCCCCCACAACCCAAAGATGTGCAGGCTAAGTGGATTGGCCACGCTAAATTGCCCCTTAATTGGAAAAAATGAATTGGGTACTCTAAATCTTTTTTTTTTAATTGCCTATCAGCCACAGAATAGTTATAATTGTACAGGGAAGTGTTTGAAGGAGTATTATCTGGGGAATAATTGGCCTTAAACATACACAAATCTCACATTGACGGCATTCAATAACATGTAACTGTGTTCGACCCTAAATATAAAGTATTGCTTTTTCACTCCATATGCAAATCCACCTATTTGGTTTACTTGAGCTTATAATTGTAAGTGTATTTGAGAATACAAAGTCTTGACCTGTGATTAACAAGGGCACACAAGGTGGGATTCTCCATTCGCTGACACCGAAATCAGAAAAGGTGGTTGGGCGGAGAATCTGTTCCGACGCAAAAATCGCGGTAGGTGCCAATTTGGCGCCAAATTGCAATACTCCAGCACCTTGTCAGCGGCGTCAATGCATTCCGGAATGCACGAACAGTAAACTCAATTTGCATATCATTAGCGGACCCGACCAGTATTCTCTGGGGCCTCCGTGATTCTCCGCCTCCGATGAGACGAGTTCCAGACAGCCTGGTTCGCTTTGCTTTTAGAAATCATGAAACCATGTGTCGACTGCTGAGGGAGAGAGAGGTGGTACGGAAGGTGTCCAACATCGCCATAGATTGCTGACAGTTGTGCCGCTGGCCGGGGGGCTTCTGCCAGGGCCGGGGGTAATAGTGGGGGGCGTCCAGGAAGTGGACTCTGGGATCGGGGAGAAAGGGCAGGGAACACCATTGCTGCAGCCGGTAAGGCAGCCATGCAGCTGCGCACACCGCTAACAGCCCACTTTGTGCCCTATGACCCCAGCCGACCCATCAGCTGTATGGGCACGTTCCAGCGCAACCAATGCCATCTTCTTGGCTGGGATGGTGTGAGTGGGGATTGTAGTGTGTATGTGCGGCTGCAGCTAGTCAGTCTCCCAATTGTCGATCACTGACCCGGCATATCTCACACCGTTTTTCATTGGAATCGATTGTATTCCAAACGGCACCAGTGCTAGCCCGCCAATGGTAGTGGAATTGGTCCAGTTGCGGCGCCGGTTTTTCTGTCGTAAAAGTCCAAAGATTCTGCATTGGTGTCAACACTTAGTCTCAGAAATGGAGAATCCCGCCCACTGTTTTAGTGTCTCATATTGCTTGCTCACAGTTTCATTTATGTCATATTTTGTCATTTCAAATTAGGAATTAACTCAAGAGTACGAAGAAAAAAAATCACTCTATGACAGTTGTGCGGCGGGCTTGGAAAGTAATCGTTCTAAGCTTGAACAGGTACGAAAAGGGTCATGCACATTTTACTTATTCAGTACTGCTGGCAATGTGTTGCACAGTTTAGTTACAATATAACTACCTGAATCTCATGGAATCTATAGAGTAAATGTGAGGGTGGAACACATGTTCTCAATGTTATTATTCAAATGCGGAAGTAACCAGATTTGAGGATTTTCTTTCTCCTCTTCTGATGGAAAGGAGTCTTACTGTCAAAAGGTTTGTTAGGATCCCAGACGAGAACCCAACTATTTGCAATTTGTAAAATGAGGAAATGCTACTGCACCACAGGAGTGATGACACTGACCCATGGATTTATTTTATGTTAAAACTAACTTTAATTTAAACACAGAATTAACCACATTAGCAACAAAGAAATAGCTTTACAGTTACTATAGTTCTTAAGAAGAAAAAAGCTGAACTTACTTCCTGAACCTGGCACTATATACCAATTAAGCAAATAATATATTTCAAACATCACTCATGAATAAAATAACACAAGTAACAATTCTTTTTAAATTCCTGTTCCCCATCTTCCACATGGAACCCTCCTGTAACTATTTTGATGGCACAGTTGAACTTGGGAGCACTGTGGCACAAGTGGATAGCACTGAGGCTTCACGGCGCCGGGGGTTACAGGTTTGATTCCCTGCTAGGTCATTGTCTGTGAGGAGTTTGCACATTTGCCCCGTGTCTGCGTGGTTTTCCTCCGGGTGCTCCGGTTTCCTCCCACAGTCCAAAGACGTGCAGGTTAGGTGGATTGGCCATGATAAATTGCCCTTAAGTGTCTAAAACAGTTCGGAAGAGTTATTGGGTTACGGGGATTGGGTGGAAGTGAGGGCTTAAGTGGGTCGGTGCAGACTCGATGGGCCAAATGGCCTCCTTCTGCACTGTATGTTCTATGTATAAGGGTTTTACTTGCTTTTCTCTGAGCAGAATCTTTGGAGAGAACCTTTCAGGAACAAACTGAAACACCTCTGTTCAAATAAGAGTTCTAGGACCAACTGTCTTTTCAGACAAACCTGGCTTCTCCCATTAACTACATCATCTGCATCCAAAGCATAAGGCATTCATTTGTCTCTTATAAGACGTGCCTTGACCTGTTTAGCCAGGACCAAACATAATACCCCTCATTATTTATTTACACCCCAGGAGTCCTTCAAACATAAACAGTACTCCATCAGCTAGCTATCTGTAAACAAGTAAATGGTTCTCAAGCTATTAGCAGAACACTTCACCTGAAAATCAATAATTATGTAACTTTTACAATGTCTTGATCACAGCTCTAGCAGTCATACTTCCTGTATGCATCTTAACCCAGGTTTTTAAAAAATATAAATGTTTATTAGGTTTTAAAATCCACCTCCACCCCAGGGTCAACTGCCAGAGAGTCCGAATCCTCAAATATGGCCATCAGCGGGCTTGGCTGCAATTCTAATCGGAGAATATTAGACATAGCAGAAGCACAAATTCTAGTGAGGAGCTGAAGCAAATTAGTATTAGGAAAGAAATGGTTTTGCGGGCGGAAATTAATGGAATTAAAGGCGGACAAATCTCCAGGAATTGATAATCTTCTTCCCAGAGTACTTAAGGAAGAGGCCCTAGAAACAGTATATCCAGTGGTGCTCATTTTCCAAAATCCTTTGGTCTCTGGAATGGTTCCTACAGAGTGGAGAGTTGCGAATATAATCCCACTATTCAAAAAGGGATGTAGGGAGAAATCAGGGAACTCTTTTGGTGTTTGTTGCAAAAGGACTGGAGTGTGGGAGAAATGTTGTTGCAATTGTAAGGGCAGCATGGTGGCACACTGGTTAGCTGCCTCACAGTGCCAGGGACCCGGGTTCAATTCTGTTCCTGGGTCACTGTCTTTCTGGAGTTTGTCTTTCTCCCTGTGTCTGCGTGGGTTTCCTCCGGGTGCTCCGGTTTCCTCCCGCAGTCCAAAGATGTATGGGGTAGATGGATTGGCCATGATAAATTGCCCCTTTGTGGCCTGGGATGTGCAGGCTAGGTTGTGGGGTTGCAGGGATAGGGCAGGGTGTGGCGGGTGGACATGGGGTGCGTTACTCATTTGAAGGGTTGGTGCAGACTCAATGGGCTGAATGGCCTCATTCTGCACTGTAGGGATTCTATGATTCTATAGAGCAGTGAGCCTAACGTCGGTCGTAGGGAAGTTGCTGGAGTCCATTATCAAGGATTTCATAGCACAGCATTTGGAAAGAAGTGGTGGAATCGGACAAAGTTAGCATGGATTTACGAAAGGAAAATCATGCTGGACAAATCTATTAGAATTCTTTGAAGATGTAACTAATAGAGTTGACCAGGACGAACTGGTGGATGTGGTTTATTTATACTTTCAGGTAGCTTTCAACAAGGTCTCACATTGCAGATTAATACGTAAAATAAAAGCACATGAGATTACTGGTAGTGTCTTGAGGTGGATAGAAAACTGGTTAGCCGACAGGAAGCAAAAAGTTGGAATAAATGTGTCTTTTTCTGATTGGCAGGCAGTGACTCGTGGGGTTCCACAGGGATCTGTGCTCAGACTCCAACTGGTCACCTTGTATATTAATGATTTGGGCAAGGGAACTAAATGTATTATCACCAAATTGGCAGATGATACAAAGTTGGGTGCAGGGTGAGCTGTGAGGAAAATGCAGAGATGCTTCAGTGGGATTTGGACAGGCTGAGTAAGTGGGCACATGCATGGCAGATGCAGTATAATGTGGATAAATATGAGGTTATCTGCTTCGGTAACAAAAATAGGAAGGCAGGTTATTATTTGAATGTGTGTAAATTGAGGGAGGTTGATACTCAGCGAGACCTTGGTGCCCTCGTGCCCCAGTCGCTGAAAGTAAGCTCGCAGGTACAGCAGGCAGTAAAGAAGGCAAATGGTATGTTGGCCTTTGGAGCGAGAGGATTTGAGTATAAGGATAGAGATGTTTTACTGCAATTGTATAGGGCATTGGTGAGGCCACACCTGGAGTATTGTGTGCAGTTTTGGCGTCCTTATCTGAGGATGGATGTTCTTACTATGGAGGGAGCACAGCGCAGGTTTACCAGGCTGATTCCTGGGATGGCGGAACTGTCATATGAGGAGAGAATAAATTGGTAGGACTATATTCATTGGAGTTTAGAAGAGTGAGAGGGGATCTCATAGAAACTTACAAACTACTAACAGGAATAGACAGGGTAGATTCAGAAAGAATGTCCCCGATGGTGGGGAGTCCAGAATTCGGAGTCATAGATTATCATAGATTATCATAGATTATCATAGATTATCATAGATTATCATAGATTATCATAGATTATCATAGATTATCATAGATTATCATAGATTATCATAGATTATCATAGATTATCATAGATTATCATAGATTATCATAGATTATCATAGATTTTACAGTGCAGAAGGAGGCCATTCGGCCCATCGAGTCTGCACTGGCTCTTGGAAAGAGCACCCTACCCAAGGTCAACACCTCCACCCTATCCCCATAACCCAGTAACCCCACCCAGCGAACCGCAAAGGCTGAAGGGAAATTCAGCCAACACAGGCAAAGAATAGCAAATACAGAAATCATGTGTATTAGACTCTGCAGAAACCCAGACAGCATCGATACAAGCAGCCATCTGCATAGTAATGTAGCAGCCATCTACATAGTAATGAGCGATCCTCGGGAACAATCGAAACATTTTAAGGTAAACAAAGCCAAGCCAGACTCCTTGGCGCCAGCAGGAGCCAACACAAAAGAGGTTAACGGACACTTAAAGACCCCCCAACAATCAGGGAACTGCTCCAGTATTGGAGAAATCGAACCAAGTGATTGGAACGAAGTCCAATCACTTGGAACCAGGTGCGGGGTCCGCCCCGAAGGGCGGGAAGCCCCTGGGGACTATAAAGTAAAGCCCCCAAGTTCAAATCTGTCCTTCATGACCGGGTCACTCAGCAACGTGTCACTCAGTGGGCAGCACGGTAGCATTGTGGATAGCACAATTGCTTCACAGCTCCAGGGTCCCAGGTTCAGTAGGGGATTATGAACATAGGATTTGCTCAGTAGGAGACTATTGGTTTAATCCTCAAACAATTAGTACAGACCAAACAATTAGAGAGGTCCTCGTGAAACACAAAGCTTCATTCGCACAACACAAACACGATTGTGGGAAGATCCCAGGTACGGTCACAATTTCAGGTCCCGATCCAAAGCCACAGAAGCAAAACGGTTTCTCACAGCAAGCTGAGGGTGATATTTCTAAAGTTATCAATAGTTTATTTGACCAAGGAGTTATTCGGCCCATAGCGTCAACAAATAATGCCCCAATGTGGCCCGTAAGAAAACCCGATGGTTCATGGCGACTCACGATCGACTACCGAGAACTTAACAAGGTAACCCATAGTTTTAAGATATGGGATAAACTTTTTTGGACTGAGGTGAGGAGAAATTTATTTACCCAGAGAGTGATGAATCTGTGGAATTCGCTATCACAGAAAAAAGTAGTTGAATCCAAAACATTGTGTAATTTCAAGAAGGAATTAGATATAGCTCTTGGAGCTAAAGGGATCAAGGGATTTGGGGGATAGCAGGATCAGGGTATCGAACTTGATGATCAGCCATGATCATAATGATTGGCGGAGCAGGCTCGAAGGAAGGAATGGCCCCCTCCTATTTTCTATGTTTCTAAAAAGGAAGCCCAGAAGCTGGCATGACTGCGACAAGACCAGAACATATGCGATAATCTGCAGGAGCAAGCGAACAGCGGTCACAACTGTTCTCAACATTGGTGGGAAACCAGCTTATCCTGGCTTCGGTTAATTGTGTCCAATGTAGCGTGAACTGAATGAGGCTCAACCCGGCACATGAGGGCGTGGTGTTAACCGTATATAGGGCCTCACTCCAAACCTTGATAGAGAGTTTAGGGCCCAATTCACTCTCCCATTACACCCTCACCCCGTTCAGCGCGGAGGGATCAGATGAGAAAATGTGTCCATAAAGGTAGATAGATCCCCTGCCCAGCCGAGCAGAGGAAAAAATCCCCTCTGGTAAGGTGGAGCCAGAGGAAAGGAAGGAAGAGCCGAACAGGTAAAAATCACAAACTTGAAAGTAGCAAAAAGGACTAGAATTGGGTAACTGATATTTATCCGCTAATTCTCTAAAGTTGGCAAACGTCCCTTCTAGGAATAGGTTGCCTAAGTGCTCGAGTCCCTTCAATTTCAATGATTAGCACTGTTGTTTCACACTGTTGTTTTCCCAGGTTCAATTCCCGACTTGGGCAGCCATTGCAGAAAGTGAGGGGATGGATTAGATAATCAGAAATGGAGAGGGTAAGGATGGAGGAGAGCTCCTGCACAGGGACGACCCTCCAGGCCCTCGCCATGGCAGCACTCCCATCCCCGCCAACTAAAAACTCAACAAGCCCAGTGGTGGTAGCCACACTCAGAACCTGGAATCAAATGAGACAGCACTTCAGCTTAACCAAAATGTCCACTATAGCCCCCATCTGCAGCAACCACACGTTTGCGCCAGCCATGCTAGATGCCACCTTTAGGAGGTGGAGACAGGAGTGGGGGATGCTGACCATTAGGGACTTCTACACCGAGGACAGGCTGTGACAGAAAGACTACAACTGGAGTTTAAGACTAGGGAGGTTATGCTGCAACTGTATAAGGTGTTAGGCCACACCTGGAGTATTGTGTTCAGTTTTGGTCTCCTTATCTGAGAAAGGACGCACTGAGGGTGTGCAGAGGAGATTCACTAGGTTAATCCCAGAGTTGAGGGGGTTGGATTATGAGGAAAGGGTTAGTAGACTGGGTCTGTACTAAGGATGCGGGGAGATCTTATAGAAACATATAAAATTATGAAGGGAATAGATAGGATAGATGCGGGGAGGTTGTTTCCACTGGCGGGTGAAAGGGGAATTAGAGGGCATAACCTCAAAATAAAGGGAAATAGATTTAGGACTGAGCTTAGGAGGGACTTCCTCCCCAAAGGATTGTGGATCTATGGTATTTCCTGCCCAGCGGAGCAGTTGAGGCTCTTTCATTAAATGTTTTCAAAGGGCAGCACGGTGGTGCAGTGGGTAGCACTGCTGCCTCACGACGCCGAGGTCCCAAGTTCGATCCCGGCTCTGGGTCACTGTCCGTGTGGAATTTGAACATTCTCCCCGTGTTTGCATGGGTTTTGCCCCCACAACCCAAAGATGTGCAGGATAGGTGGATTGGCCACACTAGATTGCCCCTTAATTGGCAATTGGGTGCTCTAAATTATTATTTTTAAAAATATTTTCAAGATAATGATATATAATTTTTTTAAGAATAAAGAAATAAAGGGTTATGGTGTTCGGGCGGGAAAGTGGAGCTGAGTCCACAAAAGATCAGCCATGATCTCATTGAATGGCGGAGCAGACGCGAAGGGCCAGGTGGCCTGCTCATGCTCCTAGTTCTTATGTTCTTACAACTACCCAACAGGAACGACCTATGACACCTCCAGGTAAAGACCTTCCACTGCAACGAGAATACAACATAGTGCGTCTCGGGATCCGTGGGTATGTTAGAGGAACTATTGGGCGGGGGTAACCTGAGACGGGAGGAGCTGCAGGAAACTGTACGGACGATTATTAGAAAGGGCACACTCTCCACTGGACAAAACATAGGAAAAGGGGGAGGAAGAACTGGGGATTAAAAAGATGGGAACTCTGGAGCGAAGCACTGAACAGGGTAAACGCCACTTCCACTTGCGCAAGGCAAGTGAAATTGAAAGTGATGCATAGAGCACACCTAACAAGAACCCGAATGAGCAGGTTCTTCCTGGAGGTGGAGGACACGTGTGAATAGTGCCAGGGAGGCATGGCCAACCACACCCAGGACAGGTAGGTAGCACAGTTGCTTCACAGCTCCAGGGTCCCAGGTTCGATTCCCGGCTTGGGTCACTGTCTGAGCGGAGTCTGCACGTTCTCCCTGTGTCTGCATGGGTTTCCTCCAGGTGCTCCGGTTTCCTCCCACAGTCCAAAGATGTGCAGGTTAGGTGAATTTGGCTAGGCTAAATTGCCCTTAGTGTCCAGAAAAGGTTAGTTGGAGTAACGGGGATAGGGTGGAGGTGTGGGGATAGGGTGGAGGTGTGGGCTTGGGTAGGTTGCTCTTTCATAGGGCCGGTGCAGACTCAATGGGCCGAATGACCTCCTTCTGCACTGTAAATTCTATGAAACAATGAAACACCAACATGTTCTGGGCATGACCCTGACTCGTTTGGTACTGGACAGCCTTCTTTCAAGCAATGTCCAAGGTTGTGGTGGTGAGGGTGGAGCCAAGCTCAAAAGTGGCAGTCTTCGTGATATTGGACCAGCCAGCACTATTTATGGGGAAGGGGGCTAACACCCTTGCCTTCGCTTCCCTATTCGCCTGCTGAAGAACCCTGCTCGGCTGGCGATCAGCAGCACCACCCAAAGCTGCAGACTGGCTGGCAGACCTGTTGAAATTTCTCTACCTGGAGAAAATCTAATTTGCTATCCGAAGGTCAGAGGAGGGCTTCTGCAAAATGTGGAGGCCATTCACCAGCGAGAGGCTCGTTACGCTGTGGGTTGGCCCTTCTCGCTCTGGCAAGGCCGACTGGGTTGTTTGTTTCTCTACACTTTTTCCACTCCTGGCTTTCTCGCAGCCTCTGGAGTGGCTGTGGCGAGTAGAGGTGTGGGGATGTTTTTCCTTTGTGTTAACGGTCAATTTTGGGTGAAAAGGGCCTATTTTTCAGCTTTCTGGGAGGACAGCTGGCGAGTAGAGGTGTGGGGATGTTTTTCCTTTGTGTTAACGGTCAATTTTGGGTGAAAAGGGCCTATTTTTCAGCTTTGTGGGAGGACAGCTGTCTGATGTGCGACTTCTCGGCACAACCCTGTCACCAGAAGTAAGGGGACATTATTTAAAAATTAGGGGTTGCCCTTATTGGACACATGAGAATTTTTTTCTCTGAAAGATGTGCAACTTTGGAGCTCTCTGCCTTGGAAGGCAGTGGAAGTGGGGTCACAAAGTATTTTTAAGGCAGGAGTAGATTCTTGTTAGGCAAGAGAATCAAACGTGGGTACATAACCAGGATCAGATGGATTGTATCCCTGGCTTTTGAGGGAAGCTATGGAGAAAATATGGATGTTCTGAGGACCATTTTACGATCTTTACTAGATACAGGTGAGGTCCCAGAGGATTGGAGGTCTGCACATAGAACATAGAACATTACAGCGCAGTACAGGCCCTTCGGCCCTCGATGTTGCGCCGACCTGTGAAACCACTCTAAAGCCCATCTACGCTATTCCCTTATCGTCCATATGTCTATCCAACGACCATTTGAATGCCCTTAGTGTTGGCGCGTCCACTACTATTGCAAGCAGGGCATTCCACGCCTTTACTACTCTCTAAGTAAAGAACCTACCTCTGACATCTGTCCTATATCCATCTCCCCTCAATTTAAAGCTATGTCCCCTCGTGCTAGACATCACCATCCGAGGAAAAAGACTCTCACTGTCCACTCTATCCAATCCTCTAATCATCTTGTAGGCCTCAATTAAGTCACTTCTTAACCTTCTTCTCTCTAATGAAAACAGCCTCAAGTCCCTCAGCCTTTCCTCATCAGATCTTCCCTCCATACCAGGCAACATTCTGGTAAATCTCCTCTGCACCCTTTCCAATGCTTCCACATCCTTCCTATAATGCGGGTAGATCACCACATTACAGGAAGGACATAATTGCTTTGGAGAGAGAGTGCAGAGGAGATTCACAAAAATGTTGCCAGGGCCTGAAAATTGCAGCTACGAAGAGAGATTGGCTTGTTTTCCTTAGAACAGAAGGAGCTACGGGTGACCTAATAGAGGTGTATAAAATTATGAGGGGCCTGGACTGGGTGGACAGGAAAGACTTGTTTCCCCTAGCTGAGGGGTCAGTTACCAATGGACATAGAATTAAGGTGATTGGGGAAAAAGATTAGAGGGGACATGATGAAAACCTTTTCCACCCGGAGAGTGGTGGGCATCTTGAATTCACTGCCTAAGTTCTTGGTTGAGGCTGAAATGCTTAACTTATTTAAAAGGTATCTGCATCTGAAGTGCTGTAACCTGCAAGACTATGGACCAGGTGTTGGATAGTGGGGTTAAAATAAGCGGCTAGTTTCTTATTTTGGCCAGTGCAGACACGATGGATTGAATGGCCTCTTTGTAGACCGTTTCTAGACCGTAACATTTCTATGGTTCTGTGGTTATTCTGTGGTTCCATGGTTATTGGGGGTAGATGGGAATGTAGAACTGAAAACACAAACAGATCAACCATTATCTTGTTGAATAGCCGAGCAGGCTTGAGGGGCCGAATGGCCTACTTCTGTTCCTATTCGTGCATCCGTATGTATTTGTATCAGTTGGCAGAAACGTTTGCTGATACTCTGTGCCATATATGCTCACATCCATGCAAAAGACCAGATCATGCACGTTTGCTGGATTAATGTGATTAATTTGATGGAGTAGATTTATGCCCTAAGCGACCCAAAGTTCCTAATAACCAGGTACCTGAGATTTCTGGAGCTTGATAGGAATTGTCTTACTGATTTTAAAAACTTAATCTTTTTTAAACTTATCCTGTACTTAACCAAAATTATGTCAGTTTCAGTGACTTGAAGTTTTTCGGACCTCATGTTCGGTAGGTCAAGTAGGCTGGATTCTTTTTCCAATGTGCTTATCTCTTGTCTATAATAATAGAAGACGAACAGCAGAGAATAAAATCCCATGCAGTAATCATAAAGCAATCGCTATTATCCCTACTATTAATGCACATTTATACTTGATATTTTTTGTCCAATTCTTTAGCCTCAGTGTTTCCGTTTTCACTTTCCCTCCTTAGACATTTGGATAGCTTATGAAGGTGGCCTGATGCACCAAGAATGAGTTTGTTCACTTTAGTGGGAACCAGCAATTTGAGACTGCCTGGGACTGGCAGAAATAACAAAAAGAATTGCTACCAAATGGATGTTGCTGCTTCTGCTGCTAATAATAAACTATCCACAATGTAGCTATAAATCTAGCATATTTCACACTAGATCAAGAATTTTGGGGTTTAGGGTTAACTTTGAACAGACACATCCTCAGTAGATTTCTCTTCCTTTTTAAAGATGAGGCTGAGAAAAGTCAAATTAATTTCTAGTGTTATAAACCAGCATGGTAGTTCTTATCATGGGATCAGCTTACTAAAGTTTCAACTGATTGAGACTACTGGCGCCATCAACTAACTTGAGTTAAAGTCCGCTGAACAGTGCATTTAGCGGGCTGCTTCTCTGCACCTGCAGCGCTGAGAAACATCTCGTCATTCAACGGCACATTGCCGTTTTTTTTTTTACCTCGGGGGAGATTCTCTCTGCCAAGGCCGCACTTGGGAGGGTTTTCCTGCTGACGAACTGAAACTTGCCAGCAGGAAATGATCCTTGCAGATTGGGGCACCATTTTGGAAGGCTACCCTGATCTCCCCAACCCACCCCTCCCTCTCCGCGTCCAACCCCCCCGACCTGGTATGGCGCCCTATGCCTGATCCCTAGCAGTGCCAACATGGCACACTGGCGGTGCCACCTGAGCAGCCTAGCACCAGGGTGCCAGGCTGACCATGCCAAGGTGCCCAGGTGCCAGAGGGAGAGCCTGGGAGACCCTTCCAAGGTGCCATTATGCCTGGTCCACATTTGTGTGGGCCAGTACCAAACAGTGCCCTGGCGAGGCCTCACAGGCGTGGCCGTTGAGTCCCGGGCGCCAGGTGAATATATTTAAATGAGTCATACAAACTATTTAAATATGCTGATCTGGACCTCTCCAGTGACTGTGAGATCCAGATCGCGATGTCTCACGAGATTCAAGTCGGGAGCAACGAGACTGCTAATCATGCCCTATAACCCTGCTTTCTGTGGGACCAGTGATTGTTTTTACATTCTTTTCATTAGAAAATGCATTTTTCTGTTTTCATAAACTTTATAATGTATGTTTTGTTTAGAAAAAGGTACTTTTATTTTCAAAAGAAATACCATAAGCTAATTTTAATGATGGTGGATTGTACCCAAAAGTAATTTCAGTTATCATTCCAAGTAGTTCTACCCCATATTGGGTATGTAAGTTTCCTTTTATACATTATTCAAAGAAAAATAGGGTGAGTATATGTTATAATTTCTATTTAGCCAAGTGATTCTTAAATTGGAAACTTTTGCAGGAAGTCCAAGGGCTTCGAGAAGAATGTGGACAGGAAGAAACTAGATACCATTACATCAACTGCTTGAAAAAGGTAACTGCTCATATAGGCAAATTACCATAAATGAACACTGATTTTAAATGTTCTGAGGGAAAATAAAAGGATGCAGATGTTTAAATTGTCTTCTGTTTAACAGATTACTGAAAGGCAGATACAGCGAGCTGCTGATGAAATGAAACTATACGTTTCTGCAGATCCACAAGAAAGAAGAAAAGCCTTAAGGTAAATTTACAGATTCTAAGGGGAGTGTGTCACCGGATCAGAACGTGAAACAAGGGGGGGAAAGGGGGGAGGGTGGAGAAGATATCACAGGGAAAGCAGGGCACAGAGAAGGAGAGAACAAGAAGGGACAAAGAGCAATAGGCACAAACAATCACAGTGGCGAGTGCACCCAGCAGGCACGTGTGTCCCCCAGCTGAAGTCACTCCTATACCAGGAGCCAAACAAGGTGGGGGGCAAGGCCGCACAGTGGTATTGGCTGACCACCGGGAGCTCCCAAACATTACTCCTCCACTCCCTATAACTATATGAAAGCTCCCTCTCAGGGGAGCACAGCCAGCTAATGGCCCTACATGACCCAGAGGGTATAGCTCGGGCACCAGTCTGCTCCAGCCAGCACTCAGCTGCCATTTGTTCTCTAAATTTTTTCTTCTGTCTTTTATATCTTTCTCGATTAGCCTTTGGCCTTAATAAACACACCCTGTAAGATAAGTTCTTTAAATATGATAATCAAAACTATGGTTGTTGTTGTAATTGGTGTTGATATGTGTGTTGGTGTTGTCTATGTAATGTTTGATATAAAATGTTAAAAATCCGACAAAATTTTTTTTTTAAAAGGAATGGCATAGCGATCCATTAATAGAAGCTGTGATGTTGTTTCTGTACGCGTTGTTAAAATTTATATTGCTATTAAATCCTGTGCTGTTCCAGCTGGACCTTTCATGAAGGGTGCTTTAGAACATAGAACATTACAGCGCAGTACAGGCACTTCGGCCCTCAGTGTTGCGCCGACCTGTGAAACCACTCTAAAGCCCATCTACACTATTCCCTCACCGTCCATTGGTCTATCCAATGACCATTTGAATGCCCTTAGTGTTGGTGAGTCCACTACTGTTGCAGGCAGGGCATTCCACGCCCTTACTACTCTCTGAGTAAAGAACCTACCTCTGACATCTGTCTTGTATCTATCTCCCCTCAATTTAAAGCTATGTCCCCTCGTGCTAGACATCACCATCCAAGGAAGAAGGCTCTCACTGTCCACCCTATCCAATCCTCTGATCATCTTGTATGCCTCAATTAAGTCACCTCTTAACCTTCTTCTCTCTAACGAAAACAGCCTCAAGTCCCTCAGCCTTTCCTCATAAGATCTTCCTTCCATACCAGGCAACATTCTGGTAAATCTCATCTGCACAAGTATTCCATGCCACTTGTAGTTTATGACAAGATCTCAGTACTTTGTATAACTGTCTTGCAAACAAGATTTTCCCATCTTATTCTTTCTTGACTTGGACAAAAATAACTTTCATTAAAGTTATTTTCCTTTTGGCAATCTACTTGCATAAAATTAACACATTGTACCACAGGGTGTAGAGCACCTGTTTTCTCAGTAATTCACCACATTATAACTTAACATAACTTTATTGTGCAGGAATAATACATTGTGAACAAAGATGATCTCTCTGGAGGATTTTTTTTTAATAAAGTGCCTTAGTGGCCATATCAGAGTGTGCTAATAGAATACTTGGAATGGATGAGAATTGAGTACAGGATGTGTGCGTTGGAGAACAGCTATAAAGGGCTACTGCATAAAGAAAACTTCACAAAAATAAGGGTTTATCCTTTTTGTCACTGTGAAAGTACATACATTAAATGAATGATGTAGAATACTTCTTACTTATAAGGCTGTAAGAACCCCAAATTAACCAAACTATACTTGGTGCAAAAATGCTTGTTAATATGATTGTTGATTTGAAAAGATAATTCCCCAGGAGATATCTTTCAAAAAAATTGGCTTCCAAGATAATTACACTGCTTCTCACTTTCATACAGAAAGAAGCATTTTAAATCCGTCATTGTGAACAATTTGAATTATATCATGTGCTTTTCAGACTTCAGGAAAAAGTGATCATGCAATACCTGCCAAAATAATTGTTTAACTAAAAATAGGCCTAATGCTCAGATATTCTAATGTAAATGCTGATCCTTATACTGCAGTCTTGTTATGCAACTGTTTGTAATTCCAGTTGAGTAATTAGCAAAAACAGTATAATGGGTATTAATTCAGTAACTATTTTATCTTTTTAGGGAGCAATATAATCGTAATATCCTTGAGCAAGAAAATATGGGAAAGGTGAGTCTCTTTCTGTGGAATAGGCCATGTAAGGATTGATATTGTATTTTGTGAAAATCTAACTTGGCTAACTCATTGCCTTCTGGCAGACAATGAAGGATCCAGCCAGCTGTCCAGAAATCCTGGCACAGTTATACCAGAAAGAAAACTTTGTAGCTGTTGTCATCAGTAACTAATCTCTTGAGAAGAGGCAGCATCAGCAGTTGTGAATTCAAGCATGAACTGTAGCAACAGGGAAGCATGTCATTTATAACAACAGCACATTCCTTTTTAAATAGTTGCCGAGGAAACTTGTACAGTAGTGGTAAATAGATGGAGTCGTGTGTTGCATATTAACTTAAATTTTAAAATTTGTTGTTCTTTCATCAGGATTTAAGAATGCTAATTTGTAGCAAGCAGCTGGACTGAGTTGCATTTGTTTAGGGTGGCATGTGATTATTCCCAGATGACATTGATGCTGACGCAGATTCACATACTCTTGGATCTGGGACTAAGGTTTCTTCAATTTCTTGCTTATTTTACTTTTCCCATATATGGTTGGGAATGAGATTGTTTGAGTTGCCTAAAATAATTTGGCTGTCCACTAAGAATCTGAAATTCTGATCCATGTGGATAAAACATTTCTTGAATATTGAAATGGGAAGAAACTTTTGCATGAATTACTTCCAAATTCAGTTTGAGAAGTTTATTTTTACCTTTCCTTGCTCTTATTTTAATCAATTGTTTGGTGCTGCAATTCATATTAAAGTTCTTGGGTGGGAGTTAGATGGTCTGTTAAATGTATTACTGGGTCAAAATAATTTAGTTTAACTTCTAATCTACTTGATCAAGGTAATATGTGAGTTTAAGAAAGCGAGTCTCTACAAAGCTTGCCAATGGCATGAGATGACAATATCAAATTTTCCATTAATCTACTGGCCCCAGGGAACAGACCAAACTTGTTCTCGATGACGACAGATGGAACTGAACAATGGGCAGCACTGCTTTTTAAATATGCAACTATTGCATTGAGAGGCAGGTGCTTTACGTATGTTACTGAACCAATATTGAAGTGTGAACTTCTTAATCTGTTTACAGTTGTGTTGGAAGATTTAAGATAATCAACCCCTTAATTTCCAAGACTGACCTGGGATAACTTTTCTCTTTAAATCCCAGATTTTCTGAACAAGATCAAGGACTGTGGGTGCAAGCATACATCCTCTTGCTCCATATTCAACACAGTGTGCTGTGCAACTTCAACAATGCTTATAATTGCGGTTGAGCCACTGAAAATTAGGTCCTTCTGTAATCTATGCCTCAAAGAAGCTGGGAATATATTGATTTGTCATTCAGTAGTCTCATACTTCATTATAGGGCATATCCTGAGTTTACCTGTCAGAACATGCTGCACCAATTTATGTTGGATTTTTAACTAGGGTAACATGTCAGCCAGTATATAACTGCAACCAATACATGACCTTATTTTTTAAAATTGAACTTTTTAAAACATTAAAAGAGGCATACTGTGGTGCCAGTCAATTGTACTCTATCATTTTTTAATCATTAAACTATTCACCAGCATGTGGAGACAAAGAAGCATTGTTCTGCACATGTATTTGGTAACCACTTGCAGAATTCTGCCTTGTATGGTGTGGGGTCAGGACCTACATTTGATCCTGATGTCAGAATCTTGACCCCAACAGAAAATCCAGTCCAACGCGTCAATAAATTGTTGTAATACAGGAATCTCACTTCAATTGATAAAGTCTATTTGGATAACACTATTTATAGTCGCTTGGTCGTATGTAACTTGAGTATTGCTGGAAAAAGAGACATGCTGTTGGAGCTTTTCACCTTGCGCTCGTCATAACAAATGTAAGAATGCCACATTTCAAAGGGAACAACAATTTAAACTGCATGATCGGTTAGCAAGTTAGCTTTGTTGGTCAAGATGGTACCATGGTGAATGTATCAGGAACTTATTTTAGCTCTTGTTTATTCAAAGAAAGTTGCAATGTCTGGACATACTCCTTTTGCCTGCAATGAATAGGTCCCTGCATAAGAATATGTATAGCTTCTAGCAAGTATAAATGCGAGTCCAAGTGATCATCATAAATTGGCTAATGTAATTCTTATCACAGTCAAGATTGTTCAGCAAATGCTGCCCAAACACATCTATTTTTTTTAAAATAAATTTCGAGTATCCAATTTTTTTTTTTCCAAGGGGCAATTTAGTGTGGCCAATCCACCTGCCCTGCACATCTTTGGGTTGTGGGGATGAGACCCACGCAGACAATGGGGGAACGTGCATATTCCACATGGACAGTGACCTAGGGCCGGGATCAAACCCGGGTCCTTGGCACCGTGAGACAGCAGTGCTAACCACTGCACCACCATGCTGCCCTGCCCAAACACATCTAACGCTATATCAATTCACTCCATATGATATCAAGAAGTGGCTGAAGGCATTGGATACTGCACAGGCTATGGACCCCAACAATATTCCGGGCTTGCCGGGCTCCTGGGCAAGCTATTCCAGTACAGCTACAATGCTGGCAGCTACCCGGTAATGTGGGAAATTGCCAAGGTATGTCCTGCACACAAAGCGGGACAAATCCAATCCAGCCAATTACATCCCACCAATCTACTTGTAATTATGAGTAAAGTGATGGAACAAGCTATCAAAAGGTCTATCAAGCAACACTTTCTTTTTTTAAAAAAAATATCTTTATTCAAATTTTCAACAGATTTTCAACAAACCCCCCCACCCTACAGAAAAAAGAAACAAGAACATAAGAACACAACCCGCAAGAATTATACATAGAATTTCCCCAAACTACCATAACCCCCATATAACAATAAAAACACAAATAGGGAAACACCCCACCCTAACCCAAATGCCACCCCAAAAGAACACCACCACCCCCCCCCCCCACCGGTTGCTGCTGCTGCTGACCTCCTCCTAACGCTCTGCGAGATAGTCTAGGAACGGTTGCCACCGCCTGAAGAACCCTTGCACAGACCCTCGCAGGGCAAACTTTATCCTCTCCAGCTTGATGAACCCTGCCATGTCATTAATCCAAGCTTCCACACTAGGGGGCTTCGCGTCCTTCCACAGTAACAAAATCCTCCGCCGGGCTACCAGGGACGCAAAGGCCAGAATACCGGCCTCTTTCGCTTCCTGCACTCCCGGCATTTCCGATACCGCAAATAATGCTACCCCCCAGCTCGGCTTGACCCGGGCGCTCACCACCTTGGACACAGTCCTCGCAAAGCCCCTCCAAACCCATCCACGCCGGGCACGTCCAGAACATATGGGCGTGATTTGCTGGGCTCCCCGAGCACCTCACACATCTGTCCTCCACCCCAAAGAACCTACTCAACCTCGCCCCTGTCATATGCGCTCTGTGAACAACCTTGAATTGTATTAGGCTGAGCCTGGCGCAAGAGGAGGAAGAATTAACCCTATTCAGGGCATGAGCCCACAGACCCTCATCTATCTCCTCCCCGAGCTCCTCCTCCCATTTGCCATTTAGCTCCTCCACCGAGGTCTCCTCCTCTTCTTGCAGCTCCTGGTAAATCGCCGAGACCTTGACTTCTCCAAACCATACCCCCGAGATCACCCTGTCCTGAATCCTGCTTGCTGGAAGCAGCGGGAATTCCCTCACCTGCTGCCTCACGAACGCCCTCACTTGCGACCCTTGGCTCGCAAACATCCCATCAATGAACAGGTCCCTCATTCTTTTAATCCCTGCCCGATGCCCGCCCCGAAACCCCCCTTCCATTCTTCCCGGGACGAACCAATGGTTCTCTCGAATCGGGGACCAAACCGAGGCCCCCACCTCACCCCTATGACGCCTCCACTGCCCCCAAATCTTCAGAGTCGCCGCCACCACCGGACCCATAGTGTACCTTGTCGGCGGGAGCAGCAACAGTGCCGTCACCAGCGCCCTCAGACCCGTACCCACACAGGACGCCATCTCTAGCCTCTTCCACGCCGCCCCCACTCCCTCCATTACCCACTTACGGATCATTGCCACATTGGCTGCCCAGTGGTAGCCACATAGATTCGGCAACACCAGCCCTCCTCTGTCCCTGCTACGCTCCAGGAAAACCCTTTTTTACCCTCGGGGTCTTATTCGCCCACACGAATCCCATGATGCTCCTGCTTATCCGTTTAAAAAAGGCCTTGGGGATCAGAATGGGAAGGCACTGAAATACAAAGAGAAACCTCGGAAGGACCGTCTTTTTAACCGACTGCACCCTACCCGCCAGTGAGAGTGGCAACATATCGCATCTTTTAAAATCTCCCTCCATCTGCTCCACTAACCACGTCAAATTGAGCTTGTGCAGGGCCCCCCAACTCCTAGCCACCTGGATCCCCAGGTGCCGAAAGCTCCTTTCCGCCCTTTTCAATGGAAGCTCGTCTATCCCCCTTCCCTGGTCTCCTGGGTGTGCACCACAAAGAGCTCATGCTTCCTCATGTTAAGTTTAAGGGGCTGGTTTAGCACACTGGGCTAAATAGCTGGCTTTTAAAGCAGACCCAGGCAGGCCAGCAGCACGGTTCAATTCCCGTACCAGCCTCCCCGAACAGGCGCCGGAATGTGGCGACTAGGGGCTTTTCACAGTAACTTCATTTGAAGCCTACTTGTGACAATAAGCGATTTTCATTTCATTTCATTTATACCCCGAAAAGTCCCCAAACTCCCTAAGGATCTGCATAACCTCCGCCATCCCCTCCACTGGGTCCGCAACATACAATAACAGGTCATCGGCATACAGCGACACCCAGTGTTCCTCTTCCTCCTCCTCCTCCTCTTCCCCCCCCCCCCCCGAACCAATCCCCTCCGGTTCCTGGACTCCCTCAATGCCATGGCCAGCGGCTCAGTTGCCAGTGCAAACAACAAGGGGGACAGGGGACACCCCTGCCTCATTTCCCCCGGTACAGCCGAAAGTACTCCGATCTCTGCCTGTTCGTAGCCACACTCGCCACTGGGGCTTTATATAGTAGCCTAACTCAACTGATGAAAAATGAAATGAAATGAAAAAATGAAAATCGCTTATTGTCACAAGTAGGCTTCAATGAAGTTACTGTGAAAAGCCCCTAGTCGCCACATTCCGCCGCCTGTTCGGGGAGGCTGGTACAGGAATTGAACCGTGCTGCTGGCCTGCCTTGGTCTGCTTTAAAAGCCAGCGATTTAGCCCAGTGTGCTAAACCAGCCCCTATGAATCTCTCCCCGAACCCAAACCTCCGCAGCACCTCCCAAAGATATTCCCACTCCACCCTATCGAAGGCCTTCTCCACGTCCATAGCCGCCACTATCTCCGCTTCCCCCTCCACCAAAGGCATCATAATTACATTAAGGAGCTTCGGCACATTGGTGTTTAGCTGCCTACCCTTCACAAATCCCATCTGGTCCTCATGAATCACCCCCGGGACACGATCCTCAGTTCTCGTGGCCAGAACCTTCGCCAGCAACTTCGCGTCGACATTGAGGAGCGAGATCGGCCTGTATGATCCACACTGTAATGGGTCCTTGTCCCGCTTCAAGATCAAAGAGATCAGCGCCTTGGACATTATCAAGCGACACTTTCTTTGCAGTAACCTGCTCAGTTTGGGTTCCACCTGGATCGCTGAGCTCCTGACCTCATAAAGCCCTGGTGTTTTACAGCACAAAAAAGAGGCACTTTGGTACATTGTGTCTGCGCTGGCCACCGAACACCTATACTAATTCCATTTTCCAGTATTTGGTCCATTGCATTGTATGGTATGGCGATTTAGTGCTCATCTAAATCTAAAGTGCTCACCACAGTCTTAGTTCAAACATGCACAAAATAAATGAACTCCAGAGGTGAGGTGAGAGCAACTTCCCTTGACATAAAGGCAGCATTTGATTTGTGTAACATTAAGGAGCCCAGATAAAACTGGGGCCAATGGGAATTGGGAAAGACTCTGTTGTTTGTAGTCATACCTAGAACAAAGGAAGTTGTTTGGAGTCATGCCTAGAACAAAGGAAGTTGTTTGGACTCGTGCCTAGAACAAAGGAAGATGGTTGTAGTTGTTGGAAGTCAATCGTCTCAGTTCTAGGACATCACTGCAGGAAGTCCTCAGCATGGTATCCTAGGCCCAACCATCAGCTGCTTCATCAATTACCTTCCTTTCATCATAAGGTCAGAAGTGGGAATATTTGCTGATGGTTGCACAATGTTCGGCATTATTCGTGATGCTTTAGATACGCCTCATCATCCTCCAGGGAGGTGCCATGCTGGTTTGTGGTGGCCCTTGACCATTGAGTCCGGACATGGCATTGTGCAGTTGGTTCCTGTTTCAGTGGCAACCTACTTGTGTGCGCTCTGCCCTGAGGGGCCGCTGCACTCCTACATGCGGACCGTCCAACGCTATGGACACTAGTCAACAGAAGCCTGAAGTTCCTGAACCCCCCTTCTCATTGTCCATGTGCAAATGCAGCAAGACCCTGACAATATCCAGGCTTGGGCTGACGAGTAACATTGATGCCTCATAAGTGCCAGGAGATGACCATCTCCTGAGAGAATCTAACCATCACCCCATGACATTCAATGGCATTACCATCGCTGAATCTCCTACCATCTACATCCTGGGGGTTACCATTGGTCAAAAACTGAACTGGACTAACCATATAAATACCGTGGCTACAAGACGAGGTCAGAGGATGGGTATTCCGCAGAGAGTAACTCACCACCTGACTCCCCAAAGCCTATCAACCATCTACAAGGCACAAGTGTGATGGAATATCTCCAAATGCCTAAATGAGTGCAGCTCTAACAAAACTTGAGAAGCTTGACCTCAACCAGGAAAAAGCAGCCCGTTTGATTGGCACCCCATTCACCAACATTCACTCCCTTCACCACCAATGCACACTGGCAGCAGTCTGTTCCATCTATAAGATGCAGTGCAGGAACTCACCAAATGTTCCAAACCCATGACTGCTGCAATCTAGAAGGCAAGGCCAGCAGTCACAAAGGAAAACCACCGCCTGGAAGTTCTCCTCCAGGTCACTCACCATCCCAACTTGACAATATATCGATTGTCCCTGGGTCAAAATCCTGAAACTCCATTCCTAACGGGCAGATAAGTGGAGCTGAGTCCACAAAAATATCAGCCATGATCTTATTGAATTGCGGAGCAGGCTCAAGGGGTCAGATGGCCTACTCCAGCTCCTTGTTCTTGTGTTCTAACAGCACTGTGACTGTACCTACACCACATGGACTCCAGCAGTTCAAGAAGGCAGTTCACCACCACCGCCACACGGGCAAGTAGTGATGGGCAATAAATGCTGCTCTAGCAGCAATGTCCACATCCCATGAATGAAGAAAAAAAGCACCTCGGCTCCTGCACCTCTTTCAGTGTTGCATGTTTTATTTTATACTGTCCCTCCATGTTCTTCCTACAAAAATGAATTACCATGTTTTTCCGCATTGGACATCTGCAATTTGTCTGCATATTCCACCAACTTCACCAAATCCTTTTGAAGTTTGATACTATCCTTCTCACAGCTCACAATGCTTCCAAGTTTCATGTCATCTGCAAATTTTGAAATTTTGCCCAATACACCAATGTCGAGAAGATCACTAATAGATACAACATGAGTAAGAGTCCCAACATTGACCGCTTGGGAACTCCACCACAAACCTTCCTCCAACCTGAGAAACATCCATTAAACACTACACGCTGTTTCTGTCGCTTAGCCAATTGCACATCCATGCTGCTACTTCCCTTTTGTTCCATGAGCTATAACTTTGCTCACAAGTTTATTGCACTGCACCAAATACCTTTTGGAAGCCAATGTACACCACATCAACATCATTGCCTTTATCAACAGAAATCCATACTGGCTTTCCTTTATTAACCCACATTTGTCCATGTGACTATTAATTTTGTCACAAATGATTGTTTCTAGAACTCTCTCCACCACTGAAGTTAGACTGACTGGTCTGTAGTTGCTGGGCTTATCTTACACTTTTTTTGAACAAGAGGGTAACAATTAGAATAAAAACAGAAAATAATGAAAATGCAGCATTTGTTAAGAGTGAAACAAGAGTTAATATTTCGAGTCCAATATGATTAATTTGGAATTTTTTGCTGACAGACCTGCTGAGTTTTTCCAGCATTTTCTGTTTTTATTTTAGATTTCCAGCCTCCACAATATTTTGCTTTTACTTAAGAGTAACATTTGCAATTTTCCAGTCTTAGTCTAACAAAAGCTGGAAAATGTTGGCCTGTGCCTCTGCAATTTCCACTCTCACTTTCCTCAAAATCCTTGGATGCTTCTCATGTGGTCCGATGCTTTATCAACTTTAAACATAGACAACCTATCTAATGCTGCCGTATCAATTTTAAATGCTTGTAGTGTATCAATGGCATCCTTTTTTAATTAATTCCAAGTATGCGGGCTTCCCTGGTTTGGCTATCATTTAATACCCATCCTAATTGCACAATAAACACTGAAACCAGAAGCTTTTAAAAGTATATAAAGAGAATAGCTAAAGTAAACGCCCCATCTCCCATCAACTTTTCCAGCATACTTGCCACATATGCCCTCGCGTCCGAACCCTCAGTGCCCTCAGGGAGGCCAACGATCCTTGGGTTCTGTCTCCTGGACCTGTTCTCCAAGTCCTCCAACTTCTCCTGCAACCTTTTCTGGTGGTCCTTCATCAGCCCTACCTTGACCTCCAAAGCGGTTAAATGGTCCTCTTGCTCGGACACCTTTTCCTCTACCTTCTGAATCGCCCGTTCATGGGTTTCTAGACCCTGTTCCACCCGAACGATCGATGCTTTAATCGGGTCCAACGTATCTTTCTTTAGCTTGGCGAAGGTCTCCTCAAAGAACTTCACCAGCTGTACCATCGAGCACTGTGCCACCGCACCAGGATCCTGCGACTCTGCCATGCTTTCCTGTGCTGCCGGCTCTACATGCATCTTCTTTGCTTGACAATGTCTCTTTACACAGCCACTTCTAGTCCACTGCTCCATACACTGGTGGGGGATTTCTCCTCACTGTCTCACCACTGATTTATCCAGAGAAATTCTGAAAAAAGGGGCGAAAAGGTACAAAAGTTTCATTACAAGCAGGAGCTACCAAATGTGTGACCTCCTACTCCATGGCCGCCACCGGAAGTCCTCAGGAACGGAGAATTTTCCGCATGTCTTTCCTTCTGCTTTTCTTGCCTCTTTCCCACTTTTGCTTTGACATCTGAATGTAACAGATCCAGGTGAGACTTTGGTCTTCTACCCATCAATAATTCAGCTGTTGATAGTCCCACAGTTGTTTGTGTGATACAATAAAAACCTTGAGAGCTTGGTCCCTAAAGTATCACCTGCCATTCGAATTGAATTGAATTTGATTTATTGTCACGTGTACCGAGGTACAGTGAAAAGTATTGTTCTGCATACAATCCAGACAGATCGTTCCCTACATGCGAAAACATAGGATATGCATAATACACAATGTAAATACATAGTCACAGGCATCGGGTGAAGCATACAGGGGTGTAGTACTACTCAGTAGAGAAGATGTGTAAAGAGATCAGATCAGTCCATACGAGGGTGATTCAGGAGTCTGGGAACAGCGAGGAAGAAACTATTTTTGAACCTGTTAGTGCGTGTTCTCAGACTTTTGTATCTCTTGCCCGATGGAAGAAGTTGGAAGAGAGAATAACCCAGGTGGGAGAGGTCTTTGAGTCTGCTGCCTGTTTTCCCAAGTCAGCGGGAGGTCTAGACAGTCAATGGATGGGAGGTGGTAGTTTCTTACAGTCTTGGGCGAAGCAGTTACCAAACCTGGCTGTGATGCAACTAGATAGAATGCTTTCTATGGTGCATCTATAAAAATTGCTAAGAGTCAATGTGGACATGCCGAATTTCCTTAGTTTCCTGAGGAAGTACAGGCGCTGTTGTGTCTTCTTAGTCGTAGCGTCACCGTGGGTGGTCCAGGACAGATCGTTGGTGATGTGCACACCTAGGAATTTGAAGCTGTCAACCATCTTCACCTCGCCATCATTGATTCAGACAGAGGTGTGTGTGAAACTTTGCTTCCTGAAGTCAATGACCAGCTCTTTGGTTTTGCTGAAGTTGAGGGAGAGATTGTTGTTGTTACACCACTCCACTGGGTTTTCTATCTCCCTCCTGTACTCTGACTCATCGTTGTTCAAGATCTGACCCACTGCAGTCATGTCATCAGCAAACCTGAAGATGGAGTTGGAGCCAGATTTTGCCACAGAGTCGTGTGTGTACAGGGAGTGTAACAGGGGATTAAGTACACAGCCTTACGCAGCTCATTCTCTTCAGTCCTTCCTTCAATGTCTGAACAGCTCGCTCTGCCAAATCATTTGAAGCTGGATGAAAAGGCACCATACATACATGGTATATGCCATTCCTTTGCAAGAACAATGGCATAAACCATTGAAACAACTCACTTGTAAATTTTGTGCCATTATCAGAAACGAGAGAATCCAGTAACCCATGAGTTGCAAAGACTTGGCTTAGCTTCTCTATGATACTGGGAGCTGTAATGTTGCTCATGATGTACACTTCTAACCACTTAGACTGTGCATCTATGATGATTAAAAACATGTGACCCATGAAAGGATCTGCAAAATCCACATGAAGTCTCGACCAAGAACGATCAGGCCACTCCCAAGGATGTAATAGCGCTATTGCCATCATCATCTGGTTAGATGTACATGCAGAACACTTTGTTCTCCAAAATCCTGGTCCATATTAGGGCACCAAACATATGACCTGGCTAGACTTTTCATTTGAGAGGCACCTGGATGAGCCTCATGAATTTCATCCTTTACTTGTGAATGACCAAGGGGTGGAACTCTTGACCCCCACAATCTGCAACCATCCTGCACACTTAACTCACCTTTGCGCCTCACATAAGGCTTCAGCCCCCATCTTCTGTGATAGATAGCCATCCTTGCATCAGAAATCTTTTATCTTGTGACAGCAATGGATTTAAATAAGATGATCCATAAGCATAACACTTATAATAGATTCCTTTTATGTTAACTGTCAATCTCTTTTCATTGTCCCTCTTTATTTCTCTTGATTGAGTTTTCACTTCTGAAACTTTTAAATTCAGCCATTTTATTATCTATCCGACATTGCCATTTGTGCAGAAGATGCAGATTAAACTCGCAATAGAAAGTTAAGTAGTATCATTAGAAGTGCAAGTATTCTTTCGAGGATGTGATAACTGTTAATCACTGGCTGTTAACCTGGGCACTGAAAATTAACTATTGATTGTCTAAAACTTCACTCCTTCAGATATTAATTGTGGAGAATTTAAATTTTTTAAAAATGTTTTTCACTGTCTTTTTCTTTGTTAAATTTTTCTTCCACTTTCTTTCCACTGTTCCTGGTTTAACACTGAATTCACTCACTCTAATTTTCACTTACTTCCTGTGGTGGTATGTATTAGGGGTAATATGGTACCTGTGAAGCCGTGAGGCTATTGGCTGACAGGTCCCGGGTCCTGGTTGGATCTGCCGACTTCTGGCTCCACCCTGAAGGCGGAGTATAAGAACTCGAGTTCTCCCCGCACCCTCATTCTGTAACTGAGCTGCTGGGGAACAAGTCTCGCTTAATAGAGCCTAGATAGACTTCATCGCTTCTCGTCTTGTGTAAGTCATTGTGCGCTACAATTTATTAAGCGAGCTTAAAAGACTATGGAGCTCCGGATCGCCCCGGAGTGCCTACGGATCAGCCCCCATGCAGCAAACTCGGCGGCCGTGTTCAAACACTGGCCAGCATGCTTCGAAGGCTACCTTTGAACGGCCCCCGGCCGGATCACAGAAGAGCAGAAAATGCAGGTCCTGCATTCGAGGGTAAGCCCGGAGATTTACTCGCTTATAGAAGACGCGGAGGATTTCCCGACGGTGCTCGCGTTGCTGAAGGGCATCTACATTCGGCCCGTAAACCAGGTCTACGCACGCCACCAACTCGCGACAAGACGGCAAATTCCCGGAGAATCGCTCGACGAATTCTACGGCGCGCTGCCAATTTTGGGACGAAACTGCAACTGCCCGCTGGTGAGCGCGATCGAGCACACGGACCTGCTAATTCGAGATGCATTCATGGCAGGTATGAACTCTCCCGAAATTCGTCAAAGACTTTTAGAAAGAGAGTCGCTAGGACTCTCAGAGGCACGGACCCTTGCGGCCTCCCTTGATGTGGCCTCCCAAAACGCCCGTGCCTACGGCCCCGACCGCGCGGCAGCCCCTTGGGCTCCGTGGACCCCCGTCACGACCGACTCCCTGGCACCCCCCACCCTCCCGCAAGCTTGCGCGGTTAGAGCGCCAGACCATCTCGGGGGGGGGCCCGCTGCTACTTTTGCGGGCAGGCGAAACACCCCCGGCAGCGCTGCCCGGCCCGCGCAGCTACTTGTAAAAGCTGCGGCAAAAAGGGCCATTACGCGTCAGTGTGCCGGTCCCGGTGGTCGCCGCAATCCCCGGAGAAGAACGAGGATAGCAGATCCCCAACCCCCCCAGCGTTCCATGTGCGACCCGCGGGCATTTTGGGTCCCGGACACCACGAGGGGCGGATGGGCGCTGCCATCTTGTGACCCCCCAGCCACGTGCGATTCATGGGCGCGGCCATTTTGTCCACCCCCGACCGCGTGCGATTCATGGACGCCGCCATCTCGGTTGACAACAAAGGACCCCAGCATAGACGGCTCCACGGGGTCCAAAGAAAACGCCGCGACACTACTGCCACGACTGGCTTCGGTGATGCTGGATCAATCACGGCCCCAGACGCTCCAAACGACGACAACAACGGTGCTGGTCAACGGATACGAGACGCCATGCTTGATCGGCTCCGGGAGCACGGAAAGTTTTATTCACCCAGATACGGTAAGACGCTGTTTTCTGTCCATCCATCCAAGCACGCAAATGATTTCCCTAGCTGCAGGATCCCACTCAGTAGAGATCAAAGGGTTCTGCATCGCGAACCAAACGGTGCAAGGGAGGGAGTTTAAGAACTACAGGCTCTACGTCCTTCCCCAACTCTGCGCGCCCACATTACTGGGATTAGACTTCCAGTGTAACCTCCAGAGCCTAACATTCCAATTCGGCGGCCCAATACCCCCACTCACTATCTGCGGCCTCGCAACCCTCAAGGTTGAACCGCCGTCCTTGTTTGCAAACCTCACCCCGGATTGCAAACCCATCGCCATTAGGAGCAGACGGTATAGCGCCCAGGACCGGATGTTTATCCGGTCTGAAGTCTAGCGGTTGCTGAAGGAAGGCATAATCCAGGCCAGCAATAGTCCCTGGAGAGCCCAGGTGGTAGTCGTGGAGACCGGGGAGAAGCAAAGGATGGTCGTAGGCTATAGTCAGACCATCAACAGGTACCCGCAGCTAGATGCGTACCCTCTCCCCCGCATTCTTCTTTGTTCTTTGTTCTATATCCGACATGGTCAATCGGATTGCCCAGTACAAGGCCTTTTCCACCGTGGACCTCCAGTCCGCATACCACTAGCTCCCCATCCGCCCAGGTGACCGCAAGTACACCGCCTTCGAGGCAGACGGGCGGCTATACCATTTCCTAAGGGTCCCATTTGGCGTCACGAATGGGGTCTCGGTCTTCCAACGGTAGATGGACCGAATGGTTGACCAGCACGGGTGCAGGCCACGTTCCCGTATCTCGACAATGTAACCATCTGCGGCCACGATCAGCAGGACCACGACGCCAACCTCCAAAAGTTTCTCCAGACCGCTACCACCCTGAACCTCACATATAACGAGGAAAAATGCGTTTTTCGCACAAACCATTTGGCCATCCTGGGATACGTAGTGCGCAATGGAGTGATAGGCCCATACCCCGAACGCATGCACCCCCTTATGGAATTTCCCCTCCCCCACTGCTCCAAAGCCCTGAAACGTTGCCTGGGCTTCTTTTCATATTACCCCCAGTGGGTCCCCCAGTATGCAGAGAAGGCCCGCCCGTTAATACAGTCCACTACCTTCCCCCTGTCGACAGAGGCCTGCCAGGCCTTCAGCCGCATCAAAGCGAATATCGCAAAGGCCACGATGCGCGCCATCGACGAGCCCCTCCCCTTCAAGTGTGCAGTCAGGCTCACTCGGAAATGCCGGGCTAAATGTGCCCGACACATGACTCTCTCATCACCGTTAAATCATGCCCAAAAGGTGGGTCCAGAGGAGGCGTGAATGGTAGAACAATGAACCGCTGCTGACTGAACCCAAAAACAAGAGAAAAGCAAGATTGAGACTGAAACATGCAAAGAATGGTGGACGAGATTATGGTCTGAAATTGTTGAACTCGATGTTGAGTCCGGAAGGCTGTAACGTGCCTAAACAATAAATATGGTGCTGTTTCTGAAGCTTGTTGTTGAACTTCATTGGAACACTGCAGTAAGCCAAGGATTACAGTCAGCATGGGAACAAGGAGGAGAATTAAAATGGTGGACCACTGGATGCTCAGGGTCATGTTTGCACAACGAATGGAGGTATTTGCAAAGCAGTCACCCAATCTGCATTTCACCAACTCCCCAAGCAAAAAATGTAAACATCTAAATGTGCATGGGCAAGTCTCAGTAGTTGAAGGTGCTATTAGATGCTGGCCACAGCAGTCAGGCACATTTTGTTTAGGTTTCAATACCCCATTTGAACAACGAGATGGTATGTTCAATGACAACAGTAAAATAAAATTGTGAATTTTGATCGTTGAGGGACACATTGCTCAAATGACAACTGAAACTAGAAATTAAACTGTTTGAGAGGTAGTGATCCGCAACTATAGCAACATGACTTTTGGGTTACTTAAATTATTTTTATTAGTTTGCCTAAAATCATTGTTTTTAATCCAATTTGCATTCTGATATAATGGCAACTGTACAAAATGCCATTTGAAGTTGCACTGTTTTTATGGTCAGTATAAAGATGTGGATTGACACGGAATGCTCAAAAATACCAACTTTGGCAGCCATGTAGTTGGACAATGTTTTTGCAATTGCTGACCAATAATATATTTTTTTTAAAAGCCTTTTGAACTGTCTTCGTCACTTCCCAGAGTGTCTATCTTAGATTCTAGGCATCATATCAAGTACAAATTTACCAGATTTTATGTTAAAAGTGTTTATAAGTCGTGCAGATAAGTTTAGCAAGAACGTCTTGACAAAAGTAATTCTTTGCGTGCTCTAGTGGGTCTTGGGAAATATGCTTGGCAGCTGTTAATCAGAACCAGGAATTGCAGGAATGTATTTGAACAGATATCTCCACTCAATTGTACAGTCAGAATAGATGAAAGCTATTCTCTGAGTCTACCAGGATAGGCACTAACTGGTGTTGGGACTTCCCTTAGTCTTGGCATGCACTATTACACAAGGGCAAATCAGACCCATAGTTAATATTTGCACTACACAAGACTTAGCTGAAAATTATTTACATAGTGCTAAAGTGGATCCTAGTTATGAACATAGTTATCCCTTCTAATTTCCTAGTTCAGGGTATCCCAAACTTTTCAAGCCGTAGAACACCTAATGACTTCCCAAGTGCATCAGGGAACCCCAAACATTTTCATAATATCGTCAACGCCCCTTTCTTTGCTGCAAAATCTGTGTGAACACAGAAATCAAATGTAAGCAAATATTTTCTAGCTGTAACTATTCATATATTAGGAATTAGGAAGAGGCACACCGTTATAAATATTCCCGCCAGCTACATTGCCCCTCACAAATATAGGGTTATACACAACAATCTCATCTTATGTCTGTTCTCTTTAACTTTGAAAAAGAGTCATCTGGACTCGAAACTATAGCTTCAGTCTCTCTCCACAGATGCTGTCAGACCTGCTGAAATTGTCCCAAAATAGCATTTTCTGTTTTTGTTTCAGATTCCAGCATCCACAGTAATTTGCTTTTCACTTGGGTGAAAAGCTATTTATGTCATTGAACTACTCCATCCCCAGATACCTAACTTTGCAGCATTCTATCACAGTTCTCAAAAAGAACATCAAGAATAGGGATAATTAGATTTTATATTAGAATGTCATCTGGGCAGATTATTAATTTTAGCATACAACAATGCATTTTAAACTATGATAGTAGATGCACTGCTCATTTCTAATGGATGGTTCCCAAAAAGCACAGCTTAAGAACAGACAAATAGCAGTGTAAAATCAGGGCAACCTGTTTTCTAGCTTCAAAAATTATCCATCCAAATTTTAAATGCAATCTGACTCTTTCCATAAACTGTACATTAAACCCCTATGCAGCTAATTTAAATATATTTAATGGAGTGGCATTGCAGCCCTGAATCTTCTTGATTTATGCTTTCAATGCACTAGGTGGTAAATTAGAATGAGAAATGTAGCAGTTTCCAGAATCAGCTGAACTGATGGATGTGAGGAATATTTGAACTGAAGTGTGTGGACAGTTAGAGAGTACTGATTTCTGCAGACAGGATTGACTTTTTGTCTGTTGCAATGAGCATCAACAGTATTGGTTTTGCATCAGTTGCCTTGGGGAGTGAGAACCAATTAGGAGATTTTTCCTCCTTACTCCCACCGTAATGAAAGCTATAGACATAACTTTATGCTCTGTTATCAGGAAAGGAGAATCACAAAAGTTTGGGAGAAAGGAGACTTAGAAGCCACATTTAAGGAGGATTGATCACAGAAGAAATGAATTTAGAAGAGAGCTGTATAAAAAGCATGTACTTCACAAAGAGGCAGAATGACAGCTGTGCAAGCCAACATCAGTTTTTGCAATCAGTCTTCTGGCGACACTGCTCTATTTGTGGCTATTATATGATGAACACAGACAACTTTTATGGTACTGGATCATTTCAGGCTGCCTCAGGGGATCTTTAATATCAGTATGGGCATGTGTTCAGCAGGTGAGAAGAGCTGGGGAATGCATCCAGTTTGGCATCGCACCAAGCAAGCAATAAGAAAGGGCCGTCCAGTTTTATGCGGTTACTCCCAAGGCTCAGGATATTTAGATGCCATCCATATTGATTTTGGAGCCCACATAGCTAATCTCCTTACTTTTCCAACAGAAAGGTTTTCCACTTCAGGAACTTAGATTGTACTTGACAACAGGCAAATGGTCCTGCACATATAGGGTTAATCCTGGAGGGGGCGGCACGGTAGGTCCAGTGTTTAGCACTGCTGCCTCACGTCGCAGAGGACCCGGGTTTGATCCCGGCTCCTGTCCGTGTGGAGTTTGCATATTCTCCCCGTGTCTGTGTGGGTCTCATCCCCACAACTCAAAAAAATGTGCAGGATAGATGGATTGGCTCACTAAGTTGCCCCTTAATTGGAAAAAAGAATTGGGTACTCTGAATTTTTTTTTAAATTCCTGCCAGTTTCATCACATGCCTTGCCCCTACGTTCTTGCCATTAGTCAGTCAGCATATCCATCCTTGTGATGTATTGCCTTCCACTGCCAAAAGGCCCATTACCCGATTGGATGATGCTTGACTTGTTGGCCTTTTTTTTCCCATTTCCAATATTTTTACATGCGGTAATGAGAAACATTCCAAGAAAAAAACCTTTATTTAATATCCCGATGATTTTTCGCCATGGTTGCACACACAAAATTCCTGGAGATTGATCTTCAATTCCTGGATTCTCCAGGTCAGTCTTGGAAGGTTAGCAACCCTGCATGTAAAGGCAAAATTTTATAGCATTTGAAAAATACTTTTGTCCTCGGAATTGAGTCCTCCGTGAATTATATCAACAAATGGCTTGCGGGTGACTAGGTGTACATTTTGCTCCCAGAATAATGACTGCTCTAAGTGCTGCAAAAACAACAGCAGTACTAACAAGCAAAATATTAATCTGTAGTTGAGTGGTCAGAAAAAGGATTATCAGAGTCTTAAAGGGGAAATGTAATGCCCTTGACAGGTCAAGAGGGATTCTGCATTATGCATAACTTAATGCATTCTGCATAATTACAGCTTGCTGTATCTTGCACAGCAATGCCATACAAAAAGGCTTGGATTTGGACATTGTTGAGGAGATGGCCCTTGCTGCTTGGTAGATGAAGGACCTGAAAGGGAACATCTGGATGACTATTACTTAGAAGATTTCTCTGCGACTGCTGCAATGTTCCTCTGACTGCTGCAAGGTTATCAGAATGTAAAAGGTCTATTTAACAGTCACTGAATAATCCACCTTCCTTTTTATGCTTTCATGTCAGTCACAATGAGGGACTCCTCCAGTTCCCTCTTTAATACTTTCAGTGAATGTACAATCAACACACAAGTTGGCAACTTATTCAAAAGGTTAATGATTCTGTAAAAAGCTAATCTACTTGATGTAAAAACATAAGATATGGGAGCAGGTCGAGGCCATTTGGCCCTTCAAACGATCTCTGCCATTCAATATGATCATGATTTATCTCTACCTTAACTCCACAATCCTGCTCTATTTCCCATATCCCTTAGTTTTCTTAGTAGCTAAAAATCTTTGTTTTTATACATTTAGAGTATCCAATTATTCTTTTCCAATTAAGGGACAATTTAGTGTGGCCAATCCACCTACCCTGCACATCTTTGGGTTGTGGGGGTGAGACCCTCGCAGACACTGGGAGAATGTGTATACGCCACACTGACCATGACCTGGGTCCAGGATCGAACTCAGGTCCTTGGTGCCGTGAGGCAGCAGTGCTAACCACTGCGCAACTGTGCTGTCCCCAGCCAAAAATCTTTTGACCTCTGTATTGAATATGCTCAATGACTGATATCCACAGCAACCCTATGATAGTCTTCACATTGAGACCTGCAGATCTTCACTAATAATCAAGACTCCATACAGAACCACTAGCATTAACAACAACATTTGCCAATGCAATGAGACTGCAAACAAGTTGTTACCCAATTTGAGAACTTAATCTTATTAAGTAGCTTATTGTAGCTCTGGGTCATTGTCCGTGTGGAGTTTGCACATTCTCCCCGTGAGTGCGTGGGTTTTGCCCCCACATCCCAACGATGTGCAGGGTAGGTCGATTGGCCATGCTAAATTGCCCCTTAATTGGAAAAAATTAATTGGGTACTCTAAATTTATTTTTAAAAATAAATAGCTTTTGTGGAAGAAGCAAGGTGATCCACATCTACTCGCTATATATCCGCTGTACCATGTTGTGATTTACAGGTTAATTTCCTGGCTGTCTTAAAAGAAAATTCTGAGTAACAGAAAGTAAAGGTTTATGCACAAAATGGGCACAGCACCAATACACCCCACAGTAATTGTCTCCCAGAAGAGACAAAATGTGAGAATTTGAATAGGCTGTTTGTGTTTTTATGATGTTGAAATCTATACTGCATGATTTTCCGCCTGCGGGCTCCTCCACTTCGCCAGCAGCACACCCACGCCCGCGGGTTTCCCAACGGCGGGGTAGCCACGATGGGAAACCCCATTGGTCGGCTGCGGGAACAGAGGATCCCGCTGCCGGTGGGGGCGTGTCGCGCCTGAAAACGGTGCTGGTGGGATGGAGAATCCCACCCATAAGCCATGATAGAACTTGAGCTGAGCCAGTTTAGGGTAAGATGCACTTCCTGCTGTGCACAAATTAACATGATTTACTGGTAGTTTCAGCCTCCACAAATCAACCTAAAGCAGCGACAGAAAGTCTACATTCTTGCTGCCATTTCATTCATCAGCTAACCTCTATATTTAGATCCTGTCCCAACTATAAAGTACTTTAAATTTGAAAACCCTTCATTTGGGAATGTCTGCCACATCTCTTTCTATTCTATGTCTTCTGCCTATGCATCTGGAATTGTAGCAGTGGTGCATATTATCATAGATTATCATAGAATTTACAGTGTCGAAGTAGGCCATTCGGCCCATCGGGTCTGCACCAGCTCTTGGAAAGAGCACCCTACCCAAGGTCAATACCTCCACCCTATCCCCATAACCCAGTAACCCCACTCAATACTAAGGCCAATTTTGGACACTAAGCGCAATTTATCATGGCCAATCCACCTAACCTGCACATCTTTGGACTGTGGGAGGAAACCGGAGCACCCGGAGGAAACCCACGCACACACTGGGAGGATGTGCAGACTCCGCACAGACAGTGACCCAAGCCGGAATCAAACCTGGGACCCTGGAGCTGTGAAGCAATTGTGCTGTCCACAATGCTACCGTGCTGCCTATACATAACTGTGTCCTTTATTTCTAACAATGAGCCTGAAGGATTAAAGACCATTTTTGTTGTTCATTTAAGAAAACAAAATAATATTCATTGCTGTCTCTTGGCGCTGTTGTGATGAAAGGAGCATGACAGAAAAGCCAAGAATACATTAGGCTTGGTCACACATGCACATTCAATGTAACTCACCCATAGCCTAATTAATTAGTTAAAAATGTAATATCTTGTTTGCAATCTACAAAAAATGCATTCAGTAGATAATTTTTTGCACATGAAGCTGCATGATTAGGATTAACTGATTGTGATTGGCTTTTGTCTGATGTACAAGAACAAAGCAAATGCGCTATGACTATTTTAGGAAGCATTCTGCAGATATGTTCATAGATTTTCAAATTTGTTTTTCTATCACTGAAACGAAAGGTAGTTGCCAAAACTTATGCATTTAAGTTCAGTTGGAGCAGTATCATCTTACTATAATAATGATAATTATTTAACATTTTGATGGCAGCTATCTGGTAATGAATATGTCATACAGTTGAGCATTTTCCATCAGTAGGCTCGACTTTCTGGAGAGAAAGTACAGAAATTGGCAGAGTATTTGCTTCAAAGATAATTATCTTTACATTATTGTGTACTTTTGAAGTTATTGACCTGGCTCCAACAGTAAGGTTCAGGTCAACTAATGAGCCAAAATATTTAATCAGGTAACCTAGTAATGATTTCTACCTCATGGTCTGACTTTGAATCCTTGCTGTTTCATGAAGTTTACTCATGTTTCCTCTGAGTACTGAGATTTGTCAGTTTCACAGCAGTCTTGTTGAAAGGAAAATATGATTGGGAGGCATCATCTGCTTTGTGTCCATAGAAGTGGCTACCTGGATTAGATTTAGGGTGGATTAACACATTTCCAACAATAACAACTTCATACCACTATTAACATAGTAAAACTTCCCAAGACAATTCACATGAATGGTTACCTAGCACAATTTGACACCATGCCACATAAGGTGATATTAGTTCAAATGGTTACCTACGTCAATTTGAAGGGGCATCTTAAAGGAGGAGAGAGAGGTGGGAGGTCTAGAGAGAGCATTCAAGTGCTTGGGGCCCAGGCAACTGAAAGCACAATGCCCAATGGTGGAATGAAGAAAATCAGAAATGCAAGAGGTCAGAATTGGAAGAACGCTGAAGCATGGATTAGGGTTTCGACAGCAGCAAATGAGCTGAGGGAAGGATAGTGTGATGGGCCAGGGCTTTAAAAACTCCAAAGTGTAGTATGAAGTTCACCTGGCCTACAAGCTTTATGTTGAATTTGGCTAGGATGAGCACAAAAACCTTCACTGTATGTGTGTATGTGTGTGTATATAAATATATATAAATATACACAGCAAGAATTTTTATCAATTACAAACATAAAGACACCACACAGCTACATTAATCTATGTATATAACACTTAATGAATTCCCCCTTAGCTGTTCCAATTCAATAACAAAATCCAATTAAACCAAAATCCCTTTTCAAGGGCGTGGGCCAGCACACTGTACTCTCACTTGAATGGGACTGGTCCATTTCCTGAAATTCTGATCCTGTTACAACCAGCAGATTCAAACTCCTGCTGGAAAGCAACTATATCTTTAAAGTTACCAAGGCAGTTAGCCACAACCAATGAGGTTTTACTGGAACAGCTTTTGAAATGAAAACGGGTAAACACTTTCTCCTTCTGCAGTCCAAAGCAGTCAAACTGAAACTGAAACCTAAAACAAAACCCGCTCACCTGACAGCCACAGCCCAATGTGGTACAGGTCCCATGATAAGAGACTAAACTTTCTTAAAGGAACACTCACATGACAATAGAGAAGAGCAATGTTCCAGAGATGGAATTAGGCAATCGGTAATGGTGAAGATATGGGATTGGAAGCTCAGCACAGAGACAAATAGGACTACAAGATATATTGTTTGGATCCATGAAAATGTTCCTATACCAGGCAGTCTGGCCTTTAATTGAGGAGGGTCATGCTATCAAGAGGAGTGAATTATAAATCCTTTCTAAAAGAATTCCAGTAAATCATTTCAGAATATTTTAATATTGTATTAAAAGATAATTGCTAGACTTCCGGTGGTGGCCATGGTGTGAGCGGTCGCACATTTGGCAGCTCCCGCTCGAGGCTGATTTTTTTCAGATGTTTTCCCCGTTCGGAGGGTGGATGTGTGGCTGAAGAAGGTGTAGGACTGGCCAGAGGGAAGTCTAACTCGACTGGTGGATGAATCCACGGGCTAGAAGTGGGTCAAGAAGAAGGGAGCAGCTGGAGCAGGAGAATCATCGAGTGCCACAGCTTAAGATGGTGCACGGTAAAAGGATTGGGCTGCCGACCCAATGGTCGATGCATCAAGTGGTGGACTTATTAAACAAGATGTTCAGCCAGCAGAGGAGAGAGGCCCATGAGGCCCTGGCCAAGGCTGAAGATCCGCTGAAGTCGGTAATCAATCAGGTGGAGCAGAGGTTGGAGTCCCAGGGCCAAGCTATCCGGAAAGTGGAGGAGGCGGTAGGGGAGCACGAGGAGCCTAAAGTACCCCAAGCTTTGTTGGTGGCCAAGGTGGGAGTAATACGGGAGACCCAGAAGTGGCTACAGGACCTTGAGAACACTCCCAGAGGCAGATCTTGAGAATTGTAGGGATGCCTGGCATCGAGGGAGTGGACGCTGCCACGTATGGTGGAAAAGCTGATGGAAGAGGGAGCCTTTGACCAGCCCATAGAGGTCGACCGGGCGCTGATGAGGAGGCCGCAGACGAACGAGCTGCCGAGGGCAATGGTGGTGCGTCTTTGCCGGTTCCTAGATAAGGAATTTCTGAGATGGCGAAGCAGATGAAATGCAGCACCTGGGAGGGGAGTGAGCTGCGATGTATCAGGACTTGTGCCCCAACCTGGCGAAGAGGAGGGCCAGGTTTGAGGAGGGGGCTGAATGGGCCAGTCAAACGGTCGTGTGTTTTCATGCATCTGAGGAGTTTGAAGGCGGATGTGGCCTTTTTACAAGAGACACATTTGAAGACCGGGGATCAAACAAGGCTAAGGAAAGGGTGGGTAGGGCAAGTTTTCCATTCGGGTTAGATATGAAGAAGCGTGGGGCGGCGGTGCTGATCAATAAGCGTGTGGCGTTTGAGGTGAGGAATATAGTAGTGGATTCAGGGGAGAGGTTCGAGATGGTAAGTGGGAAATTGGAGGGGATACCCGTGGTTCTGGTAAATGTATATGTCCCAAACTAGGACGATATGGAGTTTGAGGCTTGTATTGGGAAAGGTCCCGGACTTGGACTCGCACCGGCTGATTCTGAGTGGGGACTTTAACACAGTCATTGATCCGGAGTTGGCCCGGTCGAGTCCGAGGTCAGGGAGAGTATCAGCAGTGGCGAAGGAGCTGAAGGAGTTTATGGAGCGCATAGGGAGGTGGACCCATGGACGTTTGGGAGGCCGAGGGCGAAGGAGATTTCGTACTTCTCCCATGTGCACAGGGTTTACTCTCGGATTGATTTTTTTTGTGGTAGGTAAGTTGTTGCTGGCGGGGGTGGTGGACTCAGGATACTTGCCAATCATGGCCTCGGACCAAGCGCCGCATTGGGTGGACTTGCGAGTCAGCAGTGGATGCTAGATGTAGGATTACTAGCAGAGAAGGAGGTGTGTGAGTGGGTGAGGGCCGCCATCCAGGGGTACATGGAACTAAATGACACAGGTGAAGTCTCAGCCACCACGCTGTGGGAGGCATTCAAGGCAGTGATTAGGGGGGTGTTTTATCGATTCAGGTGCACAGGGAGAAGGAGGAGGAAGCAGAGATGGCAAGGTTGGTGGACATGATTTTGCGGGTGGATGGGAGGTACGTGGAGGCCGCAGAGCCGGGATTGTTGAAGGAGAGGCAGAGGCTCCAAATGGAGTTTTGGCTGGTGTTCACAAGGAAGGCAGTGGGGCAGCTGCGGAGGACCAAGTGGGCTTTGTATGAGTACCGGGAGAAGGCTAGTAGGATGCTGGCCTACCAGCTCAGGAAGCAAGAGACGACGAGGGAGCTTGGTAGGGTGAAGGACGCATGGGTGGAGTGGTATTGGACCCGGTTGGGGTGAATGGGGTATTTGAGGAGTTCTACAGGAGGCTTTATGAATCAGAGCCCCCGACCGGGGAGGGAATGAGGTATTTTTTGGACGGACTGGAATTCCCCAGGGTGGAGCAGGGCTTGGTAGAGGGGCTGGGAGCACCCATTGGACTGGTGGAGGTGATGGAGAGCATTGAGGCAATGCAGGCAAGAAAGGCCCCAGGCTGCTTTCCAGTAGAATTTCATAAAACGTTTTCGGGAGACCTGGGGCCCCTGCTGGTAAGGGTGAGCTTGCCCCTACATTATCGCAGGCCTCAACTTTCTTCAGGATCAGAAATATTAATGACCCGCAGCAGTGTGGGTCGTACCGCCCAATATCACTATTGAATATGGATGCCACGTTGTTGGCTGAGATTTTGGCCTCGCGGATTGAGGACTGTGTGCTGGGGGTGATAGGGGGGGACCAGTCGAGGTTTCTAAAAGAGAACTGTCGGCTAACCTCACAATGATGCCCTCGAGGGACGGAATATGGAGATGGCAGTCGCGATGGATGCGGAGAAGGCCTTTGATCGGGTATGGTGGGAGTATTTGTGAGAGGTATTGGGGTGGTTCGGGTTTGGGAATGGTTTTGTGGATTGGATTTGATTGTTGTAACGGGCGCCGGTGACGAGTGTAAGAACGAATCGGGTGAGTTTGAGATGTATCGTGGGACGAGGCACGGGTGCCCACTCTCCCTGTTGCTGTTCGCCTTAGTGATAGAGCCACTGGCAATGGCACTTAGAGCGTCTACGGGTTGGAAAGGGATAGTGTGAGGGGGCTTGGAGCCATTGGGTATCGCTCTATGTGGATGACCTATTGCTGAATATATCAGACCCACTGTAAAGCATAGAGGCTATTATGGACATTTTGGTGGAATTCGGACGGTTTTCAAGGTATAAGTTAAACATGGGGAAGAGTGAGGTCTTCCAGATCCAGGTGATGGGGCAGGAGAGGAGACTGGCAAGCTGCCGTTTAAGGTAGTGGGGGGCGAGTTTCAGGTATCAGGGCATCCAGGTCGTGCGGGACTGGAAGCAAATACACAAATTGAATCTCACCCATCTGGTGGAGCAAATGAAGGGGGAATTTCAGAGGTGGGACATGCTTCTGCTGCCTCTGGTGGGGCGGGTGCAGTCCGTGAAGATGATTGTGCTACTGAAGTTTTTTTTAAAAAAATATTTTATTAAGGCGCATATAATTTTTTAACAACAATTTTCAAGAGGAAACAACAACAGAAATAAGTAACACGTACCCAACCAACAACCAGACACAGCCAACGTGGCTTACAGTCACAGTTCCCCCGGCTCCTGAGGTTTTTATTTGTATTCCAGAACCTCCCAATTTTTATCTCAAAGGCTTTCTTTGATATCTGTATTTGTGTGTGCGGGGAAAGCCCCACGAGTGAAGAAGGCGCTGTTGGAGTGGGGAGAGGAGGGACGGGCTGGCCTTGCCAAATTTAATGAATTGTCACAGGGCAGTAAATATAGCCATGGCAAGAAAATGGGTAGTAGGGGAGGGGTCAGTATAGGAGCAGATGGCGGCAGCCTCATGTAAGGGCACTAGCTTGGGGCCACTCTTGACAGCACCTCTGCAGTTCTCGCCGGCCAGGTACTCCACACGTCCAGCAGTGGTGGCGGCCCTGAGGGTGAGGGGACAGTGGCAGCAGCACCTGAGGCTTGAGGCTGCCTCGATTTGGACTCCGGTCTGTGGGAATCACAGGTTTGCTCCGAGGGAGGGGTTCCAGGATTGGCGGCAGGCGGGGATCGAGCGGTTTGGGAGTTTATTCATGGGGGCAGCTTCCAGAGCTTGGAGGGACGGGGAGAGGAATATGTGTTGCCCAGCAAAAACGGATTCCAATACTTGCAGGTGAGGAATTATGTGAAAAAACAGGTGCTGTCCTTTCCTGATCTGCCACCCCGGGGTTGCAGGATAAGGTGCTGTCGAAAACAGAGGTTGGTGAGGGCAGGGTGTCAGAGGTATATAAAGAATTAATGGATTGTGAGGGCGCCCTGATAGGAGTAGTTAAGCGGAAGTGGGAGGAGGAGTTGGGGGGAGAGTTGGAGGCTGGGTTATGGAAGGAAGCTCTGAGGAGGGTGAATGCGTCCTCTTCGTGCGACAGACTGAGTCTCATTCAATTTTAAGTAGTCCACAGGGCGCATACGACGGTGGCTAGAATGAGTAGGGTCTTTGACATGGTTTGGGCCTGTCTGAAGCTGGAGGGATTTTGGCAGGGGTTTGTTGATGTGTTGTCGGAGGTACTGAGGGTGAAGGTGGTCCAGAATTAGCAGTGTTTGGAGTGTCGGAAGACCCAGGAATCGAGAGAACCAATGAACCAATATGGAAAGCAGTATACAGGACAGAAGGATGCAACTTACCCGACCCTTTCTGCGCTTTGTCATGTGCTGACTCTGAGGCTCCACTTATCTTCCTCTTCAAATATTTATCCTGTTTTCTCTTAGACGTTGCAATGGTCTTTCCCCCACCTCCCCACAACTAGAGAAAATAAAATGTTCTTATTCACTATCTTCACATTTCTCATAATTAGTTAAATATCTATTAAATCTCCACTTTTTCTCTGCTCAAGTGAAAATTATTCCATCTTCTCATGTCTTTCTTTGTGTAGCTAGTTTCCTATCCAGGTGAGTCTGCTTTTGATATCTGTAGATTCAAAGATTTTGTTCCCTATATTTTTACACATGTATTTTATTTTATTTCACTGAAATGTGTCCTTTCTTTGACTCATGATTATCCTTTTCCATACTTACTCAAACTTAATATATAATAGTCACTATTTCCCAATTGTTCTATTCTATTCACATTAGTTATTTGTACCATTCATTTCTCATAATCAAATAATAATAATCTTTTACTGTCACAAGTAGGCTTACATTAACACTGCAATGAAGTTACTGTGAAAAACCCCGAGTCGCCATATTCCGGCGCCTGTTCGGGTACATGGAGAATTCAGAATGTCCAAATAACCTAACCAACACTTCTTTTTGGGACTTGTGGGAGGAAAACGGAGCACCCGGAGGAAATCCACGCACAGTGAGAACGTGCAGACTCTGCACAGACATTGACCCAAGCCGGGAATCTAACCAGGGACCCTGGCGCTGCGAAGCCATAGTGCTAACCACTATGTTACCATGCTACCCACGAATCAAACAATGTTCCTTGTATTAGAAAAAATAATCATTAATGCAGTACTGGATGCATGCAAAGAGTAATCCATTCTTTAAACATATGGATATTACCTTTATTCCAGTTCTGGTAAGCTTAAAATTGCCCTGCTGTTCCCATGTATTTATCTAAAATGTCTGCAGGTCTTCATCCTCATCTCATCGCACAGCAGAATAATACCATTTTCCTTCCAATTTTGTTGTCCAAATTTATTTTGTCATAATACGACCCCTCTAAAACATCCTGTGTTTCTAACATCACCATCTCGTCGAGGACTGGGTGTCACACATAGACCGTAGTGTGGGGTTGAACGAGGAGGTAGTGAGGAAGATCTGTGATGTCGCTGAGGGGCAGGATGTAGTTTGAGCAATAGGAGGGGGCCACGTCATTGGGAGGATTGCAGAGGTAACAATGCAGGTGTGGGAGAAGAAGCCATTACAACAGATTTTCTAAGTAAGTAACAGTGGATCAAGGCAATGCCAGTTCCATTCAACTGATCAACAAAGGAGAGTTGAAGGAGGATGGTATTGGTTCACTTGTTGCAGACAAGTTGAAAAGGATGAGGAAAGAAAATGCACCTCATTCAGAGGCGCAAAGAACTTGTTTGCGTCTGATTAGCTCCTCATTCACAGGCGCAAAGAATTTGTTTGCGTCTTTGATTAACTTCCGTGCTGTGGCAGGGGAGGAAGCCTAGACAAATTTCCTGTCAGCTAGGTACTAGTCTCATGGCTGAGCTGGAACAGTTTGGCTGGAAAGTGCTTTGTACTTTAAAGTAATTTGTTTTTGTAAGTGAATAGCTTAATAGGCCACTTCAAAGGTCATTAAGATCAGTCATGTAGTGTGGACATGAGTCATGTGAAAGCCAGGCTGATTAGAGATGGCAGCTTTCCTTTCCTGCAGTACAATAATGAACAATTTGTGGTGTTATGACAATGTGGTGGCTTTCTTGATAATTTTTTCTTATAGGTGATATCATGTAAATTCTGGTTGTGACAAGTTAAAAAATTATTGTGCTATATTTTGTGTTCTAGAAAAGTGGGGAGGGGTGCACACATACGTGATGAGGTGGAGAATGGATTATTGCATGCATTTTTCTTACCGGAACAAACTTGAATAATTTGTCTTAAAACAATGATATTGCCTATTATTATTTAATTAATTCACCAGAAGCAAAGGTATATGTATACATGTGCATGTGTGTAAAAATATAGACTTAAAGATTGCCTTATGATGAAGTTTAACTGACTTTAGAGGAAATTGCTTGGAACCATTTTCCTGTTTCGAGCAATGTATGATTTTGGATTAAATTAAATTAAATCATTTACAATTTTTAAACTTTTTTTTTGTTAAAAATCTTTCTTGCTCCTTCAAAGAAATGATTCTGAAAGTATTGTCCAGTCGTGACGTGCACTGGAGATCACAAGGATAATATTTTATTAGCACACTTGAACTGAACAGTTGCAGCATGCATAATCTTGTGTCTTGAATTAATGTGGTAAACAATCCACTTGAATATGTCACTTGTTTAGTGACTGGAATTCAATGTAAAATTATGGACCGTAATGCAAAATGTCAATCCTCATGACACCAGATCAAACATGTAACATGCTAAATGTGGTGAGATTTAATCGTCAGAACCAACTACCAAATAGATGAGTGGATACTGATGTTAATGTCTTTCAACCAATTGAAACCTGCCATGTGGCCCCAGATTGAATCATTGTGGAAATGGCAAAAATAATACTCTGTACTTTTTTCAGTGTAAGGAAGTCAATGGGAAGATAAATATAGCTCCTGAATTAATTCAGAATACATGAATTAGATTGTGGGATACTATTCAGAAAAATCTGATAAAACAGTTGTTTAGCGGCATATAAAACAACAATTTATGATAAAGTAAGCAATAATAAGTTGAATATGTAAAACCTATCATTATACTCATGATTACTACAATTAATATATTGTAGCCTGTCAAGTGTACATACTGTAACTTCAAAGAATTGTTGAGTTTGTGGTTTTAGAACAAAAAAACAAACCGGAAAATCGAGGAAGCAGGATGAATTTGAATTTTTTTAATATAGATTTTTATTAGAGTTTTTCCATTTTTAGAAATAACATAAACCCTGAAAACTGGGACAGCATAAATGCTTCTACATACATGAATACAGAAAAAAACAGGGGAGCTCCAACACAGTTGGTTCAGCTTAAGCATCAAACTTTGTGTCTCCGATTATACAATTTTAAAAAAATGAATGGATAAACTAGAGTATGGGAAAGGAGAGGATAAGGCCATGTAAACATGGTAATATGATGCACACTATCACGTGTAGGTGCTACAAAACTTATGGGAAACCTTGCAGGAGCAAGTCAGATATGATGGAACCTATAAATTTGAGAAATGGGTCCTTCATACCTTTCGGAATGCATCCGATTTAGAACAGAGTATGTAAGCTAGGAACTCCATAGGGGTACATTCCATGATAATTTTATGCCAATTCTGAATTGAGTGATATTCATCGCTAATCCAGGAGCATACGATGTTCTTCCGTGCTGCAAAAATTAGGATGTTGTACAGCTTTTTTTCATTAGCGTCACATTAATTCTCCTATTTTGGAGCCCCAGAATTAGGAACAAAGGACCAAATTCTAAGGCCATGCTGAATATCCTCTCAAACTCTAAGTACATCAGGCAACCGGTAGGATTTAATTTTGACACAGGACCACACACACTGGATTTAGCTTCCTTAAACTGCCTTGCACTTTTGAACCAGCGAGGACATAGAAGGGTCAAACCTGTGTCTCAAGCTTGGTGTGATATACAGATGGTGTAATATTTTGAATTGAGTCTCCTTCGCTCAATTACAGACTGAAATTTTATTGACATTTTTCCATATATTACCCCAGGCCGTCTCATCAATACTAACTGCAAAGTATTTATTTCCAAGACCGTAGTGTATCTAATATACTCACACAGGATCTAGAGTATAAAGTGTCATAAAACTTGCTGATTAATTGCTTGGGTTCTGCAGAAAGCAGGATCTTTTCCACCTGGGAGACAGAAGCGTTGAGATGTATAGTTGTCTTATTAAGGATAAAGTCTCTGATTGTTGGCACAGCTGCTCAAAAGATGACAAGGAAGTACCACTAAACATGTCACCCAGCCTACAAATACCTCTACCTCTCCAAATATCGAATCCATGGTACATAAGACCTGGTGGGAAATCCAGGTTGCACTGAATGGGAGGGGAAGTTAATTTTTATCTCCCTTCTAGGGCAGCACGGTGGCGCAGTGGGTTAGCCCTGCTGCCTCGCGCCGCCGAAGTCCCAGGTACGATCCAGGCTCTGGATCACTGTCCGTGTGGAGTTTGCGCATTCTCCCCGTGCTTGCGTGGGTTTCACCCCCACAACCCAAAGATGTGCAGGGTAGGTGGATTGGCCACGCTACATTGCCCCTTAATTGGCAAAAATGAATTGGGTACTCTCAATGTATTTATTTTTTTAAATAAAAATGTAATCTCTCTTCCAGCTGACAGACAATCCTCCATGTTCTTAGAGTGTTGATACTTCTAGGATTTTTGCACTTGGCAGATCCAGCCTTGAAATCCCTGCAAAACAACAGGACTTGAGAAGTACACAGACCGGCCTGCTTCAATGTTGAGCCAAAAAGAGGAGGGGTACCTCTGACCCATTCATTCCGTTGTTAATTTGAGATCAGAGGCTAATTGATACATTTTAATATTCAGCACGCTTAATCGCTCGTTGGAGACCAGGAGCTGCAGTTTAGCCAATTTCAAATGAGGTTTCCTTTTGTTTCTTATAAATGAACTGAGCATCCCATTGATTCCCTTTAGAACCCTAACAGTCACCAAAATTGGCAGCATCTGCAAAGGACACAACCTAGACAACACATTCATCTTAATCAGTGCTATCCTGACCAACCACCATATCGGCAACAAGGATCAATGCTACAGATCCCACTTAATAGATGCGGTTAACGGGGGAAAGTTTGTCCCATGCAAACGTCTAAAGGGAGGAGGTAACCACAACACCCAATTAAGAAAACCCGGAAGGGTTCCGGACCTGGAGGCAGGGAGCTTGATAATGGGGGGCGGGGGGGGAGGGGACTTTAATACAGTATTGGATCCAGCATTGGACCGCTCTAGATCCAGGACGGGTAAGAGGCCGGCGGTGGCCAAGGTGTTGAGGGGGTTTAGAGGTGAACGATAATGGGGAGGTGCAGGTAGGGGTGGTCTGGGAGGTGCTGAAGGCAGTGATTAGGGGAGAGCTAATCTCCACTAGGGCCCACAAGGAAGGGAAGCAGAGGAGAGAGAGGGAGAGGTTGGTGGGGGAGATTTTAAGGGTAGATAGGAAGTATGCAGAGGTCCCCGAGGAGGGACTGCTCAAAGAGCGACAAAGCCTCCAGGCCAAGTTCGACCTGTTGACTACCAAGAAGGCGGAGGTGCAGTGGAGGAAGGCTCAAGGGGCGGTGTATGAATACGGGGAGAAGGCTAGCCGGATGCTGGCACACCAGCTGCGGAAGCGGGAGGCGGCGAGGGAGATTGGGGGAGTTAGGGATAAAGGGGGGAACACGGTGTGGAGTGCGGTGAGAATAAATGGGATATTTAGAGACTTCTATGAGGGGCTGTATAAGTCTGAGCCCCCAACGGAGGAGGGGGGGATGCGTCGTTTTCTGGACCGGCTGAGGTTCCCGAGGGTAGAAGAGGGGCAGGTGGCGGGGCTTGGGGCACAGGTAGGGCTGGAGGAGCTGACTAAGGGGCTGGGGAGTATGCAGGCAGGGAAGGCACCGGGGCCAGATGGGTTCCCGGTGGAATTTTACAGGAAGTATATGGCCTGTTGGGCGCACTGCTAGTGAGGACTTTCAATGAGGTGAGGGTGGGGGCAGGCCCTACCCCCGACGATGTCCAGGGCGCTGATCTCGCTGATCTTGAAGCGGGACAAAGACCCTTTACAGTGTGGGTCGCATAGGCCAATCTCTCTCCTCAACGTGGATGCGAAGGTGTTGGCTACCAGAATTGAGGACTGTGTTCCGGGGGTGATCCACGAGGACCAGATGGGTTTCGTGAAGGGAAGGCAGCTAAACACCAATGTGCGGAGGCCCCTAAATGTAATCATGATGCCAGCAGTGGAGTGGGAAGAGGAGATAGTGGCGGCTATGGATGCAGAGAAAGCCTTCGATAGGATGGAGTGGGGGTACCTGTGGGAAGTGTTGAGGTTTGGGTTCGGGGAGGGGTTCGTTAGTTGGGTTAGGTTACACTACGAAGCCCGGTGGCAACAAATCGGAGGAGGTCGGAATACTTTTGGCTGTACCGGGGGACGAGGCAGGGGTGCCCCCTATCCCCCCCTGCTATTTGCGTGGCAATTGAACCTTTAGCGATGGCTTTGAGGGAGTCCAGGAACTGGAGGGGGCTGGTCCGGGGTGGGGAGGAACACCGGGTATTGCTGTATGTAGACGACCTATTACTGTATGTGGCGGACCCGGTGGCGGGGATGCCGGAGGTGATGCTGATCCTCAGGGAGTTTGGAGACTTTTCCGGGTATAAGATCAACATGGGGAAGAGTGATCTATTCGTGATACACCCAGGGGACCGGGGAAGGGGGATAGACGAGCTTCCACTGAAGAGGGCGGAAAGGAGTTTTCTTTACCTACAGATCCAGGTGGCCAGGAGCTGGGGGACCCTACACAAGCTCAACTTGATGAGGCTGGTGGAGCAGATGGAGCAGGAGTTTAAAAGGTGGGATATGCTGCCACTCTCCCTGGCCGATAGGGTACAGTCGGTGAAGATGACGGTGCTCCCGAGGTTCCTTTTTATATTCCAGTGCCTCCCCATCCTGATCCCTAAGGCCTTTTTTAAGCGGGTCAGCAGGAGCAGCATGGGGTTTGTATGGGCGAAAAAGACCCGAGGGTGAGAAGGGTGTTTCTGGAACAGAGCAGGAACAAAGGAGGGCTAGCGTTGCCTAATCTCTGTGGGCACTACTGGGCTGCCAATGTGGCGATGATACGCAAGTGGGTAATAGAGGGGGAGGGGGCGGCGTGGAAGAGGCTGGAGATGGCATCCTGTGTGGGCACGAGCCTGAGAGCGCTGGTGACAGCATCACTGCCGCTCCCGCCGACAAGGTACAACACGAGTCCAGTGGTGGCGGCGACCCTCACAATTTGGGGGCAGTGGAGACGCCAGAGGCAGAGGCTTTGGTGTGGTCCCCGATCCGAGAGAACCATCGGTTTGTCCTGGGGAGAATGGATGGGGGGTTCCTGAGCTGGTACAGGACAGGTATTAGAAGGATGGGGGACCTGTTTACAGATGGGACATTTGCGAGCCTTGGGGCGTTGGAGGAACAATTCGGGCTCCCCCCTGGAAATGCCTTCAGGTACATGCAGGTAAGGGCGTTGTAAGACGGCAGGTGAGGGAATTTCCGCTGCTGCCAGCACGTAGGAACCAGGATAGGGTGCTCTTGGGGGTGTGGGTTGGAGAAGGCAAGGTCTCGGCGATCTACCAGGAGATGCAGGAGGAGGAGGAGGTCGCGTTGGAGGAGCTGAAAGGTAAATGGGAGGAGGAGCTGGGGGAGGAGATAGACTAAGGTACGTGGGCGGACGCCCTGGGTAGGGTAAATTCTTCCTCCTCTTGCGCCAGGCTTAGCCTGATACAATTTAAGGTTCTGCACAGCGCGCACATGATGGGGGCAAGGCTGAGTCATTTTTTTGGAGTGGAGGACAGGTGTGTGAGGTGTTCGGGGAGCCCAGCAAATAATACCCACATGTTCTGGGCGTGCCCAGCGTTGGATGGGTTCTGGAGGGGCGTTGCGAGGACGGTGTCTAAAGTGGTAAACACCCGGGTTAAGCCGAGTTGGGGGCTCGCACTATTTGGGGTATCGGATGAGCCGGGAGTGCAGGAGGCGAAAGAGGCCAGTATTCTGGCCTTTGCGTCCCTGCTAGCCCGGCGGAGGATTCTGTTACAGTGGAAGGATGCAAGGCCCCCAAGCGTGGAAGCCTGGATCAGCGACATGGCAGGGTTCATTAAATTGGAGAGGGTAAAATTTGCCTTAAGAGGATCTGTGCAAGGGTTCTTCAGGCGGTGGCAACCGTTCCTAGACATTCGAGCGGAGCGTTAGGAGGTGGCCAGCAGCAGCAGCAACCCGGGGGTGGGGGGGGGGGGGGGTACTTTGTGTTTACTAATGTGTTTATTATCGTTTAATGGGGGGCTTGTATACTGGGGGAATATGTGACATAGCTATAAGATGTTTATTTATGTGTTCTTTGTTTTTTCTTATTTCTGTAAGGGGTTTGTTGAAAATATGTAAAAAATTAGAATAAAAATATTTCTTTTTAAAAAAAAAAAAAAAAAAGAAAACCCGGAAGGGGACCACTGAAATGGAGAATTAGCAAAGGGGAGAGGTCTCCCTCTAAGCCTACCCGTTAACATAGCCTCAGACTTCGTACAATTGATTTCATAACCCGAGAAAAGGCTAAATCTACCCACCACATCAATAAAAGATGGAACAGAATCGCCAGCTTAGATACAAATAGCAACATGTCATCCACATAAAGCGTAAACTTATGTTGCTTCCTCCATTGTGCAGACCAAAAACCAAAGGATCCTGTCTAACTGCCTTTGCCAGGGGCTCTATGGCTATTGTGAACAATAATGGGGATGGCGGTATATAAAATGAATAATTCCATTCCACCCGGCTAAAAGCGTTCTCTGCATCAAGGGAGATTACTAACCATTTAACTTGTTTTGAAAAACCCAAGTGACGTTTAATAATCTCCTGATATTGTTATACGAATTCCAACCTTTTATGAACCCAGCCTGATCACCCTGGATAATCGAAGGGAGAATTCCCTCCAGGCACCTTGCCAACACTTTAGACAACAATTTCAAGTCTACATTCAGGAGTGAAATTGGCCTATAGGATGCGCAGTCTTCAGGATTCTTGCCTGCCTTCAGAATTAAAGAAATATTCACTTCTCAGAGCATCTAAGGCAGCAGACCTTCAAATGAGTGACCATACATGCTGATCAGCGGATCCATTAGTAAGTCATTAAATTCCTAGTAAAATTCACATCCAAAGCCATCAGGCCCTGGGCTTTACCAAATTGAAGCTCCTTCAAGGAATGAGCCACTTACCCTTTAGAAATAGGAACATTTGAGACCAACCTTTGGTCCTCTGAAATCACTGGGAGTTTAAGGGAAGAGAAGTACTCCATAAGTGTCCATGTATTCCCCAGACTGGTTTGTTTTATATAAATCAGCATAAAAACCCTTAAATCCTTTGTTGATATCCTTTGTTTTAATCATTCTATTACCTTTGGAATCTAGCACAGAGGGAATAGCCCCAGAGTCAACCCTCTTCCTAGCAAAAAAGGCCAGATATCTGGGACAATATGGTGGCAGAGTGGTTAGCACTTCTGCCTCACAGGGCCAGGAACCTGGGTTCAATTCCGACTTGGGTGACTGTGTGGAGTTTACATATTCTCCATGTGATTGCGTGGGTTTCTTCCGGGTGTTCCAGTTTCTTCGCTGAGTCCAAACGTGCAGATTAGGTGGATTGGCCATGCTAAATTGCCCCTTAGTGTCCAACGGTTAGGTGGGGTTACAGAGATAGGGCAGGGGGAGAGAGCTTTGGTAGGGAGGGTTGGTGCAGACTCGATGGGCTGAATGGCTCATTCTGCACTGTAGGATTTGTATACTCTGTTTGTTTCCCAACTCATATAACTTTAAACCCCTCTCAGCATGTTGAGTCGACAAGGAGTCCAGCGCCGTACGAATTGCATTAATTTCTTTCAGCTACAAATGGTTAGGACTCCTGCCTCATTTTCAACCAGCAGTCGGGGTGTTGCAGTGTTAGTCAATATAAATATAAATATGCCTTTCAAGGTTGCGGACGGTGTGTAGGACAAGGGGAGTAGGTTATGTGATTGTTAAGGGACTTCTATATTGTGAATTTGTATCAATAATGAATGTGTATGGTCCACCAAACGATTCCCCTGACTTTGTTGCTAAAGTCTTCATGGAGTTTGCTAATTTGGCGTTGGCTAATTTCATTATAGGTGGTGACTTCAATTGTCACCTTAACCCTTGATGGACAAACAGAGCAGAACCCCCCCCCTACCCAACAGGCAAGAGCACTTGCACCAGTTTGCAAGGCCTGCTTGGTCCTCATGATCTTACTTGCTTTGTCATTTAATATTACATTCAGTTAAGGACTTCAGCTGACGATTTAGGTTCTCGCAGCATTCTTTGAAAAAAAAATTAAGATATTTGTCCTCGAACTCGGACACCTTAATCTTGAAATGCCTTTGAAGTTTTGAGGGTTTTAAACTTTAATTTGCCAGTACTTCCCTGCATACAACACACATGGGCGTTGCATCCTGATTTGCATTGGCACAATTAATAAAGTCATACCTCAAGAACTCATCTTTATACTGCTTTGTTCCCGATTTCAGCTTCAAATGGGTTGTTCACCAGAAGCCCTGGAGCTCATACCAGCACTGCTTTATCCTGGCGTGGATTCTCCTGACCAGTTCTCTCTCAACGATTTACTGAGATCCTGGCCTGGTTGTGTCTCTGGCCCTCTCTTCCTTATTACAAAATGATCCATTTTCAATTCTTCACAGTCCTGTTGCTTTGCTTGCTGGCAGCTACAAAATGGAGAAATCTCTCCTCTGTGATTTCACGCCAAAGCACGAGCATGTCATCATTGTACGTGCCAGGCATATGACCTGCTCTCTGCTGCCCCTTCTGCCGAGGAGACTGCATCATTTTAAAAAAGAAATTTGGTCCTGGGACAGCACATTGATGTCAGGAGGAGACAGTAATGGGACAGCACACTGATGTCAAGAGGAGGCAGTCTGCCCTGCTGGGCTCCAGGCCTGCGCACAGCTGGACCCGCTTGAGGGGGCACGCATGTGTCGGACGGCCAACATTTTCAAAAACCAGTCGCGTCAATTGGACGCTTCTCCCGCGATCGGGAACACCGCAACAGATCGCTCCACGACCCTCCCAACACCTGTCCGGGACCCTGACTTTGAAAAACCGTGCCTTTCTTACATCATCCATGTTGCGATTCTTTTCAAAGATTCAATGAGTCCCGCAAAACGTCTTGGATGTGCCAACAAACTAGTGGACCTTTTTTAAAAAAATATATTTTATTAAAGTTTTCAAACACAGTTTTTTCCTTTACAAATCAAAGAAATAAAAATACATGTAACGTGATAACTGCAATATAACATTGTGTAACTAACATGGTAAACTAACTAAATAACACGAAGTAATACTCTTCCCCCCCCCCCCCGGGTTGCTGCTGCTGGTCATCTATCTTCCCTCTAACGTTCCGCTAGGTAGTCGAAGAACGGTTGCCACCGCCTGGTGAACCCTTGAGCCGATCCTCTCAGCGGAAACTTCATCTGCTCCAGTTTTATGAACCCCGCCATATCGTTTCTCCAGTCCGGGGGGTTTTGCTTCCTTCCACATGAGTAAAATCCTACGCCGGGCTACTAGGGACGCAAAGGCCACGACATCGGCCTCTTTCGCCTCCTGCACTCCCGGCTCATCCGCAACTCCAAATAAAGCTAACCCCCAGCCAGGTTTGACCTGGACCTTCACCACCTTCGAGATCACTCCCGTCACTCCCCTCCAATACCCCTCCAGTGCCGGACACAACCAAAACATATGTGTGTGGTTCGCCGGGCTTCCCCCGCACCTCCCACACTTGTCCTCCACTCCGAAGAACCTGCTCAACCTTGCTCCCGTTATATGTGCTCTATGCAGCACCTTAAATTGGATCAGGCTAAGCCTGGCACACGAGGAAGAGGAATTTACCCTACTTAGGGCATCAGCCCACAAACCCTCCTCAATCTCCTCCCCGAGCTCTTCCCATTTTCCCTTCAGTTCGCCCACCAACTCCTCCACCTCTTCTCTCATCTCCCGGTATATCTCTGACACTTTGCCCTCCCCGACCCACACCCCCTAAAGCACCCTGTCCTGGATCCCTTGTGTCGGGAGCAGCGGAAATTCCCTCACCAGTTGTTTCGTGAACGCTCTCACCTGCATATAGCTAAAGAAATTTCCCCGGGGCAGCTTATACTTTTCCTCAAGCGCTCCCAAGCTCGCAAACGTCCCGTCTATAAATAAATCTCCCACTCTCCTGATTCCTACCCGGTGCCAGCTCTGGAATCCTCCATCCAGCCTCCCTGGGGCAAACCTATGGTTGTTCCTGATCGGGGACCACACCGAGGCTCCCAGCACACCCCTCTGTCGCCTCCATTGCCCCCAGATACTTAATGTTGCCGCCACCACTGAGTTTGTGGTAAATGTTTTTGGTGAGAGCGGTAGTGGCGCCATCACCAGCGCTTTTAAACTCGTCCCTTTACAGGACTTCATCTCCAATCTTTTCCACGCCGCTCCCTCTCCCTCTATCATCCATTTACGAATCATCGCCACATTGGCGGCCCAGTAGTAGTCGCCCAGATTCGGCAACGCCAGTCCCCCTCTGTCTCTACTACGTTGTAGGAACCCCCTCCTTACCCTCGGGACCTTCCCTGCCCACACGAAGCTCGTGATGCTCCTATCTATTTTTTTTTAAAAAGGCCTGAGTGATCAGTATAGGGAGACATTGGAACACAAATAGGAACCTCGGGAGGACCATCATCTTAATTGCCTGCACTCTGCCCGCCAGTGACAGCGGCTGCATGTCCCACCTTTTGAAATCCTCTTCCATTTGTTCCACCAGTCGTGTCAGATTAAGTCTGTGTAAGGTTCCCCAGCTCCTGGCTATCTGAATCCCCAGGTATCGGAAGTTTCTTTCCACTCTCCTTAGTGGTAGGCCATCTATCCCTCTACTCTGGTCCCCAGGGTGTATCACAAAAAGCTCACTCTTTCCCATGTTAAGCCTATATCCCGAGAAATCTCCAAACTCCCTCAATATCTGCATGACCTCTGTCATCCCCCCCACTGGGTCCGTCACATACAGCAGTAAGTCATCCGCGTAGAGTGACACTCGGTGTTCCTCTCCCCCTCTAATCACCCCTCTCCATTTTCTGGAGTCTCTCAGCGCTATGGCCAGTGGTTCAATTGCCAACGCGAACAGTAATGGGGACAGCGGGCATCCCTGTCTTGTTCCCCTATGTAGTCGAAAATACTCCGACCTTTGCCGACCTGTGACCACACTTGCCGTTGGGGCCCCATAGAGGAGTTTAACCCAGCTGATAAACCCGTCCCCGAACCCAAACCTCCTCAGCACCTCCCATAGATACTCCCACGCCACCCTATCAAATGCCTTCTCTGCATCCATTGCCGCCACTATCTCTGCCTCCCCCTCTACTGGGGGCATCATTATCACCCCTAATAGCCGTCGCACGTTGACATTTAGTTGTCCCCCCTTTACTGGTTGACATTTAGTTGTCTGGTCCTCGTGCACCATCCTCTATCCTCGTTGCCAGCACCTTTGCTAGCAACTTGACGTCCACATTTAGCAGTGAGATAGGCCTATAGGACCCGCACTGCAGCGGATCTTTATCCCGCTTCAAGATTAGCGATATCGTCGCCTCCGACATTGTCGGGGGTAGGGTCCCCCCTTCTCTGGCCTCGTTAAAGGTCCTTACCAGCAGCGGGGCCAATAAGTCCACATATTTTCTATAAAATTCTACGGGTAACCCATCTGGTCCCGGGGCCTTCCCTGCCTGCATGTTCCCCAGCCCCTTGGTAACCTCGTCCACCCCAATCGGCGCCCCCAGGCCTTCCACCTCCTGCTCCTCCACCCTCGGGAACCTTAATTGGTCCAAAAACTGCCGCATCTCCTCTTTTCCCTCCGGGGGTTGGGACCTATACAGTCTCTCGTAAAAGGTCTTAAACACCTCGTTTATCTTCCCTGCTCTCCGCACCGTAGCTCCCTTTTCATCCCTAATTCCCCCTATCTCCCTCGCCGCTGTCCTCTTTCGCAGCTGATGGGCCAACAGGCGACTCACCTTTTCCCCATATTCATATCTCATCCCCTGTGCCTTCCTCCACTGTGCCTCCGCCCTCCTTGTGGTCAACAGGTCGAACTCCATCTGGAGTCGTCGCCTCTCCCTGTATAGTCCTTCCTCCGGGGCCTCCGCGTATTCTTTATCTACCCTCAAAATCTCCCCCAGTAGTCTTTCCCTTTCCTTGGCCTCTATTTTCCCCTTGTGGGCCCTGATGGAGATCAGCTCTCTTCTGACCACCGCCTTTAGTGCTTCCCATACTACTCCCACTCGGACCTCCCCGTCGTCATTGGCCTCCAGGTATCTTTCGATACATCCCCGCACCCTTCCGCAGACTCCCTCATCCGCCAGTAATCCCACATCCAGTCGCCAGAGTGAACGCTGCTCCCTCTCCTCTCCTAGTTCCAGGTCCACCCAGTGTGGGGCATGATCTGAAACAGCTATGGCTGAATACTCGGTTCCTTCCACCCTCGAGATCAGTGACCTTCCCAAAACAAAGAAATCTATCCGGGAATACACCTTGTGAACATGGGAGAAGAAGGAGAACTCTTTGGCCTTCGGCCTAACAAATCGCCACGGATCCACTCCCCCCATTTGGTCCATAAACCCCCTAAGCACCTTGGCCGCTGCCGGCCTTCTTCCGGTCCTAGATCTAGATCTATCTAACCCTGGGTCCAACACGGTGTTGAAGTCCCCCCCCATTATCAGGTTTCCTACCTCCAGGTCCGGGATACGTCCCAGCATCCGCTTCATAAATCCCGCATCATCCCAATTCGGGGCATATACGTTAACCAACACGACCTCCAGTCTGCCACTCACCATCACATATCTGCCTCCGCTATCTGCTACAATGTTCCTAGCTTCGAATGACACCCGTTTCCCCACCAGTATGGCCACCCCTCTGTTCTTTGCATCCAGCCCTGAGTGGAACACCTGTCCCACCCATCCTTTCCTTAACCTGACTTGGTCCGCCACCTTCAGGTGCGTCTCCTGAAGCATAGCCACGTCTGCCCTCAGTCCTTTCAAGTGCGCGAACACTCGGGCCCTTTTAATCGGCCCATTTAGGCCTCTCACGTTCCACGTGATCAGCCGAACTGGGGGGCTACCTGCCCCCTTCCCGTGTCGACTAGCCATCACCCTCTCTAGGCCAGTCCCACGTCCCGGTTTTGCGCACCCACCCGTTCCCCAGGCGGCGCATTCCAGCCCCGACCACCCTTTCTTTTACCAGTTCCTCTTTGATTTCTGCAGCAGCAACCCAGTTATCCTCTCTTCCCCCCCCCCCCCCTTTAGCATGAATGCTCCCCCCATATTGCTTCCGAAAGTCAGCTGACTTCAACTGACCCCAGCTTCTCCTGCCCTCCCCTTGACCCCCCCGGGTGGGGAACTCCCATCTACCTTGCGCCTATCTTCCCGCCATCATCTTTCTGGCGCGGGAACAAGAACAGTAAGCCCCGTGTTCTCTATAATTGTCCCGCCCCTTGTGGCGCAGCTCCCTCTGCCGCCCCACTCCCATTCCCCATCCCCCGCCTATGTCTCTTCCCCCCCCCACCGGCGCCCACATTTCTTAGTGTCCCCCCCTCCCCAATTTACATCTCTATATACATCGGCATTGTCATTTTCCCTCTAACATCAGTCCCTCAGTTCTGATCCAGTTTCTCGTTTTTAATGAAGGTCCATGCTTCTTCCGCCGTTTCGAAGTAGTGATGCCTCTCCTGGTGCATGACCCACAGTCGCGCCGGCTGCAGCATCCCGAACTTCACCTTCTTCCTGTGTAGCACCTCCTTGGCTCGATTAAAACTCGCCCTCCTTCTCGCCACCTCCGCACTCCAATCCTGGTACACTCGTACCACCACATTCTCCCATCTACTACTTCGTACCTTTTTGGCCCATCTCAGAACCGCCTCTCTGTCATTGAAGCGATGAAATCGCACGATCGTCGCCCTAGGTGGTTCTCCCGCCTTTGGTCTCCTCGTAGGGACCCGATGAGCCCCTTCCACTTCCAAGGGGCCCGACGAGGGGGCCTCAGCTCCCATTAGCGAGCGTAGCATCGTGCTCACGTAAGCCCCGACGTCCGCTCCTTCCACTCCCTCGGGGAGACCCAGGATCCGAAGGTTCTTTCTCCGTGATCTGTTTTCTAGGACTTCAATCCTTTCAATGCACTTTTTGTGGAGCGCCTCGTGCGTCTGCGTTTTGACCGCCAGGCCCAGGATCTCGTCTTCGTTGTCCGTCACCTTCTGCTCCACCACGCGGAGCTCCATCTCCTGGGTCTTTTGTGCCTCCTTAAGCCCCTCAATTGCCTGTAGCATCGGGGCCAGCACCTCCTTCTTAAGCAGCTCCACACACCGTCTCAAAAATTTGTCTTGGTCCGGCCCCCATGTCGCCTGGGCTCTCTCCGCCGCCATCTTGCTCCTTTTTTCTTCTGCCCTTGTCCTCGAGGATTCTTCGCGATCTGGCCGCCGCCGCCGATATTTTTCTTTTTCGTTGGGTAGGACTCCCTGTTGTCTCACCCCACACCGTGTTTCGTCCCGAAAAAATTCCCCGTTGGGGCTCTTAAAAGAGCCCGAAGGTCCGTTCGAGCTGGAGCCGCCGAAACGTGCGGCTTAGCTGGTCATCGCCGCAACCGGAAGTTTCACTAGTGGATCTTTTTAAAGCTAAAATCAAGTAGCTCCACCAACCAGAGAAAAAGCATTATTTCCATCACCATTACTGCAGAGAAGTATATAGGCATCTGCTTCTGTATTTTTTTTCTGGGGCCGGTTAACAAGCATGATGATTCTGTTGTTGGTGAATCATTCCTGCATTACCTTTGGTTTGCTGACTATCTTCTAACAAACACCTTGGGAAAGAGGTCTGTGGTGACATCAATATTTGCTGGAATAGGAATTAATACGAATTCTCTTATTGAATGTTACATTATTTGTTTAGGATTTTTTAAAAAGAACATTGGGCCCATACATGTTCACCCCAACTCTTGCTGGGTTCCAATTCTGAATTTTCTATCAAAACCCCCTATCCAATTCCTCAATGGGTGATCAAACAAGCACCAATAGCCCCAAGCCCCTTAGTCATTAGAAATAATTTGTCTTGCACTGCTCAATGTAATTTCTTTTATAAATCTTGAAAGGAGGGGGATGAAGGAAGGGTTCTACATTTCATGGGGACTGTTTATTATGCCCATTTGAGAATTAGTTGCCATCGAGTATTGGGGGGGGGGGTATTGTTTTTTTAAAATAAATTTAGAGTACCCAATTCATTTTTTCCAATTAAGGGGCAATTTATCATGGCCAATCCACCTACCCTGCAGGTTTTGGGTTGTGGGGGCGAAACCCACGCAGACACGGGGAGAATGTGCAAATTCCACACAGACGGTGATCCAGAGCCGGGATTGAACCTGGGACCTCGGCGCCATGAGGCAGCAGTGCTAACCACTGTGCCACCATGCTGCCGGTTATTGTTATTCTTGATTATACTGTTCACTGATTGTTAATTTTCTTTTTCCTTGGAATGTACGGGTGATGTTTTGTTTTGTATACTGACTGGGCTGCTGTTTGCGGGATTGGTACTGTATTTGGTTTTGATTGTTTTCTTTTGTTTGCTTTATGAAAATGAGAAAAAGATTTTTTTTTAAAGCTTTCTTGAAAGGTTGGAAGGAGGCAATCATCAGTACCACTTCTGAAATCCTATTCCGTAGGTTGAGAACCCTTTGGGGAAAGTGAAACCTCTGAACATCCAACTTTACCTCTATTTTCTCAATTTAAATGGATGACTCCTAGTTCAACACAGCTGTTTTACCTCAAACAATCCATCTCTTTACATGTTATCAATGCCTGTAATAAATTTAAATGCCTGTTGAATATTGTCCTGTAATTATTACAGAAATTAAGTTTACTCCTCTATTTTGTAGTGTTCTGAGATTCCTTTTACTTTTACTTGCTCCACACATGACAAACTCCAGTTAAAACCAGCAGGATGTTTTACTCTTAAATCTGTAGGTGTTTTCAGTTGCATTCCAGCTTATTGATCTCACATGTGTTTGATACCTCAGGCACATAAAACTTGTGAGGGGCTGTTGAGTACTCCTGTACTTTATTGTGCAGCTTGTCTGTGTACTGTGAACATTTGTACTTGCCTTAGCTGAAATATGTTTTCTGTTCCCCAATAGAAACTACGTGAGAAGCAGAAAGCCGTCCGGGAGAGTCATGGGCCAAACATGAAGCAGGTTAAAATGTGGCGGGATTTTGAGCAACTGATGGAATGCAAGAAACTATGCTTTCAAAAGCAGCAAAACCAGAATTCTATTGGTCAGGTGATTCAGGAAGGAGGGGAGGACAGATTAATCTTGTAAATTCTTTGTTATTGCACATCAAAAACAAAGATTATAATAGCTTTTGCCACTTTCAGTTATAATTAGTTGGTTATTACAGTAAATTATAAATTTAATATGCAATTAATTGTTTAGTAACATTTTACATAACTTTGTTTGCGATAGCACAAACAAGTCTCATTTGCAACAGCAGGTTAGGCGATCCTTCTGTTGCAACGTTGCATTCCTGTGGGGTAAAGCAGAGATCGTTTTTTTGTCTTTTTGCCAGGCTACCTCACTGTGGTGGAGTATTAAATATCCAGGATGAGAAACAACCAGTAGGTAACCTTTTCTATTCCATGTAGTCTTTCAAAAGCTAATAAAGAGCAGCATTGAAAGCAGATGTAAATAAAGAGCTGTGCAGCTCAGATAAACTCGGGAAAATCTATGACCGGAACATGAGTGAAAATAAAATGTTTTGAGGGCAGCACGATGGCGCAGTGGTTAGCCATGCTGCCTCACAGCGCCGAGGTCCCTGGTTCATTCCCGGCTCTGTGGAATGTGGAGTTTGCACATTCTCCCCATGTTTGCGTGGGTTTCGCCCTCACAACCCAAAGATGTGCAGGGTAGGTGGATTGGCCAAGCTAAATTGCCCCTTAATTTGAAAAAAAATGAATTGGATACTCTATAAAAAAAATGTTTTTAATGTTTTGGCTAATTTCTGAGAAATTTGACTACATCAAAATATTCTATCTTAAAGGGTGTGATTTTCCAAGTTTGATTTCAAGGTACTCTTTAGTATTAAATGTTTAAATTGTCATTTAAATAAAAATAACTCATCCATGCCAATATCCAAAAAATTGCAACCATAGGTTTACTAATAGCCATGTACTATGTGGTGTGGAGCATGATAGCCAAAAAAGTTCGAGGTTTGATCTCTGTACTGTGCCCTGAATTGGCAAAGGGTGGTGATAGCAACACTTTGAATTAGCTTTGTTGTTGCTCAGCTAAAAGGAAGGGAAAAGTTGACAACTGCTCTGAACATCATTAAAAGAGTTTTTACTATACAGTGGGGAGGGGGGGATGGAGGGTTGCTTTTTTGGACTGTGTTTTGTACTTAACCCTGTTGGGTTCCTTTTTCATTTTGTTACTGATATTCTGTGAAAATCTTAATAAAAATTATTTTTTTTAAAACGAGTTTTTACTAGAAAGTGTGCAAATGTAGGAAGGATTGCTTTTGGCTATGTACCCTCTCCACGGGCACATAATGTACTGGCACTCATTGTCTTGGGTCTGGTCTTGAGAATGTAGAATTTCCAATTGAGCACGGTGCAAGAGGGCTGTCAGTGTCTTGATGCGACACTCTACCATGCAACACTTTCTTTATGGGGAGGAATTTAGGATTTATAGCAGAATCTGAATCTTTTGTGTAGTTACTACCTTGCAAATAATCCCCCAAATTTTTTATTAACATTGTAGGACAAATGCGTGAATTATAATTGAATACTTGAATCGGGGTTTACTCACCCTTAAACAACTATATTCTACTTCAACTTATCCAAATTGCAAACAATACTAAAATTATAATGTTCTAGGATTTGTAGGAGTCCTTTTCTCTGCATTATTGAATATAAAAGATGATTACATTTTGTCACGGTTTAGATATGATTGTTAAGCAAGTAACAACATGATTAATCAGCAATTAGCTCCTTAATGACAGCGTTTTTACTATTAGATTTAATGGTTTAAGAAGAGCCAGTTGCTACATTCTGTAAGGTTTCTTAGCAGCTAAAAATAAGTCAATGAACTGGGACTGCAGTCGTCTTTTGGAGTAATTTTCAGACTGAGCCTATTATTGAGTACACATGTCACTGCCAATTATTCTTCAGTTAAAAAGAAATCTCTCAGGGAATATACTGAATTCAATATCCAACTAATTTCACTGAATTCTCTAATAACTCATTTTTCCAAAGATAACTTGAATAAGCCCCAGACTATTCTCCACGATAAATTATAAATTGCTCCCATTAACTTGTAAGAGCTCTTACAACACCAGGTTAAAGTCCAACAGGTTTGTTTGGAATCACTAGCTTTTGGAGCGCAGCTCCTTCAACAGGTGGGTCTTGAAAATTGGAAGCTCTTCTTTGAGCACTAATTTTGGCATCTCTGATTGCATTAACAAAATAAAGTGACAAATGGAAGAATGATATTGCATCCTGTCCTCCTCCATGAAGTTCAAAATGAGATTCACCTTTCTTCATGTGCATCATCATTCTATCCCAAACCTTATTGCCCACCACCTCTGTGTCTTTAAAGATGTTTGTAAAGATTTTGCAAAGGAGATTTTGTGCTTCCCCATACAAAATTTGAAAGAAGAGTAAATATGATGTAGTAACAAACCATAAATATAAGTGGGAATCAAGAAGCTGCAAACTGAACTACTTTATTTGGCATTGTAATAGCCTGCCTCACAATGAGTATTTGCAGTTATTTGTCATATGTATGCCTGATAGCTTAAGCAAGTTATGATTAGATCAAAATATTGTAATGATAATGCTATGTAACATGGCTGTAATTAGTGAAACCATGAAGATATTGTTAATGCTATAACAAAAAAAAGTGTCTAAACATGTACAAAGAACAAAGAAATGTACAGCACAGGAACAGGCCCTTCGGCCCTCCAAGCCCGTGCCGACCATACTGCCCGACTAAACTACAATCTTCTACACTTCCTGGGTCCGTATCCTTCTATTCCCATCCTATTCATATATTTGTCAAGATTCCCCTTGAATGTCCCTATCGTCCCTGCTTCCAATACCTCCTCCGGTAGTGAGTTCCAGGCACCCACTACCCTCTGCGTAAAAAACTTGCCTCGTACATCTACACTAAACCTTGCCCCTCTCACCTTAAACCTATGCCCCCTAGTAATTGACCCCTCTACCCTGGGGAAAAGCCTCTGACTATCCACTCTGTCTATGCCCCTCATAATTTTGTATACCTCTATCAGGTCGCCCCTCAACCTCCTTCGTTCCAGTGAGAACAAACCGAGTTTATTCAATCGCTCCTCATAGCTTATGCCCTCCATACCAGGCAACATTCTGGTAAATCTCTTCTGCACCCTCTCTAAAGCCTCCACATCCTTCTGGTAGTGTGGCGACCAGAATTGAACACTATACTCCAAGTGTGGCCTAACTAAGGTTCTATACAGCTGCAACATGACTTGCCAATTCTTATACTCAATGCCCCGGCCAATGAAGGCAAGCATGCCGTATGCCTTCTTGACTACCTTCTCCACCTGTGTTGCCCCTTTCAATGACCTGTGGACCTGTACTCCTAGATCTCTTTGACTTTCAATACTCTTGAGGGTTCTACCATTCACTGTATATTCCCTACCTGCATTAGCCCTTCCAAAATGCATGACCTCACATTTGTCCGGATTAAACTCCATTTGCCATCTCTCCGCCCAAGTCTCCAGACAATCTAAATCCTGCTGTATCCTCAGACAGTCCTCATCGCTATCCGCAATTCCACCAACCTTTGTGTCGTCTGTAAACTTACTAATCAGACCAGTTACATTTTCCTCCAAATCATTTATATATACTACAAAGAGCAAAGGTCCCAGCACTGATCCCTGTGGAACACCACTGGTCACAGCCCTCCAATTAGAAAAGCATCCCTCCATTGCTACCCTCTGCCTTCTATGGCCTAGCCAGTTCTGTATCCACCTTGCCAGTTCACCCCTGATCCCGTGTGACTTCACCTTTTGTACTAGTCTACCATGAGGGACCTTGTCAAAGGCCTTACTGAAGTCCATATAGACAACATCTACTGCCCTACCTGCATCAATCATCTTAGTGACCTCCTCGAAAAACTCTATCAAGTTAGTGAGACACGACCTCCCCTTCACAAAACCGTGCTGCCTCTCTAATACGTCCATTTGCTTCCAAATGGGAGTAGATCCTGTCTCGAAGAATTCTCTCCAGTAATTTCCCTACCACTGAAGTAAGGCTCACCGGCCTGTAGTTCCCGGGATTATCCTTGCTACCCTTCTTAAACAGAGGAACAACATTGGCTATTCTCCAGTCCTCCGGGACATCCCCTGAAGACAGCGAGGATCCAAAGATTTCTGTCAAGGCCTCAGCAATTTCCTCTCCAGCCTCCTTCAGTATTCTGGGGTAGATCTCATCAGGCCCTGGGGACTTATCTACCTTAATATTTTTTAAGACACCCAACACCTCGTCTTTTTGGATCACAATGTGACCCAGGCTATCTACACCCCCTTCTCCAGACTCAACATCTACCAATTCCTTCTCTTTGGTGAATACTGATGCAAAGTATTCATTTAGTACCTCGCCCATTTCCTCTGGCTCCACACATAGATTCCCTTGCCTATCCTTCAGTGGGCCAACCCTTTCCCTGGCTACCCTCTTGCTTTTTATGTACGTGAAAGTACATATTTATAAAATGCTTTTCCTCTGTACTTTTAACTCTTTGGTCTGTGAATATTGCACAAACTGTTCGTAGGCGTGTGCAGCAATTTGAGTGAAAATGCATAGGTTTTGTCAACATTAGCTGTATGATTGTGAATTGATCAACTTTGCTAATGTCAATGAAATGATAATAAACTGATCGGTTTCTATCTCAATGGCCTGAATTTTCATTCTGGTGCCCCGATTTCATGAAATGTGGACTGGTAATCCACAAATGCTGATGGCAGAATGCAGAGAGTAATTTTGAAGTAGGCAAACAGGCAGGCTTCAGAGGTCGGATGGTCAATAGGAGATTTCCAGGATTCATAGGCAGCAGCTCGCAGGGCGACAGAGGAACTATTGACGTTTGTAGAGTGGGGAAAAGACACTTCTATTCCTAATCACTAGCCACAAATCAGGTAAGTAAGAAGGCCTGATTGTTGGAGCAAAGGCTTCCTAATAGATTGGAACCTCCAGCTCCGATGTCTCCCAGCTCTACTACTTGGATGTCGCCATGTATAGACACCCGAATGAAGAAAAGCAACTCTATATAAGAAAATCCGTAATATCAACAACAAAATTGTGAATTATTTATTATTTTCTAAAAAGTTGACAAAGTTTAATTACAGTAAAACAAAAAGTTACTGCTACCTTTTTTGTGCTGTTGATGTTCAATATATTTGTTTGGTACTTAAAGCCCAAGACAATTTACAGTTGAGAAGGAGGAGGAGTTAGAAAAGCTACCTTTACTTAAAATTGATAAAGTGCCAGGAGCTGATTAAATGCATCCAAGGGTACTGAGGGAAGTGAAAGGCACTGGTGATAATCTGATGACATCCAAGTAGCAGAGCTGGGAGACGTCAGAGCTGGAGGTTCCAATCTATTGGAAGCCTTTGCTCCAACAATCAGGCCACTGGTGAAAGTCTCCCAGTCCTCCTTAGACACGGGGGTGGTGCCAGAGGACTGAGGAATTGTGAATGTTACCCCCTTGTTCAAAAAAGGGTCCAAGGACAGAGCCATAACAACAGACAGTCAGTCTGACTGGGAAACTTCAGGAAGGAGTTTGGGACAAAATAAGTAGTCATTTAGACAAGTGCTGGAGAATTGAGGATCACCAACAATGGCTCCATTAAGGGAAGATCAAGTTTAACTAACTTTCTGGAGTTTTTTGAGGATGAAACAGAGAAAATTGATAAGGGCTGATGATGTGGTGTATATGGATTTTCAAAAGACATTTGATACAATGCCACACAGCAGACTTGTGAGCAAAATTCTAGCTCATAAGAAATTGGCTGAGTGGAAACAGAGTGGTGATAAATGGTTGTTTTTCAAATTGGAAGAAGGTTTGTACTGGCGTACCCCAGGAGTCAATGTTGGGACCCTAGCTCTTCCTGATAAATACTCATGACCGAATCTGTGGCGTTCAGGGCATGATTTCAAAATTTTCAGATGGTACGAAAATTGGAAAAGATCAACTGTAATGAAAACCGTCTTAAACTTCACAAGGGCATTGTTATGTTGGTGGATGGGACAGACAAGCGGAAGAAGAAGTTTAGTTCGGAGAAGTGTGAGGTGAATTATTTTGGCAGCAAGAATACAGAGGGGCAGTAGAAAATAAAAGGAGAAATGCTAAAGGAGCTGCAGGAACATGGGGACCTCAAGTGTATGTGTACATAAGTCATTGAAGATGCAGAGCATGTTGAGAGAGCAGTTTAACAAAGCTGTAGTATCTTTAGCTGCAAATAGGGGCACTAAGTTCGTTCAAGAGTAAGGCAATTATGTTGAACTTCTGGAAGACACTATTGAGGCCTCATCTGGAGTACTACATCCAGTTCTGATGACGTACTTGAGGAAGGATGTGAAGACACTGGAGAGAGTATAGAGAAGATTCATCAGAATGATTCCAGGGATAGAGAACTGTCGCTATGAGGATAGACTGGAGGGCTTAGAACTGTTTTGCTTAGAGCAAAGAAGGCTAAGAGGAGACTTGATGGGGTATTCAAGATCCTGAGGGGTATGGACAGGGCAGATAGTGGGAAACTCCTAAATGACCCTCTTATGGACTGACCTCATTAACACTACACCCTGTATGCTTCATCCGATGCCAGTGCTTATGTAGTTACATTGTATATGTTGTGTTGCCCTATTATGTATTTTCTTTTCTTCCCTTTTCTTCCCATGTACTTAATGATCTGTTGAGCTGCTCGCAGAAAAATACTTTTCACTGTACCTCGGTACACGTGACAATAAACAAATCCAATCCAATCCAACTGTTCCCACTCAGAGGATCACGAACCAGAGGACACAGATTCAAAATACTTGGCATAAAGTGATGTGAGGAAAACGGAAAACTTTTTTAACCCAGAGGGTGATCGGAGTCTGGAACGAACTTCCTGAGAGGGCGATGGAGGCAGGTTCGATCGAGGTTTTCAAAAGGGAATTGGGATTGCAACCTGAAATAAAGAATGCGAAAGGTTATGGGGAGAGGGACTAGATAGAATGCTCTTACAGAGAGCCAGTGGCGATGTGATGGGCCAAATGGCCTCCTTCTGCACTGTAGATTCTGTGATCCAATGTAGTGTTATTCTCTGGCTTTGCAAAGAGAAGGAGGTTCCTTTACCAACATAGCATACAACCAGTAGATGAAATAATCCGTAAAGAATTTCCTGTTTGTTTTCTTGACACACCAAGAAATTTACGTCAATGTCGAAGCAAGTTAAAATGCTCTCTCTCGGACATGGGGAATAAGGGGTCACCCAAGTAGTCTGAATCTTAAGATTCAAAATTTCTCGAGTAAAAAAGGTAAAAGACTTGCAAAAACATAATGGTAGTCACAGCATGGTGAGATAGAATATTACATACTAGCAAGGAAAATTCAAAACAAATGAACTAATAACTTAACTACAGTAGTTAAAAATACCCACAAGGTTTCTAAATGCATAGATGGGGAAATAGAATTAGTCCACTCAGCTGCTTAGAAAAAAAGTAAATGATTGTGTTCGAGTCCAAGGCTATGAAGAACAGAATAGAACCATCACCAAATGTGAGGTTAAAGAAAAGGAGACACAGTCCGAACAAGTGCTTGAATGATGACTAAGAGTAATTGACATTTAATTCTGTAAGCCCATTTAGCCCATAAACCTGAAAATAATTCAATTAAAAATCAATTTGATATCAAATTTTAAAGAGGACAATAGCATTGATCATTTAAGCAATCATTATTAACGACGACTTATAATTGTGAAGCGCATTGAATGAAATATTCAAGGTGCCTCACAGACACATTTTAAAACAAAGTATAGCACCGAGCCACATCAGATATGGGGCTCGATTCAACTAAATTTGAAAAAAGTCCTATAGCGGGCACATTTAGCCACATAGTTCCCAGCGCTCACAGCACTGAGAAACACGTGGCTATTCAACATGACTTGCGTTGTATAAAGGTGCCTCAGTGGGGAACACGCGGCCGAGGCCGCACATAGCTGTACACTGAGGACGAAGAGTAGCGAGAGACCCCCTCGAGGCCCCCGAAGCAATCCCCAATCCCCCCAGCCCAAAAGCACTATGGAAGGATTCCCCTCTCCTTCCCCAAAGTCCACACAGGGCATCCCCGGGCTGATCACGAGAGCACATGCAAAAACAAATGTCAGCTTGGCACTGCCAAGGTGGCACTAGCAGTGCCAGGGCACCACCTTGCCCAAAGGGCATGCAGCTGGGAGCCTCTGATCTTCTGGGAGACCCCGAGGGGTCCCCATTTGTGGAGCTCTGAATGGCGCTCGCCCAAGGTCTCCAAGGTAAAGGGGATGAGTCTCCAACCTCGGGAATCTGCACATTAGACTGAGACTAGCTGTCTCGCTCTAATATGAAGATTTGCAAAAAGTGATCCCGCCTAAATGGGGCAGGATTTACATCACATCATCTTGCAAGATCACGTTGGATCTCGCTATGTATTGTGAAATGGGTAGATCTCGGGAGCAGGGTCTCCCGGCTTTCATTGGCCACGCCGTGCGCGACGAGCTGCTTTTCATGCATAGTGTGGCCGTTGGATCGCGCCCATAAAGTCAGATGACCAAAAGCTTGGTCACATAGATAGGTTTCAATGATTGTCTTAAAGGAAGAGAGCAAGGTAGGAATATGGAAAGGTGCAGGAGGGCATTCCAGAGCTTGGGACCTAGGCAGCTGAAGTTATGGCCAGCGATGGTGGAGCAATTAAACAATCATTGTGCAAATGTGCATGGGTGGGTGATTGCATCACTTCATAGACTTATGTGTACATAAGTACATATGCCACATTTTCCAACATTAATCTCATGGACAGTATAGTCTACAAAATCGTTATTGGTGATCATTTAATAATACCTGAAACATATGTACATAGTTAAAAATGTATGAAACTGCAAAAAGCTGTGCATTGTATTCATACAAATGTTGACAACAGGTCTTTGGAAATATTGGATAAATGGAAGTGCGCTTCAAGTCACAGAATGGTTACGGCACAGAAGGGGGCCATTTGGCCATCATGTCTGACTGGTCAAGAACTGGAAGATACAAAATTAAGGTGATTGGCAAAATAACCAGAGTAGATATAAGTAAACGATTGAGACAGCAAGTGGTTAGAATTTGGATGGCACTGTCTGAGCATGTGGTGGGGCAGATTAAATCATAGCTTTAGAAAGGGACTGGGATAATTAACTATTGAAATAATTTGCAGGTCTACTGGGAAAGGTGCATGAAAACTTTACAAACAGCACTGGATGAGATGCACTGGTAGTGAGAGTTGAAATTGCAGAGGAACTGACCATAATTTTATGGTCGTCCTTGAACTCCAGGGTGGTCCCAAAGGACAGGAGAATTTCAAACTTTACACCCTGATTCAAAAAAGGATGGAAAGAAAGTAAAGCAACTGAAGGTCAGTAGGTTTAACTTCAGTGGTGTGGAAACATCTCGAAACATTAATTTGGAACCAAATTGATAGTCCTGAGGACAAATCCTAGGCCTAACAATCTTCAGCTGCCTCTTCAATGACCTCCCTTCCATCATAAGGACAGAAGTGGGATGTTTGTGGATGACCGCACAATGTTACATAGATACATAAAAGATAGGAGCAGGAAGAGGCCTTTTGGCCCTTCGAGTCTGCTCCGCCATTCATCACGATCATGGCTGATCATCCAACTCAATAGCCTAATCCTGCTTTCTCCCCATAGCCTTTGATCCCATTCTCCCCAGGTGCTATATCTAGCTGCCTCTTGAATATATTCAATGTTTTAGCATCAACTACTTCCTGCACCAATGTTCAGCACCATTCGTGACTCCTCAGATAGTGAAGCAATCCATGTCCAAATGCAGCAAGACCTGGACAATATCAAGGCTTGGGCTGACAAATGGCAAGTTACATTCGTGCCGCACAAGTGCCACGTAATGACTATCTCCTACAAGAGAGGATCTAACCACTGCCCCTTGACATTCAATGGCATTGCCATCCGTGAATTCCCCACAATCAACATCCTGGGGGTTATCATTGATCAGAAACTGAACAATGTTGGATGCACTGTCAGGGCAGGTCAAACGCTAGGAATCCTACAGCGAGTAACTTATCTTCTGACCCCCCCCCAAAGCCTAATCACCATCTACAAGGCACAAGTTAGGAATGTGATCGAATTCTCACCATTTGCCTGGACGATTGCGGCTCCAACTACACAAGACGCTCGACACCATCCAGGACAAAGCAGCCTGCTTGATTGCTCCCCCCCTTCCACAAACATTCAAACTCTCCACCACCGACAAACAGTGGCAGCCATGTGTATCATCGGTGCACTCCAGTAATTCACCAAGGTTCCTTAGACAACACCTTCCAAACCCAGGACCACAACCATCTAGAATGGCAAGAGCAGCAGATACCTGGGAACCCCACCACCTGGAGGTTCCCCTCCAAGTCACTCACTCACCACCCTGGCAACCAGGGATGGGCAGTAAATGCTGGCCTAACCAGCGACGTCCACATCCTGTAAATGAATAAAAAGAAACAAGCATGGGTTAATTAAGAAAAGCCAGCAGGGATTTCTTAAGGGAAAAATTAAGTTTTACTAACTTTCTGGAGTTTTTTGAAGAGATAACAGAGAGGGTTGATGAGGGCAATGTTGCTGATGTGTAGGTGGACTTCCAAATGATATTCGATACAATGCCACACCACAGATTTGTGAGCAAAGTTATAGCTTATGGAATAAAAAGGACAGTAGCAGCAAGATGGAATCAGGTGAACAATAGGAAAGAGCAGTGGTTAATGGATACGTTTTGTGCTGGAGGAAGGATTGGAGTTCCCCAGGGGTCAATGTTGGGACCCTTGCTTTTCCTGATATACATTAATGACCTGGACCTTCGTGAACAGGGCACAATTTCATAGTTTGTGGATGTAGCACAGCTTGGAAGAAGAATTGGAAGATTATGGTCAGTATCTCTGCAATTTCCACCCTTACTATCCCTGGATGCATTTATTATCATAGAATTTACAGTGCAGAAGGAGGCCATTCGGCCCATCATGTCTGCACCGGCTCTTAGAAAGAGCACCCTACCCAAGGTCAACACCTCCACCTTATCATAACCCAGTAACCCCACCCAACACTAAGGGCAATTTTGGACACTAAGGGCAATTTATCATGGCCAATCCACCTAACCTTGGATTGTGGGAGGAAACCGAAGCACCCGGAGGAAACCCACGCACACACTGGGAGGATGTACAGACTCCGCACAGACAGTGACCCAAGCCGGAATCGAACCTGGGACCCTGCTAACTTATTGACGTTAATACAGCTGGCATTTCTAATCCCTCTTTATTAATTTTTAGCCCATTCTTTATCTCCACTACCTCCTCTTTCACTATAATTTTGGCTGCACCTTCTTGGTAAAGACAGATACAAAGTACTCATTTCGTACCTCAGTCATTAACATTTCCTCAATGCATATATCCCCTTTTCGATACCTAATCAGCCACCCTTTTGTCATTCCTATGTCTATAGAAGATTTTTGGATTTGCTTTTATATTAGCTGCCAGTCTCTTCTCATGTTCTCTCTTCGCCTCTCATTTCTTTCTTTACTTCTTTAATTCAGTCTGGTTCTTACCTGTAAAATCAACATAGAATCTTAGAATCCCTACAGTGCAGAAGGAGGCCATTCGACCCATCGAGTCTGCACCAATCCTTCAAAAGATCACCATACCTAGGCCCAATCCCCGTGCTATTCCTAACCAATCCACCCAACCTGCACATCTTTGGACTGTGGGAGGAAACCAGATATGTGCAAAATTACATAACCCCCAGGGCGTATATAATTTGTTACACTTCACTGACAGCACAATGCTTACTTGGAACCTTTTACCGTCATTCCTGCTTTTCTGCTTTTCCTGCATATGTTCATATATCATCCTTTAATTTAAGTATATATTTCAATTCTATCAGCGATTTTTGCTGACTGTGTCTCTCTGATTCCTGCCAATAGCCCATGGCGTATACTCTATTAATCTGCGCATGCACTTCATCCTGAATATATGGTCAGATTCAAATGGTTTGTCGTCATAAGGTCTGCAAAATCCAGGCCATTTTTGCTCTCTATCTTTTTTGTCATTCAATGAGTGCTTGCTTTATTTGACCTAAAATTGGGGCATAAACGTAAGATAGAAGCTCAAATATCTTGAATTAACTTTTTTAAAATAGTAATTATTTTAAAATTTTAGTATTTCATAATAATTATGATATTTAACAATATTCCGCAAACAAAAGAAGAAAAAAAAAACAATATTCCGCAAAATATTTTTTTTTCCAGGTCCAGATCAATTACTAACAATAGTTATTACTCTGACCACCAATAAAACCCAGTTGCATCTCACTGAACAAGACTTAACTTTTTAAATAAAGTTTCTAATCACAAAACAAGAACAGAAAAGGGGATGTTTTCACCAATTCATTGGTTTTGCCAAAATTGCTGCTCTGTGGGGGCATCCATAGCACAGCCTGTGGCAAAACAGTGAACGATAGGTGCAACTTCAATATTTCTATTAATCTGCGCATGCACTTCATCCTGAATATATGGTCAGATTCAAATGGTTTGTCGTCATAAGGTCTGCAAAATCCAGGCCATTTTTGCTTAAACAGGGAGAATCCCAAGAAGCAAATGAGTGCATGGTCATCAGAAAGACACAGGGCGCGATCCTCTGGCTTTGTTACACTCACGCTCAAGCATAACGAGATCAGAGAGCCCAAAAACGATGCAACTGGCCTGCTCCCGTAGGGGAATTTGGAATCCCACCATAGCGTGGCGAGAAACCAATTATCACCACTTAAGCCCCATTTCCATACAATTAACGAGAGCCACCCGTCATCCAACAGCCTCCCGTCATTCAGCGGCCTCCCCAACAAGTGCTCACGCTGGTGCCGATTAGTACTCCTTGTGAAAATGTGAACCTGGCGGAAGGGCTTCTGTGGGGAGCTGAGGAGGTGGTTAGCCATCTTTGCTCACAGGCAAAAAGCCCGGGGGTGCTGGGCGTGCTGCGCCTGAGCCCGGTGGGAGATGGGAGACCTTTGGCTGGGGGTAGGGGGACCCTCTGCAAGGCTGGACCGCCATGGGAGGGAGGGGGGGTGCTGGGGGTGGGGGGGGGGGGGGGGGGGGGGGGGGCAACCGCTCGCTGCACCTCCATGCCAATCCCTGGATCATGTGTAGCCATTCCGGGGGCAACTCTTGCCCCTGCCCATCTGCCCCCAGACCACCCATAACCCCCACTGGCTGCTGAGGTCTTGACCCTGCAGCTGAAGGCTATTGCCAATACGGAATTGGCAATTGTGGTTATATGAACACTGCACACATGCCAAGTTTATTCCCTTGGGTGGGCGGGCCATGTAGCATACGGGAGTCATTGTCTGGCATCCCAAACAGACTGTGATTCCTGGACAGTATACCTGAACTCTGCAGGAGGCAACACCACACACTCAGCAGCCAACATCTGAACACCCAGGAGATGAGGCACAGCTCCAGCGACATGTCCACAGCCAGAATGTGGGTGAGTGCCATGGGGAGGGGTCCAGAACCTGATCCAGGTGATGTTGTGAGCGAGGTGCCCGGTAGACAGGATCTGCAGCCCAGTGAGGGGGGGGGGGGGGCGCTGCAGCTGGGAGTATTTGAGCAGGGCGCTCGGGTAGGGTGGTGGGGGGAATCAGTGGGGGAATGGAGGGTCCCGGGGTGGGAGTCTAATACCCTCTCCCAATGCCTTACAGATATTGAACGCTACGGCAGGGATGTTGGTTGCAGAAGTTGCCGTAGTATTGCTGGTGCTACGCGATGCAGCCAGACGTCGGAGAAGGCAGCAGCAGAAGCAGCATCTGCAGATGCTCGAGGCAGCGGCCCATGTGCCGGACCCCGCACCACACCCTGAGGACCCGGCCGCCCATCAGGCCTAGGGACGGACCCAGAGGGGGAGTCGCGTGACGGCCAAGGGTGTACAGGCGCCTCCGGTCATTCTTTGTCAGGTTTACATTAACACTGCAATGAAGTGGGCAGCACGGTGGCGTAGTGGTTAGCCCTGCTGCCTCACGGCGCCGAGGTCCCAGGTTCGATCCCGGCCCTGGGTCACTGTCCGTGTGGAGTTTGCCCATACTCCCCGTGTTTGCGTGGGCTTCGCCCCCACAACCCAAAGACGTGCAGGGTAGGTGGATTGGCCACGCTAAATTGCCCCTTAATTGGAAAAATGAATTGGGTACTCTAAATTTTAAAACAACACTGCAATGAAGTTACTGTGAAAAGCCCCTAGTCGCCACATTCCGGCAACTGTTCGGATACACGGAGGGAGAATTCAGAATGTCCAAATTACCTAACAGCTTGTCTTGTAGGAGGAAACGGAGCACCCGGAGGAAACCCACGCAGACACAGGGAGAACGTGCAGACTCCAGACAGACAGTGACTCAAGCCTGGAATTGAACCTGGGACCCTGGCGCTGTGAAGCAACAATGCTAACCACTGTCCTACTGTGTCGCACAGTGCGTGCCACAGGAGGCTGTACCTCAACAAGGAGAGGGTGCGACACCTGTGCCATATCCTTGCGGACTTGGTACCACATGGAGGAGGAGAACATCCGCTCCCGGTGGCCGTCAAGGTCACTGCAGCCCTGAACATTTATGCCATGGGATCATTCCAGGACTCGAGTGGGGACCTGTGTGGTACTTCACAGGCCATGGGCCTCAGGTGCATCCGGCAGGTCACGAATGCCCTGTATGTCTGGGCAGAAGACTACTTCAACATTGACATGGACCTGGCCCAACAGAATGCCCGGCCAGCAGGTTTCTCCGCCATCGCAGGGATGCCCCATGTCCAGGGAGTCATAGATGCCATGCATGTTGCCCTGTGCTCACCGGGCCATCAGGGGGTGCTCTACGTTTAAAAAAATTTATAGAGTACCAATTCATTTTTTCCAATTAAGGGGCAATTTAACGTGGCCAATCCACCTAGCCAGCACATCTTTGGGTTGTGGGGGCGAAACGCAGCAAACACGGGGAGAACGTGCAAACTCCACACGGACAGTGACCCGGACCCGGGATCAAACCTGGGACCTCGGCGCCGTGAGGCAGCAGGGCTAACCCACTGCGCCACCGTGCTGCCCTGGGGGGTGCCCTATGTTAACCAAAAGGGATTCCGTTCCCTCAACATACAGCTCGTGTGTGACCACCAGTTGCAGATAATGCTCCTGCTCCGAGGCTGGAGACTGAAGCAGAGACCTGGTACAACAAGGCCCCTACAGCCACCCGGACTGGCATTGAACAGTGCATCGGACTCCTCAAGATGCAGTTTCAGTGCCTCGACCACTCCGGAGGTGTACCCCAGTACACCGCCTGGAGGGTCATCGGCTTTGCTGGGGTCTGCTGTGTCCTCCACAACCTTGCACAGCAGTGGGACGAGCTGGAGGTTGGTGACGAGGAACATGTGGCCACCTCGGAAGAGGAGTTGGAGGAGGAGGGGGATGAGGTCGAGGATGATTAGGAGGTGCTGGACCAGCAGGGGCTGCAGGATGAGGCTGTGGAGGAACCTGAGGCAGAGCCGGAGGCTGCAGGACAGACAATGGCGGTGAGGGCCCAGCAAGCCCACAGGGCTCATACTGGCCCGATTCACCTAGGACATGGCCCGGTTCATCATCGCATTCTTACCCACCCACCACCCACATTTCCCAGCCTCCCAGGGTATGTGTCACATCACTCCAGGGTGCTGGGATTGTGTCGGCACTGTCCGCGGGTCACTGTCGAGGACAGGGGAGTGATGATAACCCGCAGAGAGCTGAGCGCCGGTGCTCCTCAATCTATGCCATAATCAGACCCCTGCCAGTCTGCTCAGTGCTCGCTCACACCCGTCACCTACACGCAGCAGTGCATTGCGGAAGAAAGTGACAGAGGCTTCCTACTGGTTGTGCACAAGGGTGTTTATAGTTCAATATATGCCCCCACTCACCCGATGGTGCATCCCCCCTCACCCTCCACCCACCCTTCACCCCCTACCTACCCCGTCCCCCCTCCCCGATGCCCTCAGTTATCCTCAATGTGCTTTGCCCTCCTAGCTGTACACTATATCTAGTTGTGTCCCCAGGATACATATCAGAGGCGGAGGAAGTTGGCAGGCTAACCTCGTCCCAGACAGCACTGGCTGCCTTATGGCTCACCCTCCAGGACCCTTGGGGGAACAGGACATCCCATCTGCCCTCCACCGCGTCCAGCAGCCTCCCAGGTCAGCATCCCCGAATCCTGGGGCTGGATTCCTCGGCGCCATTATTGCGAGCTGGCTGGGGTTGGCTGAGCAAGTGCAGCTTAAGTGCTGCTCAACCTTGTTAGCGGGGGGCTGGCGAGCGCGGTCCCGGTGAATCAGCTGGTGAACATAGAATTTACAGTGCAGAAGGAGGCCATTCGGCCCATCGAGTCTGCACCGGCTCTTGGAAAGAGCACCCTACCCAAGGTCAACACCTCCGCCCGATCCCCATAATCCAGTAGCCCCACCCAACACTAAGGGCAATTCTGGACACTAAGGGCAATTAATCATGGCCAAGCCACCTAACCTGCACATCTTTGGACTGTGGGAGGAAACCGGAGCACCCGGAGGAAACCCACGCACACACGGGGAGGATGTGCAGACTCCGCACAGACAGTGACCCAAGCCAGAATCGAACCTGGGACCCTGGAGCTGTGAAGCAATTGTGCTATCCACAAGGCTACCGTGCTGGCATTCGAGGTGGGAAGCCCGTCAGGCCTCGTTAAGTGGACCAATTAATGTTGAATAGCGTTGCCGGTCTCGCCGGGCCAAACACCAGGAAACTGGCAGCAATTCCCGCTCGCTACAGCACTTGGAAAGTTTTCCGGAGAATCGTGCCCACAGTCAGCAAAAATCACTGCTGAGGACTGAAATGTATGCTTAAATTAAAGGATAATAGAACGAGATTGGTTGAACATATGCAGGGAGACTTGAAAAGCTGGTATGGCAGTAATGCCAGGTTCCAAGTGAGCCAACATTGTCCTGTCATTGAAGTGTAACAAATTGTAGACCCATTGGCTGGGTCCATATATAGGCCCAGTGAGGTGGATTATGTAAATTGAGATATAGTTGACCATGTAACAGAGTCCTCTGCATAACAATACAAAAACTGTACCTCAGCTGCAAAGAAGTGGCCCAGTGTTGTACAACCACCGCAGAGGAGGGAGAGAAAGACGACCCTTATTCACTCCCTGTGAGAAAGATGTAAACAAGAAGTGTTAAATTCCTTTCCATATCTTGTTTCTTTCTCTTTAATGCGAGTTGTCTTGTGACAAATCCAACTGTGATTACCTAGTTTAGATCTTACATCTCACAAATAATAGTGCTACTTTAAACAGGTATTTTATATCCCTAAATGTATTACTTAACAAGTTGCTGATTCATAGCAATATTGAGGCTTTGGGTTTTGTGCAGAGACAAGCAACTATATAAACTCCCAGTTTAAAGGATTTTAATTTTCAAAACTAAGGTAAAAGAGCTTAAACTCTGTAACTTTAAAGAACTGTAGACATGGGTGTGATCAGTTCAAGGTCAATAAGACGATGAAGAAAATAGATTGTGTTCTCTTCTGTAATTCTGTTGAAGACTCCAGTTAAATTAGGTCAAGGGGAATCAGAGTCATCATTTAGATATGTACTAGTCCGGATCAAGATTAGATGTGAGGAATTAGTTCTTTGGCCAAAGAATAGTGGACTTCTGAAGCAGTTGTGTGGGAGACACCAATTTGCTGAATTTCTTCAAGTGAGAACTGGATGGTTTTTGGCTGGAGCAGAAATCACCTCGTAGAAATGGTAGCTACTGCAGAGGATTATTGAGACTGGAGTGACATCTTGGACTAGCTTTGATCACCTGGGTGAGGTTTGTGAAAGAGTTCCCAGGTTTTCTCTTCCCAAGTTAGCGTGCGTTTTTAAAAACTTCTTTTTGTATATAGTTTTGGGCGGGGTAGCATTTGTATACACTATAATACTCAAGTATCACAATTGTGTAAGACAAGCTAGATTGATCAGATGGTCTTTTTCTGTCCACCACCATTCATATAAATTAAAAAGACCAATATGTTCCTATGCTGGTCTCTATGCATTTTCCTCTACTCATTGCTATCAGGATTAGAAAAGACCTGAAGATGGTTAGCAGTAGAAACAGGCTCTATATATGGGGCGGAATCGTACGGCCAACTCAGTGGCACGACGAGGCCATTAATCTCGCGAGATATATGACACTCAGACCACCTCGCGAGATCTCGTGTCACAATCTGGACCTCGCCCTCACTGGGCAGGATCCAGATTTGCATATTTAAGTGAGCAGTTAGCTTAATTTAACTATGTCTACGCTGGAGTCTCCCAAGGCCCGGGATCGAAAGCCCGTGCCTGGGAGACCTCACCATGGCGCCGTTTAGCACTGGTTTCCACAAACATGGACCAGGTGAAACAGCACTTGGGCGGGGATGGGGGGGCTCCCCAGGTGATTGGAGGACCCCGCGTGGTCAGGGTCTGGGCAGTGTGGTACCCTGATGCCACCTGGGCACCTCGGACTGCCAGCCTGGCACCTTGACACTACCACCTGGGCATCCTGACACTACCAGGGTGGCACTGCCAGGCTGGCAGGGGTGTCAGTGGTGTACTGGTATTGTCGATGGACTAGTATTCCAGAGAGCCAGAGTCATCTTTCTCCCTGTGTCTGTGTGGGTTTCCACCGGGTGCTCCGGATTCCTCCCACAGTCCAAGGATGTGCGGGTTAGATGGATTGACCGCACTAAATTGCCCCTTAGAGTCCAAAAAGGTTAGGTGGGGTTTACTGGGTTATGGGAATAGGGTGGAGGCATGGGCTTAAGTAGGGTGCTCTTTCCAAGGACCGGTGCAGACTTGATGGGCCGAATGGCCTCCTTCTGCACTATAGGGATTCTAGGTGCCAGGCTGTCCATGCCAGGAAACTGGTGCCCTGCCCTTGTGAGGGGGCCCCTAATGGATAAGAGATGGGGGGGAGGGGGGTTCCGGAGGCCATGGTGGGGGGCCAGGGGAGGCCCACAGAGGCCCCCCCAAAAAAAACTGTAGGCTCCGAGAAACACCCCGCTACTTGCACCCAAAATGGGACTCTCTTTTGCGTTAAATCACGGCCATAATCTACACAAATAGATAAGGGGCTGTTTAGCACAGGGCTAAATCGCTGGCTTTGAAAGAAGACCAAGGCAGGCCAGCAGCACAGTTCAATTCCCGTAACAGCCTCCCCGAACAGGCGCTGGAATGTGGCGACTAGGGGCTTTTCACAGTAACTTCATTTGAAGCCTACTTGTGACAATAAGCGATTTTCATTTCATTTCATTCAAATGGAGGAAACTATTTGTCACTGTATGAAAAAGGCCTCAAAGTGATGGAGATCCCTAGTGATTTCCCTGTTGTTATGTTGACCTCAGTGTTGGTATGTGGAGGTGAGTTAAAGAATGGGGAATACTACGCATCGGGTTACCTTATTACATTTACTTTTTAAAATAATCTTCAATAGAAACTGTGGTATTATAGGTATTACGGTACCTGATAGGCTAAAGCACCATTGGTGGAAACTGTATGCTTTCTATTGGTTAGAGTGTATGATAGCTCCGCCCTGATAGGCGGAGTATAAGAACCCGTGCCGCCCCAGCAGCCCTCATTCTGTACCTGAGCTGCTGGGGGAAACATCTAGCTTATTAAAGCCTTCAGTTGGACTACAACCTCGCTTTAGTGGTCATTGATCGTGCATCAATTTAATAAGCTAGTTTTTTTTAAGAAGAAAGGATGGAGCTCCGAATCAAGCCGGAGTGTCTGCATCTTAGCTCCCATGCGGCGAACTCAGCGGCAATCTTTAAGCACTGGCTGGCATGCTTTAAAGGCTATCTCGAAACGGCCGAAAACGCACCCACGGGAGAGCAGAAACTGCACGTCCTGCACACAATGGTGAGCCCGGGGATTTACACCCTCATCGAGGAAGCGGAAGACTTTGATGCAGCAATAGAGCTGCTAAAAGGACACTATATTCGCCCGGTAAACCAGGTCTACACCCGGCACCTGCTTAAAACAAGGCGACAAACCCCTGGGGAAATCACTGGAGGAATTCTACCGTGCACTTCTGGTGTTGGGCAGAAGCTGCGGCTGCCCGCAAGTTTCGGTGAGCGAACACACGGAACTCATAGTCCGGGAGGCTTTCGTGGCTGGAATGCTTTAGTCACAAATCCGCCAGCGCCTGTTAGAGAAGGACACCCTGGGTCTCAGGGAGGCACGAGCCCTTGCAGGCTCCCTGGACGTGGCCTCCAGGAATGCCCGCGCTTACATTCCCGACCGCGCGGCAGCCCCCTGGGCAGCGTGGAACCCCTCCGCAGCCGACCCTGAGACTTCCCCCATTCCCCCACAAACCTGCGCTGCAAGGCCGCCTGGCAACCCCGAGGGGCCCCGCTGCTACTTTTGAGGGCAGGCCAAGCACCCCCGCCAGCGCTGCCCGACACGTGCATCCACCTGCAAGGGATGCGGCAAAAAGGGCCATTTTGTGGCGGTATGCCAGGCCCGGGTGGTTGCCGTGGTCTCCAGCGGCGAATGCAGACCGCAACCACAAACTTCTCTACGGGCCCCGTGCGGCCAGCGGTCACCGCCACCTCCATATCCCAGGGCCACGTGCGGACCCCGGGTGCCGCCATCTTGTTCCGTGGATGCCACATTGGAGGGATGGGCGCTGCCATTTTGTGCACCCCCAGCCATGTGCGACCAATGGGAGACGCCATCTTGGATGAACCTCCAGGACCCCAGCTCGGCTGATCACACACTGCCCGAACAGAACTCTCAACTGCTGCGACTAGTCTCGGTGACTCTGGATCAGTCTCGGCCTCGAACGCTCTCAACAGCTACGACGACCGTATTCATCAACGGGCACGAGACGTCCTGCCTAATCGGCTCTGGGAGCACGGAGAGCTTCATACATCCTGACATGGTAAGGTGCTGTTGCTGTTCTCTCCTCATCCACCCCGTTAATCAAAAAATCGCCCTGGCCTCCGTTTCACACTGAGTGTAGATAAAAGGGTTTTGTGTAGCAAACCTCACAGTCCAGGGAAGGGAGTTCAAAAACTTCCGTCTCTACGTCCTTCCCTACTTCTGCGCAGCTACACTCCTGGGTTTAGACTTCCAGTGTAACCGTCAAAGTCTGACCTTCCAATTCGGCGGCCCTATACCCCCCCTTACTGTCTGCAGCCTCGTGACCCTTAAGGTCGACCCGCCTTCCCTGTTTGCGAACTTCACCCCGGATTGCAAACCCGTCGCCACCAGGTGCAGACGTTACAGTGCCCAGGACCGGATGTTTATTAGGTCAGAGGTCCAAAGGCTACTGAGGGAAGGAGTCATTGAAACCAGTAACAGCCCCTGGAGAGCTCAAGTAGTGGTGGTAAAAACCGGGGAGAACCATAGGATGGTCTTCGACTACAGTCAGACCATCAACAGGTTTACGCAGCTGGACGCGTACCCTCTCCCCCGCATATCCGACCTGGTAAACAGGATCGCGCATTATAAGGTCTTCTCCACGGTGGATCTCAAGTCCGCCTACCACCACCTCCCCATCCATACTAGTGACCGCAAATACACTGCCTTCGAGGCAGATGGGCGGCTCTATCGCTTTTTAAGGGTTCCCTTCGGTGTCACCAACGGGGTCTCGGTCTTCCAGCGCGAGATGGACCGAATGATTGACCGGTACGGTTTACGGGCAACATTCCCGTATCTCGATAATGTCACCATCTGCGGCCATGACCAGCTGGACCATGACACCAACCTCCGAAAATTTCTCCAGACCTCTAAAATCCTTAACCTTACATACAACAAGGATAAATGCGTGTTTAGCACTAACCGTCTAGCCATCCTCGGCTACGTAGTGCGAAATCGAGTTATAGGCCCCGACCCTGAACGCATGCGCCCCCTTATGGAGTTCTCCCTCCCTCACTGCTCTAAGGCCCTGAAACGCTGCCTAGGGTTTTTTAGCTACTACGCTCAGTGGGTCCCCAACTATGCGGACAAGGCCCGTCCCCTTATCCAATCCACAGTTTTTCCCCTGTCGATAGAGGCCCGCCAGGCCTTCAGCCGCATCAAAGCAGACATTGCAAAGGTCATGATGCACGCCATCGATGAGTACCTCCCCTTCCAGGTCGAGAGCGATGCGTCCGACGTAGCTCTGGCGGCCACCCTCAACCAAGTGTGCAGACCCGTGGCCTTCTTCTCCCGTACCCTCCATGCTTCCGAAATCCGCCACTCCTCAGTCGAAAAGGAGGCACAGGCCATAATAGAAGCTGTGCGACATTGGAGGCATTACCTGGCCGGCAGGAGATTCACTCTCCTCACTGACCAACGGGCAGTGGTTTTCATGTTTGATAATGCACAGTAGGGCAAGATAAAAAAACGACAAGATCTTGCGGTGGAGGATCGAACTCTCCACCTACAACTACGAGATCTTGTATCATCCCGGGAAGCTAAATGTGCCTCCTGACGCCCTGTCCCGCGGCACATGTGCCACCGCACAAGTGGACCATCTCTGAGCCCTCCACAAGGACCTCTGCCACCTGGGGGTCACTCGAGTTTTCCACTTCATCAAGACCCGCAACCTGCCCTACTCCATCGAGGACGTCAGGACAGCCACCAGGGACTGCCAAATCTGCGTGGAGTGTAAACCGCACTTCTACCGGCCAGAGAAAGCGCACCTGATAAACGCTTCCCGTCCCTTTGGACACCTCAGCATGGACTTCAAAGGCCCCCTCCCCTCCACCGACCGCAACACATACTTCCTGAACGTGATTGACGAGTACTCCCGGTTCCCATTCGCCATCCCCTGCCCCGGCATGACCGCAACCACCGTCATCAAGGCCCTCCATAGCATCTTTGCACTGTTCGGGTACCCCGCTTACATACACAGTGATAGGGGGTCCTCCTTTATGAGCGACGAACTGCGTCAATTCCTGCTCAGCAAGGGCATCGCCTCAAGCAGGACGACCAGTTGCAACCCCCAGGGTAACGGACAGGTAGAGAGGGAGAACGGAACGGTCTGAAAGACCGTCCTACTGGCCCTATGGTCCATGAACCTCCCGCTGGCACGAAGTCCTTCCAGATACCCTCCACTTCATCCGGTCACTGCTTTGTATGACCACCAATCAGACACCTCTCGAACGTCTCCTTGTCTTCCCTAGGAAGTCCTCCTCGGGGACCTCGCTCCCGACCTGGCTAGCAGCACCCGGACCCATCCTGCTCCGAAAACACGTGCGGGCGCACAAGTCGGACCCGTTGGTCGAGAGGGTCCATCTGCTCCATGTTAACCCCCAGTACGCCTACTTGGCATACCCTGATGGCCGACAAGATACGGTCTCCCTATGGGACCTGGCGCCCGCCAGAACTCCACGCATCTTTCCAGCCACCAGTCCCACCCTCCCCTCCACCGCAGCACCTTACAGGAGGATCGGTCCTTCCGCCACCCCCATCTAGGTCCACCCACCCACCGACGCCCTCCGCAGGCGCTCCCTTCCCAGGTCAGCCGTTTTTCCCACCAGCGCCGTCTAGGGGTGACGAAGCAACTATGGAGATCGAAGCCCCGCTCCCGGAGTCAAGACGCCCGAGCCTCCACCAGAGTCACCACCGAAGCTCCGACGATCACAGAGGACGACCAGGGCCCCTGATCGACTGATTGCTTCATTTTAACTATAATCTGTAAATATAAACCACCAAATGTACTTAACTACCAGACTTGTAAATAGTTACTAAACACTGTACGGAGGTATTACGGTACCTCCATAACTAATTATACCATGTGGCTATGTTTTGTAGTTCCTGGCCACCACCCCCGCCGGACTCTTTTTTTTTTAACAGGGGATGAATGTGGTATTTTAGGTATTACGGTACCTGATAGGCTAAAGCACCATTGGTGGAAACTGTATGCTTTCTATTGGTTAGAGTGTATGATAGCTCCGCCCTGATAGGCGGGGTATAAGAACCTGTGCCGCCCCAGCAGCCCTCATTCTGTACTTGAGCTGCTGGGGGAAACATCTAGCTTATTAAAGCCTTCAGTTGGACTACAACCTCGCTTTAGTGGTCATTGATCGTGCACCAGAAACATTGTTAAAAGTCCAAAGCATTATAATTTCACTTTATTCTTGTACAAATAAAGAAATGTATATATCCATGCCAGTTGTTACTGAGAAATGGAGACAATTATGTTGTGTTCAAACTGTCGTCACCTGCTGTGTAATGGAGTATGTTAGCTTGCTTTTAGTGTTCTATTTGTTGAAAAGTCAAACAAAGGTTTGCCAATATACTTGACTAGCTATCAAGCATCAACATCTTAATTAAAGTTCACAAATAACGTCAAATTAAAATTTATTCTGTGCTGAAGTGTAATGTTTTTTTAAGAAATTCACATGTAGTGTAGTTTCTCAGAGGTCTAAAAACGAAGGTAACAAAATATTTGTACTACGTAAAAAGGATAATTTATTGCCAGTAACATAGTTTCATATGCAATAAAAATGGGATCTAATTCCATCAACCTAAAGTATTTTCTTGAAACTATACACCCTCTACATATAACGTTCAATAAAGTACTCAAGTTACATTTGTATCAATGTATTTTTGGAAACAACAAGGAAAATGACCTTGGTCAGAGAAGCTTTGCCAGTTTAGGACTTGATTTGGCTGCAATGCCGCTTCATGTCAGATATAAACTGCAATTTACCCCAACAGTTCTTACATAAATGAAGAGTGCATGCTTACTGAGAGCAAATTCAAAGAGAAAGCACACAATGAATGCATCCAACGCTTCATAAATAAGGCTTGTTAATGCAAAAATATTTCTTTTTGTGAAATAGTAAATCTGTTAGAAGCTGCGTGTGCGACTAAGCTTTGTTTTTTGACATGTTTATTCAGTAAAACCTGCATTTTACATTTACCAATTAATGGAGATCCAATTACTCAACTTTATGGAAAGCATGTGATTCTCCATTTGTCTTAAAGAAATGCAGTTTGTTGTGATGATATGAAAAAAATATTTTCACAAGTTATGTATCAGTTTCAAGCATATGCCAACAATGCTTAAAAGCTGTTAGGAGTGGCATTAATGTTGTTTACATTTGTGTCTCCTTCCCTATTTTGTGGTCTGCCCTTTGCCATGTTCCAATTCACAGAAGCATACCACTTCTTCCTATCTTCAGTCAATGAAAGTGAACAATTTAATTTACACGAAACCTCATAGTTTTCCCTTTCTTACAACATAGCTGTGGCTCTGAACTTGCCCAGTGGAACATAACAATCACAAACTGGGATTTATAAAAATAATCTTTGTCACAAGTAGGCATACATTAACACTGCAATGAAGTGTTGCATTGCCACAGAGGGCGGTGGAGGCCGGGACGTTGAGTGTCTTTAAGACAGAAGTTGATAAATTCTTGATTTCTCGAGGAATTAAGGGCTATGGAGAGAGAGCGGGTAAATGGAGTTGAAATCAGCCATGATTGAATGGTGGAGTGGACTCGATGGGCCGAATGGCCTTACTTCCGCTCCTATGTCTTATGGTCTTATGGTCTTAGGTTACTGTGGAAAGCCACTAGTCGCCACATTCCGGTGCCTGTTCGGGTACACAGAGGGAGAATTCAGAATATCCAGTTCACCTTTCGGGACTTGTGGGAGGAAACCGGAGCACCCGGAGGGAAACCCATGCAGACACAGGGAGAACGTGCAGACTCCACACAGACAGTGACCCAAGCCGGAAATCGAACCTGGAGCTGTGAAGCAACAGTGCTAACCACTGTGCTACTGTGCTGCTCAGTGGAAGCTTCCACCACCTGAAAACAACCCCAGTGGACGATAGAATTTGGCAGGTAATTGAATGTCCCAAATTTTGGTTTCACGCCTAAATTACGCGAAATGAAGACAAGTACAATATAAATGGGGAGGCAGTGGTCTAGGGGAAGCACGGTAGCATTGTGGTTAGCATTGTTGCTTCACAGGGCCAAGGACCCCGGTTCGATTCCCGACTTGGGTCTCTGTCTGTGTGGAGTCTGCACATTCTCCCCGTGTCTGCGTGGGTTTCCTCCGGATGCTCCGGGTTCCTCCCACAAGTCGCTAAAGACGTGCTGTTAGGTAATTTGGACATTCTGAATTCTCCCTCTGTGTAATGTGGCGACTGGGGGCTTTTCACAGTAACTTCATTGCATTGTGAATGTAAGCCTACTTGTGACAATAAAGATTATTATTATTATTATTTTAGTGGTATTGTCATTGGACTGTAAGACCAAAAGATCATAAGACAGAGGAGCAGAATTCGGCCACTTGGCCCATCGAGTCTGTTTTGCCATTCAATCATGGCTGATATTTTTCTCATTCCCTAATATTCCAGGGCTAGTAATCCAGAGGCCTAGAATAATGATCTGGGGACCCGAGTTCGAATCCCACCACGGCAGGTGGTGGAATTTAAACTCAATAAAATATCTGGAATTAAAAGTCTAAGTCTAAGGAAGTCTAAGGAATTAAAAGTGATGACCGTGAACCTGTTGTCGATTGTCGTTAGAAAAAACATCGGGTTCACTAACGTCCTTTCGGGAAGGAAATCTGCCATCCTTACCTGGTCTGGCCTACATGTGACTCCAGCCCACAGCAATGTGGTTAACTCTTAAATGCCCTTTGAAATGTCCTAACAAGCCACTCAGTTGTATTCAATCACTACAAAAACACAAAAATGGAATTAAACTGGACAGACCACCCCCCCCCCCCCCCACCCCCACCCCCCATCGAACCATGCACTGGAAACCACAATGACAAACCCAACCCTGTCAACCCTGCAAAGTTCTCCTTACTAACATCTGGAGGCTTGTGCCAAAGTTAGGAGAGCTGGGGAAGCACGGGTGGCGCAGTAATTAGCACTGCTGCCAATGGCACTGAGGACCCGGGTTCGGGTCTGGCCCTGGGTCACTGTCCGTGTGGAGTTTGCACATTCTCCCCGTGCCTGCGTGATTTCACCCCCACAACCCAAAGATGTGCAAGTTAGGTGGATTGGCCACGCTAAATTGCCCCTTAATTGTTTTTTTTAAATTTAGAGTACGCAATTATGTTTTCCAATTAACGGGCAATTTAATGTGGCCAATCCACCTACCCTGCACATCTTTGGGTTGTGAGGACGAAACCCACGCAAACACGGGGAGAATGTGCAAACTCCACATGGACAGTGACCTGGGGTCACACAAAGAGATGTTGGCAGACTGAGCACTCAGCAGCATCTATACATGGTTTTGTCTCGTGACAATTCTGGTAGACGGTGTTGGATCACTTCTTTGCAGATCATGGGAATTTTATCTTTTTCACTTTGATACTGTAGAGTGGAGCAACAACACATTATCACTAAAATAAAAGCAAAATACTGTGGATGCTGGAAATCTGAAATAAAAACAGATTGTTGTAGAAACCTAGCAGGTTTGGCAGCATCTGTGGAGAGAGAAAATGAGATATTTCGAGTCCCATAGCTTCTTCTTCAGGTCTCCCCAACCTCGGAGTTGTATTCGGGTTGTGGCCTCTTCCATCTTCCTTATCCAACCTCTTGATGCTTCTCTCCCCTGTACATGCATTCTGGTTTAGCTGGTTTATCGCAAGGCTAAATCGCTGGCTTTGAAAGCAGACCAAGGCAGGCCAGCAGCACGGTTCAATTTCCGTACCAGCCTCCCCGAACAGGCGCCGGAATGTGGCGACTAGGGGCTTTTCACAGTAACTTCATTTGAAGCCTACTTGTGACAATAAGCGATTTTCATTTTTTTCACTTCATTCCATTCTGTGCGGAGTCTGCACGTCCTCCCCGTGTGTGCGTGGGTTTCCTCCGGGTGCTCCGGTTTCCTCCCACAGTCCAAAGATGTGCAGGCTAGGTGGATTGGCCATGATAAATTGCCCTTAGTGTCCAAAATTGCCCTTCGTGTTGGGTGGGGTTACTGGGTTATGGGGATAGGGTGGAGGTGTTGACCTTGGGTAGGGTGCTCTTTCCAAGAGCCGTTGCAGACTCAATGGGCCGAATGGCCTCCTTCTGCACTGTAAAATCTATGATTCTATGAAGACGTGGGCAGCACGGTAGCACAGTGGTTAGCACAGTTGCTTCATAGCTCCAGGGTCCCAGGTTCGATTCCCAGCTTGGGTCACTGTCTGTGTAGAGTCGACCCGTGTCTGCGTGGGTTTCCTCCGGGTGCTCCAGTTTCCTCGCACAGTCCAAAGATGTGCAGGTTAGGTGGATTGGCCGTGATCAATTGCCCTTAGTGTCCAAAAAAGGTTGGGTGGGATTACTGGGTTACGGGGATAGGGTGGAGGCATGGGCTTAAGTGGTGTGCTCTTTCTAGGGGCCAGTGCAGACTCGATGGGCCGAATGACCTCCTTTGCACTGTAAATTCTATGATCTATGATATATGATCCAGATCCAATCTGAAGCCAGAGCTACAATGTGGAAATGCAAGACTCAATAGTAGAGAAGTGCCAAGATCATAGAATAATAGAATAATCATAGAAACCTACAATGCAGAAGGGGGCCATTTGGCCGATCGGGTCTGCACCGACCCTTCGAAAAACCCTACCTAGGCCCAATCCCCCGATCTATTGCTACAACCTTACCCTAAGGGGCAATCCACCGAGCCTGCACATCTTTGGACTGTGAGAGGAAACCGGAGCACCCGGAGGAAACCCACGCAGACACAGGGAGAAAGTGCAGACTCCGCACAGACAATCACCCGAGGTCGGAATTGACCCCGGGCCCCTGGAGTGTGAGGCAGCAGTGCTAACCACCATGCCACCGGCGGGGCCTTTACCATCCATGTTTTTCTTTTAAGTGACTGTTGAAGCTGCTCCTGCCTCACTGCTCTGCTCCCAAGGCCTAGCTCACAGCAGGGGTGCATGAAAGGGAAGCAGTGAGTGGGAACGTTAAAAGAAAACATGGATGGTAGCAGCCCCAGCCCACACTTCTACACCATCGGGATTTGCACTTTGACAACATCGGAGCTTTGGCTTTGGATTGGATCTGGATCGGAAACATAACGCCAGATCAGGAGGGGGAAGCGCCGAGAGGATGGGTTGGGGAGGGGCAAAAGGCCACAGCATGGAGGGTTGTGGAGAGGGAGAGGCCAAAACCTGGATGGTTGAGGAGGGGGCAGAGTTTGTAGAATGGTTTAGGGAGGGGGAGGATCTGCAGCGACCAGGCGGATCATGGGGCAGGAAGTTTGAGAGGCAGGATCTACAGCAAGCAAGAGGTACTGTAAGTAAAAAGTTGCATTTTTATTTTAGATATTTAAGCTATTTTAAAGGTTGTTTCATTTACCAACTAGCAAATTAAGCAATGTAATATTTTTCAACTTAGAGGATGTTTTAATATTCATTTCTTCTTCTGATAAGAAAGGTCCTACAGAACCTAACTCCAGTTTGATTCCTATGGGAACAAATGTTTCACTGAAATGCATGATTTTCAGGAACGCAGCCACAACCTTAAGTGAGGACTTACTGTATCCAATTCACAGGGTGAAGAAGACGGTGATTTGTTGTGGAGGGATGATTCTGAAACTAAAAGCACTAAGTCTGGTCCAGAGCAGGATCCGTTATGGTGACACCATAGCCAAAGTGACTCGGAATTAATTCGTTGGACTCTTTACATCAGATGCCACGGACAATTTATTCAACAGTTTTAAAATGCTGTGATTGCGGTTAAAGATATCTTTGTATAATTAGTCCATTTATTAATATGAAATACTTTTTTTCCGCACATATCAAAATAGCGACCACCCACACCAGCGACAGTTCATCTTTTATACTCGATGCATAAGATGATCCCTATTTTTTGCAGTATTTTTGGATGCTTCACAGGTCCACTTATACCTTGTGGTCTATGGTATACTGTTCGTATGTAAATTATATTTATATTTGTAACTTTGAACTTACTTTAGATCTAGCATTTGTACAGCAATAATGAATTGAGTATCCAACATTTTCATAGAATCCCTACAGTGCAGAAGGAGGCCATTCAGCCCATTGAGCTTGCACCGACTCACCCTCCCTATCCACGTAACCCAACCTGCAATCCCCAGGACACTAAGGTGCAATTTAGCATGGTCAGTGTAGCGCACAAAGACGGGATCTGTCAGCCAATGACATCACGGCTTCACAGTCCCACATGACCCCTAATGCATACTACCACATTCACCCCTTGTTAAAAATGAACCCGGCGGGGTGGTGCTTCGCATGGTGGTAGGGGTTTACAAGGCTGGTCCTGAGGAAAACTTTTGCATGTCATCACAGTATGTACAGGGTTTTTTTTTTGTTTTGCACTATTTACAGTAGTCGTAAGGGGGAAAAAGAAAAAAAGTTCTCGTTAAAGTCCACAACATTGTAGTGTTACATCGACGCCACGAGTCGGTCGGGCGGTCTGGTCGTCCTTGTCGATCGCCTCGGCCCTGGTGGTGGTGCTTGTTCCAGTGTTGTCGTCTCCGGGAGCCTTACGGTTTCTGCTTCAGCTTCACTTCTGGTCGGACCTGGGAGGAGAACCGATCCTCCCGGGAAGGGGGCGGTCGCGGGGTGCGCCGGTGGCAGGGAGGGGGTGATTGGTGTCGGGGGGGGTGTGCGTGTTGCCGGCGGGCGCCAGATCTCGCAGGGAGACCGTGTCCAGTCGGCCGTCGGGGTACTCCACGGAAGCGTACTGCAGGTTCGCGTGGAGGAGGTGAACCCTCTCGACCAACGGGTCCGACTTGTGCGTCCGCACATGTTTTCGGAGCAAGATGGGTCCTGGGACCGCCAGCCAGGTCGGCAGTGACGTTCCAGAGGAGGACTTCCTGGGGAAGACAAGGAGGCGCTCATGAGGCGTTTGGTTAGTGGTGATACACAGCAGCGACCGGATGGAGTGGAGAGCGTCCGGGAGGACCTCCTGCCACCGTGAAACTGGGAGGTCCCTGGACCGTAGGGCCAGTAGGACGGTCTTCCAGACCGTGCCGTTCTCCCTCTCTACTTGCCCGTTCCCCCGGGGTTTGTAGCTGGTCGTCCTGCTCGAGGCTATACCGTTGCTGAGCAGGAACTGGCGCAGCTCGTCACTCATGAAGGAGGACCCCCTGTCGCTGTGGACGTATGCGGGGCAACCGAACAGTGTGAATATGGTGTTAAGGGCTTTAATGACAGTGGCCGCTGTCATGTCAGGGCAGGGGATGGCGAATGGGAAACGGGAGTACTCGTCCACCACATTCAGGAAGTATGTGTTGCGGTCGGTGGAGGGGAGGGGCCCTTTGAAATTCAGACTAAGGCGTTCAAAGGGACGGGAAGCCTTGATCAGGTGCGCACCATCCGGCCTGAAAAAGTGCGGTTTGCACTCTGCGCAGATGTGGCAGTTCCTTGTGACTGTACGGACCTCCTCCACAGAGTAGGGGAGGTTGCGGGACTTTATAAAGTGGTAGAACCGAGTGACCCCTGGGTGGCAGAGGTCCTCGTGGAGGGTTTGGAGGCGGTTAATTTGTGCGTTGGCACATGTGCCGCGGGAAAGGGCATCGGACGGTTCGTTCAGCTTTCCGGGACGGTACAGGATCTCATAGTTGAAGGTGGAGAGCTCGATCCTCCACCTTAAGATCTTGTCGTTTTTAATTTTGCCCCGCTGTGCATTATCGAACATGAAGGCTACCGACCGTTGGTCCGTGAGGAGAGTGAATCTCCTGCCGGCCAGGTAATGCCTCCAATGTCGCACAGCTTCCACTATGGCTTGGGCTTCCTTTTCCGCTGAGGAGTGGCGGATTTCTGAAGCGTGGAGGGTTCGGGAGGGTTCTGCCCGCTTGGTTAAGGGTGGCCGCTAGAGCTACATCGGAGGCGTCGCTCTCGACCTGGAAGGGGAGGGACCCGTCGATGGCGCGCATCGTGGCCTTTGCGATATCCGCTTTGATGCGGCTGAAGGCCTGGCAAGCCTCTGTCGACAGAGGGAAGGTCGTGGTCTGTATTAGGGGGCGGGCCTTGTCTACGTACTGGGGGACCCACTGGGCGTAATATGAAAAGAACCCCAGGCAGCGTTTTAGGGCTTTTGAGCAGTGCGGGAGGGGAAATTCCATGAGGGGGCGCATGCGTTCGGGTTCGGGGCCTATTATCCCATTGCGCACTACATATCCCAAGATGGCTAGCCGGTTTGTGCTAAAAACGCACTTGTCCTCGTTGTATGTGAGGTTCAAGGCTTTAGCGGTCTGGAGGAATTTTTGGAGGTTGGCGTCGTGGTCCTGCTGATCGTGGCCGCAGATGGTTACGTTGTCGAGATACGGGAACGTGGCCTGCAACCCGTGTTGATCAACCATTCGGTCCATCTCTCGTTGGAAGACCGAGACCCCGTTTGTGACGCCAAATGGGACCCTTAGGAAGTGGTATAATCGCCCGTCTGCCTCGAAGGCTGTGTACTTGCGGTCACTTGGGCGGATGGGGAGCTGATGGTAGGCGGACTTGAGGTCCACGGTGGAGAAGACCTTATATTGGGCAATCCGATTGACCATGTCGGATATGCGGGGGAGAGGATACGCATCTAGTTGTGTGTACCTGTTGATGGTCTGGCTATAGTCTATGACCATCCTTTGCTTCTCCCCTGTCTTTACTACTACCACCTGTGCTCTCCAGGGACTATTGCTGGCCTGGATTATGCCTTCCTTCAGTAGCCGCTGGACTTCGGACCGAATGAATGTCCGGTCCTGGGCGCTGTACCGTCTGCTCCTAGTGGCGACGGGTTTGCAATCCGGGGTGAGGTTTGCAAACAAGGATGGGGGCTCAACCTTGAGGGTTGCGAGGCCGCAGATAGTGAGAGGGGGTATTGGGCCGCCGAATTGGAAGGTTAGGCTCTGCAGATTGCACTGGAAGTCTAATCCCAGTAATGTGGGCGTGCAGAGTTGGGGAAGGACGTAGAGCCTGTAGTTTTTAAACTCCCTCCCTTGCACCGTTAGTGTCACTATGCAGAAGCCTTTAATCTGTACGGAGTGGGATCTTGCAGCTAGGGAAATCTTTTGCGCACTGGGACGGATGGTCAAAAAACAGCGTCTTACCGTGTCGGGGTGGATGAAGCTTTCTGTGCTCCCGGAGTCGACCAGGCATGGTGTCTCGTGCCCGTTTATCAGCACCGTTGTTGTCGTCGTCTGGAGCGTCCGGGGCCGTGCTTGGTCCAGCGTCATTGAGGCCAGACGTGATCGTAGTGCTTGAGCGTCTTCCTCGAACCCCGTGGAGCCGTCGACACTGGGGTCCGTTGTTGCCGTCCAAGATGGCGGCGGGGGTGAACAAAATGGCCGCCCCCATGCATCGCACATGGCTGGGGGGTCACAAGATGGCGGCGGGGGTGGACCAAATGTCCGCCCCCATGCGTCGCACAGGTCTGGGGGGTCCCAAGATGGCGGCGCCCCTCCTCCCCTCGTGGTGGCCGGGACCCAAAATGGCGGCGCCTGCGGGTCGCACATGGGGCGCTGGGGGGGTTGGGGAGCGTTAGAAACGCGCAGGACACCTTGTTCTCCGGGGACCGGCACACAGCGGTGGCCGGGACCCAAAATGGTTGCGCCTGCGGGTCGTACATGGGGCGCTGGGGGGGGTTGGGGAGCGTTAGAAACGCGCAGGACTCCTTGTTCTCCGGGGACAGCGGCGACCTCCCGGGACCGGCACACAGCCGCAAAATGGCCCTTTTTCCCGCAGCTCTTACAAATCGCTGCGCGGCCCGGGCAGCGCTGCCGGGGGTGTTTCGCCTGGCCGCAGAAATAGCAGTGGGCTCCCCCGGGACGACTTGGTGTCTGAACCGCGCAAGCCTGTGGGGTGGGGGGGGGGGGGTTTGTCGCGACGGGGGTCCACGGAGCCCAAGGGGCTGCCGCGCGGTCGGGGTCGTAGGCGCGGGCGTTTCGCGCGGCCACATCTAGTGAGGCTGCAAGGGCCCGTGCCTCTGAGAGTCCTAGCGACTCTTTTTCTAAAAGTCTTTGGCGGATTTGGGAAGAGTTCATACCAGCCACAAAAGCATCGCGCATTAACATGTCCGTGTGTTCAATCGCGTTTACCGGCGGGCAGCTGCAGGCCCGTCCCAAAATTAGCAGCGCGGCGTAGAAATCATCTATCGATTCTCCGGGACTTTGCCGTCTCGTTGCGAGTTGGTAGCGTGTGTAGATCTGGTTCACTGGGCGAACATAGATGCTTTTTAATGCTGCGAACGCCGTCTGGAAATCCTCTGCGTCTTCAATGAGAGGGAAAATTTCCGGGCTTACCCTCGAGTGCAGGACCTGTAGTTTCTGGTCTTCTGTGACCCGGCCGGGGGCCGTTCTGAGGTAGGCCTCGAAACAAGTCTGCCAGTGTTTGAAAACTGCTGCTGAGTTCACTGCGTGGGGGCTGATCCTCAGGCATTCCGGGATGATCCTGAGCTCCATAGTCCTTTAAGCACGCTTAATAAATTGTAGCGCACAAAGACTCACGAGAGACGAATAGAGATGAAGTCGATGAGGCTTTATTAAGCGTGACTTGTTCCCCGCAGTTCAGTAACAGACTGGCCTGCGGGGGAGAACTCCTGGTTCTTATACTCCGCCTTCAGGGCGGAGCTAGAGGTCAACAGCCAACCAGGACCCGGGATCTGTCAGCCAATGACATCACGGCTTCACAGTCCCACATGACCCCTAATGCATACTACCACAGTCAGTCCACCTAACCTTCACATCTTTGGATTTTGGGAGAAAACTGGAGGCTGTTTACAGGGGCTGTTCCCCCTGCAGGGGCTGTTTAGCACAGGGCTAAATCACTGGCTTTGAAAGCAAACCAAGGCAAGCCAGCAGCACGGTTCAATTCCCGTATCAGCCTCCCTGAACAGGCGCCGGAATGTGGCGACTAGGGACTTTTCACAGTAACTTCATTTGAAGCCTACTTGTGACAATAAGCGATTTTCATTTTCAGAACGTGCAAACTACACACAGACAAGACTGTTTTGCTGAACGTATTTTCAAAGTGAATTCAAAATTTCTTACATTGTCTTGCATGCCTTCTTTTTTAATGTCTTTCCTTTATCTTAGAGATTGCTGTGGCTTTGATTCACTGTCAATTACGACGAGACGAGAGTAGAGTGTAATCGAGGCTTTATTACGCAGAGATGTGTAGCCTCCCGCAGCTGCTGCCGAAATGGCTGCAGCTCGGAGAGCCCACACATTTATACTCCGCCTACTGGGCGGAGCCAGCAGGCAGGGATCTACCCCCGTACCTGTAGTACAGGGGCCTTACTGTAATACCCCTCGTATGTGGTATATACAATACAACAGTGGTGACTACCACATTCACCCCCTGTTAAAAAAAGAGTCCAGCGGGGGGGGGGGGGTGGAAAACTATTTACATTCAGGTGTTTAACATTTTAAGGAAAAGTTTACAAATTCAGACGATCGGGCACCTTGATCCGTTGTTGCGAGCGCCGCAGTTCTGGTGGCGATTTCGGTGTTGGTTCGGTCGTCGGTGACTCCGGGAGCGTTTCAACCTCATCTTCATCCCCGGGTGGGACCAAGGGGAGGATGGATCGTCCTGGAGCAGGTGCTGTGGTGGGGTGCGCTGGGGGAGGGAGGGTGGCGCCGGGGCAGAGTGGGGGTGGTCTGGGGACCCAGCTGGTGCCAGGTCCCTGAGGGAGACTGTCTTGGCGGCCGTCGGGGACGCTACGTAGGCGTACTGCGGGTTCGCGTGAAGTAGCTGTACCCTCTCAACCAACGGGTCCGCCTTGTGTAGCCCCACGTGCTTGCGGAGGAGAACGGTTCCTGGAGCTGCCAGCCACGTTGGGAGCGAAACCCCAGAGGTGGACTTCCTGGGGAAGGCAAAGAGACGTTCATGGGGGGTTTCGTTAGTCGCAGTGCAAAGGAGCGACTGAATGGAGTGAAGGGCGTCGGGGAGGACCTCCTGCCAGCGGGAGGCTGGGAGATTTCTGGACCGTAGGGCCAGCTGGATGGCCTTCCAGACCGTCCCATTCTCCCGCTCTACCTGCCCGTTTCCCCGGGGGTTGTAGCTGGTCGTCCTGCTCGAGGCAATGCCCCTGTTGAGCAGGTACTGGCGCAGCTCATCGCTCATAAATGAGGACCCCCGGTCGCTGTGGACGTAGGCGGGGAAACCGAACAGAGCAAAGATGGTGTTGAGGGCTTTGATGACGGTGGCAGACGTCATATCGGGGCATGAGACGGCGAAGGGGAATCTGGAATATTCGTCGACCACATTAAGAAAGTACGTGTTTCGGTTGGTGGAGGGGCGGGGCCCTTTGAAGTCCACGCTGAGGCGTTCAAAGGGGCGGGAGGCCTTCACCAGGCACGCTCGGTCTGGCCGGTAGAAGTGCGGTTTACACTCCGCGCAGACCTGGCAGTCTCTGGTGATTGTCCGTACTTCCTCGATGGAGTAGGGCAGATTGCAGGCCTTTATGAAGTGATAAAAGTGGGTGACCCCTAGGAGACAGAGATCGTCGTGCAGGGTCCGGAGTCGGTCCACTTGTGCGCTGGCACAAGTACCTCGGGATAGGGCATCGGGGCTCGTTGAGCTTACCGGGGCGCTACAAAATCTCGTAATTGTAGGTAGAGAGCTCGATCCTCCACCTCAAGATCTTATCATTTTTGATCTTACCCCGCTGTGTGTTGTTGAACATGAAGGCAACCGACTGTTGGTCAGTGAGGAGAGTGAATCTCCTGTTGGCCAGGTAATGCCTCCAATGCCGCACAGCTTCAACGATAGCTTGGGCCTCCTTTTCGATGGAGGAGTGCCGGATTTCGGAGGCATGGAGGGTGCGGAAAAAGAATGCCACCGGCCTGCCTGCCTGGTTGAGGGTGGTGGCGAGAGCGACGTCTGATGCATCGCTCTCGACTTGGAAGGGGAGTGTCTCGTCGACCGCGTGCATCGCGGCCTTGACGATGTCGGCCTTGATATGGTTGAAGGCCTGGTGAGCCTCGGCCATCAGTGGGAGAACGGTGGAGTGGATGAGTGGGCGGGCCTTGTCCGCATAGTTAGGGACCCACTGGGCGTAGTACGAGAAGAAGCCCAAGCATCGTTTAAGGGCCTTGGGGCCGTGGGGCAGGGGGAGTTCCATGAGGGAGCGCATGTGATCGAGGTCGGGCTCTAGCACTCCGTTCTGGACCACATAGCCGAGGATGGCTAATCGGTTTGCGCTGAACATGCACTTCTCCTTGTTGTAGGTTAGGTTGAGGAGTTTAGCGGTGTGGAGGAATTTGGAAAGGTTAGTGTCGTGGTCCTGCTGGTCGTGGCCTCAGATTATGATGTTATCCAGGTACGGGAAGGTGGCCCGCAGTCCGTACCGGTCAACCATTCGGTCCATCTCCCGTTGGAAGACTGAGACCCCGTTAGTGACACCAAAGGGAACCCTAAGGAAGTGGTAAAGGCGGCCGTCCGCTTCAAACGCGGTGTACCGGCGGTCCGCCTTGCGAATGGGGAGCTGGTGGTAGGCAGATTTCAGGTCCACTGTCGAGAAGACCCGGTACTGTGCAATCTGATTGACCATATCAGATATGCATGGGAGGGGGTACGCGTCGAGCTGCGTGTACCGATTGATGGTCTGACTGTAGTCAACAACCATCCTGTTTTTCTCCCCCGTTTTCACAACTACCACTTGGGCTCTCCAGGGGCTGTTGCTGGCCTCAATGATACCTTCCCGCAGCAGCCGCTGGACCTCCGACCTGATGAAGGTCCTGTCCTGGGCTCTGCACCGTCTGCTCCTGGTGGCGACGAGTTTGCAATTCGGGGTGAGGTTTGCAACAGAGAAGGCGGGTCGACTTTAAGGATCGTGAGACCGCCAAATTTCAGGGTTAGGCTCTGGAGGTTGCAATGGAAGTCCAGGCCGAATAGCAAGGCAGCGCAGAGGTCGGGGACGAAGTAGAGCCGGAAGCCGCTGAACTCTACGCCCTGGATGGTGAGGGCGGCGGTGCAGTACCCCTGGATCGCCACAGAGTAGGATCTGGAGACCAGGAAGATTTTCTGGTTAATGGGGTGTACAGCGATGGAGCAGCGCCATGCCGTGTTGGGGTGGATGAAGCTCTCAGTGCTCCCAGAGTCCAGAAGGCAGGCTATCTTGTGCCCTTCGACCTTCACTGTCGTCGACGCGGTCGCGAGGTTGTGCGGTCGGGACTGGTCGATCGCGATGGAGGCGAGATGTGGCTGGTCGGCGTATAAACTGGAGGAATAATTTTCTTTCTGGACTAGGTCTACTTGAACTATATTCATCTCATCCTCCTTGATTAATAGATTCCTTCATTCCTGTGCTTTAGGCCTGGGACCAAAATTTGGGTGCTTTCAATGATTTGCCAAATTACATCATGCACTGGATCTGCCCTTCCATTATTTCAGTTTATGGAGGTTATCGCTGCAAATGCAAGTTTGTGGTTGTTATGTTTCACAAGAGAACCTCAGAGTCATAGCTGTGCTGTGAGCTGGAAACTGTAAAGGTGAAACTGAGACATTCATGTACCTCTCAGCAGGCAGACTTACACTGTTCCTTCACATCATAAACAGATCACGTATCACAACAACTGTTTGCTTCCTATTTTTATGGTGATACTGAGTAACTCAAGGGATATATATTACAAGTAATGAACCACGATTGGAATGTGTCTTTGTTTCTAACTTGGTTCATAATAAGATTAAAATGTTACCCTTTATTACCCTTTAAACTCATGTAGTTTAATGAACTACAGGATAATTTTTTCCAGTGCGTGATGTTCCGAATATTGCTACTTTTATATTAACAATTATTTCATATTTTGGGGCACCATATGCAGGGTCTTGTTAGCTGTGGGTCAGTTGTTAGCATTCCAGCCTCTGTCTCAGAAGGTTTAAGTTGCGCTATAAGGCTTGAACACAAACATCAAGGGGGCGATTCTCCGATATCGAGGCCAAGTGTTCGCGCCGTTGTGAACACGCCGGCGCAAACAGGGCCCACGGGCGCCAAATGGGCACCGCGCCAACCCGTGCATGCGCAGTTGGGCCGCGCCATCCTGCGCATGCGCGGGGAACGTCTTACGCACGCCGGCCCATCACCAACATGGAGCCGGTGTTCTGGGGCCGCGCACGGAAGGAGGTAGGCCCGGGGGTGGGGGGGGGGGGGGGAGGCCGGCCTGCCGATCAGTGGGCCCCAATCGCGAGCCAGACCCCATCGGAGGCCACCCCGGTGAAGGAGCCCCCCCCCCACAGGACCCCCACCCCCCACCCCCCCCCCCCCCCCCAGCGTTCCCGCAGAGTTCCCGCCAGCAGCGACCAGAGGTGGACGGCGCCGGCGGGAACCTTTCGTGTCGTGGCGGCCGCCCGGCCCATCTGCCCGGAGACTCGGCGCTCGCCGGTTCTCCGAGCGGCCCGGTGCGAATCGCGTGCCGCTGGTTTCCGGGGGGTGGGAGAATCGCGTACGGGGGTTGGGGCGGTGTGGCGCGATTCGCACAGCGCCCCGGCGATTCTCCCACCCAGCGTGGTGGTGGGGGGGGGAGAATAGTGCCCCAAGGCTGACATTCTAGTGCATTACTGAGGGAGTGCTGCACTTTTGAAGGTGAGATGGTAAACAAAGCAACAGGTAGATCTGTATTATTTAATGATGGTTGAATATCCTTATGCATAGCACAAAGTTTCATCTTATTTTGATTCACCTTTTGCCGGTCACTTGATGAAGTATTTACACCAGTGTTTTTCAAACGTTTTTTTACGATTTCCATGCCAGCCGACCTTTGCGAACCACTCCAGCCGACCTTTGCGACCCATGCCGGCTCTCCTTCGCAACACACCATTATCGCTTACATTTAATGCAACAGGCATGGTGGTGCAGTGCTGCCTCACACGCCGAGAACCCTGGTTCAATCCAGGCCCCGGGCCACTGTCCGCATGGAGTTTGCACATTCTTCCCGTGTTTGCGTGGGTTTCGCCCCCACAACCCAAAAGATGTGCAAGGTAGGTGGATTGGCCATGCTAAATTGTCCGTTATTTGGAGACAAAATTATTGAGTACTCTTAAGTTAAAAAAATCAAAAAAAAGGTACATTTATTGCAACAGATGTGCCTACTTGGTCCTCACGATCACACTTGCTCTGTCATTCAATGTTAAATTTCTGCTATTGGTTTAAGTTCTTGCTGCATTCTTTGAAAAAAATCAAGAGGTTTGTCCTCAAACTCGCCAACCTTAGTCTTCAAATGCCTTTGAAGTTTTTAAACTTCTATTTGCCATCATTTCCCTGCATATTGTTAAGTAACGGGTTAAGAGACATTGCAATTAGTTGTCTCATTTATGTTAAGTATCCATTAATTGACACTGGTATGTAAAGGGGCTTCAGGTGGCCTCTGTCAGGTGATGTGTAGTTAGAGTTTTGTGCAAAATCTGTTGGAATGAAATAAATGTGTGTTGGTGAAAAAGGAACAAAACTTTAGACTCTTCATATCACAGCAACTAAAACGTCTAACAATTGGTAGCAGAGGATGGTTGCTGTGTAAATGTTGAAAGATACAACTTTTCCAGATCAAACCAAGGAGTGAGTGAGAAAAGGAAAAAAGGGATATATGGCTGAACCGAGGATAAAGATGGCTGGATATGACTATTCTCCCTTATTTTCTGAAAAGGAATCGTACGGCCAATGGAGAAGTGCAGTAGTTATGTGGACTAAGGTAACTGCTTTGGGAAAGAGAAAACAAGGTATGGCATTGGCTCTTTCTCTACCATATGGTAGTAAAATCCAAAACAAAGCACTTTCTGAGCTGGAATTGGAAGAGTTAGACTCAGAAGAAGGTCTGGAGACTTTATTACATTATATGGATAAGATTTATAAGAAAGATGACTTGTTAAGTGCGTATGAAGCATGGTCGGGTTTTGATAAGTTCCGTAAAATGGAGGATATCTCCATGGAAGACTATATAATGGAATTTGGCAGACTATATAAAAGGTTGCAGAAACACAACCTGGAATTTCCACAGTCTGTGTTGGCCTTTAAATTACTTAACTGTGCTAGAGTGAGCAACATGGATAGGCTCCTGGTTTTGACAGGAGTTCAGTTTACTGATAAGGATAAGGATGACAAAAGCTTTACAAAGGTTTCTGGGGAAACATTCGATTCCGATGGCTCTGATGACCCAAATAGGTCAGCCTGCAATAAGGCAGAATATGGACGATACACTACTAACAGGATGGCGAAATCGTATGGCTACGAACAGGGCTCAAGACGATAGAAGGAGACCGAGACAAGGAAATTATGCAGACAGAAACCCAGTTAGAACCTACAATAGGAAGATGAACCCCAGAAATGCACGTGGCATGATAAATCAATGTTTTCGATGTGACTCTCAATACCATTATGCTTTCAACTGTCCAACTCGTTATGATAGAGTGTTTGAAGCAACACATGACACGGAAGAGTCAGAAGAGGAAAAAGATAGTGACCAGAAAGAAGGCATTGTCCTATTGACAAGCAGTTTTACGCCGGTAATGAGGGTGTTGGTTGCAGAATCCTTCAACTGTGCTGTATTGGACAGTGGCTGCACATCTACTGTGTGTGGAATTGACTGGTTAAAATGTTACCTGGACTCTTTGAATGCTGAAAATCATAACAAGGTTAAGGAATTTGAAAGTTCCACAAGTTTCAGGTTTGGGGATGATAATACTCTGAAGTCGCTGAAAAGAGTGGTGATCCCTTGCAATATTGCCAGAGTGAATCATTTCATTAGCACGGATGTTGTATCAAGTGAGATACCTTTGCTTCTGAGCAGACCATCGATGAAGAAAGCACACATGAAACGGGATATGGAACAGGATAAGGCAACAGTTTTTGGAAAGACGGGGGACTTACAATTAACACAGTTGGGACACTATTGTATTCCATTACTGACAAATAATATTTCAAGTAGAGTGGTTAAGGATGTGTTAATGGCCGTTGAAAATAAGACTTTAGCTGATAAAAAGCTTGTGGTATTAAAACTGCATAGGCAATTTGCACATCCGTCTCCTCGGAGGCTGAAAATGTTATTAAAGGATGCAGGGGTAAGGGATGATGACTATACTAAACTGATAGAACAGGTTAGTGACTGCTGTGAAGTTTGTAGGAAGTACAGAAGGACACCAGCACGACCGATAGTAACCCTACCTTTGGTCAGGGATTTTAACGACATTGTGGCCATGAACCTTAAGATCTGGGATAAAGCAAATAATATATTTATTTTGCATTTTGTAGATTTAGCAACCAGATTTAGTCAATCAACGATTGTACGAAGTAAAGAAAAGAGAGTAATTCTGGATCAAATCGTGGAAAAATGGATAGGGACAGGAATGGGTCCACCGGCAAAATTCCTTACGGACAATGGGGGGGAATTTGCTAATGATGAGTTTAGGGATATTTGTGAAAACGTGAATATCAGAGTTATGAATACGGCTGCAGAAAGCCCATTTAGTAATGGTGTCTGTGAAAGAAATCATGCTGTCATCGATGACATGCTTCGGAAAATGTTGGCAGATTGACCAAATTGCAGGCTAAATTCAGCTTTAGCATGGGCGGTACATGCAAAGAATTCATTGCAGATGGTTGGGGGCTATAGTCATTATCAATTAGTGTTTGGTAGAAATCCTAAAATTCCGTCCATTTTGGATGACCAGCCTCCAGCTTGGGAGAGGACTACAATTAGCTCTGGTTTTGCTGAACATTTAAATGCAGTACATAGCAGTAGAAAAGCTTTTTTGGAAGCAGAAGTCTCTGAAAGAATTCGCAGAGCTTTAAGACATAACGTACGGCCATCAGATGCTGTTTTTCAGCAAGGAGGCATGGTATACTATAATAGAGACAATTCTAATGAATGGAAAGGCCCAGGAAAGATCATAGGCATAGATAGCAAAACAATTATTTTGCAACATGGTAATCAAACTGTTAGGGTACATTCATGAAGGATAATGGGTACAGATTACAAATTTTCAAATTTAGACAGAGCAGACAGACATGACGAGGAACCAGAGTCATCTGGTACGCACGTGTTACAGAACTATGAGGACCAGTTAACTGATATAGACAGGGTTTCTGTAGAGGAACACAACACTTCTGATGAATTAGAACAGGCCATTTTTCCAAAAGGCAACTGCCAAAAGTTGGTACAAAAGTGACATACTTGCCTGAAGGGTCTAGTCAATGGAAGGATGCAACTGTTATTAGTAGAGCAGGGAAGACCACTAGAAAGTATAAACATTGGTTGAATGTACACAATTCAGGGGAAGGAGTCAAGACAATGGATTGGGAAAACGAAGTTCAAAAATGGAGGGCACAGAAACGCAGTGCCAGTTCAGATAGTACATCGGATAGTGAACAGGTCCGCAGGAAAAGGTCGCGAACTATTGAAAGGACATCCCACAGCAGAAGGGAAAGATCAAGCAGCAGCAGTACAGAACGAGATACCAGGCGGGAGAGGGGACGTAGTTTATCAAGATCTCAGAACATGACTAAGACTATGAATACTAATAGGAGTAGAAGCCCACATGCACGTGAGATTTTGGTGGCTTCAAATAAATTAGATGAAAAAGTTATCAAAGATGCTAAACAGCAAGAATTGCATAGTTGGTGTGAATTTGGGGTATACACGGAAGTACCGGATAGGGGACAAAGAACTCTATCCCACAGATGGATTTGCACGGAAAAGGTTCTTCCGGGTGGAACTTATGAGGCAAAGGCCAGGCTTGTGGCAAGGGGATTTGAAGAAAACCTAGAAGATCAGGATTTAAAGGTAGATTCACCTACAACAGGAAAGGTTGTTTTAAAGATTTTCTTGGCTCTATTAGCCACAAAGGCATGGGAATGCAAATCTATAGATATAAAAGCTACCTTTTTGCAGGGGCATCAGCTCCAGAGAGACATTTTTCTCCGTCCTCCTAAAGAAGCAGCTAACACAGAAGGGGTACTCTGGAAGTTGAACAAATATGTATATGGATTAAATGATGCATCTAGAGTCTGGTATTTTTCGGTAAGGTCAGTTTTGTTAAAGTTAGGCTGTTGCCAGTTGAAAGCAGATCCTGCAATGTTTTACTGGCACTATAAAGGAAATCTTTCTGGCATATTTATGATGCATGTCGATGATGTTTTGTGGGGTGGGTCTAGTGATTTTGAAGCTATTGTAATCTTTGGTTTGAGGAAAGAATTCAGGGTTGGAAGTCAGGCTTCCGGTGCATTTAAATATATTGGACTGGAAATTGGACAGACTAAGTTAGGGGCAACTTTACGTCAGCAATCAGGGGCGAAATTCTCCGTTATCGGCGGAAAGTCCGCCGATCGGCGCAAATCCGACTTGCGTCACGTCGGAAAAATGGGTCGAAAGTCTCCGGCCCGAAATGGGCTAGCAGCGACGTAACGGGATCCGCGCTTGCGCAGTGGTTCACGCCGTGCAGCGTCATATGCGCCGCACGGCGTGACAGCTCATAAGGCCGCGCTGCTCCCCCCCACCCAACCGCAACACCCGACCGCAACACCCGACTGGATGGCTGGCCGCCGCTCAGCCCCAAGGTTCGAGTCACGGGATGTGGAGGCGCTCCTGGACGTGGTGGAGCAGAGGAGGGACGCCCTGTATCCCGGGCACGGCCGCAGAGTTGCCCCACGCCACAGCCGGCGTCTGTGGAGGGAAGTGGCAGAGGCTGTCACCGCTGCGGCCCTGACACCACGGACAGGCACCCAGTGCCACAAGAAGGTGAACGACCTCGTCAGAGCAGGCAGGGTGAGCCTCCCCATATCCCCCCTCCCCCATATCCCCCCTCCCCCATATTCCCTCCCCCATATCCCCCATAAACCCCCTCCCCCATATCCCCCTTCCCCATATCCCCCCTCCCCCATATCCCCCCTCCCCATATCCCCCCTCCCCCATATCCCCCCTCCCGCATATCCCCCCTCCCGCATATCCCCCATATCCCCCCTCTCCCATATCCCCCTCCCCCATCTCCCCCTCCCCCATCTCCCCCTCCCCATATCCCCCCTCCCCATATCCCCCCTCCCCCATATCCCCCCTCCCCCATATCCCCCCTCCCCCATATCCCCCCTTCCCCATATCCCCCCTCCCCCATATCCCCCCTTCCCCCATATCCCCCCTCCCCCATATCCCCCCTTCCCCCATACCCCCCCTTCCCCCATATCCCCCCTCCCCATATCCCCCCTTCCCCCATATCCCCCCTCCCCCATATCCCCCTCATCCCCCCTCCTCCACATCCCCTCCCCCATATCCCCCCTCCCCCATATCCCCCCTCCCCCATATCCCCCTCCCCCATATCCCCCATATCCCCAAGTGAATCCAGCCCTAACCTTAACCTCTGCAATGCACGCGCAACCGATGGCGTGCATTCATATACCTGCCTAACAGTGTTGCCTTTTACCCCTGCCACCCCCCCCCCCCCCCACAGGATAAGCACGCACACAACAATAGGGAGCATGTGAGGACTGGAGGAGGCCCCGCTGATGAGAGGCCACTAACCGAACACGAGGAAAGGGCACTGGAACTGGCTGGCGGACCTGTCGACAGGGAGGTTGCTGATGCAGAGGTCGGGGGCGTAGTAGCAAGTGAGCCACCGACAGCCCGTCCCCATATCCCCCCTCCCCTATATCCCCCTCCCCCATATCACCTGATCACTGCCTGATGTCTAACCATGCATGCTTCATTGTGTATCGCAGGACCAAACGTCCAGGCACCCATCCCCGCAGATGCAGACCGCCCGCAGGATGCCCCTCGGAGGCCACGGGAGACGGAGAGACCTGGAGCAACAGGGAGACGACACCCCCGTCATGTGCGGGACCGACCACCCAGCGACGAGGGGGGCAGCCACAGGCCCCCGTCACATCCGAGCCAGGACACCACTACCCGGGACACCACTACCCGGGACACCACTACCCGGGACACCACTACCCGGGACACCACTACCCGGGACACCACTACCCGGGACACCACTACCCAGGACAGCACTGCCCGGGACACCCCTACCCGGGACAGCACTACCCAGGAAGACGAAATACCGGACAGTGACTCAGAGTGGATGGGTGGAGACGAACCCCCACCCCAAAGTGCCATGGACTCAGAGTGGGACGAAGAGCACGACACAACGCCACTGCTGTCACCAACACCCTCCACCATCGCAGAAACATTCACCTCGGTTGGTCACTTTAGTGATGAGGCGTCTGGTACACTCACTGGTGCGCACAACACAGCCGTCCAGGTACAGCAGGTGGAGGTAGGAGCAGCAGAGGGGCCGGGCGATCGGAGGGCAGCCCAGTCCAAGCAAACATCTGCCGCCCAGATGGATCCCGGGTTCCTGGAGTTACCACACCCACACATAGATCCGATGCAACCACCGACCCGGAGACGAGCGAAGAGGGTGACGGGCGGCTTGCGGCGGCTGCAGTCGCATGTGGAGGAGTCCACCCGCGTCCAGGAGCTGGGAGTGGTGCCGGTCATGCATGCCACCCAAGCTGACACCGCACGGGTGGCGTCCGCGGTGGAGGCAATGGGTGCGACGGTGTCAGACATGGGGAACGGTTTGCGAGGTCTGGGGCTTTCCGTGCAGGCGGCGTCTGTGGCCCAGGAAATGGCTGCCCTCTCACAGGAGGCCATGAGCCAGTGCCAGCGCCAGATGGCAGAGACGCTCAACGCCATAGCCCAGTCTCTGCAGGCCATGGCCCAGTCTCAGCAGACCATGGCCCAGTCTCAGCAGGCCATGGCCCAGTCTCTGCAGGCCATCGCTGAGGGCATCGGCGCCAGTGGCCATGTGCGAGCCGGCGTCGCACTGTCACAGACAGGGTTTGCCAACCCCCTGGGCCCCATGGCTGCAAACCTGCAGACCCCTGTCGATACCAGCACGGGCCTCCAGGACTGGCAGCGCCAGATGTCGGGGGGGCGTCGGATGGCCAGTCCGTTCGCATCCCCCACCCATGTAGAGGCCTGGGGGCCATCGGGCACCCCGAGGGAGGAGGAGGTGGTGTGGTCCGTCCTGGCTCCCCCTGTAGGGGAGGTCCCGGTACACCGCGACACCTCGGACTCCCCCCCCTTCCGGCCCAGGTGCATCGGGTGGGCAACGGGCAGGACAGGCTGGCAGCTCGCCATCCCAGTCGCCCGGGCCGCAGCCTGGCCCATCTAGGCCAGGACGCCCCAGGAAACGGCCGCCAAAGGGATCCAGTGTCAGAGGGCAGGAATCACAGGAGTCCACCTCCAGTTCTGCTGTACCGTCTGGGGAACCACGTAGACATAGTCAAAGGGCCCGTAAGGCCAAACAATTAGACACTGAGTAAGTTGGCACGGGTGCAGGGCACAGATGAGTTTTAGGGGCTAGGGCACGTGCATGAACTCCTTTGGTTATTAAAGTCAATGTTACACCTACAGAAGCTGCCTTTGTGCTCTGTCCAAAGCGTGCGGGGGTGTCATGTACGTTGAGCGCAAGTGTGTGTGTGAGGGGTGGTCTTACCTCAGCCCCAGGTGAGTCTGCCCCCTTCCCCCTGGGCCGCCATCAACATCCCCCGGGCAGAGGACGGGACCGTGCGCTGCAGTGTCACAGCCGCATGCAGGGATGGTCCGGGTGGATGGTGGTACTGTGGCCATGGGCCAGACATAGTCCAACGATGTAGAGCCAGGAGCTCACCGCAGGGCGGGTTGTCATCATCCTCCATGGCCTGCAATAGACACGCGTCCACCCGCAACTGTGTGAGCCCGGCCCGTTGTGCCGCAGGTGGATCGGCAATGAGGGGGGGTGGTGTGCATGCGGGTGGGGTGGGTGGGATTGGGGAGGGGGGTGAGGGTGCTGGGTGGGTGGATGGGTGGGGGGTGTGGGTGGTCAGCTGTTGCCATGGTGTGCGGTCTGTGGCCATACTACCCGATTCCCACGCCCATCTAGTCAGTAAAGCGGGCGGCTATCAGTCTGTCCCGTGCCAGCTGGGCCAGCCGGTAACGGTGGACAGCCACCCGCCTGTGTCTACCCCGTCTGCCCTGACCATTACCCCCATCCCCCTCATCTGGGGAGGACTGCGCCTCTTCCTGCTGCTCCTCCACTCCGCCCTCCTCTGCCTGCGGCACATCGCCCCTCTGCTGGGCTATGTTGTGCAGGACGCAGCACACCACAATGATGCGGCCGACCCTATCTGACCGATACTGGAGGGCGCCCCCAGAGAGGTCCAGGCACCTGAAACGCATCTTCAGCACGCCAAAGCACCTCTCTATCACTCCCCTTGTCGCTACATGGGCATCATTGTAGCGGTTCTCCGCCTCCTTGCGTGGCCTCCGTATAGGCGTCATCAGCCACGATCGCAATGGGTAGCCCCTGTCGCCCAGCAACCAGCCCCTCAGCCGGGGATGGCATCCCTCGTACATGCCGGGGATGGATGTCCGCGACAACACGTATGAGTCATGTACACCGACTGGGTAACGGGCGCAGACGTGCAGGATCATCATGCGGTGGTCGCAGACCGCCTGTATGTTCATCGAATAGGTCCCCTTCCTATTGGTGAACACGGCCCTGTTATCTGCAGGTGGCCGCACGGCGACGTGCATCCCATCGATCGCGCCCTGGACCATGGGAAACCCGGCCACGGCAGAGAAGCCCACGGGCCGGGCATCTTGGCTGGCCCGGTCCACGGGGAAGCGGGTGTAGCGGTGCGCCATGGCATATAGGGCATCTGTCACTGCCCGGATGCACCGATGCACCGATGTCTGCGATATGCCGGACAGGTCCCCACTCGGTGCCTGGAATGACCCCGTTGCATAAAAGTTCAGGGCCACCGTAACCTTGACGGACACGGGGAGAGGGTGTCCCCCGCCAGTGCCACGCGGTGACAGGTGTGCCAGCAGGTGGCAGATGTGTGCCACGGTTTCCCGCCTCATCCGCAGTCTCCTCCTGCATTCCCGGTCCGTGAGGTCCTGGTATGACTGCCGGGGCCGGTACACACGGGGCGCCCTCGGGTGCCTCCGTTGCCGTGGGGCCGCGACGTCCTCCTCCCCCTCCTCGTCCTGTCGGTCAGGTGTCCCTCCAGCCTGGGCGGCTGCCGCCTGTCCCTCTGCGGCAGCCTGCACCGCCTCTCTGGCACGCTCCTCCTCCTCCTCCTCATCCAGGGCAACATAGACATGAGCGGCTGCCGCCATGGCGGCCAACATCGCTGGATGATCGGAAAACATGACGGCCTGGTGGGGGGAGGGGAACGGCGACATGTCATCATTGCCCATATCCCCTCCTCCCCCCAGCCAGGTGGCATGGACCGCATGGGTCCAACTGTTGGAGGCTGGCACCTGGCCAGGTGGACCAACTCACTTGCCCTAGCATCCCCCTCCCCGGCACAGACCCGCCTCAACCTCCACCCCGGCACGGACCCCCCCCCAACCTCCACCCCGGCACGGACCCCCCCACAACCTCCACCCCGGCACGGACCCCCCCCCAACCTCCACCCCGGCACGGACCCCCCCCCAACCTCCACCCCGGCACCCACCCCCCCCCAACCTCCGCCCCGGCACGGACCCCCCCCCCAACCTCCACCCCGGCACGGAACCCCCCAACCTCCAACCCGGAACGGACCCCCCCCCCAACTTCCACCCCGGCACGGACCCCCCCCCAACCTCCACGCCGGCACGGACCCCCACCCAACCTCCACCCCGGCACGGACCCCCCATCCCCCTCCCCAGCACGGACCCCCTCCCGGCACTCCCCCGGAGCCCAGCCTACTCTAACCACCCCCCCTCCCGCCGCACACACACACACACAACCCGAGACACACCTCTCCTCACACATTCAGACTGCGGCCACGCCATCGCCTGCCCAGAGCCAACCCCCCAGGCCGTCACTCACCTCCACGCTGGTCGGCGTGAACCTGGAGCACAGGGTCACGCCGATGAAAAGGAGGTTTAATTTACGTTGACGTGAACGGTCATCATGTCGACGGGACTTCGGCCCATCCGGAAGGGAGAATATCGGCAGGCCGAAAATTGGCTGCCTTGCGCAGACCCGTGACATTCTCCGACGGCAGCGGCGACATTAACGCCCCGCCGACTTTTCTCCCTTCGGAGACTTCGGCAACCGGCGGGGGCGGGATTCACGGCGGCCAACGGCCATTCTCCGACCCTCTGGGGGGTCGGAGAATGACGCCCCAGATTTGGAAGCATCAGCCCAAAAGCAATTAGTCGTGGCCGAGTTTCACAAAAAGACGCAATGGTTTCAAAGATAGAAAAAAAACAACTGTGAAGTTTAATTGGGCAACTGAACTGGTTAGGTAGACAGACTAGACCGGACGTGAGTTTTGATGTCTTAGAGTTGAGTACAAAAATGAATGATCCCAAAGTGGAAGACATAAAAAGAGCAAATAAAGTGTTGTCCAAACTAAAAATGCAGGAATGTGTTTTGAAGTTCCCGGTTTAAGATGACCTTAGGCACCTGAAACTCATAGTTTATAGTGATGCGTCCTACGCAAATTGATGTGATGGGGTTTCCAGCACAGGAGGTTTTATAATTTTCCTTTTGGGGAACAATGGTAAATGTTGCCCGCTTGTGAGGGAAATAAAGAAAATAAAGAGAGTGGCAAAAAGCACTTTGGCTGCTGAGACATTAAGCCTTGTAGAGGCGGTGGATATGGCCTTTTATATAAGTCAGATATTGACAGAAATTTTGGGATTAGGGGATTTGGGCAATATACCTATTGACTGTCACATTGACAATAATTCCCTGTGGGAAAATGTGCACTCTACAAAAAGTGTCAATGAAAAGTTTGAGGATAGACATCGCAAGTTTGAGGCAGATGTTGGACAGAGGGGAAATAACAAAAATTAAATGGGTCGACAGTAGCTATCAACTGTCAGACTGTTTTACGAAAAGAGGGGCGAGTTCACAGAAACGTTTGGATATTGTTAATGAAGGGCGCTTGTTTCTGTGACTGTTTTTTTTTCTTTCTCGTCCAAACAAAGAAAACTGGGGAAAAAAAGGGGGGGGAAATCATGGGCGAGATTCTCCACTCCCGCGCCGGTTGGGAGAATTGCCTGGGCCGCCAAAATTTCCCGGGACGCTGGTCCGACGCCCTCCCGCAATTCTCCCAAGTGGCAGGAACTGCCCCGTCGAGTTCCGCGGGCCGCAGGCCGGTGAATCGCTGGAGACACCCAAAATGGCGATTCTCCGGCACCCCTGCTATTCTCAGGCCCGCACCTAGTCGCTGCGGTCGGGAACAGCGCGGGAACGCTGGGGGGGGGGGCCTGTGGGGGGGAGGGGGGATCCTGCACCGGGGGGTACCTCAAATGTGGCATGGCCCGTGATCGGTGCCCACCGATCGTCGGGCCATCCTCTCTGAAGGAGGACCTCCTTTCTTCCGCGGCCCCGCAAGATCCGTCCGCCATCTTCTTGTGGGGCGGACTCAGAGAGGACGGCAACCGCGCATGCGCGGGTGACGTCAGTTATGCGGCGCTGGCTGCATCATCTATGCGGCGCCGCCTTTACGCGGCGACAAGGTCTGGCGCGTGTAGATGACGCGGCCCCGATCCTAGCCCATTGTTCCATCGATTCTTTTTTCAAATCTGGTCCTAGGGCAGCGGCTGATGTCAGGAGGAGGTAGTCTGTCCGCTGGGCTCTAGGCCTGCGTACTGCGAGATCCAACTGAGGGGGCACGCATGCGTGGGAGGTCGGTATTCTTGAAAGCCGGTCAAGGCCGGCATTTTTAAAAGCCAGACATAGCATTGGGTACTCCTTCCCGGGATTGGAAACGCCACAGCCAATCACTCCGCAACCCTCCCGACATCCGCCCGTGACCCACCTGTGGGTTGCGAATTTGAAAATGACTGAATTACACCATCACCTGGAAGTTCCCCTCCAAGTCATTTACCAACCTAGATTGGGCCACATGGGAGCACAGTGGTTAGCACTGCTGCCTCACAGCACCAGGGACCCGGGTTTGATTCTAAACTGTGTGGAATTAACACATAAGACCATAAGACATAGGAGCAGAATTAGGCCACTCAGCCCATCGAATCTGCTCCGCCATTCAATCATGGCTGATATTTTCTCATCCCCATTCTCCCGCCTTCTCCCCATAACCCCTGATCCCCTTATTAATCAAGAACCTATCTATCTCGGTCTTAAAGACACTCAATGATTTGGCCTCCACAGCCTTCTGTGGCAAAGAGTTCCACAAATTCGCCACCCTCTGGCTGAAGAAATTCCTCCTCATCTCTGTTTTAATGGATCGTCCCTTTAGTCTGAGATGGTGTCCTCTGGTTCTAGTTTTTCCTACAAGTGGAAACATCCTCTCCATGTCCACTCTATCCAGGCATCGCAGTATCCTGTAAGTTTCAATAAAATCCCCCCTCATCCTTCTAAACTCCGAGTACAGACCCAGAGTCCTCAACCGTTCTTCATACCACAAGTTCTTCATTCCAGGGATCATTCTTGTGAACCTCCTCTGGTCCCTTTCCAAGGCCAGCACATCCTTCCTTAGATATGGGGCCCAAAACTGCTCACAATACTCCAAACGGGGTCTGACCAGAGCCTTATACAGCCTCAGAAGTACATCTCTGGTCTTGTATTCTAGCCCTCTCGACATGATTGCTGACATTTCATTTGCCTTCTTCACTGCCGACTGAACCTTCACGTTAACCTTAAGAGAATTGTAAGCAAGGACTCCCAAGTCCCTTTGTGCTTCTGATTTCCTAAGCATTTCCCCATTTAGAAAATAGTCTATGCCTACATTCCTCCTTCCAAAGTGCATAACCTCACACTTTTCCACATTGTATTTCATCTGCCACTTCATTGCCCACTCTCCTATCTTGTCCAAATCCTTCTGGAGCCCCCTTGCTTCCTCAATACTACCTGTCCCTCTTCAGATCTTTGTAATTTCTCCCTACGTATGCGTGGGATTCTTCCAGGTGCTCCGGTTTCCTCCCACAGACCAAGGGCGTGCAGGTTAGGTGAATTAGCTATGTTGAATTGCCTCTTGGTGTCCAAAGATTAGGTGGTTACAGGGATAGGGCGGGTGTGTGCCCAGGTAAGGTGCTCTCTGAGGGTCGGTGCAGACTCAATGGGCTGAATGATCTTCTTCTGCATTATAGAGATTCTATGGAAATATATCGTCATTCCTTCGCTGTCACTGGGTCAAAATCCTGGCACTCCCTCCCTTACAGCGCCATGGTGTGCCTACATCACCTGGACTGCAGCAATTCAAGAAGGTAGCTCACCACCGCCTTCTGAAGGGCAACTGGGATGGCATTAAATGCTGGCCTAGTCAGTGACACCCACATCCCATAAATTAATTTTAAAAGCCTAGCAATACTTAAAATTAACACAACTGTAATGCTGAAGTTTGAGGAGTTTCAGTGTTCAGCACGTCTATTTTTCACAACTTCTTGCAACACAGATTGAAATTCTACCTGTTACATTAAAAAGAACAACCTCTGCAGGAGTCAGTGCAACAATGCAGAATTCCCTATATCAGGCACTGAAGTCATGGGAAGGGGAGGTCTGTCACTAGTGGTGTTCTGCAGAGGTCAGTACTGGGACCTCTGCTCTTTGTAATATATATAAATGACTTGGAGGAAAACGTAGCGGGTCTGATTAGCAAATTTGAGGATGATATAAGATTACAGGAGTGGCGGATAGTGATGAAGATTGTCAGAGAATACACCAGGATATGGAAAGGCTTCAAAATTGGCAGAGAAATGGCAGATGGAATTTAACCTGGATAAATGCGAGGTGATGCATTTTGGTAGATCCAATTCAGGTGGCAGCTATAAAATAAATGGCAGAACCGTCAGGAGCATAGACACAGAGATCTGGGTGTGCAGATGGAGGCTGCAGCCCCTCGGGTTGCATATGACTGGAAAATAGAGCACTAATTACAAGGAGGGGAAGCTTTGTGCTGAGAGAGAAAGAAGAGCTCGCAACTGAATGCTCCACTAATCAAGATTATTCAGGGAGCACTTCGCCAACCTTCAACTTAGCCAGGAGCAATGTATGGAGCACCTATGATTCACCAAGGAGTTGATTACTGAATCGTAGGACAGGGTAAACAGCAGAACAGCAGGGCAAGGACAATGCTGCTAGTGGCCATCAAGGCCACTGTCATTCTCACCAAGTGGATCTTTCCAGGTCGAAGCAGAAAACACAGCCGATGTGCCCCAGTTTGCGTCCATCATTGCGCTTTGGGAGGATAGAGGAGTAGGAATATGGGCTTGTGATGGTAATGGGATTCCCAACGCTGCAGGGAACCATCGACTGTACACATGTGGCTCTGTGGGCACCACGTGTATACAGGAAGGTACAAATCTGGGCTGGCTTGCTCTGAGGCACCAGAAAAAGCACTGGCAGAGTGGCAGTGGTAGGAACATGAATGCTGGACTCTTGCAGAAACATTGCTTCTCTTCTCCTTGGCATCTCCTATACTAATGAGTACAGCACCCCATTGGAAAACTGGGGAACGCTTTGTCTGCTCTGTTAATTCATTTAATGTGCTTCCCCTTGTAACCATTTCCTCCACTGCCAGCAGCAGCTCCTGTGTGATGTGCGCAGATTATCTTTTACGCGGGGAGGCTGCCTTTAAGACATGCTTGCTGTGGTTGTTTCATGTGCTGGTCATGCATTCTGCTTGGCTCCATGTTGAGTCAGCTGCACTGAATTCACTACAGGACTGTACCATGACGTGCTAGGAATAAAACAAGCGTGCTCAATTTCTTTCCTCCTACTTCCACACAAGAGACAATCTGAAGCCAAGGCCATCTCCGAGGAACTAGGTAGACACATTTGCATTCATTTTTAAAAATATATATTTATTAAAGTTTTTTAACACAATTTTTCTCCCTTACAAACAATAAACCCCCCCCCCCCCCGTAACAAAAAAAACGAGAAATCGCGCAGAGCAAGATATATACATGGCAAAATGATATATTTACACAGCTTTGTACACTGGCCCTCACCCGTACATGCCAGTTTCCCCAACCCTTCATGTCACCTCTTGCTCATCCACCCTCCCAGGCAGCCCCCCCCTTCCCCCCCCCTCCCCCCCCCCCCCTCTCCCAGGACGCCCCCCCCTCCCCCTAAGGTTGCTGCTGCTGCTGAACGACCTTCCTCTAACGCTCCGCGACATAGTCTAGGAACGGTTGCCACCGCCTGTAGAACCCCTGCGCAGACCCTCTCAAGGCGAACTTAATCCTCTCCAACTTTATGAACCCAGCCATATCATTTATCCAGGCCTCCAGGCTGGGGGGCTTCGCCTCCTTCCACATTAGCAAGATCCTTCGCCGGGCTACTAAGGACGCAAAGGCCAGAATGCCGGCCTCTTTCGCCTCCTGCACTCCCGGTTCGTCCACTACTCCAAATATTGCTAGCCCCCAGCTTGGCTTGACCCGGAGTTTCACCACCTGAGATATTGCTCCCGCCACTCCTCTCCAGAACACCTCCAGTGCCGGGCATATGGACATGGTTCGCCGGGCTCCCTGAGCACCTTCCACATCTGTCCTCCACCCCAAAGAACCTACTCACCCTCACCCCCGTCAAGTGCGCTCTGTGGACCACCTTAAATTGTATCAGGCTGAGCCTGGCACACGAGGAGGAGGAGTTAACCCTACCTTGGGCATCAGCCCACAGACCTTCATCGATCTCCTCCCCCAGCTCCTCCTCCCATTTCCCCTTCAACTCTTCTACCAGCGCTTCCCCCTCTTCTTTCAACTCCTGGTGTATTTCCGACACCTTGCCCTCCCCGACCCATACACCCGAGATCACCCTATCTTGAACTTCTTGTGCCGGGAGCAACGGGAATTCCCTCACCTGTCGCCTCACAAAAGCCCTCACATGCATATATCTAAAGGCATTTCCCGGGGGTAACTCGAACTTCTCCTCCAGTGCCCCTAGGCTCGCAAACGTCCCGTCGATGAACAGGTCCCCCATTCTTCCAATTCCCGCCCGATGCCAGCTCTGGAACCCCCCATCCATCTTCCCCGGGACAAACCGGTGGTTACCCCTGATCGGGAACCACACCGATGCTCCCATATGGGGCTGGGCTGATTCTCTGGGCAGGTTATGAGTGGCTCCCCACCTTCCTTCAGCTGACTAGCAGTGGACAATATGTGTAAGCTGTACACCTGTTTCAAAATTGGAACCGCCCCTCTTTCACTCTCTTAATGAGCTGTTGAAGTAATTTAATTAGCTTAGTCAGGTGGTGGATGGGATCGCTGTCCCATAACCTCCCCCTCTTGGTGAACATTGCCAACCCTGGGAATGGCGTCCTGAAACTTGACATGCTAGGCGCTGCCTGTAATCTCTGGCTCCCCCACCTTTATTTCCTATATTTGAGGGCTCAAAAATTCAGCCTCCTTTTCTTGATGCTTTGGATAACTTGTTAAAAGAAATGGAGAATGTTTCTACAGTCATATAATTATCTTTAATAAACAAATCAACCTTCTGTGCTTTGCTGCACTTCAAATTCTACCTCCTATGTTGGGAAATAGCAGTTCAGTCATAACTCACTATTATTGCTAAGTCATCTTAAGCATGAATAGCGATATTGCACGCAATGAAAGCATTCTCACAGTAAAAGAGATATACTTTTGCAATTGTCACAATAAATGAAAGACTAGTTTATCTCTGTCAGTCACAGCTGTTAGTATTGGAACTCTGGAATGCAAAGGTTGAATAAAATTTTCTGTTCTGGGGTTTACTCCATGTATAAGTGTAAACCACCTTTATAAATCATTGGTTGGGGAAGACCGCACATGATGAACATATGAAGGGCAGCACGGTGGCGCAGTGGGCTAGCCCTGTTGCCTCACGGCGCTGAGGTCCCAGGTTCGATCCCGGCTCTGGGTCACCGTCCGTGTGGAGTTTGCACATTCTCCCCGTGTTTGCGTGAGTTTTGCCCCCACAACCCAAAGATGTGCAGGCTAGGTGGACTGAACACGCCAAATTGCCCCTTAATTGGAAAAAATGAATTGGGTACTCTAAATTTTTTTTTTAAAATGATGAACATATGAATGAGTCTCCCCCAAAGTGTAACATAAATCATATTTTACACTTACCCATTGAATATCCAATCAATGGAGAGTAAACAAAATATTATAAATGAACGTTTTTGATAGTGATGTCAAATTCTAATGTAGATCTCATTGAATGGCGGAGCAGAGTCGATGGGCCGAATGGCCTACTTCTGCTCCTAAAACTTACGGCGTGGATTCATTTTATACTGTGTTTATTTCTTCTGTATATTTTAGTAGTTGTAAAGCAAGAAACTTTATAGTTTCAATTTGTGTAAATGACTGCTTGGATATTGTGTACAGGCAGTGTTATTACAAAATGTTATTACAAGGTAACAAATGTATTCAGTATTCTTTTCTAATTTGCCCAGCAATAGGAACAAGCAATACTTTCCGATTGTACAACGTGTAATTACATCATCTTCAAGAAACATCATTCACATCTTATGAATGCCGATGTAGAAGGAAACAGCTCAGGATGAATTTATTGACATGAGTTCATAATCTGCAGTCGTGTCTTTCAACTTTAAAATGAATACTCATATCTAACTGAAATTATTTTGCATAGAGTAGGAATAAAAGAAGCTTGAGGAGGGGAAGGATACAATTTGTATCCCATTCATAGTGATGGCCATGACTCACTTAAAACTTCTGCTTCAGTAATCACTTAAAAATGAACAATTACAGAAGGAATAGAGGAGGAAGATGATCCTGCTGCCAGCTACCACCTGCTCCCAGTCAGGTTACATTACAGCACTGACAACATTCCTACTGATGGAATATACACAATGCCAAAGAACCAAGGTAATAACATTTCAAGTAACTCCCTTGAGCTAGAACAGTGTCAGATCCATATCCACCCACAATGTATAATTTCAACCATTGCTGGGCGGCATGGTGGCGCACTGGTTAGCACTACTGCCTACGGAGCTGAGGAGCTGGGTTCGAATCCAGCCCCTAGGTCACTGTCCGTGTGGAGTTTGCACACTCTCCCTGTGTCTGTGTGGGTTTCACCCCCCACAACCCAATGATGTGCAAATTAGGTGGATTGACCAGGCTATAATGCTCCTTAATTGGAAAAAAAAAATTGGGAACTCTAAATTTAAAAAAAAAATTCAACCTCTGCTAACATGACTTCAGGATGGCAAATGGAAAATTCGAGTGACAAGCATGAGCTCCTGCACAAAGAAAATATAAGCAAGCCAAACCCTGTGTTTATGTTGCTTTTTATATCTTGCTACTAGAAATGAGCAAAGCTGAAGAATGCAAACAATTTATTGTAGAAAACACTGGTATAAAGAAGTTAAAATAGGCGTGTCATTATGACAACAGAGAAGGCAATTCTTTTTATAGGGGTTACCGTTCCAAAAATAACTGATTTTATATTAATTATGCCAAAAATAGAATGCACATCAAACCAACATTCAATCAAATAAATAGTGAATAAAAAAGACAAATTATCTTACATATCTGATGGGGAAATGTCCCTCACTTTCCTCCATTTAAAAAGTCACAGAATTTTGATGAAAAGGAGATTTTCTCCTTTATTCGAGTGCCCCAAGTAGAATCCAACGGAGATGATGCAGGAATGCACGGTAGGATAGGAATGAACAATGGTTTATTACGGTGTACACAAAATCACAAAGCTACAACTCCTCTCTCTGAAGGGCCGCCCTCTCTCACCTGCTCCCAGGTCAGGATTTGTACGCTGAGAGGCTTCCCCCTTGTCAAGGAAAATCCCGCCCCAATTATCGGGGGAGTTCATACCCTGAGGTGAAAGGGGGAATCGTACAGAGCACAGTCCTTGCTCGCCAAGGGGGTGTAACACACTGATGGGAACGCCACATAAAATTTGATCCCTGCAGCAATGAGGGAGTGAAATCTTCAGCCCGTTCAGAGTGGCCACTGGGTGGGACCATCTTTGGGTCCTGATCATGCACTTCCCGTCAGCACATTCACTGGTGCGACCTTCTGGCAGGCAGCATCCTAATTGGCCACCTCCAATTCTACTGCCCAATTAAGGATAGTGGGCGCATCTCTGAGGTGGCAGGCCCAATCCAAGATCCTGCAGCATCCAAAGGAGGGGACGGCAACCCCCATTGGCAGAGGTGAGTGCTTCCACTGCAGGAGGGGGACTGCGAGACTGCCTTCAACTTGAGTGCCTTCTGAAGGTGTTATTCACTATTTTTACATTTTGAAATATGGCCACAGTGGCATGCTCTTGCTGATCCCTGCACCTCCAATGGGGAATGGAGTATAGGGAGGCCTCACAAAATCCCTGGCCGGTGGTCAGAAAGCCATCTCCAGCACCTGCTGGACTTTGGCCTTAGTGTGGAAGCCTTTCCTTGCCGGGAGGGTCCCCACAGAGCCCCCAAACTTGTGTATTTATTTATTAAATATAGCGGGCGCAATCCAACGGCTATGCTGCGCCCAGAAAGCAGCTCGCCATGCTGCAGCATGGCCGATTAAATCTGGGAGACTCCGTTCCCAGGACCAACCCAGCTCACCATGCCTCCCAATATCCTATGCAATCTCGCGAGATGTTGCACTGTGAATCCTGCCCACAATGGGTGGATTCACTTTTTGGCAAATCTGCATATTGGAGCGAGGCAGTAGGCCTTACTCTAATGTGCAGATTCCCGAGGCACCTGAGACTTTGGGATTCAACCCCCTCATCTCAGAGACCTCGGGCGAGCACCATTCGGCACTTGTTCGCACAAACAGGGACCAGATGGAACGGCACTCGTTGGGGTCTCCCAGGGGATCAGAGGTCCCCAGCTGCATGCCCTTTGGGCAGGGTGGTGCCCTAGCACTGTGGTGGCAGCTGGGCACCCTGGCAGTGCCATCCTGGTACCTTGGCAATGCCTCCTGAGTGCCAGCCTGGCACTGCCAAAGTTTTGTGCACGATCGGACTGGGGTTGCCCGGTGTGGGTGATGGCAGGGGCCGGGGGGACCCTCTCATAGTGTGTTCGGGCCAGGGTGGGAGGACGGGTATTGTTTCAGGGGCCTCGGAGATCGGGATGCCATTTTTAAATGGCGTCCCGATCTCTCACTACAATGGGGAGTTCTAGCGAGCGGAGCTCCCCACTGTACAAAACGGGGCTATGCGCGGCCTTGCTGCACGTTCCCCATTCAGGCCCCTTATTCAATGTTGTATTGAATAGCCATGTGATGGCGCCGGAGCATGGCGACTCTCTGCGAGCTCTGTCACACAGATCCTCGTCTTACATCTTATATAACCCTACTATTCTCTTAAAACTTAATTCTAACACTATCACAACCTCCCTCTTTTATGTTCTCTTGCATGTTTGAAGACTGAATAGTACTACACCCGATGCCTGTGTTTATGTATTTCCTGTGTATTTTATATTTGTCCAATTACGTATTTTCTTTACATGTATGGAATGATCTGTCTGAGCTGCATGCAGAACAGTACTTTTCACTGTACCTCAGTACACATGATAATAAACAAATCCAATCCAAGGAAATCCAAGTTTGTTGGCACTGCGAGTGCCGGAAAACATGCGGCTAAACGTGCTCACTCGCGGACTTTGTTCCCTTATGGGAGAATCATGCCCATCATGTTTTTCTTTGCTGGTTTGACCTTGTCTCGTTTCATGTTATGCAGCCATTTACATTTCATCTAGATACACCTTTTTTTTCTTTACTATATCTGTACTATTTCCTTTCGCTGTTCCATGGAAACCTGGGCTGGATTCTTCGCCTATACTTTTCTTATTGCTTAAAATAATCCTAACCTGCACAATATTAATCTATTACAATCTTCACAAAAAGGTGTAGAGTGCAGTCACATCAGAAGAAGAATCAGTGTGACTGGCCACTCCCATAGGTAATAGTTACAGAATATTAATGGTGGTGATCTGGGGGCTATTTATTGCCCTCTCTCCCTGTGTAATGGTACATGGAGCTGCACATCTAAAGTGGGAAGCAAGTAACAATATGGAACATAGTCACTGCTTTTGTAATTTAGTATCCAAAAGAACCTGACATACTGTGCCCTGTAATTTTGTGCCAGTACCAAATGTCAGTGATGGAAAAGAAGCAATGGTGCTGGCCGGTTTAAAAATAATACAAAATTATTGGATGAAGGCAGACGGCTGCCAGTAATTCAATCTCCAGTTCAACCTCACAGTTTATAATGTCATTCAAACCTCTTGATTGGATTACTCGCTTGTAATCTACTCCCATCCATCCAGTATTTCCTATGTAATTTAATACTTTTGTTACATGTTCACTTTGGCACTTTAACACCATCTTTTGTCCAGCTTTTCTAGGCCTTTGTTTTGAGTTGACAAAATAAACAGATTAATGGCTATGTTAAAATGTCAGACATAGGAATATCATGCAAACATTTTAAGCATTCATCTGTTGTTATCATCAATGGCAATTTCTAGGTTGTAATGTACTAATTTCCAACGTGCTTCCCCTCCTTTGTGATAATTGTATATTTAACTAAATTTCATGAAGTTTTTCACTAAGCACTGGATCATTTAAGAAAGATCATACTGGCTGCTATTTCCGACTATGTTGTCACTTTTGTTTATTAATAATAATAATAATAATCACTTATTGTCACACGTAGGCTTCAATTAAGTTACTGTGAAAAGCCCTAGTCAGCACATTCCGGCGCCTGTTCGGGGAGGCCGGTATGGGAATTGAACCCGCACTGATGCATTGTTCTGCATTACAAGTCAGCTATTTAGCCCAGTGTGCTAAACCAGCCCCTCAAATGTTCTCCTCAAATATTGACATACTGGTTAATTAGCTGTCCCTACAAATATCCAATGTAATTCAAAACTATCTGGGGAGGGAAGGGTGTTTTGGGAAACATGGTGATAAATCCGTATCTTACCAAGTAATCACCTATGGAGCACCAGAATGCCATGTGAGCATGTCCTCCCTCCTCATCTTATGTCTTAGCTGGAGGTCACTTATCATAGAATCCTTCCGGAAGGAGGCCATTCGACCCATCGATTCTGCACCGGCCCTTGGAAATAAATGTATATTTTGTGATTCCCCCCCCCCCCCCCCCCCCCCCCCCCGTGGTGGCATTAGTTCTCTTGTGGCATCTCAAATGGTTGCAGAGGGTGGTGGGCAGCACAAATGATATATCTCTGCTCCTCCTTAGCTCCCAGTAGCTTCATGAAAGTAACATGCACGGGCAGCATGGTAGCACAGTGGGTTAGCATTGCTGCCTCATGGCGCCGAGGTCCCAGGTTCGATTCCGGCTCTGGGTCACTGTCCGTGTGGAGTTTGCACATTCTCCCTGTGTTTGCGTGGGTTTCACCCCCACAACCCAAAGATGTGCAGGGTAGGTGGATTGGCCACGCTAAATTGCCCCTTAATTGGAAAGAAATCAATTGGGTACTCGAAATTTATAAAAGAAAAAGAAAGTAACATGCACGAGGAGTGCGAGGATTGCAAACTCTATAAATGTGAGAAAATGGTGGCCCAAACATAATGGCAGCCATCTCAAGCCAATTTTTAAAAACCTTTTATCACTTAGGTTAGGTATTTTCACAAGAATGTTTTGGAATAATCTTGTTATAGTGTCCCAGATAATAAACCGTGCCTTTAAGTGGCCATCGTAATGTTTCTCTGAGCATTCATCAGGGATAATTACATGAGGCATCCGTTGTCGTCGTTGTCTCTGGTTGCATCCTGTTGTTATGCCACCTAAGAAGCAGACCAACAAAAGTGCATAGAGTGTAATTACAAATGTTAATTACATAGCAAGGCTGTTGAATGAACTGGGAAAATACATTTAGAAAAACTGGAAATGACCTGGTTACAAGTCAGTAAAACATGAAATGTCATTCCAACTTAAATAGCTGATAATCAGTAAGTGGGTTTGGGGGCCTGAAGTATACCCTGTAATTTAACAAAAGTGTACTTGACAAGTTGACTTATAATCTGTTTTGGGGAAGGAAAGCCTAAAACAGTTGGTGTTTAAGAATAGGATCGTGAGCCTATCATGCAGAATTTAAGACACAAATGGTTACTTTTCACAATCTATGAAAGAGCATTTATATTTGATTTGATTTGATTTATTGTCACATGTACCGAAGTACAGTGAAAAGTATTTTTCTGCGGCCGAGGGAATGTACCCAGTACATACATAGTAGACAAAAAGAATAATCAACAGAGTACATTGACAAATGGTACATCGACAAACAGTGATTGGTTACAGTGCGGAACAAGGGGCTATAATTTCCTTAACTATCTTGTATGAAAGATGCTGCAATTTAGAAAAAAACAATTGATGTCAATCATTCTCTTCAGCTGCAAATATACTGCGACAACCGTGTAAATCTAAAGAAGGCATTAAGACTCCTCGAGAGAACAGACGTGAGGATCCCTGGAAGAGGGAGCACGATTTTGCTTTGATCTGGATTTACTTGTTGCCAGTGATTCAGGATTTACATCACAACTTCTTAACATCTCTGCAAAAGAAAACCACTTTGCACCAATACTTCAAACTGCCGTGTAAATACTACAGGCTGGACATTCTGTTGGAAAGAAACCGGAGCTCTGACTGGAACTTTGAAATCCACAATTTGAAAAGAGGAAGATTTTAAATAAAATTAGAATTACAGCAGATAATTATATTACATGATCTATTTTTAAGGGAAATTTAAAAGTATTAATTGATATCCACTCTAAATACGGGTTGTTGTAGTGTAGCATTTAAACAAACTATTTGCTGAGTACATAGACTTTGTTTGCTGTATTATCGGAGCCCTGCCATGCCACCCTGATACAGTCATGCCAATAGACGGCGATGAACTTATAGGCAATACATATATTATGTAAAATGTCAAAAATCTTTGGGTACATTAGTATATTTTCTCAGAGAAAGTGCATTTTCTCCCTCCTCATGTTGGTGAATCATGGGGTATGATTTCAAGAGTGCTGGCAACTCCCTGGCAGGTTAACATGTAATTGATCTTCACAGATGAGGCTAAACAGTAAATGTTAGGCCAAATGGATAATGTGGTTGGGCACCAATACCAAGTCCAATTATGTCCTCATCAGACATCTTCACATCGACTTTCCAGCAGAGCTCACTGAGCAAGTAGCGGCAGGATACCATGCTTGATATGCTCCCCCTCTGATTTTGAAAGAAGCTGTAATGTTGCCATGCTTGCCTCAGTCAAGATCCGCCAAAGCAGGAAAAAGGAATTCAGTCTGGGACCTTACAAGCATGTATTGCTTTTTTTAAAGTTAAAATACCCAATTCATTTTTTTCCAATTAAGGGCAATTTAACGTGGCCAGTCTACCTACCACCTATCCTTGGTACCGTGAGGCAGCAGTGTTAACCACTGCGCCACCATGCCGCCCACAAGCCTGTATATCTAAGAAGCAAGCGCAGCATAGTGGCGCGTGTACCCAATATACAGCAATGACACAACACATTTTTAATTCTGTCCAACAGTGTTTGATGTTCTATTTTGAGGTAGTCAATGGAAGATAGTTTGCTATCTGCTATGTAATTTTGAAAGAAACATGGAATAAAAATATTACCCCAAAACAATCATGTAATTGTTCTATTGTGAGCAAGTTCAGAACTGGAAAGTTTTGTCAAATGCAGGCAATCTAAACCCGAACACTCTGCTTTGAATGTGATGTTTCTCCATTTTTGTATCTTTATGATATTCAATGGGTCTGTGTCGCTGAAGTAGAGAATAGACATGTGAAAACTCTGCAGCATTCCAGCTGTTTGACTCAAAGGTCAGAAAATCTGTAATTTTGGTACATTACTTTCTCATTGGTTGAATACTATATCCTCATGATACCACATCTTTCAGTGCTTGGCTTTAAAACAATTTCCACTTTCAGCAGCCAGTCTTTTGTTTTGGATTATCAGAAATGGCTGTAAAATACTTTGGGGCATTCTGAGGTTGTGAAAGGTGCTATATAAATGCAAGTCCCTTTTTCCCCAAAGAGTTCACTTCTGGGGGTTGGGTGACGACAGGAGCAAGCTCAGGGGCAATATTTTTTAATTTTTCAAAAATAAGTTTTATTAAGGTTTTCATAAAATATCAAGAACAAAATGAAAAAAGAACCCAACAGGGTTAAGTACAAAACACAGTCTAGAAAAGCAACCCTCCATACCGCCCCCCCCCTGTACATAAATAATAAATTAACATTAACACCCCGACTTAAGACAACAGGCGTATACACCCCCTCAGACCCTTCAGTGTAAATAACAAAAACAAAAATAAAGTAACCACCCCCCCCCCGCCCCCGAGTTGCTGCTGCCATTGACCAATGTCTACCGTTCTGCCAGGAAGTCTAAGAACGGATGCCACCGCCTAAAGAACCCTTGTACCGACCCTCTCAAGGCGAATTTCACCCTCTCCAATTTAATGAACCCCGCCATATCGCTGACCCGGGATTCCACGCTTGGGGGCCTCGCATCCTTCCACTGAAGAAGAATCCTTCGCCGGGCTACCAGGGATGCAAAGGCCAGAATACTGGCCTCTTTCGCCTCCTGCACTCCCGGCTCCTCTGCCACCCCAAATATTGCAAGCCCCCAGCCCGGTTTGACCCTGGATCCTACCACCCTCGACACCGTCCTCGCTACGCCCTTCCAAAATTCCTCCAGCGCTGGGCATGCCCAGAACATATGGGTGTGATTTGCTGGGCTCCCTGAGCACCTAACACACCTGTCCTCACCCCCAAAAAACCGGCTCATCCGTGTCCCGGTCATGTGTGCCCTGTGCAGCACCTTAAACTGAATGAGGCTGAGCCTCGCGCACGATGAGGAAGAGTTCACGGTCCCTAGGGCATCTGCCCACGTCCCTTCCTCAATCTCCTCTCCCAACTCCTCCTCCCACTTACATTTCATCTCCACCGCCGAGGCCACCTCCTCCTCCTGCATCATCTGGTAAGTTTCCGAGATCTTCCCCACTCCCAGCCACCCCCCCAAGAGCACCCTGTCCTGTACTGTGTGTGTGGCAGTAGCCACGGGAATTCCACCACCTGCCGTCTGGCAAAAGCCCTTACCTGTAAGTACCTGAAGGTGTTCCCCAGGGGGGAGCCCGTACTTCTCCAGCTCACCCAGGCTCGCGAACTTCCCGTCCACAAACAGGTCCCCCAACTTTCGTATCCCTGCCCTGTGCCACCCCGAAAACCCTCCACCTGTTCTCCCTGGGGCGAACCAGTGGTTCCCCCGTATTGGGGTCCACGCCAAGGCCCCAACTTCCCCCCTGTGCCACCTCCACTGCCCCCAAATTAAAAAAATATATATATATATTTTATTAAAGTTTTCAAACACAATTTTTCCCCTTACAAATCAACAAAAACGGTAACACAATAACTAATAGATAACATTGTTTAAATAAAGTGGTGAACTAACAAAGTAACAAGAAATGGTGCTCCCCCCCCTCCACCCCACCTAGAACAAAAACAAGTCCCGTCCCCCCCCACTTCCCTCCCTCCTCCTCCCCCCTCTTTCTGGGCTGCTGCTGCTGGCTATCTATTTTCCCCTAACGTTCCGCTAGATAGTCAAGGAACGGTTGCCACCGCCTGGAGAACCCCTGAGCCGATCCTCTCAGCGCAAACTTCATCCGTTCCAGTTTTATGAACCCTGCCATATCGTTTATCCAGGCCTCCACGCCAGGGGGTTTTGCTTCCTTCCACATGAGTAAAATCTTTCGCCGGGCTACCAGGGACGCAAAGGCCACAATATCGGCCTCTTTCGCCTCCTGTACTCCCAGCTCATCCGCTACCCCAAATATAGCTAACCCCCAGCCTGGCTTGACCCGGACCTTCACCACCTTCGAGATCACTCTTGCCACTCCCCTCCAATACTCCTCCAGTGCTGGACACGACCAAAACATATGTGTGTGGTTCGCCGGGCTTCCCCCGCACCTCCCGCACCTGTCCTCCACTCTGAAGAACCTGCTCAACCTCGCTCCCGTTATGTGTGCTCTATGTAGCACCTTAAATTGGATCAGGCTAAGCCTGGCACACGAGGAAGAGGAATTTACCCTCCTTAGGACATCAGCCCACAAACCCTCCTCAATCTCCTCCCCGAGCTCTTCTTCCCATTTTCCTTTCAGCTCTTCTACCAGCTCCTCCCCCTCTTCTCGCATCTCCCGGTATATTTCGGACACTTTGCCCTCCCCGACCCACACCCCCGAAAGCACTTTATCCTGGATCCCCTGTGTCGGGAGCAGCGGAAATTCCCTCACCTGTTGTCTCGTGAACGCCCTCACCTGCATATACCTAAAGATATTCCCCGGAGGCAGCTCATACTTTTCCTCTAGCGCTCCCAAGCTCGCAAACGTCCCATCTATAAATAAATCTCCCACTCTCCTGATTCCTACCCGGTGCCAGCTCTGGAACCCTCCGTCCAACCTTCCTGGGGCAAACCTATGGTTGTTCTTGATCGTGGACCACACCGAGGCTCCCAACACACCCTTCTGTCGCCTCCATTGCCCCCAGATACTTAATGTTGCCGCCACCACTGGGTTCGTGGTAAACCTTTTCGGGGAGAGCGGTAGCGGCGCCGTCACCAGCGCTTTTAAGCTCGTTCCTTGACAGGACGCCACCTCCAGCCTCTTCCACGCCTCCCCCTCTCCCTCTATCATCCACTTGCGGATCATCGCCACATTGGCAGCCCAGTAATAGTCGCCTAAATTCGGCAACGCCAGTCCCCCTCTGTCCCTGCTACGTTGCAGGAACCCCCCTCCTTACCCTCGGGGCCTTCCCTGCCCACACGAAGCTCATAATACTCCTATCTATTTTCTTAAAAAAGGCCTTAGTGATCAAGATGGGGAGACATTGAAACACAAATAGAAACCTCGGGAGGACCATCATCTTAATTGCCTGCACTCTGCCCGCCAGTGACAGCGGCAGCATATCCCACCTTTTTAAATCCTCTTCCATCTGCTCCACCAGCCGAGTCAGATTGAGTTTGTGTAAAGTTCCCCAGCTCCTGGCTATCTGAATCCCCAAATATCGGAAGTTTCTTTCCGCTCTCCTTAGCGGCAGGCCATCTATCCCTCTACTCTGGTCCCCAGGGTGTATCACGAAAAGCTCACTCTTTCCCATGTTAAGCCTATATCCCGAAAAGTCTCCAAACTCCCTCAATATCTGCATAACCTCTGTCATCCCCCCCACTGGATCCGCCACATACAGCAGTAGGTCATCTGCGTAGAGTGACACTCGATGTTCCTCGCCCCCTCTAACCACCCCCCTCCATTTCCTAGAGTCTCTCAGTGCTATGGCCAGTGGTCCAATTGCCAGCGCGAACAGTAATGGGGACAGCGGGCACCCCTGCCTTGTTCCCCTATGTAACCGAAAATACTCCGATCTTTGCCGATTTGTGACTACACTTGCCACTGGGGCCCCATAGAGGAGTTTAACCTAGCTGACAAACCCCTCCCCAAACCCAAACCTCCACAGTACCTCCCATAAGTACTCCCACTCCACCCTGTCAAATGCCTTCTCTGCATCCATTGCCGTCACTATCTCTGCCTCCCCCTCTGCTGGGGGCATCATTATCACCCCCAATAGCTGTCGCACGTTGACATTCAATTGTCTCCCCTTTACAAACCCTGTCTGGTCTTTGTGCACCACCCCCGGGACACAATCCTCTATCCTCATTGTCAGCACTTTTGCCAGCAACTTGGCGACCACATTCAGGAGCGAGATAGGTTTATAGGACCCGCATTGCAGCGGGTCTTTATCTCGCTTCAGGATTAGTGATATCGTCGCCTCCGACATTGTCGGGGGTAGAGTCCCCCCTTCTCTGGCCTCGTTAAAGGTTCTTGCCAGCAGCGGGGCCAGCAAGTCCACATATTTCCTATAAAATTCCACCGGGAACCCGTCTGGTCCCGGGGCCTTCCCTGCCTGCATGTTCCCCAGCCCTTTAGTCACCTTGTCCACCCCAATTGGCACCCCCAGGCCTGCCACCTCCTGCTCCTCCACCTTCGGGAACCTTAGTTGGTCCAGAAACTGCTGCATCCCCTCTTTTCCCTCCGGGGGTTGGGACCTAAATAACCTCTCATAAAAGGTCTTAAACACCTCATTCACCTTCCCTGCTCTCCGCACCGTAGTTCCCGTTTCATCCCTAACTCCCCCTATTTCCCTCGCCGCTGTCCTCTTACAAAGCTGGTGGGCCAGCAGCCGACTCGCCTTTTCCCCATACTCATATCTCATCCCCTGTGCCTTCCTCCACTGTGCCCCTGCCTTCCCTGTGGTCAGCAGGTCAAACTCCGTCTGAAGTCTTCGCCTCTCCCTATATAGTCCTTCGTCCGGGGCCTCCGCATATCTTTTATCCACACTCAAAATCTCCCCCAGTAATCTCTCCCTCTCTTTGTCCTCTGTTTTCCCCTTGTAAGCCCTGATGGAGATCAACTCTCCCCTGACCACCGCCATCAGCGCTTCCTATACTACCCCCACTTGGACCTCCCCATCATCATTGGCCTCCAGGTACCTTTCGATACATCCCCGCACCCTTCCACAGACCCCCTCATCCGCCAATAATCCCACATCCAGTCGCCAGAGTGGGCGCTGTTCCCTCTCCTCTCCTAGTTCCAGATCCACCCAGTGCGGGGCATGGTCTGAAACGGCTACGGCCGAATACTCCGTTCCTGCCACCCTCGAAATCAGTGACCTTCCCAAAACAAAGAAATCTATCCGGGAGTATACCTTATGGACATGGGAGAAAAAGCAGAACTCCTTGGCCAGTGGCCTAGCAAATCTCCACGGATCCACTCCCCCCATTTGGTCCATAAACCCCCTAAGCACCTTGGCCGCTGCCGGCCTTCTTCCGGTCCTGGATCTAGATCTATCTAACCCTGGGTCCAGCACGGTATTGAAATCCCCCCCCCATTACCAAGTTTCCTACCTCCAGGTCCGGGATACGTCCCAGCATCCGCTTCATAAATCCCGTATCGTCCCAGTTCGGGGCATATACATTTACCAGCACAACCTCCATTCCCTGCAGTCTGCCACTCACCATCACATATCTGCCACCGTTGTCCACTACTATATTCCTAGCCTCGAACGACACCCGTTTCTCCACCAATATAGCCACCCCTCTATTCTTTGCATCCAGCCCTGAATGGAACACCTGTCCCACCGATCATTTCCTTAACCTAACCTGATCCGCCACCTTCAGATGCGTCTCCTGAAGCATGGCCACGTCTGCCTTCAGTCGTTTTAAGTGCGCGAACACTCGGGCCCTCTTAATCGGCCCATTTAGGCCTCTCACGTTCCACGTGATCAGCCAGATTGGGGGTGGGGGTGGGGGTGGGGGGTGGGGGGCAGCCCCCCCCCCCCGTCGACTAGCCATCACCCACTCTGGGCCAGTCCCACGTCCAGGTCCCGCGCACCCACCAGTCCCCCAGGCGGCGCATTCCCGCCCCGACCACCTCTTCTCTTACCAGCTCCCTCTCGATCCCAGCAGCAGCAACCCAGTTATCCCCCCCTCCCCCCCCGCTAGATTCCCATCTAGCATGGTTACTCCCCCCCATATTGCTTCCGAAAGTCAGCTGACTTCAACTGACCCCGGCTTCTCCCGCTCTCTCCTTGACCGCCCCCCCACCCCGTGTGTGGAACTCCCATCCTCCTTGCGCCTGTCTTCCCGCCATCATCTCTCTAGCGCAGGAAAAGACCCACGCTTTCCTAGAACCGTCCCGCGCCCTATGGCGCAGATCCCCCTACAGCCCCGTTCCCATTCCCCATCCCCCACTTATGTCCCTTTTTCCCCACCGGCGCCCACATTTCTCAGTGTCCCCCCGTCAAAGACCGTCCCGATACAATGAACCTCCCTTTCCCCAATTTACATTTCTATACATCAACATTGTCGTTTCCCCCCAACATCAGTCCCTCAGTTCTGGTTCAGTTTCTCTTTTTGGATGAAGGTCCATGCTTCTTCCGACGTTTCAAAATAATAGTGTCTATCGTGGTACGTGACCCATAATCGCGCCGGCTGCAGCATCCCAAACATTACTTTCTTCTTATGCAGCACCTCCTTGGCTCAATTGAAACTCGCTCTCCTTCTCGCCACCTCCGCGCTCCAGTCCTGATACACTTGTATCACCGCATTCTCCGTATCACCGCATTCTCCCATCTGCTACTCCGTACCTTCTTGGCCCAGCTCAAAACAACCTTTCTGTCATTGAAGCGGTGAAATCTCACGACCATCGCCCTTGGTGGTTCTCCAGCCTTTGGTCTCCTCGCAGGGACCCGGTGAGCCCCTTCCACCTCCAAGGGGCCCGAGGGGGCCTCAGCTCCCATTAGTGAATGTAGCATCGTGCTCACATAAGCCCCGCCGTCAGCTCCCTCCACTCCCTCGGGGAGACCCAGGATCCGTAGGTTTTTTCTCCTTGATCTATTTTTCAGGACTTCAATTCTTTCGATGCACTTCTTATGTAGCGCCTCGTGCGTCTCCATTTTGACCGCTAGGCCTAGGATCTCATCCTCGTTTTCAGTTACCTTCTCCTTCACCACACGGAGCTCTATCGCCTGGGCCTTTTGTGTTTCTTTGAGCCCATCGATTGCCAGCAACATCGGGGCCAGCACCTCCTTTTTTAACTCCTCCACACACCTTCTGAGGAATTCATCCTGATCCGGTCACCATGTCACCTGGCCTCCCTCCGATGCCATTGTAGCGCACAATGACTTACGAGAGAGACGAGTAGAGATGAAGTCGATGAGGCTTTATTAAGCGAGACTTGTCCCCAGCAGTTCAGCAACAGAATGGAGCGGCGGGGAGAAGCTCGGGTTCTTATACTCTGCCTTCAGTGCGGAGCCAGGAGTCAACAGCCAACCAGGACCCGGGATCTCTCAGCCAATAGCATCACGGCTTCACAGTCCCACATGACCCCTAATACATACTACCACATTCACCTCTTGTTAAAAATGAACCCGGCGGGGTGGTGGTTCGCATGGTGGTAGGGGTTTACAAGGCTGGTCCTGGGAGGAAAATTTCGGGCATGTCATTACAGTTTTAGTAAGAGAAAATTTTTTTGTTACAGTCCAACAACATTCTTGGTGTCACGCCGATGCCACGAGTCGAGCGGGCGGTCCGGTCTTCCTCGTCGATCGCCTCAGCCCCGGTGGTGGTGCAGGTGCTTGTTCCGGCGTTGTCGTCTCCGGGAGCGTTTCGGTGTTTGTTCCTGTTTCACTCCTGGGCGGACACGGGAGGAGGACCGATCCTCCCGGGAAGGGGGCGGTCGCGGGGTGCGCCGGTGGCAGGGAGGGGATGATCGGTGTCGGAGGGGTGTGTATATTGCCGGCGGGCGCCAGGTCTCGCACGGAGACCGTCTCCTGTCGGCCGTCGGGGTACGCCACGTAGGCGTACTGCGGGTTCGCGTGGAGGAGGTGAACCCTCTCGACCAACGGGTCCGACTTGTGCGCCCGCACATGTTTCCGGAGCAAGATGGGTCCTGGGGCCGCCAGCCAGGTCGGCAGCGACGTTCTGGAGGAGGACTTCCTGGGGAAGACAAGGAGGCGCTCATGAGGCGTTTGGTTAGTGGTGATACACAGCAGCGACCGGATGGAGTGGAGAGCGTCCGGGAGGACCTCCTGCCACCGGGAAACTGGGAGATCCCTGGACCGTAGGGCTAGTAGGACGGTCTTCCAGACCGTGCCGTTCTCCCTCTCTACTTGCCCGTTCCCCCGGGGGTTGTAGCTGGTCGTCCTGCTCGAGGCTGTGCCCTTGCTGAGCAGGAACTGGCGCAGCTCGTCACTCATGAAGGAGGACCCCCTGTCGCTATGGATATATGCGGGGCAACAGTGTGAATATGGTGCCAAGGGCTTTAATGACTGTGGCCGCTGTCATGTCGGGGCAGGGGATGGCGAAGGGGAAACGGGAGTACTCGTCCACCACGTTCAGTAAGTATGTGTTGCGGTCGGTGGAGGGGAGGGGCCCTTTGAAATCCAGACTGAGGCGTCCAAAGGGGCGGGAAGCCTTGATCAGGTGCGCTCTATCCGGCCTGAAAAAGTGCGGTTTGCACTCCGCGCAGATGTGGCAGTTCCTGGTGACTGTACGGACCTCCTCCACAGAGTAGGGGAGGTTGCGGGACTTTATAAAATGGTAGAACCGAGTGACCCCCGGGTGGCAGAGGTCCTCGTGGAGGGCTTGGAGATGGTTTATTTGTGCGTTGGCACGTGTGCCGCGGGATAGGGCATCGGACGGCTCGTTCAGCTTTCCGGGACGGTACAAGATCTCGTAGTTGAAGGTGGAGAGCTCGATCCTCCACCTTAAGATCTTGTCATTTTTAATTTTGCCCCGCTGTGCATTATCGAACATGAAGGCTACCGACCGTTGGTCGGTGAGGAGAGTGAATCTCCTGCCGGCCAGGTAATGCCTCCAATATCGCACAGCTTCCACTATGGCTTGGGCTTCCTTTTCCACTGAGGAGTGGCGGATTTCTGAGGCGTGGAGGGTTCGGGAGAAAAAGGCCACGGGTCTGCCCGCTTGGTTAAGGGTGGCCGCCAGAGCTACGTCGGAGGCGTCGCTCTCGACCTGGAAGGGGAGGGACTCGTCGATGGCGCGCATCGTGGCCTTTGCGATATCCGCTTTGATGCGGCTGAAGGCCTGGCGAGCCTCTGTCGACAGGGGGAAGGTAGTGGTCTGTATTAGCGGGCGGGCCTTGTCAGCATACTGGGGGACCCACTGGGCGTAATATGAAAAGAACCCCAGGCAACGTTTCAGGGCTTTGGAGCAGTGGGGGAGGGGAAATTCCATGAGGGGGCGCATGCGTTCGGGGTCGGGGCCTATTATCCCATTGCGCACTACGTATCCCAGGATGGCCAACCGGTTTGTGCTAAAAACGCACTTTTCCTCGTTGTATGTGAGGTTCAAGGCGTTAGCGGTCTGGAGGAATTTTTGGAGGTTGGCGTCGTGGTCCTGCTGATCGTGGCCGCAGATGGTTACGTTGTCGAGATACGGGAACGTGGCCTGCAACCCGTGCTGGTCAACCATTCGGTCCATCTCCCGTTGGAAGACCGAGACCCCGTTCGTGACACCAAATGGGACCCTTAGGAAGTGGTACACAATGACTTACGAGAGAGACGAGTAGAGATGAAGTCGATGAGGCTTTATTAAGCGAGACTTGTCCCCAGCAGTTCAGCAACAGAATGGAGCGGCGGGGAGAAGCTCGGGTTCTTATACTCTGCCTTCAGGGCGGAGCCAGGAGTCAACAGCCAACCAGGACCGGGATCTCTCAGCCAATAGCATCACGGCTTCACAGTCCCACATGACCCCTAATACATACTATCACAGCCATCTTTCTTCCTTCTTTTCTCTGCCGCTGCCCTCGAGGATCCTTCGTGATCTGGCCACCGCCACCGATCTTTTTCCTGCACACTGGGGGGGGGACTCCTTATTTCTTCACCCCACACCGGGTTTTGTCAAAAGAAATTCCCGTTGGGGCTCTCAAAAAGAGCCCGAAAGTCCGTCGGAGCTGGAGCCGCCGAAACGTGCGGCTTAGCTGAGCATCGCCGCAACCGGAAGTCACTGCCCCCAGATTTTGAGGGCAGCCGCCACCACCGGGCTCGTGCTATACCTCCTTGGAGGGAGCGGCAGCGGCGCCGTTGCCAGCACCCCCAGACTCGTATCCACACAAGACGCCGTCTCCAGCCTCTTCCATGCAGCCCCCTCCCCCTCCATCACCCACTTGCGCCCCATCGTCGCATTGGCGGCCCAGTAGTACCCACAGAGGTTGGGCAGCACCAGTCCCCCCCTATCTCTACTCCGCTCCAGGAACACCCATCTCACCCTCGGAGTCCCTCATGCCCACACAAGCCCCATTATACTCCTGTTAACCCGCCTAAAAAAAGCCTTCGGGATAAACACTGGGAGGCACTGGAACAGGAACAAAAACTTTGGGAGCACCGTCATTTTGATTGACAGCACCCTACCCGCCAAGGACAGTGGCAACGCGTCCCACCTCTTGAACTCCTCCTCCATTTGCTCCACCAGCCTTGTATAATTAAGCCTATGCAGGGCCCCCAGCTCCTGGCCACCTGGACCCCCAAATACCTGAAGCTCCTCTCTGCCCTTTTTAGTGGGAGCTCGCCAATCCCCCTCTCCTGGTCCCCTGGGTGAACCACGAACAGCTCGCTCTTCCCCATATTGTGCTTGTACCCCGAAAAGTCCCCGAATTCCCTAAGAATCCTCATTACCTCCGGCATTCCCCACACCGGGTCCGCCACATACAGCAGCAGGTCGTCCGCATAGAGCAACACCCTATGCTCCTCCCCACCCCGCACCAACCCCCTCCAGTTCCTTGACTCCCTCAGTGCCATAGCCAGGGGTTCAATCGCCAGTGCGAAGAGCAGGGGGGACAGGGGACAACCCTGCCTCGTCCCCTGGTGCAACCGAAAGTACTCGGACCTCCTCCTGTTTGTGGCCACACTCGCCATCGGGACCTCATACAACAGCCTAACCCACCTGACAAACCCCTCCCCAAACCCGAACCTCTTCAGCACCTCCCACAGGTACCCCCACTCTACCCTCTTGAAGGCTTTCTCAGCGTCCATCACCACCACTATCTCCGTCTCCCCCTCCCTTTCTGGCATCATGATAACGTTCAAAAGCCTCCGCACATTCGCGTTCAACTGCCTCCCCTTCACAAACCCCGACTGGTCTTCATGGATGATCTGCGGCACACAATCCTCAATCCTTGTGGCTATGACCTTCGCCAGCACCTTGGCATCTACATTTAGCAAGGAAATCGGTCTGTAATGAACCCTGCAGGGTATCCCTGTCCCGCTTCAGGATCAAGGAGATCAGTGCCCGGGACATCGTTGGGGGCAAGGCCCCCCCCTCCCTTGCCTTATTGAAGGTCCTGACTAGCAACGGGCCCAACAGGTCCATATATTTTTTTATAGAATTAGACCGGGAAACCGTCCGGCCCCGGTGCCTTCCCCGCCTGCATGCTTCCTATCCCTTTGGTCAGCTCCTCCAGCCCAATCGGGGCCCCCAATCCCGCCACCAGTCCCTCTTCCACCTTTGGAAACCTCAATTGGTCCAGGAAGCGGCCCATCCCTCCCTCCTCCCGTGGAGGCTCGGATCGGTACAATTCCTCGTAAAAGTCCCTGAAGACCCCATTGATGCCAACCCCACTCCACACCACACTCCCTCCCCTTAACTCCCCCGATCTCCCTAGCTGCGTCCCGCTTCCGAAGCTGATGCGCCAGCATCCGGCTTGCCTTTTCCCCATACTCTTAAATTGCCCCCTGGGCCTTCCTCCACTGCACCTCCGCCTTCCTGGTGGTCACCAGGTCGAATTCGGCCTGGAGGCTGCGCCTCTTCCTCAACAATCCTTCCTCGGGCACCTCTGCATACCTCCTGTCTACCCTCACCATAGAACATAGAACATTACAGCGCAGTACAGGCCCTTCGGCCCTCGATGTTGCGCCGACCTGTGAAACCACTCCAAAGCCCATTTACACCATTCCCTTATCCCCCACCAGCCTCTCCCTCTCCCCCCGCTCCCTCTGCTCCTTGTGCGCCCTAATGGAGATCAGCTCTCCCCTCACCACCACCTTCAGCGCCTCCCATACAATCCCCACTCGGACCTCCCCGTTGTCATTGGTCTCCAAGTACCTCTATACTTCCTCGGACCCGCTCGCTCACCTCCTCGTCCGCCAACAGCCCCACCTGCAAGCGCCACAACGGGCGCTGGTCCCTCTCCTCCCCCATCTCTAAGTCCACCCAATGTGGGGCGTGGTCCGAAATGTTACTCTCACTATCAGCGCCCTACTCAAAATGAAAAAGTCGATTCGGGAATAAGCATTATGGACATGTGCTCAGGGGCAATATTAGCCTCTTCTCAAACAGCCAGCGAAGATTCATTGTGCAGAATACAAAGAACAACCCAATTAGGAAGTACTGAAGGACTGCTAACATCTGTAGCACTATACCATAATGCGTTTCACAACCGTAAAGATTTGAACAGCTGTTACTGAGGAAAAGAGAACAAAAGGGTGAATAATGCAAATTCTGCTTCACATCCCTCTGAGTTATCGAAATTGCCAAGATCACATGGAGTCTCCAAAATCTGCAAAAGTGTTATGGAGTTACATTACACTAATAATCATTGAATAGATTAATTTTATGAATGCAATAAGCTGAAAGACAAGCAATTCCACAGCATTTTACATAGGTTTCCAGTGTCAAGAACAAAACGCATCATTGGTTTGTCAAGGGCAAGTCATTTTTCTGTTTCTTCGAAGAGGTGAGAGGAAGCTTTTAGAGTCAATGGAGTACTTTAGAAATGTCGTCACTGTTGTACTGCTGGAGCCAATTTGTGTATAACAAGCTCTCACAAACAGTATTAATAGCCTAATGATGGCGGCACAGTAGCACAGTGGTTAGCACTGTTACTTCACAGCTCCAGGGACCCGGGTTTGATTCCCGGCTTGGATTACTGTCTATATAGAGTCTGCACGTTCTCCTTGTGTCTGCGTGGGTTTCCTCTGAGTGCTCCGGTTTCCTCCCACAAGTCCCGAAAGTCATTCTTGTTAGGTGAATGGGACATTCTGAATTCTCCTTCAGTGTACCCGAACAGGTGCCGGAGTGTGGCAACTAAGGTATTTTCACAGTAACTTCATTGCAATGTTAATGTAAGACTACTTGTGACACTAATAATGATTATTATTATCTGTTTTTGTGATGTTCATTTAAAAATGTTTTTTTTTAAAAAAAATTTCTCCTTTTTCACCTTTTCTCCCACATTTACATCCATCAACAATAAACAATAATCAGCAAGATATGTCAGTCCCCATAATAACAACGATCCCATCTACCCACTAACCCCCAAACCTCAACCCGCATGTTTACATAAACAAATGACAAAAAGGAATCAGGGATTACCCGTAGTCACCCTTAATCTTACACAGCTCCCCCCCGCCCCCCAGGTCTCCAGCTCCTCCCGTCCACTGCCTCTTGTAAAACTCCTCCTTCCAACCTCGGTTCCTTCCCCCCAACTTTCCACCCCGGCTAGACCACTCAGACCCTGTTCTGCCAGGCTCCGATGGCCGCAGCCCCTCCCCCCCACCTCACTCCCGTTCACTGGCCGGCTTAAACCGGCCAGCGTGGAGGTCCCCGCCCGGGTCCCTTTCCCACTTGCCCGGCCCCAGGAAAGCCCAAAGATCCCCTTTTAGCACACAAACCCCGCATATCCACCTACACCCCAGAGAACCCTCATTTCGAGTGAAAGTCCCATCCCTTCCCTTGTCCAAATATATACCACATTGGCTCCTTTAGCCTCTACACTCGCGCGCAGTGATACAAAAAAGAAGAAAATACAGTCATGAGGTTACATCGGTGTGGTAGTATGCATTAGGGGTCATGTGGGACTGTGAAGCCGTGATGTCATTGGCTGACAGATCCCGGGTCCTGGTTGGCTGTTGACCTCTAACTCCGCCCTGAAGGCGGAGTATAAGAACCTGGAGTTCTCCCCCGCAGGCCAGTCAGCTACTGAACTGCGGGGAACAAGTCACGCTTAATAAAGCCTCATCGACTTCATCTCTATTCGTCTCTCGTGAGTCTTTGTGCACTACAATTTATTAAGCGTGCTTAAAAGAACTATGGAGCTCAGGATCATCCCGGAATGCCTGAGGATCAGCCCCAACGCAGTGAACTCAGCAGCAGTTTTCAAAAAATTGGCAGACTTGTTTCGAGGCCTACCTCAGAACGGCCCCCGGCCGGGTCACAGAAGACCAGAAACTACAGGTCCTGCACTCGAGGGTAAGCCCGGAAATTTTCCCTCTCATCGAAGACGCAGAGGATTACCAGACGGCGTTCGCAGCACTAAAAAGCATCTATGTTCGCCCAGTGAACCAGATCTACGCACGCTACCAACTCGCAACGAGACGGCAAAGTCCCGGAGAATCGATAGATGATTTCTACGCCGCGCTACTAATTTTGGGACGGGCCTGCAGCTGCCCGCCGGTAAACGCGATGGAACACACGGACATGTTGATGCGTGATGCTTTTGTGGCTGGTATGAACTCTTCCCAAATCCGCCAAAGACTTTTAGAAAAAGAGTCGCTAGGACTCTCAGAGGCACGGGCCCTTGCAACCTCACTAGATGTGGCCGCGCGAAACGCCCGCGCCTACGGCCCCGACCGCGCGGCAGCACCTTGGGCTCCGTGGACCCCCGTCGCGACAAACACCCCCCCTCCCCCCCACCCCACAGGCTTGCGCGGTTCATACACCAAGTCGTCCCAGGGGAGCCCGCTGCTATTTCTGCGGCCAGGCGAAACACCCCCGGCAGCGCTGCCCGGCCCGCGCAGCGATTTGTAAGAGCTGCGGGAAAAAGGGCCATTTCGCGGCTGTGTGCCGGTCCCGGGAGGTTGCCGCGGTCACCGGCGAACAAGGATTCCTGCGCGCTTCTAACGCTCCCCAACCCCCCCCCAGCGCCCAATGTACAACCCGCAGGCGCAACCAGTTTGGGTCCCGGCCACCGCTGTCCAGTGCCCCATGTACGACCCGCAGGCGCAACCAGTTTGGGTCCCGACTACCGCTGTCCCCGGAGAACAAGGCGATCTGCGCGTTTCTGACGCTCCCCAACCCCCCCAGTGCCCCATGTGCGACCCGCAGGCGCCGCCATTTTGGGTCCCGGCCACCACGAGGGGAGGAGGGGCGCCGCCATCTTGGGATCCCCCAGACCTGTGCGACGCATGGGGACGGCCATTTTGTCCACCCCCGCCGCCATCTTGTGACCCCCCAGCCATGTGCGATGCATGGGGGCGGCCATTTTGTTCACCCCCGCCGCCATCTTGGACGGCAACAACGGACCCCAGTGTCGACGGCTCCACGGGGTTCAAGGAAGAAGCTCAAACACTACGATCACGTCTGGCCTCAATGACACTGGACCAAGCACGGCCCCGGACGCTCCAGACGACGACAACAACGGTGCTGATAAACGGGCACAAGACACCATGCCTGGTCGACTCCGGGAGCACGGAAAGCTTCATCCACCCCGACACGGTAAGACGCTGTTTTTTGACCATCCGTCCCAGTGCGCAAAAGATTTCCCTAGCTGCAGGATCCCACTCCGTACAGATTAAAGGCTTCTGCATAGTGACCCTAACGGTGCAAGGGAGGGAGTTTAAAAACTACAGGCTCTACGTCCTTCCCCAACTCTGCGCGCCCACATTACTGGGATTAGATTTCCAGTGCAACCTGCAGAGCCTAACGTTTCAATTCGGCGGCCCAATACCCCCACTCACTATCTGCGGCCTCGCAACCCTCAAGGTTGAGCCCCCATCCTTGTTTGCAAACCTCACCCCGGATTGCAAACCCGTCGCCACTAGGAGCAGACGGTACAGCGCCCAGGACCGGACATTCATTCGGTCCGAAGTCCAGCGGCTACTGAAGGAAGGCATAATCCAGGCCAGCAACAGACCCTGGAGAGCACAGGTGGTAGTAGTAAAGACAGGGGAGAAGCAAAGGATGGTCATAGACTATAGCCAGACCATCAACAGGTACACACAACTAGATGCGTACCCTCTCCCCCGCATATCCGACATGGTCAATCGGATTGCCCAATATAAGGTCTTCTCCACCGTGGACCTCAAGTCCGCCTACCATCAGCTCCCCATCCGCCCAAGTGACCGCAAGTACACAGCCTTCGAGGCAGACGGGCGATTATACCACTTCCTAAGGGTCCAATTTGGCGTCACAAACGGGGTCTCGGTCTTCCAACGTGAGATGGACCGAATGGTTGATCAACACGGGTTGCAGGCCACGTTCCCGTACCTCGACAACGTGACCATCTGCGGCCACGATCAGCAGGACCACGACGCCAACCTCCAAAAATTCCTCCAGACCGCTAAAGCCTTGAACCTCACATACAATGAGGACAAGTGCGTGTTTAGCACAAACCGGCTAGCAATCTTGGGATATGTAGTGCGCAATGGGATAATAGGCCCCAACCCCGAACGCATGCGCCCCCTCATGGAATTTCCCCTCCCTCACTGCTCAAAAGCCCTAAAACGCTGCCTGGGTTTTTTTTCATATTACGCCCAGTGGGTCCCCCAGTACGCAGAGTACTAGTATGGCAGTCCGCCATCTTGGTATTAGGCCCGCCCCCTAATGCAGACCACGACCTTCCCCCTGTCGACAGAGGCTTGCCAGGCCTTCAGCCGCATCAAAGCGGATATCGCAAAGGCCACGATGCGTGCCATCGACGAGTCCCTCCCCTTCCAGGTCGAGAGCAACGCCTCCGATGTAGCTCTAGCGGCCACCCTTAACCAAGCGGGCAGGCCCGTGGCCTTTTTCTCCCGAACCCTCCACGCTTCAGAAATCCGCCACTCCTCAGTGGAAAAGGAAGCCCAAGCCATGGTGGAAGCTGTGCGACATTGGAGGCATTACCTGGCCGGCAGGAGATTCACTCTCCTCACGGACCAACGGTCGGTAGCCTTCATGTTCGATAATGCACAGCGGGGCAAAATTAAGAACGACAAGATCTTAAGGTGGAGGATCGAGCTCTCCACCTTCAACTATGAGATCATGTATCGTCCCGGAAAGCTGAACGAGCCGTCTGACGCCCTATCCCGCGGCACATGTGCCAACGCACAAATTGACCGCCTCCAAACCCTCCACGAGGACCTCTGCCACCCGGGGGTTACTCGGTTCTACCACTTTATAAAGTCCCGCAACCTCCCCTACTCTGTGGAGGAGGTCCGTACAGTCACAAGGAACTGCCACATCTGCGCAGAGTGCAAACCGCACTTTTTCAGGCCGGATGGTGCGCACCTGATCAAGGCTTCCCGTCCCTTTGAACGCCTTGGTCTGGATTTCAAAGGGGCCCTCCCCTCCACCGACCGCAACATATACTTCCTGAACGTGGTGGACGAGTACTCCAGTTTCCCCTTCGCCATCCCCTGCCCTGACATGACAGCGGCCACAGTCATTAAAGCCCTTAACACCATATTCACACTGTTCGGTTGCCCCGCATACGTCCACAGCGACAGGGGGTCCTCCTTTATGAGTGACGAGCTGCGCCAGTTCCTGCTCAGCAACGGTATAGCCTCGAGCAGGACGACCAGCTACAACCCCCGGGGGAATGGGCAAGTAGAGAGGGAGAACGGCACGGTCTGGAAGACCGTCCTACTGGCCCTACGGTCCAGGGACCTCCCAGTTTCACGGTGGCAGGAGGTCCTCCCGGACGCTCTCCACTCCATCCGGTCGCTACTGTGTACTAGCACTAACCAAACGCCTCATGAGCGCCTCCTTGTCTTCCCCAGGAAGTCCTCCTCTGGAACGTCGCTGCCGACCTGGCTGGCGGTCCCAGGACCCATCCTGCTCCGAAAACATGTGCGGGCGCACAAGTCGGACCCGTTGGTCGAGAGGGTTCGCCTCCTCCACGCGAACCCGCAGTACGCTTACGTGGAGTACCCCGACGGCCGACTGGACACGGTCTCCCTGCGAGATCTGGCGCCCGCCGGCAACACACACACCCCCCCGACACCAATCACCCCCTCCCTGCCACCGGCGCACCCCGCGACCGCCCCCTTCCCGGGGGGATCGGTCCTCCTCCCAGGTCCGACCAGAAGTGAAGCGGAAGCAGAAACCGTAAGGCTCCCGGAGATGACAACACGGGAACAAGCACCACCACCGGTGCCGAGGCGATCGACGAGGACGACCAGACCGCCCGACCGACTTGTGGCATCAATGTAACACTACTATATTGTGGACTGTAACGAGAACGTTTTCCTTTTCCCCCTTTTAATGTAAATAGTTCAAAACAAAAAAAAAAACCTCTGTACATGCAAAAGTTTTCCTCCCAGGACCAGCCTTGTAAACCCTTACCACCATACGAAGCACCACCCCGCCGGGTTTATTTTTAACAAGGGGTGAATGTGGTAGTATGCATTAGGGGTCATGTGGGACTGTGAAGCCGTGATGTCATTGGCTGACAGATCCCGGGTCCTGGTTGGCTGTTGACCTCTAGCTCCACCCTGAAGGCGGAGTATAAGAACCTGGAGTTCTCCCCCGCAGGCCAGTCAGCTACTGAACTGCGGGGAACAAGTCACGCTTAATAAAGCCTCATCGACTTCATCTCTATTCGTCTCTCGTGAGTCTTTGTGCGCTACAATCGGCACATGGCCATTCCTCAATTTGTCAGTTCTGCCACAGTCCTTCTGCTTTCGCAAACTCCTCCGCTGCTTCCGCCATTCCAAAATAAAAGTCCCTGAGCTTGTAAGTCACCCTCAGCTTCGCTGGATATACAATGCCGCACCGCACCTTGCTAATGTACAGTGCCCTCTTCACCCAGTTGAAGGCAGCCCGCCTCCTTGCCAGCTCCACCGTAAAGTCCTGGTATACACGTATACCAGCTCCAGCCCACTGCACCACCCGCTTCTGCTTGGCCCAGTTCAGGACCTTCTCCTTCACACTGTACCTACGGAAGCACAGAGTCACTGCCCTTGGCGGCTAACTCGCCTTTGGTACAGGCCTCCACGACCAATGAGCCCGATCCAGTTCATATCGGGAGGGATCCTCCCCCTCCCCCAATAGTTTTGCCAGCATCGCGGCAAAATACTCAGTAGGCTTTGGTCCTTCAACTCCTTCGGGCAGCCCCACAATCCTCAAATTCTGTCGCCTGGATCTGTTTTCCAGGTCTTCCATTTTTCCTCGCAGATCCTTGTTAGTGTCCATCACCTTCCGCATCTCTTTCCCCATCGAGGCAAGTTGATCACCGTGCTGCAATAACGTCTCCTCCACTTCCTTTAGCGCCTCCCCTTGCTCTCGCACCTCCGCCACTGCGCTCGCCACCTCCGTCCTCACCGGGGAAACCGCCTCCTCCACCAGCACTCAAAACCTCCCTCATCTCCTTCCTCACCATCTCCATGCATTTCGCAATCTGCGCCAACTGCTTTTCAAATTCCGCAGCCATCAACGTAGTTATTTCTTCAGCCGTAAGCAGTGCGGCCTTCCCTGGTGCTCCAGCCTCCATTTTCCTTGGTGACCCCACGGTGACCTTTCCACTCCCCGACGGACCTTCAGCTGTTTTTTTTTCGGCTTTTTTTTGCTCACCCTCGACATTTTTGTTTGGGTTTTTTTTCCCCTCCCGTGTCTTCAATGTGCCTTCTCCCTGCTTCTGCCGCCTCCGTGGACCCTGGGACCGGGCTTAAAGCCCCGAAAATGCCGTTCCCGAACGGGAGCCCTCCATTGTGCGGCCGCCTCCCGCCCGCCGTCACCGGAAGTCCCGTTTTTGTGATGTTCATTGAGGGATAAATATTGGCCATGACACTGCAATAACTCCCCTACTCTTCCTCATAGTACCATGGGATCTTTTACATCCACCTGTTTTGACAACCGGGGCCTCGATTTAACCTCTTTTCTAAAAGGCAGCATCTTCAACAATGCAGCACTCCCTCAGTACTGGATTGGAGGAGATACTTTGATTGTTATACCCAAGTCCTGTATGGCAAGCATAACTAGATGGAATTAAAGGGAACCCTTGCCAATTTTCCTCTGTATAGATTGAATGCCAAGTAGGATATCAGAGCCAAGCTCAATCCTGCTGTCACACAATGTCCAAAGTTCACACTTTTTTTTAGTAGGGATCACAAGATAGGAATCAGGAATGGGAATTACATGTGATTTTACTTCCCCTTTTCCTTATCAAGGGCAGTGAGGCCAGCTGTTGCCTTGGTTAATATCAGATAATATCAGGAAGCAATTTACCTATAAACTAGTTGTAAAAACATTTTTTTTGTTGCATTTAAATACATGGACTACATGGAGGTTATTGGTTGCATGTTATTTCACCTGATAATTAGGATTCGGTACACTCTATTATATTGTGGTAACATTGTTATTAAGGTAATATGACGAAAAATTACATGGATTGTAGCGATGGTGCCATTAGAAGTACCATGACTACCATATAATACAGTAAGAAGTCTTACAACACCAGGTTAAAGTCCAACAGGTTTGTTTCGATGAGGAAGGAGCAGCGCTCCGAAAGCTAGTGACATCGAAACAAACCTGTTGGACTTTAACCTGGTGTTGTAAGACTTCTTACTGTGCTCACCCCAGTCCAACGCCGGCATCTCCACATCATGGCTACCATATAATACAGAATTGGGAACAGTGAATTATTTAATTTATTTCACAAGGAGGGGACCTGATGACACTTAAGTAACAAAGTTACAGGCAGGTTTATATTTTATGAGCAGATTGAAGAATACATTCAAATGTTATTGTTTCTTATTCCAGAATCTTTACTATAAGTAACATAGTAATATTATTCAGGGAGAAGATTTTTGATGCATCTTTTATAACAATAATAGACTTTATTATTGTCACAAGTAGGCTTACATTAACACTGCAATGAAGTTACTGTGAAAATCCCCTAGTCACCACAGTCCGGCGCCTGTTCGGGTACACAGAGGGCGAATTCAGAATGTCCAGATTACCTTATAGGACGACCGACGAGAGTTTGTGTCCTTAGTCTGGAACTCTAGCTTTTGCCAAACCTGTTGAGAATACTCTTCATTTTCTGCTTTTCTTCACATTTCCAGCAACTGCAGAATTTTGCTGTTCTATATTGGCTCCCAATCCGCTAATCCATTCCTTTCTCTGTTACCACTTCCAGCCATACAATCCCCTGGGATCTCTGCATCTTTCCAATTCTGACCACTTGCATATTTCCCTGATTTTGATTAGTCCACCATTGGTGGCCATGCCTTCAGCTGCCTAGGCCATAAACTCTGGATTTCCGCTTCCCTAAACCTCTCTATTTCTTCTGTTAAGATGCTCCTTTACATCTACCTCTTTGATAAAGCTTTTGGTCACATATCCTAATATCTTCTGTTGGTCAGTGTCATGCTATGTTTGATAGCGCTCCCATGAACGAATTACTTGCACATATAGTATATTCAACAAAGTGGAACCTCTCAAAGCACTTGTTCAATTGGTACCAGGTTAACGGAACAATATAAATGTGAATTAGAACATAGAACGATACAGCGCAGTACAGGCCCTTCGGCCCACGATATTGCACCGACATGGGAAGTCAAAAAACAAAAGCCATCTAACCTACACTATGCCATTATCATCCATATGCTTATCCAATAAACTTTTAAATGCCCTCAATGTTGGCAAGTTCACTACTGTTGCAGGTAGGGCATTCCACGGCCTCACCACTCTTTGAGTAAAGAACCTACCTCTGACCTCTGTCCTATATCTATTACCCCTCAGTTTAAGGCTATGTCCCCTCTTGCTAGCCATTTCCATCAGCGGGAGAAGGCTCTCACTGTCCACCCTATCTAACCTCCTGATCATTTTGTATGCCTCTATTAAGTCTCCTCTTAACCTTCTTCTCTCTAACGAAAACAACCTCAAGTCCATCAGCCTTTCCTCATAAGATTTTCCCTCCATACCAGGCAACATCCTGGTAAATCTCCTCTGCACCCGCTCCAAAGCTTCCACGTCCTTCCTATAATGCGGTGACCAGAACTGTACGCAATACTCCAAATGCGGCCGTACCAGAGTTTTGTACAGCTGCAACATGACCTCCTGACTCCGGAACTCAATCCCTCTACCAATAAAGGCCAACACTCCATAGGCCTTCTTCACAACCCTATCAACCTGGGTGGCAACTTTCAGGGATCTATGTACATGGACACCTAGATCCCTCTGCTCATCAACACTTCCAAGAACTTTACCATTAGCCAAATATTCTGCATTCCTGTTATTCCTTCCAAAGTGAATCACCTCACACTTCTCTACATTAAACTCCATTTTCCACCTCTCAGCCCAGCTCTGCAGCTTATCTATGTCCCTCTGTAACCTGCTACATCCTTCCGCACTGTCGACAACACCACCGACTTTAGTGTCGTCTGCAAATTTACTCACCCACCCTTCTGCGCCCTCCTCTAGGTCATTGATAAAAATGACAAACAGCAACAGCCCCAGAACAGATCCTTGTGGTACGTCACTTGTAACTGAACTCCATTCTGAACATTTCCCATCAACCACCACCCTCTGTCTTCTTTCAGCTAGCCAATTTCTGATCCACATCTCTAAATCACCCTCAATCCCCAGCCTCTGTATTTTCTGCAATAGCCTACCGTGGGGAACCTTATCAAACGCTTTACTGAAATCCATATACACCACATCAACTGCTCTACCCTCGTCTACCTGTTCAGTCACCTTCTCAAAGAACTCGATAAGGTTTGTGAGGCATGACCTACCCTTCACAAAGCCATGCTGACTATCCCTTGTTGTATTGTTGTACCTTTCCCATTTACAGAAATAAGGTTCAAGGTTTGTCCTCAGTTATGTACAGAGTCAGTGAATTGCAGTTGGATCTCAGCATGTCTGGGTTAAGGGTGGGCTAAATCAGGCAGAGTTCCTATTCCTAATCACAACACAGTCACCGCTGTTAACATGTGGATTTTGGAGGAGAACAGGATTAGACTTTTCATATTACCCATTGTCAATGCATGACCTGGAAGGACTCACTGTCATGGCTCACATGGGCACTTGGGTGAGGTTCAACAGCGATACTGGTACCTGTGGAACAGTGAAGAAAAACTTGCATATGTGCAGTGCCCTTCACAACTTTGGTTCCAAAATGCTTTATAGGCAATTAAGTAGTTTTGAATTGCATTTACAGTTTTAGCATAGGGAATACCACTGCCAATTTGAACACAGGAAACTCCCTCAAACTGCAATGTGATAATTCTGTTTTAAGTGCTGTTAATTGAGGAATAAATATTGGCCAGGACACCAGGGCTAACTCCGCTGCTCCACTTCAAAATAGCATAGAATAGAATAGAATCATAGAATTTACAGAGCAGAAGGAGGCCATTCAGGCCATCGAGTCTGCACCGGCCCTTGGAAAGAGCACCCTACTTAAGCCCCACGCCTCCACCCTATCCCCCTTTATCCCCGTAACCCCACCTAACCTTTTTTTGGACACTAAGGGCAATTTAGAATTGCCAATCCACCTAACCTGCGCATCATTGGACTGTGGAAGGAAACCGGAGCACCTGGAGGAAGCCCACGCGCATATGGGGAGGATGTGCAGACTCCACACAAACAGTGACCCAAGCCGGGAATTGAACCCGAGACCCTGGAGCTGTGAAACAACTGTGCTAACCACTATGCTACCGTGCTGCCCTATGTGCATCATGAGGTCCACCTGAGAAGTCAGACCAGGCCTCTGTTTAATATCTCACCCAAATGAGACCACCTTCACCTTCGGCAATGGAGTTACACAACATTGCCTACGTGCCAGCCGAAGTTTTTGTCCTCAAGTCTCAGAAATGCAATGATATTGGTAGCACAGTGGTTAGCACTGTTGCTTCACAGCTCCAGGGTCCCAGGTTCGATTCCTCGCTGGGTCACTGTCTGTGCGGAGTCTGCACATTCTCCCCGTGTCTGCGTGGTTTCCTCCGGGTGCTCCAGTTTCTTCCCACAAGTCCCGAAAGACGTGCTTGTTCGGTGAATTGGACATTCTGAATTCGCCCTCTGTGTACCTGAACAGGTGCCAGAGTGTGGCGACTAGGGGCTTTTCACAGTAACTTCATCGCAGTGTTAACATAAGCCTACTTGTGACATGATGTGGAGATGCTGGCGTTGGACTGGGGTGAGCACAGTACGAAGTCTTACAACACCAGGTTAAAGTCCAACAGGTTTGTTTCGATGTTACTAGCTTTAGGAGCGCTGCTCCTTCCTCAGGTGAATGAAGAGGTATTACGCTGAGAGACTCTGCCGTCGCACCTCTCAACCACCTCATCCGCCAGCTCTACAGCAGACAACGCAATCTGGAAACCAAGATAGAGGCCATATTTTCAACTTGCGCTCAGGACGCAGCAGACCAGCTGCGGAACACCGCCAAACAGATGAGACAACAATACTATGCCACCTATATGCATACCAAGAACAGGAAGCTTGAGAAACTCGGCATCACCACCAGCAGCAACCAAGTCACCCCCGGTACCACAGTAGAAAACAATACAGGGAAACCTATTGTCAACTTGTCAGACTACACCCTTCAACCAGACAAAATCGAAGTCCTCAGCAGAGGGCTCAATTTCTGCACCACCACCAAAATGGACCCCATCAGTCTCGCGGCAGACACGGAGGAATTCATCAGGCAAATGAGGCTCCGGGAATTCTTCCACAGACCCCAAGAGGCCAACAGCGAACCCAAGCAGACTACCAATGAACCGGAACAGCAGACCGAGAGATCTGCGGTGCGGCAACCGAAGAGGAAAGAGTCGAATTGGACCCCTCCAGAAGGCCGCTGCCCTAGACTCGACATGTATGCTCAAGCCGTCAGGGGTCGTGTCAATGCCAGATTCATCAGTCGCATTCACAAGACAGCCCCGAACGTCACCCAAGCACAATGCAATGCCATCCGCGCTCTCAAAACCAACCGCAGCATCGTCATCAAACCAGCAGACAAAGGAGGGGCAACTGTCATACTGAACAGAACGGACTACTGCAAAGAAGTATACCGACAACTGAACAACCAAGAACACTACAGACAGCTACCCTCAGATCTGACCAAGGAACACATCCGCCAACTTAACAGACTGATCAAGACCTTGGATCCAGATCTTCAGAGCACCCTACGTGCTCTCATCCCACGTACTCCCCGCATTGGAGATCTCTACTGCCTCCCGAAAATACACAAGGCCAACACACCAGGCCGTCCTATCGTTTCAGGCAATGGGACCCTGTGTGAGAACCTCTCTGGCTACATCGAGGGCATCTTGAAACCCATTGTACAAGGTACGCCCAGCTTCTGTCGCAACACGACGGACTTCCTGCAGAAACTCAGCACCAATGGGCCAGTTGAACCAGGAACATTCCTCGTCACAATGGACGTCTCGGCACTCAATACCAGCATCCCCCATGACGACGACATTGCTGCAACAGCCTCAGTACTCAACACCGACAACTGCCAATCTCCAGACGCAATTCTGCAACTCACCCGCTTCATTCTGGATCACAACGTCTTCACCTTCGACAACAAGTTCTTCATCCAGACGCACGGAACAGCCCTGGGGACCAAATTCGCACCCCAATACATCTTCATGCACAAGTTTGAACAAGACCTACTCACCGCACAGGACCTTCAACCGACATTATACACCAGATACATCGATGAAATTTTTTTCCTTTGGACCCATGGCGAAGAATCACTGAAACGACTACACAATGACATCAATAACTTCCATCCAACCATCAGACTCACCATAGACTACTCTCCAAAATCAGTTGCATTCTTGGACACACTCGTCTCCATCAAGGACGGTCACCTCAGCACTTTGCTTTACCACAAACCCACGGATCACCTCACGATGCTCCACTTCTCTAGCTTCCACCCTAAACACATTAAAGAAGCCATCCCCTATGGACAGGCTCTCCGTATACACAGGATCTGCTCAGACGAGGAGCGTAACAGACATCTACAGACGTTGAAAATGCCCTGTACGAACGGAATATGGCGCTCGACTCATCGATCGACAGTTCCAACGCGCCACAGCAAAAAACCGCACCGGTCTCCTCAGAAGACAAACATGGGACACAACCGACAGAATACCCTTCGTCGTCCAGTACTTTCCCGGAGCGGAGAAACTACGACATCTTCTTCACAGCCTTCAACACGTCATCGATGAAGATGAACATCTTGCCAAGGTCATCCCCACACCCCCACTACTTGCCTTCAAACAACCATGCAACCTCAAACAAACCATTGTTTGCAGCAAACTACCCAGTCTTCAGAACAGTGACCACGACACCACACAACCCTGTCATGGCAATCTCTGCAAGACGTGCCAGATCATCGACATGGATACCACTATTACACGTGAGAACACCACCCACCAGGTACGCGGTACATACTTGTGCGACTCGGCCAACGTTGTCTACCTCATACGCTGCAGGAAAGGATGTCCCGAAGCGTGGTACATTGGCGAGACCATGCAGACGCTGCGACAACGAATGAACGGACATCGCGCGACAATCACCAGGCAGGAATGTTCCCTTCCAGTCGGGGAACACTTCAGCAGTCAAGGGCATTCAGCCTCTGATCTCCGGGTAAGCGTTCTCCAAGGCGGCCTTCAGGACGCGCGACAATCGCCGAGCAGAAACTTATAGCCAAGTTCCGCACACACGAGTGCGGCCTCAACTGGGACCTGGGATTCATGTCGCATTGCATTCATCCCCCACCATCTGGCCTGCAAAATCCTACCAACTGTCCTGGCTTGACACAATTCACACCTCTTTAACCTGGGGCTACCCCATCTCTGGATCTGTAAAGATTGAATCACCTGCTAATGCTCGCATTCCTAGCATTGTCTGGCATCTTTGAATCTGTCTATATATATGTTTCTGGAACATACCTCTTCATTCACCTGAAGAAGGAGCAGCGCTCTGAAAGCTAGTAACATCGAAACAAACCTGTTGGACTTTAACCTGGTGTTGTAAGACCTCTTACTGTACTTGTGACAATAATAAAGATTAAAAAACCTTCTGACTTAGAGGTGTGAGTGCTGGCGACACTGAGTCACAATTGACACTCAGTACCTGAGCAAATTCAGTGAAAATAAATTATATTTAGAATCTTACTACAACCTTGGATGTCTCAAAGCATGTTACAACCAATGGATTACTTTTGAATGCCATTCCCTCCAATGAAGGAAAATAACCTGCAAATCAATGAAATCAAAAAAATGGTCAGGTGGGTAAAGGAGGAATGTTGGCCAGGAGAATTCCCCCTGGAAGAATTATCCTCATAAGGGGGAGAACAAAATATAGTTGGCCTTTGACAGTCATCCAGACTCGAAACGTGAGCTCCCTTCTCTCTCCACATGCTGTCAGACCTGCTGAAATTGTCCAGCATTTTCTATTTTTGTTTCAGATTCCAACATCCGCCGAAAGTTGCTTTGATGATTAAAAAAAGTTGGATACTCCTTCAGTCGGTGGACGCTGATTGGGTGCCCGGTTTTCTGCTCGGCATGGTGCAATGACAGTAGTACTCCCAGAAAAATGCCTGAAATCGTCGCAATAACCAGGAAGTAAGAAATCTGACATGCATAAAGTGTGACATTTCCGGTTACAAAGCACCTGTTGGACAAAGAAGGAGCCGGTTGCGAAGTCCTGAAACTTCTTGAGCCAAAAAAAAAGTTACTTCGCCTACCCCCCCAAAAAAAAGTTTGAGAGGGTAGGCTCTGTTTCACCATCAGCCCCGAGAGAGGGAAATGGTCCTGTTGCATTTCATACAATTGGCGAACGTCATTGCTTTTCTCAGGCTAAACTGGGTTGCACACTCCCCCCTCTCCCTCCCTGTCCCGGGAACACGAGGAGGAGCCGGTGGGAGACGTCAGGCACTGCGGGGGCCTGACGGCTGCACGGCTGCTCCAATGAGCTCTCTCCACATGCGGGCCACTCGAGGTCTGGCCGTGAGAAAGGCCGCTGCCACCCCAGTGTTATAAACGTGCTGCTGCCGGCGGCTGCTCCCTCACACTCATTCAGCGGAGCGAGGCGCTGCCATCATATCCAGCAGCAGTGGTAACCCGGGCTCCCGTGTCGCAGTCCCTGCGGGTTCCAACATTAAACCTGTCACACCAGGGGAGAGAGAGAGAACCAAGGACATTGAGTTCTGTCTGAATTATATTCACCAGTGAGAGAAAAAAAAACCAGAGGGTGTTTAAAAAAAAAATCACTTCATTTTTTTTGAAGAAAAGGAAAACCAGAGATTGTGTTTTTCAAAAAAACCCCATTTATATTTATAAAAAAAGGGGAAAGCAGAGATTGAGAGTGTTTAAAGAAAATCATTTTAATTTTTTTTTAAAACAAGAGATTGAGAGTATCTTTTTTAATATTTGGAAAAAAAAAAGGGGAGACCAGAGATTGATTCTCCCCCAGAGAAGTGGCTGACCCCGAAGCCTGTCCTCCATCCCCACTCTGTCTTTTTCTCCTCTCTTCCTTGTCTGTCAGCTTGTTTCTGGTGAAGGAAGGAAGGCTCCCTCCCTCTCGCTCCCTCCCTCCCTCGGCGGACAAGAAACCGCAACACTCCAAGCGAGGAGCCCTGGAGTGAGAGCATGGAGAACGCACACACCAAGACCGTGGATGAAGTTCTCGCCTATTTTAACGTCAACGAGACAACGGGGCTTAGTTTGGACCAAGTCAAGAAGCACAAGGAGAGATGGGGGCCGAATGGTATGTCCTGGGGATGCTTCCTGATGCTCATTTAAAATATATATATATATATATATATTCCTTCAGATGTGTGGCGCGCGTTTTTTTTTTGTTTTCACGGGGCTGTTTTGAAGTTTTTATTTAATCCACCCTCCTCAGAGGTATAGTGTGCTGTGGGGGGTCTAGGCCTGGCTGTAATGTGTGAAGCCGGCAGCCCTGCGTGCCAGGCACACCGAACATGGCTGACTCACGGCCATCCCTCCGTCTTAAATTGTATGAAAGTCACATATTTTTGTGTGTGTATGTGGGGCTTGGCTATGTGAGAGATGCGGTGCCACCTCGTTTAGAACATGCTGCCCCCCGTTTAGCTTTCGAAATAAATGAAAAGAATCGGAGGCGGCACATCGAAAAGCCACATTCTACCGGCTGCAATCGTCCCGGCCGCGGAAATATTTTTGTACTCCCAAGATGTAATCTCCGAAGTAAGGAGTAGTTGTAACGCAGTCAGTTGGACGAGCATCAAAAGTATTATTTTTAAAGCTGCGCTTCCATCTGGTGTCTAACTCTTCACGGCACCATAATCTCAGGATACTCGTGGTAAAAGAGTATACTTCCTTTTTTTAATTTCGAGCGTGACTTTGCGCCCCTGTCTTGGGAGCCCCAGTGCATTTGCATGTTTTAACGCAGTTTTCTCTTTCTCGCATATTCCATGGTGGCGCCACTCATTAACAGAACTGCCAGCAGAAGAAGGTACAGTAGCATCAAATGTCCTTACTGCTACAACATTTTTCAAAATCTTGAGTTATGATCATTTTTAATGTTGAACTGAACTTCCTCTTGTTTCAGGCAAATCGTTATGGGAGCTTGTCATAGAACAATTTGAAGATTTATTGGTCAGAATTCTACTCCTGGCAGCTTGTATATCATTTGTGAGTATTTTATCAAACTGAAATATATCAATGTCAAATATTCTGCTACCCATGGTGGTTGCATTATTTCTTGTAGGCATATTTATAGATTTATTAGGAAATCCAGTACTAAGAGCTCAGTACAAACTAATCTGTACTCTTGCGCAGTAACCATGACTGGAATGGTGTGTGGTATTTTAGTACAGTCTGTCTTGATAAAAGTAAGGTGACAATTGCGGCTTTTTGATGAGGGCAAGACTGTCTGCAAAGATGATACACTTCTGTTGACCAAATTTGGCCAGTGACCTTCATGGGGACATGTGTGGTATCTCTTCTCTCCTTGACTTTTAAGGTTTATAGCATGCCAGTTAAAATGGTTTTGGGTCGGCATGACAATAATAGAAAACAATGTTCGGACCTGGGATTGGGTTACACCACTTAATGCACTAGCTGTACTTGTTGTAATGGTTACCCAATGGCAGACAGAAATAAATGTTCTCGACACATGTGTGAGTACCAAATGTTCTGCTAAATTGAGTTTTAATTGAAGTAGTTATCAGTTGCTACTTTGACGTGTAAAGCACCATCTTCATGAGATTATTTGCATGCATGAACTAGTAGTATCAAGTGCTACTTATAAAAAGAGGAACGCTGACATAATTTGGACATCTTGGTAATCTTATTTTGCTCCGTTTGAATTCTCGTTTTATGCGGTTGTCACAATTCTGTGGAAAGCATGGACCATTTGCAAGAAAACTAGTTTTAATAGTTTTGTGTGTGATTGATTTGGATATGGAATAAAGCGCTACTCATAGGAACGATTGTGCTTCACTTGATATTAAACAAAGTTTTTGCTTATTAGCACTGCTGCAACAGATGACACTTGTCAAAGAGCTGTGGTTTACCTGTGAATTTCAAGTTCACAGGGTGTGCAGCTTCAGGTGCCAAGGTTGACTGACTTATCCTGGTAGTGAGATATTATAATGTATGATTAACTGATTCTAGATCACTTAGTTCCAGATGGGACAGCTCCTCTGTCCACGTTCTGTAAAAACACATTCTAAAGGATACTACTTTGCAAACATGATCTTCAAGCAACTATTTTGAAAAATTGCATATGATTCCTTTGGTTACTTTAATATGCAGTAATGACCTTGTCAGGACACTTCCAACAGGACGGAATACTTGTACATCGGGGGGTTGGGACTTTTTCGAGCAAAAGGCCCCTTAAATAGGTACTTCATGATGGATAGCTAATGATAGTTTGGGATAAAGTGTACTGAAGAAGATGGTTAGACAGACGTGCTGTGAATATGTGTATACTTCCAGTTTTTCAGGGTGTGGCAGCTGTAATACGTGTTGTACTTTTGACTAATAAAAAAACCCGAGTTGCCAGAGGGCGATTATAGTGCTCGTCATAGCTGGGGTTTCTGGGAATATGGAGATGATGATGTCCTTTATTGCTGAAAAAACACTCCCTTTACCCCCCCCCCCCCCCCCCCCCCCCAATCCACTTAATATTTCTTCTCTTGTGAACACATTTGTTTCTTGCAGGGTGAGAGTCATCTTCCAGTATATTCACAAAGTAGCCATTCATCAAGTGTGAGCGCTGACGTAGCATGACTGCAGAAGCCACTACAGTGTTCTTGCTAGTCAAGGGGCTGACACATGCGCCCTGTGGAAGGGATTGCTGGGTTACAAAACCAAAGCTGTTTTTTCCCTATCTCTCACTGCGGCTTCTTGTAGCACTTCCATGTGCGTTCCAGTTAAAGCAAACTTATTGTGTCGAGTCTGTGTTGCCTGTTGGGAGTTGGGATTCCAACTTCCTGGAGAAGGAGGTTAGAGTAGTGGGCATTAATGGAGGAAGAAACTTGTATTAAAAAACAAATCTATTCAGTGGAATAGAATGAATGATTTCAAAAAAATCAAGAGTGCCTTTAAACTCAAAAGTGCAATAGTAAACTAGCACAAATTCCAATGCTTTATTTGAAAGACACAATGGGAAGTTAAAAACACTGGTTACAGCTTTGGGTGTGCATATGTAGTCAGAACTGGATGGTAATTAAACCTTTTACTAGCAAAGAATGGGGAAATAAACTTTTAACTAGTAGAATGGCCAAATGATTCTTTGCCTGGAAAGAGATGGAAGCTGCTGGAGAACCTTGTCGAGCAGTTGACATTAAAGAGCAACAGCATTAAAGAGCAACAGCAAAGATAGCTGATTAAGTGGCAAAATTTGAAGAAGAAATAGTGTAACACTAAGATGGTGCATCAGCCTCCAAAACAAGAACAGTATCCTGGGTGGTGACCTTTTGTTATAACTATGTTCTGAAGAAGGGTCTGCACCCACAATGCAGCATTGCTGTACATTAATATTTTCACTACCTTTTATCAATTGCCTAATGGAAAGAATAACCATTTTTTTTATCTTTGCAACTCTCCAGCTTTTTGAAAAATCTGCATTGACAGCTGTACCAATTTTATCTCTTTCGCCACGCACCTTTCCTCTCCCATTGATGCCTCCTCCTTTTTCTCACTGCCCCGTCCTTTCCTTCTCCACCCGCACTCCAGATGCTGGTGAACTTGCTGTGTACATTTTGAACATTTTTCTACTTTTTGTTTTAGATTTGCACTTTCTTTATCTTAGTACCAGTGATTCCTGCTGTGATCCACTGTTGCCAGCACATCCATCATTGGAATGTGCAACACCTGTCTTGGTAATAAGGGAATCTAATGCAAGGTTACTACAGCCCTGATCATGGAGTTGCAACTCCTGCTTACTTTAAAAAATAAATTGGATCGGACTGTATAATTTTTGTTGTTAGAAAACAAAAATAAATATGTTAGCATTTCGAGCACCAAATCATTTAATAATGAATAATTTGTTCCTACCTGTAATAACCTAGTGATCAGTTACTTAGACATAACCAGATGAGTTACTGGGTCAAAATCCTAGAACTTCTTCCCTAACCGCACTGTGGGTGTACCTATATCACATGAACTGCAGCGGTTCAAAAAGGCAGCTCACCGCCATCTCCTCCAGGGAAATTAGGAATGGACAATAAATGCTGACCTAGCCAGGGAAACCTTCATAAAGAATCATGGAATCACTACATTCAGGAGCCCATTCGGAATGACCTTTTTAAAAAAAAAAAAAGTACAGGAGGACAGCAACACCGAAATTAATGATGGACTAAAAGCAAATAAAATTGGGGAAATAACTCAAAAGTCCTTTTTTAAAATAAATTGAGTACCAAATTCTTTTTTTCCAATTAAGGGGCAACTTCGTGTGGCCAATCCACCTACCCTGTACATCTTTGGGTTGTGGGTGTTAGTGGGAGGGACTTGAGAACCCCCCCCCCCGATTTGGTAAATGTGGCAGTGGCTCCTGAGATCGAGGCAACATTTTAAAATGGTGCCCAATCGCTTCCTGCACTGGCGAGCAAGTGTGGCCTCGGCAGGGCGCGAGGCTATGACAAAGCTGCTTATCAATGAAAAGACACCCCATGTTAAAGATATATATCCCCTTAGCATACCCTAAAATGCATGGAAGACCTGTTGAACTTACAGGTCATTGTTGTGTGCCAGTGGTATGCTGTAATTCTGTATCGCAGCCGACAATAAATCATCCCATAAATTCTCGTCCAGTACAAATGTTTGACTTGTAATAAACTAACCTATTTTTTAAATCATCTTTTGCATGCAGTGTGTTTTGCTGAAGCACATTAATGCAGCTTATTATGGTTGTCCCAACTTTCGTACGCTAAGATTAAGGGAAAGATGACGGGCAGAAGTAATGTGATTAATTTTTCACTTCAAAGTTACTGCATTCTTTTTCCTTGCATCAGCTCAAATGAAGTTTTCTTTTGTTCTTCCAATTTCCTGATCAGAATTGAAGTTATACATTTTTTTTTTGCAATGTAAAAAGCATATTGTCTTCAATTTGCTGATTGCTTCAATACAATGAAGGCAGATGGAGGAGGAAAATTGGTGACAAGGTTGTATACAACCCTCACACAATTTCTACCAGTCGGGTACTTAAGAGACATTGATGGAGGTCTAGTAGCTGGTTCACTTGATTGTGGAGGAGGTGCATTCTGCCAGGAAGATGATAGACCGGGGAAAGAATGCTTTCCTGTGTAATTTGTAAAATGGTATTTCTCAGCAGTATCTAAGAATGACTTAATTTTTGTACGATCATCTCAGATATGTAGTTTGAACCATTATAATTCATATTCAATCTTGTGTCTGGTAGGGAGGGGAGCTGCTATCTTAGTGGGGCTTGATTTTTAAGAATATATTAAATGTATATGTTTTCACATTATCTTTCTGATCGTATGTGCATATGTATTATGGGTGGGTTATTGGTGCATTTAATTTATGCTGGTTTTACTGTTTATTTTTAAGCCACCATTTGCTTCTGCTGGTGTAGCTTTGTGTAATGTAATATAAATTGTTTAACAGGGCAAACCCAACCAGAATACAAGCCTTCACTTTTCATGCTTCAGCTATTGGTCTTGGGCCTGTGTTCCATCCAGACAATACTTGTTAGGACTATCTGGCTGTAATTCTTTTTTAAAAATAAATCCAATTCATTTTTTTGCAATTAAGGGGCAATTTAGTGTGGCCAATCTTCCTACCCTGCACATCTTTGGGTTGTGGGCGTGAGACCCAGGCAGATACAGGGAGAATGTGCAAACTGTTATTCTTAATTCTTCTGTACATGGGTGGTTATGTGCATGTTCTCTCTCAGTTTAGGTTGAAGTGTTTATGAAGTAAAAGTGGTAGGTCCGTACTGGCAGCATTTTAATTAACTCCAGATAGTTTTAAATAGTGCCCATGATGTGTAAAGGACCTTCCTTTAATCTCGTTTTCTATCATAATGGAGTTATGCTTGAATAGTTGAAGGGATTTAAACAGACTGCGATTGACTGTTTCATTGTTTATACATGTTTTTAGCTTTGTTTAGACTTGTTCCCTTTTTAGGAAGTCATTTTTCCAGGGAGCTTTTCACCACTTCAGCCTGGATTCAATACAGGAACTGATTCTAGATTTAAATCTACTTTTTAAGTTGTGGCATAAATGTACATTTGAAACAACCCAATTTCCCTGCAGTGTTGAGACACTGGTTTGTTTTCCCCCCAAAAATATACTTTGTTCATAATGTATAAAATTATATTCCCATGGGGCAGCACGGTGGTGCAGCGGTTAGCACTGCTGCCTCACAGCTCTGAGGTCCCAGGTTCAATCCCGGCTGGAGTTTGCACATTTTCCCCGTGTTTGCTTGGGTTTCGCCCCCACAACCCAAAGATGTGCAGGGTAGGTGAATTGCCCCTTAATTGGAAGAAAATAATTGGGTACTCTAAATTTATTTTTTAAAAATTATATGCCCATAACAGTTCAAGACTGACATCACTGATGTCCGCTTGACACTGCTAGAGTTATTTTCGTACAGCATGTGGCACTCCTGAGGTGCCTCAGTGTGGTTGCAACGACACACGATATTTATAATATGCATTCCATGACAAAGATACTGCCTGAGGGGTTTTACGCAATTTCTGGCATTTCGGTAAACTCTGGCAGGTGGACCTTGGACAACGTTCTCTCCCCATTGAGACTTTGCAGCAGCTGCTGAATGCTTTTGTGCATCCCTCAGCATGTAGTCCTTTTGAATGTGCCAGTCTGAAACATAAGTTTCTGGACAGCTCTCTGCGCTAAGCTACCAATGTGTTTCTGACAGTCTTTCTTGGAGTTGATTGTCCCATAGCAACAGTTGATGTTTGTCTCAAGAGTGCGTTCCTGGTAATAGCCCATAGAGCACAGAGATTTCCATCGTGGAACTGCTCAGGGTGTACCTCAACAAACGATGTTCTTTCCAGACCTCCTTTGCAAAGGTATATTCTAGAAGGTGGCTGATGGTCTGCTTCGAGGAGATGAGACTCTGGGGATAGAGGAATGATCTGACACAGAGAGCCTGTCTCACCATGAGGCAATCTACGTCCTGGAACTTGTTTGGATGTCTGTCACATAGCTGACGGTCTGCTCAGGGAACCATTTGATAGTTTTTACTTTTCAAATGCAAGGCGCTTGATAAGTTGTGATCTTTGTAGCCTGAGCATTCCCTGATGTACTTGTACTCTTAAACCTGGTGGAAAAGGCAAATATATTATAATTGACGCAACAACAACAGTTGCACACCATCAGGTGTTAAACTGGAATGTGTCAGATCCTTGAGTGATGAAGCCCATGTGGGATTAATTTAATAGCAGTCCTTGTAATGTAAGACTGCATTCAAATCTGAGATAATTATGGTTAAAACATGTACCTCGGGAGAATGCATGCATCTATAGTGTTTGTGCATCAAACATATACCCAAGGAGAATAAGTGCTGTCAATAGATATACCTGAATATCCAAAGGGACTCAAATAGTTACGTCCTACTTCAGCACTGTTTATAATCTATGTTTTGGCTTGTTACCTTTATGGAAGTAAACTAAAGGGAAAGGTTAATGAGTCGATGCAGCTGCTATGCATAAATGACATCAAATGAAGCAATGTTGAATCAACAGCGGATATGGCGCCGAACAAGAACATATTTTGAATGGAGCGATGTGAAGTGACTTAGCAACACTTTTTTTTTTTTTCCTCTTCTGCCTCCGAAGTTAAACAAAGTTAAGAAATAAACTTTTTCATACCATGTTCTATACAGAGGTAGAAGTTGGATTGGAAATGAAAGTCCGTCAGTCTGGAATAGCTGGTATGGGAGTTAAATACAGATTAACAGCCAAGGCAGTGGAATCAACACTGAATTTCTCATAGATCTCATAGAATTTACAGTGCAGAAGAAGGCCATTTGGCCCATCGAGTCTGCACCGGCTCTTGGAAAGAGCACCGTACTTAAGCCCACACCTCCACCCACCTTATCCCTGTAACCCTGCAACCGCATCTAACCTAAGGGCAATTTAGCATGGCCAATCCACCTAATCTGCACATCTTTGGACTGTGGGAGGAAACCGGAGTACCCGGAGGAAACCCACGCTGGGGAGAACGTGCAGACTCCGCACAGACAGTGACCCAAGCAGGAATCGAACCTGGGACCATGGCGCTGTGAAGCCATAGTGCGAACCACTATGCTACCGTGCTGCCCGCAGTATGCTACCGTGCTGCCTGGTAAATTGGATTAGCAGTAAGCAGATCTGGAAAGCATTCTTCTTTTGGGGGGAAATGTATAGGTGGTGGGGTTTGTGCGCCTATATTCACTGGAAAAACATTTTGAGGTCTGGTATAAACTGACGTAAAATGATAAAACGTGGAGCTGAAAGTGGTGGTCAATCTAGGTGTGTCTAGTTCTGGCCTTTTTCTGTATCCAGTTTGAAATGGTCTCCAATTTCTGCTGTGGGATTTTGCCCTGTAACTGAGATTGAGCCTCGAGAGAAAATTTAAGGAATCTCCTAAATAGGTCTGCTGCAAAAGGTGATGGGCATAAGTTATAAGTTCTTTTGTTTTAACTTAGTTTTCCTGTCATTTGCGTGAGGTAGTCCCATGAACCTTTAACTGGAACACTCTCTGCTGCAGTAACACCTATACATTTTCAATTCCTTTTGGATCTAGGTGTGTGCACATTCACCTGTACCCATAAATTCCTGTAATGTGTGTCCAGGTTTCCCTTTCACTACTTTCCTGATCTTGTTTGGTTATGACCACTTTTGGCAGGTGACCCACTTCTGGCATGATTCATCATTTTTTTTCTTTCACCATGAGATACGTGCTCAATGTAATAAAATTATGATTGGGCTGTGATTACATATTAACTGTGCCTTGCCACACTGTGGTGCATTCTAGTGGTTGTTTCTCAGTCTCTTTATCTGGTTATTTTCATGCCTGTCTTTCCCATTATCTACATGAATGACAAATCACCCTTAACCAACAAAGTTGTAGGCTATTTCTCAGAAACTTGGCAGTGTTAACTTGAGTAACTTTGACAGTCTGTTTCCTTTGTGAGCAATTGATGGTTTTTATTTGGTATTTTCCAGTGTTTGATCTGCGAGAAACGCAACAGTTAGGAAGCCTAAACGGAGCCTCTAATATTGTGTCACAGCACTTGCCATTATGTGGTTTTAGTAACTCCGGGATCCTTCCTGCTTTTGAGTTTGTTTTTATACCGTCGGTATTTCTTATTTTGGGGAAAAGTTCAACATTTTTAAAGGAAATGGGTTGTACAGATAATTGGCAAATCGCCTCATTTCTGGAATCTGGCTTCCGTACAAATGTCAAAAATTCAAATGAACCAGACAAAATTGACTTGAAACCAAGATAACAATTTAGTTGAGACTACAGTGCCCAATATAGGGAATGTTTTACCTCAGCGTCAGTGTCCTCTTTTTGGGCACAGTGCAAGGTAGCTTTTTAAACCTTCTGTATGTGGCTGAGGAGTGTGGAAACTGGGGAGTGCTGCATGCCCCAGCATTGAATTCTTTGCCTGAATCAGTAATAATGTTAATCAAAATAATTACATATGCGTAAATTTCGAAGTATTCCTCCTTTGGTTTGGTACTGATTAGTGCAGTATGCATATTGGCCCAAGACATTTTCACCCAGGGGAATACATTTCTTAACAAATCAGTTTGAAGAATTTGGAACTAAAGTCAATTTGTGCACTCCTTTTATGACATCAAAACAAATACCGAGAATTGAGTTTTCTATTTTGAAGAGTGTATCCAGTTTTGAAAAGACTGTATTGAGTTGATCTGATAATTCTCAAATGAGGTGTTTTTAAGCCTTATGATTTTGCATTTTAACTTTGTTTTCCACAAATTTAGTAAACTGAGCAAATTATAAGCATGATTTAATTATTTTAATTAAGCACATTTTTTTAATAGAAGAGAATGCATCGAGGAAATGCACAATTATGAAGTTCTGAGGGTTCATTTACAAGTTTTTGAGCTTGGAGTGCTGCAGTTTGCATTTGTTGAATGTATTTGGGGTATAGTATACAGTACAGTGAAAAAAGGGCTCTTAAAAAAAAAAAATCAATATGTGGACTTAGCAATGCTTGAAAAGGTAAACGAATACAGCCTGAAGGCACTGAAAAGACAAATTGTGTAAGAAATGCACTGAAATGAGTTAAATGCATACAACTGTTTTATTGGTGTGTTGCCGCCTTATTGAAGTAAACAGTATATTTCACAAAAACATATCTGATTGTTTGCAGGTTCTGGCCTGGTTTGAAGAAGGTGAAGAAACCGTAACTGCCTTTGTGGAGCCTTTCGTAATATTATTAATTCTAATAGCAAATGCTGTTGTGGGTGTTTGGCAGGTAAGTTTAGCATTTAGAAAACACTTTGTTATGGACATACTTAGGAATATTTAGCATTGCATTTTTTAATTTAATAAAATTTACTTCATGTAGTAAAGCCATTGAGGAGGGTTTATGCAATTACATTTTCCCATTTATTATTTAATGGACTGTGGGCATTTGTTGCCCATCCCTAATTGCCCTTGAGTGGCTTGCTAGGCAATTTCATTGTGCATTTAAAAGCCACCCACATTGCTATGTAGTTTGGAGTCGCATGCGGGCCAGACCAGGTAAGAAGAGCAGATTTCCTTCCTTTTAAGAGCATAGTGAACTAAATTGAGTTTTTACAACTATGGTTTATATTCTCTATTACTGAGACCAGCTTTTAATTCTAGATGTTATTAGTTGAACTTAAATTCTACCAGTGGGATGTTCACCAATAGGATGTCCCCACTGCATCAGTCTGGACCTCTAGATTACCAGTCCAGTGACATTACCACTCTCACCCATTTATGTGTACATAAAATCACACTTTTTCCATTCCTGCACTGTGTTAAAATTGGTATCTGCCAATCTGAAAGGTTACACATAACCTTACATAAGGGATGTGGAGTAAAGACCGGTAGATAGAGTTAATTAATTAATTAACTATGGTTTAATTGAATAGCAAGGCAGGCTCGAGGGGCTGAATAGTCTAACCCTGATCCTATGTTCTTGTTGTGCAGAGGAAGCAAACAGCATATGGAAAATACTATGGGACACAGTGCTGTGTCACTGCGATGTTGGTTCCAGGTTTATTCAGTAATAAGGTGCAGTTGAACTATTTGTACATTGAGCTAAATCTGCATTTGTCAAGTTCATGAAGAATGACAGGCAGATCATTTTTAAATTAGTAGTCTTACTTGGGGAGAAGGAACCCCAAGGTGTTCAGAGAAGAAAAGCACAAGAACATTTCTGTCCAATCTACTGAAGGTGATCCGAACAAGTTCCACGAGGCACATCGTCCAACATCCCACCTACACTTTGTCAGCCTCAACCATGAAATCATCCCTGAAATCCAAAGGACAATGACTCTCTGAAATGAAAATTACTGCATCAACCTAGTTCTCATAGAAGCATACCAAATCGGTGCAGGAATAGGCTATTCGGCCCTTTGAGCCTGCTCACCATTCATTGTGATAATGGCTGATCATCCAACTCCGTAACCTGTTCCCGCTTTCCCTTCCATATCCTTGGATCCCTTTAGTCCCAAGGCTGTATCTAACTCCTTCTTGATACCATACACAATGTTGGCCTTGACTGCTTTCCACAGGCTCAGCACTCTGGGTGAAGATGCTTCTCTTCATCTCGGTCCTAAATGGTATCCTTGGACTGTGACCCCCTGATTCTGGACTTCCCTTCCATCAGAAACATCCTGTGTCTACCGTATCTAGTTCTGTTCAAATTTTATAGGTTTCTGAGATTTTACCAACTCCATCTCACCTCTTGGGTCAATCCCATCATCCCAGAAATCAGCCTGGTAACATCTTTCTTCCGATAAGAAGACCAAAACTGCACACACTATTCCAGATGTGGTCTCGCCAAGGCCATGTGTAACTGCAGGAAGACATCCCTCCTCCTGTACTCTAATCCTCTCGCTATGAAGGCCAACAAACCATTTGCCATTTTTACCACCTGCATGCTTGCCTTCAACAGCTGGTGGACGGGGGCACCCAGGTCTTGTTGCACATTCTCCTCTCAATTTATAGACTTTCAGATAATCTGCCTTTCTGATTTTGCTGCAAAAGTGGATAACATCACTATCCACAGTATATTGCATCTGCCTTGCATTTGCTCACTCAGCTTGTCCAAATCACACTGAAGCATCTTTTCATCCTCCTCACAGCTCACCCTCCCACACAGTTTTGTCATCTGCAAATTTTGAGATCTTACATTTAGTTCTGTCACCTAAATCATTAATATATATTGTGAATAGCTGGGGTCATATAATAATCTTTATTATAGTCACAAGTAGGCTGACAACACTGCAATGAAGTTACTGTGAAAAGCCCCTAGTCGCCACACACCAGCACCTGTTTGGGTACACTGAGGGAGAATCCAAAATGTCCAATTTATCTAACATTTACCCGAGGGCAGCACGGTAGCATAGTGGTTAGCACAGTTGCTTCACCTCTCCAGGGTCCCAGGTTCGATTCCGGCTGGATCACTGTCTGTGTGGAGTCTGCACGTTCTGCGCGTGTCCGCGTGGGTTTCCTCCGGGTGCTCCGGTTTCCTCCCACAGTCCAAAGATGTGCGGGTTAGGTGGATTGGCCATGCTAAATTGCCCTTAAAGTGTCCAAAAAATGTAAAGTGGGTTATGGGAGTAGGGTAGCATGGGCACAGACAGTGACCCAAGCCAGGATTTGAACCTTGGCACTGTGAAGCAACACTGTTAGCCACTGTGCTACCGCCTAGCACTGATCCCCGCGGCACCCCACAGTCTCTGCCTGCCATTTGGAAAAAGATCTGTTTCTTCCTACTCTTGTTTCCCCAGTCTCAATATACTAATCCTGTTTGCTTGAATTCTACACGCTAATCTCTTAAATGGGACTTTATTGAAAACCTTCTGAAAGTCCAAATAAACCACATCCACTGGCTCCCCTCATCAACTCTACTAGTTACATCTTTGAAGAATTCCAGTAGATTTTTCAAGCATTATTTTCTTTTCATAAATCCATGTTGACTGTATGATTCTGCTCTTGTTTCCAAGTGCCCTGCGATAAATCTTTTGTAATGGAGTCTAGCATTTACCCATTACTGACGTCAGGCTGACTGGCCTACAATTCGCTGCTTTCTCTCTACCTCCCTTTTTCTCTGCTTGGCTATCTGCCAAAGGTAAGACTGGAAGTTATAAGTTAATAAGATGAGCAGAATGCCCCAGGTGCTGGAACCTGAAACGGGCAGAGGATGCTGGAAAATCTCAGCCGGTCTAGCAGTATCTGTAAGGAGAGAAAGCAGTTAATGTTTCAAGTCTGTTTGACTCTTCATCAAAACTGAAGAGAGTGAGAATGTGTTGGATATTAAACTGTAGTTGAAAAAGATTGCAACAAGATGTAGCACAATAATGAGACGGGTGGGGGTGGGAAGGTGGAGAAGGTAAGGTTTTTGCATTCAGAAAATAAATGTATGGGATTTTAGAAGGGTTTAAGATGGAGAAGAAAGGTTACCGTCTAACGTTGTTTAACTCCCAAGTTGAGTCCTGAGGACTGCCCGTGGGCTGTAACGTGCCTAATCGGAAGGTGAGCTGCTGCTCCTCTAGGTTGTGTTGGGCTTCACTGGAGCATTGCAGCAGGCCAAGGATGCTCATGTGGGTCAACTTGTTTCGTCTCAATTGCTGGCAAGCATTTAGATTTCATAACATAGCTTGAAAGTGGTGAACATTTATGAAAGCAGACGGTTGACATGAATTTGTACAAGGTAGATTGTTTGACTGGATTTTAGCTTTAAATTTTTTTTAAAGAGTACCCAGTTTAATTTTTTTCCAACTAAGGGGCAATTTAGCGATGCCAATTCACCTAGCCTGCACATCTATTGGGTTGTGGGGGCGAAACCCACGCAAACAAGGGTAGAATGTGCAAACTCCACATGGACAGTGACCCAGAGCCGGGATCGAACCTGTGCTAACCACTGCGCCACCATGCTGCCCTTGGATTTTAGCTTTTAACGGAATCTGTGTAATTGAATAGAATGCAGTGAGTGCTGTATTTTTTGTATTTACCAAAAACGTTATTGAGACTGAAAACATAAACACTGGGGAAGGGGATGTTGCGCGTTTCTTTTACTTTGTCTTTTATGTGGCTCCGTTCCAATTCTGGCAATCAATGAATTTGCCCTTCTTTCTATGTTATCTATGTCCTTATGCTTAGAGTCGCCAGGTATCAAATGTTACCACCACAAGTTTCAACCGGCTATCGATCAAAGAGCCAAACACCAGTTAGTTAGTTCAAGGTCAAGGGTACTTTATTTACACACAGTTAGTCATGCAACATAAACACTACAAGTTAACTACACCAATCGACTAAGACAACCTGTACTTCGGGCACCCGGCTTAGGTCAGGAAACAGTAGCCGCAGTTCGCTTCTGGATCTATCGGGTTCAAAGCAGTAACTGCTGCTCAGCTAGGCTCATCCGTCTGTCTGGTAGCGAGCGTTGAACTTGGACTTGCTTCTGGTGTTTCTGCACTAGTGATGGCCGTGACCGGGGTACCAAGACCAAGAGAGAGCGAACATATGGCAAACTCTTCTTATACTCGGGGGGGGGGTTTGATTGCGCTGTTTTGGGCGGTCCTTCAATTTGGGCCTTACTAATTGGGTGATCCCTGATCACTCCTTTCGATACCTTAGCCAATAAGTGGGCGGGGATCTGGATGGCTGGGCGTGTCCCAAGTGGTCACTGACCCCGTTTGTGTTTCCCTTGAACAGGGAGTGGCGCCAAAATGTCTGGGACTGTCCCGGTTGCTTGAGTACCAGTCCTTTGTTTTGGTGAAGATGGGCCATCAAATGCTAATCGGCCTCATTAAAATGCTAATTGGACGGAGTTTCGATACCGTCTGGACTTCTTGCTTACTATTATGCATTTCAGGCTCTGAGCCTGCCTGAGTCTTGGCTTGTCCATTTTACCCGCCAGGCTTTGCGAGTTCTTCTCTACCTAGTTGGAAGTGGCCATCCCAGATGGCTACAAGGAAGAGAAATAAGATTGGACGAAATAGGTTTACAGAAGAACACAAACATGAGCTGAGTGGCAGCCTCTATACCCGAACTTTTATATCAATGGAAAGTGGATCTACAGCAATCAGTTAAGATCTTGCACCATGTACTATCCAACTGGTTCTCCCAATTGATTGGGACAATTACCTCTGCATAGTTTTTTAAAAAAGGTTAAGCAGGGATTTACAGATTTGCGGCAAATAATAATAATAATCTTTATTGTCGCAAGTAGGCCTACGTTAACACTGCAATGAAGTTACTGTGAAAGGCCCCTAGGTTGCCACACTCCGGTGCCTGTTTGGGTACATGGAGGGAGAATTCAGAATGTCCAAATTACCTAACAGCATGTCTTTCGGAACTTGTGGGAGTAAACCGGAGCATCCAGCGGGAACCCAGGCAGACACTGGGAGAACGTGCAGACTCCGCATAGACAGTGACCCAAGCCGGGAATCGAACCTGATACCCTGGCGCTGTAAAGCCACAGTGCTAACCACTGTGCTACATTGCCACCCAAAAGAGCAGGATATTATTGAGTTCTGGATAAGTTGCTGGGTCGGGATTTCCTCTCCTTGACTTTTCTCTCAGCCTCTGATATGCGCTTGCTTTTGAAGGGGCACACTTTTATATAAAAATAAAAAAATTAATTTGGCCTTGGCAGTTATCTACTTATCTACCGGAGCCCTACCTAATATCCCAGATGATTAACATGGTCTCCTTTCCCTCAAAAGGACGAACAAGAAGATATTGGATTACTTGAATATTATATGGCAGTGAACCAACAAGGCGCAGTACTAAAACAAATTGAGGTGCACTAATTTGGATAACAAATACCTTTTAGCAAGAACTGGACGGGTTCCATTCAACCTTTCAAATTGCTTACAATTTAAAATATTTGTTTAATAAGTAAATTTAAGAAAATGGGAATACATGGTTCAGTGTTGAACACTCATTTCCTTTGAGAAATAATAATGAGTTACATTTGAAATGGTTTACTTTTCTTGTAAGATCATTGACAAAAGGATAGGCTTACTGTGAGCAATGGTCCATTGAATTTAGTTTGATTGGCACTGCCATTGCATCATATTAGGGCATTATTTCACAGGATTTGCCATGTGAGCCCATCAGCAGGAGAATAGTTCTAATTATCATAAAACCAGGTTTCTGACTCAGATTTACGTGGATGGTTTTGATGAACAGAAAATATGTAAATTCACTGGTGTTTCGCTTCAAGTGGCTTTCAGTTGGTTGCTATGGTTTGTTGTTGCATTAAAAATGATTACTTAATTACGAAATGTGGAAATTGAGCACACAAATCCAAGTGTTTAACTGTTGCACCACTATAACCCATTTGTTTTATTCCTAAATTTGTAGGAATAGGTAATTTTCCCCTCAGTCTTTTGATTTTGTAACCATCTGGGTTGCAATATTTCAGATATTCGATGTTGGTTTAGTTGCTGTAAATTTGAGTCTAACCACTCGAGTAATTGTATAGGCTCATTTTGAGATGTACTTTGTGCTGTATAATGCAGCTAAGAAGCAAAATATAATGTTGCTAAGTCTTATGAAATTTAAAAATATTTGGAGTCTTTTGGTATAGCAGGAAAGAACACTGAAAATCGATACTGTGCCATCAGTTGCATTTCTGCTTTGAAATAGAGGGCCAGAAAAAAGGAACCCATTCTTTCAGTTTAAAGAATCACCCCGTTTAAGTTCAGTTCACATGACCTTATTGTGCACGCTCTCATTTGTATTCACAACAAGGCTGCCCTGATGTCCTTTTTGACTGACCACATTTGTTTTATTAGTAGAGTTGATGAGGGAAAAGGTTTGATGACTTGCTCTGAGTAGCAAACTTTCATTCACAGCAGTTTGTGAATACTTTTGTAAAGGCACCTAATTGTTTTTGAAGGGAAAGATTTTGGAATATATAAAAACATACCAGTGTTGCTTCAATTAACTTGACTGGCACTGATTCAGGTTCACAGATCGTCGTCACACCCCCCCCCCCCCCCCCCCCCCCCCCCCCAAGCTTAAATTTGACGTAATAGATGCCTCTTAAGGGGGGAGGGGTTGATCAAGCAGAAACTGTGAAATGTCAACGTACAAAAGGTTTGCATGCAGAAAACCTTTTCAAGTATCTGCTTGTTCACAAGAGATAAAAGGCAATTTGGAAACTTTCCCTTGTGCACAATTAACTCACAGCAAAGACTTGGCGACGACAAACTGCCTTGCCTACTTTTTTTTAAACCTTCTTGCTCATTACATATGGGTATGGAAAGCAAGCGGAATCACTGGCCTTCTTCTCCTCAGCTGCTCTCCCCATGTCTTGATGTTCAGGTCACTTATGCTTCTCTTTAACCATTGCCACTCCTTCCATCCAGGCTGAGAATGAACTAGACAAAGAAAAAAAGAAACCCTCCCTCCTGGTGTAAATGACACTTGTAGCAATGAAGCATTTACACAATTAGGCAGCCATTTCAATTTTATTTGTAATTATTGGATGACACCAGGGATTTCAAAAGGTTTGGCCATTGGAAGTACTATTGCAATTCAACCATGTTTTAAAGTATAGTGTAACTCGGATCTATGGTTCAATGCATTTAATAATGAGGGTAAATATTGGGCGGCATGGTAGCACAGTGGTTAGCATTGTTGCTTCACAGTGCCAGGGTCCTGGGTTTGATTCCCGGCTTGGGTCACTCTGTGCGGAGTCTGCAAGTTCTCCCTGTGTCTGCGTGGGTTCCTCCCACAAGTCCCGAAAGATGTGCTGTTAGGTAATTTGGACATTCTGAATTCTCCCTCGGTGTACACCGGAATGTGGCAACTAGGGTCTTTTCACAGTAACTTCATTGAAGTGATAATGTAAGCCTACTTGTGACAATAAAGATTATTATTCATTTGAGGGATAAGTAGTACATCAGGGTTAACTCCTGTATTCTTTGCCTATTTGAGAGCCCGGAAGACACCTCTGTTTAATGTCTGATCCAGAAGACTGATGAAAAATATTAAGAATAAACAAAGTTATTAAGCTTCAGTGCAGTCAGTGAAATTAAACACATGCTATGAAGATGGTTTTGCACGTAGCATTGACTCGTGAAATTAAAAAAATATATATATTTTTATTCTCCTTTTTCACATTTTCTCCCAAATCTACACCCACCAACAAACAATAATCAGTAACAAATATGTCAATCCCCATATCACTAACGATCCCATCCTCCAACCAAACATTAGCCCACATGTTCACATAAACAAATGACAAAAAGGAATCCCCCATAGTCACCATCAACACCCCCCGCCCCCCCCCAACTAATGTTTGATGTTATCCAGTTCTTGAAAGTGCATGATGAATAATGCCCATGAATTGTAGAACCCCTCAGTTCAAGCTTAACCTTCTCAAGAGTCAAGAATTCCAACAAGTTGCCACGCCAGGGCACAAGGTGGAGAGGTTGCTCTCCATCCCACCAGGATCCGCCTTCGGGTGATTAACGAGGCGAAGGCTACAACATCTGCCTCCGCACCTGTTTCCAACCGTGGCTGGTCTGACACCCCGAATATGGCCACCCGGGGACCCAGGTCCAGTGTCACGTGCACCATTTTAGAAATTGCCCTAAAAATCTCCTTCCAGTAATCCTCTAGCTTTGGACAGGCTCATCATCGCCCTCATGAGATGTGCTCTGTATACCACCTTCAGCTGTATCAGCCCCAACCTCGCGCACGAGGTGGAGGCATTTGCTCTCCGGAGCACCTCACACCAGAACCCCTCCTCCATATCCTCTCCCAACTCTTCCTCTCACTTTGCTTTGATCCCTTCCAGTGGTGCTTTTTCTTCCAAAATAACTCCGTGAACCGCTGACACTACCCCCTTCTCCAGTCCCCCTGTCATCAGCACCTCCTCCAGCAATGTGGAGGCCGGCTCCACCGGGAAGCTCTATCTCCTTTCTGGCAAAATCCTGTATCTCCTTTCTGGCAAAAGACTCCTGGAAGTTAATGTTGTTTAGACAAATTGGGAATTTTTATAATCTGTTCCTACAAGTACCAGTGCTTCAGTAATCCTGAGAAGCAACATATATTTGAGCCCTGTTTTGATTGAAAGCAAAACTTTGCCAGATGTTATTTTTGGGTTCAACAGGATGTCATTTTTACTTCTTAGCAATTCCCATACGCTCAAAATTATTCTTCATTTTCAGTTGTGATGATGGACGCAACCAGGGATACGTTTTGCAAAATGGGCTGCTGTTTATTTTTGTTGGCACACATCCGCAGTGTAGAATGCTAAACATCAGTCCCAAATCTCACTGGCTGCCTTCTGCAGAGAAAAGCTGTGTTCGAAGTATCGGTGTAGCATGTGCTGAAAATCGGCTGTTGACATTTTTTTTCCAAATAGTGAACTGAACAACCTTTACCTCTCTCTTCACCCCACCCCATCACTGCCCCTTTCTGCCATTTCAGGAAAGGAATGCAGAAAATGCCATTGAAGCCCTTAAAGAATATGAACCTGAAATGGGGAAGGTTTATCGACAAGACAGAAAGAGTGTACAGAGGATCAAGGCCAGAGAGATTGTCCCTGGAGACATAGTGGAAGTGGCAGGTAAGTGAAGTTAACTATATTAATGCATATGCTGATGTTTGGTTTGTATAAATTACCTCTATCAGATAATAGCCACTTGTGTACTCTGAACCATGTATGTGATATTGACACTGTTCATGTCAATTTTGCAAGTCTTGATTTTGTGTACACGTAAATAAATGAAAGTCGGTAATGGTGTTTCCAGTCTTGCTATGTGCCAATGTAATATGATTTTGTGTTGACAATTTTCATAAGATACGGAGCAGATAAAATATAACAACAGGAAATTCCAAAAGGGTATGGACAGTTTCAAGTGAATGGGCAAAATTGTGACGGGTTGAGTTCAGTATGGTGAAGAGTGTCGTCCACTGTGGATCTGATTTTTAAAAAAATCAAAATATTTTCTTACTAGCAAGGACCGAGGAGCTTGGTAGTTATTAGTAAGCTCTCCTTCTTCTGTAGTCTTCCACCAGGGAATTTTCGCACGAGGTGCACAATTGAGTGCAGTCAATGGTTCTGTTGATTAAAAATATTTCCCTTGACTGAATCTTTAGGGGGCATGGAGATTAATATTTGTGGAAGATTGTTTCAGTCCTTGATTGTTCTTGGAAAGGAGTTAGGAAAGGAAGCATGTTGGAGCAGCTTGGTTATCAGCTGTTCAAGCTTGATCACTTTTGGGCAGTATGTACCACTTAAAAATATTTAATTGGTCATTCAAAATTTTATAGAAGCATGTTGAGCTATGGGATTTAGTTCTGGAGACATCAGCCTAGCGATGTTCGTAACAATATAAGAGTCTATGCTGTACTCTTGTGTGGCCACTCTAACCAATGTATGGTATGCATTCCCTTCATGTATTTGGAGAGTGATGGAAGTTCCGTTTTACGAATCTTAAGTATTTTGGACACGTGTGCATTCCACTTTACATTATTTTGGACATGGATTCCTAAGTAATAGTATTCTTAGCTGTGAAACCGTGAAAGGATTTGAGTGTCAATGTGCACAAATTACTAAAAGCTGGTGGACAGGTATAAAAGTCATATATAACAACAAATAAAACACAAAAAAGAACGCGAGCTACAATTATGCAGAGCTCTGATTAGACCCATTTAGGATATTCTTGATTGTGAAGAAGGTTCACCAGAATGATGCTGGTGTTTAAAAGGCTAAATTATGACTACTCTGCATAAACATGATTTGTACTCTCTCGAGCTTAAGGATTGTGTGATATAACCAAAGTCTTTAGAATGTTAAAAGAATTCAAAAGGGCAGGGGAGTCCAGAATAAGAAGGCAACGTCTTAAAATTTAAGTGTGGCTGTCGGACATTTTCACGCAGAGTAGCGGAAGTCTTCAACTTTTCCTTTTTTTCCCAGGGGGGTGTGGATGTTAAAATTAAGATGGAGGTGAATAGATTTTATTGTTAGGTAAGAGTATTGAGGCACATGGAACAATGGCAGATAGAGTTGAGCTGCAGATCAGTAGTGCCTAATTAAATGGCAGAGAAGACCCACGAGGCCGAATGGCTTGCTCCTAATCCTTTGTTCCCATTTTAAATACTAATTTCTGCTGGATTATCTGCATCGCAAATTGGGAATTAGAATGTGAGCAACACAATGTTGCTAAAAATCGACTGCTTGGTGTGCCAGTCATTTGGAATGCGCGCAGCCACAGGCCATCGGTTAACAATACCAACATTTGAAAGTTAAATTTGCTCTTAAAAATTGGTGCCAAAATCTCAGTGGTGATTACAAAACCGTTTAGCAGCTATGTTTCATAATTTAGCCCATTGATTAGCTTGCTAATGCTGTTTTTTTTTGAACCAGTGTAGATAAAGTATAACTGACAGGCAAAGCTGCTTAGAAAAAGACATTGCGGCTACATTCTAGGATAAATAAGTCAAACTGAAAGTTGAGGCCAAAGGGAACATAATTGATCAATACTGGTTTATTCTGGTTTATTCTAAGAATAAATATTCTTGATTACAAGCTTAAAACTTGGAACTATAATCTTGGTTTTCAATGAGCTGATTCGAAGTGGAATGAATCATTTGCCTGTAGATTTTATTCAGCTAATTGGGGAGGGTGGGAGATGGAGTTGCCATAGATCTTGCAAAATGCTGAACTGTGTGTGGTTTTTAAAAAATATAGCCTGGTGTGAGAAAGAGAAGCTGTGCAGATGATTTTGAGAATATTTAATTGTACCTAATGAAAAATTTTCCCCACTGGGGATTCAATTTTCATTTGTCCGTCATCATTTATCCTTTGCTATGATAGAACTGTGCAGGTACTTTGCTTAGTTAGAGGACATTAGGTTATTGGTATTCAGCGTATCCTTTACTGTGTATGTGATGAGAATAATGTATTGTTAGTAATTGAAATGTGGTGGTGAGTGGGAGGGGCAGAGAAGAGGAAATGAGGAAACCAAGCTTGGGATCTGAAGGATAATCCAAGAGCACAAAAATAAGAAATTAATATTTGAATGACTTAAATTTGTTGCATTTGTTTTTTTTTTCTCCCCGCTCTTTTCTCTGCCCCATATTTACATTTTTCAAAAAGTGACCTGAGCGATTTTATCCCTGAACTATGTATAAAAAAAAAATCAAAGAATGACTTTGACTTTACATCTATTTTGAAGAAATGGAAATTAAACTCTTACTGGTATCTCAAGTCATTGTCAGCTTGAAAAAGCAGACTGTGTTGCTGTCATGAATACTAATGCAGCAGAACAAAAATATAATCAGAAGAATTGTAACATTTTGAATTGCACTGCAATTTACTGTAAGTGATTGCGAATTCAGAGCAGATATAAATTTAAGTATCTGTCTTTTTTTTTAAGTCGTTCAATGAATTGATATCAATAAGCTTCACCCTAAAGGCTTCCCAATTTAGATTGAGGATAATTGAGGCTAATCTGTATTTCCTAATTACTGTAAATCAACCTTTTTAAGTATATTGGCTCTTAGCTTCCCTATCCCAATTTAATTTCCTCTTTTAGGTCTTTCCAGGCTGCCTCACCTTGCCTTCCTTGAGAGCATCTTCCTCTGCATGATGCTTCCCATAGTGGCGGTTCTAGCATAGGAGGCTCCGATGAATTATGGATCAAAATTCCCTCTCTTTACTTTGTGCCATTAATGGCAAGTAAATCAGGATGAACACTGTAGGAAGGGAGAGGCAAACTAATATGAGAAGCACCAGAGAAACAAAAAATTAAATGAAAATATGGAGGTGAGCAGACCACTCTCTGTCAACTCCCTAACCTGCACTTTTAGATAGTGAGCTACCCAGCTTTCTTTTTCCTACTTAAATTTGCCTGAATTAGAGATGGCTGTAAACACTGCTATTTTCCAAGTTTCTGGTTCCACTAAGATATTTGCTTCAATCAAGTGTTTGAAGGACTTCCGGTTGCGGCGATGACCAGCTAAGCCGCACGTTTCGGCACCTCCCATTTCAACTGACTTTTGGGCTCTTATCGGGAGCCCCAACGGAAATTCTACCCCCCCCCCCCCCCCCCCGGGTGTGGATGGAAAGGAGCAACAGTAGTGGCTGGATTGCGGAGGATCCTTTGGAGCAGCGGCAGAGAAGGGAGAAGCAAGATGGCGGCTGAGGGAGCCCAGATGGTATGGGGCCTGGAACAGCAGGAGTTCCTCCGACGATGTGTGGAGGAGCTCAAAAAGAGGTGCTGGCGTCGATGTTGCTGGCAATCGAGGGACTAAAGGGAACACAAAAGGTCCAGGCGATGGAGCTCTGTGGAGTGAAGGCAAAGGCAGCCGAGAACGAAGACAAGATACAGGGCCTGGTGGTAAAAATGGAGACGCACGAGGCACTACACAAGAGGTGCATAGAAAGGCTGGAAGCCCTGGAGAACAGCTCGAGGAGGAAGAACCTACGGATTTTAGGTCTCCCCGAAGGAACAGATGCTCCATACTCTAATGGGAGCTGAGGCCCCAATGGGCCCTCTGGAAGTGGAGGGAGCGTACCGGGTCCTCGTGAGAAGACCAAAGGCAGGGGAATCACCAAGAGCAATAGTGGTGAAGTTCCATCGCTACAGGGAGATGGTCCTGAACTGGGCTAAGAAGACACGGAGTAGCAAGTGGGAGAATGCGGTGATACGCGTGTATCAAGACTGGAGTGCGGAGGTGGCAAGAAGGAGGGCGAGTTTCAACCGGGCCAAGGCGGTGCTCCATAGGAAGAAAGTCAAGTTTGGGATGCTGCAGCCGGCGAGATTGTGGGTCACACATCAGGGCAAACACCACTACTTCGAGACGGCGGAGGAGGCATGGACATTCATTCAGGAAGAGAAATTGGACTAGCCTTGAGAAATTGATGCCCGGAGAGGGGTAGCGAGGTGGTGGCACAGAAATATAAAGTGGGGAGAGGGGAGGGCTAATGTGTAATAATGTTGGACGGGGAATTTTACTTCTCCCCCCGATGTGGGGGACATGAAGAAATGTGGGCGCCAGTGGAAAAGGGGACAGGGAAGGAGAAATGAGGGAACTGCGCCATTAGGGGCGGGGCCGAGAGGAAGGCGCGGGTATTTTCCCGCGCTATGGAAACTATGGCGGGAAAAAAGGGCGCAGGAAGGAAGGGAGCCTCACACGCAGGGAGGTCAAAGGATGAACGGGGGAAGCCGAGGTCAGCCAGAGTTAGCTGACTTCCGGAAGCAATATGGGGGGAGTAATCAATCTAGGGGGGGGGGAGACACGACACTAACTGGGTTGCTGCTGCTGAGAGTAAGGGGGAGCTGATACGAGACGAGGTGGTAGGGACGGGAGGGCGCCGTCTGGGGGACAGACTGGTGCGTGAGACCTGGGTAAGGAGATGGTTTAAAAAAGGGGGCTGGCTAGTCGACGAGGGGGGGGGGGGTAAATGACACCCCAACCCGGCTGATCACGTGGAATGTGAGAGGTTTAAATGGGCCGATTAAGAGGGCAAGGGTGTTTGCGCACTTAGAGACTGAAGGCGGACGTAGTTATGCTCCAGGAGACGCACCTGAAGTTGGCGGATCAGGTTAGACGAAGGAAAGGATGGGTGGGACAGGTATTCCACTCAGGGTTGGACGCGAAAAACAGAGGGGTGGCAATACTGGTGGGGAAACGTGTATCGTTCGAGGCTAAGACCATAGTGGGGGCAGGTATGTGATGGTGAGTGGCAGATTGCAGGGTGAGGCGGTTGTGCTGGTGAACGTATGTGCCCCGAACTGGGATGACGCGGGATTCATGAAGCGAATGCTGGGACGTATCCCGGACCTGGAGGTGGGAAACTTGTTAATGGAGGGGAACTTTAACACAGTGCTTGACCCAGGGCTGGACCGGTCCAGATCCAGGACCGGGAGAAGGCCGGCAGCGGCCAAGGTGCTTAAGGGATTCATGGAGCAAATGGGGGGTGTAGATCCGTGGAGATTTGCCAGACCGATGGGTAAAGTGTTTTCCTTTTTCTCCCACGTCCACAAGGTATATTCCTGGATAGACTTTTTTGTTTTGGGAAGGGCACTGATCCTGAGGGTGGCAGGAACGGAGTACTCGGCTATAGCCGTGTCAGATCACGCCCCGCATTGGGTGGATCTGGAACTGGGAGAGGAAGGGGAGCAGCGCCCACTCTGGCGATTAGACATGGGACTACTGGCGGACGAGGGGGTATGCGTAAGGGTGAGGGGACGTATCAAAAGATACCTGGAGGTCCATGACGATGGGGAGGTCCAAGTGGGAGTAGTATGGGAAGTGCTGAAGGCGGTGGTTAGAGGAGAGCTGATTTCCATCGGGCCCACAAGGGGAAACAAGAGGGTAAAGAAAGAGAGAGATTAGTAGGGGAAATTTTGAGGGTGGATAGGAAGTATGCGAAGGCCCCAGACGAAGGGCTATACAGGGAAAGACTAAGATTACAGACGGAGTTTGACCTGCTGACCACGGGAAAGGCAGAGACACAGTGGAGGAAGGCACAGGGGATACAATATGAATATGGGGAAAAGGCGAGCCGGCTGCTGGCCCAACAACTTCGGAAGAGGGGGGCGTCGAGAGAGATTGGAGGAGTTAGGGACGAAATGGGAAAGATGGAGCAGAGAGCAGGGAAAGTGAACGAGGTGTTCAAGACATTCTATGAGAGGCTGTACAAGTCCCAACCCCCGGAGGGGAAAGAGGGAATGATACACTTTTTGGACCAGCTAGAGTTCCCGAGGGTGGAGGTGGCAGGTCTGGGGGCGCAGATTGAGGTGGATGAGGTGATCAAAGGAATTGGGAACATGCAAGCAGGGAAGGCCCTGGGACCAGATGGGTTCCCGGTGGAATTTTATAGGAAGTATATGGACCTGTTGGCCCCGCTTTTGGCGAGAACCTTTAATGAGGCTAAGGAAAGGGGGACATTACCCCCGACAATGTCGGAGGCGACGATATCGCTAATTTTGAAACGAGACAAAGACCCGCTGCAGTGCGGGTCATACAGGCCCATCTCCCTCCTAAGCGTAGACGCCAAACTGCTGGCCAAAGTGATGGCGACAAGGATAGAGGATTGTGTCCCAGAGGTGGTACATGACGACCAGACAGGGTTTGTTAAGGGGAGACAATTGAATGCCAATGTACGAAGGTTGCTGGGGGTGATGATGCCCCCACCGGAGGGGGAGGCAGAGATAGTGGTGGCGATGGATGCAGAGAAGGCATTCGATAGGGTGGAGTGAGACTATTTGTGGGAGGTGCTGAAGAGATTTGGGTTCGGGGAGGGGTTCATTAGATGGGTTAGACTCTTGTACGGCCCCGGTGGCAAGCGTCGTTACAAACAGGCAAAGATCGGGATATTTTCGACTACACGGGTACGACAAGGGTGCCCCCTGTCCCCGTTACTGTTCGCGTTGGCAATTGAACCATTGGCCATAGCGCTGAGAGACTCTTAAGAAGTGGAGCGGGGTGCTTAGAGGGGGAGAGGAACATCGAGTATCACTATATGCAGACGATTTGCTGCTTTATGTGGCGGACCCGGTCGAGGGGATGCCAGAGGTAATGCAGATACTCGGAGTTTGGAGAGTTCTCGGGATACAAATTAAATATGGGAAAGAGCGAACTTTTTGTGATGCACCCCGGGGAACAGGGCAGGGGGATAGATGCTCTGCCGCTGAGGAGAGTAGCAAGGTATTTTTGATACCTGGGGATACAGGTGGCCAGGAACTGGGGAACCCTACATAAACTTAACCTGACGCGATTGGTAGAGCAGATGGAGGAGGACTTTAAGAGGTGGGATATGGTGCCCCTGTCATTGGCGGGCAGAGTACAGGTGGTTAAAATGGTGGTCCTCCCGAGGTTTCTTTTCGTGTTTCAGTGCCTCCCCATCCTGATTACAAAGGCCTTCTTCAAAAAAAGACAGGAGCATTATGAGCTTTGTGTGGGAGGGAAAGACCCCGAGGGTAAAGAGGGGGTTCCTGCAGCGCAGTAGGGACAGAGGGGGTTTGGCACTGCCAAGTCTGAGTGACTACTATTGGGCCGCCAATGTGTCGATGGTCTGTAAGTGGATGAGGGAAGAAGAAGGTGCGGCGTGGAAAAGGCTGGAGATGGCGTCCTGTAAGGGAACGAGCCTAAAAGCGCTGGCGACGGCGCCGCTACCATTCTCCCCGAAAAGGTACACCACAAACCCGAGGTGGCGACCTTAAAGATCTGGGGGCAGTGGAGACGACATTAGGGGAGTGACGAGTGCCTCGGTGTGGTCCCCGATAAGGAATAACCACAGGTTCGTCCCGGGGAGGATGGATGGGGGATTTCAATGTTGGCAGCGAGCAGGAATTAGGAAGCTGAAGGACCTGTTTGTGGACGGGACGTTTGCGAGTTTGGGAGAATTGGAAGAAAAATATAAGTTGCCACCAGGGAATGCCTTCCGATACATGCAAGTGAGGGCATTTACGAGGCAACAAGTGAGGGAATTTCCGCGGCTCCCGACACAAGGGGTCCAGGATAGAGTGATTTCGGGGGCATGGGTTGGAGAAGGTAAAGTGTCCGAAATATACAGGGAGATGAGAGACGAGGGGGAGGCAATGGTAGAGGAGCTGAAGGGAAAATGGGAAGAGGAGCTGGGGGAAGAGATTGAGGAGGGGCTGTGGGCAGATGCCCTAAGTAGGGTAAATTCCTCGTCCTCGTGTGCCAGGCTTGACCTGATTCAATTTAAGGTTCTACATAGAGCGCATATGACTGGAGCAAGACTGAGCAGGTTTTTTGGGGTGGAGGACAGGTGTGGGAGGTGCTCGGGAAGCTCGGCGAACCACACTCACATGTTCTGGTCGTGTCCGGCACTACATGAGTTTGGGAGGGTGTGACAAGAGTGATCTCAAAGGTGGTGGGGGTGCGGGTCAAACCAAGCTGGGGGTTGGCTATATTTGGGGTTGCAGAAGAACCGGGAGTGCAGGACGCGAAAGAGGCCGACGTTTTGGCCTTTGTGTCCCTAGTAGCCCGGCGAAGGATTCTACTTATATGGAAAGAAGCGAAGCCCCTGGGCGTGGAGGCCTGGATAAACGACATGGCAGGGTTCATAAGACTGGAACGAATAAAATATGCGTTGAGAGGATCGGCTCAGGGGTTCACCAGGCGGTGGCAACCGTTCCTTGACTATCTCGCGGAACGATAATGGAAAAACAGAAAAGACAGCAGCAGCAACCCGGGGGGGTGGGGGATTATTCCGTGTTCTTGTTTTTCTTAGTTGATATTTGCTTTTTGTTTATTTCTTTTTCCACCTGTTGTTAGTTTAATATATTATTTAAATAACGTTTAATGTATATTCCTTTATTAAGCTGTAAAAACGATTTATGGGGATGGAATCAAGACTGATGAGCTTATAATTTAATATCCGCCTCTGTTTTGAGGCACTGTTCAGATTCAAAAGCTTTGTTGAATAATAAATGTTCCATTTTGATGTATTCTTGTGCCCCTCAAAGATTGATTTGATTGAAATTTTAATTTCTGCCAGCACAATGTCAAGTCTATAAGTATAACAAAAAAGATAAATGAGCAGCACTTCAGTCCAGCATACTTGTTTATCATAGTGTATAGATATACAAGGCAATAAGATATAACAGCTTGCAATTATATCATGTCATGAACATAATGAAACATCCAAAGGTGTTTCACAGGAATGTAATCAAACAAAACTTGACATCAAGCCATGTAGGGTGTTTCGACAACTGTCTAAAATATTGGATGGGGAGGTACGTTTTGCAGAGCATTTTCAAGGAGAGGCAAGAGGTGCAGAGTTTGAGGGAATTCCAGATAGTATTGTTTTGTCCTGACAAGGCCACTGGTCCATCGACCGCCCGTCCACGTCTCTAATCTGTTTCCTTGCTTTGATTCGGTAATAAGTGAATTTCATTCTTTTTTTTTTAAACTGTCCTGAATTTTTGTCTGCAATCTTCAATGGTAATCTGTTCCATATATCTGTCGCCCCATTACTAAAAATCAAAGTTGCCTAAACTTCCCAATTTCTTGGCATCCATAACTCTGCCTCCCCATGTCATTGCAACTGGACTGAACTTTTCTGGATCTAACTTCTTAGTCTTCCTGGAGGCTCCTGCTGTAGATTGGTTTTCTTTGGTACCAAGCCCTCTAAACTCAATAATCTACTGGCACTGGATTCCGCAAATCTATCCTGTATTACAGAGGCCTTGCCCAAGTCCGATCCAATCTTTGTTGAACTCCAATTGCCACCTCCGTGCTGTCCGTTAGCCTCGTCGGTCCAGACTCCTTTTGTGTTAATGCCACAAACAACATTCCTGATGACAGTGGTCCATGAGAACGCTCATCAGGTACAATTTTCATCAAATCTTTTCAAATTCCTTGTATGGTAATGGTAGAGTCGGCTGAATGTTTATTTAAGCTCAAACAGCTGTTTCCTTTTTATACATGCTGAAAAAAATCCCACTGTAAACAAACATAGCTCTAGCAACTCTACTGCCACCAATAAACAGACCAAAACTGATCAATTAAAGTAATCCCTACGGATTTAACCAGATTTTTTTCCCTAATAGTTTTGTACTTTGTCTCTGCTGTCATAAGGGTGTTACTATATTATCCCAATTTGGAATAAATCTGCCATGTCTTTTTTAACTTGTACTTAATAGTTTATTCTAAACGAGCAACGTAGAAAGAAAATTAACTGTGGGTCTATTAATGCTCTATTTATCTGGTGGTTTATCCTGGCATTTGGTTGACAGTCAAAAAACTTAAATTAAAAAAATGTTACGTTGCCCATATGTTTGAAATGCTCTTGTGCTCTTGTGTCCTTAGCGGCGGAGCTGACTTCACAACATCATAAAGACTTTCTTGTACATGTGTACAATTTCCATTATTAGCATTCATAAGTAGAACGTTTTGTTTAGGAGGAAGTCAGAACAGATGCTGTTCTTTAAATGTATGTGTATATCATTCCCCTGTTCAACGTAATTGTGCACTCTTGTTTAGTCTTGGGAAATATCTGCCATTCCTTTTTTCTGACTTAAATTGCAGATTTAACTTGTGAATCATCCAATAGCTTTTTCTTCCTATGGGATGCGGGTGTCTTTTGGCTCGGCCAGCATTTATTGCCCATCCCTAATTGCTGTTGAGAAGGTGGTGGTGAATTGCCATCTTGAATTGCTGCAGTCCATCTTGTGTGGGTGCACCCACAGTACTGTTAAGAAAGGAGTTCCAGGGTTTTGATCCAATGACATTGAGGGAATAGTGATCTAGTTTCAAGTCCATACAGTGTGAGGCTTGAAGGGGAACGGGCAGGTTGTGGCGTCCCCAGATGTCTGCTGCCCTTGTCCTAGGTGGTAGAGGTTTGGGTTTGAATGGTGCTTTCAAAAGAGCTTTGGTGAGTTGCTGCAGTGCATCTTGTAGATGGTGCACACTGCTGCCACTGTGCATTAGTGCTGGAGGGAATGAATGTTGAATGTGGTGCCAATCAAGCAGGCTGCTTTATCCTGGATGTTGCCGAGCTTCTTCAATGTTGCTGGAGCTTCACCCATCCAAGTAAGTGGAGAGTATGCCATCGCTCTCCTAACTTGTGTCCTGTAGATGATGGGTGGGCTTTGGGCAGTCAGGAGATAAACGCCCCCATCCCATGTAGATGGTGGGGGTCTTCAGTGATGGTAATGCCATGGGGCAATGGGGTAGATTATTTGTTGTTGGAGATGGTCATTACCTGGCACTTGCCACATATCAGCCCAAGTCCGAATGGACATGGACCACTTCAGTATCTGAGGAGTCACAAAATGGTGTAGAACGTTGTGCAATCATTAGTGAACTGACTTCTGACCTTGTGGAGGGACGGTCATCAGTCAAGTAGCTGAAAATGGTTGGGCCTAGGACGCGAACCTGAGGAACTCTTGCAACAATGTCCTGACACTGGGATGATTGACCTCCTACAACCAAGACCACCTTCCCTTTGAGCAAGGTATGACCCCAATTAGTGGAGGGCATTCCTCTTTCAGTTTTGCTTGGGCTCCTTGATGCCTTACTTGGTCAAAAGCTGCCTTGATGTTAAGGGCAATCACTCTTGTGTTCAGCTCTTTAGTCCATGTTTGAACCAATGAGGTCAGGAGCCGGGTGACCCAGGTGAAACCCAAATTGAACAGCAGGAGCGAGTTATTTCTGAGTAAGTATCTGTTTGATAGCACATTTGATTGCCGATGACCGTTTCCATCACTTTGCTGATCGAAGCAGATTGATGGGGCGATAATTGACAAGGTTGGATTTTTCCTTGTTTGTAGACCGGACATGTCTGGGTATTTTCCATACTGCTGTGTACATGTCAATGTTGTTAGCTGTATGAGCACCTTGGCTAGCGTTGCAGCATGTTCTGAAGCACAGGCTATTGCCGGAATGTTGAGGGCCCAGAGCCTTTGCAGCCAATGTATTTATATGGCTGTTCTAGTTGATGGTAAACCTCAGGATGTTGACCGTGGGGGACTCAGCGTTGCTAATAGCATTGAATATAGACGTAAAAGGAAGCCATTTAATCCATCGAGCAATCTAGTTAGTCCCACTTGCCTGTTTTTCCTGATAGACCTAGGATTTTATATGAAGTATTCATCCAAATCCCTTTTGAAAGTGCTGTTAAAGAAGGGGCAATGAATTTCAGTTCTAACCACACTCTGCATTGCAAGATTTTCATTTTATTTTTCTTTAAAAGGCTTTAATAATGTCAAATTGATTTTGTGACTTTTCTACTGAAATAAAAGTGTTGTAAAACTTTTTTTTTCCTACCAGTGTTGGTTAAGTTATTTCTAATTGACGGATGTTTGGTTTTTGGAATTTTCTAGTCGGATTCAAAACATCTTGTGGTCGTGAATGACATTAACTATTTGTGCTACCTCTGATATTGAACAACTTCTAAAGTTTTGAAGCTTTATTCCTAGTTTCATAGAAGAGTTCAGTATGGGCATTTTGTCTGACAGTGGTTCAGCTCCCAGATTCTGACTGATGCAGTATGCTTGAAGCGTTCATTCAGATGCATGTCAAACAGAGAATCATGGGTGGGATTTTGTGATCCTGAGGCTAAGTGCTGACGCTGTCGGAAACGCCGTTGCGTTTCTCAACGGCGTCAACAGGGCCTCGGGATCAGCAATTCTGGCCCCAACAGGGGGCCAGCACGGCACTGGAGCGGTTCATGCTGCTCCAGCTGCTGATCCCGGCATCAACTGGGTGCAGTGGCACCGGCGCCAATGTGTTGCTCTATTTATTTATCTCAGTGAACCACAAGCCTTTCCCTTATATCGATCAAATGACCACACAACCAGTTAGTTAGTTCAAAAGATGGTTTATTTACATACACAAGAGTTATCTCAACATGCAAACACAATATCTACTACAAGTTAAACTACACCCATCAGCTGCAATAACCTATACTTAACTTCAGGGTGACCGGCACAGTGCAGATAAATGCCTTTATCTGGATTTCACTTGGCTGGTTCAAAGAAAGTGGCTCTGTCTCTGCTGGGCTCATCCGTCAGGTAGCGATCGTTGGTCTTGAACTTAGTTGACTGTTCCTGCTGCAATTGAGTTAGGCACAGGCCGGATCCAAGAGAGACAGAACACATGGCTGCGCTCTCTTTTATCCCCCTGAGATTTCGCGCTCTTTGGGACGGTCCTTAGCCTTAGACCCAATAGTTCGACAGGGCTCTGATCACTGTCTTCGATTTTGGCCAATAAAGGGGTGGGTGCCTTGGTAGCTGGATGGGTCCTTAGTGGTCATTGACCTTGGTAGTTGTGCTTTCTGAGCCAGGGGAGTGGCGCTGATCAGTCTGTGGTTGTACCGGTTGCTTGATTGGAGTTCTATTGTCCTGGGAAAATGGGCCAATAAAATGTAAATGAGCGGGGGTTTCGGTCAGGTCTGGTTACCTGTGTTTTAAATACACATGGACTATTGATCACTGTTCATCCTTGGTGGACCGGTCACCCTTGGTCAAGGCAAGTTTCTACTCTTATCTTATGCTTTGGGACATTTACCTAATATTCCATTAATAGATTCATAAATTAATTCATCTCTAACGGTTGCTATAATTTAGGTCACTATAAAACATTTAATTTATCCGCACAGTTGATCTCTAGCTAACGATATCTAAGCTACTCTCGTGCTACTGGTGAATATCAAATAACTTGTATACAGTACAAAATTTAAAACCGCATGACATTTCTACTTAATCCTAATAACGTTAGAGAGGTACATGGTTTATTTTGAGCAGCGATTGTTACATGAGTTCAATTTTGTTGAATCCCAAAGAAGGGGGCTTGGACTGTATATATTGGGGAGCGGTAGGCTTTTGCCCGCCGTTTATGGAGTCAGTGTCTGAATGACACTGTAGGTTATTGCAATTACTAGAAGGGCCTCTACTATGTATGAAAGGGGGTTCCAATTGGAAATGTTTTCGCACCAAGTGGGGGTTTCGATGTCTGTCTTTGTGTGGTGTAGTGTCCGGGCTGGTGGTGGTCTGTTGGGTGGTAGTGTACGGGGCTGGTGTGGGGTTTGTAACAAAAGTCCGTTGCGTGCGCAGTTGCAGAAGTCCAGCGATGATCCAAACGCATGTCAGTAGTCCTTGCTTCATCCTGTGTTGTTTGTTTTCCATATAATCCTGTGGATGCAAGCATAGTATCTGTTATTATCTTTGATTAATATCTAATTTTATTAGTCTTTTTCTCCTTACTCCAATTACCCGTTATGATTGTCACCATGTGTGACTCCTTTTTTTTTTTTGAAATACCATTTTGGAGAGACAAGAAATGCATATTTTTTAAAGTACAGAGACTCTCGCAGCTTGTGGTCGATGCGGGGAGTAGTTGGACAATTTCTTCGACCAGTCTTTTCTTTACTTGCAACCAGTGGTGGTTGAGGCTTATCTTAACCAGCCGAATTTCAAGGCGGCCAGTTTTTTATATATTTGTTAGCCGCAATCACGTTTGGCCTGGGGTGTAACTAGCATATGGTGTCGGTGTAGTGTGACCGAAGAAGAGAGGAAGGAGGAGAGAAAAAAAAAATGAAGTGGCATTGCTGAGATGTCCCTGCCATGAGAAGTGGCGGGTCAGCGCTCAGTTTGCATGGGGCAGCTGGGACCTTGTAGCTGCTGTGGGTGGTGTTCTTTCATATATGGGGCTAGTCTAGCTGGTGGTGGGGGTCTCCTACAATCTCGGGCAAAGTGTCCTGACTGCCCACAGTTGTAACATGATCCCTGGGGCACATAAGGTGGAGCAGGCTCTCTGGTGTATTGCTCCCTTGGGTATGGTTCCCTGGGATATTGGACTTCTTCTCTACTCTCGTTTATCCATGTGGGTCCCTGACTAGTCCTAACTGGATGCATGGTGGCTTCCTGGCCATTCTGTTGTATCTGTTCCTGCAGTGACTGGTCCCATGCTCTAGATAAATGTCTCCGTACCCATGCTTCATTGTGTGCCTGTTCTGTGGGATCGAAGTTTACGCAAGCCTTTTTACCTGCTTCTGTGGCGTGGGAGACTAAAGTGCGGGTCCATTTGGTAGTGTCTTCAGCATCTAGGTTAGCCCGGTTTAAATCCCCAAATACTGCCTTAAAATGTATCCAGAGGCAACCGGCAAAGGCAGTCGGATGTTCCCCTTTCCTCTGTGTGCATTTGTTCAAGCCCTCCGCACGATCCCCTTTATTGTATCCGATAGCGGCTAGTATGCCATCATTCATTTCGTTTAGGGTCCCCCTTCCTACATTTTGGGGCTCCGGTAGAGCTGATCGTACGGATGGGCTAAGGCTCATCACTAATAATTTAACCTCTTTCCTTTCATCTAAGCCACACATAATTTTCTGTTGGCGAACTCTTTCAAAGAAGCAATGTGGGTCCCCAGTCGGCTCAAATGTGGTGACTTCATTACATGCGTCCCTTAACTGGTTTACTGTGAGCGGGATGGTGTAGGTAATAGCGGGACCGAAGGCATTCCCTATCCTCCTTTCTGTAGTGACCGGATTCATGGGTGTCGGGGCAGTTTCACTACTTGCTGGGGTTGGTGTGACCTGTGCAGCTGGGCCTGCTGGTACGGCTGGTGCATTTCTTACTGGGATTGGTGGCGGCTGCTTTTGACTCTCAGTTCTATCTACATACATCTGTGCGCTTTCCTTTAACTCTTGCCAATCGGGAGCATCTTCCTCATCTAAATCCTGCCCGAAAGTGTACTGAAGCCATTCTGTATGGAGAGTAGCGACTGTAACCTTTCTATCTTCTCTTGGCATTTAGCATGGTCAACGGTACCCTGCCTCTGTTCCTTAGTTGAGTTGTGGAGCATTCCAAGCTGCTTTTAAATCTGCTCATTTGCTAGTTAGCTGGGCAACCTGTTGTTCTGTGTCCTTTCGTACCTGGACTGCGCGCTGTGTATCTTGGTAGGCTTTATCATACTGGGTCTGGAGGCTACTAAGGTGAACTAGACAAGATTGATGTGTGCGTTTTACATCAGCCATTTCCTTGTCCTTAGCTGCTAACTGTTCCCGGAGTTGCTCAATTATCTTCTCTCTTTCGTTACTGTTTCCCTTGTTCTTTTCTTCCTTAATTAAATGCCTACGGAGCGTCTTCATGCCCTCCTCTGTGCCTCGCAACTGTGCCAAACAGGATACTGTTGCCATCGGCTTTCTGACTTTCCCCACATTTTTCTTGTGAACCTCGCTTGGGTCTCCCACCAAGTCTGTCCTATCTTTCCTGGACCTGACTCATCATTAGCACAAAAATTCGACCAAAGGGGCCATCCTTTCCCCTTTAAGTATTTCCTTAACTCTTCCTCCCTTATGGGGCATTGCTCTGCTCTGTTGGTCGCTGCGACCTCGGGTTCCTGTGGATTCATCAATCTTTCCATTGCTTTAGTGGCCATTACTTCTCTTATCTCTTTCTCTACTTTTAATTTGGGACAGGGGAATAAGGCGGCTCACAATCCCTCTATAGGTGTACACAATTCTAACGAGTTTACCTTGCTCTTCCTGTTAGGTACGCATGCGGGTTAGTACACACTTCCGAAATTCGATTATTTGGTCGATATGGGACTTGCCCTTGTGGTACTTTTTCTTTCTCGCAATTGGATTCAAAGTTTGTGGGTTCTGTCGGAGTGACAAAAGTCACTTCTAATCGAGTCCCATCAGAGTTCGCTTATAATGCTGCTCTATTTATTTATCTCGGTGAACCACCAGCCTTTCCCTTATATCGATCAAATGACCACACAACCAGTTAGTTAGTTCAAAAGATGGTTTATTTACATACACAAGAGTTATCTCAACATGCAAACACAATATCTACTACGAGTTAAACTACACCCATCAGCTACAATAACCTATACTTAACTTCAGGGCGACCGGCACTGTGCAAATGGATAAATGCCTTTATCTGGATTTCACTTGGCTGGTTCAAAGAAAGTGGCTGTGTCTCTGCTGGGCTCATCCGTCAGGTAGCGATCGTTGGTCTTGAACTTAGCTGGCTCCTGCTGCAATTGGGTTAGGCACAGGCCGGATCCAAGAGAGACAGAACACATGGCTATGCTCTCTTTTATCCCCCTGGGATTTTGCGCTCTTTGGGGCGGTCCTTAACCTTGGACCCAATAGTTCGACAGGGCTGGGATCACTCTCTTCGATTTCGTCCCATCCCAGGCCGAGAATCGGCCGGCCGCGTCGAGTGGCCTCCGACTGGCGCCGCGCCAACCACGCCGGTGCCGATTCTCCACTCTGCGGAAAATCGCGTGCCGCCGTCAGGGCAGCATGGTATGATTCGCGCCAGTCACGGGGATTCTCCGGCCCGGCCCCAGGCTGAAAATCCCGCCCCATATATTTCTCAGTTGAGAAATGTTTCAAAGATTTATTGGTTGATTAACATATTCACTAACTGTGGGCATTTGGAAGGGCACCATTATGGCCAAGGATTTTATGTGCAAAGTGCTGGTGGACACCCGGCCTGGAAGCACGCTAAATTGCGTGGGAAGATATTGGACTTGTGTCCCAACGTTACGTGTGATATTTCGGTTGGCGGGTGAGCGAATGCAAGAGGAAGCATCATGTCCACCAACACGCAGGCAGGCAATTCAGCCAATTAAGGGGCCAATGGACCATAATTTTATGTGGTCCATCTGCCTTTACGGTTGATGGGCAGGCCGATTGGCCAGGCAGATTTGGCGTTTTAAGCTGCAGCAGGACAGGATGAATGGGCAGGGCTGAAATAAAATCGGGCTGGGGGCTGAGCTGTGTGTTCGATTGTACTGCCTAGATACTCTTTGTGTAGTTTTTCTGTCACTAAAACAGATGAGGAGGAATTTCTTCAGCCAGAGGGTGGTGAATCTGTGAAACTTTTTGCCGCAGAAGGCTGTGGGGGTCAAAACACTGAGTGTCTTTAAGACAGGGATAGATAGGTTTTTGATCAATAAGGGGATCAGAGGGAGGAGCTTGGTGGTGAGATGGAGGATGGCTTATGGGCGGACGCGTTGAGCAGAGTCAACACGACCGCAACATGCGCCAGGCTCCGCATGATCCAATTCAAAGTGGTCCACCGGGCCCACATGACAGTGGCCCGGATGAGTAGATTCTTTGTGGCGGAGGACAGGTGTGTAAAATGTGTGGGAGGACCAGCGAACCATGTCCACATGTCCTGGGCATGTCCAAAGCTGAGGGGATTTTGGCAGGGGTTTGCGGATGTCATGTCCAGAGTCTTGAAAACAAGGGGGGCATTGAGTCCAGAGGTGGCGACTTTTGGGGTAGCGTAGAATAGGGGGTTAATTAGGCGGGTTTTGGCAGGATGGGAGTCGGTGATTGCACTATGTTTGTTCTTTGTACATTGTTTTTATACTGTTGCTGTTTGTAATGCCAAAAATACCTCATTAAAATTGTTTATTAAAAAACAAAATCAGGAGTTCTGGGGAGAAGGCAGGAGAATGGGGACAATATCAGCCATGATTGAATGGCGGAGCAGACTTGATGGGCTGAGTGGCCTAATTCTGCTCCTATGTCTTATTTATTTTTCACAGGTCTGTAGCTCCCTGAGACAGCTCCACGGCGGCTACCCCTGAGCACATTGGAAGCACTAGCCTGCACCCTCGCTCTCCTCGGCACCAGCCGTCTTCCCAACCTCCCCTGCAGTGCTACGCTTTTCAAGTTGGCTGCCCGTGAATTGGCCAGCCAGTGTGAAAGCGTCCTGTGCGGCTGGAAGTGTGTTTTGCACCCAGTTTCGGGGCTGCAAATTCGCTACCTTGCTATCTTAATCTTTTGAGATCTTATGTTCACTAATATTTTAAGTGAAATGCTGTTACAAGCATCCATGCAACTAACCAACATGAAAGTGGGATTATAAACTTATGAACTCCGATCCTGGCAATGCTTTCGCTTAAAGCCATTCAAGAATGCGATCCCCCAACACTGGGTCTCCCTCTACGTGGATGACCTGTTGTTGTACATTTCAGACCTGCTAGAGGGGATGGGGGAGGTCATGCGGATCCTGAGGGACTTTGGGAGCTTCTCGGGGTATAAATTGAACGTGGGGAAGAGTGAGCTGTTTGTGGTCCACGCTAGGGGCCAGGAGGAGAGACTGAGGGAGCTCCCGCTCAAGATAGTGGAGAGGAGCTTTCGGTACTTGGGGATACAAGTGGCCAGGAACTGGGATGCCCTGCACAGGATCAACCTAACCCAGCTAGTGGAGCAGATGGAGGGAGAGTTTAAAAGGTGGGATATGCTCCCGCTCTCCTTAGCGGGATGGGTGCAGACTGTGAAGGTGACGGTTCTCCCCAGGTTCCTCTTCGTCTTTCAGTGCTGGGCGGCCAATGTGGCCATGATTAGGAAGTGGATGATGGAGGAGGGGGCGGCTGGAGGCGGCGTCATGCAAAGGCACCAGCCTAGGGGCACTAGTCACGGTTCTCACCGGCGCGATACACCACCAGTCCGGTGGTGACGGTGGCACTGAGGATTTGGAGGCAGGCGGAGGGGGCCTCTGTGTGGACCCCGATATGGAATAACCGCAGATTTGCTCCGGGTAGGATGGATAGGGGGTTCCAAGGCTGGTACAGGGCAGGTATTAGGAGGATGGGGGATCTGTTTATAGGCGGGACTTTCCCCAGCATGCAGGCACTGGAGGAGAAGTTCACCCTGCCCCCGGGGAATGCGCTCAGGTACCTACAGGTTCGGGACTTTCTTAGAAAACAGGTGGGGACATTTCCGCTGCTGCCCCCGCGTAGGATACAGGACAGGGTGATGTCTGGCATCTGGGTAGGGGAGGGGAAGGTGTCAGACATGTATCAGGAGCTGCAGGAGATGGAGGAAGCCTCAGTGGAGGAGTTGAAGTGCATGTGGGAGGAGGAGCTGGGCAAGGGCCTGTGGGCCGACGCCCTGGACAGGGTGAACTCTCCCTCATCAGGCTCAGCTTAATTCAGTTTAAGGTGGTGCATCGGGCGCATATAATGGCGGCAAGAATGAGTACGTTTTTTGGGGTGGAGGACAGGTACCTGAGATGTGCAGGGAGTCCGGCGAACCATGCCCATATGTTTTGGCATGCCCGGCGCTCAACGAATTCTGGCAGAGTTTGCGAGGGTGATGTCTAGGATTTTGGACACTCGGGTGAAGGCGAGTCCAACAGTAGCTATCTTTGGGGTGTCGGAGGATCCGGGAGTGCAGGAAGCGAAAGAGGCTGAGGTACTGGCCTTTGCTTCTCTGGTAGCCCGGAGACGGATCTTGTTAATGTGGAGGGACTCGAAACCAGCGAGTGTGGAGACCTGGGTTAGCGACATGGCGGGGTTTCTCAGACTGGAGCGAATAAAGTTCGCCTTGAGAGGGTGCTTGATGGAGTTCTCCCGGCGGTGGCAACCTTTCCTTTACTTTCTAGGGGAGCAGTAATTGTCAGCAGCATCCTGAGGGGTAGGGGGGGAGGTGCGGGGGAACTGTTGCTATAATGTACGTTTTGTATGAAGACAACACCCACCTTGTTCAGTTTAATAATTCTTGTTTATTTTTATCATTATTTGTACTTCTATCTCTGTTATGTAAAAACGTTGGTAAGCTTTAATAAAACATTTATTAAAGAAAAAAGAATGTGATCCCCCAGGGCGACGCAGTGGTTAGCACTGCTGCCTCACAGCACCGAGGACCCGAGTTCGATCCCGGCCCCAGGTCACTGTCTGTGTGGAGTTTGCACATTCTCGCCATGTCCGTGTGGGTCTCTCCCCCACAACCCAAAAGATGTGCAGGATAGGTGGATTGGCTGCAACCTTTCAGAAACGAAAACTGATTTTAAATTGTTCTGTGGCAGCTTGATCCAGAAGGTTGGGTCATCAGTATCTCCGTTTGCAAATGATTTATCTGCATCCCACATTTTCACTACCTAGCCCTCATCAACTTTTCTCCTCCATGTGTCCTTGACGCTTTACTGAGACAAGCTCTGATGCCACTGTACTTCCTTGTCCCAGTGCTCATTCAAATCAATAATGGCTTAATTTCACTGGCATTGTTCCCTGCTCTTCAAAACCGTGCTGCTCACTTTGCTATCTAACAGGCTGATGCTTTACCCATCTGCTGTTCACAATTACCACCACCTTATAAGTTCATAAAGGAGCAGAATTAGGCCATTCGGCCCATCGATTCGCCCAACCATTCTATCATGGCTGATATGTTCCTCATCTGTTACCTACAATGCTACAGACCAAAGCCTGGATTACAAAATCAGCCAGAGCATTTCCTCCACAGGAGTAGGTAATTTAGCCTCCTGAGCCGTAACACCTTCAATGTGACCCCATGGCTGATCCCATCACGTCCTCAACTCCACTGTACTGCCTGTTCTTCATAACCCTTCAACCCATTACCAATTAAAAATCTGTCTTAACTACTCAAATTTACTCACTGTCCCTGCATCCACCGCACTCCGGGGTAGCGAATTCCACAGATTCACAACCTTTGGGAGAAGTGGTTTCTCCTTAAATTTGCTACCTCTTATTCTAAGATTATGACCTCAGTTTGGAATGCCCCACAAGAGAGAGCATCAGCTCCACGTCTATTTTATCCATACCGTTTAGCATCTCGTAAACCTCTATTTGATCTCCATTCAGTCTTCTAAACTCTAGAGAGCATAGGCCTAAACTGTTCAATCTCTCCTCGTATGACAAACCCCATAATCTCTGGAATCTAATGAACTGCCTCTAATGCCACTACGTCTTTCCTCAAATAAGGGGACCAAAACTGCACAATACTCCAGGTGGGGTCTCACCAATGCCTTGTACAGTTGCAACACTTCCTTACCTTTACACTCCATTCCTTTTGCTATAAATGCCAACATTCCATTTGCTTTCCTTATTATCTGCTGCACCTGCATGCTCGTTTTCTGTGACTCATGCACGAGGACACCCAGATCCCTCTGTATCGGAGCACCCCAAAGTCTCTCCCCATTTAGATAATAAGTTGCCTTTCCGTTTTTTGACCAAAAATGCACAACTTCACACTTATCCACGTTAAACTCCTTCTGCCACATTTTGGCCCACTCTTCTAACCTACCCATGTCCATTGTCCCCTATTTTTGAGTCCTCTCCAGCTCCTTTTCCCCATGGTTCTCGATTGTTATTGCCACATAGCTTTGCTCTTGTCTTTCCCATTATTCCTTATTTGAATCTCTTTGATCCAGTTAGAGCACCACCCACTGCCCAAAAGAAAAATGGAGTGTAGTGTAAAACCTTCTGTTTTGGACCATGCACGATGAGAGACACCCCATTCCCACAATCGAGCCGCTGTCATTTGCTGTCGGAAAGGCATTCAACTCAGTTCATGGGTAATACCAAAACAAAGCATCCGTATCCAGCAACGATTTCTTTGAAGCCGATTGTAATTATTTTTAATCGTGACCCTGCCAATGGCAAGGTATTTAACTTTATCGCCTTGGCCAAAGTCTTTCATTCCTTCCTGCTTTTTCAGTCATTCATTATGAATTTCTCCTGCTGAAGACTCCTGCTTTCATCTTGTCATGCAGAGTTTGATGCACCAGATGGCAACATAGAACCATCATCGGGTGTATGTGAGAGACTGGCGACCAATTTGACTGGTTGCCACGCATAGTGCAAGCCTTTGGCTTTAGGGCCGGGCCCTGATGTCAGGAACAAATGGGTGTCATGCACTTTTTGGGGAAACAGTTGCCGGGCTGTGATTTTCCCTGAATTAGTGGCTAGATAGTGGGCTCTAGGATTATCTAGGATGATGTGCATGGGCCGTCTGAGCTGGAGGGCCAGTTGAAGGAACGACGGGCCTGCACTTCAGGTGAGAGGAAAGCCGCCTCTCCAAATTTCTAAACTTTCAAATTAAAATATTAAAAAGGGATTAAGGGTTATGGTGTTCGGGCCGGAAAGTGGAGCTGAGTCCACAAAAGATCAGCCATGATCTCATTGAATGGCGGAGCAGGCGCGAGGGGCCAGATGGCCTACTCCTGCTCCTAGTTCTTATGTTCTCATGAACACTCTACGGAAGTGGCGTGTACTGCAGCTGTGGTCAGGCAGAAGTGGAGGGTCTCCAAGTCGGCCTGGAATGCTAACCCCCTGGGAGGTCGTCCTCCAGGCAGCTCACCTAATCCATAATTTGGGCGGCGGGGGGGGAGGGGGGAAAGAAGAAGAAGAGAGAGAGAGATTGCCACTTGTGGACAGGTTGCCTCCCAAATTCTGCTTCCAGGAAGATGATGCCAGGAAACCTGCAAGCTCGCCGATCAAGTGAATTTTCGCACCTGCCAACCGAGCATGGGGGCAAAACCTCAGCCCATAATGTCCGTGGAGGAAATTCAGGAGTAGCCACCAACACTAATCAATTTGTTTGCAAAAATCTAAGATTGCTCCCTCTTTGTTTGAGTGGCAATATGTTTAAAGCTATTCTCTCAACCAATTCAATGTGAGAATTGAACTTTGTCAATCCTGTTTAGAAGTTATGAGCTTCAACCCTGCACAAATCTACTTTCTGTTTGGGATTTAAAAAAAAAAAATACTTGTGCATGACGTGCTCATTCTGCATGTTCTATAGTTGTATATGTGATGCCTGAACAACATTACTCTTGATGTATGGTGGTAGTACAGAATGGCAGTAATAATTTATTCCAGAGCACAACACTGTAGGAATGTTCAAATTCTAAATGTAAAAATATTAAACTACAGAAATAAGAGTTGAGATATTTCTTCACTCTTCCTTGCTATGCATAGATATGTTGGCCGGTGCCATTGTGGATCGGCGGTCTGACTAGAGGTGAAAATAAACATGTACAGCACTTTGTTGCTTCATTATTTAAGCAGGTGTTAGTGTGGTGTGACATCCCTTGTCTTAGTGACTGTAGACAGCTTGTCCATGTAGGGATATGGCGTAGGACCTAGCAGCAGGGTGCATCTTTGGATCTGGGATTCCAGGCAGCCATCCAATGACATTTTGTGTGCCCTGGTGAATATCTTTGTCACCAGAGACATCGCCGGAAGCATTTAGCTAGTTGGGTTCCTTTTGTGTGTCAGTGCAAGTAACTGCGAACTATATGCTATCTTGGTAATTGACTGACAGAAAAGCGTACAAAAATAGCAGCAATTTATTGCGTCAATGTAGATAATATGACATTTGTTAAATTAAGATCAAATCAATGAGCAAAATTGATCAAATTCCTGCAAGGGATTGTATTAAAGCATGTTTTTTAAAAAAAAGAATTCTTGACAAATTGGATTGTGAAGGGATTAAAAATCTCCACAAAAGTAAATCTGTATAATACAGTCATAACTTTCAGCTTTTGTATGTTCAATTAGATAGATTAAGTTTTGCCTTGATGAAAGAAGCTGAGTTGGAATTTCATTGTTAGGATTCACCGAATACCTGACTTGTACTTTCAAATAGATCTGATGCCTCGGCAGGGGTTTATTTGTAGCGCAGGGAGTGCTAAACAAAATGTCAGGGTACTAAAATACAAAAATACTGCAACAATGATGCAGGAGACTACATTTTCTTGTACAGTGTTCATATCTGAAGATGATATGGAGGAGGCCATTCACACTGGAGCTGAAAGTTTCAGTTTAGAATCACTACTTTTGGAGAATTATTGAGTGAGCAAAGACTATTCCAGTCCTTGGATATTTCCTCAAACATAGAACCAATTTCTGTTGGAATGGGTTGGAAGCCATTTGTAACTATCAAAAAAAAGTTTGAAGCATAATATTTCATTTTAAATGAACTGCACATTCTTGGATTGAAGAGGGATGTGGGTTTACATTTCCCCATTTTCCTCGAGATTTGTTCAAATTGATTGTTGTGCCATTTTAAATATATATATATTATATATATATATATATTTGCAGCCCCCTCCCAATCTGGCACTATTTCAGCTAAAAATCCCAGGACAGCCTCTGTGGGTTTAATTTAATGCAAAGGCATTTAATTAGAGCCTTGATCACCAGTTACATGCTAGTGCAGTGTGTCGCAATTTGTCACAGACGACTGTTACAGAGCAGTAGTTTGCAAGTTCTTGTTTTCGTTTCATAATCTATTTAAAGGACGTTCAGCTCAAGAAGGGAAGATTAGTGGTTGGGTAACTCTTAGTTGCTCAATCATTTAAAGCTGAAGAGAGCAGTAAAAGAGATTGTATCGAAGAGTCACTGCCTTAATCTCTTAAAAGTTTATGTTCATTAACACTTATCAGTGGTGTAAGGACTGCACATCTGTACTTAATGCCCCTGCCCCCACATCCCCATATACATGTTTTTCAGGCTTGTCTGGCAGTGTGAGCTATCACGTAATTTGAAAATGTGGACAGACAACAATCACTTTACAGAGGAACTGCACCAGATTAACCCCCCCACTTTGTCATTAATATTGCCTGATGAGACACAGCTCCTCCTTGAGGGTTTCCATGCCTTTATAAAATGCTTTAATTTACAATATTTGTATCTCCCAACCTACAACTGGGAAACATCTCGTCTCCGATCTTGCCCCAGGGCCAATTATGTGCTTAATGGTACCCAAATGATCAAAATTCAGCACAATGCCTGAAACTGTTTTTCTTTTTATTGGATGCATCTGGCTTTGTTTGGTTACTCTTGCTCCTGGACTGTTCTTGCCCTTCTCTACTGTCCTTGCAGACATTTGCTGCCCCTCTTTCTCCCCAAACTCTTGAACTAATGCACCACGATGAATTCTTTAATCAGCAGCAGGAACAAAAGAGTAAAAGAACTGCGGGTTGGCCAGCCCTTTTTCCTAGGTGCTGGACCCAAAGTAAGGTTGACAGAAGCCAGCTAGCAGATTGATGCCTCCTGATCGTGTGTGCGTGCGTGCGTGTTCCAGATCTTTCAGCCAGATCACAAATGGGAGATGCAGTGCCAGTCCTGTAGTTAAATCAAAATTGGCCTCTTAAACCGGAAGGTTGAGATTTTGTCCAGCAGTGCACTACAGTGGGCTGATCAGAAAGATAGCATAGTTGGCACCCAATGATTGTCAGGCAAAGGTCCAGTGTTCCAGATCATCCTCTGTGAAACAAAGTGCAGTAATGATTCCAAATGGGCCAGCTTTTAGAGAAAATTGGGCTTTTGTGATCTAACCTTTTTTGTGCGTAAACTTTTCTGAGTTTAAATGTATTATGGACTTTTGCAATTGCTGAATTTCTGTGATTCTGTTCTGGAACATTGCGCAATGAGTAGTGGCGTGTGAAAGCTTTTATATGCGACAAGTTTAAGATAACCACCAAGCAGAATCGACCCAACGTCCACCAAGCAGAATCGACCAACGTCCAATTACCAACAGCAAACCTTTTGCTGACCATGAAATGTTCCTGGTGAAAATTTGCATTGAATTGACAATGTGTTGCTGGTAACCCTTAACCAGGTGGCTCTTTGTAGCGCACAATGACTTACGAGAGAGACGAATAGAGATGAAGTCGATGAGGCTTTATTAAGCGTGACTTGTTCCCCGCAGTTCAGCAACAGACTGGAGCTGCGGGGAGAAGCCCGGGTTCTTATACTCCGCCTTCAGGGCGGAGCTAGGGATCAACAGCCAACCAGGACCCGGGATCTGTCAGCCAATAGCATCACGGCTTCACAGTCCCACATGACCCCTAATGCGTACTACCACACTCTTTCTTTTACAAACACCCGTGTTTTTGTGTGATCAAGGGAGTAACATTTTTTTGATGATGGGATTTTCATTTGCTGAATATGAAGATTTTTGTCAACACTTGCTGACTGTTAATTCGGTGATTTGTGTCAACCAAATTCTCAACTCCCTTTACAGTTAGTGTGTGTTTGATTTACATGTCCGTTTGGCATTTAAATACTGTTCTCGAGTGAGATGAATATTGTGGGTCTTGTGTATTTGTTGCCTACAATTGTATTGAAACTATTTTGGAAACCTGCTGTCCTGTTGTTGTAAAATGTCATCTCATCCACACAGTATATCAGAACCATGTACTGAACTGATGCTCCTCTGTAAGGTGCAGGTAAAATAGTGGGTGGAGGAAGGAGAAAAGATAGTCCAGGAGTTGAAAGCCTAATTAAAACCTTCTGAATGCTTTAAGAAAGTATACTAACGGCTAGTATGAGACAATTAATTCACTTATTGCAATTAAATCTACCCAGAAACTTGGCTAGAATGACCAGGTCAGATTTGAAGTGTGGGTATGATGTCAGATTTCTCTGTTCTACAAGAAATTCAACCCTGAGCTAACGAAGGTTGAAACGGATCCAGATTTTCAGTTCTTTGAGTACCTTCAATGGTCTCTGGTCTTCAGAAGGCCGGCTTTTTTCTTCTCAAACTGTTCTTTTTCCGCATCATTTGGGATTTCACTGTGACAACAAAATAGTCCATGGTTCTGTCCAACCTTTATTTTACTTTTGACTCTTTCTCTCTCTGCATATACTATATTTTAATTACTTTAATAATGGCAGCCTTGGCTCAGTGGCAGCGCTCTTTCTTTCAAGCACCACTTGAAGTATTTTAGCGCCTATTCTAAGCTGATAACTTTGGCGTAGCACTGTCTGAGGTGCCATCTTTTGGATAACCTGTTAAACCCAGGCCCCATTTACCCTAACAAGCCAATGGAGTAAGGTCCCAAGGCACATTCAAACCAAGGCGGAAGAGCTTTTCCAATATTTACACTAACCGATGTGTTTTCAAATAAAAAGGAAAGTTTGGCTACTTTTCTCATTTGCTGGTTGTGAAACGTACTGTTTGCAGCTTAGCAGGTGCATCTTTATGCGTTGCAATACTGATTATACATCAAAAGTACTCAATTGTCTATGAAGCATGTTGATGCATGTTAAGTTTGGGAAAGGTACTATGTATATTCAACTTCTAGCACTGCTGCCTCATGCCGTCGAGGACCCGGATTCGATCCTGGACCTGGGTCACCGTCCGTGTGGAGTTTGCACATTCTCCCTGTGTCTGCGTGGGTCTTATTCTCACAACCCAAAAAGATGTGCAGGTTAGATGGATTGGCCACACTAAATTCCCCCTTAATTGGGGGAAAAAAAGAATTTGGTACTCTAAATTTTTTTTAAAATTGTATATTCAACTTATTAAAATATAAGTGTTCTGAGTGCTTGATTACATTCCCAAGTTATTAAATTCATAATTAGTATTAATCATTTAATAGTATTATTTTGGGGGAGGAGAAATTGGTGCTTAAGCTTTCTTTCACGGCAGCAAGGGTATTCCCCCCCGCCCCCCACCCACAATTTTATTGCACCTATTATTTTTGCAGTCTTTCTGTGCAAGAGTGCCACTTCATTTCCTTTTTTTGAGTGGCCACACTCATTGGAAACTTGTGCAAGATTGCAAATTAATTTCACGTGGAAACTTTTGATGAATGGAAAAGAGTTTCATTTCACCAGTCTGGACTGCATCTGAACCAGAGTCCAGAGATGTAGGCATTTTCTAACCCCTTGTGTCACCCTGTAGTCTTATACTTGCATAGTACTTATGCAGTTTGTTGAAAAATTTTCATATGCTTCAGACTAAGCAGCAGCGTAGTGAGAATTTGGCTCTTTTATGAGCAAATGGAGCGGCCATTCTGCGCACACAATATTCAGTAAACGATCAAGGACATGGGTGACTAGTTGTGCATATGGAATAATCATTCTCACGCGGCGCATGCAGCAGTGCACTCTCGCACGCACTCCACTCTTCCCCTCGCTCTCGAATCTATAACATTCACCAACACATCCAAGTGTAAAGTCACTGGGAGACAGAACCTGTTCATAGTGGAGGATGACCTTCAGACACTTGATTTTGCAACTTAGTGTGTTATAGATATGAGCTCCAAATCTAGCTTTTGCACTGTAACACTGCCATTGACATATTTACATGGAATGTCATGGTGAGTGGAGACTTCCACTGACGAGGAAATATTAATGTGGGACTTGGACAGAATTGGGGTGGAAGTGCACATCAGATGATATTGTTCTGGTCCATTAATTCAGATAAAACCAGCTGCTGTTCTAATTTTGTTAAGGCAGATGACTATCTCCACTTATGGAAGACTGACCAGCATGTTTGCAGTCTTTTATGACCAGCAATTCCGTGTCGTAGAACCACTCCTTGTTTCAACTGTAGGGCGCATGTTGGTGCTTTTTCCAGGTGCACGGTCTCATTGGTACAGTCCTTGGATATCTAGACTGACGTGCTTTAAGTTGCAAATATTTTTGTCTGTGCTGAACAAATTCCTGTAAATGTACCCCTTTCGAGAACTAACATAACATAAGAACTAGGAGCAGGAGTAGACCATCTGGCCCCTTGAACCTGCTCCGCCATTCAATGAGATCATAGCTGATCTTTTATGGACTCAGCTCCACTTTCCCGCCCGAACACCATAACCCTTTAATCCCTTTATTCTTCAAAAAAACTATCTATCTTTATCTTAAAAACATTTAATGAAGGAGCCTCAACCGCTGCACTGGGCAAGGAATTCCATAGACTCACAACCCTTTGGGTGAAGAAGTTCCTTCTAAGCTCAGTCCTAAATCTACTTCCCCTTATTTTGAGGCTATGCCCCCTAGTTCTGCTTTCACCCGCCAGTGGAAACAACCTGCCCGCATCTATCCTATCTATTCCCTTCATAATCTTATGTTTCTATAAGATCCCCCCCCCCCCCCCCCCCCCCCCCCCCCATCCTTCTAAATTCCAACGAGTACAGTCCCAGTCTACTCAACCTCTCCTCGTAGTCCAACCCCCTCAACTCTGGGATTAACCTAGTGAATCTTCTCTGCACACCCTCCAGCGCCAGTACATCCTTTCTCAGGTAAGGAGACCAAAACCGAACTCAGAAAAGTTAACCCTTTTGTACGGGTTAATTTCCTTTTGGAATTCCATTTTGATACAAGGTGAAGGCAGTATTCTGCTTACCCTATATCAAATCCAAAACTGGGTTGATGCTGTACACAAATTTCAAACTCGTTTTGCAACAAATGGAGAGTAAATTACATATTGTGCATCTTTTTCCTTCTCTCTGTCTTTATCTCTCACTCTTGGGTGGGATTTTCTGGTACCAGGGATTCCAGTCTGAAGTCAACGGACCTTTTGCTTGTCTGTCGAGTTAGATTGCATTCCCACCCAGTAATTCAGATAAAAAAATTACAGGGAAATAATGTATGATCTATATTATCCAAAGTGAGGTGAAGATAAACTTATTTTTAATTAAAATTGGTAACCATCTTACTTTTTCTACATTTAACTCGCCTCTTTCTGTATGCAGGATGCAGGCTGGAAAATACTTCTGGAGCAATTGTCACCATAACTTGTGCAACTATGCAGCAAGGTATTATCCCATTGCTCCTGTGGAATTGTGGTTTGCTGGAAACCAGCTGCTATCATGTGTCCGCATTTAAAGCTCCTCACGACATCAGGGGAGCACATTCAAATAGTTTTCCCATTTTTGGCCTTGCTCATTGTCTGAGCATTACTGTTTGTTCTCTGCTCAAGGACACCGAAGCTTAGCTTACTTTTCATCTAGTAATTGCCATCAAAGAGAAAAGATTGAAATGTATTTTGTATTAAGATGCATTATCTGCATATGGTTAAAGTTATGCTGCACTTGGTAGCGCTTTCATTTACTAATCTCCTCAGAAATCAAATTGCTGACATTTTGACTGAAAACTGCTGTGGAATGATGCTTAATGAGAAACCTGCCCTTATTGGGGAAATTCCTTGCAGGATGTAGAGCTGATTGGTAGACATTTTACTTTTGAATCTAGGTTTTGCAAATCCCATGTTTATAAAGTAATTGTAAATGATCCAGTGATTCCAACACTATAATAGTAGTCTGTAATGGACGCTGCTTTGTGGATTGTGCCTGCTTGGATTGGTTATGACATAATACAAATGTCATTTTGTATTGCAGATATAGCAGCTGATCGTGCTAATCTTCTAGTGTGACATTAGAATGTTCACTGAACTCTCTCCCTGATGTAGTTTAAAAGTTTAATTACTTCAGTAATATTATCCATTCTCTGTTTGACCAAATTAAAATTGCACAGGTGGCCTTGTCCTGCTATTTAACAAAGCAATGTACAGTGAGTGTGTGTGTGTGGGGGTGTATGTGGGTGGGTGGTAGAGGAGGTCAGAGGAAGATGATATTTTGGGTATTTCTAATGGCATACTTATTTCTGTATCCAAGGATTTCACTCCATCTTTTGTTCTTGCTGGAGTTGGATGATTCTCTCTCTCAACACCATCTGTCTGCACCCTCCCCATACCTCTTAATGTCTTTTTTGAATTTAGCAGTCTGTCTGAATCCTTCTTAAATATATTTTGTGGCTTGGCCTCCACAGCCTTCTGTGGCACAGAATGCGACAGGTTCGCCATTCTCTTGAGTGAAGACGTTTCTGTTGAATGCCAACACTAGCTTTTAGTGGTTTAAAGTCCGAATCTACTTTGCTCTAGTAAAATGTGCCTTAGTTAGCACTGTTCTGGATCCAAAGTTTGAAGGACAAGAGAAAGCAGCGTTTGTTGCTTGGTATGCTTGGATTAAAATTGCATATTGAAATTGAGTTAATGTCATGGAACCCTGTATCTTTTCATGGGTCTATTACAATTAGATTTACAGGCACTTAATGGTGGGTGACTACATTCAGTACCACGAGTGAGTGAAATTATTGCTGGACATGGCATTGAACAGCTGATGGCACTGTAGAATATCAACTCTTGTGTCTGCTTCTTACTGATGGCAATGAAGATCTGGTTTTTGTTGCTGGTATCACTGCTTCCCACGCTGTCCTCTGTAAACCTACTTAGCTGGCTCACCATGCTGGCATTTGTTATGTTAAGCTGTAATCTTACATTATGGTGCCTTAATGTTGTGCCTTCACGTAAGATGCATTGAACAGACTATATTCCTTTGACTCTATCATTGGAGAACCTTTGTTCCAGGCTTGTCACCCAACATCAAAATGTACAATAATTCATTAAGAGGAAAAGTTTTCGTATTTTGTGCACCATCCATGGTTGGTTTGATCCGGAGGGAGCAGGCATGTAAACTATTGATGGAATTTCACGTTTACAAGGGAACCAAATGCTTTTTGCTGGATTCTATTCTGGCAACATGCTCTGACAGCTGCAAAAAGTAAAGTATTTTTAGATGAGTGAATTTCAGTTGACCAAATTCCCACCTGTTGGCCACCTCTGGGTGTATGTCCAGCGCAGGTATCCATGTCAATCTTCCATTGTTATAAAGCCTAAGTGTGATTGTTCAAATTGATCCTTATCATTCAATTTTATTTAAAAAATTAAAAAAAATCTTTGGTGCTTCAAATTTCTCTCTTGCGATTATTTTCGCCAGAGTGATTTCAGAGGAGGGTGTTCAGTCAATGTAAACATGCTTGGTGTTGTATTTGAGAAGTGGTTCTGGATCAGTGTCTCAGGAGCCCAGTTAAAGATGTACCACACTGTTAATATATTGGAGCAGGTGTCATGCCGGCTAGAAGACTCCAAGGGTGTGTGCAATTAATGTCTGTTTCTGGCAGCAATACCTTCCATTAAACATGACAGGGAAGTAAAAGAGAAAGCGAATAAAGCAAGAGAACGGTAGAAAAATGACAGGTTTGTATTAGCATAGAATTATTTCCCTGTCCTGTTCTTGTGTGCTGATTTGCTTTGTCCTTTGTAACATAAAATGCATCATCTCCCAGGCATGCTAACTTGCTCTCTGGGACTTCACTGCCTCCGGAAGTATTCATACAAGTCCATAATTTGAGTCTCCGGTAGCCATGTTGCTGGGTCAGTTTGTTACAGTGGTACATGGGAAAGTGAAACTCTATCAGGACTTTCCCCGCTATTGGTTACATGGTGTAGCAGTTTAATCCCATTTTTCTCCCCCACCCCAGCCCATGTTTTTCCTTGTTGCTGGCCTCCCATGCTTTATTTTAAAACAAAAGGCTCCAACTTGAACAAAACCATGTTTCCACCAAGCATTTCTTCGTCTGTCTCCTCTCTCTTTCCATGGTTAACTGTTCCTTGACTGTGTGTATGTTATGTCTCGGCATTACAAGCTTTTAATTGCTGGTACCAAGACCTGAATATTACATTGTATATTTTTAGAGTTGCCCAGGGCATTAAATGTTAAATTGTATTGGACTTTGTTTTAAAAAAAACCCTCTGCTTTGAGTTCTAATAATTACATGATACGACATTAGGTAGGATAAGATAATCACATGGCGTACTTCGCCATAGCTTGTAGATCGCATATAATATTGTAAGCACAAACCTTTTCTTTAGTTTAGCAACATCAGTAAACCCAGAACTAGAACATATTTTGTACCATTTTTAGTGTGCTTGATATAATTGTATATAGTGGGAGTGGGTGGGTACATGTGGATTAAATTGGGAAAAATTCCCATTACAAAGGAACACCAAGAAGGTTCTGACCTATCCAATATATATTTTGAAACTTGGGAGGGCAAATTCCATTGACTGGACTGGGCTGATAACATAGATACATAGAAGATAGGAGCAGGAAGAGGCCTTTTGGCCCATCGAGCCTGCTCTGCCATTTATCACGATCATGGCTGATCATCTAACTCAGTAGCCTAATCCTGCTTTCTCCCCTTAACCTTTGATCCCATTTGCTCAAGTACTATATCTAGCCACCTCTTGAATGCATTCAATGTGTTGGCATCAACTACTTCCTGATTTGGCGGTCTATATACGACACCCACTAATGTTTTTTGCCTCTTGCTATTTCTCAACTCTACCCATACAAACTCCACATTGTCAGAACTAATATCCTTTCTCACTATTGTATTAAATTCCCCTTTAACCAACAGTACCACACCACCACCTTTTTCTTTTACGCCTGTCCTTCCTAAATACTGGGACATTCAGTTCCCATCCCTGGTCACCCTGCAGCCATGTCTCCGTAATCCCAATTATATCGTACCTGTTTATATCTATCTGCGCAATTAATTCATCCACTTTATTGCAAATACTCCGTGCATTAAGGCACAGAGTCTTTACATTTGTCTTTTCACATTGTTTGTCTTGCTCCCAATATTTTTCTCTTTTCCCCTGTTTGTATTTTGGTTTCTCCGCCATGGCTTTTCGTATTCCCTTTTCTATCTTTTGTTTTTATCCTTGCTCCCTCTTTCTCTGACTCCTTACATAGGTTCCCATCCCCCTGTATTATTTCTTTTTACTTTCCTTCCAGTGGAAATTCTAACTGTCCTGTCTGTCCCATCATTAAGTTAAATCAGTAAAATTGCATACTTAAATTCTTGTTTTAATGAAAATAAGCAAAGTACTGCAGATGCAGGAATCTGAAACAAGACCAGAGGATATTGGAAAAACTCAGCAGTTCTGGGAGCATTTGTAGGGAGTGCTCATGCCCACATGTTTGACTTTGGCTTGCTGCAATGTTCCAGTGAAGCCCAATGCAAACGGGAGGAGCAGCATCTCTTCTTTGTGTTTGGCATGCGACAGCCCTCGGGACTTTCAACAGTTTTAGTCTGTGACCTTTCTCCTACAACTTAAGCCACTTTATATTTAAAAAAAACACTTGTATATGTATTGGCTTGATGCAAACTCCTGACCCCTAGCCACCTGTTGTTTGTTAAAGTTACTATATCCGTTTGCAATTTCTCACTGTTAGTTTAATTTCTGGCGCGTTCTCTCCTTCTCTTGTACTTTCTCTTTAGTTCTGATGAAGAGCCAAGTGGGTTCGCAATGTTAATACTGCTCCCTACAGACCTGCTGAGTTTTATCAGCATCCTCTGTTCTTGTAGGGTGGATTGATGGTTGCACATTGTTCATGTAGAAGAACATTACGTCTTCTGAGAGACAAACTTGCATTATAAAGGCTTATTGCATTTCTTTAACATCTCGAGTGTAGTAAGCTGTTATGTAGAACACACAGTAGCCATTGTGTATACAGCAAGGTCACAAACTGCAGTAGACAATGTTGAGTTAAGCCGATTGCTTTGCAGATGGTGGCTGATGGGGGACTTGTATGATTTCCTTTGAATATTGCTGTGGGATCTTTAACATTGACCATCATTGAAAAATGAAGCTTTGATTTAACATCTCGCTTGAAGAATGAGAATTCCAACAATGCAGTATTATCTCTGTGTCTGTCTAAGTTCTATCCTGAAGTCCTGGTAGGAATGGCGCAATGAAATGCTCTTGATATTATTGCAAGACTAATGATCACTGATCTGAAATTTAGTATCTTCTCCTGTTTGTCTTTGTGCAGTTGGTGACAAGGTTCCTGCTGACATCAGACTGACTTCAATTAAATCAACAACCCTACGCATAGATCAGTCTATTCTTACAGGTAACATGTTGAAGCAAGTAGATCAAGCCATTCTTATCGGTAACATATTGAAAGCATGCTTACCTTAAAGCGTTTGTCCATGCATTCAATTGATGACAGTAAATTCCTTTGCTAACAGTATTTTGTATTGATTTTTTTCACCTTTTTACAAAGTTAACTGTCTAACAGTCTATGTTCTAGTGAAAGGGTTTGTCACTTAACAGAGTTCTGTATATAAAAACCCAGTAATACCAGCACTTGAAATGAACCTCCTACCAGTTTCTTGTGTTCTGTGTAATGTTCCAAATGGATGTTGGATCCATATGTTGAACTGTTGTTGTATCTGGATTAGTAAATACACGATATTCTTCCAAGACTCGGAACCAACGGAGCATATTTCATAGAATCCTAGAATGATTACAACACAGATGGGGAGACCATTTGGCCCATAATGCCCATGCTGATTCTCTGGAGTGGTTTAACTAATTCCACTCACCATCCCTTTCCTCATGGCCCAACACATGTCTTTCTCTTGGTTCATGTCCAATTCCCTTTTAAAAGCCACAATTAAATTTGTCTTGTACCTTTTCAGGCAGTGTATTCATAACCACTTGTTGCCTTTAATAAATGTTTTCCTTGGATTGCCTTTGGTTCTTTTCTCAATTACTTCAAATCTATGACCTCTGGTTCTCGATCCTTCTGCCAAAAGGAGCTGTTTCTCTTTTTTTTTAAAAATGTATTAAAGTTTTTTAATGCAATTTTTCTCTCTTACAAACAATAACCCCCCCTCGTAACAAAAAAAAAAGAGAAATCGCGCAGAGCAAGCTATATACATGGCAAAATGATATATTTACACAGCTTTGTACACTGGCCCTCACCCGTATGTGCCAGTTTCCCCAACCCTTCATGTTATCTCTTGCTCATCCACCCTCCCAGACAGTCCCCCCTTTCCCCCTCCCCCCAAGGTTGCTGCTGCTGCTGACCGACCTTTCTCTAACGCTCCGCGAGATAGTCTAGGAACGGTTGCCACCGCCTGTAGAACCCCTGCGCAGACCCCCTCAAGGCGAACTTAATCCTCCAACTTTATGAACCCAGCCATATCATTTATCCAGGCTGGGGGGGGCTTCGCCTCCTTCCACATTAGCAAGATCCTTCGCCGGGCTACTAGGGACGCAAAGGCCAGAATGCCGGCCTCTTTCGCCTCCTGCACTCCCGGTTCGTCCACTACTCCAAATATTGCTAGCCCCCAGCTTGGCTTGACCCGGACTTTCACCACCTGAGATATTGCTCCCGCCACTCCTCTCCAGAACCCCTCCAGTGCCGGGCATGACCAAAACATATGGACATGGTTCGCCGGGCTCCCTGAGCACCTTCCACATCTGCCCTCTACCCCAAAGAACCTACTCAACCTCGCCCCCGTCAAGTGCGCTCTGTGGACCACCTTAAATTGTATCAGGCTGAGCCTGGCACACGAGGAGGAGGAATTAACCCTACCTAGGGCATCATCCCACAGACTGGAGCAGTTTCTCTTGATCTACTTTGTCTAAACATCTCAATATTTTGAGCTCCTCTATCAAATCTCCTCTGAATCTTATTTTCACTAAAGAGAATAACCCAACCTCTCCAGTCTATCCACGTAATTGAAGTCCTTTATCCCTGGAATCATTCTCTTAAATCTTTTTCTGCACCCACTCTAAACAAAGTCATGAGAAATGGGCGCCAGGAGTAGCCCATTTGGCCACTCAAACCCATTCCGCTGTTCAGTACAATTGTGGCCTGAACTCTACTTTTCTGCCTGCCCGCTGCCATTTAGATCAAAAGATCTTCACATCCTTCCTAAATTGTGTCTGGAATTGGACACCCTGGGCGGAATCCCTCCCCAACGCCAGGTGGGAGAATCGGCGGGGCGCCGCGCGAGTCCCGCCGTGCCGGCAGCCGATCTCTCTCTCTTTCTCTTTCCCCCCCCCCCCCCCCCCCTCCCCTCCAACTTGCGCGGTGAGAATCACGGCTGGCCGCTGGGAGAATCGCCGTTTGTAACGGGCGAGCGGCGATTCTCCGCTGCCGGTGGGAACAGTGCGAGAACGCTGGGGGTGCGGCCTGTGGGGAGGGGGTTCCTGCACCTGGGGGGGGGGGGGCCTCAAAAGGGGTCTGGCCCACGATAGGTGCCCACCAATCGGCGGGCCGGCCTCTCTGAAGGAGAACCTCTTTTCCTCCGCCGCCCCGCAAGATCCATCCGACATCTTCTTGCGGGGCGGCCTGGGGGAGGATGGCACGGGTTGGCGTCATTTACGCGGCGCCGGCCGAGTCATTTACAAAGCGGCGCCAAGGCCCGGCGGGTGTAGATGACGCGGCGCCGCCCCTAGCCCCCGCCGGGGCTGGGAGCGGCCTCCACGCCGGAGTGAAACACTCCGGTTTTCACTCCAACGTTGGGACTTAGTCTCCCGATGGGAGAATTGCGCCCCCTATTCCATTTGAGGCTAAACCAGTGTTTTATAATGATTCATAACTTCTGCCCTGTTCTCTATTCCTCTCTTAATAAACCTCTGATCCCGTATGCATTATTAACCACCACCTTTTCCTGCCCTCCTTCAACGATTTGTGCATGTGTACCCCCAGGTCTGTCTGATGCTGCACTCTTTCCTCCTACTGATGTATCACTTCACACTTTCTTGTTACGATATCCTTGGAGACTGTTGACGTTTAAAGAGGAACTTGAACACCCAGTAATTAACTGAAAGAAGTTATGCTGCAAGATTTCATTTTTTAAAACAAAAATCAGCTTTACTGTATTTGTTTTTCAATGAAACAAAGCGAATGCTACTAACCTAGCATGATAATTGGTCCAGACTTTGGGCATAAATCCAGTTCCCTCTTTACTTCCTAATTCTACGCAGGAGTTCTAATACATGATTGGGTGTGTTCATTCACTTCTGGGATCAAACCAAAACAATTATGCCATAACTCTCCGGATTCACTTTGACTTTCTCCCCCGTGTTCCGGCTATTCTCTGAGGTTTGAGAATTGATGCAAATCCTTCCATTAGCTGCCTAAGTGACACTCCAACTTTTCTTCAAAATCCCTCCGCTCTGGACTCCTCAGCTAAAGTTTACTTTGCTGCCTTCACGCTAAGCGATTTAAAAATCAGGAACACCCCTGGTTCCTAATGACCTCTGCTTCTTGGGGGGATATTAGACTAGACTATTTTCTCCCAGTCCGCTCCCAGAGCTCCTGTACAGCTTTTGGTCCCACAACTGCTTTTACAATTCCTGGCAGATTACCCCTCTGCTTGTTCTCAAGCTGAACTGCTTGTTTTCTGTGAAAAACGAGAAGTGTACCTCCCTGCAAAGCCCATGTCCATGGCAGCATGGCCTAATTTGGGATAACCCAAACAAAAATACAAACCCAATTATCTTTTGCCTTCAAAACAACCCATTGATTCTCCAATCCAAATTTTATGTAAATCTATATCTCCAATGGAGTTAACAGCCCTTTCCAGACCTACTGGTTCTGCAAAGACACCTCTTTGTTTAAAAAGGTGTTTTTAGCTTCTGTGATCTGGGAGCTACATAAATTAGTTAAACCCCTTATTGAAATAACTGTAGACTTCCTGTACTCTGGGTAATCCGTTATCTGATTCAATTAATATGGTCATTATCTGTTTTCTTAATTCCAACCTTGACATTAACTAAACACAGATTGCCCGTTGACCTATCATTAGCTGAGGTTTGTTTGCATGTTTCTCAACCATGTTTCCATTTAAAATGTCAAAACTAAAATTCTTTCTTAAAAGAGATTAATTATGAAATAAGGTTTTTGCAACAATCGGTGTTAAATTTCATCTTGTCACATGTCTATCTATTCCACCGGGCTGTCTATGTACTCTTGAAGTTGACCCCTCACAGTTAAATATACTTCCAAGTTATGCATCATCTGCAAGTTTTGAAATTCTCCCCTCTATAAAAGAGAAATGCATTAGTCCTAGTTACAAATCCTGAGAGATCTCTACCGTATACCTTTCTCCACTCTAAGAACTAACCATTTACTAATATTGCTCCATTTCTTAAAACTCAGCCAACACAATCATACTGCTTCTATCCCTTTTATTTCATGGGCTTCAGAATTGCCGACACGCCAATCTGTGACACTTTAATCAAAAAGCCCATATACATCAAATTCACTGTATTACCCTCGTCAATCTTCTGTTTACCTCACTTTTTTTTAAAACTCAAGTAAATAAGTTAAATATGATTTTGTCTTTAACAAATCCCCGTTGGCTTTCCCTAGTTAATCTACATTTCTCCAATTTCATTTCTGAACGTTTTCCCATCAATTAAGTTAAACTGATTGCCTGTAGTTGCTGGGTTTATCCTTGCACCCTGGATAAAGGTGGTGTAACAGTTGCAATTCTCCAGCCCTCTGGAACTATCCCATTCCCATTTCTATCTTTTATATCCAATACGCTTGTGTTTTAATATCCAGAACACACAAACCTAAGAAATTCTGTCTTCCTCCAGATCAGCTGGGATAACTGATGTCTCTTTCCTGCAGTGTTTGTTTGAAGCTGAAATGTACAGAAGCTGTGGAATGTGTGTGCTTGTAGGCGGAATGGAAGGTTCACGTGATTGTATTTTTTAAAGTTGGAATTTTAAAGTTTAGAGCTTTTGAGAAAGACATAGCTGAGGGCATGTGTTGCAGTTTTGCCAATCTACTCTTCAAATTTACCTGTTGTTTAACTATTTTAGCACTAAATCTTGATTTCATTGAATACAAATTTGCTTCATTCAAACCTATTTGAATTCTTAAACTCAAAATGATGGAATTATTAGTAGATTGTCGGTGATCATAACATAAATAATATTTATTGCTGAACTGGTCCCATTATGTGTAATTTAATATGTAAAACAGCAAAGAAAATTAAACTGGACACTAGGCTTTTCAAGAATGATTCAAACTTTTCGCAAGACTCAAAAGTCCAGCTTCAGTATGAACATAAAAATGACCTCGTTGAGCAGTTAAAGGGTCAGTTGAGCTAAGAACTTTAATTGCATTGGTTGTGGAAGAAATCCGATATTTTCACAGCCTTGAACTTAATTGCATGCTTAAGTTTGCCTTTTGCAAAAGACTTATTGCATCAGGGTAACAATGTTAAGTAATTCTTGTGTTCCCTTGCCTAGGTGAATCCGTATCGATCATCAAACACACCGATCCAGTACCTGACCCTCGTGCTGTGAATCAGGACAAAAAGAATATGCTCTTTTCAGTAAGCAATTTGTGTATGCCTTGGAATAGTAAAGTTTATATGAATAGGCTCTGCTGATACAATCCAATTAGAGCCCTCCTCTCCATCCAGTTATCAAATTTAATGATTCGAAAGAAATTCTCTCATTAGATGGCTACTGCCATTTTATCCCCAAAGCGAGGTCATTTTGACTGAAACTTTAACGACCCTCAACTTGAGATATGGTTTTAAAAGACTTGGACAATCGGGTATGTTCAAACTTTCCGAATAGTATTTTTGACCCCCTTCCCTGCCTCCGTAAACAAAAATTATTGGCACAGAAATTATTCCAATAATGTTGCTGTTTACACATACAAAGTGAAAATCACTCCGTAATAAAGAGGGTAGCTCTTAATTTCTTGGCGTTAGCCCCATTGTTTTGGCCCAGGGACTTTATACTGTAGGATTGACCTGCTGCCATCATCTTCTGGACAGTATTCAAATAAAATTGAATGTTAGCATGTTTTAAATTTTTGTTGCATGTGTGGTACAAGTTTTGTGCAAGTGTCACTTTTAGAAGGGTGAAGCAGGATGAAAGTTTGGTTTCCTTTCCAGTTGTAGAGTTAGTGTTTGAAAAACTTTTGACAGTGTCGTCAGATACTGACGGGTAGGTCTTGCTCAGCGAGTGGCAACACCAAAATGTAAGTGCCAGATTCAGCAACTTGAGAAAACCTTTTAATGTTTTAAACAGAACTCTCCCAATTGTAGCCCATTTTTTTGTTTTATTAATTTTGCCAAGGAAATACTGATTTATGATCCCGTTGTTTCCTTGTTGATGGATATACTAATTTTTCTTCCTGGTTTTTGATATGGTAGCATGTTGTGCTTTAACACTGGTTGGGTACAGATTGAACATTCACTTGATTTCTGACCTTAATTTGCAGTTTTAGTGGATGCCAGGTGAGTGTGAAATGAATGTTCCTGTCTTTGTACAGTATATCATTAAGCTGAGCCATTAAGTATGTTCAAGGCTGAGATAGACAGATATTTAACCATTGAGGGAATCCGTGTTATGGAGATGAGGTGGGAAAGTGGAGTTGAGAATTATCAGATCAGTCATGGTCTCGATGAATAGTGGACAGACTCAGTGGGCCGAATGGCCTACTTCTGCTACATTTTATGGTCTTGTGCACAAATATTTGATCAATGTTTTCTATTAAAAGCCCAACAGACTTTAAAATAGTTATTTTCTTCCTTTACAGTAACACACTGTACATAATGGGCTAGGATATCGGCAGAAATCTATTTTAGTGGCCTTTATAATTGTGTAAAATCTTTCTCTGCTTAAGGTGACAGGATGGGTTGAGAACATGGTTAATAAAGGATACATTATCCTCGGCTTTAGTGTATTAGACTACAAGAACAAGGAGGTTATGTTGAATTTGTTAAAGGCACTCGTACAGTCTGAGTTGGAGTATTGCATTCATTTCTGGGTGGTGCACTTAGTTGGGAAGATATTGACGAGAGTGCAGAAAAAGAATTGTGCATGGTTGTAGGGAGCTGGAGCTTCAATTGTGAAGATAGATTGAAGAGGCTCGGACAGTTTTCCTGGGGGCGGAGAAGGCCGAAAAGAGATTTGGTCATGATATTCAGGTCATGAGGGGTTTGGATGGAATAGATGGGAGAAACTGTTCCCATGTGTTAAATCTCCGCCCCCTCACCCTTTATCATTTAAGGTAATTGTCAAAAGATGCAAAAATGACATGAGGGAAAACCTTTTCACGCAGCGAATAGTTGGGGTCTGGAATGCAATGCCCGAGAGTGGTGAAGGCTGGTTCAATTGAGATACTCAATAGGTAATTAGAATTAATTGAAAAGGAGGAATCTGGAACGTGGCACGAGGTAAATTGCTCATTCAGAGAGCTGGTGCAAACATGATGGGCTGAATGGCCTCCTATGGTGTAGCGGTTTTGCAGAAGGCTATTTTGCTGAGCTACCTGTTTATCTTGGTGCAGTGGTTTATATTATATACTCTAGAGCAGTACAGACCACGTAAAAGTGACATTTTGTCTGTTCCCAAGCTGAAGTAACAAGTTCAAAATTAAAGATGTGCAATTAAAAATATATCCCCAAGCTAAATTACAGATTTAAATTACAAATCAACATGTTAAAATCTCCCAAGGAAATTATAACACTGCCATTGATTTTTTTTTTAGGATTCTTTGTGTCTTTCATTTTTTTCTGGCTATCTGTATGACATTGGATTTGAATCAATTTTTTAAACTTGCCAGTGTGGAAGGTTCCTCATTGATTTAAGATTTATCCATCAACCGGGTGGCACGATGGCGCAGTGGTAGCACTGCTGCCTCACGGCGCTGAGGTCCCAGGTTCGATCCCGGCCTGGGATCACTGTCCGGCACACTCTTCCCGTGTCTGCGTGGGTCACACAACCACAACCCAAAGATGTGCAGAGTAGATGGATTGGCCATGCTAAATTGGCCCTTAATTGGAAAAATAATTGGGTACTCTAAATTTAAAAAGATTTATCCGTCAGTAAATGGGGGCAGGCCTTTCCAAACTGCCAGACGTGCCAAACTAACACCGGCGAGCCAAGCAGGGATAAAAATAATAAAACTTGTAGGAGAATGAGTTACCGAGGCTTTGTAGGTCAGGTAGTCGGGGCTTGCAGGGTGCTTGTGGTCTACGGATGACTTTTGTGGTTACCTTTTGCACAAGAATAGTCTCAGTTTTTCTGTTGAGCTGCTTGCAGTTTGATACATCTCAATCTGGTGCAAGTGATTTGTTTTTGAGGTCACTTATAATCACCTCCTTGTGCCCAGAGCTGCAAAGTGAAGGTCACCCGCCAAGGCTTAGAAAAGTGTGATGTTTTTGAATTGCGTTCTGATCAAAGCTGTAGGACCAGTTTGTGACCTCCGAGAAACTGAAGGTCAACTAGGATAGTGGCACAAGTCTTGAACATAGCTTTTGGGTCAGTGGCTACTCCCACTTTGGATGCCATACCCTTTGGGGGAAATGGGTACTGGGAATATCCTGGTATTGTTTTGTAACCTAACTGTGTATATAAATCATTTACATTTTGTGGAAGAGATGTATGTTTGGATTATGTTCTTGTGTATTGCTTTCCATTTGAAAAGCTTTTTTTTAAAACCCCTGTTATTATAAAATTCTGATCCAAGGATGTATGAATATTGCTCCTCTTGCCTATTTGGTTCCTTAATGACACATTTAATCCTCTAAAATGTTAGTGAGCCAACATTTTTGGTTTTATCCAATATTTTTCTCCTTTGCTTCCGTGATCAAGTAAATGAAAGTCACTGCACAAGGACATTGAAAAAACATTTTAATGGGGTCAGCATCCCTTCGGGCTCTCCATTAATCTCCTCGCTTGATTTGAATGAATAACTTTCAATACTTTTATCAATTTTTGAGAATAAAAATTACTGACTTTTTTTGTTGTTGTTGGTTATTCTCTCTGAAGAATCCAGGTGAATTGTATTGTAATTGCAATCAAATTGCTGGCGATAAGTACATGTTCTTGATTAATAGTAGAGAAGAGAGAACATTGGGCGGCATGGTAGCACAGTGGTTAGAACTGTTGTTTCACATCTCAGGGACGCGGGTTCAATTCCCGGCTTGGGTCACTATCTGTGTGGAGTCTGCGCGTTCTCCCTGTGTCGGCGTGGGTTTCCTCCGGGTGCTCTGGTTTCCTCCCAAAAGACGTGCTTGTTAGGTGAATTGGACATTCTGAATTCTCCCTCCGTGTACTTGAACAGGCGCCTTGGTGTGGCGACTAGGGGGTTGTCACAGTAACTTCATTGCAGTGTTAATGTAAGCCTACTTGTGACAATAACAACGATTATTGTAAAAAAACAACATTTCTGAACTTGAAATGCACATTAATAAATCATAAAGTACCAATAAAAAGCTAATCTGCTCTGAGGCAGGATTTTACCTGAAAGAGCGATTACATTTTCTTTTTATTAAACTGCTATGTATTTTGCTATGCACCTTGACTGACTTGCTGTGATTAACAATGCAAGTAATAGTTGCTATGTCATTTGGGAACATATTGCTTTTTCTCTCAACTACAGGGTACAAATGTTGCAGCTGGTAGGGCAGTTGGAGTTGCTGTTTCCACTGGTACAAGCACAGAAATTGGCAAAATTCGTGATGAAATGGCAGCAACTGAACAGGAAAGGACTCCGCTTCAACAGAAGCTTGATGAGTTTGGTGAACAGCTCTCCAAGGTTATTTCACTCATCTGCATTGCTGTCTGGATCATAAACATTGGCCACTTCAATGATCCTGTGCATGGCGGCTCCTGGATCCGCGGTGCTGTCTATTACTTTAAGATTGCGGTTGCTCTGGCTGTGGCTGCAATTCCTGAGGGTTTGCCAGCTGTTATTACGACTTGCCTGGCCCTCGGCACCAGGCGGATGGCAAAGAAGAATGCTATTGTGCGGAGCCTGCCATCTGTTGAAACGTTGGGTTGTACTTCTGTTATCTGCTCTGACAAAACTGGTACTCTCACTACGAACCAGATGTCCGTCTGCCGGGTAAGTGGTTTTAAGTTGGGGTTTTGGATTCGTTTCAAATTTGCTCATCTTTTTTCATGACCAGCAAAGAGGAAAGTTTCAACACTTGACCTCTTTAATGGCTTGGTGGGGTGTGAGGAAGGGATTGTTCAGCTTGGAGCAGGGGAGACTTTTAATTTCTCTGCTGAAGCAGCACTTTCTTTCCTCCATAATACTTGCCCCAGCTGTCTTGTAGTAATTGACCTCCAATTAGCAGTGCGCATGAGAATTGTGCAGTGGACTCTGGAGAAGTCAATTTAAATGACTATGATGCAAATGAGTAAAATCAATGATGAAATTCATTGTAAATATTTATCAAACTTAATTATCTGTTGTACGATCGAGTTTTTACATTCAAAACTGATTTGTTGGATTTTATCTGCACTGCAGTGTGTGTGCAGATTTATTTATTGACGGTTGCATGCAAGTTGTAGCATGTTACCCAGTAAGTTGGTAGTAACTAAGGACAAACTTTATTTTTTAAAAAGCTAGTCTTGCTTCTTTTAGAAAGTTGAGATTTAAGCTTGTGCTAAGTCCCGACCCATGTTGAAACCTTTGGAAGAGTTTAAAACGAGTTCTATATATTTGCCCTTCATGTGTCTTCCAGCTTGTAGGATATGTGCAAGATTAATGTGTGCTGTCAGACAGTCAAAATTGGCTGCTAAAGCAACCTGATTGTTTGCCTCATAGACTAAAAATGGACTCCTCTGGGAGCATGGTTCTCTACTCCAGCGTGGTGCAGAGAATCTTTTGACCTAGACAGCAATATTCACACCGTATTCTCCGATCTCATGGGGCAATTGCATAGGTTTTAAAGTCTTCATGTATTTGTTTTTTTAAAATTGAGCTGAAAATCCATGAAGTTCACTTTAATCTATTTCCGGGTAAATACTTTGTGCATGTAAGAGCAGACCTAAATTCTGATATGATATTCAATCAGCTGTACCTTGTGTAAAGAAAGCTTTGTTCATGTATCAGACAATCCTTTTGACTGAAACTTGAGGAATTTATATCTGCTTTGATTTGCATTGATCAGCGGCTGATGCGCTATTCTTCACCTAGACTGTCTACTACTTTGTGTCATTCCCATAGATGTTCATTGTTGACAAAGTTGAAGGTGAGCAGTGTTCTCTGAAGGAGTTTTCAATAAGTGGCTCCACCTATAGCCCTGAGGGACAAGTGTAAGTACACGTATTAATTCTTTTCCAACCTACATTAGCAGTGCTCCATTTAAAAGTATGGGTTGGTCACCTGCGCACTGTAATCTACATTTCTTTTTTGAACTGTGTGAATGCATGTAATGTACATCTTTTTAAAATGCTCAGACTGCAACTTACTTGTCTGATTTACTCTTTTTTTTTATTCTGTTTGCTCCTACATGCCATGGGTAATCAGATCTAAAAGTTTTAAAATGTACTGATTTCTGGTACTTGGGAGCATTTGCCACAATTGCACAGTGCAATTACTGCAAACCTTGTGCGTCCTTCTGAAGGAGAGGTGAAGAGAAGGGAACAAAAATAAATTCTGCTGTTCTTTACAAGTAGACTCCATGAGTGTCGCAGATAACCAATAACAGCACAAAAATGCAAATAGAGACCTAAACAGGGATCAAACATCACCACTAGTGAGCTGTGCAGTAGAAGGTAACAAATGGCAGGATTAGAACATAACCAGGTATTCTTGTAGTTATGCCTGTGGCCTGCGTTCTCCTTGATTGCTTCCCTGTCCTGCCTCCTGATTATAGAATCCCCAAACCTCTCTTTTTGGGCTGTAAATTTCAACAAATTAAACTATTGATTTCTGACTCGTAAAGCCCAAAAGGAGAGTATTGATAAATTCCATCCATATCTATTAAACCATCAGTGCACATATGCCAATCAAACTCTTTTCAGACTCGTGTTTGTACATACAGGAATACAAATACGTAAATCCCAAATTTCAGTGTGTCCTCCTTGAAATCTCTGAACAGTCCAATCCAATCCAGGAAGGTGATTGATTTTGTGTTTGTGTCCGTGAATTAAAATTTTTGTTGTTTTTCTCTTGACTCTCCATCATTGATATGGAAATACCTTTCAAGTCACATTCATCTTATCAAAAAACATCATGTAAAACATTTGCACAGTATTGGAGGCATTCTCTAGACTTTGTCAGATGTTGGTGGCTATCTTCTGGACTATGCTTCATGACCCAAGATTCAGCCGCCCATCTTTAGAACAATAACCGTGGATATTCGAAAGGGACCAATTTACAAGTATATGAAGTCACTAAATATATAATTCCGAGTATCTTGCTGCATACCTACCATTTCACTTTGGTCCTGTCTCAAGAATATTTTTTTTTTTTGATTTTTGCAATTGGGAAGTGTTCAAGAATAAACCAACAACTTTATTATAAGATTGAATGAAGTAAGATTTTAAAGTAAAAACAGTCATGAAACAAGGGTGTTGTAATTTCCATCTTCCCCACCCCAATTGAAATATAAAAATGAAAGAAAGAACTTGCATTTTTATATAGTACATTTCCCAACCTCAGGACATCCCAAAGTAAAACAACCAATGAAATACAGAAGTATAGTCACTACTGTTATGTAGGGCAACAACAGTCAGTTTACACCACAGCGGTGACCCACAAACAGCAAAGAGATGACGCCAAGATGACTTTTTAAAATTCATTCAAGGTATGTGGGCTTCACATGCTAGACCAACATTTCTAGCTCACCCCTAATTGCCCTTGAGAAGGTGGTGGTGAATTTCCCTCTTTGAACTGCTGCAGTTCACTCTCAATGCTATTGGGGAAGGGGGGAAGCAATTCCAGGATTTTGACCCAGTGATAGTGCAAGAACAGCAATATATTTCCAAGTCAGAATGGTGATTTTAGTTTGGGGATAAATGGAACACCAGGTGATCATTCTTACTCGAATAGTACCATGAGATCCTTAACATCCACTAGAGAGGAAGCCAGTTAAGACCTTGGTGTATTGTTGCGTTTGAAGTTTGGAACTTTTGTCTGGGCAGCAGTTTCCCCCATCCTCCCAAGTGTTGGGCCTGTCTTTCCTTCCAGTCTCTGGAGTGGGGCTTGAACCCACCAGCTTCTGACTCCAGACTCTGGATTTCATGGCTGCTGATCTGGTGCAGGAAGAGGAAATTGAAATCTATTTGTGTCCTTGTAGAAGTATCCCTGCAGCCTACGGTGCTGAGGACCCGGGTTTGAATCCCGGCCCTGGGACACTGTCCGTGTGGAGTTTGCACATTCTCCCCGTGTCTGCATGGGTTTCACCCCCACAACCCCAAGATGTGCAGGGTAGGTGGATTGGCCACGCTAAACTGCCCCTTAATTGGAAAAAATAATTAATTGGGTACTCTAAATTTAAAAAAAAAAGAAAAAGTATCCCAAGCTCCCTGTTGGTTTTATTACCATTGATATATGCAGGGGAGCAATATTATGGAGCTGGCAGGTAAATCCCCCTTTGTGCAACATTTCCAGGAATGTCTTGATGTCCATTTGTGTTAAATCTTGATGAGCAATGGGATGTCTTTCCTTTTCTATGTTATATTGGTGTTTTTTGATTAATTGGATGTTTGAAACTCATTTGACTGAATCTTTTATTTCGGTTAAAGTGTGTTAAATGAAGTAAATTCTTTTCAAGAATGAAAAGTTAAATATTAGTTGTGCTCAGAGCCTTCTATCTTAGAATACCGCATCATGTTACAAGAAGTTTGAATGAAATAATTCTGATCATGTGAACTTTAATGGCCATTACCAATGCATTAGTTATCTACACTTCACACAACTAGAGCAGTAAATGTTTAGTGGCATTTGAAGGGAAATGGGCTAAATAGGAATATGCAGTAATGGTCGTTGCATGTCGAAGACTTTTAGCTTTTAACAGGCTGGTGAAAGAAAACCAAAATGGTTTTGAATTCAAGTGCCAGGTTACTTTGACCCAGTGTATGTTTGTATGAGTGTGTGCATGTGTTTGAACCTTGCCATCAATAATATGAGTGGTGCCCACTCACTGCTGCTCAAAGTGCCCGATATTGCATTAAATGAACTCTTATAACTGGGGCATAGCTTGCACATCATTAACTGGAGCGGGTGTTACGGCTACCTTCAGCAGCGCTGGTATTTAGTCAGCTAAGATCTTGACCAGCTGCTTGAGGCAATTGTTGCTGGGACTACTCCACCTTTTCAAGTAATTCCTCTGTGTCTGGCTTGAGGCAGTCGTTGCCAGGACTACTCTACCCTTCTGCAAGTAATTCTTGGAAACTCACTTTTGTCTTTCAGAGAATTGGACAGCAAAATAGTGAAGTGTTCTGACTATGATGGTCTTGTTGAACTAGCAACTATCTGTGCACTTTGCAATGATTCTTCTTTGGATTATAATGAGGTACAAATCAAATGTATAATTGCTCATCAGTTTCCCGTGGCTCTGCATATGGGAGCCAAGATCATGTACATGTCGAGCACGGCTGAAAGATTGGAGGGAGGCTGGTACCATGGAGAGAGCAGATGCAAGAAGAAGATGGGTTGTGGGGAAGAGGAGAGGTGCAGGAAGAATGTCTAAAATACACCAGGAAGTGTGGGCGGCACAGTGGCACTGTTGTTAGCACTGTCACCTCAGCGCCAGGGACCCAGGTTCGATTCCAACCTTGGGTGACTTGTGGAATTTGCACATTCTCCCAGTGTCTGCATGAGTTTCCTCTGGGTGCTCTGGTTTCCTCCCAATGTCCATAGATGTGCAGGTTGGGTGGATTAGCCAAGATCAATGAGCGGGGTTACAAGGATAGGGCACGGGTGTGGGCCCAAGTTGAGTGCTCTTTTGGAGGGCCGGTGCAGACTTGCTGGGCCGAAATAGCCTTCTGCATTGTAGGGATCCTATGGGTGGCCATTATCTAATGACTGGGGAGAACTGCACTGCGGCTGGATTCTATTCTTAGGAGAGCAAGGAAATAGTGGATTTTTTTCTGGGAGGGAATTGCAGAGAACAGGTTAAGGTTAGTATTTTGTTCATTTTTACAAAAGTTCATATTTTATGCTTAGTTCATAATTTTGAAGTGCAGATAAGGTAGATACAATCTGGGTGGTGTTTCTGCTATGGCTTGCTGTGTGCAAAGCTGATGATCTCTCAAAATAATGGAGGTGGTGCTGAGATGTGGCTAGTGAAGATTTTCCACCCTTCAAAAGTCTGGCAAAACCTTGGAGAAGCCTGTTCCAGTCAATACTTGAGTTATTCTAGGGTTATGGGCCCAATGTGTCTCTGGTATTTATGACTGAACACTACATCTCACGTAAATTTAAAACATTTCTCTGCAAACTTGGAACACATTTGTGTTGCATTATAATTTAAATTTCCAATCTGCCTTTGGCTTTGACCTTCTGAGAACTGATCACAACTTGTTACATTAACTGTGGGAGATGTGGGAGAAGTATGCTAGTTGCCATGTCTAGTGAAGTCAGAAATTGTACAAAAAAATGTGCATCTGGTGTCAATGCTAACTTTAATTCCCATTTTCAGACTAAAGGAGTGTATGAGAAGGTTGGGGAGGCCACGGAGACTGCCCTCTGTTGCTTGGCTGAAAAAATGAATGTGTTTGACACTGATTTGAAGAATTTATCTAAGATCGAGCGTGCCAATGCTTGCTGTACTGTAAGTTTTTTTTTTAAATTCAGAAGCCATTTGCTTTTATTAAGAAAATATGAAATAGGAAATTCAATTTAAAACATATATATTTTGTTTCTCCAGGTCATCAAGCAATTAATGAAGAAAGAGTTCACTTTGGAGTTCTCTAGAGACAGGAAATCGATGTCTGTGTACTGTTCCCCGAACAAACCCACTCGTTCATCTATTGGCAACAAGATGTTCATTAAGGTAAAACTTCAATACACTTAATTTTGTTCTCCACTGCTGCAGTTCATCTTCTATGCCATCACATTGGAGACAGTGGTGTTATACGTGGGCATATAGGTTGGTGATATTTTCCTGAGTAGTGCCATAAACATTTCACTGAATTCCAACCATTTTTTTTCATAAACATTTTATTGAGGTAATTTTGGTTACCCCCCTCTGTCTGCTGACGATTAATTTCCCCCAAAGAAGTCGACGAACGGTTGTCACCTCCGGGTGAACCGTAACAGTGACCCTCTCGAGGCAAGCTTGATCTTCACCAAACAGAGAAAGGTAGCCATGCCCAATAGCCAGGTCTCCGACTTCGGGGGCTTTGAGTCCATCCAAGCTAATAGTATTCGTCTCTGGGCTACCAGGGAAGCAAAGGCCAGGACATCTGCCTCTTTCTCCTCCTGGATTCACGGGTCTTCTGACACCCCGAAAATCGCCACCTCTGGACTCAGCGCCACCCTTGTTTTTAACACCGTGGCCATCGTCCGCAAACCCCTGCCAAAATTCCCTAAGCTTTGGACATGTCCAAAACATGTGGACATGGTTCGCTGGTCCTCCCGCACATTTTGCGCACCAGTCCTCCAGCCCAAAGAATCTGCTCATCTGGGCCACTGTCATGTGAGCCCAGTGAACAACCTTAAATTGTATCAGGCTGAGCCTGGCACATGTTGTGGGCGTGTTGCCTCTACTCAACGCGCCTGCCCATAGACCATCCTCTATCTCACCTCCCAGCTCCTCCCACTTGCAATTCAGCTGCTCGGTCTGCGTCGCCTCCGACCCCATAAGCTCGTTATAAATGTCCGAGACGCTCCCTTCTCCTACCCATCCTCTGGAAACTACCCTGTCCTGAATCCACCTTAGCGGTAGGAGTGGGAAGGTTGACACCTGTTTACAAAGTAAGTCCTGCACCTGCAGCTACCTAAATTTGTTTCCTCTCTCCAACCCAAACTTTTCCTCCAACGCCCTCCTACTCGGAAAGCTCCCCTCTATGAACATATCCCCCATCCTCTCAATCTCCACTCTCCACCATAACCGGAACCCCCTCAACCATACTCCCGGGGCAACCAATGATTATCACAGATTGGGGCCCAGACCGATGCTCCCCCTGCTCCCACATGCTGCCTCCACTGGCCCCAAACTCTCAGGGCCGCCACCACCACGGGGCCGGTGGAGTACCGAGCGGTGGGCACGGCAGAGGCGCAGTTACCAACGCCCCCAAACTGGTGCCCTTGCATGAAGCCGCCTCCGTACGCACCCATATCGACCCCTCCCCCACCACCCACTTCCTGATCATGGCTACATTAGCCGTCCAGTAATAGTTGCTAAAATTTGACAACGCCAGCCCGCTCTCTCCCCGACTCCGCTCAAGCATTACCTTCCTTACTCGCGGGGTCTTGTCCGCCCAGACGAAGCCCGTGATCACTCTGCTGACCCGCTTAAAAAAGGACCGCGGAATAAAGATGATGAGACACTGAAATACAAATAGGAATCTCGGGAGGACCTTCGCCTTCACAGGTTTGCACCCTCCCAGCCAGAGACACGGAAGCGCCTCCCATCTCTAAAAATCGTCCTTCATTTGGTCCACCAGCCGTGCCAGATTCAATTTATGCAGCCGGTCCCGTTCCCGCGCCACTTGGATGCCTAGGTACCTAAAGCTTCCCTCTACTAACCTAAACGGCAGCTCTCCCAGTAGCCTCTCCTGTCCCCTCGCCTGGACCACAAACATCTCACTCTTTCCCATATTAAGCTTATACCCGAAAACCGGCCAAATTCCCCTAGAGTCCTCATGATTTCTTCCATCCCCTCTATTGGGTCTGAAGCGTACAGAAGCAGGTGCCGCCAGCCGCCGCCACCCCCCCCCCGACCAGTCCTCTCCAGCACCTCGAGACTCTCCGAGCAATTGCCAACGGCTCTATAGCCAGCGCAAACAACAATGGGGTGAGGGTGCATCCCTGTCTCGTCCCCCGGTGCAGTCTAAAATAGTCCGATGTAGTCCTATTCGTCCATACACTTGCCACAGGAGCCTGATACAGTAACCTGACCCAGTCAATAAAGGGAATCCGAACCGTCCCAGTATCTCTCACAGATAGTCTCATTCTACCCGATCAAAAGCCTTTTCTGCATCCATCGCGATCATTACCTCCACCTCCCTACCTTCTGGGGGCATCGTCATGATCACATTTAACAGCCTTCTTACATTGGCCACCAACTGCCTGCCCTCAACAAACCCCGTGTGGTCCTCCCCAATAACGTCCAGAACATAATCCTCGATCCTGGAGGACAAGATTTTGACCAGCAACTTGGCATCTACGTTCAACAGGGAGATCGGCCTGTAGAACCCACACAGCTCCCGGTTCTTGTCCCGCTTAAGCACCAGCAAAATTGTTGCCTGTGACATCGTCGGAGGCAACGCCTCCCCCTTTCCCGTGCCTCATTGAACATCCTCAACAACACTGGCTCCAATATCCCCGAGAACGTTTTATAAAACTCCACTGGGTACCCGTCTGGACCAGGGGCCATACCCGCCTGCATGACCTTCAAGCCCTCCACTATCTCTTCCAGCCCGATTGGGCCCCCAAAGGTGGACGGGGAGCCCTTCTACCCACACCCCGTCCATCTTTGGGGAATTCAGCCCCCCCAAGAAGTGCCTCATCCCCTCCGGCCCGTAGGGGGTTCCAAGCTGTACAGCCTGCTGTAGAAATCCCTAAACGCCTTATTCATCCCTACTGAATCACCAACCAGGTTCCCATCTCCGTCCTTTACTTTCCCTATCTCCCTAGCTACCTCTGTCTTCCGGCTGCTGTGCAAGCATTCTGCTGGCCTTCTCTCCATGTTCATAGATTGCCCCCCTCACCTTTCTCAGCTGCTCCACCGCCCTCCCTGTAGTCAGCAAGCTCAACTCTGCCGTTCCCTTAAAAGCCCTGCCTCTGGGGTCTCCGCATAACTCCTACCAATCTGTAGTATCTCCTTTACCAGTCGGTTCGTCGCTGCCCTGTCCACCTTCTCCCTATGGGCCCGGATTGAGATCAGCTCAACCCTGACCACCGCCTTCAGTGCTTCCCACACAACCGCTGCTGAAATTTCTCCTGTGTCATTGACCTGCAGGTTGCTCTGAATACATTTCCTCAGCCGCTTGCACACCCCTTCATCCGCCTAAATTCCCACATCCAACCTCCAGTGTGGGCGCTGGTTACTGTCTTTACTTAACTGCAGGTCAACCCAGTGCGGAGTATGGTCTGAGATTGTAATCGCCGAGTACCCAGTGTCCTCCACCCCAGCCAGCAAGGCCCTACTCAAAATAAATCAATCAATCCGGGAATACACTTTAACCCTCTAGTCTTTGAATCTAGTCTCGAGTGAAAGACCTGACTGACCCAGCCTTTCCTCAGTCTAACCTTGTCCATTACTCTAAGGTGCATCTCCTGCAACATTACCACACCCGTCTTCAATCCCCTAAGATGCGCGAACACACGTGCCCTTTTGACCGGCCCATTTAACCCTCGAACATTCCAGGTGATCAGCCTAGTTGGGGGGCCCACAGCCCCCTCCCCCGATCAGCCATCCCCTTTTTAGGCCCGCCTCCAGCCCGTGCTCCGCATCTCCACCGCTCCATCCCAACCTCCTCTCTGTCCCTCAGTCCAAGTTCCTCCCTCGTCAGCAGAACATTCGCCCAATCCCTTTACTAAACCAAACATATGCACACACACCCCCCCCACTGCGCTTCCGAGAGCTAGCTCGCCCAGCTAGCTTGGTGGGCCCCATCCCCGGCGGCAGATAGCCCCCGTCCCGTCCCGTCCCCACACACAATTGCCCAACAGAAAAACACCAAGATCAAAACAAGCACACCTCCATCACCCAACAGTGCAAATGAAAACCTTAACTCACTCAACTCTACCGCTGGTTCCAAATTAATGCAAACGGCATCACAAACATCTTCCTTGAAATGCAAAACGAGAAACTTTTTACAAAAAGAAAAAACAAAAACATGAACATTGCAGCCAAGTTCAAAAGTTCTCAATCTATCACGAGCCCTTTCTTTTTCGCAAAGTCCAACGCGTCCTCGGGCAACTTGAAGTAGAAGTGCTGATCCTCATGCGTGACCCAGAGACGGGCTGGTTATAACAGTCCAAACTTCACCTTTTTCTTAAAAAGGATCGACCTGATCTGATTTGAAGCCTGCTCTCCTCCTGGCCACCTCTACACTCGGGTCCTGGTAAACCCGCAGGATGCTATTGTCCCATTTACAGCTCCGTGTCTGCTTGGCCCACTGGAGAATGCGCTCCTTATCCGAGAACGTGTTGAAACTCACCACCATTGCCCGAGAGGGGGCGGGGGGGGGGGGGGGGGGGGGGGGTGTCAGTCGGTCGGGTCTCCCCCATTCGTGGCTTCCTCGCGAGTGCTGAATTCCAACCTTGGTATTGTCTCGGTGACAAGTTGGAGCAGACCTGGCTGAGCCTGTTTTGTGTTCACAACCATTACCTCCTATCAATGATTAACTTCAAATGGGTTGAATTAACGTTGAGCAGGCTAAGGATTGAGTTTACCAAACCCACGCTCTTGAATTGGTTTGATGGCCTACGGCCGTAGAAGTCTGAAAACTCCCGATGTCGTCTGAATTGGTTTGATGAAACATCCATAATCAGAGTGCAGACTCCCAAAGTACCATCGAGAATGGTGGGACCTATGCGATCAAGATGTGATAAAGATCTGTAACTATGTTTTGCTTTATTTCAATAGGGTGCCCCTGAGGGTGTGGTTGATAGATGCACGCATATCCGTGTCGGAACCAATAAAGTACCCCTCTCGCCATCCGTCAAGGAGAAGATTTTGACTGTTATCAAAGAATGGGGTACTGGGAGGGACACACTGCGCTGCTTGGCATTGGCTACACACGATAATCCTATCAAAAAAGAAGATATGAATCTAGAAGAAGCATCAAACTTCATTAGTTATGAGGTTAGTAATTGGCACAAGAAAATGTTGTAATATGTTAATGTAAACTTTACACGGGTAACTACTGTTAAGTAAATGCTGTCCATTTTATGCATAATGGAATGGCAGTCAAATGTATCCTAGTTAGAACATGAGGGATAGTCCACTTTGTAACGCACGCTTTCTCTCACCATTTTCAAGCATTCAATAGTACTTGTTCCAGGCATTCCTGAAAGAATTCTAACATTCACCCCTCTCCCTTTTTTAACATGACATTGTGCTATTTGTTGGGGTCTGAGAATCTATGTGCTTCATTTACTAAATGGAATAAGGCTAGCATGTGAAATATGGTTTACTCGGCTCTAGTTTTGATCTCAATGGAATGGTTGGGAGGTATAATGGACAGCTGTCATATTTGCAATGCATTAGTATCTGGAAGTTTTGCTGGATCTCAACTTTAGCCTGACAACAATAGGCCTTTGGAATAACACTGGAAAGGCACTTAGCAATTATTGAAGGGAGATGAGAAAAAACAAAGTCCACAAACAGATTGTGCTTGTATAATATATGTCTCAACAATTCTCCAATTGCTCCGATTTCCCAGCCACACAAAGGACAAGCTCTCTGGCCCATGTGCGTACTCCAGGATCAAGCTGCATGATAGATTTATAGCAAGAAAATTAACTGATGTATGGAGGAAGGGCTCTGGCTGGCTGGCCTGTATCATTAAGCATGCTGGAGAGGAGGTGATGTCAACCTTGATGTCAGCACAAAACCTTAAAATATTTGGAAACATGTCCTTGGGTTTGGATGCTTAGAATATCTAGGTGACATGCAACACATTGTGTTTCAAGAGTAGCCGTCCATAACTTTTAAAGTAGGTGTCGATTGCAGAATTAATTAGGAAAGTCTTGAGAGTTTGTGACAAGAGAGTATGTGGACTGGTTATGAAGATTACTTGTGCTACCAAGTGAAAAACAGCAGCTACTTAAACTCTGTACTCTGAACAACCATCCACCAAGTGACTCTTGGACAGGCACGTGGACAGCAGTAAATTGAAGGGGTGTGGGTTAGGTTGATCTTCGATTAGGATAAATGGTCGACACAACATCGTGGGCCCAAGGGCCTGTACTGTGCTGGACTGTTCTCTGTTCTATATGCCAGTGTGTGTTATGGTCTTGACGGTGATGGGTACATTTTATAGTAAGATGTGTTGCTCACTGGACCACCTTTAAGGAATTCCTGGTATCTTATGCCAACTTGGCAAAATCTCAAATCTGCACTTAAACTAATAATCATCTTCCTTGGGTCGATGGGATGAAAAATGAAACGGTCTCTTTGAAGTTATGGTTCCATGGTAATGAACCGAGCAATAAAGTTGGAACTGTTCAGTTTGGCAGAACTGTACTGCTCAAGGATATTGCTGTTGATTAATTAAAGATCCATCATTTGTGGCTGGGGCTCTTCCATTCAACTCTAGGTAGCAATACAAAAGAATCAGTTAAAACATTTTGAATTGTTATTGATCTATTTTGGAATATCAACTTCCAATGTCCACCATTACCCTCCTCAAACACTGCTTCAAATCACTACACTGATGGTATTTGAGTGTTCCTTGCTAGGTAAGCATTGGACCGTTTAACAGTGCCCCATTCTGATAAACAGTCTGGTCTTGGTTGCTTAGATTCCAGGACTATGGGTCACATTTAGGGATCCAAACACTTGGCTTTTGCCAACCGAAATTTCCTGGGTCAGCATTAATGTTATTTAAAAATTCATTTATGGGATGTGGTCGTCGCTGATTAGGCCAGCATTTATTGTCCATTCCTAGTTGCCCTTCAGAAGATGGTGGTGAGTTGCCTACTTGAACCGCTGCAGTCCTTGAGATGTAGGTACTCCCACTGTGCTGTTGGGGAGAAAATTCCAGGATGTTGCCCCAGAGACAGTGAAGGAACAGCGATATATTTCCAGGGGGGGGCGGGGGGGGGGGGGGGGGGGACACACAATCAAGCAGGCTGCTTTATCCTGGATGGTGTTGAGCTTCTTGAGTGTTGGTGGAGCTGCAGTCATCCAGACAAGTGGAGAGTATTCCATTAAACTCCTGACTTGTGCCTTATAGATGGTGAACAGGCTTTTTCGGGGGGGGGGGGGGGGGGGGGGGGGTGCGTGCGCGCAGAGACGGGACCTGCCCTGGTAGCCACAGTATTAATGTGGATAGTCCAGTTCAGTACCTGATCAATGGTAACCCCCAGGATGTTAATGATGGGGGATTCAGCAAGGGTAATGTATTATCACCCTATTGGGAAAGAAAGTGTAATCCATATTGAACAATTCGAATTTCTACTTGTATAGCTTTCTTCGTTTGGTTTGCGTATGGTTATGGATTTCTGTGTGCCAGACATCTCTAACCAGATAAAACACTGGTGGATTTCACCGTGTTAATTTCAGCAAAGTGGTGTACAGTACACGGTTTTACATGCCGATGTCTGTCGGGCTGAATGTTTTCCATAGTAACTTTTTAACCTTTGCCTTTGATACTTTGTAAAATTCTCGTTTTATGTATAACAGATTTGAAATGTTGGGTAATTAAACCATTTTGTATCTGGTGAATGAATGCATTTCAATTGAATCATAGAATAGTTAGCAGTTTGCGGCGACTCACGAAGAGCTAATTTCCCCACATTTTCATTGTTGCAAAATTACTCATTTCATACTTGGTCATATTATTTTAACTGATCTTGGCAAAGGAAGTTATTAAAGCAGGGGAAGTAATTCGGAACTGCAGTTACACTCTGGGCATGAGAAAATTCATCCAGGGCTCCTACTTCTGATTAATGATTGGTAACTCCAACTCAAGAGCCAGCTGGCATGCATGAACAGACAGCACTCATCAGTCTTCACAGTGGAAGACACCATTGGGATACCAGAGCTTCAGGAGAATCAGCGGGCAGAGGTGAGTGCAGTGGCCATCACTAAGGAGAAGGTTCTGGGGAAACTGAAAGGTCTGAAGTTGGACAAATCACCTCGACCGGATGGACTACACCCCAAGGTTCTAAAAGAGATAGCTGAGGAGATTGTGGAGACATTGGTGGCGATCTTTCAGGAATCACTGGAGGCAGGATGGGTCCCAGAGGACTGGAAAGTGGCTAATGTAACACCGCTGTTTAAGAAGGGAGGGAGGCAGAAGATAGTAAATTATAGGCCGGTTAGCCTGACTTGAGCCATTGATAAGATTTTAAGAGTCCATTATTAAAGATGAGATTGCGGAGTATTTAAAAGTGCATGATAAAATAGGACTGAGTCAGCACGGGCTTCATCAAGGGGAGGTCATGTCTGACAAATCTGGGCAGCACGGTGGCACAGTGGGTTAGCCCTGCTGCCTCACGACGCTGAGGTCCCAGGTTCGATCCCGGCTCTGGGTCACTGTCCGTGTGGAGTTTGCACATTCTCCCCATGTTTGCGTGGGTTTCACCCCTACAACGCAAAGATATGCAGGCTAGGTGGATTGGCCACGCTAAATTGCCCCTTAATTGGAAAAAATGAATTGGGTACTCTAAATTTATTTTTTTTAAATGTCTGACAAATCTGTTACAGCTCTTTGAGGAGGTAACAAGGAAGTTACACAAAGGAGAACCAGTGAACGTGATCTATTTAGATTTACAGAAGTCCTTTGACAAGGTGCCGTATAGGAGGCTGTTAAATAGGTTTAAGAGCCCATGGTGTTAAGGGTAAGATACTGGCATGGATAAAGGATTGGCTGACTGGCAGAAGGCAGAGAGTGGGGATAAAGGAGTCTTTTTCAGGATGGCAGCCGGTGACTAATGGTGTGCCTCGGGTGGTTGTGCTGGGACCACAATTTTTCACAATATACATTTAATGATCTGGAAGAAAGAACTGAAGGCACTGCTGCTCTAAGTTTGCAGATGATACAAAGATCTGTGGAAGGACAGGTAGTATTGAGGAAGCAGGGGGCCTGCAGAAGGACTTGGGCAGGCTAGGAGAGTGGGCAAAGAAGTGGCAGATGGAATACAATGTGGAAAAATGTGAGGTTATGCACTTTGGAAGGAGGAATGTAGGCATAGATTATTTTCTAACTGGGGAAATGCTCAGGAAATCAGAAGCACAAAGGGACTTGGAAGTCCATACTCCCGATTCTCTTAAGGTTAACGTGCAGGTTCAGTTGGCAGTTAGGAAGGCAAATGCAATGTTAGCATTCATGTCAAGAGGGCTAGAATACAACACCAAGGATGTACTTCTGAGGCTAAATAAGGCTCTGGTCAGACCCCATTTGGAGTATTGTGAGCAGTTTTGAGCCCCATATCTAAGGAAGGATGTGCTGGCCTTGGAAAGAATCCAGGAGGTTCACCAGAATGATCCCCAGAATGAAGAGCTTGTCGTGTGAGCAACGGTTGAAGACGTGGGGTTTGTACTCGTTGGGAGTTCAGCAGGATGAGGTGGGATCTTATTGAAACTTACAGGATACTGCGAGGCCTGGGTAGAAAGGATGTTTCCACTTGTAGGAACAACTAGAATCAGAGGACACAATCTCAGACTAAAGGGACGATCCTTTAAAACGGAGAGGAGGAGGAATTTGTTCAGCCAGAGTTTGATGAATTTGTGGAATTCTTTGCCGCAGAAGGCTGTGAACATAAAACATACAGCGCAGAAGGAGGCCATTCGGCCCATCTAGTCTGCACCGACCCACTTAAGCCCTCACTCCCAACCTATCCCTGTAACCCAATAACCCCACCGAACTTTTTTTTGGTCACTGAGGGCAATTTATCATGGTCAATCCACCTAACCTGCACATCTTTAGACTTTGGGTGGAAACCGGAGCACCTGGAGGAAACCCACGGAGACATGGGGAGAACGTGCAGACTCCGCATAGACAGTGACCCAGCGGGGATTCGAACCTGGGACCCTGGTGCTGTGAAGCCACAGTGCTAGCCACTTGTGCTACCATGCTGTGGAGGCCATATTATTAGTGTCTTTAAGGCGGAGATAAATAGGTTCTTCAAGCTCAGGCGTTATTGGGGGGGGGGGGAGGCAAGGCAGGAGAAGGGGATGAGAAAGATATCAGCCATGATTGAATGGCGGAGCAGACTCAATGGGCCAAATTGCCTAATTGTACTCCTATGTGTTACAGTCTTATCAAACAACATTCTGCAGGACAGAATAATATTATTGCTTGAGACTTCTTGGTGATTTTTATTTAATGGTGTAGCCCTGTCAGACAAGTTCAACAATGTTTCTGCATTAAGCTAGGATTTTGGGCTAGAAGCGGTTTGGGAATCCAGTTGGCCTCAATATGCCTACAAATAGGAGTTAAAGTACATTTATAAAAAATTCCCTTTGTTTGGATACCATAAAGCTCCTAATGTATTAATATGTGTTGGTAATTTCTGGAGAAATGTTGCAGAATGTTTTTTTAAAAATGACAACACTGTCTCCCATTCCAGGTTGGCCTGACGTTTGTGGGCTGTGTTGGTATGCTTGATCCACCACGAACGGAGGTAGCTGCTTCAATCAAGATGTGTAGATATGCTGGCATCCGTGTAATCATGATCACTGGCGATAATAAAGGCACCGCTGTAGCCATTTGCCGTCGAATTGGTATCTTTGGAGAACAGGAAGATGTCAGTAAAAAAGCTTTCACTGGACGTGAATTTGATGAACTAGCCCCAGCAGAACAGAGAGATGCTTGCTTGACTGCTCGCTGCTTTGCCCGTGTAGAACCATCCCACAAGTCTAAGATTGTGGAGTTTTTGCAAGCATTCGATGAAATCACAGCCATGGTAGGAACACGTACTTCATGCTCTAATCATTCTTGCGTTAATTATTTTAATTTGGGTTTTTCTGAAATGCTTTTGGGAGCTCTGGCAAATATGACTCCTGCTCTGGTTCCATGGGTCATTGTTTTCTTTGTTGTAAATAACTTATCTGCCTTCATGATTTGGAGAGTTAATTTTAAACAAGTTTACTAGACTCGCCACAATTGATATTTTTCCCATTAAACTGCAAGTTATTTTGCATTATCATGAAAATTAAGTATTGCTCTTCCTCCATCCCTTAAATATGCACTGCTGAGGAGGATCGGCCCTTTTAACACAAAGTGGCTTTCGGCAAAATAATACATTTTGTATACCCGTTTAGTGTATAAGATGTGGTGGCTATTTCCGAGTGATGTGTCAACGCATGTACTCTATTAATGTGTTGACATTATTAGTTCATGGGCATCTTGATGACTCGGCTAGTTAGTGCATGAGCCTCAAAGACCAGGTGAATCCTTGGTCTGTGTGATTAGCATGTCACAGTGCCGGTGCTGCTGTTGCCCCCGGGGGGGGGGGGGGGGGGGCGCAGTAGTGGGGAGGGAGAGGGAGGGAAGAGAGAGAATTGGGTATTCTAAAACAATTTTTTTAAGTGTAATGTATTGCTACATCAGTTTCCTGGAACATATTTTGGGGCCACTGGCCACTGAAATAACAGCTTTCTCTAGCACTGATGTGTGAATAAGGCCTTCTATCGAAAGGAAACTTTTAACATCTGATTGCTAGCTTCCATGAAGCTGGTTCTAAACCTGCTGCCTCAGTGTTAAACTAGTGTTATGGATTGATTATCCATTATTTGGATTCGTAATCCAGAGGCCCAGGCTAAAGCTCTGGGGTCCCAGGTTTGAATCCCACCATTCCAGATGGAGAAATTTGAATTCAATAAAAATCCGGCATTAAAAGTCTAATGACCATAAAGCATTGTCGATTGTCGTAAAAACCCATCTGTTTCACTAATGTACTTCAGGGAAGGAAATCTGCCAACTATACATGGCCTGGCCTTCATGTGACTCCAGATCCACACAGCGATGTGGTTGACTATTAACTGCCCCCCCACTGAAATGGCCGAGCAAGCCACTCAGTTCGAGGGCAATTAGGGATAGTCAACAAATGCTGGCACAGCCAGCGTCACCCACAGCCCAAAGAATGAATTAAAAAAACATCTAATTTTAATATATCTCCGATTAAATCTTCTATATCTTAAAATCTGGTATCAGTCCGATACAACTGGCAAAGGAAGAAACTTGAGAACCAACGTAGGTGGAGAAGGTAGTGAAAAAGGTATACGGCATGTTTGCCTTCATCAACCGGGAAATTATAAAAATTGGCACGTCATGCTGCAGCTTGTTTTTGAAAACTCACCACTATTCTTAGAAGTCCCCCTATACCAAAAAGGGCCGACATTCTAAATGGTGATCAGGGATTCTCACTCCCCCGACTCCGATACAGGCTTCAGTGGGTGCTATTCAGGTCAAACTATGTTTTCAAGTTATCCCCCGGTATAACCCATACCTTCACCGACGATTTCATCTACTTACCACTTAGTAGCATCGATCCTGGGTCCCGCATTGCTAAGTAAGTAAAGTAGACTTTGGAATAACCACTATTTCAGGTTAAATTGTTATTTTATTATTATATTTTTTCTTTTAAAAGCTGCAATTACTGTCTTTAAAGAAAGGTAACAAGATCTTGCTTCTGGATCCTTCTGGTTGGTTGAAGGGACCTTCAGGCCCAACTTGACAATCAATCTTTTAAAAATCTGGTCTTCTTATAGATGTATTCGCTGGTTAGCTCGGTTGCTGTGTCCTATCCTTCCCATGTACTGAGCTGTGAGAGCTGACTCTGCTGGCTATCTCTGAGCTGACTCTTTAAATTCTAGCCTTCCTCAGATGTATTAGCTATTTTAGCTCGGCTGCTATGTCTTATCTTTCCCATGACCGAGCTGACCTGTAATCTGACTCTGCTTGCTTCTCTTGTTCCTTCTCTGCTTCTGAGTTCTGGTTCTCGTAGTTCCTGCCCTGGTCTCTGGGTTTATATATTTTTCTAACAGTTATCTAGTTTTTATGACTTTATTGTAAAATAACTTATTTCACTTTGATTGTAAAAAGTATCTTTGATCTAAACATTCTAATCCAACTAAGTATTCATTTTGACATGACTTCATCTCATAGATCTGATTACATTGTGTCCATTGTGATGTTCATATTGCTTTGACTTCAAGAGGTGTTACCTTTAATTCCTATCATTTCTATAGTTTTATTTTCCAATTGTGTCCTCAGCTCATAATTTTGACTTTGATTTTGGCTTTGAATTATGTTTCTCGTAGACTGATCGTCTCCAGTTTTCTTTAATTTACCTGGTATTAGCACATTTTCACACCTAGAATTATCACCAAATTCAACTGAACCTCATCCATTCTTTTCCAGCTGCTCACTAAGATAGTTACTTTCAATGGAGGTGTGAGCCATTGGTTTTGGCTTAATTCAAAATCCTGTTTGTCTTGTTTGCTAAGCCTGCTTGACCGAGGATATCTGCATTTTACAATCCTTCCCTGGCAGCTGCTGTTAACCCTTCATGGGATCTTTCCCTACATTCTCTCATGTTTCTCTCAGACCAGATATTGCCAGACTTCCATGTTTCAAATGACACATCTTTCCATATTTTCAATAGCAAGCTGTATAGAACCTTAGTTAGACCACACTTGGAAGATAGTGTTCAATTCTGGTTGCCACACTACCAGAAGGATGTGGAGGCTTTGGTGAGGGTGTAGAAGAGGTTTACCAGGATGTGGCCTGGTATGGAGAGCATTAGATGTGAGGATAGGTTGGATAAACTCGGTTTCTTTTCACTGGAACGACAGAGGTTGAGGGGCAACCTGATAGAAGTCTACAATATTATGGGGCATGGACAGAGTGGATAGTCAGAAACCTTTTCCCAGAGTGGAGGGGTCAATTACTAGGGGACATAAGTTTATGGTGCGAGGGGCAAAGTTGAGGAGATATGAGAGGGAAGTGTTTTTACACTGAGGTTAGTGCGTGCCTGGAACGCGCTGCTGGTGGTGGAAGCAGTTACGATAGTAACGTTTAAGTCTTGAAAAATATATGAATAGAGAGATATGGACCTCGGGAGTGTAGAAGGTTTTAGGTTAGACGAGCAGCACGGTCAGCGCAGGCCTTGGAGGGCTGAAGGGCCTGTACGTTTCTTTGTTCTTTGTTAATTTCTCCTTGCCCATCTCCTCTTGTCATTGTATCCGATTTAATTTAAAATTTAGGTTAAGCTTGTACCTTGTATTTCTGAAGAGGTAAATAATAGAGGGCAAGTTGGTCATTTCAGAGGAAGAGATTTGTGTAACCATGACACCTAATTTGAAGGGCCAAAGCTACTCCACTTCGACAGGTATTTCTCGGATGCTCATGTCCTTCAGAGTCACACTAGCAAACTGTTCAGTCAATTTCCAGCCACAATAGTTAACATCTAGTCAGGGAGTCACTTTCAATTGACTGCTGCTAAAAATGTTGTTGTAATACTAGGTTTAAGATTCAGTGATCAAATTTATTGTACATTGGTAAATAATTCTTTACTTGTTAGAGAATTGTTTACATTGTCATAAAACATCTCTGGCCGAACTGAAATAAAGGCAATAATGCCTGATTTATTTCAAAATCCTGTTTGCTCAGATATTTTGCTCCATTTTGGCTTTTGCAGCACTTAAACCCTACAGGAGCTGCCTTCAAACAATCAATCATATTTGCCTTTTAGATGCTTCCTTGAAACTTTCAAGCAGTTAATGTTGCATATTATTGTGAAACAAAATATTTCCTGAACTCAACCATTTTCAAGTACCAAGTATGGTTGTCACCTAGTATTTTTTTTTCCTGGCCTTTAGACTGGTGATGGTGTGAATGATGCTCCTGCCCTAAAGAAGGCAGAAATTGGAATTGCCATGGGATCTGGTACTGCTGTGGCAAAATCTGCCTCTGAAATGGTTCTGGCTGACGACAACTTCTCCACAATTGTAGCTGCAGTGGAGGAAGGCCGTGCTATCTATAACAACATGAAACAATTTATTCGCTACCTCATCTCTTCCAATGTCGGAGAAGTAGTCTGGTAAGTAAGAGGCCCGGTTACATGCAGTCATTCCCAGTTCTGATTAGTATTCCTTCCATGAGGAAAATGTTACATTGAAAAGCAATAGTTCAGTTGAGAGAGATACAAGGGCAGCATGGCAGCATAGTAGTTAGCACAATTGCTTCACAGCTCCAGGGTCCCAGGTTCGATTCCCAGCTTGGGTCACTGTCTGTGCGGAGTCTGCACGTTCTCCCCATGTGTGCATGGGTTTCCTCTGGGTGCTCCGGTTTCCTCCCACAGTCAAAAGATGTGCAGATTAGGTGGATTGCCCATGATAAATTGCCCTTCATGTCCAAAATTGGCCTTTGTATTGGGTGGGGTTACTGGGTTATGGGGATAGGGTGGAGGTGTGGGCTTCGGTAGGGTGCTCTTTCCAAGAGCCGGTGCAGACTCGGTGGACTGAATGGCCTCCTTCTGCACTGTAACTTCTATTTAAAAAAAATTAAATAAAAAATTATATATGTCTTTCGCCTCATTGACCAGGTCCTGCTTGAGATTCTATTGTTAAAACTCAAAATGCCTGGTAAAACAAAATGAGTAGTAGTGATTTACCCAAGGGCAGTTCCTCTGCTAATTTCTGCACACCTTAAGGTCTTGTTCTTTTCCCTTCAGTTCTTAAGGAGTCTCCTGTACCTACTTAGCATCAGTACTCCAAAATGAGCTCTCCCATTGGAATGTCTCCACTTGAACTGGGCTGGGACCAGTGTCATGACAATTGTATAACTAGGACTGTGGACGAGGCTTGGGGGCGAGATCCAAAGAAAAAGGTCAAGGCATCAGAACAGTCTAGCGATGTGGTTAAAGATAAGCAGAGTGGGACAGGAAGGGTCAGTTTTAACAAAAAAATGTACATTGATGAATGAAGTAATTGCAGAGAATCAAGGTTATTTAAAAAAAAAAAGAAATTAAATATTTATCTGAATGCATGAATTATCTGCAATAATGTAGATTAGCTAATGGCACATTTCAGAAAGGAAGGATGGCAAAGGAGGAGGGGTAAAGAATGACATGAGGACATTAGTGATCGAGGATCTGACCTAAAATGATCATTTGTAGAATCCGTATGGGTGGAAATTAGCAAGAGGCAGAAAACACTGGTGGGAAGTAGTTTATAGACCCTAATAATTATACTGTTCAGATGAGCATTAAACAAGACTTTATTCGAGCTTGTAACAAAGGAAATGTAATAATTGTGGAAAACTTGATTGGTGAGAGTTATCTAGAAGAGGGCAGCACGGTATCCAGTGGCTAGCACAGTTTTATCACAGCTCCAGGGTCCCAAGTTCAATTCCCGGCTTGGGTCACTGTCTATGCGGAGTCTGCATGTTCTCCCCTTGTCTGCGTGGGTTTCCTCCGGTTCCCTCCCACAGCCCAAAGATGTGCAGATTAAGTGGATTGGCCAAGCTAAATTGCCCTTCGTGTCCAGAAAGGTTGGGAAGGGTTACTGGGTTATGGGGATAGGGTGGAGGTGTGGGCTTGGGTAGGGTGCTCTTTCCAAGGGCTGGTGTAGACTCGATGGGCCGAATGGCCTCCTTCTGCACTGTAAATTCTATGTAGAATATTTTCATGCCAGTTTCTTGTATCAGCACACTATGGAACGGACTAGGAATAAAGCTATTTTGGAACATCCCTGTTAAGAAGGGCGAGAGGCAGAAGATGGAAAATTATAGGCCAGTTACCCTGACTTCGGTCATTGGTAAGACTTTAGAGTCCATTATTAATGATGATGAGATTGTGGATTACTTGAAAGTGCATGACAAAATAGGACTGAGTCAGCACGGCTTCGTCAAGGGGAGGTCATGTTTGACAAATCTGTTAGAATTCTTTGAGGTGGTAACAAGGAAGTTAGGCAAAGGAGAACCAGTGGATGTGACCTATTTAGAATTCCAGAAGACCTTTGACAAGGTGCTGTATAGGAGGCTGTTAAATTTAAGAGCCCATGGTGTTCAGGGTAGATACTGGCATGGATGGAGGATTGGCTGACTGGCAGAAGGCAGAGAGGGGATAAAGGGGTCTTTTTCAGGATGGCAGCTGGTGACTAGTGGCATGCCTTGGGCCGGTGTTGGGACCACAACCTTTTTATTGTATACAATAACGATCTGGAAGAAGGAGCAGAGGGCACTGTTGCTCAGTTTGCAGATGATACAAAGCTATGCAGAGGGACAGGTAGTATTGAGGAAGCAGGGGGGCTGCAGAAGGACTTGGTCAGGCGAGGAGATTGGGCAAGTAAGCGGCAGATGGAGTACAATGTGGCAAAGTGTGAAGTTATGCACTTTGGTAGGAAGAATGGAAGCATAGACTATTTTCTAAATGGGAAAAGGCTCAGGAAATTAGAAGCACAAAGGGACTTAGGAGTCCGAGTTCAAGACTCTCTTCAGATTAACATGCAGGTTCAGTCGGCAGTTGGGAAGGCAAATGCAATGTTAGCATTCATGTTGACAGGGCTAGAATACGAGAGCAGGTATGTCCTTCTGAGGCTGTATAAGGCTGGGGTCACAACCCATTTGGAGAATGGTGAGCAGTTTTGGGCCCCGTATCTAAGTAAGGATGTGTTGGCCTTGGAAAGGACCCAGAGGAGGTTCACAAAAATGTTCCCCGGAATGAAGAGCTTGTCATATGAGGAGCTGTTGAGGACTCTGGGTCTATACTCATTGGAGTTTAGAAGGATGAGGGGGGATCTTATTGAAACTTACAGGATACTGAGAGGCCTATGATGGAAGTGGAGAGGATGTTTCCACTAGTAAGATAAACTAGAACCCGGCCTCAGACTGAAAGGGATGCTTTAAAATTGAGATGAGGAGGAATTTCTTCAGCCAGAGGGTGGTGAATCTGTGGAACTCTGCTGAGGAGACTTTAATTTTTTCTATAGTCTTTGTGAGGTGCTGTCTGTACACCAGGGTATTGTCAAGAGTGACACCTCGATGAATAGGGTGAGGATCATGCTTTAGTCTAATTGCCATCCAGGGTGAAGATTAGTTCCCTCACAGGTGCTGATGTTTTGAAGGTGGAATGTGCGAGAGACTGTTTTACTGGTGCTTGTTTTTGAGCACCAACCCTTGCAGTGGTGTCATTTAGTGTGTCTTCCAGCTTTCAACAAGGAAGGAGCACATGATCAGGCCCTTGCCGTAACCACTTTTATTGAAAATGGTTTTCAATGAAATCTTAAAACGCACAATTTTCCTCAATTGGCCTCACTGCAGCACATGTTAGTGTGACAAATTGGCCTATTTTGTCAACTCCAAACATTACTTCAATGTAAGCCATCCCGATAAGATAAAACATACTTTTTAAAAAAATCATTCTTCAAAGGATGGTAGATTATTTTAAATGTTTACCGGGTTAAGTTGTGGGACCAAACATTATTGAAGACGTTAGAATATGCAGTTGGAATGCTAGAGTTGGAGCATTAAAGTGGCCAACTGGAACATAAATAGTTTTTCCTGATCCTTCATCTAGTTTTTCTTTACTTCTTCGGTCCAGATTCTTTTTTGTAATGAAGCACTATTTGCCGTAATAGATTTTATGTTCTATTAATTCATGACCTTCGCATCTCGCTTGATCATCACTGTGGTACCACTGTTCTATTTAATACTTGTTCCCCTTTGTGTCTGCTTGGTTGACTACATTTTTCTCATGAGAGCTTTGTCTGGGGTAAGGAGCAGCTTGGAGGTGATGCTCCCCAATGCCTAGTTGTTTTCTCATTTGAGGCAGGAGACTTTGAAAAGAGGTCTAGAATGCAGCTCTGGCTGATCTAACTACCCCTGCCACCATCCCTGTTTCAGCAGAGATCAGCTAATTCAACTTGTATCAGGCCACATATCGGAGGCCGGTCAACTAAGCTAAGATTTTGGACAAACTTAATGCGTCATTGGGAAGCATTATTTTGCACATCTTTGCCTTGAACTGCATTGTGTAAATTATCTAAATCTTTCTGAATCCAATTACATTGTTCCTCCTTTTTTTTTTTTGAGTCCTTCAAGAGATTGATTCAATCATTTCAGCACTTCCTGATGCCTAGAGATTAAAATTCATAACTTCCTTGAAGCTTAAAAATGTCTAATTTTTTTGTCACTATAATTGTAATTAATGGTCCATCGTAAAACAATAACTGATGTTATCCAGAATCTGAGAATCTCAGAATTTTTACAGCGCAAACGAAGGCCATTCGACCCATGGCTGCACAATGTTTTCAATGTGAGCAATTTGCCTAATGCTAATCCTCTGCCTTCTCCCCTAACACTCCACATTCTTCCTTTACAGATAGTCTAGATTCCCTTTCAAGTCTTGAGTAAACCGGCCTCCACCGCACAAGCGCGTTCCAGACTCCATATATCACTCGCCAACTAATGAAATAATTTTGTTCTAACTATTGATATGAGACATGAAAATGGCTTGAAAGTATATACACTAAAATGAAGATTAGGTTCTAATTAGTTTGTCCATTGGAAAGCTTGTCCTGTTCTGAAATTAACTTTGTTATTCAAAGTTTAATCCCGACATAGGCAGGTTCCTTAGAGACAAAAGCATATTATTTTTATCCTGATTCACAGCATGAGGGCCAGGTAAAATGTCGTAGTGTTTCATTCTTACAATTTGTAACAATAGATTTCTCTTCTATGATGATGAAGTGTTTCACCTTTTGAGTGGAAATTGCGTGCACATTTTGAGGAAAGAGAGGCGGGCGAGACTTAGGGGAAAGAGAAAGAGGCGGACCCAACAGGAATGGAAGTGAGCTGTGGGGGAGGAGTTCACCATGATCAGAGCGGGGGGGAGGTGACATCACAGGAAAACCATACATTCATTGATTGGTAAGCTGCTAATTTGAATTACTTATTCTAAATTGCTTTCTGATTAAAGGTAAATAGGAGAAATATTTTACAGCTTAACTACCGGTCAAAATGTTTAAAATAAACAAATTAAAATCTAATTCAGTAAAATAGAGATGCAGGGCCGTGCAATGTGTTGTACCTGCATTATGTGGGAGCTGGTGGACCCTATTGCGGTTCCGCGTGGCCACGCCTTCAGCAAGTATTGGTTGCTCGACGAACTCCAGCTCAGTGTTGTTGAGCTGAGCTTCAGATGCTGCGACGCCTCGGGGAGGGGGAAAGGTATTTCAGGAGCCAAGTCACACCCCTTGGATTAACTACTTTGAATTCCGTCAGTGGTCAGGACAGGAGGGTGTGACTCAAGTGAGGTAGGTAGAGGCATCCAGGAGGTAGGGTTACAAGAGCCTCAGCCAGAGTCCTTGTCCAATAGGTTCGAGATTCCTGCTCCCTGCGTGGTCGAGAGCGGGGACTGCAGGGAGAATTAACAAACTGATCATATTCAAGTGAGGGGAGAAAAGAGAAATGTAGTCTTAATCAGGGATAGTATAGTTGGGGGAATAGACACTGTTCTCTATAACCAGGATTTTTTTTTTAAATTTAGAGTACCCAATTATTTATTTACTTTTTGTTCCAATTAAGGGGCAATTTAGCATGGCCAATCCACCTAACCTGCTCATCTTTGGGTTGTGGGGGTGAAACCCAAGCAGACATGGGAAGAATGCAAACTCCACACGGACAGTGACCCAGGGCCGGGATTTGAACCCGTGTTCTCAGCGCCGCAGTCCCAGTGCTATCCACTGCGCCTCATGCCGCCCCCTTTCTATAACCAGGATTGAGAGTCCCGAAAGTTGTGTTGCCTACCTGGTGCCAGGGTTCAGGGCATCTCATCTGGGCTGCAGAGGGAGTAGGAGGGGAAGATCCAGTTGTCATGGTCCACCTAGGTACGCACAATATAGGTAGAACCAGGATGGAGGTTCTGCTGAGGAAATGTGAACAGCTAGGCACTAAATTAAAACACTGAATCAAAAAGGTGATAAACTCCAGATTATTACCCGAGTCATAAACTAATTGGAACAGGGTCAATAAGATTAAAGAGGCCAATACTTGGCTCAAAGATTGGTACAGGAAAAAATGAGTTCAAATTCAGGGACATTACTGGGGAAGGAGTGAGCTGTTCCATTGGACAGTTTCACCTGAATCATGCTGGGACAAGAGTCCTGGTGACTCTCAAAACTAGGGCTTTAAACTAAATAGGTGTGGGGGTGGGGGGGGTTCAGTTGCACAAAAATTAGAAAATCCAAGTTAAAGGAGAACGTAAGAGTGTAGGTTAGTGTTGAGCCTGATTGTTACCAGAAAATAAAAGGAACGGACAGAACAAGTGAATGGCATATCGCACCAAGGAATCATACAAGAGTGGGGGAATTTAATAATAGAACAAACAAAGGCTTTGTATCTGAATGCGCAAAGCATTCAGAATAAGATTAATGAGTTAACAGTGCAAATAGAGACAAAGGGGTATGTTTTTGTGGCGATTGCTGAGATATAGAACATAGTGTAGAAGGAGGCCATTCGGCCCATCGAGTCTGCACTGACCCACTTAAGCCCTCACTTCCACCCTATCCCCGTAACCCAATAACCCCTCCTAACCTTTTTGGTCACTAAGGGCAATTTAGCTTGGCCAATCCACCTAACCTGCACTTCTTTGGATGTGGGAGGAAACCGGAGCAACCGGAGGAAACCCACGCAGACACGGGAGAACGTGCAGACTCCGCACAGACAGTGACCCAGTGGGGAATTGAACCTGGGACCCTGGTGCTGTGAAGCCACTGTGCTATCCACTGTGCTACCGTTCATATAGTTACATGAAAACCAGGTCTGGGAGTTGAATATCCAAGGATACTCCGTATTAGTGAAGGATAAACAAAAATGCAAAGGAGGTGATGTAGCTTTACTAGTAAAGGAAGGGATCTGCTGTCCTGAGAAATGATATAGGCCCTGGCGATCAAGACGTGGAATCAGTCTGGGTAGAAATAAGAAATGAAGTCCCTGGTAGGAGTAATCTATAGGTCCCCAAACAGTAGTTCTGCAGTCGGGCACCGTATAAACCAGGACATACTGAGGGGTTCTAAGAAATGTATGGCAATAAACATGGGTGACTTTAATACGCATATAGACTGGATTAATCAAATTGGCACGGGTAGCCTTGAGGGAGTGTTCATTGAATGTATGAGAGATTGTTTCTCGGAGCAATATGTTGCTGAGCCAATCAGAGAGCAGGCTATTCTGGATTTGGCATTGTGTAATGAAGGATTAATTAATGACCTCCTAGTTAAAGATCCTCTAGGGAAGAAAAACAGATGGAAGAGAAATTACTTATCGCAATGGGTCGTGAATCTGTGGAGTTCACTACCCCGGAGTGCGGTATCTGCCAGGACATTGAGTAAATTTAAGGAGCAGAGAGATAGACAGCTTTTTAAGTAGTAATGGGTTGAAGGGTTGTGGAGAATGGGTAGGAAAATGGAGTTGAGGCTGTGATGAAATCAGCCATGATTGTATCGAGCATCTGAGCTGCCTAATCCTGCTCCTAGTTATTTTGATCTTTCAGACAACAGTAAAATTATTTTCCATTTGAAATGAAATGAAATGAAAATCGCTTATTGTCACAAGGAGGCTTCAATGAAGTTACTGTGAAAAGCCCCTAGTCGCCACATTCCGGCGCCTGTTCGGGGAGGCTATTACGGGAATTGAACCATGCTGCTGGCCTGCTTTGGTCTGCTTTCAAAGCCAGCGATTTAGCCCTGTGCTAAACAGTCCCAATGACATTTTGGATCCTTGCCATGAACCATTAGCTGCAGAAAAGCTCATCCTTGCTTTTTTACTTCCAACCTTGTCTAGTTCTGATTTCTCATGGCTGCCTCCCATCATCCAATCTTTTTAAACTAGAACGCCTCCAAAATGTAGTTGCCCAAATCCTGCTCATCCATCACCCTTCTGCATTGCTTCCCCGTCCACCAAACACCTCCAATTTGAAATCCCTTCAGAGCCTTTCCTTTCTCTCTAACCTCTTACTGCTCTCCAAAAATTCTGCGTTCTGAGAATTCTGGCCTTTTGAGCATCCCCCAACATTATTTTTTTGTTTTTTTTTGTGAGCCTTTTTTCATTCATTTTTAATTTGAAATGAAATGAAGTTTGCTTATTGTCACAAGTAGGTTTCAAATGAAGTTACTGTGAAAAGCCCCTCGTTGCCACATTCCGGCGCCTGTTCGGGGAGGCTGGTACGGGAATTGAACAGTGCTGCTGGCCTGCCTTGGTCTGCTTTAAAAGCCAGCGATTTAACCCAGTGTGCTAAACCAGCCCCAGTATTGCTTATTGTCACAAGTAGGCTTCAAATGAAGTTACTGTGAAAAGCCCCTAGTCGCCACATTCTGGCGCCTGTTCGGGGAGGCCGGTATGGGAATTGAATCTTGCTGCTGGCCTGCCTTGGTTGCTTTCAAAGCCAGCGATTTAGCCCAGTGCTATACAGCCCCTCCCTTCATCCACAGAAGTTGGGGTGGCACAGTGGTTAGCACTACTGCCTCATAGCTCCAGGACCCAGGTTCAATTCCAACCTCGGGGACACTGTGTGTGGAGTTGGCACTTTCTCCCCGTGTCTGTGTGGGTTTCCTCCGGGTGCTCCTTTTTCCTCCCACAGTCCAAAGATGTGCGGGTTAGGTGGATTGGCCATGATAAATTGCCCCTTAGTGTCCAAAAGGTTAGGTGGAGTCAGAGGTAGGGTGGAGGCGGGGGCTTAAGTAGGGTGCTCTTTCCAAGGGCAGATGCAGATTCGATGGGCCAAATGGCCTTCTGTACTGTAAATTCTATGATTCTAAGTCTAGTATTTTGATGCACGTAGTTTTCCATTTTCTAAAAGTATATCTACTTTTCATTCTCTGATCTCATTTGAAAGTTCGCTATTGCTGGACAGCCAATTTGTTCTCTTACTTTTCTACCAAGTTAATTTTCACGATGCTTTTTGGGCAATTTTAGTCCAGTGGCTTTCTTTTGAACCTTTTTCTTAGTTTGTATTCACTTGAAACCTAATCATGTTATTTCCAAACATCTGTGCTCATCAGGTATTTGCCCCGCTTCATTGCCCAGAACTAAATCAGGCAACACTGCATTGTTTGGACTAATAGTGAGCTAGTGTCTGTTAGTCCAGAAAGCAGCCCTTGCTGAGTTCTGGGCAGGCACTCTGTACTTGGCCTGAAATAAAGGTATTTGTACTTGGTCAATTTTGGCCGTAGGATGATAAGATTGTGTTTTGTTCTTGTATGCCTCATCTGACTTCCCTTTCTCATCTCATTGTTTGCACGCCACAAAATTATACTTTTTAACTGTTCCTCAACACCATTCATATGGCTTTTGACCTTCAGGCAATCTCCAAAGCATCTATGTGCTCTAATGCCATTCCTAATTTGCCCAAAGGATCATTTGAAGACCAGTTTGCATAATGTTATTATTTTGCTGGGGTAGATTCCAAATTGCAGCATTTGAGATGGATGGGGACTGGAGCAGATATTGTATTTGCCCTTAGAAATCCTTCCAAACTGTGTGGAGATGTATTTGAAGTGTGGACATTCTGCTGCATTATTCTGTATTCCCAGTAATGGTGAGTCTTTCAGGTAGTCATGTTTGTTGTCCTCCTTCAGAAATGTATCTTCTCTTGAACTGAGAGCAAGGACCCAAGTATAACATTAGACAAGGAATTGTAATAAAATTTAAGGTACTGAGTTTATAGCACTAATTGAATATGGAACTGATCTCTTGATCACTTTTTTTTTCTCCTCAGCATTTTCCTAACAGCAGCTTTAGGCTTTCCTGAAGCTTTGATCCCTGTGCAGCTCCTGTGGGTGAACCTGGTGACAGACGGACTGCCGGCCACAGCTCTAGGCTTCAATCCACCTGATCTGGACATCATGGACAAACAGCCTCGCAGTCCTAAGGAACCCTTGATCAGTGGCTGGCTCTTTTTCCGCTATATGGCTATTGGATGTGAGTACCCATGTTGAGTTGCCAAAGGTTGCAATTAGCCAGTAAGAGCTTGTAAGATTTTTTAAATCCACCTTTGGGTTCAAACTCTTGACAGTACAGTGTTCTAATGAATCTCAATACAACTTGAATTTGTCAGGTCTGAGAAGCTTGGAGTACTAACTTATACATTTTTTTTTTAAAAATGCATTCTTCCATCCTGATTTTTGTATTTAAAGCTTGTTATTTGGCTTAGTGCCTTGTAGACAACCTTTCACTTTTTTTTCCACTCGCCTTCTGTTTTTAAATCATTTAATCTCTCCATTTGTGAGCCAAGTACAATGACAACCTTCCTACAGTGGCGATGATGTCTGGGGAATTAGTTTATTTGGTCTTTTTCCAGGCATTTGCTGTGGTGAAGTGATTTTAGGGGGAATCAGAGTAAATTCATTCAGTGTGGGCTCCCCAGCAATGTGAAAACACAATCTGAACGTTTTCATTAGCAATCCAAACATCTGGATTTCCTTAGGGTCTTGGGTTGCCAGGTAACACCTGACTGCGTAAAATCAGACATATTTTACCTACATTTCTTTGGATTTAGCAACATTTGTGTTGGCAATTATCCAAGATCCAAGGGATAGGATCTAGATGTTGTAATGTAAATCAAACATCTTTGTGTCTTTGCTGGCTTCACTGCCTGCTATAAGCTACTTAGTATCTGCTCTGTTACAATGTAAGTTTATAAAGCAAGTATCCTTAAAATAAATAAAATTCATTTATTATCAGGTTATGTAGGAGCTGCTACAGTTGGTGCTGCGGCTTGGTGGTTCATAGCTGCTGAAGATGGACCCAGAATTACTTACTACCAGCTGGTAATATTTCATGTAGATCTATATTTTTTTTAATAAACATTTTATGGAGGTATTTTTGGTATTGTAACAACAAAATAAACAATGTACATGAAACTATAAACATAGTGCGAAAGCCGACTCTCTCCCTTACAGGTCCCACCTTTATTAACGCCCTACTCTAAGCTAAACTAACCCCCCCCCCCTTTCCTTCTGCTGACGATTAATTTTCCACGAAGAAGTCGGCGAACGGTTGCCGCCTCCGGGCGAACCCTAACAGTGACCCTCTCAAGGCGAACTTGATTTTCTCCAAACAGAGAAAGCTAGCCATGTCCGATAGCCAGGTCTCCGACTTCGGGGGCTTTGAGCCCCTCCAAGCTAATAGTATCCGGCTCCGGGCTACCAGGGAAGCAAAGGCTAGAACGTCTGCCTCTTTCTCCTCCTGGATTCCCGGGTCTTCTGACACCGTGAAAATCGCCACCTCTTGGCTCAGTGCCACCCTTGTTTTTAACACCGTGGCCATGACGTCTGCAAACCCCTGCCAAAATCCCCTGAGCTTCGGATATGTTCAGAACATGTGGACATGGTTCGCTGGTCCTCCCGCACATCTTGCACACCTGTCTTCCACCCCAAAGAATCTGCTCATGGGCAGCACGGTGGGGCAGTGGTTAGCATTGCTGCCTCACGGTGCCGAGGTCCCAGGTTCAATCCCGGCTCTGGGTCACTGTCTGTGTGGAGTTTGCACATTCTCCCCGTGTTTGCGTGGGTTTCGCCTCCACAACCCAAAGATGTGCAGGCTAGGTGGATTGGACATGCTAAATTGCCCCTTAATTGGAAAAAATGAATTGGCAACTCTAAATTAAAAAATAAAAAGAATCTGCTCATCCGGGCCACTGTCATGTGAGCCCGATGAAACGACCTTGAATTGTATGAGGCTGAGCCTGGCACATGTTGCGGATGTGTTGACTCTACTCAACACGTCTGCCCATAGACCATCCTCTATCTCTCCTCCCAGCTCCTCCTCCCACTTGCGCTTCAGCTCCTCGGTCTGCATCTCCTCTGACCCCATCAGTTCCTTGTAAATGTCAGAGACACTCCCTTCTCCTACCACCCTCTGGAAACTATCCTGTCCTGAATCCCCCTTCGCGGTAGGAGCGGGAAGGATGACACCTGTTTATGTAGGAAGTCCCGCACCTGCAAGTACCTGAATTTGTTTCCCCTCGCCAACCCAAACCTCTCCTCCAGTGCCCTCATATTCTGAAAGCGCCCCTCTATAAACAAATCCCCCATCCTCTCAATCCCTGCTCTCTACCATATCCGGAACCCCCCATCCATACTTTCCAGGGCAAACAGGTGATTATTACAGATTGGGGACCAAATCGATGTTCCCACATGTCTCCTCCATTGCCCCCAGACTCTCTGGGCCGCCACCACCACGGGGCAGGTGGAGTACCGTGCCGGCGGGAATGGCAGAGGCGCAGTTACCCACGCCCCCAGGCTGGTGCTCTTGCATGAAGCCGCCTCCATACACTGCCATGCTGACCCCTCCCCCACCACCCACTTCCAGATCATTGCTATATTCGCCGCCCAGTAATAGTTACTAAAATTGGACAGCGCCAGCCCGCTCCGCTCAAGCATTACCTTCCTTACTCGCGGGGTCTTGCCCGCCCAAACAAAGCCAGAGATCACTTTGTTGACCCGTTTTAAGAAAGACCGCGGAATAAAGATGGGGAGACACTGAAATACAAACAGGAATCTCGGGAGGACCATAGTCTTCACCGTCTGCACCCTCCCAGCCAGTGAAAACGGAAGCGCGTCCCATCTCCGAAAATTGACCTTCATTTGGTCTACTAGTCGGGCCAGATTTAATTTAAGCAGCCGGTCCCATTCCCGCGCCACTTGAATGCCTAGGTACCTAAAGCTTCCCCCTACTAATCTAAACGGCAGCTCCCCCAATCGCCTCTCCTGTCCCCGCGTCTGGACCGCAAACTTCTCACTTCTCCACACGTTTAGCTTATACCCTGAAAACTGGTCAGATTTCCCTAGAATCCTCATGATTTCTTCCATCCCCTCTATTGGGTCTGATAAAGAAGCAGGTAGTCTGCATAGAGCGAGTCTCTGTGCGCCCCTGCCCGGGACCAGCCCCTCCCAGCTGCTTGAGGCTCTCCGAGCAATTGCCAACGGCTCGAGAGCTAGCGCAAACAACAGTGGGGAGAGGGGGCATCCCCTCCAGCCCTGTAGGGGGTTCCAACCTGTACAACCTACTGTAGAAATCCCTAAACGCCTTATTCACCCCTGCTGAATCTCCAACCAGGTTCCCACCTCCGTCATTTACTTTCCCTATCTCCCTGGCTGCCTCCCTCTTTCTAAGCTGCAGTGAAAGCATTCTGCTGGCCTTCTCTCCATGCTCATAGATTGCCCCCCTCGCCTTTCTCAGCTGCCCCACTGCCATCACTGTGGTTAACAAGCAGAACTCCGCCTGTAGCCTCCGCCATTCCCTTAAAAGCCCTGCCTCTGGGATCTCCGCATACCTCCTATCGATCTGTAGTATCTCCTTTACCAGTCGGTCCATCTCTGCCCTGTCCACCTTCTCTCTATCGGCCCGTATCGAGATCAGCTCCCCTCTGACCTCCGTCTTCAGTGCTTCCCAGACCACCGCTGCTGAAATTTCCCCCGTGTCGTTGCACGTAGTTCTGAATACATTTCCTCAGCCACTCGCACACCCCTTCGTCAACCAAAAGTCCCACATCTAACCTCCATTGCGGGTGCTGGTTACTGTCTTTACTAACCTGCAGGTCAACCCAGTGCGGAGCATGGTCTGAGATTGTGATCGCCGAGTACCCCGTGTCCACCACCCCCGCCAGTAAGGCCCTGCTCAAAATAAGGAAATCAATCCGGGAGTACACTTTATGCACGTGTGAGTAGAAGGAGAACTCCTTCACCCTCGGCTGCCCAAATCTCCATGGATCCAACCCACCCACCCCCCCCCCCCCCCCCATCTGCTCCATGAACTCTTTTAGTTCCTTTGCCATTGCTGGCACCATACCCATTTTCGAGCTTGACCGGTTCAAGCCAGGGTCAATAACTGAGTTGAAGTCCCCTCCCATCACCAACCTGTGCGAGTCCAGGTCCGGTATCTTCCCCAGCATCCTCTTTATAAACTCCACATCATCCCAATTTAGCGCATACGCATTTACTAATACCACCTGCACCTCCTCCAGTTTCCCACTGACCATAATGTACCGACCTCCCACATCCGAGACGATTCTACCCGCCTCAAACACCACCCACTTATTGATCAGGATCGCGACCCCTCTAGTCTTTGAGTCTAGTCCCGAGTGAAAGACCTGACTGACCCAGCCTTTCCTCAATCTAATCTGGTCAGTTACTCTAAGGTGCGTCTCCTGCAACATTACCACGTTTGCCTTCAGTCCCCTAAGATGTGCGAACACACGTGCCCTCTTGACCGGCCCATTTAACCCTCGAACATTCCAGGTGATTAGCCTAGTTGGGGGCCTCATTGTGCCCCCCCCCCCCTCCCCCTCGCCGATCAGCCATCCCCTTTTTTGGGCCCGCCTCCAGCCCATGCTCTGTGCCTCCACCGGTCCGCCCCCAGGCAGCTTCCGCCCCCAACCTCCTCTCTGTCCCTTAGCCCAAGTCCCTCCCTCATCAGCAGAACATTTACCCCCCCCCCCCCCCCCCCCCCCCCCCCCCCCAGTAACAACACTATAACCCAACCCCTTTAATAAACCGAACATGTGCACACACCCCCACTGCGCTTCCGTGAGCTAGCCCGCCTAGATAGCTTGGTGGCCCCCATCCCTGGCTTCGGATTGACTCCCACCTATTGTGTGTGCGCGCGTCATACAAACATGCATGTAGTTATATTTTTTAACATGAAAGTGTTTCAGTGTACTCATTTCCAAAAGGCTAACTTTGGATATCTTTCCCTTTATCTCTAGTGCTTAAAATGCTAATGTGATGCTAGGTAGTGAACTAGAATTCTGTCAGGAATTCTGTTACCTCCTGTTGAGGTAACAGGGAAGTTAAGACAAAGGAGAACCAGTGGACGCAATCTATTTAGACTTCCAGAAGGACGTTGACAGGGTACCATATAGGAGGCCGTTAAATGCATAAGAGCCCATGGTGTTAAAGTTCCCATGGTGTTAAAGTTATAATCCTGGCATGGATAGAGGATTAGCTGACTGGCAGAAGGCAGAGAGTGGGGATGATATCCTTTTATTGTCACATGTATGAAGTTACTGTGAAAAGCCCCCAGTCGCCACATTCCGGCGCCTGTTCGGGTAAGCTGGTACGGGAATTGAACCCGCGCTTCTGGCCTTGTTCTGCATCACAAACCAGCTATCTAGCCCACTGAGCTAAACCAGGGTCTTTTTCAAGATGGCAGCCGATGACCAGTAGTGTGCCTCGGGTCGGAGTTGGGACCACAACTTTTCACAATATACATTAATGATCCGGAAGAAGGAACTAAGGGCACTGTTGCTCAGTTTGCAGATGATACAAAGCTATGCAGAGGGACAGGTAGTATTGAGGAAGCAAGGGGGCTGCAGAAGGACTTGGACATGCTCGGAGAGTGGGCAAAGAAGTGGCAGATGGAATACAATGTGGAAAAGTGTGAAGTTATGCACTTTGGTAGGAAGAATGGAAGCATAGATTATTTTCTAAATGGGAAAAGGCTGAGGAAATCAGAAGCACAAAGGGACTTAAATCAGAAGCACAAAGGGACTTGGGAGAACTTGTTCAAGATTCTCTTACGGTTAACATGCAGGTTCAGTCAGCAGTTAGGAAGGCAAATACAATGTTAGGTCTAGAATACAAGAGCAGGGTTGTACTTCTGAGGCTGTATAAGGCTCTGGTCAGACCCCATTGGAGTATTGTGAGCAGTTTCGGATCCTGTATTTAAGGAAGGATGTGCTGGCCTTGGAAAGGGTCCAGAGGAGGTTCACAAGAATGATCCCTGGAATGAAGAGCTTGTCGTATGAGGAATGGTTGAGGACTCTGGGTCTGTACTCATTTGGGGGGATCTTATTGAAACTTGCAAGATACTGCGAGGCCTGGGTAGAGTTGATGTGGAGAGGATGTTTCCACTCGTAGGAAAAACTAGAACCCGAGGGCACAGCCTCAGACTGAAGGGACAATTCTTGAAATCTGAGTTGAGGAAGAATTCCAGCCAGAGGATGGTGAATCTGTGGAACTCTTTGCCGCAGAAGGCTGTGGAGGCCAAATCACTGAGTGTCTTTAAGACAGAGATAGATAGGTTCTTGATTAATATGGGGATCAGGGGTTATGTGGAGAGGGCAGGAGAATGGAGATGAGAAACATATCAGCCATAATTGAATGGCGAAGCAGACTCGATGGGCTGAATAGCCTAATTCTGCTCCTCTGTCTTATGGTCTGATCGCAGCTGTATGTAGAGCTGTTTTTAACATTGAGTAATTTGCCTTGACTGCATGTGCTAAGTTTAGTGTTCTAAACCTAAAGCAGGCAAATGCTTGTCCGAACAAACGCATTGTGTGATAAGATTCAGTTGTGCCATTATTATTGAAATTGGTGAGTCATAGATAGCTGTTCCACAGGCTCAGATAGCTTGCCGATACTTCACCCAAGTGAGCCATTAACATGTCCTTGCTGACAGGCTTTCATTTGAAGAGTATATCACAGTTGAACCTGATTTTCTTTTTTGTCGTTGTCCGGTTTCTGCTTTGTAGTACAAATGACTGAATAATGATCAGGTGAGAAACTATGACTGATTTTCCTGCTCCTCCAAGATTCGGAATGCTGAGGCCAATGTTCCCATTGTTCAAATCCACCGACTCCACCAGTACGACAGATTAAATCTGGAGCTTTGCTGTCTTTTTTGAAAAGTACCATGTCACGTCACGCATTCGTCCACTGAACCATTAAAGGAGATCAACATGCTTCCGGTGACGGCGGGCGGGAGGCGGCCGCACAATGGAGAGCTCCCGTTCGGCAACGGCATTTTCGGGGCTTTAAGCCCGGTCCCGGGGTCCACGGAGGAGGCAGAAGCAGGGAGAAGGCACGGAGGAGGCACAGTGAAGACACGGGAGGAAAAAAGAACAAAGAAAAATGTTGAGGGTGAGCAAGAAAACGGCCGGAAAAAAAACAGCTGAAGGTCCGTCGGGGAGTGGAAAGGTCACCGCGGGGTCACCAAGGAAAATGGAGGCTGGAGCACCAGGGAAGGCCGCAATGCTTACGGCTGAAGAAATAACTAAGGTGATGGCTGCGGAATTTGAAAAGCATGTGGCGCAGATTGCGAAATGCATGGAGATGGTGAGGAAGGAGATGAGGGAGGTTTTGAGTGTGCTTGTGGAGGAGGTGGCGAGCGCAGTGGCGGAGGTGCGAGAGCAAGGGGAGGCGCTGAAGGAAGTGGAGGAGATGTTATTGCAGCACGGTGATCAACCTGCCTCGATGGGAAAGAGATGCGGAAGGTGATGGATACTAACAAGGATCTGTGAGGAAAAATGGAAGATCTGGAAAACAGATCCAGGCGACAGATTTTGAGGATTGTGGGGCTGCCCGAAGGAGTTGAAGGACCGAAGCCCACTGAGTATTTTGCCGCAATGTTGGCAAAACTATTGGGGGAGGGGGAGGATCCCTCCCGATATGAACTGGATCGGGCTCATCGGTCGTGGAGGCCTGTACCAAAGGCGAGTGAGCCGCCAAGGGCAGTGACTCTGTGCTTCCGTAGGTACAGTGTGAAGGAGAAGGTCCTGAGCTGGGCCAAGCAGAAGCGGGTGGTGCAGTGGGCTGGAGCTGGTATATGTGTATACCAGGACTTTATGGTGGAGCTGGCAAGGAGGCGGGCTGCCTTCAACCGGGTGAAGAGGGCACTGTACATTAGCAAGGTGCGGTGCGGCATTGTATATCCAGCGAAGCTGAGGGTGACTTACAAGCTCAGGGACTTTTATTTTGGAACGCCGGAAGCAGCGGAGGAGTTTGCGAAAGCAGAAGGACTGTGGCAGAACTGACAAATTGAGGAATGGCCATGTGCCGATGTAACCTCATGACTGTATTTTCTTTTTTGTATCACTGCGTGTGGGTGTAGAGGCTAAAGGAGCCAATGTTGTATATATTTGGACAAGGGAAGGGATGGGACTTTCACTTGAAATGAGGGTTTTTTGGGGTGTAGGTGGATATGCGGGGTTTGTGTGCTAAAAGGGGATCTTTGGGCTTTCCTAGGGCCGGGAAAGGGACCCGGGCAGGGGCCTCCACGCTGGCCGGTTTGTGCCGGCCAGTGAACGGGAGTGAGGTGGGGGGAGGGGCTGCGGCCATCGGAGCCTGGCAGAAAAGGGTCCGAGTGGTCTAGCCGGGGTGGAAAGTTGGGGGGAAGGAACCGAGGTTGGGAGGAGGAGTTTTACAAGAGGCAGTGGACGGGAGGAGCTGGAGACCTGGGGGGCGGGGGGGGGGGGGGGGGGGGGGGGGGGCGGCGCTGTGTAAGATTAAGGGTGACTACGGGTAATCCCTGATTCCTTTTTGTCATTTGTTTATGTAAACATGCGGGTTGAGGTTTGGGGGTTGGTGGGTAGATGGGATCGTTGTTATTATGGGGACTGACATATCTTGCTGATTGTTGTTTATTGTTGATGGATGTAAATGTGGGAGAAAATGTGAAAAAGGAGAATTTAAAAAATGTATTTTTTAAAAAAAGAGATCAACATTTTTTTTTTTGATTGTAATTGTTTCGTCTTTGCTTTTCCACAGAGCCATTTCTTACAATGCAATTCAGAACACCCAGACTTTGAAGATATTAACTGTGAAATATTTGAATCTCCTTATCCCATGACCATGGCACTTTCTGTCCTGGTAACCATTGAGATGTGTAACGCTCTTAACAGGTTAGAAATATTATAAACACTTCCTTTGAAATGTTGCACTTTCTACTTGTAATTATTGCTGTATGTAGAGCTGTAAAAAAGCAACTTGTTACAGTGAGGCAGATGGTTGAGCAATGGATTTATTGATGATTAATCTACAGGTGCTCATTGATTTCCAATGCTCATGCACAAAATGTATTTGCCTAATTCAAATGGCAGGAGTAATCATTTTCAAGACTATATTAAATTGATATATTCTGTGGGTAAACTGAATTTATATTAACTTTCAAATGTCAAAATACCGTGATTCCTGTGATGAGAGTCCGCTCCCCAACTTGCTGTGAATTTTTACGCTGATTCCAGGTTCGCATACCAGGTGCTTAAGAACAGTTCTTCAATCATTAATTTATGCCAGAATGGGGCAGGGAAAATGTTGTGTTTAAAATTTCAGGTAAAAATGTAATATTGAAGGATTACAGTTAGGAGCTTGTAAATCTCCTTTTGTGGTCGTAGGTGTTCCTGATGTGTCATAATATGGCAGTCAAATGCTGATTCATCCTCGCCACAATTTTCCACATTTGGTTGCATTGATTTATGAGGGGGTGCAGTCGTGGCGTGGAGGCATAATGCTGTGTTTAGGCGTTTCCAAACACTCTTGTTGACATTCATGATTAGTCAACTTTTGCATTTTCTTTTCTACAGCTCTCAGCGGTTCCAAAGCTTTGGAACAGATTTTTTGCAAAAAGTTCAGGGAAGTAGCTGCTCTTAGTGAAAATTAAGTATTAGGCCATCTTTTTTCTTGCAGAAAATTATTTAAGAATTTTGCTTCACTCATTGCTCTCAGTCCTTCTGAAGCGTTTTTTTTCTCTTTAAACAAGCTTTGTTTTGGGTAGAGATTAAAACATAGTGCTGGAAACACTAGGTCAAGTCAGGCAACATGAATGAGGAATAGAAACTATTCTGACAAAAGGTAATCAGCCTCAAAAGCACACGTTTTTCTCTCTGCAATCCTCCCTCAGCAACTGCGTATTTCAAACATTTTTTTTTCAGTTTTGTTTCCAATTTTCCACATCTGCAATATTTTGCTTTTGTTTTTGGCTGATTTAATGACAGTTGAGAGGGGGTTGATTTTAAACGAGCAATTAAGTAATTGCTTTTGGGAGCAACCTGCTTTACTTTTATCTTTCAGTTTATCAGAGAACCAGTCATTGTTGAAGATGCCACCCTGGGAAAACGTTTGGTTATTGGGTTCAATCTGCCTGTCGATGTCTCTTCACTTCCTCATTTTATATGTGGAGCCACTACCGGTCAGTCAGATCATCTGCTTTCTCCTATACACTACCTAGAAATTTTACATTTCATTGTAGAATCTATTCAACAATCTATTTAAGTCAAGATGATGTTTGAGAATACTATGTCATTGCTGTTGTTAGCAACTGTACTTTGTTGTTTTAATATCTTTATATAAACTATTCTGAATTTCAAAGGGCTGGATTATATATATTGAAGGTGTGATCGCTGCTGTCCAGCATAAATATCGGGGAGGAAACCATTTAGCTGGCTGGCTTCACTTTAATTTTTGATGTGAAACCCCTTTAGTTAGTATGAGGTGGGACTTCTATCTGTCTCCAGGGTGAAGCCCTGCCTCGTACAACTGCTGGCCAATAAAATTGCAGTTGGGGTGGTGGAGAATAGGTGTGATGGGTTACAGTCTCCAAATTTACAAATCCGCCTGCTTGCTTCCCTGTACCCAGGTGCCCTGTAAAATTCAGCCCCTTAAGTTTTTGTCACATATGGCCATCACCTTTTGTGTCTCTTTCATGTTTCTAACGCTTGTCACAATATATTTGCCTTTTTAACAACTTTGGTTATCTGCAGTCCACCTTTTTAATGCAAGTATTGAGGCAATATTGATCAATAAATGGGTGGTTCGTTGATCTTGGATATTTAAACATTTGAGTTCCAACCAAAAAAGTGTCGACTAGGCACAGGACTGTGTGATGCTCAAGTTTGGGCTTGTTTGTCCGCGTTTTACTATTTAACACAGTTGAGGAACAAATGGTGGATGTACAGGGAGATATTAAACACCTCTCGATTAAACTATATTCCTGAGAGGAAGAGGAATTGTGAGAGAAACGTTTGGTGGTTAAACAAGGAAGTCAAGGAAGACACACAGGCAAAATCTAGGGCATACCATATTGCAATAGTGAGTGGTAAACTGGAGGATTGGAGAACTTTAAGGTTCAGCAAAAGGCTACTAAAAATAAAATCAAAAGAGATAAGTTGAACTACGAAAGGAAACTGGCTGAAACCATAAACACTGATACCAAAAGCTTCTATAAGTATATAAAGAGGAAGAGAATAGCTAAAGTAAATGTTGGCCCTTTTGATACTGGTGAGGTAATAATGGGGAACACAAACATGGCGGAGGCACTGAACCAATATTTTGCTGCTGTCTTCATGGTAGAGGATAATTAAAATTTTCCGAAAACTGCAATTAATGCAAAGGTACTTGGTGCAATAACCATCACTTGGGAGATGGTATTGAATAAACTGATGGGATTAAAGGCAGATAAATCTCTGGGACCTGATGGCCTGCACCCTAGGGTATTAAGGGAGGTGACAGCCTCTGAAGAAAATCGCTGAAAGTCGGTGTGCGGGTGCAACATGTAATTAAAAGGACAAATGGAATGTTGGTGTCCATTGCAAAGGACTGGAGTATAAAAGTAGAGAAGTGTTGTTGCAATTGTATAGGGTGTTGGTGAGACCACGTCTGGAGTATTGTATTCAATTTTGGTCTCCTTATTTGAGGAAGGATGTGGTGGCATTGGAGGCAGTTCAGAGGAGGTTCACCAGATTGATTCCGGGGATGAAAGGGTTGACTTATGAAGAAGGATTAAACCGTTTGTGCTTATACTCGCTGGAGTTTAGAAGGTTGAGAGGGGATCTGATCAAGGAAAATAAAATACTATAAGGGATTTATAAAGTAAACATAGACCAAATGTTCCCTCTTGTAGGGCAATTTAGAATGAGAGATCACAGATATAGGTTGTGATGTGGTAGATTTGGAACAGCGATGAGGAGGAACTACTTGCAAAGGATGGTGAATTTGTGGAATTTGCTGCCCCATAATGCAGTGGAAACTGAGTCATTAAATGGTTTCAAGAAGGAAATCGATATATTTCTGATAAATAACGGATTAAAGGGATATGATGAACAGGTCGGGAGGGGGATTTGAGAGCAGGAAGAGATCAGCCATGATCTGATTGAATGACTGAGCAGGCTCAAAGAGTTTAATTGCCTACTTCTGCTCTTAATTCCTTTGTCCTATGTTCCTAACTTTGAAACAAGCCATTTTATAGTAATCATTTTACCATGTTGGAGCTTGCAGTACAGGCTGAGGCTACTTTCCCCATCTTGTGGTAGCTCTTTAACCAAAAATCTTCAATCTCAATTCCTAATTTTCCTGTCTCTTTCATAGATTATCATAGAATTTACAGTGCAGAAGGAGGCCATTCGGCCCATCGAGTCTGCACCAGCTCTTGGAAAGAGCACCCTACCCAAGGTCAACACCTCCACCCTATCACCATAACCCAGTAACCCCACCCAACACTAAGGGCAATTTTGGACACTAAGGGTAATTTAGCATGGCCAATCCACCTAACCTGCACATCTTTGGACTGTGGGGGGAAACCGGAGCACCCGGAGGAAACCCACGCACACACGGGGAGGATGTGCAGACTCCGCACAGACAGTGACCCAAGCCGGAATCGATCCTGGGACCCTGGAGCTGTGAAGCAATTGTGCTATCCACAAGGCTACCGTGCTGCCCTTGATATATTCTTTTATCCATTCCCCTTTAAGCTATGTTGTAACCTCTGCTACAGTAACCGGTTGTGTTGAAGCATTTCATGCTCTAATAACCCTACATGGAGGAATAAAAACTTCTATCTCCCTGCGTGGCACAGTGGTTAAAGTTGTTGCCTCACCGTGTCAGGGATCCAGGTTCAATTCCAACATTGGGGATTGTGTGGAGTTTGTACATTCTCCCTGTGTCTGTGTCGGTTTCCTCCAGGTGCTCCGGTTTCCTTCCACAGTCCAAAGATGTGCATGTTAGGTGGATTGGCAATGATAAAATTGCCCCTTGGTGTCCAAAGATGTGTAAGTTAGGTGAGGTTGCAGGGATAGTGCAGGGAACTGGGTCTGGGTAAGGTGCTCTTTCAGAGGGTTGGTGCAGATTCAATGGGCCCAATGGTCTCCTTCTGCACTGTAGGAATTCCATGGTCCATTCTTCTCATGATAATTCAGTTTCTACTCCTTTTTTGCCAACCAGTGGCGGACACCCTTTGTTATTGGCCCTTTCTAAACATTCATACTATTGATTTGAAAGTGTGTATTTAATTTCTTCCCCCACCTGTCTCTGTCCCTGTGTAAAGTTCCCCAATCTTTCAAGTCTTTCCTCATGCCCATTACCCCTCACTTCACTTTTTGAATTTACAAGGTGCAATGTGAAAATCCTCGGTAAAACTCTGGACAAGCATTCAGTAAAATACATGTGCGATTTAAAAAGAAAAGTGCCCTTTTTATAAGGTCTTAATATAGGAACTGTTCTGTACTTGGACTTTTCTGCATACTTCGAGTCATTGAAAAGAAGATTTTTTTTGTGCTAATTGATTCTTTCTGTAGGTCATTTCAAAATACATCTCTGCCGAGAGTAAAGTAGACTTTTTATTCTTTCTTCTGTCTCCTTGCAGCTCATCTTCCAAATTACACCTCTAGATGTAACACAGTGGCTGATGGTGCTGAAAATATCTCTACCTGTCATTCTGCTGGATGAGACACTTAAATTTATTGCTCGTAACTACCTTGAACCGGGTAAAGAGTATACTCTGCCTAGTGACAAACTGTGTAGTTTCTCAGCATGTACAGAGGGGATTTCCTGGCCTTTTGTGCTCATTTCTGTGCCCCTGGTTTTCTGGCTTTACAGTACAGACACTAATTTTGCTGAAATGTTCTGGTCTTGACTGGCATAGAGCTGTCGTTGGCAATAGTGAAGACATGGCATTTGATTAACTTCGACCAAAATTTTTATAATTTAAACACTTGATTCCAAGAGTCTGTTTCTGCTGAATTTCATACGAACCCATGTATGGATGAAGTTAATATTTTTTTCCTGAACTCCAGAATGAAACAGGATTGATTTTTACACAATTAAAAAAAAAAACTGTGCATTGGCCTGTACAGAGATTAATACTATTTTCTGCAATATTTTGTTTTTTGTAGATGAAACAGCATGTACAGATGTGTTCTGTTTACTAATTTGTTCATCTTTTGTGTATAAATTGAGAACCAATGAGCTGACGGGTGTATTTTTTGGCTAAAGAAATGGAATACTAGAGTATGTTAAATTCTTTTTGGAAATTTTTTTTAAAAAGAATTGCATGGTGTGTCACCGCATGGTTATTTTGGTTGGGTTCTATTGTAGACTTATTTTGTGCCTTCTGTCAAATGGTTTTTAGTTTGGAAATCCTTATTTACTGCATTGCAGAGCATTGCTACCTCAACCAGCTTTCGTTTTATTTCCTGTAATCATTTCTGTGTTCCTAACTCTGTCATGTTTACAGGCCCACCTTGTTTGAGGTATGCTGATTATTGCCTGTGCAGAACACTCTATTTGCCCCTGCCCACACCCCATATTGCTGTCCCCCCCCCCCCCCCCCCCCAAATAAGTTTAAATGGTATTTATTTAAATTGCTGATTTGTATTTTGTTGTAACAGTCTTGATGGGATTCTTTACTTTTCTTTTTGCAAGTTCACCTTCGATGTGCTCAACATCAGGGGCTAATTCACAGGAGTCAAAAATAAAATGTTTTAGTCTAACGGAGAGGAAATTCTCAATGTCTCTCTTTTAACCAGGCTGGGTCATGTAGTTTCTTCCAATGCAATACAAAAAGCCCTGCAGATTCCATTGTTTTTAGGTCTTATTGTTAGTCTCTCAGTTGTCTCACAAACTTGGATGTGGTTTGAAGAGCTATTTACTACTCACATGTATTTGAAAACACTTAAGTAGCTGGGAGCTAATTGTTACTTCTAGATGCTAATGCTGAGCACAGACATGCAACAATTATATTTTAAAACTAGAGAATTTAGGTGCAAGCTGTAAGTAGCACATTACCAAATACTCATTTGACATAATGTATAGAACTAAAAGTAAATTTTAACATACTATCATCTTACTAACTGTTTACAACTGTAATAATCCAAATGTTAGGTAATAGTGTTCAAAAGCATGTTTTCCAAAGTGACATTTAAGTGAGGTGATTTTTACATGTGTTAACAAACCTAACAATGGTGTTTTCTTCAACGCCTTCCAAAATTCATCATCTAAAGTGAGTATATTTACATTTTTGTACTGGCCTAATTCCAGTTCCGGATGTCGGACGCACTTACTCTCCTGAGTTTAGTCCAGGATTCTGGTATGTTAGCTCAACACAAGTGTTTTTGTAGACCTGGCAAAACGTGCAGGATTTTTTAATTTTTTTTAAAAATCGAATTCCTTTTTTGCTGTTAAACTTTCTTTTATGATATTAACGCTGAATACTTAAGAAAAGTTATGTTTTGTTCGGGTTAAATATAACTGGAGATATCTTCACTAAAATGTTGGAATTCCAATATTTGAGTGTTAAACTATAATTTGTTTTGAAAGTCTACAAATGACCATTGTATCTGAATCCTGGATCAGACTACTTGAAGCATGCTTGTACAATAACACTTTGTTTTCATAGACATTAATCCAGGTGGAGAAATAAAATGAAAGCAGTTGAGGTTTTTTTTTTTACTGATTTTAAAAATCTATAAATAAAGGTGATTTTTAAAAAACAAAAACAATTTGGCTTTAAAATAGAAGTATTAAAGTAGATTTTAAAGCAAGATCTTTATCTGAACATTCTGCAAGGGAACAGATATTCTTTCAGCTGCTTTCAGCATTAAGGGTAACATGTATCATGGCATGTAACACTAAATGACCCACTGTACTTAACACTAGACTTGTCGAAGGTCTTATAAAACACTGTTGACTGGCCATGTTCTCCTTAAAGCACGTTGTATGATGCTTGTTTTTACTGAGGTGTGGCCAAGTGTGCATGTGAGGTTCTAAAAGATTGACAGTGGCATCAAATATTGATACAACAGCACTGTCCTACTGACAACTGGGGATGTATTTCTTCAGTTCAATTTGGGAAAATCTCTGGACTGTTGGTTTATTGGTGACTTATTGAGAACGTATATTCAAAGGCAACGTTTCCCACTTACGATATTGGTTTCTTGAAAAGAAGCAAATTTTTAAAATAACTTCAGAGTACCAATTCATTTTTCTTGTTCCAATTAAGGGTCGATTTAGCATGGCCAATCCACCTACCCTGCACATCTTTTTTGGTTGTGGGGATGAGACCCACGCAGACACTGGGCGAAGGTGCAAACTCCACACGGAGAGTGACCCGGGGCCGGGATCAAATCCAGATCCTCACCGCCATGAGGCAGCAGTGCTAACCACTGTGCCACCGTGCCACGAAAAAATAATTAAATTGAGCACACTTTTTTTTCCTAATTATACCATTTTTTGGTTTTATCCCTTCAATTTGGGAAGAGTGAGGGAAGAAAGAGAAGTTCTTCTAGTTTCACCTGAGAATTGCTCAATTTATTTTGAAATTCTGGTACAATTTAAGTAACCTGCTTAAATTGTAAAAGCTTTATTTTTAACGTCCCACTTCATTTTTTTTCTTCTTCAATGAAAATGGATGACATCAGTGGAAACCGGAATTGGCCACATAGGAAAACAAACTGTTGATTCACTGTAAGGCCGAACAGTTTAACTGAAATGAAGCAGACATGACCATGACAAAATAGTTATTAATAACTACAGGTACTTTGAAATAAAGCAAAAGGGGTGGCACAGTGGTAAGCACTGCTGTCTCGTAGCACCTGGGACCCGGTTCAATTCAGGCCTTGGGTGACTGTCAGTGCTCCCCATGTGTGCGTGGGTTTCCTCCCACAGTCCAAAGATGTGCAGGTTAGGTGGATTGGTTTTGCTAAAACTGCCCCCTAGTGTCCAGGGATGTGCAGTTTAATTGGGGGTTATGTGGATAGAATGAGAGAGTGGGCTTAGTGCTCTTTCAGAGGGTCGCTGCAGACTCGATCAAACAAAAGGCACTCTTCTGCACTGCAGGGGTTCTATGGTTGCAAGGATTCTATCGTTTCTATGGGTCTTAGTCATATTGTTTTGTTGCCATTATTGAGAATTCATTTTGGTGTGTCTAGGTTTGCTTAGCTAATTTACCCAATAGGTAGCCAAATAGACTTGGATTAATTCTGATTTATTTTCGCTCTGCTCTGATCTTGGCTGTGCAGGTGCTACAGTTGTGTATTGGGGCAGAAAATCAGCCAGATTCAAAGTGATTCATGCTATAGGTAAGGGTCTTCTATTAGATGAGAGGTCAGACTTGACAATGGCATATACCCTACTGGGTGTTGAGCCTTGTATGTAAATTATGCTCACTTGGGTGAGATACTAGAGGACGCTTGCCATCAAATGATTCCTACCCAAGGAATCATTTCAGAAGAGTGAAAATTGAGAGGTGAGAAATGGGAATGGCAGCTCACTGCTTAAACTTCAGTTTGGGGAGGGGGGGGGGCAGAAAGAGAGCGAGAAAGAATCACCATTTTAGATTCAGTAAGAGAATGTGCACGAGCCTGCATTCAGCCAGGAAGGGGAGGGATGGCTAGATCCATCTAATAAAACAGATGGCTTTCAGCAGATTGCCGCTATAACGTCATAAAAGAAAAACAAACATTGGTGTGGGAAGGGCGTACACACAGTTTGAGAATTCTGAAAGAAAAGAAAATGGAAAAATTGACATGCTAAAGTTGAACCAAAAAAGTGTGTCCCTTTCCCGGGGGAAATAGAAATATCAACAGCAGTGTTTGCAATTGGTGCCAGTAGCCTGTCATTCTTTTTCCCGCAGTTTTAACGGAAATTTGTGTGTGCATGTTTTGTTCACTTTTGCTGCTTTAAAACAATTCTGGTATGTAGTAACTATCTGTAGCACTGTTGCTTTTAAGTGTTTACAAAATGAAAGCTGCCTTTTTTTTTTAAAAACACAGTTCATATTCCTTAGAATGGCTTGTGTATTATCCTCTATTGGAAGTGCTTTCTGTCACTGTCAGCAGGCAATGTCCGGCACTCTGCTCACTTTCATTTCCAGAGCAGATTGTTTAGTTTGGATACTCCTTTCTTTTTAAAAAAAAAATATATATATATATTGTTGCGTGGGTGACGAGCTAATTTTTTTTTTCCTTTCTCAACAGTTATGGAAGATGAAGAGGAGAACAAGTAATTCCCTTAACAATTTTCAGAAAACTAAGGTTCTTTTGTTATCGCGTGCATGTGTGTTTTTAAGCACAACTACAAGACCATTGCATGTATAATGTGCAACAATAGTATGCTATTTGGAGGAAAAGTGTGTTTGAAATTTAGGACTTCAGAGAAACTGTACATTTGTGCAATACATCCTCGTGAACTTTACAAAAGTCCAGAGAAGTTGGGTTTCTTTGCTAGATAAACATTACCAACTGTTGAGGACCCACATCTCTGTGTAAAATTTCATTTGAATTTATAAATTGTACATTATAAAAAAATGCATGCCTTCTGTTTAAGTAACAGAATCTGTGTATTGGGTCATCAAGACAAACAAAGAACTACTTTATAAAAATGGCTATGTACAAAATGCTATTATATTTATGAAAAACCTAGATGAGAGATACAAATCATGAATGTAAATTACATCCTGTAGGTTGACGATTTCATAACTTCAATGTATTTTTTTTCTAAGGAAAGTTTTTTTTTCTCTTTTGCTGTGAGACAAAATGAGAGAATTCCCTCTTGCACTGTAAGTTAACTATTTTAAGTTGTAGCGCATTAACAGAAGCGTTGGTGCAATAAGAAAATTGCGATGCAGATTTAAAAAGAACCTGTCAGTTGCCAGAAAACAGCATGTTTAATGTTGAAAACCTGTAAATAAGATCCTATGTTTATTTCAGTGATGACATTGTAACATGCAGATTTCATAAGTTCAGGTAAATAAAGTTACCCACATTACATCCTCTGTGATGTTTCCTTTAAAATGTCAAATGTTTTTCACTTAATTGTAACCAGACATCTGCTGTTCTTGCAGTGAAATTAAGTACTGTTTTTTGTGGTACCGAAAGGGTTGGAAAATTATAAATGATTAATTAGCTGTACCCCCACCCATCTAAGAATTCTGCATATATTGTCCCCTTTTGTTAGTCATCCTGACTATGTGGGGGTGAGATCCGTAAGTTTGCGGATGCCACAAAGATTGGCCAAGTGGTTAACTGAGTTTGAATGTCTTGAATTACAGGAAGTTGTAGACTGGATGGTCAAATGGGCAAAAACGTGGCAGGTGAAATTTAACCCTGAAAAGTGAGAGGTGATACACAGGAAGTATTCAATGAACGGCATGACACTGGGAAGTTCTGAGGGATGTTTGTCCATAGATTTCTGAGGGCAGGTTAATAGGGTGGTGAAAAAGGGCATATGGGACACACTCTTTTATCAATCGGGGCATAGATTACAAAAGCAGGGAGGTCATGTTGGAATTCTATAGAACTTTGCTGAAGCCACAGCTGGAGTACTATGTGCAATTCTGACCACATTCTAGGAAGGATGTAATTGAACTGGAGGGGCTGCAGAGGCGATTCACCAGGATGTTGTCTGGAATGGAACGCAAGTTATGAAGAGATGTTGGATTGGCTTGGGTTGTTTTCACTGGAGCAGAGAAGACTGAGGGGTAACCTAATCGAATTGTACAAGATTATGAGGGGCGTGGATAGGGAGCAGTTGATGGGTCAGTTACGAGGGGACACTAGTTCATGGTTTAGCGGAGATTTGAGGGAAAACATTTTTACCCAGAGGGTAGTGAGGGTGGTAGAGGAGGGTAGCCTCCATCCTTTTTAAAAAGTACCTGGATGAGCATTTGGCATGTCATAACATTCAAAGCTATGAACCAAGTGCTGGCAAATGGGATTAGGTTGGCAGGTCAGATGTTTTTCATGCGTCAGTGCAGACTCAATTGGCCGAAGGGCCTCTTCAGCGCTGTATTATTCTGTGATATATAAAATGCTTGCGTATGGCACCGAGAATTTAATGCAGTTCAATAAAGTAAAGTATCAATCACAATATTACAATGTAACTTTCCTTTTTGGGAAACAGACAGGCCCTATTGATTCTACTCTTTTGGCGTGTAATTTTTTTTCTTCAAAATTGCAGTTTGATATCTGATATTACCTGTTTCATTAATGCATATTCTGCATCATTTCTGCCCATATCCTAACTTGCTTCAAAACTCACTTGCCTATCTTTGGCCTACTAGTTGCCTGATGAATCAAATGTTTTTTTTCAATTCAAAATGTCATTGTTTTTAAATTCATCAAGGGTTTTACCCCTTAGTCTCTTCTCCACCAGCAGTTTCTTGTGCACTTCCACCTCCATTCACCCTCACATTTTGCCACTGTGCCAATGGCTGCAAGAGCCCCCACACCACCTATTCTTTTTAACACCGTTGCGAATCCGCCTGCTACTGCTGCTAGCAAGGACCGAGAATTTGGCGCTCAGCCAAAACTCCCAATCAATTCAGCAGGAACAGAAAATCACGCCGGCGTGCACTGACTGAGAATCCCGACCAAAATCTCTGACCGTGCTTTTGGTCATCTACCTTTGGCTCAGCATGCAAACTTTTCTTGTGCTCTCTATGCCCCTGTATATATGAACAACAAATAGTCTCAAGGCAGACTATTGAATCGCTGGAAATGTTCAAGAGGGAGTTGAATTATGGGTTAGACAGATTATAAAAATCGGGTCCTAAAAATCTGCATTAAAAGAAAACTTGATGTACTGAATAACTTTTCATTCATTCGTTTCTGTGTGAAGTTTGAATTTGGATCACTGGTTGAGTGCCTTTTTTAAATAAAAAAACTTAATCCCACATGCGTGCATGTGTTGCCACCTTCTACTTCATTTTAAATATGTAACCACGTGGGGGTGTAATTTAGACTTGATTCATTGACATCAATCACCTGATGATTGTGGGAAGTGGCTGATGAATATCTGACTCTTCCTACTCGTAGGATGTCATTTAAGTTTAGGCCTCAAATTCCAATTTAGACCATTAGAACTATGGATGGTGACTATATGCATTTCAGTAACAGTGGGTTCCACCAGGGGATGTTTACAGGAAGTTAATTTTCATCAGTAATTCATGTGCAACAATATGACATTGCACTGCAGTACTATTCTAAGTGGATCACGTGGATCTATGATTACAGTGTTCCAAGAAATCCCAAAGCTGCAATTGTGCCATACTCGGAGTTACAATGTGTATTGGGATGGGATGGAAGGGGGGGGGGAAATGCAGTTATTCACAGCAAGTAGTGCAATGGGGAAAGTTGGCTAATGCAATGAATATGAATGCATCCCAAATATGTGAACAGACAATAAAGTTCAAATGCAGAAGGAATTCTGCTTAAAATGTTGCCGTGCAGTAACGGTTGAAAGATACGAGAATTGGAATCCCTCCAGTTGAAGCAGCCATTTTGTTAACCACAAGTTTGGATTGACGTAATGTTGTCTGAAAATATTGCATGTTATCAGGGTTACGCTGTTCAGTGTCCGTGTGAAGTTTCTGCATTCTCCCGTGTCTGCGTGGGTCTCACCCCCCACAAACCAAAAGATGCGCAGGTAGGTGAATTGGCCACGCTAAATTGCCCATTTAATTGTAAAAAATAAAGAATTGGATGCTCTAAATTTATTTTTTTAAAACAGGGTTACACTGTGAACCTGTGAAGCCCATGCTGTAAATACGTTGATATATTTTTTTTTAATCATTTGAGTCTCGAGCAGAAAGCGAATGTTTTCTTTCAATTAGTGTGTAATAAGGAGATCTTTTTCCCCAGATTTGAATGAATAGGTGAAGATTCATCGGCGTTCTAATGAGTTGCTAATTATAGATCCTATTTCCTACAATTGTTGACCCAATTATATTTAGCCTAATTAAAATTGGTGGAAAATTAATAATCTATTTCCGACTTTACAACCAGATGTGTGAAAGTAACATGTTTAATATCTTTTAAATCTTGACTAAGATCAGTTAATTCCAAAGAGGAAATATTTTTATTTTTCTTCTGCTCAGAAACACAAAATGTGAGAGTTGTGAGAAGCATCAGTACATTTGGTTCAAAGTGCTAAGAATGATTTCTTCCATTCTGAATTTGGGTAAAACATGTTTTCGTCTTTTTTTTTATAACTTGCACTGTTCAATATTTTTACATTAAATTGTATTTCTTTTGAAGCCTACCTATTTATGTTTGAGTATAGCGCTGTATTGGCAGTATTGTCACCTCTTATCAAATTCAAAGTTCACATTGAGTCATCTGCTTGGAATTTAGAATACAAAAGGCACTTACCCTGTTTCAACTCGTGTGCAGCCCACTTGCATGATTCAAACCTGGATGAGCCAGTGACTAACTCGTATCGTATATCATATTAGTGTATGTTTGAATTGGTGGATGGTGACAGATAAATTATTAGTCAAGTAACATGATAAGAATATTGTGCAGCATGCAAGCTTTGGCCTACTGTTTGGTTTAAGCAATTCCTTTTCTTCACAATTATTTGTACATGAATCTGAGGGTTTTGCATATTCCACCCAGGAATTGCATTATTTTTTTAAATAATTGACAACGGAAGTTGTTGACATGCCCACATTTAGTGTGCATCCCTAATTGACCCCCCAAGACAGCGATGAGCCACTGCTTTGAACTGCTATGATGAAGATTCACCTACAATGATGTTGGGTATGGAGCACCAGGATTTGAACCAGCAGCAATAAAGGAATGGTGATATATTTCCTAGTAGTGATGCTAACTTGGGAGTGGCAATGTTGCCCTCCGTCCTGGCAGAGGTTGTTGGTTTGGTGGCGCTGTCGAACAAACCTCGAATTCTTTTGCGTTGTAGTACAGCACATCTTGTAAATAGTACACAGTGCACTGCTGCTGGGTGCCAATCATGCAGTCTGGATTCCACTGGATAGTGTTCTTGAGTGTTGTTGGAACTGCACTGTTCCAGACAAGTGGGGTGCATTCCATTGTCCTCCCAATTTGTGCCTTGTGGATTGTTGAAAGGCTTTGCGAAGTCAGGAGGTCAGTTATTTGCTGCAAAATATCCAGCTTCTGACCTGATGTAGCCCTAATATATGTGTGGCTGGTCCGCTTATGTTTTGATTAGTGGTTACATTCCCAGGGTGTTGATGGGTGGCACGGTGGTTAGCATTGCTGCCTCACAGTGCCAGGGACCTGGGTTCAATCCTGACTGGGTGACTGGAGTTTGCACTTTTTCCCTGTGACTGCCTGGGTCTCCTCCAGGTGCTCCGGATTCCTCCCACAGTCCAGGTTAGGTGGATTGGCCATGATAGAATTGCCTCTTAGTGTCCAGGGATATGCAGGTTGAGTTACGGTGATGGGGTGGGCTTGGGTAGCCTGCTCTTAGTTACAGATTTGATGGCCGAATGGCCTCCTGCACTGTAGGGATTCTTTGGTGGGGACATTAGATAGCGCATTGAATGACATGGTGAGGTGGCTAGATTTTCTCTTGTTGGCGATGGTCATTGTCTAGCACTTTTGTGGTGTGAATGGATGTTAGTTATCAGTCTGAATGTTATCCAGGCCTTGCTGCATGACATTCCTATTTGAGGAGTAGCAAATGAAACTGAACACTGCAATCATCAGTGAACATTTCCACTTCTTACCTGATGATGCAGGCTAAACCACTAATCAAACAGCTGAAGATGGTTGGGCCTGGGACACTGCAGGGATGTGCTGGGGCTGAGATGATTTATCTTCAACAGCTAAATGTGCTAGAGATGACTTCAGCAAGTGGAGAATTTCCTTCATGTTTCCCATTGTCTTCAATTTTACTAGGACTAATTGCCGCATTCTGTTAAATGCTTTCTTGTTGTCAAAGGCAATCACTTTTGCCTCATCTCTGGAATCCGGCTTTTTTGTCCACATTTTCCCAAGGACATTTGAGTTCTGGGACCATGTGATGCTTGTGGAATCTAAACTGAGCAGGTGAGCAGTTTATTGCTGAGTAAGTGTTGCCTGATAATGCAGTTGACTTCCCTTTAGTTATTTTGCTAATGGTTGAGAAAAGACTGGGACATTAATTGCTTTTGCTTTGGTTATGTCAGCATCACAGATCAATATCTGTAATCCCCTAACATTTTTATGAGTAGTGTCAGCTAAACCAGACTTGACCTGCTGATATGGAAGTCCTGATAATGAAACATCTATAAATGGAAAGAAGTAAAACTTGGGTCTTGAAGATTTCAAGTGATGGGGCTGTGATTATTTCTTTTGGCAGCTTGTTCCACTGGGATTGTCCTTGGGAAGAAAGATTATTGTTACACTGTCTTGAAAATAAATAGTCTTTGTAGCTTGTGTGAATCGCTACCTCATGTTTCATCATTGCTGGGGAGCACAAAGTACTTGTTTCTCACTGTTCCATATTTTATAGGACATAGAATCCCTACAGTGCAGAAAGAGGCCAGTTGGCCCATTGAGTCTGCACCGACCCTACCTCGGCCCGCTCCCGCCCTATCCCCATAACCCACCTAACCTTTGGACACCTAAGGGGCAATTTTAACATAACCAATCCACCTAACCTGAACATCTTTGGACTGTGGGAGGAAACTGGAGTACCTGGAGGAAATCCACGCAGACATGGGGAGAACATACAAACTTCACTGTCGCCCAATGCCGGAATTGTGTCCCTGGATCTCTGGTGCTGAGGCAGCAGTGCTAAGTACCGTGCTGCCCATGGCCAATCTATTTTTTCCTCCTTTCCTGTAGTGATTCCCATGCCAAATCTGTGATCAAGGAGGTAATACTGGTGTATTTTCCATACTGATTCATACAAGGATTCCACGCACAACTTGTATACTTCAGTTTGGATGAACAAATGCCTTGCAAGCTATAACTTTAATATTTTTGTTGCAATACCAAAGATTGCTCCTCTGAGCTTTGGATATATCTGCTGAAGTGGAATCTCCATTCAAAATTGTTTTGAAGATGAGCCCTATGTGTGGTTGTGTATTTATCTGTTGAGAATTTGATTACAGAAGTTATTTGGTGGAGCCTTTTTGTCAGTAATGCATGTAACGCAGCACTCTTTAGCATTGAATCTATCTCCCATTGGTCCTGCCATTTTTGCAATTCCATTAGATCACCTTGCAGTGAATTGACGTGATCTTGAATTTCCCCTCTTGCATAAATCATGCAATCATTTGAATTAGTTGCGCCCTGGTGTTTTTTTTTAAGCTTGTTGGGAAGGTCACTTTTATGTATGTCCAGAAAAGTAAAGGTCCCAAAACAGTTTTCTGGGACCCTCTGGAGGTCATCTTCTAAGAGAGGATGATTCCACTATCAGATGCCTCTCTTTGTCTTCAGTCGGTTAGGAAATGCCTGATCCAATTTCATAATGACGCCCTGATTCCACAGTAATGAAATTTGGATGAGAGCTTTTCATTAAAGAAGTATGTCGCGCACTTTTTGAGAAATCCAGTATTACCATGTGAGTGATTTTAATCTCTTTTGAAACTTGAAGCTAGGTCATTAGGTCTGTAAATGTATAGACCTTGTTGCCCAAAAGCCACACTGACTATCTACCAGTATATTGTGAGCTTCAAAGTGAGAATTAACAATATGTTTAAGTAATATACAAATGACACTGGTCTATAGTTAGACGATTACCAGGCTATAGTTTTCTGGCCGACTTTTATCCCCTTTTTTTAAACATGTACCAAATGTTCATTTTCTCCACTGGTCTGGTAAATCGCCAACATTTGACTTTTGAAAAGAATAAATTGGAGTAACTTCCTCAGCTGCTGGATTGGATTTGTCCTACTTTTTGTGGGCAGGACATATTGGGCAATTTTCCACTTTGTTTGGTAGATGCCATTGTTGTAGGTACATTGAACAGCTTGGCCAGGGACATGACTAGTCCTGGAGTATAAGCTTTCAGCAATACAGCCAAGATGTTGGATTGCATTGCCTTTTTTGTATCCGGTGTGCTCAGCTTTTCCCTGATATCCTGTGAAGTGAGTTTGAATAGACTGCAGGCGGACTTTTTTTGATGGTGGAGATTTCAGGAGGAAACTGGATGGATTATCTTCTGGCTGGGGTTTCATTACAAACCTCTTTTTTGCATGCACTTGCTGGGCTATACCGTCATTGAGGATCGAACTGCTTATGAAGCTACATCCTCCTGTTGTCTAATCATCTACCACCATGCATGATTTATGTGGCAGGTCTACAGAGCTTTGATGTAATCTTTTGGCTGTGGGATCGCCTGGCCCTGTCTGTAGTGTGCTACTTTCAATGTTTAGTATGCTTGTAGTCCTGGATTGTAACTTCAGCAGGTTAACACCTCATTTTAGTGTGGTTGGTGCTGCTCCTGACATGTCCATCCACACTTGTCATTGAACTAGGGTTGATCGCCTGGCTTGTTGGTGAAATATAGTATGTCAGGCCATGTGACCTTACTATATGTATAACCATAAATCAATATAGTTTCCATGAATGATGCACACCATTCTGGAAGCCTGAGCTCTAGGAATAGCTGTATCCCAGCCAAGCTGCTCAGCACAGCTATAGCATCCTCACTCTTAACCAGTGAGATAAAGGCAATTTGGAATGTCATTGCCTTTAAATGTAAATGTGAATTTCAGATTCACTACTATATTTCTGTAAAATAGTACAAGGATATAATTTTTGCTCATGCTGGAGAAAACCTCAAAATATAAACATTGACAAGTACTTGTCAATGTGGTTTATGTTAATGTTGCACAGGGCAGTTTAAAAAAATGATTTCATGGGATGTGTGTGTCATTGGCAGTGCCAGCATTTGCTGCCCATCCCTATTGCCCTGTAATTGAGTGGCTTGCTAGGTCATTTCAAAGGACAATTATGCGTCTGGAATCTCATGCAAGCCAGACTCGGGAAGGTAGATTTCCTTCCTTAAATAACATTTGTGAACCAGGTGGGGTTTTTTTAAACAATAAGTGACGGTAGTTGTCATGGTTGCCATTGCTGAGGCTATTCCACATTTAGTAATTGAATTTGAATTCAACCACCCACCATGGTGGGACTTGAACCAATGTCCCCAGAATATTAGCCTGGGCCTCTAGACCCCCCAATGTATAAGGTACCTGTGTAGATTGGTAAAACATTAAATGTCAGGGATAAATCCTCCACTTTCTCATCATGGACATTACCCAGCTGAGAAGGCCAGTGGGAAGTCTGCTGGACATGCTCCACCCAGGCCCCTTAGATGTGACTAATGGGATGTTCATGAAGGAAGTCCATGTTTACTGATTTCCCATTAACGTGCTATAGCGAAATTGCAAAAAACTATAAATGAAATTGACCGCAAAAGTACAATTCTTTCCTATGTAAAGATGACCAAAAGCCTAACTATTGCATCCAGATCTATCCCACGTTCTCCTCCATAGCCCTGTCTTGTTACAGATGTTCAAAAATATGAAGCTGAATTTCTTCTCGTTTAATTTCACCCAATGAAATAGCAGCTTTAGTGCCTGGATTTGCTAACACTCAATGGTGCAAATAAAATCCCGTATTCAACTTTGTTCAGCCAATGGTTCCTGCTTGTATCATTACTGAGATGCAAATTATATGCATGTAATTACAGTATAGCAAATAAAACCGGTTATTGTGTTCAAAATATAAAATCATGCATTTGTCATATTGTGCTTTCACCACACTTGCTGCCAGACCTGCTGAGTATTTCCAGCATTTTCTGTATTGGTTTCAGATTTCCAGAATAAGCAGTATTTCACTTTTGTTGTCATGACAAGTGACTGTACAAGTAAGTCTCTATTTTCAGAGTATAGCTTGCGTTCAGTCCCATGCGTTTCGCTATATGGGGCAGTTGGACATGGGGGCTGAATTTTCACAGCTGACTCTTGATCCCGATGTCTGTCTCTCAATTCTGGGTCAGGGATACAGGCATCAACTTTACAAATGTAAATTCTATGATATAATACAGTGCTATATGTTTGACATTTGTTTTCTTGAGGTTTGGGGCATCTTCCCATAGAAGATCAACTTTTTACAATGTGCATATATCAGCATTTTGCCTTTGATATGTGCCAATATCTTGTGTATGTACTGCTTTGAAAGATCTTGGTGAATCATACTAGTTTTCATTAATTATTGACAAAGTACATTTTTAAAAATTCTTGATTTGAGTTATTCCTGCATATATACTGCCAATCAAATAGTGGGCAAATAAATGGCACACAAATGAATTTCTCTTCTAATAATACCAAATTTTGGGATTTAGCTCCAGAATTAATAATTGATGCTATTAGTGTTTTGAAAAAAGGTAGCTCCTTAGTACAACTGCTTTATGAATAAACCTTACATATTTCATTAAAGATGATTGCTGACATTTTGACTGTCATTTGCTCTGTTTGAGTCAGCATCTGATGTATTTCTTTGCATCTCACCAGGAGACGAGGTACTCTATTCCATTTGAAAGGTTCGCACTTGCACTGCTTGAGATAGAGTGCTGCACTACTGTCATTTTTTGCCATATCAATTTGCCTGCAACTTCCTAGGTCTTTAAAATTAGATCAATGAGCTCACTGATCATTGCTTTCTAAATGAAAGGTGAACTGAAGCAGTCTAATATGAAATGCACATAACCTTCAAAGCAATGTGACATCTAAGCCACAGAAAAAATAATTTCAAGACAAAAATATTCATAGTTACCAAATAAGGAACAGAAAAGCGACAATTACAGGACAGTCAGCCTAATGTCAGTGGTAGTGGAAAAATTAAAGCGACAATTTGGGACCTTGTATGCACTTCCTTCCAGTTTGAAAAACAACTGTTAACTATCCTCTGCTTTCTGACCCTTAACCAAATTCATTGTTCCTTTAATCACATGGTTCTTGGACAATTACAGGCTATTATTAGTCCATGCAAGTTCATTGAGGACATGTATATGATTTGTGCATAATAATTAGGATAAGGTAGGAATTGGGGTTGCAATTTGTCCAATCTTTTAAGATCTTTATCGAAGAATTAATTATTAGCCCTGCGTATATTTTGGCATCTAGTTTCTTTAACAATTCCAAGATTTTCAACTCTTTCCAGTGTTCACTTCCAGTCCATTTCCGGTGATGATTTAATTTGTGACGGTAAACCTATTCAGTTAGCTCTAAATCCATCTTTTGATTATTTTTAAGTGGGTTTAATTCAATGTTTCTGTGCCTAGAAGAGTATAAAATATATAGTTGGATTCATGCTGGACAACGGTGTTTGTTTGGGGGTTGGTTTCATTTCCAATTGTGATTTTGTGTGCTGAGAGAAGGTTACGGTGTAAATAAGAGGCAAGTTGTTTAGCCACAGAGTGCCACTTTCCAGAGGGAAGAGAATTCCTTTGTTTTTTTAACTAAATTTGTTGGTAGTTCGAGACAGGACACCAGGGAGTGAACATCGCTCAACTCTGCCAGACGAAGCTGGACAGGAGCTGCAAAGAAGCAGGCTTTACAGATAACCAGGGAATTGATCAGAAGCCGAAGTTACGAGAACAGAGACCATGGAATTGTTCAAAAGAATTCATGGACGAATGAACGAAGTGTTCGGAGTTAAAGAGACCATTGCAGTAACTAGATTGAAAGAGGGACAGCAGACTTCATATTGAATGTTTGATGTCATTTTAATACAGTCTGGGAATTGAGCGTCATATTGAATGTTTGATGTCATTTTAATACAGTCTGGGAATTGAGCGTCAAAGCAATCAGAATTTGCAGTGCAGAAGGAGGCCATCCGGCCCATCGAGTCTGCACCGGCCATGGAAAAAGCACACCACTTAAGCCCACACTTCTAACCTATCCATGTATCCCAATAAACCCACCTAACTGTTTTGGACATTAAGGGCAATTTATCATGGTCAATCCACCTAACCTGGACATCTTTTGACTGGGAGAAAACCGGAGCACCCAGAGGAAACCCGTGCAGACTGATGCAAGCCAGGAATCGAACCTGGAATCCTGGAGCTATGAAGTAACTGTGCTCACCATTGCTAGCGTGCTACCAAACTGGAAGCAGTTTATACAGTCGTCAAGACAAAGACATTCTAACGGGGTTGGTGTTAAATCCTGGCCTGGATTCTTTTTTTTTTTTTTAAATATTTTTTATTCTTTTTCACATTTTCTCCCAAATTTACACCCAACAATAATCAATAACGAATGTAATGTCAATCCCCATATCAATAACAACGATCCCATCCTCCCACCAAACCCCAGACATTGGCCCGCATGTTAACATAAATGACAAAAAGGAATCGCCCATAGTCACCATTAACACATACAGTCCCTCTCCCTCCCAGCCCCCCCCCCCCCCCCCCCAAATGTTCAATGTGATCCAATTCTCGAAAATGCATAATGAATAATGCCCATGAATTGTAGAACCTCTATCCTTTCCCTCAGTTCAAACTTGTGACTGGATTCTCTGTTAAGTATCATTTGGAAAACATGGTCTGGATTTTGGAATGCAAACCACTGAGGGAAATCATTATTATTATGAGAAATGTGTTTTGGGGAGTAGATTTTGGAAACTCTCAGATATTTTGGTTCCGAGTGGAGTGTGTATCTGACCAGTCATCTTATGGACTTGCCATTGTAACTAAGATACACTTTGTAATGTGTGTTGATTCTAAAACCTTTGTAATTGTTGAGCTAAAGAGGAGTAGAGTAGTATAATCCAATTTTAACTTTTTTTCTTGTTGAGACTAATTAGCAATCTTGTGATTCTGTTTCTCCACTTTTTACTTTTAAACAGAGTAAAGATCTTTTGAACCAGGGTTCCATTTTGGGATCTTTCTGCACAGTTATAATATCAACTGGGGTCGTAACAATTGGCTTCCAGTCCACCATCTCAACTTCAAAATTTTCACCCCTGTTCAAATCTTCACAGCTGTTACCTTGTCCCATCCTCCAACATTTTCGTCCCTGTCCCAGCTCTTCCTAGCTGTTACCTCATCCAGTCCTACAACAATAGATCTTGTGCATCTCACACTCCCCTCTCCCCACAATTAGCAGTTATTCGCGAACTCTAGAATTTCCTTCGCAACTTTTTTCTCCTCCATTTTGTTTAAAGCATGCTATAAAACCTGACAATTTTTACTCGGCATCTTTGGCTCAATATAATTTAAACAGTGGATTGATATTTTTAATTGAGTAAATTTGACTAGAAAATCAGTGATTTATCAGTGACCCTGATTACTGAGCAGAATAGAGACTCAGAAATTCGGTGCAGTAAATAAAACTCTTAGATGAAATGAATGATATAGCAAAGCGCACCTAAATAGCTGTCACCTATATCTATATAGCTTTTGTGTCTGTTTAGTTTACATAATGCACATTATTAAACCGGAACTTTAAGTACCTGATGTAATAAAAGGAGTCAAATATTTACTTGTTTTTGTTTGAATAAAATTGGATCTATTTTTGCCTCACTGAAAGTCACGCATACAAGTAGCAAGACATGGTGGTTATGTAAATTGTGTTGAACAGCAGCAGCATTAAGCAAATGAGAGGCTGAGTCACTCCAGCAAGCTGGTACAGCTTCTAGCAACTGGCAAAGTGGCTTCAGCCGAGGCTTGGGCACAAGTCCCTGGGAAATGATGTATGGCAAGGCAGAATGTTTTTTTAAAGAAAGGAAATGTGGTGCGAAATGCAGAAGAAACAATTATATAATTTTTTAAAAAATAATTATTTGAAATGCCGTGGATATAAATGGGATTTTTCTTGCACATTTGACATGTTTTGTCTATTTTGATGAAGTTGTTATATGAATACGAGCACGGTGGTGCAGTGGTTAGCACTGCTGCCTCACGACACCGACCCCAGCTCACTGTCCGTGTGGAGTTCGCACATTCTCCCTGTGTCGCCGTGGGTCTAGCCCAAGACCCAAAGATGTGCAGGGTAGGTAGATTGGCCATGCTAAATTGCCCCTTAATTTAAATTTTTTTTTTTAATTTTAAAGTCCAAACCGGCACCTACTTCTATTTCCTGTGTCCTGATATTTACACCAGGGGTTACTCTTGTCACGTTGACATTCTTTCCATGAATGTATATTTCCTTTGAAATGCGGTGAGCAGAAACACACACACTACTTGAATTTAAGCTAGTTAATGTATTATAGAATCCCTACAGTGCAAAATTAGGCCTTTGGCCCATCGAGTCTGCACCAATCCTCTGAAAGAGCACCCTAGCTGGGCCAATCCCCCATGCTATCTCCCGTAACCACACCTCGGGGCAGTTTAGCATAGCCAATCTACCTAACCTGCAAATCTTTGGACTTTGGACGGAAATTGAGCACCCAGAGGAAACCCACGCAGACACGGGAAGAATGTGTAAGGTCTCGAATCGAACCTGGGTCCCTGGTGCTGTGAGGCAACAGTGCTAACCACTGTGCCACCTTATGAAGGCAAAAGCTAGTTAATGTATTATGAAGTCACGCTGAAGACTATTCTATCTAATTATTTCAACTGTAGAAATAAAATTGTATACCCTTGAAGACCAGGATTTGATCATTTCAAAGTGGTGCAGCTCTATGTTTTAGTCTTCAGATGTGGAGATGCTGGCGTTGGACAGGGGTGGGCACAGCAAGAAGTTAACCTGCTGTTGTAAGACTTCTTAGTCTCCAGATACATCAAAATAAATATTTTCATTCCTGAAGAAGGAAGACTACACCTATCGCCAATGCACTTGTATTGTTCCACAAAGTTTCTAATTGTTTCAGACTCGCTTGGCTTCCCCTAATTAGAATTGGTGGACACAGGAAGGAAGGGGCGATGGGCCCAATTTAAAGAGTGGGTGGTGCCTTTGCCCAGGGAATGGTGGGAGCGGAGTAATTGGCAGTGAGGAAGTTCCCTGTGCCAAGGCAACCCTTTACCAGCTTTTTCGACACTTCACTGGTGCTGCCGGAGCCTGAGAGCGAGAAGCTGTTGGTAGCAACAGAAAGACTGCAATACTTACCGAGGTGGCTAACTAGTGGAGAGGTGATGAGGAGCTAAGTATTGTGGTAGAAGCAATCAGCCTTTGGGTTAAGATCAAGCTTGACGCCATGTGTAATGCCTGTTCTTGTCAGCTTGAATCTAGTATATCTCTTGTGGGGACCGCAAATTGGATTCAATTGCTATTTGAATTGGCTTTTGGAACAAGCACGAAGGTGGATTAAGGGCTTACCCGTCTACTCTGTGCATTGACTTTGTAACTTTTTTATTAAATTTAGAGTGCCCAATTAATTTTTTCCATTTATGGGGCAATTTAGCATGGCCAATTCGCCTAACCTGCACATCTTTGGGTTGTGGGGGCGACACCCATACAGACACAGGAGAATGTGCAAACTCCACACAGACTGTGACCCAGAGCCGGGATCGAACCTAGCACCTCGGCGCCATGAGACACCAGTGCTAATCACAGTGCTGCTCTTTGGCTTTGCAACTCTAAGAAAGGAATAACATTTGATTAAAAAGACCTCAGAAATGGCAGGGTGAGCTCCAAGATCAAGTTGGATAACCTGCCTCCACAGTGCTCCACAAATGTTTATACCAACAAAAAGGAAGGACAGCAGAAAGAGGGAAAATCGACCGTGGACATCTAAGGAAATAAGGGAGTATCAAATTGAAGGAAAAAGCATACAAAGTGGCAAAGATTAGTGGGAGACTAGAGGACTGGGAAATCTTTAGGGGGCAACAGAAAGCTACTAAAAAAAAAAGCTATGACGAGTAAGATAGATTATGAGAGTAAACTTGCTCAGAATATAAAAACATAGTAAAAATTTCTACAAATATATAAAACAAAAAAGAGTGGCTAAGGTAAATATTGGTCCTTTAGAGGATGAGAAGGGAGATTTAATAATGGAAAATGAAGAAATGGCTGAGGAACAACAGGTTTTTTGGGTCGGTCTTCACCGTGGAAGACACAAATAACATGCCAGTGACTGATGGAAATGAGGCTATGACAGGTGAGGACCTTGAGATTATTATCACTAAAGAGGTAGTGATGGGCAAGCTAATGGGGCTAAAGGTAGACATGTCTCCTGGTCCTGATGGAATGCATCCCAGAGTACTAAAAGAGATGGCTAGGGAAATTGCAAATACACTAGGGACAATTTACCAAAATTCACTATGGGGTGGTCCCGGTGGATTGGAAATTAGCAAACGTGACACCACTGTTTAAAAAAGGAGGTAGGCAGAAAGCGGGTAATTATAGGCCAGTTAGCTTAACTTCGGTAGTCGGGAAGATGCTGGAATCTATCATCAAGGAAGAAATAGCGAGGCATCTGGATGGAAATTTTCCCATTGGGCAGACGCAGCATGGGTTCATAAAGGGCAGGTCGTGCCTAACTAATTTAGTGGAATTGTTTGAGGACATTACCAGTGCGGTAGATAACGGGGAGCCAATGGATGTGGTATAACTGGATTTCCAGAAAGCTTTTGACAAGGTGCCACACAAAAGGTTGCTGCATAAGATAAAAGTGCATGGCATTACAGGTATAGTAGCATGGATAGAGGATCGGTTAATTAATAGAAAGCAAAGAGTGGGGATTAATGGGTGTTTCTCTGGTTGACAATCAGTAGCTAGTGGTGTCCCTCAGGGATCAGTGTTGGACCCACAATTGTTCACAATTTACATAGATGATTTGGAGTTGGGGACCAAGTGCAATGTGTCCACGTTTGCAGTCGACACTAAGATGAGTGGTAAAGCAAAAAGTGCAGAGGATACCGGAAGTCTGCAGAGGGATTTGGATAGGTTAAGTGAATGGGCTACGCTCTGGCAGATGGAATGCAATGTCGACAAATGTGAGGTTATCCATTTTGGTAGGAATAACAGGAAAATGGATCATTATTTAAATGATAAAATATTAAAACATGCTTCTGTGCAGAGAGACCTGGGTGTGCTAGTGCATGAGTCGCAAAATGTTGGTTAACAGGTGATTAAGAAGGCAAATGGAGTTATTGCTAGAGGGATGGCGTTTAAGACTAGGGAGGTTATGCTGCAATTGTATAAGGTGTTAGTGAGCCCACACCTGGAGTATTGTGTTCAGTTTTGGTCTCCTTACCTGAGAAAGGATGTACTGGTGCTGGCGGGTGTGCAGAGGAGATTCACTAGGTTAATCCCAGAGTTGAGGGGGTTGGATTGCGAGGAGAGGTTGAGTAGACTGGGACTGTACTCGTTGGAATTTAGAAGGATGCGGGGGGATCTTATAGAAACATATAAAATTATGAAGGGGATAGATAGGATAGATGCGGGCAGGTTGTTTCCACTGACGGGTGAAAGCAGAACTAGGGGGCATAGCCTCAAAATAAGGGGAAGTAGATTTAGGACTGAGCTTAGGAGGAACTTCTTCACCTAAAGGGTTATGAATCTATGGAACTCCTTGCCCGGTGCAGCAGTTGAGGCTCCTTCATTAAATGTTTTTAAGATAAAGATAGATAGTTTTTTGAAGAATAAAGGGATTAAGGGTTATGGTGTTTGGGCCGGAAAGTGGAGATGAGTCCAGAAAAGATCAGCCATGATCTCATTGAATGGCGGAGCAGACTCGAGGGCGAGATGGCCTACTCCTGCTCCTAGTTCTTATGTTCTTGCGTTCAGAAAGCACCAAGTGTGCAAGAGAAGGTTATCGCAAAGGTGCCTAGAGGTCTCTTGAATGTGAGGGAGATGGGTCGTCAGCAGTTTTGCTTTGATGACCCATCACCATAAGTTAGAATCTTAGTGTTGTTGGATAAGAGGCTGGAGTACAAATTGTAGCAGCATGTACAAATGAGTATCTGCGAACAGTGAGGCATTCACCTGGAGGCCAAATAAGATTTGAATGCGAAGGAAAACAAGAGGGAATGACTTGACAGTAAGGTGCCACAGTTCATGTGACGGATGCATTTCGAGGCACAAGTTGACCTGACAAGATTGGAAAGCCATAGGGCTGAGAAACAAAGGCCAACTGTAAATAGGGTGGAAACATCATAATATCTCCTTGGGCAGGGAATATGTGGGAATACTCCCGGTGTATAGAGCGATCGATGCATAAACAGTCATTTAATTATTGTTAATAGCGACAGCAGTTTTTTTTAAGCTGTTGTGCTCTCTCGTCACCATCTCCTCATGTCTCCCACAAGGGAGACAGCTTCAGAGGGGCAACACCAACATGATCCAAGCAGTTAGGGGAATAAGACTCCTCAGAGCCATCTTTCTTGCACTTGTTCCATCACCTCAGTGGATCCTTGCACAAGAGGGTGGCTTCGGTCAGTGTTTTTCAGAGGGTGGCTTCGGTCAGTGTTTTTCAGAGGGTGGCTTAGGTCAGTGTTTTACATAGTGTGGATCGCGATCCGTGGTGGGTTTTAATAATAATCTTTATTGTCACAAGTAGGCGTACATTAACACTGCAATGAAGTTACTGTGAAAAGCCCCTAGTCGCCACATTCTGGCGCCTGTTCAGGCACACTGAGGGAGAATTCAGAATGTCCAATTCACTTAACAGCACGTCTTTCAGGACTTGTGGGAGGAAACCGGAGCACCCGGAGGAAACCGACGCAGACACGGGGAGAGTGTACAGACTCCGCACAGACAGTGACCCAAGCTGGGAATCGAACCCGGGACCCTGGAGCTGTGAAGAACAGTGCTAACCACTGTGCTACCGTACTGCCCAGTGAATTGTGAATGAGTGTCAGAAGGGTCGCAGAGTGATCGGTTGCGGCATTCCCACGGTGGTCCCAATCGCATAAGAAATCACCCAACGGCCGCTACCTTCATTTTTATTGAGAATGTTGGCCACCGCTGCCTTTTAAATGAGACATGCAGTCATTTGGCCAGAAGTGGCAGCAGTGAGCAGGTCATGTGGTCTGCATGTACACTTGACGCCAAGTGCCCTGTATGTACGTATTTTTGGCACCAAATCACGGAGGAGATCTTCTTCCATTTTCCAGCTGCCTGCAAGCAAGGCAACAGAACTGAAGATGAATTGTTTTCTTACAATTAGGAGATGGCCAGAGACACACAGGCTGTGCACCTACTGGCCAAGATCTCTCAACTGAATCTGCTGAAGAGAGCTGCTCAGCAGAATCCATGGCAGTGTAGCCATCTGGGATGGCCACGTCCCAGTTACAAAATGGACACTTGCAAAGAATGCAGGGGAAATTGGACAATACTGAAAAGCAAGCAGGTGCAAGGTCTGTCTGTTGATTAGAGCAGTGGCTCTCAAACAGAACTGGTACTGCTAAGCCAACTACATACTAATGAGCCATCTCCGGGGACAAAAGGGAAACATTTAGATAAACAATGTTAAGGCAGACACACCGGCGCCAGAGGAAACTCAAACAAAGCAAACCAATGGTCACCTAGGACACGCCCAGCAACCAGGGAACCCACCCCTCTATTGGAGGAAGATCGATAAGAATGATTGGGAAAAGCCCAATTAGTTGAGGCCAAGTTCAAGGCCTGCCCAAAAGCGTGCAAAGCCCTTTCGGGCATAAAAAGTATTCCCCAAGAGAGAATCTTTCTTTTTTGGCCTTGGCTCTCAGCGAAGAGAGACCAGCCTAGCAGCTACGCCAGACCAAGTAAGTTCCAAGTCAATGCACGCTATATGATAGATGCTCCTAGTTACTATCCTGTAAACAGCTCAACCCAGCAGCCTCAGAACCGAGCAATGGCCATTGTTCCTCTGACTGAGTGGGCACCCGAAGCTAAGTGTAGGCTTTAGTAATAGTGATAGTTTAGGTTGTAGAGTTTTATGCATGAGTAGATTTGACTGTGCGTAAATAAATGAGCATTGCTTTTGAACTTACTAACTGGTGTATCGAGTCTTTGATCAATATTCGGTTCTGAGCCTTGTGGCGGTGTCGAAAGATACATGGCGACTCTTGAGCAAACATAATTAAACAGAGCCAAATTATGAGACAACACCAAAGAGAGCAACATTTACTGGCGACTCCGGTGCGACTCGACTTAGAAGTGGCTTAACCACTCCGGGAGAACCCAAAATTTGAATTGAGAAATCCAATTGGGAACAGAAAAACCACAAGTGTTCAAGCAGTTCTGATCAATCCTCATAATTCGGAAGTGTGTTAATGCATGTGTAACTAACAGGGCTATACGGTAAACTGATAGATTTTGTTGCAAAAAAACGTCGGGAGATTTGTAGGCCGGAAATTAGCGTAAGCCGTACCCGTGGTTTCATCACCACTTTATCACCCCCTGTTCCAAATTCAGTAGAGAACCTAGATATAGAAAATGGCAATGGAGCACCTTATGAACCCCCAAGAATTCGAGGTCGCAGTGACCAGTAGAATAGGACAGTGTCCCGTTTGGGAAGATGAGATCAGGAAATATCTCAAGGGGAAAGGATGGCCCCTTTGGAGTGATTTCTGCGCTAATGAGGAAACAGGTCCCGGGAGTATAGGACATACTTGGTGGGAGAACCTGTCAGAGATCCACAAGAAGGCTTAGGGAAAGCTCGCAAGCCGATGGCAATCATGTCCTGCTTGGCACAATTGCAAGGCACAGAGGAGGTCATTAGGACGCTCCGTAGAGAGATAGAGGAGAGAGACAGAAGTAGTGAGATAGACGTGAGCAAAGTAGAGAAGGAGATTAGAGGTTTAAAAGAGCAGTTAGCAGCAAGGGACAGAGAGGTGGATGATGCCAAGCGGGCACATCAGTCTTGTCTCGCGCATTTGAACAGTTTTCAGACGCAATATGACAAGGCCTACCAGGACACGCAACGTGCCGTCTTGGTAAGACAAGAAACAGAACAGCAAGTGGAGAAATTGGAGAAACAGTGCAATGATCAGAAAGCAGCCCTACGAGCACTCCATACTTCCACGACGGAACAAAGGCAGAGCTCTGTAGACCACGCAGAGTGCCGGAAGCAAATTGCAGAATTGCAATCTCTGCTTTACGTTCAAAATGGGTTTCAAAGCACATTTGGACCACAATTAGATAAGGAAAATGGCCCCAATTGGCAGGAATTGAACGAGACTGCCCATAGATATGTACATGGGATGTGTACGCAGGAAAAAAAACCAGAAAAGGAAAGCGTCCCAACCCCCAACAGAACAGGCAGGTCACACCCCCATGAACCCTGTAACCACACACCGCAAGGCCACAGCAGAAGGAGAAGCAGATTTCCTTTATACAACCCCGTTAACCGTGACCCAATTACGGGACGCATGTGGAAAAATTACACCGTTCCTTCCCACATCAGACCCCCACCAGTTTTTCGCGAAAGTCAAACAACAGGCTACCATGTACGGCCTGGACGAAAAGGAGCAAGTGAAGCTCACAGTTTTAAGCCTCGACCCTTCAGTCGTGGCAGCCCTTCTCGACCCACAGAATGTAGGAGGAGGCACACTCCAAGAGATGCACACAGCGATCCTTGATGCAATCAGCTTTAACAGAGGAGACCCCGTAGATGGCCTAAAATAAGTGTAGGCAAAAGAAGACAGAGCACCCCACAGCGTTTGCTGGACGCTTGTGGATACACTTCACAAAGCAGTTTTTGGAGAGTTAGCCCGCGCCCATTGGTCCCCAGATAATATGGCCAAATGGACCCGAATTCTAGTCTCCCACGCCACAGATGCAGGACGAAAAGCTTGCGCAAATTATGACCCCTCAGATGAGGCCCACAATGAAAAATGGGTTTTGAAGAGATTGTCCTGTGCTTGGGAGCAATCAATTGCAGGCAAAACCACATTTATAATACCCGATGAAGAGCAGGCAGAGATGAACCCAGTTAAAGCACACCAGAACCCCGCATGGGTAAATGAGGGCAGGAACAGCCCACCTCAGCCCAAAGCTCAGGAATGTTACAACTGTGGACAGCTAGGACACTTTGCGAGAGAGTGCAACGCGCCCCAGAAGCAGCAGAGAAGCCAACAGACAGGCACCCTAAACAGGAATAGGGCAAAGCCGATCCATAGCGTTAGCGCCCGTTCAGTGAATGCAGACATGAACGGCACCGACTGACGGAGTTCGGGCTCCCCAACTTGGGTCTGCGACACCCTTTGGGACAAGTCCGGTAGACCGGTAGTGGCAGGCAAAGTCCAGGGACACCCCGTAGAATTTCTTTGGGACACAGGAGGGTCCCGCACCACACTCAATTTCTCCACGATGTTTCAGCGAGACAGATTATCATAGATTATCATAGAATTTACAGTGCAGAAGGAGGCCATTCAGCCCATCGAGTCTGCACCGGCTCTTGGAAAGAGCACACTACCCAAGGTCAACACCGCCACCCTATCCCCATAACCCAGTAACCCCGCCCAACACTAAGGGCAATTTATCATGGCCAATCCACCTAACCCGCACATCTTTGGACTGTGGGAGGAAACCGGTACACCCGGAGGAAACCCACGCACACACGGGGAGGATGTGCAGACTCCGCACAGCCAGTGACCCAAGCCAGAATCGAACCTGGGACCCTGGAGCTGTGAAGCAATTGTGCTATCCACAAGGCTACCGTGCTGCCCCTTATGGCCCACAACAGACACCATCACACTCAACGGTTTTACAGGCCATTTACAACAGGGACAAATCACAGCCCCTGTAGCAATGCAAATAGGGAACATCACAGCTAAGCACCCCATAGTTTTGGTTCATCTGCCCAGACAGCAGAACATATCCTTGGGATCGATTTCATGAGCTACCATAACCTTTCTTTTGACCCAGTTAACAAGTGTGTTTGAAAAATGGCAAAGGCAGCACGAGCCCCCGCCACGCTCACAGTAGGAGAATACGTAAACAGGATTAGCTCAGTAGGAGACTTCTGGTTCGACCCTGGAAACATTAGTGCAGACAAACAGGTTAGGGCAGTCCTGCAGGAACATAAAGCAGCATTTGCACAGCACAAGCACGACTGTGGCAAGTTGGCTGGCTTTGTGAACATTACAGGTCCCGACCCCAAACCCCAGAAGCAGTACGGATTTCCCCAGGAAGCAGAGGGAGAAATCTCCAAAGTAATAGAGAGTTTGTTGGATCAAGGCGTACTCAGATCAGTAGCCTCCACAAACAACGCACCAATTTGGCCCGTCAGGAAACCGGATGGATCATTGATTACCGGGAACTGAACAAATTAACCCCAGCAGCAGCCCCCACCGTAGCCACGAGTCCCGAGACCATGAGAAAAACTGTCGGGAGTTTATATTCCGGAAAATAGCAAAAGCCGTACCCGTAATTACAGCACCGCCTTAATACACCTCGTTCCAAATTTTAAGAGAAATATTCAGAGAGGAAAGATGGCAATGCAGGCAATGCAACGCCTCATGAACCTCAAAGGGAAAGAATGGTCCCTTTGGAGCGAATTCTGTGACAATGAGGAAACAGGCCCCGGGAGTATAGGACATACTTGGTGGGAGAACCTGAGTGAAATTCATAAGAAAAGCTGAGGAAAAGCTCGCAAGCCGATGGCAATTGTGTCCTGTTTGGCACAATTGCGAGGCACAGAGGAGGTCGTTCGGAGGCTCCGTAAAGAGATAGAAGGAGTACATCGAATGAGCAAGGTCGATGTAAGTGAGGTTGAGAAAGAGAACCTAGAGTTAAGAAGGAAGTTAGCAGCAAAGGACTGAGAGGTGGATGATGCCAAGTGGGCACACCAGTCTTATCTGGCACACCTAAGCAGCTTCCAGACACAGTACGAAAAGGCCTATCAGGACACGCAATGTGCAGTCCTGGTAAGAGAGGAAACAGAGATACAGGTAGAGGCATTGCAAAGGCAGTGTAGCGACCTGAAAGCAGCATTACGAGCACTCCATGCTACCACCGCACAGACAGAGCTCACTAGATCACGCAAAGTGCCGGAAGCAGATTGCAGAACTGCAGTCTTTACTTTCAGTTCAGAATGGATTCCAGAGCACCTTCGGATCCAAGTTAGATGCAGAAGAAGGCCCGGATTGGGAAGAATTAAAAGAGACCATGCATAGATATGTTCAGGGAACATGTGCGCAAGGAAAGCCCCAGAAGAGAAAAGCGCCCCAACCCCCCACATCGCAGATAGTTCAGGCACCAATGAATCCAGTAACCACCCACCGCACAGTCACATCGGAAGGAGACACTGAATTCCTGTACACGACCCTCCTAACCGTGACCCAATTACGGGACGCGTGCGAGGAAATCGCACCATTCCTCCCCACCTCAGACACCCACCACTTCTTTGCTAGAGTAAAGCAGCAGGCGACCATGTACGGCCTGGACGAGCATGAGCACGTGAAGCTCACAGTTTTGAGTTTAGACCCTTCAGTAGGAGGCACCCTTGCAGAGATACATGCAGCGATCCTAGACGCAATCGGCTACAACAGAGGTGACCATTAGAAGGCCTGAATAAGTGCAGGCAGAGAAAGACGGAACACCCCACAGCTTTTGCTGGATTCCTGTGGATCCATTTCACAGCAGATTTTGGAAATTTAGACCGCGCCCATTTGTCCCAAGACGGTATGGCCAAATGGATCCGCACCCTTATCTCCCATGCCACAGAGGCAAGACAAAAAGCCTGTACAAATTATGACCCCTCAGAGGAAGCCCACAATGAGAAATGGGTTTTAAAAAGATTGTCCCGCGCCTGGGAGCAGTCTGTACAAAACAAACCCGCAGTTAGGAAACCCGAGGAACCGCAGGCAGAAGCAGACATCCAAGTGGTGAAAACGCACCAGAACCCCGCATGGGTGACCGAAGGCAGGAACAGCCCCCCACAAAAACCACAGAGTGTTACAACTGTGGACAGTTAGGACACTTTGCACGAGATAGCAATGCCCCACGAAAGCCACAGAGAGCCCAGCAGGCAGGCACTCAGAGCCCATACATAGTGTGAGCGCCCGTTCAGACCAGACAGACCTGAACTGAACGGACTGACGGTGTTCGAGCTCCCCCAGTTGGGTCTGTGACACCCTTTGGGATAGGTCCGGCCGACCAGTCGTTGCAGCAAAGATACGGGGACAGCCCATCGAATTTCTCTGGGACACAGGAGGGTCCCGCACCACAATCAATTCCTCCACCATATTCCAGAAAGACACGTGGCCCACTACAGCCACCATCACCCTCAGCGGCTTCACAGGCCACTCACAGCAGGGACACATCACAGCCCCTGCACCCATTCAGATTGGCAATATAACGACAAAGCACCCCATAGTTTTAGTCGATCTACCTCACACAGCAGAACACATTTGGGGAATTGATTTTATGAATTCCCACAACCTGTCCTTTGATCCAGTCAACCAATGTATTTGGAGAATGGCAAAATCCGCAAGAGCCCCCGCAACGCTTACAATAGGAGAATATGCAAACAAGATTAGCGCAGTCGGCGAATTTTGGTTTGACCCGACCACAATTAGCACAGACAAGCAGGTTAGGGCAGTTCTGCAGAAGCACAGGGCAGCATTCGCGACCCACAAACATGGATGTGGCCGGATGACTGGTTCTGTTCAAATCACAGGACCTGACCCTAGAACCCAAAGGCAATACGGATTTCCCCAAGAGGCAGAGGGAGAAATCGCAAAAGTTATCGACAGCTTATTAGATCAGGGCGTACTCAGATCAGTAGCCTCCACTAATAATGCCCCGATTTGGCCAGTGAGAAACCCCGATCGATCATGGCGACTGACAATCTATTACCGGGAACTCAACAAAGTCACCCCGCAGCAGCCCCCACGGTAGACACAAGTCCCGAGACCATGCTCAAACAGGGTCTCAACTCACGATATATAATGGTTATGGACGTCAGTAATGGATTCTGGTCCATTCCATTTGCAAAAGCGTGCCAATACAAATTTGCCTTCACTTTTAAAGGTCAGCAGTACACGTGGACATGCCTTCCACAAGGATTCCACAACTCCCGCTCCATTTCCCACCGACAGCTGGCAAATGGATTATCGAAATTTTCTCGCCCCAAATGTCTGGTCCAGTATGTGGACGACCTATTATTGCAGACAGACACCAAGGCAGAGCACATCGAGCTTCTGTCCGAACTCCTGGAACTCCTACATTCAATTGGATGCAAAGTAAACCCCAAAAAGGCCCAGATTTTGGAAAACAAAGTGATATATTTGGGTACAATTATCACGCACGGTAAACGCGACATCGAGCATAAAAGAATTGACTCGATTGCCAAATTGCCCCTTCCCCAGAATGTTTCAGCCCTCCTGTCGTTTTTAGGACTGGTTGGCTACCGCCGAAACCATATTGACGGTTTTGCCACCAAAATAGCACCCCTCTCGGAACTCCTAAAGAAAGGAGCCCCTTGGGAATGGCTTCCGCAGCACACGGATGCTGTGGATGCTTTGAAAAGAGTCCTCATTGCAGCCCCCGCACTACAGGTTCCAGACCCACTTTCCCCCTACGCTATAGAGACAGCTAGCACCGACCGCACTCTTTCGGCCGTGCTCCTCCAGGAACGGCACGAACAATTAAGGCTTACGCTTCCAGACTTTTAGATCCGGTGGAGCTGGGATTTTCAGCCTGGGAAAGGCACCTGCTTGCAGTTTTCTGGCAGCTCAGTATTTTTCCTACATAACCGAACTAAACCCCATCACAATCCTCACGGAACACACCCCCACCCAACTTTTACTTGACGGACGACTCAAGGACAGTTAGTCAAATTGGAGCAGCTAGATGGATCCTTCTTTTGCAGGGACGGGACATCACTGGTAAAAGGATCAAGACCCATACTTTCTTAGCCGATAACCTTCAGTACCCAGGCACCCCCCATGAATGTGAAATCATCTCACCGCACCACAACACAGGCCCCTTTATTGCGAAAACACACCCCAGAAAGATAGGTAGTTCACCCCAGAGCCCCCAGCACACAGATACGTGCGCACCTTTAAGGATATATGTGGATGGTTCTTCCACTGTATTAGAAGGGAAGTGTTGCTAACTTTTGGTTGGTTCAATTGGCTTTGTTTTATAACCTTTGCTCTAGAGTCGCCAGGTATCTTTATGATACCACCACGAGGTTCAAGATCAAGTAATGATCAATAACTCAGTACACCAATTAGTAAGATTCAAATCAAAGCACATTTATTTACACACAGTCAAATCTACTCATGCATAAACTCTACTTTCTAAGCTATTTCTATCACTAACAGGCCAATACTTAGCTTCGGACTGGCCCACCAGGTCAGGGGAACAAATGGCCTTTTGTTCGGGTTCTGAGTCTGCGGGATTCAAAAGCTGGTATGGACTGTTAGCTAGGAGCGCCTATCTCGTAGCGAGCGTTGACTTGAGACTTATGTTCTTTGGAGGCAGCTGGACAGGTCACTGTCAAGGGTTGATTCGCATTGCTGAGTGACCCTGTCAAGAAGGACGATTTGAACTTGGGGGCTTTACTTTATAGTCCCCAGGCGCTTCCCGCCTTTCGGGGCCGATCCCGTACCTGGTTTCAAGTGATTGGACTTTGTTCCAATCGCTTGGTTCGATTTCTCCAATACTGGAGCGGTTCCCTGATCGATGGGTGTTCTTTAGATGTTCGTTAACCTCTTTTGTGTTGGTTCCTGCTGGCGCCGAGGAGTCTGGCTTGGCTTTGTTTACCTTAAATGTTTCGATTGTTCCCGGGGATCGCTCATTAGTATGTAGATGGCTGCTACATTATTGTGCAGATGGTTGCTGGTATTGATGCTGTCTGGGCTTTTGCAGAGTTTAATACACAGTAACTTGCACCTGCTAGTTTTTGCCTGTGTTGGCTGAATTTCCCTTCAGCCTTTGCTGTTCTCCATTTTACGTCGGGAATTGGCCAACCCAGGTGGCTACATCCCTCCTTGTGATCCTAACGTGAAGCGTGAAGGATCACATAACTGCGTTGTTCTTCATTCCCTGACCCGGCGAGCACTCTTTTATGGCCTCTACACTGACCATAACTATGCAAGAAATTTTTAACTGACAATTCTGAGTGGCGCTATGTCAAATAGGGACATGCATTACAAAATACGAAAAACGGTACCTCTAACTGCCCTTAATAAACTACACTCACTCAAACATTCAATCATACTAACTTCCTAAACAATACAAAGAAAATCATAGCAGCATTATTCACATTTTTTTCTGGCTTGGCAGTCAAGCTCAGGATTGTACAGTCGCTCATGAAACATTTCTTTATTCACAAAAAAGGAACGCAAACGAATGTTCTTTATTATAGATCGCGGGGGTCGGGAGTCTGGTCATATCCGAAAATAGGGGATCTGATCCTATATACCGGGGTGCGAGCGCGGTAGGCTCTCCTTCTCCATTTTCTCAGACGAATAGTCTGCACGATGCAGCAGAGTATCGCCAATACCAATAGGGATTCTATCAAGCAGGACAGGGAGTACCAGGTTATAAACCTGTCACACCAAGATGGTGTGGTGTCGCTTGTGACTGGGCTCTGGGTACTATGGGGAAGTGAATCATTAACGGCTGGGGGGGGTTGAGGTCAGGGGGTTTGCGTTTGCGCGCAACCAAATGTCCATTATAACGATGAGCAACGCGGAGGATGTCCTCATGGTTCTTCTTCTTTCTCTTCTCTGATCCTGGAGCTTCTGGAGTTCTGTGGGATCAAGCATAGTGTCTGTTACTACCTTGGTTTAATATCTCGTATGATAGCCGGTCTGTCCTTTAGTGCCAATTACTCCCTTTATAATTGGTCACTATGTGTGACTCCCTCATTTTTTTTTTTTTTTAAACCCAATATTCAGGACAAGACACACTTACAAATACTGAACCAGTGCGAGCCGTCTCGCAGACTGTGCAATTAACCATCCAAATGTTTGAGGATGTAAATAGCAGAGGGTTGACAACCTAAGGGTTACCTGAAAACAAAAACAAAACTTTTTGAACGAAAATTGCCAAAATGAGGTGCGTATGGGCTGCGACGGGTAAGATTTGGATGGAGTCCCCGGGTAGGACGGCGACCAATGCCGTGTGTGCTCTACCCGAGCGTAGCTGACCAAAGGGGGGGTTCCCAGGCAGGGCGGGTCTCAATGTCGTTTCTCCACTGCCTGAGCAACCGACAAGTATGGGCAAGAAATGTAGTCATCGTGGGGGGTTGCCGTATTGGTTCTTCCTTCGAACCAGAAGGGCAGTTACGAACGGGGGTCTGGCAAGCTCTCAGAGGTTTCTACTGATGAGCGTGGGGCTGTGGGGAAACAAATTTCCGATCTTACGTACAACATTTAACAATACAACTACAAACAACATAAAACATGCTGCAGGTTCCATCAGAAAGGACAACGTTTTCTCCCAAGCAGTTCCTTTTTAAAACATCATCTGGACACCTCAGTTATCGGTTGCGAACAGGGTCGCAAAGGGATTCTCGTTTTGGGAGTCAGGCTCAAAGTCGTCATCTTCTCCCGGATGCCAAACTCTCGAGTGTATCAGGGCAGGTAGGGCTGCATGGTGTGATTTGGGATCCCTCTCGTCATTCCGGACGAGTCTGTATGAATTATCTCGGTGCCAAAAGGTGGTGTCTAGTTCTGTGGGGACGGAATAGGGGTCGTCATTGTAGGTCAGTGGTCGGTGGTGGGGTTTGTTTAGGAAAGTGATCATGAAGGGATGACTCGAATCGTGGTCAGATTTGCTGGGTGTGGGTCCTGTTGCATGGGGATAGTAGGGAGGCGTGCTGTGGCTATTGTCTGAGTCACAGTCGCTGTCGCTGCTGCGGGCGTTCCGGGGCGGAGTCTAGAGTTCGGGGGTGGAGTCGGGGTTGAGTCCGTGGCTGGGCTGGACGTGTTGGGGGAGGGTAGGGTTACGTTGGCTGTGGGCGGGGTGTGGTCTGCTGCATCGAGCATGATGTGATGTGTGTGGTTAGACTGTGTTCCATATGCCTTAAGCTGGTTGATATGGAACCACGCAGTCTTTCCATTGGGGTACTTTATTTTGTAGACGGAAGGGCTTACTTTGTCCGCAATGGAGTACGGACCCGAATATTTAGGTGACAGGAATGTGCTGGGGTTGTATATGGCGAGCATGACTTGCTGTCCTGCACTGAACTCAGTCACATGCACTGGCTTATCGAAACAGGCCTTGCTCTGTTTCTTTCTTGTGCCCAATTTCACTGCGGCTGCTACCTGAGCCGTTTTTACATTTTCCACTAATTGTTCCACTGCTTTCTCGTGTGTGAGTGCCGTCACTTCGGGGCTGGGCAAATCTAATCCTAATAAAAATTCTGTGCCTTTCATGGGGCGTCCAGTCATGAGGGTGTGTGGGGTGTAACCTGTGGAAGTTGAAACTGTATTTCGCAAAAACATCAGTGCAAAAAGGAGGACTGAATCCCAAGTGGTGTTGTGTTGCTGGACCATTTTTCTGAGGGTAGCTTTTAGGGTCCAATTCATGCGCTCCACGATACCACTCGACTGGGGGTGGTATGCGATGTTGAATTTTTGGGTAATGCCAAATATCGTGAGGACGTTCTTCATGACACGTCCCGTAAAATGGGAACCTTGGTCGGATTCAATGCTGCGGTCCCCATCTTGTAAAGATGTGGTGGGTGAAAATCTTGGCTGTGGTCTTTGCCGTGTTAGTTCTGGATGGGAATGCTTCCACCCATTTAGTAAACGTGTCTATCACCACGAGTACATATTTATAACCATTCCTGCAAGGGGGCAATGGTCCAATATAATCAATCTGGAGGTTAGTCCAGGGGCCATTAACGGGTCGGGTGTGACTGTGTTGAGCTTTCTTTGCGTACCTGTCCGGGTTGTTCTGGGCACAGATAAGGCAATTCTCAACGTAGTGAGTTACATCGTCTTTTAAACTCGGCCACCAACAGAGCTGCCTGAGGGGGGCTGTAGTGGGATCAATTCCCTGATGTCCATGACCGTCATGGAACAAAGAAATCAGTCGATACCTGTCCTATTCAGGAACCACATAAAGGGTGTCTTTTAACACCACACCGTCATGTGTGGTCAGAGCATTTTTAAACCTATCGTATGGTGCCGTACATTTTCCTTTTAAAATCTCCCTGAGATTGCTATCCTGCTTCTGGGCCTGCACTAAATCCTCGATATTAGTCTGCGAGACCTGAACTGCATTCACTGGTGCGCTTTCGGGGGGTGTCCAAAAATATCCGTGCCTGGAACCTGCTTTTGCCAATGCGTCGGCTTTTACATTTCCAGGGGGGGAGGAACGATAGTGACTACGAACTTTAACTATTCCAAAGGTCCGGTTCTGTGCTCGCTCTAAAATGTGACGGAGCAATGGGACTGAAGGAAGGGGTTTTCCGTCTGCGGAAACAAATCCTCTTGCTTTCCACAGGGGTAGGAATTCCGTACGGCTGTTGCAGACATAGAGGCTTCAGCAAAATTTCCCTTCAGCCTTTGCTGTTCTCCATTTTACGTCGGGAATTGGCCAACCCAGGTGGCTACAGAAGCGCATTACAGGATCCGGCATTTATGTTGAGGGTGCGCAGGGATGTGCCCGAGAAGAGATCTCCTTAAAGCTACCAGGCCACTTAGGCGCGCAGGCGGTAGAACTAGCAGCCGTGGCGTACATTATAGATCACCCAGATTCCTTCCCCAGCCCAGCAGACATATACTCGGACAGCCTCTATGTCTGCAATAGCCTTACAGAATTCCTACCCCTCTGGAAAACAAGAGAATTGCCTTATCTGTGCCCAGACCAATCCGGACAGATACGGAAAGAAAGCTCAACTTAGTCACACCCGCCCCGTTAACGGCCCTGGACTAACCTCCAGATCGATTTTATAGGACCATTGCCCCCTTGCAGGAATGGTTACGAATACGCATTAGTTGTCATTGACACTTTTACGAAATGGGTAGAGGCATTCCCATCCAGAACTAACACGGCAAAGACCACAGCCAAGATCTTAACCCACCACATCTTTACAAGATGGGGACTCCCCCGCAGCATTGAATCCGACCAAGGTTCCCATTTTACGGGACGAGTCATGAAGAACGTCCTCACGATATTTGGCATTACCCAAAAATTCAACATCGCATACCACCCCCAGTCAAGTGGTATTGTGGAGCGCATAAATCGGACCCTAAAATCAACCCTCAGAAAAATGGTCCAACAAAATAACACCACTTGGGATTCCGTCCTCCCTTTTACGCTGATGTTTTTGAGAAATACTGTCTCGACATCCACAGGTTACACCACACACTCTCATGACCGGACGCCCCATGAAAGGCACAGAATTTTTATTAGGATTGGACTTGACGAGCCCCGAAGTGACGGCCCTCACACACGAGAACGCAGTAAAACAACTAGTTGAGAATATAAAAACGGCTCAGCTAGCAGCCGCAGTAAGATTAGGCACACGGAAGAAACAGAGCAAGGCCTGTTTTGATAAGACAGTGCATGCGACTGAGTTTGAGGTAGGACAGCAGGTCATGCTCTCAATTTACAACCCCAGCACATTCCTGTCACCGAAGTATTCGGGTCCGTATTCCATTGCAGACAAAGTAAGCCCCTCCGTCTACAAAATCAAGTACCCCAACGGAAAGACTGCGTGGTTCCATATTAACCAGCTTAAGGCCAATGGCCCAACCATGCACATCACGTCATGCTCGACGCAGCACACCACGTCCCGCCCACAGCCAACATATCCCTACCCTCCCCCAACACGCCCACCACATCCACGGACTCGCTCTCGACTCCACCCCCGACCTCTAGACATCTGCAGCAGCGACAGCGACTGTGACTTAGACAATAGCCACAGCAAGCCTCCTACTATCCCCATGCAACAGGACCCACACCCAGCGAATCTGACCACGATTCGAGTGATCCCTTCCTCATCACTTTCCTCAACAAACCCCACCAAACACCACCGCCCTACGATGACGATTCTGTCCCCACAGAACTAGACACCAACTTTTGGCACCGCGACAACTCATACAGGCTCGTCCGGAACGACGAGATGGACCCCAAATCGCACCATGCAGCCCTATCAGCCCTTATACATTCGAGAGTATGGCATCCGGAAGAAGATGACGACTTTGAGTCTGACTCCCAAAACGAGAACCCCTTTGCGACCCTGTTCGCAACTGATAACTGAGGTCTCCAGATGATGTTTTAAAAAGGAAACGCTTGAGAGAAAACGGTGTCCTTTCTGTGGAACCTGCAGCATGTTGTTTAATGTTGTTTGTTACCGTTAGTGTTAAATGTTGTTTGTAAGATCGGAATTTTTTTTTCCACGGCCCCACGCCTTATTTGTCAGCAGAAACCTATGAGAACGTACCAGCACACTCATCGGCCGAAACCGCTGAGAGCTTGCCAGACCCCCGTTCATAACTGCTCTTCTGGTTCGAAGATAGAACTAATACGGCAACCCCCCACGGTGACTACATTTTTGCCCGTTCTTGTCGGTTGCTCAGGCAGTGGAGAAACGGCATTGGTCTCCATCCTGCCTGAGGACCCCCCTCTGGTCAGCTACGCTCGGGTAGAGCATATACGGCATTGGTCGCCGTCCTACCCGGGGATTCCATCCAAATCTTACCCGTCGCGGCCCATACACACCTCATTTCGGCACTCTTGGTTCAAAAGGTTTTGTTTTGTTTTCCGGCAACCCTTAGGTTGCCATCCCTATGCTATTTACATCCTCAAACATTTGGATGGTAAATCGCACAGCCTGCGAGACGGCTCGCACTGGTTCAGTATTTTAAGTGTGTCTTGTCCTGAATATTCGGTTTAAAAATGTTTTCTAAATGAGGGAGTCACACATGGTGACAACTTGTAAAGAGAGAATTGGCACTGAAGGACAGACATACTAACAGACGAGATATTAAACCAAGACAGTAACAGACACTATGCTTGATCCCACAGAACTCCAGAAGCTCCAGGAAAAGAGACGAAACGGAAAGGAAGCGAAGAGAAGAGAAAGAAGACAACAATGAAGACGGCATACGTGTTTTTTGTTATTGCAATTTGTACCTGGTTGCGCGCGAACGCGAACCCCTGACCCCAACCCCCCCAGCCGTCAATGATTCACTTCCCCATACCACACAGAACCCCGAGATAGTCTCCGATACACCATCATGGTGTGGTAAGCTCATAACGTGGTACTCCCTTTCCTACGTAGTCGAATCCCTATTAGTGTTGGCGATACTCTGCAGCATCGAGCAGACTATCCGCATGAGGAAATGGAGAAGGAGAGCCTACCGCGCTCGCACCCCGGTATACAGAATAAGATCCCCTATGTTCAATTATCCCCAGGACCCCGAACCCCTCGATCTATAATAAAGGACATTCGTTTGCGTTCTTCTGTAAATAAAGAAATGGAACGATTGTACAACCCTGTGCTTGACTGCCAAGCCAGGAAAAATGTAAATGCTGCTTTAATTTTGTATTATTAGGAAGTTAATATGACTGAATGTTTAGTGAGTGTAGTTTATTGAGGACAGTTAGAGGTACCGTTTTTTAAAATGTTGTATTGCATGTCCCTGTTTTGACATAGCGCCACTTAGAATTGTCAGTTAAAATTTTCTTGCCTAGTTATGGTCAGTGTAGAGGCCATGGAAGAGTGCTCGCCGGGTCAGGGAATGAAGAACAACGCAGTTATGTGATCCTTCACGCTTCGCGGGACATCACAGTGTAGCCACCTGGGTTGGCCACTTCCTGACTTAAAATGGAGAACCGCAAAGGCTGAAGGGAAATTCAGCCAACACAGGCAAAGACTAGCAAGTGCAGAAATCATGTATATTGGAACCTGCAAAACAACCAGACAGCACTGAAACCAGCAGCCATCTGCATAGTAATGCAGCAGCCATCTGCATAGTAATGAGCGATTCCAAGGCACAATGGCAACAGTTAAGGTGAATAAAGCCAAGCCAGACTCCTCGGTGCCAGCAGGAGCCAAGACAAAGGGAGGCCAACGGATACTTAGGGACCGCCCAGCGATCAGGGAACAACTCCAGTATTGGAGAAATCGATCCAAGTGATCGGAACGCAGTCCAATCACTTGGAACCAGGTACGGGGTCTGCCCCGAAGGGCGGGAAGCCCCTGGGGACTATAAGGTAAAGCCCCCAAGTTCAAATCGTTCTTCTTTGGCAGGGTCACTCAGCAACTCGAACCAACCCTTGACAGTGACCTGCCTCGCTGCCGCCAACCAAGTAAGTCTCAAGTCAATGCTCGCTACGAGATAGGCGCTCCTAGCTACCAGTCCATACCAGCTTTTGAATCCTGCAGACTCAGGATCTGAACGAAAGGCCATTTGTTCCCCTGACCTGGTGGGCCAGTCCAAAGCTAAGTATAGGCCTTTTAGTGATAGGAATAGCCTAGAAAGTAGAGTTTATGCATGAGTAGTGATTTACTGTGTATAATAAATGTGTTTTGATTTGAATCTTACTAATTGGTGTGTTGCGTTATTGATCATTACTTGAACTTGAACCTCGTGGCGGTATCATAAAGATACCTGGCGACGGTAGCACGGTAGCATTGTGGATAGCAAACAGAGCAAATTACGATTCAAGAGCCAACCAAAAGTTAGCAATAACAGTAAAACAAACTAAGACCCACACCTTCCTTGCCGATAATTTGCAGTATGCAGGCACCCCTCATGAGTGTGAGATCATCACCACGAAACAGAACACAGGCCCATTTATTCCTAAAACACCTCCCAGGAAAGCAGGTAATACACCCCAGAGACCCCAGCCCATAGACAAGTGCGCACCCCTGAAGATTTATGTGGATGGCTCCTCCACAGTGTTAAATGGAAAGAGAATTACCAGTTGCGGTATTTATGTAGAGGACGTGCAGGGACGCGCGCCCTGGATGAGATTGCATTAAAGTTGCCAGGACACTGAGGCTCGCAGGCAGCAGAGCTGGCAGCAATCGCTTATATTGTAGACCACCCCGACTCATTCTCGACCCCAGCAGACATCTATTCAGACAGCTTGTATGTATGTAATAGTTTGACGGAATTCCTACCCCTGTGGGAAACAAGAGGATTTGTTTCCGTGGACGGTAAACCCCTACCCTCAGCCCCATTACCCTGACATATCTTAGAGACAGCGAAGGATAGAAAATACAGAATAATTAAGGTTCGCAGTCATCACCATTCTTGCCCCCCTGGTAATGTTAAAGCAGACGCCCTCGCGAAGGCAGGCTCCTGGCATGGTTATTTTTGGAACCTCCCGAAAGCACCCCAGTACACGCAGTTCAGGTCTCACAGACCAATATTCAGGATTTAGCGAAGTCACAGAAAGAGGACGAGAAACTCAGGGAAGTTTTAAAGGGAACCTTCCCAGCCCCATATGATAAATACAAGAATGCAATAACCACACATGACGGTGTGATTTTAAAGGATAGCATTTATATAGTCCCCAACCAGGACAGGAACCAGATCATTTGTCAGTTCCATGACAATCATGGACACCAAGGCATTGAACCCACCCTAGCCCACCTCAGACCACTCTGCTGGTGGCCTGATTTAAAAACCGATGTGACGCACTACATAGAGAATCTGTGCCCAGAACAATCCGGACAGATATGCGAAAAAGGCTCAACTTAGTCATACCCGCCCCGTTAATGGACCCTGGACAAATCTCCAGATAGATTATATAGGACCCCTACCCCCTTGCAGAAATGGTTACAAGTATGTGTTGGTGGTCATAGACACCTTCACAAAATGGGTGGAAGCATTTCCATCAAGAACTAATACGGCTTAAATATTAACACACCACATCTTCACAAGATGTGGACTCGTTCGCAGTATAGAATCCGATCAAGGCTCCCATTTCACAGGACGTGTAATGAAAAACACCCTCACGATTTTCGGCATTCGACAAAAGTTTCACATAGCATACCACCCCCAGTCAAGTGGTATTGTAGAGAGGATGAACAGGACATTAAAAGCCACCCTCAGGAAGATGGTACAGCAGAATAACAGCACCTGGGATTCAGTTCTCCCATTTGCTTTAATGTTTTAAGAAACACGGTATCCACGTCCACAGGATACACCCCCCACACCCTCATGACCGGACGCCCCATGAAAGGCACTGTTTATTTATTAGGACTGGATTTGGCCAGCCCCGCAGTCACAGCTCTCACGCATGAAAATGCGGTTCAACAATTGATATAGAACATAAAGGCGGCCCAACTCACAGCAGCAGTGAGACTTGGAACCAGGAAGAAACAGAGCAAGGCTTGTTTCGACAAAACAGTACACACCACTGAGTTTACAGTAAGGCAACAAGTTATGCTTTCCCTATACAACCCTAGTTCATTCCTTTCCCCCAAATTTTCCGGACCGTACTCCATTTCGGACAAAGTAAGCCCCTCGGTATACAAAATTACATATCCCAATGGTAAGTCTGCGTGGTTTCATATAAACCAGCTCAAGGCTTACGGCTCGCAGATAACCACACACACCACATCCTCCTCGCAGCAGCAAACGAGCACGCCCCGCCGACAGATGACGTATTCCTACCCTCCCCCAACCACTCCAGCCATTCCTCAGACACAACTTCAACTCCACCCCCAGAGGCACGACTCCGCCTCTCCCTTCCCTCAACCAGCAACGACAGCAACAGTGATAGCTACGGCAATGACGATAGCCACAGCACACCACGTTATGGCTATACCCCTGTACCAGGCCCCACTCCCAGCGAATCCGAGCATGATTCCACTGACCCCTTCGAGATTACATATATCAAAGCCCCTGACCCAGACCCACCGCCCGACGATTACGGATTGAAGCCTAGCAGCTCCAACCTCGACACACGATTCTGGCACCGAGACAATTCGTTCAGGCTCATCCGGAATGATGAGATGGACCCCAATTCGCCCCAAGCAGCTTTAGCACGGTTACTACAGTCAAGTGTTTGGCAGCCGGGAGAAGATGATGACATAGAGACTGACTCCCACCAAACAAAACCCTTTGCGACCCTGTTCGTTATTGAGCAGTGAGGTGTCCAGATGATGGAGAAAAAAGAACCGATGGAGATATACGGTGTCCTTTCTGATGGAATCTGCACCATGTTTGTTGTATGTTTGTTTGTTAGTGCTAATGTTAGGTGTTGTTCGTAAACTCGAAAGTTTTCACGGCCCCATGTCACCACTCCTTTAACACCCAATGCCTGTTAATGGAACAAGTTTGTCACCAGACAACAGTTCAGAGGAACTAGTTTATCGACAGACACGACTCAAACAGCCCCCCACGACGACCACATTCTTAGCCGTTCTTGCCGGTTGCTCAGGCAGTGGAGAAACGGCAATGGTCCCCGCCCTGCCTGAGGACCCCCCTCTGGTCAGCTACGCTCGGGTAGAGCACAAACGGCATTGATCACCGTCCTACCCGGGGATTCCACCCATTTCTTACCCGCCGCAGCCCATACGCACCCCATTTTGGCTTGTTACGTTCAAAATTCTTTTGTTTTGTTTTGGAAACCCTTAGGTTGCTTCCGTATGCTATTTACATCCTCAAACACTGGGATGGTAAATCACACAGGCTGCGAGATGGCTCGCACTATGTCAGTAATTTCTCGGATGTCTTGTCCCAAATATTTGGTTTAAAAAAAAAATGATGGAGTCACAGATGGTGGCCAATTATAAAGGGAAATTGGTAACAAAGGGCAGACAGACAGACATACAAGATCTTAAGCAAGATAATAACAGCTATTATGCTTGTGTTCACAGACCTCCGGAACCTCAGGAACCCCAGAGGAAGACAAAGAAGAAGGCCGACAAAGGTGAAGACAGCCTTCGTGTTCACATGGATCTCAGCGGGATCCCTTCAGTTGCGCGCGGACGCTACCTCCCTGACCCATACCACACAAACCGTAAATGATTCCCATCCCTGCAATACACGGAACCCCAAGATAACTCGCCCCGCGACAGCTAGCAATACCCCGACATGGTGTGATAAGTTAATCACCTGGTACTCACTCTTATATGTAGTCGAAGCACTCTTAGTGCTGGTGATACTTTGCAGTGTCGTGCAAACGTTTAGAGATAGGAAATGGGGAAAGAGAGCATATCGCTCTCGCACCCCGGCATACAGGTTTAGGTCCCCCATTTTAGGATTTCACCAGACCCCCGAACCCCTTGGGACGGATTAAAGTGCATCCATTTTTCTTTAAGTATTCTGTGGAATAAAGAGATGTAAACCTCTGTGTCTGACTGCCAGGCCAGAGAAGTTTGTGTGCTGCTACTTTGTACAGGTTAAGATGTACAGATTATTTTTGGATTGTTTGAATAAGGATAGTGTATTGAGAATAGTTAGAGGTTCCAGTTTTTTATTTTTCTGTAATGCATGTATTAATTTCATAGCGCCCTGTAGAGTTTTATGATAATGAATGTATTTGAAATGGTTTAGGTAAAATTGTGTTGCATAGGATAGGACAGTGTAGAACCTAAGTATGGGTGCCCCGTTTGGTCAGAGGATGAAGACGGCGTAGTAATGTGATCCTTCACGCTTCGCGTTGAGGATCACAAGGAGGGAGTGTAGCCAGGATGGCCACGTCCCGATTACAAAATGGACACTTGCAAAGAATGCAGAGAAAATTGGACAATACTGAAAAGCAAGCAGGTACAAGATCTGTCTGTTGATTAGAGCAATGGCTCTCAGACAGAACCAGTACTGCTAAGCCATCTACATACTAATGAGCCATCTCCGGGGACAAAAGGGAAACATTTAGATAAACAATGTTAAGGCAGACACCCCGGCGCCAGAGGAGACTCAAACAAAGCAAACCAACGGCCACCTAGGATACGCCCAGCAACCAGGGAACCCACCCCTCTATTGGAGGAAGATCGATAAGAATGATTGGGAAAGGCCCAATTAATTGAGGCCAGGTTCAAGGCCTGCCCAAAAGCGCGTGAAGCCCTTTCGGGTATAAAAAGTATTCCCCAAGAGAGAATCTTTCTTCTTTGGCCTTGTCTCTCAGCGAAGAGAGACCAGCCTAGCAGCTACACCAGACCAAGTAAGTTCCAAGTCAACGCACGCTTACGAGATAGACGCTCCTAGTTGCTATCCTGTAAACAGCTCAACCCAGCAGCCTCAGAACCGAGCAACGGCCATTGTTCCTCTGACTGAGTGGGCACCCGAAGCTAAGTATAGGCTTTAGTAATAGTGATAGTTTAGGTTGTAGAATTTTATGCATGAGTAGATTTGACTGTGTGTAAATAAATGAGCATTGCTTTTGAACTTACTTACTGGTGTATCGAGTCTTTGATCAGTATTCGGTTCTGAACCTTGTGGCGGTGTCGAAAGATACCTGGCGACTCTTGAACAAACGTAATTAAACAGATCCAAATTAAGAGACAACACCAAAGAGAGCAACAGCAGGCAAGAGCAGTGCTAGTGTTAGCTCTGGACAGAGTTCCAGGGCCTCTAGTTAACAACCTACAAAGCAGTATAAAGATGATTTATTGAAGCATGGTTTTGAGGCAAATAAGGATGCAAACCTCATGTGTGATATTCAGGGAAGTACTGGCAAATAAAACAACAAAGAACAAAGAAAAGTACAACACAGGAACAGGCCATTCGGCCCGCCAAGCCTGCGCCGACCATGCTGCCCGTCTAAACTGCAATCTTCTACACTTCCGGGTCCGTATCCCTCTATTCCCATCCTAATGAGAGAAGTTTCAGACTTTGGGGGTCTCAACCACAAAAGGAACTTTTCACCCACAACTTCTATTTCGGAGTCGGTTATCAACGTACAGCTGACTCCAAATGGAAAGGTTAAGCTGCTGTACTTGACCTGTGATAGCCTCGTGGGCTTTTGGCATGTTTGTAATGTGCTGTCAGCATTCAGGAGTAGCACCTCCCAGGAGCATCCAGTGCTGAGTAAAATTAGCATTTTGTTGCTATTGTACTTCATGATGATCTACATGTGCGAGGTTAGAATTTCCATTCTCGCAAAGATGAAGATGGCACAAAGGAACTGGCTGAAGTCTGCATCTGATATGTACATTGGCCTCTCCCCTTGCGAACCTGATTGAACTGTGATTGTCAGGGCCACACAGGCTCCCCATTCACATTAAAGGTAAGCGAACATGGCGTGGGTCCCAAAGGTCGGCCAGCATGGTCCCTGAAGGTCAGCTGGTTGGCAAAAGTAGGTCCTGGGGAAAAAAGCTTTGAAAAACACTGGTATAGGGCAAAGTGCAATCATCTCAGAGCTGGAGGGTTCAGGGGAGGTTGAATCAGCCAATAACTTCGGATGGTGGAGGATAAACATAGCCCTCCTGGGTTAGGGGGTCAGAAAGGTAGAGCCAAGAGAGTCATGAAATAGATGGCTCTACCTGAGCTGCGTTGGAGTTACTTGAGGTTCTGTGGAATCATTTGGATGAGAGCAGTTCATCTCTTGAGCGCCACTGTTTCTCAGTGCTTTGAGCAAGTGAGCTCTTCCAGTGAAAGAGTGGCCAACTTCATGGGACGGCTTATGCAGTATCTCCGAGTGTGTGCAGAAACAGTGCACAGAATGCATACAACACTCTAACATGAACTGGTCAGTGTTGCAACTAGCTCATGAAGCAGAGTGGCGGTAAGCTAGGTGTTGCCCTCAAGATGGGCAAAGGTATCATGAGAGGGTTGAGGGGTGACAGATGTTATTGAGGAGGACCACCCCCTACAGGGCTACACCATCCTCATCCGCCTCCATCGCCCCTATGACAGGTGAAACATCTGTGGAGTCATGCCCTGAGGCAGAAGCTGTCCGAAGTGATGCCAGCACTGCAGGTTTTGCAGGTGGTGAGTGCCTGGCATAGGTATCCCCATCCCAGTTAGGCAGTCGCCAGCAGTCTGCCTGTACGTTATACATAACTATAGGGGAAAGCACCTCACAGACGTGATGTGAACACTGGCCACCATGTTGTTAATGTCACTTTGTGGGGTTCTTGTGTTAAGTGATCAAGCATTTGGAAAGTTGTTGCACTTTTTCCATTTCACATTGGTGAATCGGAAGTGAGGGTTGGCAGCTGCGTGATGGTGAAGAGGCTGGACCCTTTATACTCTCGATATGCACCCCTTCTGCCCCTGCTACCCTGGGGTATGTTGCTGTTCTTCCTGCTGATGCTGCTGCTCCTCTTTGCTGCTTGGACTAGACTCACGCAAAACTTTGATCCCATTGTCGTGTTAGGTACACTAGTATAACACTGGCTGCAACTGGATGCAGCATAGATCAAAAAGATACTCCAGACCTTGAAGTTAGTTCATTCAGGTTTATTGAACTAATAGCACAGTTAGCACAGTTCTCTGTGAGTTTGACTCTGCTAACTTAAGTGTGGTTACTCTGTCTGACTGAATCAGACTAGCTCTTAGCCACGTGGTGGAGGTGTGAGATTGTAACAACACCCTTGACTGACTCTCTAGACGTTCATCAGTGGAAAGAGACGGAGTGTGAGTGCCTCGTGTCTTTTATACTCAGATCCCACCTCTGAGCATCCTGCCTGCTTATTGGTCATGTCCTGTTCTCTGTGTCCATTAGCTGTTTGTCGGTATATCATTATGTGGGTGTCTGCATATCATGACACCCATTTCCTTTAATGCGCTGCCTCCCTCGCCCCAGCTCCCACATCTTGAGTCCCTGAGACTTATTACCGCCTTCCCAACCCTGTCCCCCTGCAAAATTCCCTTGTAAAGTGTGCAGAGATGTGAGAGAGAATTCTTCTCACCTGAGCCTGTGGAGAAGGTCTGTTTTGAACCTTCCCTCTTCAATGCTGGCTCTTGCTTCGGGTATTGCTGTTGTAGCTCACTCCCCGCTGTCACTGCCTCCTCCTTCCTCCCTGAATGATTCTGGATTGGATTGGATTGGATTTGTTTATTGTCATGTGTACTGAGGTACAGTGAAAAATATTTTTCTGTGAGCAGCTCAACAGATCATCAAGGACATGGAAAGAAAAGGGGATAAAAGAAAATACATAATAGGGCAACACAAGGTATACAATGTAACTACATAACACTGGCATCGGATGAAGCATACAGGGTGTAGTGTTAATGAAATCAGTCCATAAGAGGGTCATTTAGGAGTCTGGTGACAGTGGGGAAGAAACTGTTTTTGAGTATGTTCGTGGGTGTTCTCAGGCTTTTGTATCCCCTGCCCAATGGAAGAAGTTGGAAGAGTGAGTAAGCCGGGTGGGAGGAGTCTTTGATTATGCTGCCCGCTTTCCCCAGGCAGCGGGAGGTGTAGATGGAGTCAATGGATGGGAGGCAGGTTCGTGTGATGGACCGTGCTGTGTTCACGACTCTCTGGTTTTGTGCGGTCCTGGGCCGAGCAGTTGCCATACCAGGCTGTGATGCAGCCCGATAGGATGCTTTCTATGGTGCATCTGTGAAAGTTGGTAAGAGTTAATGTGGACATGCCGAATTTCCTTAGTTTCCTGAGGAAGTATAGGCGCTGCTGTGCTTTCTTGGTGGTAGCGTCGACATGGGTGGATCAGGACAGATTTTTGGAGATGAGCACCCCTAGGAATTTGAAACTGTTAACCATCTCCACCTCGGCCACGTTGATGCTGACAGGGGTGTGTACAGTACTTTGCTTCCTGAAGTCAATGACCAGCTCTTTAGTTTTGCTGGCATTGAGGGAGAGATTGTTGTCGCTGCACCACTCCACTAGGTTCTCTATCTCCCTCCTGTATTCTGACTCGTCGTTATTCGAGATCCGGCCCACTATGGTCGTATCGTCAGCAAACGTGTAGATGGAGTTGGACCCAAATTTTGCCACGCAATCGTGTGTGTACAGGGAGTAGAGACGGGGACTAAGTACGCAGCCTTACGGGGCCCCGGTGTTGAGGACTATTGTGGAGGAGGTGTTGTTGTTCATTCTTACTGATTGTGGTCTGTGGGTCAGAAAGTTGAGGATCCAGTTGCAGAGTGGGGAGCCAAGTCCTAGGTTTTGGAGCTTTGATAAGCGTTTAGCTGGGATTATGGTGTTGAAGGCGGAGCTGTAGTCAATAAATAGGAGTCTGAGACTTCCGGTTGCGGCTATGCGGAACTAAGCCGCACGATTCGGCAGCTCCTGCTATCACGGACTTTCGGGCTCTTTAGAGGAGCCCCAACGGGAATTTTTTTCACGACGATCCGTGGGGAAGGGAAGAGCAAGGTCCTCCTTCACCTTTTATGGACCGGACCAGAAGTGAAACGGCCAAAAAAAACGGCATTGGAGCAGCGGGAGAAGCGAGTGAAAAAAACCAAAATGGCGGCGGCTGGGGACAAAGCGGAATGCGGGCCGGAGCTGCAGGAGTTCATCAAGCGCTGCTTCGAGGAGCTGAGGAAGGAGATGTTGGCGCCTATGTTGTCGGCGATTGAAGGACTAGGGATGACCCAGAAGACACACGAGGTAAAGATCCAGGAGGTGCAGAAAAGAGTCAGTGAGAATGAGGTCGAGATCTTAGGCCTGGCGGTGAGACTGGAGGAGCACGAGGCACTGCACAAGAGGTGGGCAGGAAGACTCGAAGACCTGGAGAACAGGTCGAGGAGAAAGAACTTGCGGATCCTGGGTCTCCCTGAAGGAGTGGAGGGAGCCGATGCCGGGGCATATGCAAGCACGATGCTCGAGGCGATGATGGGCGCGGAGGCCCCTTTGAGGCCTCTGGAGCTGGATGGGGCACACCGGGTGCTGGCGAGGAGGCCCAAGGCAAACGAGCCGCCAAGGGCGATGGTGGTGAGATTTCACCGATTCACGGACAGAGAGAGGGTCCTGAAATGGGCCCAGAAGGAGCGGAGCAGCAGATGGGACAATGTGGAGATCTGAATCTACCCGGACTGGAGCACGGAGGGTGCAAAGCGGAGAGCGGGTTTCAACCGGGCCAAGGCGGTGTTGCACCGGAAAGGAGTGAGATTTGGAATGCTGCAGCCAGCGCGATTGTGGGTCACACACAAGGATCAGCACCATTATTTTGAAACGCCTGAAGAGGCGTGGACCTTCATTCAAACCGAAAAGTTGGACTCAAACTGAGGGTTTGTGAGGGTGGGGGGGGATGTTCGATGTTTGATGGTTGTTGTATATAGGGTGTTAAACACGCGCAGGAAATATTACATGGGCTGGGGGAGAGAGGGGGATTGCGATGGGGGAAAAGAGACAAGGCCGTGACAGGAGCTGCGCCAGAGGGGGTGGGGTAGGCTTAGGAAAGCGCCTGGTTTTTTCCCGCGCTAGGGAAGAAAGGCGGGAGGGGGTTTGGAGGAACGCACACTGATTGGATTCCCACACGGGGAGGTCAATGGGACGGCGGGGGAAGCCGGGGTCAGCAGGTGTCAGCTGACTTACGGGACTGATATGGGGGAGCAAGAAAGCTAGACACGGGGGGGAGGGGGGGGAAGGGGGGGGAAAGGGTTGCTGCTGCACTGGCCAAAGGGGAATGGGACATAGAAGAGGTAGTCAGGGCGGGGGTCTCCCGGCTGGGAGACCGGAGGGTGAGGGCCGGTAAAGAGGGTCCGAGTGTTCGCGCACTTAAAGGGACTGAAGGCAGACGTGGTCATGCTCCAAGAGACACATTTGAAGGTGGTGGATCAGGTCAGGTTAAGAAAGGGGTGGGTAGGACAGGTATTCCATTCGGGGCTGGATGCAAAGAATAGAGGGGTGGCAATATTGGTGGGGAAGCGGATGTCGTTTGAGGCCAAGAATATCGTAGTGGACAATGGAGGGCGATATGCGCTGGTGAGCGGTAAGTTGCAGGGGTCGTGGGTGGTATTGGTAAATGTATACGCCCCGAACTGGGATGATGCCGGATTCATGAAGCGCATGCTGGGGCGCATTCCGGACCTGGAGGTAGGAGGCCTGATAATGGGCGGGGATTTCAATACGGTGTTGGACCCAGCACTGGACCGCTCCAGATCGAGGACTGGAAAGAGGCCGACGGCGTCCAAGGTGCTTAGGGGGTTTATGGACCAGATGGGGGGAGTGGATCCGTGGAGGTTTGCCAGGCCGCAGGCCAGGGAATTTTCTTTTTTCTCCCACGTCCACAAAGCCTACTCCCGGATCGATTTTTTTGTTCTGGGCAGGTCGCTGATCCCGAAAGTGCAGGGAATGGAGTATTCGGCCATAGCCGTCTCGGATCACGCCCCACACTGGGTAGAACTGGAGTTGGGAGAGGAGAGGGACCAACGCCCGCTGTGGCGGTTGGATGTGGGACTGCTGGTAGATGAGGTGGTGTGTGGGAAGGTGAGGGGGTGCATCGAAAGGTACCTGGAGGTCAATGACAATGGGGAGGTGCGGGTGGGGTTGGTATAGGAGGCGCTGAAGGCGGTGATCAGGGGAGAACTAATCTCCATTAGGGCTCATAGGGAGAAGATAGAGGGCATGGAAAGGGAGGGGTTAGTGGGGGAGATTTTAAGAGTGGACAGGAGATACGCAGAGGCCCCTGAGGAGGGATTACTTGGGGAAAGGCGACGTCTCCAGACAGAGTTTGATCTGTTGACAACAGGGAAGGCAGAGGCACAGTGGAGGAAGGCGCAAGGGGAGACCTACGAGTATGGGGAGAAGGCGAGTCGGATGCTGACACACCAGCTCCGTAAGAGGATGGCAGCGAGGGAAATAGGGGGAGTCAAGGATGGAAGGGGAGCCACAGTGCGGAGAGCGACAAAAATAAATGAGGCATTCAAGGCCGTCTATGAGGAGCTGTACAGATCCCAGCCCCCAGCGGGGGAAGAAGGGATGAGACGATTCCTAGGCCAATTGAGATTCCCGAGGGCGGAGGAGCAAGAGGTGGCTGGTTTGGGGGCACCAATTGGGTTGGAGGAGCTGAGCAAGTGTTTGGGGGGCATGCAGGCAGGGAAGGCCCCGGGACCGGATGGGTTCCCGGTGGAGTTCTACAGGAAGTACGTAGGCCTGGTTGGCCCCGCTACTAGTGAGGACCTTTAATGAGGCAAGGGAGGAAGGGACCCTGCCCCCGACAATGTCGGAGGTGACGATTTCTCTGATCCTAAAGCGGGACAAGGACCCACTGCAATGTGGATCGTACAGGCCGATCTCGCTCCTCAACGTGGATGCTAAGTTGCTGGCAAAAGTGCTGGCTACGAGAATTGAGGACTGTGTCCCGGGAGTGGTCCACGAGGACCAGACGGGATTTGTAAAGGGCAGGCAACTAAACACCAATGTGCGGCGGCTCTTAAACGTGATAATGATGCCATCGGTGGAGGGAGAGGCGGAGATAGTGGCAGCTATGGACGCGGAGAAGGCCTTTGACCGAGTAGAGTGGGAGTACCTCTGGGAAGTGCTGCGTAGGTTTGGGTTCGGGTGAGGGTTTATTAGTTGGGTTAAGCTCCTTTACAGAGACCCGGTGGCGAGTGTGGTGACGAATCAGTGGAGGTCGGAGTATTTTCGGCTGTACCGTGGGACGAGGCAGGGGTGCCCCCTGTCCCCCCTGTTGTTTGCATTGCCGATTGAACCCTTGGCCATGTCATTGAGGGAGTCTAGGAAATGGAGGGGGGTGGTCCGAGGGGGAGAAGAGCATCGAGTGTCGCTTTATGCGGATGACCTGTTACTATATGTGGTAGAGCCAGTGGAGGGGATGGTGGAGGTCATGCAGACTTTAAGGGAGTTTGGGGATTTTTCGGGCTATAAGCTCAATGTAGGGAAGAGTGAGCTTTTTATAGTACAGGCAGGGGACCAAGAAAGGGGGATAGGCGAGCTACCGCTGAGGAGGGCGGGAGGGAGCTTTCGGTACCTGGGGATCCAGATAGCCAGGAGTTGGGGGGCCCTACATAAACTGAATCTGACGAGGTTGGTGGAGCAAATTGAGGAGGACTTCAAAAGATGGGACATGTTACCGCTCTCGCTAGCCGGTAGAGTGCAGTCGGTCAAAATGGTGGTCCTTCCGAGGTTTCTTTTTGTGTTTCAATGCCTTCCCATCGGGATCACCAAGGCCTTTTTTAAGAGAGTAGGAGTATTATGGGGTTTGTGTGGGCGAATAGGACCCCGAGGGTAAGGAGAGGGTTTCTGGAGCGCAGTAGGGACCGAGGAGGGTTGGCGTTGCCGAATCTAGGGAGCTACTACTGGGCAGCAAATGTGGCGATGATCCGCAAGTGGGTTATGGAGGGAGAGGGGGCGGCATGGAAGTGGATGGAGATGGTATCCTGTCAAGGAACGAGCTTGGAGGCGCTGGTGACGGCACCGCTGCCACTCTCGCCGTCAAAGTACACCACGAGTCCGGTGGTGGCAGCAACGCTAAAGATCTGGGGCCAGTGGAGACGGCACAGGGGTGCAGTGGGAGCCTCGGTGTGGTCCCCGATCAGGGGTAACTACCGGTCTGTCCCGGGGAAGATGGACGGGGGGTTTCAGAGCTGGCATCGGGCGGGGATTAGAAGAATGAGGGACCTGTTCATTGATGGGACGTTTGCGAGCCTAGGGGCACTAGAGGAGAAGTTTGAGATACCCCCGGGAAATGCTTTTAGATACATGCAGGTGAGGGCGTTTGTGAGGCGGCAGGTGAGGGAATTCCCGTTGCTCCCGGCACAAGAAATTCAAGACAGGGTGATCTCGGGTGCATGGGTCGGGGAGGGCAAAGTGTCGGCAATATGCCAGGAGATGAAAGAAGAGGGGGAAGCGCTGGTAGAAGAGTTGAAGGGTAAATGGGAGGAGCTGGGGGAGGAGTTCGAGGAAGGTCTGTGGGCTGATGCCCTAGGTAGGGTTAACTCCTCCTTCTCGTGTGCCAGGCTCAGCCTGATACAATTTAAGGTGGTTCACAGAGCGCACTTGACGGGGGTGAGGTTGAGTAGGTTTTTTGGGGTAGAGGACAGATGTGGAAGGTGCTCAGGGAGTCCGGCGAACCATGTCCATATGTTCTGGTCATGCCTGGCACTGGAGGGGTTCTGGAGAGGAGTGGCGGGAACAATATCTCAGGTGGTGAAAGTCCGGGTCAAGCCAAGCTGGGGGCTAGCAATATTTGGAGTAGTGGACGAGCCGGGAGTGCAGGAGGCGAAAGAGGCCGGAATTCTGGCCTTTGCGTCCCTAGTAGCCCGGCGAAGGATCTTACTAATGTGGAAGGAGGCGAAGCCCCCCAGCGTGGAGGCCTGGATAAATTACATGGCTAGGTTCATTCAGCTAGAGAGGATAAAGTTTGCCTTGAGAGGGTGTGCGCAGGGGTTCTACAGGCGGTGGCAACCGTTCCTAGACTATCTCGCGGAGCGTTAGAGGAAGGTCGGTCAGCAGCAGCAGCAACCCGGGGGGGGATGTCCTGCGAGGGGGGGGGGGGGGCGGGGGGTGAGGGAGGGGGGGGGAAGGGGGGTTTTCTTAGGGGGTGTTTGAGCAAGAGAACACATGAAAGACTTGGGGAACTGGCATGTACGGGAGGGAGCCAGTGTACAAGGCTATGTAACATCTCGTTTTACCATGTATATATCTTGCTATGTGCGTTTTCTTTCTATTTTGTTACAAGGGGGGGCGGGGTTTATTGTTTGTAAGGGTGAAAAATTGTGTTAAAAAACTTTAATAAACATATTTAAAAATAAATAAATAAATAGGAGTCTGATGTAGGAGTCCTTGTTGTCGAGATGCTGTAGGGCTGAGTGTAGGGCCAGGGAAATGGCGTCTGCTGTGGACCGGTTGCGGCAATATGCGAATTGCGGTGAATTGCTGACAGTGCGTCAAACCCACTCCTCAGAAAGAAAATACAAAACTGGACCTTTTAATGAGCTCACCAGTGTTATATTGTGTGATTGTAATACGTTGTTACTTTTTTGCTTACTTCCAGAATAGTTTGATGGCCGTAGTTCAATGAAACTATCAGTCTTCAGTTTAAGCAAGTAACATTTAATGAATAACGAATAGAAATAATAATGAGTTTGTTCAACTTCTACAACTATAACTGATGATAAAGTAAATCAGAAGAAGTATTGATCATGTTTAACTACGTGTGCCAACATTGGACTCCACGTGACCGGCGCAAGATGGCGGAGCTGCTGCAGAGGAAGCTGCAGGCAGAGGTGGAGAAATACCAGAGCGTCCAGAAAGATCTCAGCAAATGCCTCTCGGCAAGACAGGAACTGGAGGCTCGGGTGACTGAGAACACGATTGTTAAGGAGGAGTTGGACTTGTTGGAATCGACAAACAGCGTTTTCAAGTTGATTGGCCCCGTTCTCGTCAAGCAGGACCTGGAGGAAGCAAAGTCGACCGTCGCCAAACGGTTGGAATACATCAACGGAGAAATAAAACGGTATGGAGGACAGATGAAGGAATTGGAAAAGAAATCTGAACTGAAACGGGAAACGCTGTCCAAACTGCAGCAGGACTTTCAGAAAGCCCAGGGCAAGACCCCCGCCAAAGTGTGACAATCCCCTCCCCCCAACTGCAGCCCCGCTCGACCACCGCCCCTCGACACCTTCCCCTCAAGCCAATTCCTTAACCATCAACCCGAGATTGAGGAGATTACTCGGCAGATTTGTAAACGCAAGCCACCCAACACCACGGGAAATATTAGTCAACAGCCTGGCCGTGAATGAGTTAAGATAGGAGTCCTCAAACAAGTCCTTACTGGTCACGCTTGTTTTTTGTGCTTTTTTATATTAAATCTATTGAAACTTAAAAAAAATCCTACGTGTGCCAACTAAGCTATATCTCTCTGACACTCTGCTATCTAGTCACTCCTGATACGAAGAGGCGAGAAGATCCTCTGAGTTCAGTTTATATACATGGATCCGGTGCTGCCATCTAGTGGTTGTCTAGCACTATGATATAGTTGTTAACCCTTTAACGTACCAGCAGATATACAGGTCACTACAACCAGGTGCTTGCTAATGAGCTTGAGTGGCCTAGTGCACTGAGCGAGAATGTTACCTCTTTCTGCCACCACTACCTTCCAAACTCGAAGTACCAGTTTCACCTTTGTGGCCAGCACGCCAAGCCCAGGCAGTGAGTTGGCGGGAACCTAACCCTGTTTCCCCACCTTCCGAAATGAATAAAGATTCTGCCTGTTAACTCTTTTGTATTGCCAAGACCTGCTGAGTGTTTCCCACATGTTCTGTTTCCTATTTTAAAGTATTCCAAAACGTTTAACCAAAGTCACTGAGTCAAGGGCAGCTGCAGGAATCCCAGAAATTGATGCTTCCTTCTTGCTCGCTTTACACTGACATCCCGCTGATCTCTGACGCTTTGTAATAAGCTTGATGTGAGAATCCAGATTTGTTGTTCAGTTGCTGGGAGTAATGCTGTGTATTCTGTTCCAAATAACATTTAGCATCAAAAGTTTCTCCAGAGATCATATTCTTAGAGTAAGATAATAGTATGAAGCTTTGCAAGCAATTTGTCTCTGCTAAAGTGAGCTATAAAAACATCATTAGGATGGCACAAGGACAAGTTAGTTAATTTGTAACATCATCCTCCAAGAATAGCACAGCGACACAGTGGTTAGCTCACTTCTATTGTACATTTATATATATTTAGGTAGCACAGTGGTTAGCACTGCTGCCTCACACGCCAGGGACCCGGGTTCGATTCCAGATTCTGTCTGTGTGGAGTTTGTATGTTCTCCCCAAGGGTTGTCTCTGGGTGCTCTAGTTTCCTCCCATAGTCCAAACATATGCAAGTGGATTTGCCATCTAAATTGCCCCTTAGTGTCCAAAGATGTGCAAGTTAAGTGGATTGGCCATGATTAATGCGCGAGGATAGGGCCTTGGTAGAGTGCTCTTTTGAAGGGTTGGTGCAGATTCAATGGGCTGAATGGCTTCCTTCTGCACTGTCAGGATTCTATGGATCATAGCTTGAGCAAATGCCACACTGTGATGCTGCCTATGTCACTTGATATAAAATCAGACCAGTCACTTGTAGGGATTCCAACCCAGTTTCATCATAGGGTTCCTTTCACTGAGCACTCCCTCTCAGCAGTTCAGAAGATCAATGATTACATTAAATCATGGGTGTGGCACAGTGGTTAGCACTGCTGTCTCAGCACCAGGGACCTGGGTTAGATTCTGACCTTGGGTGACTATGTGTGTGGAGTTTACACATTCTCCCCCATGTCATAGAAACATAGAAAATAGAAATAGGAGGAGGCCATTCGGCCCTTCGAGCCTGCTCTGCCATTCATTATCATCGCTGATCAAGTTCAATACCCTAATCCCCCCCCCCCCATATCTCTTGATCCCTTTAGTCCCAAGACTCTCTGGGTGAAGACATTTCTCCTCACCTCAGTCCTAAAAGGTTTACCCCGTATCCTCAAACTATGACCCCTAGTTCTGGACTCCCCTGACCATCAGGAATATCAGAATCTACCCTGATTAATCCTGTTAGAATTTTATACATTTCTATGAGATCCCCTCTCACACTTTTGAACTCAGATGAATATAATTCTAACTGATTTAGACTCTCCTCATATGACAGTCCCGCGATCCCAGAAATCAGCCTGGTAAACCTTCACTGCACTCCCTCCATAGTAAGAACATCCTTCCGCAGATAAGGGCCCAAAACTGCACATAATACTCCAAGTGTAGCCTCACTAATGCCCTATACAATTGCAGTGAAACATCTCTCTTCATATACTCAAATCCTCTCGCTATGAAGGTCAACATACCATTTGCCACCTTTATTGCCTGCTGTCCCAGCATGCTTACTTTCAGCGACTGGGGCACGAGGGCACCAAGGTCTCACTGAGTATCCACCTCCCTCAATTTACACCCATTCAAATAGTAATCTGCTTTATTTTTGCTACCGAAGTGGATAACCTCACATTTATCCACATGATACTCCATCTGCCATGTGTGTCCCCACTCACTCAGCCTGTCTAAATCCCACTGAAGCATCACTGCATCCTCCTCACAGCTCACCCTCCCACCCAACTTTGTATCAACTGCAAATTTGGAGATAATATTTAGTCCAAATTGATGTGTTGGGTGCTCTGGATCCGTGGAACACATACAGGCCACCAACACTTAAAATAGTACAACACTATTTTATTAAGCTAGAAACTGTTGAACATACTTTCACTGTGGGTTAACACGATGTTAGATTAAACTAAAGACCTATGCCTGTCCTAACCAGTCTATGCACTTAGCACATGGTGAAGATCTGTGCTGTAAGCTCTGTCCTTCTGAGAGGCTGCATCCCAAATGAGCGGGAAAACTGATGCCCTCTGTCTTTATAGTGAGTGCGCTCTAACTGGTGATTGGCTGCGGTGTTGTGTGTGTTGATTGGTCTTGCTCTGTGTCCATCAGTGTGTGTGTGGCTGCACCATGATATACTGGTGTATATTATGACACAAATCATTAATATATAATGTGAACAGTTGGGGTCCTAGCACCGAACCCTACGGTACCCCACTAGTCACTGCCTGCCAATCAGAAAAAGACCCGTTTATTCCAACTTTTTACTTCCTGTCTCCTAGCCAGTTTTCTATCCATCTCAAGGCACTACCTGTAATCCCATGCGTTTTAACTTTACATATTAGTCTGCTCTGTTTGTGTGGGTTTCCTCCATGTGCTCCAGTTTCCTCCCACAGTCCAAAGAAAGGTTAGGTGGATTGGCTATGCTAAATTGCTCCTTTGTATACAAAAGCTTAGGTAGTATTATGGGGATAGGGTGGGAGCGGCGTGACCTGCTTTCGGAGGGTTGGGAAGTCTCGATGGGCAGGATGGCCTCCTTCTGCACTGCAGGGATTCTATGAAATTTCCCAGCACAAAGATGTCAGCAATTGGAAAAATCTCCAGCTCAGTGGTGCCATCTAGAGGGAGCTGATTGCAGATGGGAAGGGGCTAGAGAATATGTCACGGGAGAAGTTGGTAATGTAGCGAATATGATGGGAGGGTGGGGGCCTCTGAAATGGGTGTTTCTTGATTCCCTGCTTTCCCAGCCTCAGCTTCTCCCCTTCTCGGCCCATCGAGTCTGCAACGTGTTCATACACATTTTCTGAATCATAAAATGTACGACTGTATTGCTGAACTCTATCCCCAGGCAGTGCTATAGTAGAATATAGGCCATTGCCAATGTAACTTGTTATCTGCTAGGAGGATATTTCAATCACTAAAATTGTCAATAGAGATAGAATTTAAAGCGGCCTTGTTCTGTTGTAGTGATTCATTCAATAGTGTTGAGATGTAATTTTGGCTTTTAACAATCCGATTCACTATGTCAAGAAAATATTTTGTAAAAATTACAAACAGCATTGAATAGTTTAGGATCTTGTACAATGAGCTAAAAATTATTCTTTATTTCCAGTTTGACCACACTGGGCAGATCTACATATCTGAACATAAATAAACCTTTGGGGAGGAAGATGAATGAAACTCAAAAGTATCAGCTTGAATGGGAGCAATAAAATAAATAGCTGAGAAAAAACATTTCACAATTCCACAACAACTTGCTTTCATATAGCACCTTTAATGTAGTTAAACATCACAAAAAGGTAACACCTATGGTAATGGAAACCAATTCAATATATCTTGCACAATATATCCTGTGCTTTTGGAAGTTTATAAGTAAATACATTGCAGCAATCTTAACAGTCTAAGGCAGGAAGGAAGATGTATAATAATAATTACCATTTATTTACTTGCATTTTTAAACTTTATGTATTGAATACCTCCCATTGTGTTAAATAACCCAGCTTGTTTTTTTTGTAAGTAGGTACTGTTGATGACACTTGCATATCAAAGATTAAACTGGAGCAGTTCACAACCATGCATCTAACCCATTGGCTAAAGGGAACTGTCCAATTTATTTTGATCAGTTTGTCAATTATTTATTTAGGCCTAGTGGCAAAATTTGAGTTATTATGCCTCTAATATGTTATGGGATCTAAATTGCCCCTGGAAGTATTCAAAGCTCATGCACTTAAAACTGTGCCATTTAAAACAGTTCTGTAAAGAGACATTTTTTTCAGAGTGTGTGATCTAAAACCGAGTTTATATTAATACACAAACATGACAAACTATTGAACTGAGCCACTAACTTAGAGTAAATTATTTTAGACTGTGCATTACAGAAATGTGAATGTTGGTAAACCACAGGTTGTTTTACAAGTGGGATTCTTCGAAACAGCCAAACAAAGCAGAATTGTTCTGCTACAAAACATAATATACACTATCTTATGAATACAATTTAGCATAAACGAATCATAATTTTCTAACATTATTTAAGCAATTTAAGAAAATGGAATAAATTTTTTTTTAAATTTAGTGTACCCAATTAATTTTTCCAATTAAGGGGCAATTTAGCGTAGCCAATCCACCTAGCCTGCACATCTTTGGGTTGTGGGGGCGAAAACCACGCAAACACGGGGAAAATGTGCAAACTCCACACAGACAGTGACCCAGAGCCAGGATCGAACCTGGGACCTCGGCGCTGTGAGGCTGCAGGGGTAACCCACTGCGCCACTGTGCTGCCCAAGAAAATGGATTGTTGATGGCCATATGAACAAGCATCAAGCTTTGAGTACAGTTTCTAATTTCCACAACAGCTTCCAACATTATCAGAACAATTAATCGAACAATGTTTAAGAAACTTAACACATTACGGATAGCGAAAGACCCAGGCATTAGGTATATTATATGATTCAGGTATCGGTTCTGGCAGATTGTGGGTTTAAACCACATAACAGAAGTTCAGTGTTAGTAAGGGAGTCTTACAATGTTGGATATGCCATGTTTAAGGAGCTTTCAAACTGTGGCCTCAGCTGTTGTTTCAAGGCGAATGCAAAAGATCCCATGACAACTTGAAGAGGGTGAGTGAGAGGTCCTGACCAACACTACGGTTAAAGAATAGATTATCTGGCAAATTGTATGCTGTTTGTGGGACCTTGTGGGAATTGCACTCATTCTCTTGGGCCCACAGGAATTCATAGACATTTTAAGAATGTTGGCAGAGGAGGAAGTATTTAATTCTTGAAGAAACTGACCAGTGTACACCAACTAAACTATTAAATGGCTTAGTATAGTTGGTGATTAGTATAGTTGGTGATTATCAGTGATTGTAAAACCAGGTTACACACAGGTAGAAACTTAGATACTTACTAATGGTGTTTTTTTTTGGAGGTCAAACCCAGTATCAATAGTATTAATAAAACCATCAGGTTACCACTCTTAAATGCATCGAGTTACTTGTTTAATGGAAAAGGCTACACTGCCCATTGTGCTGGCTCATTCCATTTGCAATTATACAAATTCATTTTCTCAGCTTGAACCATGACCTATTTAGTTTGATCTTGATCACATTGTCATTGCAGTTATCTGTTTACATCATTGGTGAAAACGCTTCACCACTACCCACTCTACATTTGTTTGCTTACTTTACCCAAAGTACTTGATTTGAGTTACTGTACAATAATAAAATATTTATATTTTTAGTCTTCATTTCCCAACATATCAAATAGTCACTGACCAGGTCCGTGACCTGGTTGGGTCTCGCTTGCTCAGCCCCCCATGTAATGCACTTATTAATAGCCTCTTCACACTTGGTACTAACATCAAGTTATCTCGGTAACATTAAAACATGTTCAGGATGCTGTTTTCTGTGAGTCAGGCGTGGAACTAGATCAACACTCACATAAAGAGCACAGTTAAAAGCACTTACATATTTCAGCACCTCAGAGAGCAAGAGCTTTATGATAAGGTACTACATAGTCATATCGAGGCCCATCGAGTCTGTACCAATAATACTGCAACACTTCAACTAAGGGCTTCCTATCCACTATGTCCATATCCTTCAATCTTATACACCTCAATCGGGCCCCTCTCAGCCGTCTCTGCTCTAAAGAAAACAATCCAAGCCTAGCCAACCTCTCTTCATGGCTCAAATGCTCCATCCCAGGAAACATTCTGGTGAATCTCCTTTTCAGTGTAATCATATCCTTCCTATAGTGAGGCAGCCAGTACTGTAAGAAGAACAGTACTCCAGCTGTGGTCTAACCAAAGTTTTGTACAACTTCAACATAACCTCCCTGCTTTTATAACTGAAAAAGGCAAGTGTCCCATATGCCACCTTAACTACCCTATTAACGGGCAGCACGGTGGCGCAGTGGTTAGCACTGCTGCCTGTGGCGCTGAGGACCCGGGTTCAATCCCAGCCTTGGGTCACTGTCTGTGTGGAGTTTGCACATTCTCCCTGTGTCTGCGTGGGTTTCACCCGCACAACCCAAAGATGTGCAGGTTAGGTGGATTGGCTACGCTAAATTGCCCCTTAATTGGGAAAAAAATAATTGGGTACTCTAAATGTGTTCTTTAAAGTGTAGCTTTAAATGAAATGTTAAGCAAATCAGATTTACCGATTACAATTAATATAGTATGATTCTGTAGGACCTCCCTCATCAGAAAAAAAAACATACCCTTCAAGTTGAAATAGTTTACATTTACTTTATGGTAGATGCATGGGAACATTACCATGCGTGAGTTGCCCCTCCAATTCACGCACCAGCCTGACTTGGAAACATATCGCCATTCCTTCACTGTCACTGGGTCAAAACCCTGGAACTCCCTCCCTCCCTATCAGCACTGTGGGTGTTCCCACACCACATGGACTGCAGCAGGTCAAGTAGGCAACTCACCATCACCATCTCAAGGGCAATAGATGGTGATCTAGCCAGTGACACCTACATCCCATGAATGAAAAATAAAATTGCTCTATGCATTAATCTAAAAATATATGTCATTTATTTTAAATGTCCAAAGAAAATGCCACCTTTTTACATTTTAAAAAATTGTTTATTTGTTCATGGGTCCGGGCATCGTTGACTAGGCCAGCATTTATTCCCCATCCTTAATTGTTCTGGAGAAGGTAGCGGGGTTGGCGAGACACCTTTTTGAACTGTTACAGTCTATGCAGTAGGTGATCGCTGTGTTGTAGGTACACCAAAGTGCTCGCTGATCCTCCCTCTCCTCACAGTGATCAAGGGCTTATGGGATGAGCAGCAAAAGGGGGCAAGAGCAGTTTTGAGTCGCAGAGATGGATAGACAGTGGGGCAGGGGTGCCAAGAGAGAAGGAAGACGGGCGAGACAGACGAGGCAGTGGCCAGGAGGGGCAGGGATCAGGGGAATCATGGAATTTACATTTCAGAAGGAGGCCATTCGGCCCATCGAGTCTGCACCGGCCCTTGGAAAGATAACCCCACACCTCCACCCCATTCCCATAGCCCAGCAAGCCAACTAACGTTTTTTGGACACGAAGGGAAATTTAGCATGGCCAATCCACCTAACCCCTCCCTGCAGCATTGTAGCACAAGTGATTAGCACTGTGGCTTCACAGCGCTAGGGTCCCAGGTTCGATTCCCTGCTGGGTCACTGTCTGTGCAGAGTCTGCACATTCTCCCCATGTCTGCGCGTTTCCTCCGGGTTCCTCCCACAGTCCTCATGCGGATAATCTGCACGATGCTGCAGAGTATCACCAATACTAGAAAGGATTCAATTACGTATGATAGTGAATACCAGGTTATGAACATATCACACCATGATGGTGTGTCGGTGACTATCTTGGGGTTAATTATTTCAGGGTGTAGTGTATGGGAGGGGTGGGAATCATTCACGGCCTGTGTGGTAGGGGTTAGGGGGTTCGCATTTGCGCGGAACCGGATACAAATTACAAATAACGACGAAAAACAGTATGTCATTGTTGTCTTCTTTCCTTCGTCTCTTCCTTTCTGTTTCTTCTCTCTTCCTGGAGCTTCTGGAATTCGGTGGATCAAGCATAGTTTCTGTTACTATCTTGGTTAATATCTTGTGGGTTAGCATGTCTGTCTTGTAGTGCCAATGTCCCTTTATAATTGGTCACCATGTGTGACTCATTTTTTTTTTTAAACCGAAAATTTGGACTAGACACACTTAAAAAAACTGAACCAGTGCGAGCCGTCTCGCAGGCTGTGCGATTTACCATCCAAATGTTTGAGGATGTAAATAGCATAGGGATGGCAACCTAAGGGTTGCCCGAAAACAAAACAAAACTTTTTGAACCAAGAGTGCCGAAATGAAGAGCATATGGGCCGCGACGGGTAAGATTTGGATGGAATCCCCGGGTAGGACGGTGATCAATGCCGTATGTGCTCTACCCGAGTGTAGCTGACCAGAGGGGAAGGTCTTCAGGCAGGGCAGAGACCATTGCCGTTTCTCCACTGCCTGAGCAACCGGCAAGAATGGGCAAAAAATGTTGTCATCGTGGGGGGTTGCTGTAAAGGTTCTCCAGTCGAACCAGAGGAGCAGTTATGAGCGGGGGCTGGCAAGCTCTTAGCGGTTTCTGCCGATAAGCTTGCTGGCAAGTTTTCACAGGTTTCTGCCGACAAATATGGCGTGTGTCCGTGGAACTTTCCAGTGTACAAACAACACTCAACAATAACACTAACAAACAACATTGAACAACATGCTGCAGGTTCCATCAGAAAGGACACCGTTTCTCCCAAGTGGTTCCTTTTTAAAACATCATCTGTACACCTCAGTTATCAGTTGCGAACAGGGTCGCAAAGGGGTTCTCGTTTTGGGAGTCAGACTCAAAGTCGTCCTCTTCTCCCGGATGCCATACTCTGGAATGGATGAGGGTTGATAAAGCTGCATGGTGTGACTTAGGGTCCATCTCGTCGTTTCGGACGAGCCTGTATGAATTGTCGCGGTGCCAAAAAGTTGTATCTAATTCTGTGGGGACGGAGTCGTCATCGTAGGGCGGTGGTCTTTGGTGGGGTTTGTTGAGGAATGTGATCAGGAAGGGATCACTCGAATCGTGTTCAGATTCGCTGGGTATAGGTCCTGTTGCATGGGGATAGTAGGGAGGCGTGCTGTGGCTATTGTCTGAGTCACAGTCGCTGTCGCTGCTGCTGCTGTCTGTGGGCGTTCCTGGGCGGAGTCTAGAGTTCGGGGGTGGAGTCGAGGGCGAGTCCGTGGGTGTGGTGGACGTGTTGGGGGAGGGTAGGGATACGTTGGGTGTGGGCGGGGTGTGGTCTGCTGCGTCAAGCATGACGTGGTGTGCGTGGTTAGACTGTGGGCCATATGCCTTAAGCTGGTTAATATGGAACCACGCAGTCTTTCCGTTGGGGTACTTAATTTTATACACGGAGGGGCTTACTTTGTCCGCAATGGAGTACGGACCCGAATACTTCGGTGACAGGAATGTGCTGGGGTTGTAAATGGAGAGCATGACCTGCTGTCCTACCTCAAACTCAGTCGCTTGCACTGTCTTGTCGAAACAGGCCTTGCCCTTGCTCTGTTTCTTCCTGGTGCCTAACCTTACTGCGGCTGCTAGCTGAGCCGTTTTTACATTCTCCACTAACTGTTTTACTGTGTTCTCGTGTGTGAGGGCCGTCACTTCGGGGCTGGTCAAGTCAAGTCCTAATAAAAATTCTGTGCCTTTCACGGGGCGTCCAGTCATAAGAGTGTGTGGGGTGTATCCTGTGGATGTCGAAACAGTATTTCTCAAAAACATCAGCGCAAAAGGGAGGACTTAATCCCAAGTGGTGTTGTTTTGTTGGACCATTTTTCTGAGGGTTGCTTTTAGGGTCCGATTAATTCGCTCCACGATACCACTTGACTGGGGGTGGTATGCGATGTGGAATTTTTGGGTAATGCCAAATATCGTGAGGATGTTCTTCATGACACGCCCCGTAAAATGGGAACCTTGGTCAGATTCAATGCTGCGGGGGAGTCCCCATCTCGTAAAGATGTGGTGGGTTAAGATCTTGGCTGTGGTCTTTGCCGTGTTAGTTCTGGATGGGAATGCCTCTACCCATTTCGTAAAAGTGTCTATCACAACTAACACATACTTGTTGTCAAGTATGTAGGCAATGGTCCTATAAAATCAATCTGTAGCTTAGTCCAGGGCCGTTAACGGGGCGGGTGTGGCTAAGTTGAGCTTTCTTTGTGTATCTGTCCGGATTGTTTGGGGCACAGATAAGGCAATTCTCAACGTAGTGCGTTGCGTCTTCTTTTAAACTTGGCCACCAACAGAGCTACCTGTGGTGGGCTGTAGTGGGATCAATTCCCTGATGTCCATGACTGTCATGGAACAAACAAATAAGCTGATTCCTGTCCTGTTCAGGAACCACATAAAGGGTGTCTTTTAGGACCACACCGTCATGTGTAGCTAGTGCATTTTTAAATCTAACGTAAGGTGCTGGATATTTTCCTTTCAAAATCTCCCTGAGATTGCTATATTGCTTCTGGGCCTGCACTAAATCCTTGATATTAGTCTGTGAGACCTGAATTGCATTCACTGGGGCGCTTTCGGGGGGTGTCCAAAAATATTCATGCCTGGAACCTGCTTTAGCCAGTGCGTCAGCTTTTACATTTCCAGGTGGGGAGGAACGGTGATGACTTCGAACTTTAACAATTCCAAATGTCCTGTCCTGTGCTTTCTCTAAAATGTGGCGGAGCAATGGGGCTGAAGGGAGGGGTTTTCCATCTGCGGAAACAAATCCTCTTGCTTTCCACAGGGGTAGAAATTCTGTAAGGCTGTTGCAGACATAGGGGCTGTCCGAGTATATGTCTGCTGGGCTGGGGAAGGAATCTGGGTAATCTATAATGTACGCCACGGCTGCTAGTTCTGCCGCCTGCGCGCCTAAGTGGCCTGGTAGCTTGGTCCTTTTAACAGTGATGTCCCATCCCTGCAAAAGAAGGGTCCATCTGGCTGCTCTAATCTGGCTTCCTGTACCGTCCTTAAGTCGCCCGTCTAGTAAAATTTGGGTGGGGGCATGTTCCGTGAGGATTGTGATGGGGTTTAGTCCGGTTATGTAGGAAAAATACTGAACCGGCCAGAAAACTACAAGCAGGTGCCTTTCACAGGCCGAAAATCCCTGCTCCACAGGGTCTAAAACTCTGGAGGCGTAAGCCACGGGTCTTAATTGTTCGTGCCGTTCCTGGATGAGCACGGCCGAAAGGGTACGGTCTGTGCTAGCTATCTCTATAGCATAGGGGGAAAGCGGGTCTGGAACCTGTAGTGCGGGGGCTGCAATGTGGGCTCTTTTCAAAGCATCCACAGCATCCGTATTTGCGGAAGCCATTCCCAAGGGGCACCTTTCTTTAAGAGTTCCGAGAGGGGTGCTGCCTTGCTGGCGAAACCGTCAATATGGTTTTGGCAGTAGCCAACCAGTCCTAAAAATGACCGGAGGGCTGAAACATTCTGGGGAAGGGGCAATTTGATAATCGAGTCAATTCTTTTATGCTCGATCTCGCGTTTACCATGCGTGATAATCGTACCCAAATACATCACTTTGTTTTCCATAATTTGGGCCTTTTTGGGGTTTACTTTGCATCCAATTTGCTGTAGGAGTTCCAGGAGTTCGGACAGAAGCTCGATGTGCACTGCATTGGTGTCTGTCTGCAGTAATAGGTCGTCCACATACTGGACCAGACATCTGGGGCGAGAAAATTTCGATAATCCATTTGCCAGCTGTCGGTGGGAAATGGAGGGGGAGTTGTGGAATCCTTGTGGAAGGCATGTCCACGTGTACTGCTGACCTTTAAAAGTGAAGGCAAATTTGTATTGGCACGCTTTTGCAAATGGAATGGACCAGAGCCGGTTACTGATGTCCAAATCTGTAAAGTATTGTGAGTTGAGTCCCTGTTTGAGCGTGGTCTCGGGACTTGTGGCTACCGTGAGGGCTGCTGCGGGGGTGACTTTGTTGAGTTCCCGGTAATCGATTGTCAGTCGCCATGATCCATCGGGCTTTCTCACTGGCCAAATCGGGGCATTATTAGTAGAGGCTACTGATCTGAGTACGCCCTGCTCTAATAAGCTATCGTTAACTTTTGAGATTTCTCCCTCTGCCTCTTGGGGAAATCCGTATTGCTTTTGGGGTCTAGGGTCGTGTTTGTGGGTCGCGAATGCTGCCCTGTGCTTCTGCAGAACTGCCCTAACCTGCTTGTCTGTGCTAATCGTGGTCGGGTCAAACCAGAAATCGCCGACTGCGCTAATCTTGTTTGCATACTCACCTACTGTGAGCGTTGCGGGGGCTCTTGCGGATTTTGCCATTTTCCAGACACATTGGTTACTGGATCAAATGAAAGGTGGTGGGAGTTAATTAAATCAATGCCCAAAATGTGTTCTGCTGTGTGGGGTACATCGACTAAAACTATGGGGTGGCTTGTCGTAATATTGCCAATCTGAATGGGTACAGGGGCTGTGATGTGTCCCTGCTGTGAGTGGCCTGTGAAGCCGCTGAGGGTGATGGTGGCTGTAGTGGGCCACGTGTCTTTTTGGAACATGGTGGAGGAATTAATTGTGGTGCGGGACCCTCCTGTGTCCCAGAGATTCGATGGGCTGTCCCCATATTTTCACTGCAACGACTGGTCGACCGGACCTATCCCAAAGGGTGTCACAGACCCAAGTGGGGAAGCCCGAACACTGTCAGTAAGTGCCGTTCATGTCTGTCTGGTCTGAACGGGTGCTCACACTATGTATGGGCTCTGTCCTATTCTTATTCAGAGTGCCTGCCTGCTGGGCTCCCTGTGGCTTTCGTGGGGCATTGCACTCTCGTGCAGTGACCTAATTTTCCACAGTTGTAACACTCCTGTGGTTTCTGTGGGGGGTTGTTCCTGCCTTCGTTCACCCATGTGGGGTTCTGGTGCGTCTTAACTGTGTGGATATCTGCCTCTGCCTGCTGTTCTTCGGGTGTCTTAATTACGGGTTTGTTTTGGACAGATTGCTCCCAGGAGCGGGACAGTCTTTTTAAAACCCACTTTTTGTTGTGCGCTTCTTCTGAGGGGTCATAGTTGGTACAGGCCTTTTGTCCTGCCTCTGTGGCATGGGAGATAAGGGTGCGGGTCCATTTGGCCATACCATCTTGGGACAAATGGGCACTGTCTAAATTGCCGAAAACGGCTGTAAAATGAATCCACAGGCGTCCAGCAAACGCTGTGGGGTGTTCTGTCTTTTTCTGCCTGCACGTATTCAGGGCTTCTACTGGGTCACCTCTGTTATAGCCGATCGCATCTAGGATCGCTGTGTGCATCTCTGCAAGGGTGCCTCCTCCTACATTCTGTGTGTCGGGAAGGGCTGCTACGACTGAAGGGTCTAAACTCAAAACTGTGAGCTTCACTTGCTCATGCTCATCCAGGCCGTACATGGTCGCCTGCTGCTTTACTCTAGCAAATAAGTGGTGGGTGTCTGAGGTGGGGAGGAACGGTGTGATCTTTTCACACGCGTCCCGTAATTGGGTCACAGTTAAGGGGGTGGTGTAAAGAAATTCCGCGTCTCCTTCGGATGTGACTGTGCGGTGGGTAGTGACTGGATTCATGGGAACCTGATCTATCTGCTCTGTGGGGGGTTGGGGTGCTTTTCTCCTTTGGGGCTTTCCTTGCGCGCATGTTCCCTGAACATACCTATGTGCGGTTTCATTTAATTCTTGCCAATCAGGGCCGTCTTCCTCATCTAATTGGGATCCAAAGGTGCTCTGAAACCCATTTTGCACCGAAAGCAAAGACTGCAGTTCCGCAATCTGCTTCCTGCATTCCGCATGATCTAATGAGCTTTGTCTGTGCTCAATGGTGGCAGCATGGAGTGCTCTTAACGCTGCCTTTAAATCGCTGCACTGCCTTTGCAATGCCTCTCCCTGTTTCTCTGTCTCTTCTCTTACCAGGACTGCACATTGCGTGTCCAGATAGGCCTTTTCGTATTGGGTTTGAAAGCTGCTCAGATGCGCTAGACAAGACTGGTGTGCCCGCTTGTCATCATCCACCTCTCCGTCCTTTGCTGCCAACTTCCTTCTTAATTCTATATTCTCTTTCTCGATCTCGCTAACATCGACCTTGCTCATTCGATGTGTCTCCTCTATCTCTTTGCGGAGCGTCCGAACGACCTCCACTGTGCCTCGCAATTGTGCCAGACAGGACACGATTGCCATCGGCTTGCGAGCTTTTTCCAAGCTTTTCTTATGGATCTCTGACAGGTTCTCCCACCAAGTATGTCCTATACTCCCGGGTCCTGTTTCCTTATTATCACAGAATTCACTCCAAAGGGGCCATCCCTTCCCTTTGAGATATTTCCTGATCTCTTCTTCCCAAACGGGACACTGACCTACTCTGCTGCTGGTCGCTGCGACCAAAAATTCTTCAGGGTTCATGAGGCATTGCATTGCCTTCATTGCCATCTTTCCTCTCTAAATACTCTCTTAAAATTTGGAACGAGGGGTACTAAGGCGGTGCTGTAATTACGGGTACAGCTTTCGCTATTTTCTGGAATACAAACTCCCGACAGTTTTTGACCCAAGCCAGAAATCGAACCTGGGACCCTGGAGCTGTGAAGCAATATTGCTAACCACTGTGCTATCGTGCCGCCCTGTTAAACTGAGACTGCTCTAAAATGATGCAGATCAGGTCACACAACCCGATATCAGGCCTGACGCAAAATGACGTCAAAACAAAACTCCTGATGCGAAACACAAACTGACAAACGCCAAAGTGACTTAAAACAGGGACTTGTGGCTATCTCTAATTGGAGTGAAAAGGTTGAGTGGGTTTCTTGAGCAGGGACTGACTATGTCAGCTTTGAAGGAGATAGGAATAGTGCCAGAAGATGAGTCTGGGGCTAAGAAGGTGAAACTAGGCAGTCAGGAGCTCAGTTAAGATAATGAACAGGCTCCAGGGTAAAAGGAGCACTCGAGGGAGAGAAAAGGCAGAGAACATGAAGTGATGGCAGTTAGTTGGAGGATAAACAGAGAGTCAGGAATTCAGGACAGTTCGCAGAGGCAGAGATCAGCAATGTACAATAGATGGACTGCATTTTTTTTTCATTTTTAAAAAATATGTTTATTCAAATTTTCCAACAACATTTTTAACCCCCCCCCCAATAACAAAAAGAAAGAAACACAAACACAACAGTCAAAAATTATACATTGGGTTTCCCCCATATACAGTAACCCCCCCATATGACATTCAATGGTGCCCATAGGGAAGCCCCCCCCCCCCCCCCCCACCCTTGGTTTACTGACCTTGCTGCTGACCTCCTCCTAACGCTCCGCGAGGTAGTCTAGGAACGGTTGCCACCGCCTGAAGAACCCCTGCACAGACCCTCGTAAGGCAAACTTTATTCTCTCCAACTTAATGAACCCTGCCATGTCATTTATCCAGGATTCCACACTGGGGTGCCTCGCGTCCTTCCATAATAGCAAGATCCTCCGCCGGGCTACCAGGGACGCAAAGGCCAGGATACCTGCCTCTTTCGCCTCCTGCACTCCCGGCTCGTCCGTTACCCCAAATAGTGCCAACCCCCAACTCAGCTTGACCTGGACTTTCACCACCTTGGACATAGTCCTCGCGAAACCCCTCCAAAACCCATCCAGTGCCAGGCACGACCAGAACATGTGGACATGATTCGCCGGGCTACCCGAGCACCTCCCACATCTGTCCTCCACCTCAAAGAACCTACTCAACCTCGCCCCTGTCATATGCGCTCTGTGAGTAACCTTGAATTGTATTAGGCTGAGCCTGGCACAAGAGGAGGAAGAGTTAACCCTACTCAGGGCATCAGCCCACAGACCCTCATCTATCTCCTCCCCAAGCTCCTCCTCCCATTTGCCCTTTAATTCCTCTATCGAGGCCTCCTCCTCTTCTTTCAACTCCTGGTAGATCGCCGAAACCTGGCCTTCTCCAACCCATACCCCCGAAATGACCCTGTCCTGAGTCCCCTGTGCCGGGAGCAGTGGGAATTCCCTCACCTGCTGCCTCACAAACGCCCTCACTTGCATATACCTGAAAGCATTCCCCGGGGGTAACCCAAAGTTCTCCTCCAGCGCCCCTAGGCTCGCAAACTTCCCATCTATAAACAGGTCCCCCATTCTTCTAATCCCTGCCCGATGCCAGCTCCGAAACCCCCCATCCATCCTTCCCGGAACGAAACGATGGTTCTCCCGAATCGGGGACCAAACCAAGGCTCCCACCTCGCCCCTGTGTCGTCTCCACTGCCCCCAGATCTTCAACGTCGCCGCCACCACCGGACTCGTGGTGTACCTTGTCGGCGAAAGCGGCAGCGGTGCCATCGCCAGCACCCTCAGGCTCGTGCCCACACAGGACGCCATCACCAACCTCTTCCATGCCGCTCCTTCTCCCTCCATTACCCACTTATGGATCATCGCCACATTGGCAGCCCAATAATAGCCGCACAAATTCGGCAGAGCCAGCCCTCCCTGTCCCTACTACGCTCCAGAAACACCCTCTTTACCCTCGGGGTCTTATTTGCCCACATGAAACCCATGATGCTCCTACCTACCCGTTTGAAAAAGGCCTTGGGAATCATAATGGGAAGGCACTGGAACACAAAGAGAAACCTCGGGAGGACCATCATTTTAACCGACTGCACCCTGCCCATTAGCGAGAGTGGCAACACATCGATCTTTTGAAATCCTCCTCCATCTGCTCCACCAACCGTGTCAAATTGAGCTTGTGCAAGGCCCCCCCCAACTCCCAGCCACCTGGATCCCAAAGTACTGAAAGCTCCTTTCCGCCCTCTTCAACGGTAGGTTGTCTATCCCCTTTCCCTGGACCCCTGGATGCACCACAAAAAGCTCACTTTTCCCTACACTGAGCTTGTACCCAGAGCAGTCCCCAAACTCCCTTAGAATCCGCATGACCTCCACCATCCCCTCCACTGGATGTGCCACATACAGCAACAGGTCGTCCGCATATAGCGACACCCGATGTTCCTCTCCCCCTCGGACCAGTCACCTCCACTTCCTGGACTCCCTTAGTGCCATGGCCAGAGGCTCAATTGCCAATGCAAGCAACAAGAGGGACGGGGGCACCCCTGCCTCGTCCCTTGGTATAGCCGAAAGTACTCCGACCTCCGCCGATTCGTAGCCACACTCGCCACCGGGGCTCTATATAACCTGACCCAGCTGATGAACCCCTCCCCGAACCCAAACCTCCGCAGCACTTCCCAAAGATACTCCCACTCCACCTGGTCGAAGGCCTTCACCACGTCCATAGCTGCCACTACCTGCGCTTCTCCCTCCACCGAGGGCATCATAATCACATTGAGGAGCCTCCGCACATTGGCGTTTAGCTGCCTGCCCTTTACAAATCCCATCTGGTCCTCATGAATCACCCCCGGGACACAGTCCTCATTTCTCGTAGCCAGCACTGTTGCCAGCAACTTAGAACATAGAACAATACAGCACAGAACAGGCCCTTCGGCCCACGATGTTGTGCCGAACCTTTGTCCTAGATTAATCATAGATTATCATTGAATTTACAGTGCAGAAGGAGGCCATTCGGCCCATTGAGTCCGCACCGGCTCTTGGGAAGAGCACCCTACCCAAAGTCAACACCTCCACCCAACACTAAGGGCAATTTTGGACACTAAGGGAAATTTATCATGGCCAATCCACCTAACCTGCACATCTTTGGGCTGTGGGAGGAAACCGGAGCACCCGGAGGAAACCCACGCACACACGGGGAGGATGTGCAGACTCCGCACAGACAGTGACCCAAGCCGGAATCGAACCTGGGATCTTGGAGCTGTGAAGCAATTGTGCTATCCACAATGCTACCGTGCTGCCCTTAAGAACAAATAAATCATTTTATATCATTTTACCGTAATCCATGTACCTATCCAATAGCTGCTTGAAGGTCCCTAATGTTTCCGACTCAACTACTTCCACAGGCAGTGCATTCCATGCCCCCACTACTCTCTGGGTAAAGAACCTACCTCTGACATCCCCCCTATATCTTCCACCATTCACCTTAAATTTATGTCCCCTTGCATCCACATTGAGGAGCGAGATCGGTCTATACCACCCACATTGCAGTGGGTCCTTGTCCCGCTTCAGGATCAGAGAGATCAGCCCCCCGGACATTGTCGGGGGCAATGTCCCCCCCTCCCTTGCCTTATTGAAAGTCCTCACTAGCAACAGGCCTAGCAGGTCCACATATTTCCTGTAAAACTCGACCGGGAACCCATCTGGCCCCGGGGCCTTCCCCGCCTGCAAGCTCCCCAATCCTTTAACCAGCTCCTCCAACCCAATTGGCACCCCCAAACCAGCCACCTCCTACTCCTCCACCCTCGGGAACCTCAGCTGATCCAAAAATCGTTGCATCCCCTCTTCCCCCACTGGGGGCTCAGATCTGTACAGATCCCCATAGAAGTCCCTAAATATCTCGTTTATTCTCACCGCACTCCGCACCATATTCCCCCCCGCTATCCTTAACTCCACCTATCTCCCTCGCTGCCTCCTTCTTACGAAGCTGGTGTGCCAGCATCCGACTCGCCTTCTCCCCATACTCATGCGTCGCCCCCTGCGCTTTCCTCCACTGTGCCTCTGCTTTCCCTGTGGTCAACAGGTCGAACTCCGTCTGGAGGTTCCGCCGCTCCCTAAGTAGTCCCTCCTCGGGGGCCTCTGCATATCTCCTGTCCACCCTTAAGATCTCCCTCACCAACCTCTCCTTCTCCCTGTGGGCCCTGATGGAGATTAACTCTCCCCTGACCACTGCCTTCAGCGCCTCCCAGACTACCCCCACCTGCACCTCCCCCTTGTCATTGGCCTCCAAATATCGTTCAATGCACCCTCGCACCCGCCCGCACACCTCCTCATCCGCCAATAATCCCACATCCAGATGCCACAACGGGCGCTGGTCCCTCTCCTCTCCTAACTCCAGCTCCACCCAGTGCGGGGCGTGATCTGAGATGGCTATGGCCGAATACTCCGTTCCCTCCACTTTCGGGATTAGCGCCCTACTCAAAATAAAAAAATCTATCCGGGAGTAGGCTCTATGGACGTGGGGAAAGAATGAAAATTCTCTGGCCAGGGGCCTGACAAACCTCCATGGATCCACTCCCCCCATCTGGTCCATAAACCCCCTAAGCACCTTGGCCGCAGCTGGCCTCTTACCCGTCTTGGACCTAGAGTGATCCAGTGCTGGGTCCAGCACCGTGTTGAAATCCCCCCCCCCCCCTCCCATCATCAAGCTTCCTACCTCCAGGTCCGGAATCCGACCCAGCATGCGTTTCATAAATCCGGCATCATCCCAGTTCGGGGCATATAGGTTTACCAGTACCACCCGCACCCCCTGCAACCTACCGCTCACCATCACATATCGACCTCCATTATCCACAACAATATTCATTGCCTCAAACGACACCCGCTTCCCCACCAGTATTGCAACCCCTCTGTTCTTCGCATCCAGCCCTGAATGGAATACCTGTCCTACCCATCCCTTTCTCAGCCTAACCTGATCTGCCACCTTCAAATGTGTCTCCTGGAGCATAACCACGCCTGCCTTCAGTCCCTTTAAGTGCGCGAACACCCGGGCCCTCACATTCCAAGTTGTCAGCCGGATTGGGGGGCTGCTCACCCCCCCCCCCCCCACCCCTGCCGACTAGCCATCTCCTTTTCTAGGCCAGCCACATGCCCGCACCTCCCACACCCTCCAGTCCCCAGGACTGCGGACCCCCGCCCCGACCACCTCTCCTACTTCCAGCTCCCCTTTGGCCAATGCAGCAGCAATCCTATACCCCCCCCTCTTTCCCGGCTAGATCCACATCTAGCCCTTTCGCTCCCCCCATAACACTCCCGTAAGTCAGCTGACTCCTGCTGACCCCGGCCTCTCCTGCCGTTCCATCCCCCCTCCCCCTCCCTGGCAGTCAGTGTGCACTCCTCTCCAGCACCCCACCCCCCCCCCCCGGTCCTTCTCTCGCGTGGGAAAAAGCCCGCGCTTTACTGAGCCGGCCCCGCCCCCTCTGGCGCAGCTCCTTTTGCGGCCTTACCCCAATTCCCCATCCCCAGGCCTCCACTCCCCCTCTTCCTTCGTGGGGGTCTGCCCCTCCAACACCGACGCCCCCACTCTCCCACAGTCTCCCCATCAAATCCCTTCACCCATCCCCATCCAGCACCCAACCAAAGAAACATTCCCTAAACGTGATAAACACCATATACACAGTAAACATCCTCCCACAACATACCCTCAATTTGAGTCCAACTTTTCAGTCCGTATAAAGCTCCATGCCTCATCAGGCGTTTTGAAATAGTGGTGCCGATCCTGGAACGTGACACACAATCGCACTGGCTGCAGAAAAACCGAACTTCACCCCCTTCTGATGGAGCACCGCCTTAGCCCGATTGAAACCAGCTCTCTTCTTAGCCACCTCTGCACTCCAGTCCTGGTAGATTCGGATCTCCTAGTTCTCCAACCTGCTGCTCCGCTCTTTCTTGGCCCATCTCAGGACACACTCTCTGTCCATAAAGCGGTGAAACCTCACCACTACAGCCCTTGGCGGCTCGTTGGCCTTGGGTCTCCTTGCTAGGACCCGGTGAGCCCCATCTAGCTCCAGGGGCCTCAGGAAGGCTCCCGCGCCCATCAGCGAATTGAGCATCGTGCTCACATATGCCTCGGCATCGGGCCCCTCCACTCCTTCAGGGAGAACCAGAATCCGAAGATTCTTCCTCATCGACCTATTCTCCAGGTCCTCAAATCTTTCCGCCCACCTCTTGTGAAGCGCTTCGTGCACCTCCACCTTCAGGCCCAAGATCTCGTCCTCGTTCTCCGAGGCTTTTTGCCGCACCTCCCGGATTGCCGCCCCTTGGGCCTTCTGGGTCTCCACTAGCTTCTCGATCGCCGCCTTCATTGGCGCCAGCATTTCGGATTTCAGCTCCTCAAAGCAGCGTTTAAGAAACCCCTGCTGCTCCTGCGACCACGCTGCTTGGTCTCCACCCGCCACCATCTTGTTTTTCTCCCTCTCACTTTTCGCTGCTCCAAGTTCACTTTTTTCACCGCTCCACTCCTGGTCCAATCCATATAATGTCGGGGGGACCTTGCTGTCACCTTCCCACACTGGAAGCTGTCGAACAATTGTGCAACCTACCTAGGCATAGCCTCAACCGGAAGTCGATGGACTGCATTTTAAGCGAAGATCCATTTAGTTATTAAAAAACCCTCACTTTTATTTTATTTTTTTCTGCTGCATACAACTCACCATCATTAACTGTGAATGCATGACTCAGTTAAATGAAATGAAAATCGCTTATTGTCACGAGTAGGCTTCAATGAAGTTACTGTGAAAAGGCCCTAGTCGCCACATTCCGGCGCCTGTTCGGGGAGGCTGGTACGGGATTGTCCTTATTATGCTTAAAGTACAACTTGCATAACCGCTGAGCTCTCTGTGTACACTGACCGAAGCCAGAAAATGAAATGCCAGCAAAAGCAGTTTGAAGTAATTGATTGATTTGTGGCAGGTATTGATTGATGATTAGTATTTTTAATGGAATTATAAGAGAATGTGGAAAATTGAGCAACATGACCAGCAGGCTGGGTTGGAGTTGTTGATGTATTATTGGTGGGAAAATTAACCAGTCTACATGAGAGAATTAGAACAAAGTTTACAACCACCTTACAATGAGGTTATAGTTTCCCCACACACACTACTGATGCACACCCAAAGCAAGACTTCTAATTAAATAATTTCACACACAAATGTAAAGTTACTTCCAACAGCATGTAATTAACTTTCACCAAAGGTGAGAAGCTAACAATGACATTATTTTTAATTTAAAGGAAAAAAATACGTGCATTTCATACACAATGATGCTCATAATGGCTATGTATACATTGTATACATTTTAATTAGTACAGCAAAATTTTATTCCACCTTCACATACTTTACAAAATACACAATAAGAGATATCAAAACATTATGTTCTTGCAAGAACTGGCTGGTGAGTACACACAAAACATCACAGCTATCAAAAATATTTAATACAAATAATAAGTTGTAGGATCCGCAGTGTCTAGTGACGTGGGATGCAGCAGTGTCCAGAATTTAATTCTGGAGCTAGCCAATAACAAATGTCATTGAGCAGACGTTCAAGTAAATCCTGGTTTTAATAATTTAAATGTAGAACCCCAAAAGATAATGGATCTGGGAGTTTGGTAGTTGAAAAATCTATTCTGCTGGATCTGATATTGAAAAAATAAATTGTGTCAATGGGAAAATCCACAGAAAGAGGAAGAATAATTCAAAATAAAACTAAGGTAGTCAACATTTTAAATCTCTGAACACAACGGTGATAAGAAATCCATCACTTGTTTAAAATTTAGCTTCAGGATTCACAATATATATATATATATATATATATTATGTGTGTGTATATATATATATATATATATATATATATATATATATATATATATATATATATATTATATGTGTGTGTATATATAATATATATATATATATAATATATATATATTTAAATATCCCTTTCTTGGCCAACCAAGGTTAAATTTTAAAGTTTTCATGAATTAAAACATTGCTTAAGCATTTCAGCATCCAGAACATTGTGTAGCTGGAATTGAAGTAATCTCTTCACTAGCTTAATTTTGTTGCTTTCATCAATTTGAAAGGCGAACATTCTCAAACTGAAATATGTAAATTATAAACAATACTCAGCATCAAGAATATTTCACACAAGCCCAATCCAATGTCACATCAGTTAACTGGCCTAGATTAACATTATGGGGAGAGGACAGGACTATTATAAAGCAATAAAATCAAATCTGTACAAAAATGTATTGTCACAGTAGAAATGTACCATATGAAATAAAAGTTGACATTCTGAGAATGTATTTCCCTCAGTATTGTGAATCAGTGATTATAATTAATTTATAAAATCCGACCTATTTGGGTAATAGAAGAAGCACGGATTCCAAAAACGTCAGTTCATTTGAAGAGGCTCACAAGGCATTATTTGTGAGGATCTTGAGGTTTCTTTCACTGCATGCCAAACCACTGCTCTTGATCTGCCCACTGTGCAGTCTCACTGTCACTTCCCTCCAGGTCCCCTTCTTCTCCACTACCTTCCATGTCATCCACATCCTCCTCTTGTGCTGCCTCAGTCTGATTTTCTTCCTTCTCCATCTTCTGCATTCCCTCCAAAGACTTCTGATCATTGGGATCCATGCTGTAAATGGAAAAGTAACTAACCAATTACTTTTAAAATTACTGCTTCCTGGGTAAAATAAAAAAAGAGTATGCTTCAATATTACTGGCATGGCCATAAGGTGCAGATCTCAGTACAGAGGTTTGGAGGGAGAGAGAAAACCAAGATATTCTAATTAAAGTTGAAAGCTTCAAAATGTAAATGATAATATTCAAAAACAACAAATTCAACATTATTTTAAATAATGCATCCTGTTAGTACTTTGCAAACTATTTCAGTACACATTAAAAGGAAATGCACTGGGTAATAAACCAGTTGCAAAATTTGTAGTTCTAGTATCTGAAGACAAATAACAGTCTGCAACCTCCTTAAAAATGTGGGCATGGTGACCCTCAAATGAAACATTAATCCAGGAATGAAGGTAGTAAAATTCATTTTCTGTCCCAAAAAGAAAACCATCAACCCCCAGTCTCCACACTTTTGATTATTTATTTCTCTCTACCCTTCTCCACAAGATGGCAACTTAGGCTGAGGTATGGTTCTATGGGTGGCAATAACTCTCTGGTAGCATGTATACATTCAAATTAGAGACCAAAAAAATGAATGGGCTAATCAGCGGTGGAAAGCAGCCAAGCCTGATACTTCCATCATCACATCCAAACAAGCTTATTGCAGCAGGGAGCACTATGATAATGGCCTACCCCAGTTTTAGGCTCTTGGACTAAATGTGGCACTCTTGCAACTATGTTAGTTGATACCAACTAAGTAAACACAAACCAGAAAATAAGCCTGAACATTCCTGATACTTATGGTTCAGCACACAGGGTATTTAGAAAACTCGAAAAGTGTCGATTTCCTGAATAACAAGAAGATAACAAAATTGAAAAGAGACAGATTCCCGAATACAAATATAAAAAGGAAACTGCCCTTGTGGTACACCCCAGTGGTCTGTGTCTCTCAGTGGTTAAGGAATAGGTTTTGTCAGTGACCTCTCTCATTTGGAGTTCCTTGGTCATCACCATACTATTAGAACATAAGAAATTATTTCTGGAGTAAGTCATTTGGCCTTTCAAGCCTCTTCCACAATTTAAAATGATCATGACTGCTCTGTGGCACTTTCCAGCACTAGCCCCATATTCCTCGGTTCCTTTAATCCCCAAAAATCTATCAATCAATCTCTGCCTCGAATGTGCTGAACAATTCATGCATCCAAAACTTTCTGGAGTAGAGAATTCCAAAGATTCTTCGGGCAATGCATATTCACTGTGAATTGTGAACTAATTCTTGAAATGTTTGACATTGCTTACCACCTGCAATTTTGTTTTTCTTTTTTTAAATTTAGAGTGTCCAATTCATTTTTTCCAATTAAGGGCAATTTAGCGTGGCCAATCCACCTAGCCTGCACATCTTTGGGTTATGGGGGCGAAACCCAGAACATAGGAATCTTATGTTCCTATTTTCACCGCAGAACTGTAGGGCTGAGCACAGTCCCAGGGCAGTTAAAAAAATAGACACCTTCCAGAATGTCATGAACATCTAGCTCTTAACAAGAATCAAATCACCGAGTTATCAATAGCATTACTGACTTGTTCACTAGGAAATCTTAATTACCCAATATGAGCACTCTCCACTCCACTTTTATAAACTATGTCTGATTGCAATAATTTCTTTCTAAACACAGCATCATTATCTTGCATAATATTAAGGTATTTTGAATGAGTCTCAGAGGATGGGAAACCAGAGGCTTCCATAATTTGTCAAGATGCACCTGGGCAATCTTCAGACAAGTGCAGCATTCCTCCAAACATCTCAAAACTGCTTAATTGCTGCTCAATGACTAAAAACTGTCAAAATCCTCTCAACACCGCAATTGAGCACAAGCGTATATTAGAAAGGATTTTAATTCATTTGATTGTGATATTTATACATGTTTCAAAATCTAGTCAGCTCATTTGTCCTCACCTGCAAATTTTTATTTTTTTTTCAGAATTTTTTTTTTCCCAATTAAGGGGCAATTTAGCATGGCCAATTCACCTACCCTGCACATCTTTGGGTTGTGGGGGTGAGACCCACGCACACATGGGAAGAATGTGCAAACTACACACGGACAGTGACCCGGGGCCGGCACTGAGCCTGGGTCCATGGTGCCGTGAGGCAGCAGTGCTAACCACTGCATGGCGTGCCCCCCCCCCCACCTGCAATTTTGTTTTTCTTTTTTTAAATTTAGAGTGTCCAATTCATTTTTTCCAATTAAGGGCAATTTAGCGTGGCCAATCCACCTAGCCTGCACATCTTTGGGTTATGGGGGCGAAACCCAGACAAACACGGGGAGAATGTGCAAACTCCACCCAGAGCTGGAATCAAACCTGGGACCTCGGCGCCGTGAGGCAGCAGGGCTAACCCACTCAACCACCGTGCTGCCCCTGCAATTTCTAAATACCAATTAGACGATGTTTAGAAAGAAAACAAGTACAGTTTAATCGTCGGAAATAACAAACATATTTGCTTTGCGTACCTTAATGCAATGCTGTACTGATCCATTGCTTCCTGATAATCACTTACAGCTACAAGAAAATCTCCTAGCATTCGATGTAGAACACAAACACTCTGATTAGCCAGTGCATTTCTCAGAAGAGCTATACCTTCTTCATACTTCTGTTCTCGACCTATCATAAATGAATGAGATTTTAGAAACCATGACAGTAGTCTTCAAACATTTACAGCACAGAATATAAAGTTATTTTCGTTATGGTTGGATTTTAATACTATCCCTTCAATCTCTCTGGCATTGGGCAGGTTTTCAAGCACTAGATGGTATACATAGACATAGAACATACAGTGCAGAAGGAGGCCATTCGGCCCATCGAGTCTGCAACGATCCACTTAAGCCTTCACTTCCACCCTATCCCCATAACCCAATAAACCCTCCTAACCTTTTTGGTCACTATGGGCAATTTGTCATGGCCAATCCACCTAACCTGTACGTCTTTGGACTGTGGGAAGAAACCGGAGCACCTGGAGGAAACCCACGCAGATACGGGGGGAACGTGCAGACTCCACACAGACAGTGACCCACCAGGGAATTGAACCTGGGACCCTGGCGCTGTGAAGCCACAGTGCTATCCACTTGTGCTACCGTGCTCATTTGTGACTCTAGTTTTCCTTTCCCATCGATGGAGAAGCATTTTCCCTTTGTTCGAGCTTCTTCCAGATGGAGAATTTGAAATTGAGAATCAACTATTTGTGAATTCAGTCTTTTTACCATGAATTAATACCTCAATATTTTTTTTCTCAAAATGCAGAGCATTAAACCTCCTAATTAACTTTTAATATACACTAAATTTTAGCCTATAAAACTTGAATACTCAACTTAATGGTTATTACCAGAATTGGGCAATTAATAATGCTATGCATAGAAATATTTTTATGTTTATTTCAAGAATTTAAGCATATAAAGACTAAAATTAGATTCTGATCTGGCAAGTATTAAATTCTTACTTATTGAATAGTTTTTACATCTTTATCGGTCATACATCTTTATCTGTCATACAACTTCTCACAAAACTTGGGAATATATGAGGGGCATGGACAGAGTGGGTAGAGAACAGCTGTTCCCCTTAGTTGAAGGGTCAGTTACAAGGGGATACAAGTTCAAGGTGAGGGGCAGGAGAATCAAGAGGGAATTTGAGGAAAAACTTTTTTACCCAGAGGGTGGTGATAGTCTGCAATGCACTGCCTGGGAGGGTGGTAGAGGCGGGTTGCCTCACATCTTTTAAAAAGTACCTGGATGAGCACTTGGCACGTCTTAATATTCAAGGTTATAGGCCAAGTGCTGGCAAATGGTATTAGAATTGGCAGATCAGGTGCCTTTCATGCGGCAGTGCAGACTCGATGGGCCGAAGGGCCTTTTCTGCACTATTTTTCTGTGATTCTGTGAATATAGCTTAATGATGTTTAGTAAAATGTGATATAAACACGGAGTTTGGAAATTTATTCTTTAGCATTTGCAAACCTAATTTCCAAAATGCCTTGTAACTTTCTTTTCATTAAATGGTTCAGCCAAACTTTACAGGATTAAAGTGGCCACAGAGTAGTTTTTTAAAAAATGGAAACAAATTCTGGCCACTCGCATCAAGCAAAATGCACACACTGTTTCCTTTGTAATTTCCCCAAAATCTCTGGAGAAAGAAAAATCCACAAAGTTTAAAACACAGGGCACAGCACCATATGGGTTTGACAAAATTCATTTAAATTAAATTCTTCACACCCTTCCATTTTTGACAATGTGTTATAAACAAGCTGCGGAAATTTTTGAACAGCAGGCAGAATGTCCAGTTTTTTCATAAAGTACATAAAAATCCATGTTACATTCTAAATGAAAAGAACTAAAATTATGTTAGATCTCATTGTTTGCAAGGACTTTCAAGCTTTCCACTATAATTCTTCATGATTAATGGCTTTCTTCGGGCAGCACGGTGGCACAGTGATTAGCACTGCTGCCTCACGGCGCCGAGGACCCGAGGTCAATCCTGGCCCCAGGTCACTGTCCATGTGGCGTGTGCACATTTTCCCAGTGAACATGTGCAAGGTAGGTGAATTGGACACACTGCATTGCTCCTTAATTGGAAAAAAGAATTGGGTACTCAAATTTATTTTTGAAAAATTGGCTTTCTTCCACCCACAAAAGATGATGTGAATGCAGCCACTGAATTTGGTGAGGTCAGATGAAAACATCTGCTCCACTATTTTTGATGGCTAAATGAGCCAATTCTGAGAAGGCAAAGTCTGTCACAAATGCCATGATGAAGTGGTCCCTTGCCAGTGATGTGGGATGATATCTGCTGATGTCTTGCTTGCAGGGCTGGCATCAGTTTTAGAGCTTCCAAAACCACACATCATTCTGTATGAACTACAGTCCACAGCTGGTGCTGCCAGCTGCAGCTGTCACCAGCTAGAGCTTTCCCACTTGTCACGATTGATGTTGAGGGCTTTTACATTTCTTTTGACAGTATCCTCGAGTCAGATTCCTTATTGTAATGGAACCATGTGAAACTTGCTTCAATTACACCACTGTACATGTATCATATGGTGCAGTGTAACCATTGACAGGAGAATGTAAATGTATCCTCCACATGGTGTCCTTGAAGTTCTTGTAAAATCAATTAGACGTCATTGATTTAATGTGAAAGTCCACTTCTAATGCAATTGTCTCACTGTACAGACCCTTTGAAAAGTTACCTCTTGGTGTAACCAGGTTTTTAATGGTAGAATAAGTCATAAATATTGCTGAACAGCCTCACTGGCTGAGAAACTATTTTGTGGAATGTATACCCCCGAATGAAGAAATGTAATATCCCACAGATTTTTGATTTTGTTGTTGTACATCTCCAACCCGGGTTTCACGGAGGAGGATATAATGGGGCTGCTCAGGAGATTCAGGGCTTTTCCAGGTTATAAGCCTGGAAGTGTTTTTTGGTGTCTTTGCCGGGGGTGGGAGCCGGCTTGGGGAGGGTTGCCGTTTGGGGTTGCGACTACCCACTTGAGGAACTTGGGGGTTCAGGTTGCTCGAGACTGCGCCTGGCTTTGTAAACTGAATTTCACGAGCCTGGTGGGTAGGGTCAAGGCGGATTTGTTGAGACGGGTTAGCCGTCTCCCATCATTGGCAGGTAGGGTACAGGCGAAAAAGATGAATATCTTGCCACCGTTTTTATTTTTATTTCAATGCCTACTGGTCTTTTTACCAAAAGCGTTCTTAATGGGGCGGAATGGTTGATTTTGTCATTTTCCTTGGCAGGTAAGGTAGCAAGGATTCGGAGGCCAGTGCTTCAGGGAGGGCAACAATCAGGGGCTCTGGTCCTTCCAAACATGTTGTAATATGTTGGATGGCGAGCGCTAAGAAGATATGGGGTTAGAGTAGGGAGCCGGAGGCGATGTGAGTGAGGATGGAGGCAGGCTCTTGTAGGGGTTCGGGGTTGTGGGCGCTGGTAACAGCACCACTCCCGTTTGTTGCAAGGAATCCAATCTTGGTGGCCACATTGAAGATATGGAGGCAATTTCGGCAGCACCTTAGGTTAGGGACGGGGTTGAAGCTGATGCCGATACCAGAGAATCATGGGTTTGAGCCGGCAAGGCAGGAGCTGCAGATGGAAGCGGGAGCAGATGTTTTAACCTTCGCCTTGCTGACTGCTTACAGGCGGAATTATTACCTGTTGTGGTGGAAGTCAGCCTTCCCACCCTGTGCCTAAGTATGGCTGAGGGACTTGGGAGTTCCAGTACTTGGAGACGGTTAAGTTCATTTTGAGGGAGGTAAGTGAGGGGTGCCACAACAGGTGGGGTCTGTTTATATTACACTTTAAAGAGCAGGTTACCGTGAGCTACGGGGGTGGGGGGGTTGTTTTGAATTACTGGGGTGTTGGAGGATCGAGTTGAGGGGGGGTTAAAAAATGAATGACTTGTTCATATTCAAGATTTTCACTGTAATCGAAGGCACAAGCTGAAGTCCATTGATGGAGTACAACATATTGGTAAATGTATTTTCCCCTCTCCCTTAATTTCAATCACAATTAAAGCTTTATTTGAAATTGTATTAATTCTTCAAACAGTCTGTAACATGCCCAGAAGATTAAGTTTAATTATACCTTTGTTTATCATGATCAATTCTTCTGATACAAATGAGAGAAATATATATATATATATAGCTTACTCAAAAGTTCTGCCTTTTTCACCACTGCTTTCAGGTAATCAGATTTCTGTGCCAGAGCTTTATCCAACAGTGTCCTTGCTTTCTCTTGCGTCATTGGGTCTTCCAAGCATACAGTGGCAAAAAGGGTCAAGGTTTGGGCATTTGGACCCAGTGTTTTGAAGACATTATTCGCCATCACCATTGCTTCTCGTATGCTGTTTGAAGCCAAATAGCATTCAACTAGACCTGCAGCAATAAATTAAGATAGTGGTTTAACTGAGACTTGGGAAAATTTGTTAAAATTTAAAACATCAGATAACTAAGGAATTGTTAAACAAATACTGTGCTTGCCATCATGGTAATGTTTTGAACTTACAAGTTATGTACTTAAAACTGGTACAAAGGCTCCATGATGAGGCATCTAAAAACAAACTTGTGCAGTTGTCACTGGACCAGAGAAGGTTAAAAGAAGGGGATGATCTTCTGGGTGTTTGAAATTATGAATGGTATTTACTTTCTCAAATCCTCTCCGTGAAGCCAGATACAAGTCACTTCAACTTTGGACTAGTACTCGAGGCATAGAGGGAAAAGTAGAATTTCCACCACACAGGTTATTAAGAATATGCAATGCATATAACTATTGAAGTCACGGTTTTAATTTTTATTCATTTGAAGGATGCGGGCGTTACTGGTATTGCCTTAGAGAAGGTGGTAGTGAGTCGCTGTCTTGAACTGTTGCAGTCTGTTATCATAGATGCTTGACAGAACTGGATGGTTTGTTCGGTAATTTCAGAAGGCAATTAAGGGTCAACACACTGCTGTGGGAGTGTAGACACATATGGGCCAAACTGGGCACAGATGGCAGGTTTCCTTCCTTGAAGAAATTAGTGTGCCAGATGGGCTTTTAGACAATGCAAAAGTTACATGGTCAACATTACTGATGCCATCTTTTTAATTCCAGATTTAAAGTAACAGAATTCCCTATGTGGTAGATTTTAAACTCATACCTCCAGATCATTAGTCCAGGTGTCTGGATTATTAGTCCAGCCACATAACCACTCTGCTAACAACTTGTATGTTGTTTTTTCATTTGTGTTTATGAAAAGAACTTTATTACATACAGGTCAATCTTGCATGAACACTAGAAGCTGAGGCCAAGCAACATCTTCAGGTAGGGGAGGATTAGAAGATTGGGTATAATGGTGCTAAGCCACCAGTGATCACTTCCTTTTATCATTCATCACTTTCACTCCTATCCCATTATAATCAGTGGTCACATCGCTTTAAGCATTGAAAGCAGTAAGGAAAGGGGTCAGGGTGAGGAAGGGTGCGAGTGTAAATGGTGCATTGGCGAGAGGGAAAAAGCAGGTGGGAAATCATGAACACCATGTATTGAGAATAAAGAAAATGTTTGTAGAAGTAATATTTTAAAATAAATTTTAAATATTCTTTTGAGATGAGAATAAACTGAAACTGAACAGGATCAAGCTCACCAGTCAGCAGATGTTGGGAGGTGGGGGAGAGAGAGCGCGAGAGAGAGAGAGAGAGAGAGAGAGAGAGAGAGAGAGAGAGCCCACACTGTGCGGAAGATTATTGCATTGGTGTTGGGATAGTGTCAATGGCTGAAATGATGCACCAACATGCAAGATTGGGACCAATGGAAGGAAAAACTGGCTGACTGTCCTGGAAGAAATGGATGTAGAGAGGAGGATACAGATTGTCACCCTGAACAGTTACATTGCAGTAAAATAATGCAGAGGCTTTGGCAAGAGCTGAGCAAGTCCAAGACCAACTTCTAGTTGCAGAGGCAAAGCAGGAGGCAAAATATCCGACTAAGAAGAATGGAGTGGAGTGGGGGAGGAAGAAGAGAAAATGTAACAGGAAAGAGTAATACTATTTAAATAAAATCCCGTTCAAAAGTTTAAAATTCAGTTTAGTGAACTTGTATTAGGGAAGAAAACATTTCCTCCCTCTGCGAACAAGGCAGACTGACCATTTTGCTCTGTTGCTACCCAAAGGCCAGAGCCTGAAATTGCTTGCAGACTCAGAGCAACCAAAATATTTCAGGATCACTGGCATATTCATTAGAAAATTTCATTTTAAAATGCCACAGACATCATAACAAATGGATTGTTGCATACAAATGTTGGCATTGAGGTAGATGATCAATCATGATCTAACTGAATGGCAGGCAGGCTTGACAGGCCGAATGGCCAACCCTTGCTCCTATGTTCCTAACAGGTATTTATGGACAAATTTAAAATGGGAACTCCCTATTAAGGAATACAAAGACTACTTTTCATTCAAAGGTGCACATATATTGTTACAATATATAGAGATTGGGCAAGTTGTGGCATTTTTTCTTGATCTGCCTAGAGCCACTGAAGCTCTTTCTCGATGTCAAATAATAGAGCAGCAAGCTATAGATCAAATACAGAATTCAAAGCTATTCTGCTTTGCCACTATTTACACGTGAATTTTATATAACTTAACTACACCCTTAATAGATGTTAATAAGAAACTTGCCTTCATAGCAATCCATTCTGCAGGGAGCAAGGCGCATTGCTTCTCTGAAATGAATGATAGCTTCTTGGATTCTGCCCAGGGCTCGCAAAGCAGCACCCTTTAATAACAAAGCTTGTACACTGTTGCTATTCAACTGAATTGCTTTTGCTCCAAGGTACAGTGCACGTGAATATCGTTTGCTGTACAAACACTGATACCTATGGACAGAAAGGCAAAGAAATAACAGATAACATTCCTTTTTTAAAAAAGTAATTTTTATTAAAAGGTTTTCATAAAATATCAATAACAAAATGAGAAAGAAAAAGAACCCAACAGGGTTAAGTACAAAACACAATCTAAAAAAGCAACCCCCAAACCCCTCCCCCACTGTACATATATAATAAATTAACATTAACACCCCGACTTAACACAACAGGTGTATACACCCACTCAGACCCTCCAGTGTAAATAACAAACAAAAATAAAGTAACCCCCCCCCCCCCCCCCCCCGCCCCGAGCTGCTGCTGCCATTGACCAATGTCTATCGTTCTGCCAGAAAGTCTAGGAACGGTTACCACCGCCTAAAGAACCCTTGTACCGACCCTCTCAAGGCGAATTTCACCCTCTCCAATTTAATGAACCCTGCCATATCGCTGATCCAGGATTCCACGCTTGGGGGCCTCGCATCTTCCCACTGAAGGAGAATCCTTCGACGGGCTACCAGGGACGCAAAGGCCAGAATTCCGGCCTCTTTCGCCTCCTGCACTCCCGGCTCCTCTGACACCCCAAATATTGCGAGCCCCCAGTCCGGTCTGACCCTGGATCCTACCACCCTCGACACTGTCCTCGCTATGCCCTTCCAAAATTCCTCCAGCGCTGGGCATGCCCAGAATATATGGGTGTGATTTGCTGGGCTCCCTGAGCACCTAACACACCTGTCCTCATCCGCAAAGAACCGGCTCATCCTTGTCCCGGTCATGTGTGCCCTGTGCAGCACCTTAAACTGTATGAAGCTGCGCCTCGCGCACGAATAGGAAGAATTCACCCTCCCTCGGGCATCTGCCCACGTCCCCTCTTCGATCTCCTCTCCCAACTCCTCCTCCCACTTACCTTTCAACTCCACCACCGAGGCCTCCTCCTCCTCCTGCATCACCTGGTAAGTTTCCGAGATCTTCCCCACTCCCACCCACCCCCCCCGGGAGCACCCTGTCCTGTACCTTGTGTGGCAGTAGCCGTGGGAATTCCACCACCTGCCGTCTGGCAAACGCCCTTACCTGCAAGTACCTGAAGGTGTTCCCCGGGGGGAGCCCGTACTTCTCCTACAGCTCACCCAAGCTCGCGAACTTCCCGTCCACGAACAGGTCCCCCAACTTTCGTATCCCTGCCCTGTGCCACCCCGAAAACCCTCCACCTGTTCTTCCTGGGGCGAACCGGTGGTTCCCCTGTAATGGGGTCCACGCCGAGGCCCCGACTTCCCCACTATGCCGCCTCCACTGCCCCCAAATTTTGAGGGCCGCCACCACCACCGGGCTCGTGGTATACCTCCTTGGAGGGAGCGGCAGCGGCGCCGTTGCCAGCGCCCCCAGATTCGTACCCACACAGGACGCCGTCTCCAGCCTCTTCCATGCAGCCCCCTCCATCACCCACTTGTGCACCATCATCGCATTGGCGGCCCAGTAGTACCCACAGAGGTTGGGCAGTGCCAGCCCCCCCCTATCTCTACCCCACTCCAGGAACACCCTTTTCACCCTCTGAGTCCCTCGCGCCCACACAAACCCCATTATACTCCTGTTAACCCGCCTGAAAAAAGCCTTCGGGATAAACACGGGGAGGCACTGGAACAGGAACAAAAACCTTGGGAGCACCGTCATTTTGATTGACTGCACCCTACCCGCCAAGGACAGCGGCAACGCGTCCCACCTCTTGAACTCCTCCTCCATTTGCTCCACCAGCCTTGTAAAGTTAAGCCTATGCAGGGCCCCCCAGCTCCTGGCCACCTGGACCCCCAAATATCTGAAGCTCCTCTCCGCCGTTTTTAGTGGGTGCTCGCCAATCCCCCTCTCCTGGTCCCCTAGCTGAACTATGAACAGCTCGCTCTTCCCCATATTGAGCTTGTACCCCGAAAAGTACCCGAATTCCCTAAGGATCCTCATTACCTCTGCCATTCCTCCCACCGGGTACGCCACATACAGCAGCAGGTCATCCGCATAAAGCGACACCCTATGCTCCTCCCCACCCCGCACCAACCCCCTCCAGTTCCTCGACTCTCTCAGTGCCAACAGATAACATTTCTAATAGACTAAAACATATTCAATTGTGAGTGGCACTACTTTTTGCTTAAATATTTACTGAAAAAAAATGCACTGCATGAGCTGCACGGTACTTTCTGTCAGTTTGGTTAAGTCACATCAACTGCACAAGTGCAATTGCATTGAATGCCACTCGCTGAAAAGTAAATCTCTTCTATATCCTCTCCAGAACAATTATGTTCTTCCTGTCATGTGGTGACCAGAACTGTATGCACAACTCTAGCTGTGGCTTAAGCGGTATGTAATACTGTAAGGGCCCTTCCTGTTGATTCCCTTATTTCCCCTTTCTTTATTTTTGCCATTATCATTTCGATCCATGGATCTTTAATGAACATATATCTTTAAGTCGAGCAGAGGAAGTGGGGTACTCAAAGTTAGAACATAGTACACTGTGCTAGCCTTTGGACAGCAGAACTTAAGAGATCAGTGGGATTCTGTTCGATTGACTGGCTGTTGGCCAATGAATAGGCCAAAAGGCCGTATTCTGCCACTGCAGTAACAGGCGGTGATTAGATCCTACCCAAGTGGATGATTTTTCAGAGAACTATGGAAAGCACATTTGGATCCTGGATACTCAGAGAAGCTTCTCTCTCTCTCTCTCTTGTTTTCTCCATTAAAACTGCATAGTTGCTGTATTTCTGAAACTGCAGAGACCTGAATGAGTCTACAGTGAAAATCACTACAGGCTGAAACCAGAAACCGCGAACTGAAAACCTAGATTGGAGGAAGGCATGCTAGAAGATAACCATCTGATACAAAGACTCTTATCCTTTTTACTTTTACATCCCTCTTTTCCCCCTCTGTGTTCATTTGTCTGTCTTGTGTGCATGTCTAGAGTGTGGAACAAGTTATAGAGGGGGTGGGGTTAGGAATTAGATAATAGTTAACCTGTTGTATTTACGGCATATTGAATTATAGTTATCGTTATTAATAAAATTAATTGTATGTAATTTTACAAACCTGGTGGCTGTAGTTATTGGGTGTTTTCTAAGAATTACTTATTAATTTCAATTGTGTTGAGACTCCGGGTCAAGTGGGGCTGGAATTGACTGCGCACTAGTCAGGGGGTCGTTAATTAATTAATAATTATTTGGCTTATCCCTCGCACACTTTTTAAACAATGGCACAACAATCACAGACCTGGTGACTCATCTGTACCCAATGAGTATTGAAAAAACTATCCTCAGAGTATCTGCTATTTCCTTCTTCGTTTCCTTTAACAGCCTGGAATACAATTCATCTGGCCTTGGTTATTTATCCACCTTCAAGGAAGTCATTCCCTCCAGTACTTCCTCGCTCGTTATACTTATTGCAGCTGATAGTTCATAATCCTCCTCATTTAACTAGAATGTCTGCATCATTCCTCTCTTTAAAGGCACAAGTTACCCTGCACACTTCCTTAATTATCCTCTTGCTCTGAACATGCTGATAAAATATCTTCCTTGATTTTACTTGCCAATATTCTTTCATATCCTCTCTCTGATTTCCTGATTTAATTTTTCACTTCACCCCTGTATTTTATATTCTCCTCCAGGCTTTCTAATGTTTTTTTATTATGGCTGTCATTAAGCTTTCTTTTTTCTGCTTTATGTTACCTGTATGCTTCTAAATAACCAAGGGGCTCTAGATTTGGCAGCACCACCTTTTTTCTTTGTGGGGGCATGTCTACACTGTGCCTGCAGAATCTCACTTTTGAATGCGTCCCGTTGGTGTGTCACTGATTTCCCTTCAAGTAGCTGTAATCAGTCTGTTTTTGCCAGATCACCTCCCAGCTTCGTAAAATTTGTCTTTCCCCAATTTAGAATTTTTACTCGTTATCCTTTTCCACTATGCCAAATCTAACTATATTATGGTCACTATATCCAAAATGGACACCCACTGCTATTTCAACCACTCCCCAGCTTCATTTCCCAAAACTAAATCTAGAATTGTGTTCCCTCTCATTGGGCTTGTTACGTGCAGACTAAAAAAATTCCCTTGCATGCAGTTTAAGAATTTTGTACCCACAGTTTGTACTCCAGTTGATATTAGGGCAGTAAATAAAACCGGCGGATGAGCCGAGTACATCCACAAGAGGGGCTGGAGGCAAGGTTACCTGGGTACCTTGCATGTAATGCTTCCCTTGCCCTTTTTCTGATAGTACTGTCATATGTAAAAAAACTAAAATCCTAAAAATAAAATGTGAAACCAATAAAATATTTAAACAGTCAGGGAGGTGGGGGTGAGATAGGGGATGGGGGTTTAATTTATATATGGGCGGCACGGTAGCACAGTGGTTAGCATTGTTGCTTAACAGCACCAGGGACTCGGGTTTGATTCCCGGCTTGGTCATTGCCTGTAAAAAGTCTGCGCGTTCTCCCAGTGTCTGTGTGGGCATCATCCGGGCGCTCCGGTTTCCTCCCACAAGTCCTGAAAGATGTGCTGTTAGGTGAATTGGACATTCTGAATTCTCCCTCAGTGTACCCGAGTGAACAGGCGACCGAGTGGCGACTAGGGGATTTTCACAGTAACTTCATTACAGTGCTAATGTAGGCCTACTTGTAACACTAATAAAGATTAGTATTATATTGGTGTGAGAAAGGGGTTATTCGGTTTTTTGTACACTTTGTAAAAATCGTTAAAATCTCAATAAATTATTTCAAAAAAGGATATTCGGGTAGTTGAAGTCCCCAACTATTACTACCCTCTTGTTTTGCATGAGTAGCAACCTCCTCCAGATAATCGCTAGCAGAACTAAAGCCATGGTCTGCAGGACCAACAATGTTTTTATACTCCACCATGACCACCATCTCAGGTTGAACTGGACTGTTTAAAGGCTCAGAGTTCTATTCAATCACGAATTTCTGACCTCAGGGCGGCACGGTGGCACAGTGGTTAGCACCGCTGCCTCACGGCACTGAGGACCCAGTTCGATCCCGGCCCCGGATCACGGTCTGTGTAAAGTTTGCACATTCTCCCTGTGTCTGCGTGGGTCTCACCCCCACAACCCAAAGTTGCGCAGGATAGATGGATTGGCCACGCTAAATTGTCCCTTAATTGGAAAAAAAAGAATTGGGTACTCTAAAATTATATATTTTTTAAAATTAATTTCGGACCTCCTTCCTGCCTAAATCACAAAGACTGACTACTCCACAACTTTGTCAGTCTCGGTCCTTACCATCAAATTCTCATATGCCTTGACCACTTCCAGCCTGAACTTTTCCAATTTTTAAAACATTCATTCACAGGATGTGGGCATAACTTATTGAGCCAGCATTTATTTTCCATCCCTAGTTGCCTTTGAGAAGGTGGTGGTGAGCTGCCCTCTTAAACCGCTGCAATCCTAGAGGTGTAGGCGCACGCCCACAGTTCTGTTAGGGGGGGGGGAATTTCAGGATTTTGACAGTGAAGAAATGGCGATATATTTCCAGGTCAGTAACTTGAAAGAGAGCTTACAGGTGGTGGTGTTGCCAGGTATCTGCTGTCCTTGTCCTTCCAGATGGTGGGCCGTGGGTTTGGAAGGAGCTGCCTTAAGAACTTTGGTGAATTTCTGCAGTGCATCTTGTAGATGGTACACACTGATGCCACTGCATCAGTGGTGGAGGGATTGAATGTTTGTGGAAAGGGTAGAAATCAAGCTGGCTCCTTGACGTTGAGCTTCTTGTGTGTTGTTGGAGCTGCACCCATCCAGGCAAGTGGAGAATATTCCATCACATTCCTGACTTGTGCCTTGTAGATGGTGGGTAGGCTTTAGGTAGTCAGGAGGAGGTAAGTTACTCGCTTCAGGAATCTTATCCTCTTTGTAGCCACAGTATTTATATGACTATTCCAGTTTAGTTTTCTGGTCGATGGTAACCCTCGGGATGTCGATAATGGGGGATTCAGTGTTGGTAATGCCATTGAATGTCAAGATTTCCTACCTGTCCTTACATTGTACATGCACTGCAGTAACCTGCCAAGGCTCCTTCGACAGCATCTTATAAATCCGCAATCTCTACCACCTCATAGGAGAAGGGCAGCAGATACATTGAAAAACCATCACCTGCAAGTTCCCCTGGTAGCATAGTGGTTAGCTCTGTTGCTTCACAGATCCAGGGACCCGGGTTCGATCCCCGGTTTGGGTCACTGTTTGTGTGGAGTCAGCACGTTCTCCCCATGTCTGCGTGGGTTTCCTCTGGGTGCTCCGGTTTCCTCCCACAAGTCACGAAAGACGTGCTTGTTAGGCGAATTGGACATTCTGAATGCTCCTTCAATGTACCCAAACAGGCGGCGAAATGTGGCGACTAGGGGATTTTCCACAGTAGCTTCATTGCCGTGTTGATGAGAGCCTACTTGTGACACTAATTAATATTATTATCCTGACTTGGAATTATATTATTGTTCCCTCACTGTCACTGGAACTCTCTTCCTAACAGTACTGTGGCTGTACCTACACTGGATGGACTGCAGAGGCTCAACAAGGCAGTTCACCACCACTTTCTTAATATCTCAAGTTTTGGCAAAACCATTTGCTGTATGGAGCAACACACCATATTTGGGATATTCTTGGTCTGCATCACAATTCCAAGTTCCTGATTTGGGTCAAGCAGTTAGTGTTGGGGAAGGGAGACGACATGGCAGACAAAAGCAGATATTTGTAAATACCTTATTTGGGAGTGGGGTGGAGGTAACGGAACAACTTTTTGCACAGCTCTTGGTACCTGGGCCAAGATCAGCAGAGACCATACCTATGAAAATCTCATAAATTATGCAGAGTTTGGGTCCCTATTTGTCATCTATGAAGAAACCTGCAAATACAGAACTAATAGAAACCAGTGTAGAAAAGTTGGCAGTCACAGTTACCCGGATAGAAATCATCCATTGTACTATTAATCATATTTCCAGAAAAAAAACTTAATACCTACCCCGAAACAACCCATGGTTCTGCATGCTGATCAGAGATGTTGAATAAACGTCCACCTAAATTTTCAACATCCTCTAGACGACCCTCACCTGCCAAAAGGTATCCATATACATCCATTCCTGAAGAGAGGGTAAGTTTAAAAGCATAATTCCATCAAATAGCTCACTATAATGCCATATTTAATTCTAGATTTGTTATGTTGTACTCAAACTTGTAAACATCCAATATTTTTCTGTTTAAATATTATTCATGCTTAAGAAATGTACTCTGTTGAATAAGTCAATTTAACTCTCATCATGGCTTTTAACTGGACTATTAATTCAAAGGCCCAGGCTATTGCTCTGGGGCCACAGGTTTGAATCCCACCACAACTGCTAGTGAAATTTAAATACAATTAATAAATTCTGGAAAGTAGTCACTTTTATGATGATTGATCATCATAAAAGGCCATTTGGTTCACCAATATCCTTTTGGCAGGAAATCTGCTGTCCATTTTTGATCTGACCTATATGTGACTCCAGATCCACAGTAATGCGGTTGGACTCTTAACAGCCCTCCGAAATAGCCTAGCAATCTACTCAGTTCAAGGACAATTAGGATGGGCAACAAATGTTGGCCGTAGCAGCAATGCCCACAGCCCATGAAAGAATAAATTTTTTAAGTAGCCCAAATCTTCAGGTGTCTCTTGTAAAACTGGAACTATAATTTAGCAAGCAGATAAACAGGCACCACCTCAAACAACTATAAATTGCAAACGTGTTGACACTTATTTGTATGTTACTTACCCTTAATTATATATGGATCCAGCATTTGAGCCTGCTCAAACTTCAAGATGGCATTTTTGTTGTCACCCACTCTAAAATACAAGTCTGCCAGGCTTCCCATTAAATCCACATTATCCCGCAATAATGACTTTTTCTCCAGAGAGCTGTGGACATAAAATAATTGTACTAGTGCATTATCAACTGTAGTTCAATGATTGGAAGGCTACCACTTCAATATCTCCTTTCTTCTACAATCAGATGGGAAATGTTAAAATCTTAAAAATTATAAAGCAAAAACAAACACTTTCCACTGAAATTACATTATATAATCCATGAAGCTCTTCAAAAATCTTGAACAATATGGTTAAAAACAATAAAACACAATTAGGTTTTATAGCAGAATGTGGCTTGTGGATTACAACTGTACTTGTGCTTAGGTCGGTCCAATTAAATGGAATAAAACAGGACGGCTTTTCTCCACATCTTTGCATTTACAAAATAAACTTTTGTTTTTATTGCCCCCTTCAGGATCTAATTTCAATTACTTTATTGTAAACAGGAAATATAAACTGAAGGACTAAGAAGCTTTAAAGAATAAATCAATTTTAGCTGAGGAGGTACACATATCTTTTGAGATAATCTCAGTGTATGAACACATCCATATCAATATTCACGGCTGATGAGGGTGCCAATTAGCTCTCACACATAAGAACGGCTGTTCCCGTAACAGCCTCCCCGAACAGGCGCCGGAATGTGGCGACTAGGGGCTTTTCACAGTAACTTCATTTGAAGCCTACTTGTGACAATAAGCGATTTTCATTTCATTTCATTTTTTGATAAGCAGTTTGCTGATTTTTAGTTTACGAGCTCACACATGGGGCGCGATTTTCCCAAAGGGAGACAAAGTCCCGACGCCGGAGTGAAGACCGGAGTGTTTCACTCCAGCGTCGGAGCCCGCTCCCAGCCCCCTATTCTCCCGCCCCCGGGGGGCTAGGAGCTGGGTTGTGTATTTAACGCGTGCTGGACCTTGTTGCGCGGCGCCGTGTAAATGATGCAGCCGGCGTCGCGTAAATGAAGTCACCCGCACATGGGCGGGTTGAAGATGGCGGGTGGATCACACACACACACACACACACACACACACACACACACACCCCCCCCCAGCGTTCCCGCACAGTTCCCGCCAGCAGCGACCAGGTGTGGACAGCGACGGTGGGAACCTGTTGTGTCGGAGCGGCCGCTCGGCCCATTCGGGTCGGAGAATAGCGGGGGTACCGGAGAATCGCCGTTGAGTGTCTCGGGCGATTCTCCGGCTGGCACGGCGCAGAACTCGACGGGGCCGTTCTAGCCAGTTGGGAGAATGGCCGGACGGCGTCGCACGATATAATGGCGCGGCCGGCGATTCTCCCAACCGGCGCGGCCTCAGGAATCGCACCCATAGTTTCCAGAAGCTGTGCAGCATAAACATAGACAATATTTGTATTTTTAAAGTAGGTACAATTTTACAGAACATCAATGTCTCCTTTGAGACGAAACATGCTTAAAACACAAAGACTGGAATTGTCATTCTCTCCTCCTGCACAGTATACATTTTCTTACCAGATGGTATTGATTGCTCTGGTGTTGTCACCAGTGTGAACAAATGCATATGCCTTGATCCAAACAGACAGCCAGTCTAGATTTGGAATACTCTGAATCACATTCATTGTCAGAGATGCTACCTCTGCACCCTTCACTGAAAGAGACAGGAGACCTGGAGAAAAGAACAGGCAGGATATGAATAGATAACTTGTGATTTGAAAGATCATGCTCCACACCTAGCTCTGCCCCAGCCATGCTGTTCCAGTATTAGGTACAGCACTGACATCTAGCAGACAACATGACCACAAAAAACATCTCAAATTTAGCCAATTACCATCACCCCTCACCGATTACTCTTGATCATTAACAAAGTGATGAAAGGGGTTGTCGACATGCTATTGAGTAGAACTTACTCAGTAATAACCTACTCACAAATGCTCAGTTGGTATCTCATTATAGCCTTGGTCCAATGATAGACACAAGAGCTAAATTCTAGAGGGACGGTGAGAGCAACTGCCCTTGATATCAAAGCAGCATTTGACAGTGTGGCATCAAGGAGCCCTGGCAAAATTTATGTCAATGGGAATCAGAGTATGAACTCTCCACTGACTGCAGTCATACATGAAGGCCAATCATCTCAGCCCACGACATCCTTGTGGGAGTTTCTCCGTGTAGTCGTAGGCCCAAGCACCTTCAGTTGCTCGAACAGTGATCTTCCCTCCAACTTAAAGGTCAGAAGTGGGGTTGTTAGGGCAGCATGGTGGCGCAGTGGGTTAGCCCTGCTGCCTCACGGCACCGAGGTCTCAGGTTCGATCCCGGCTCTGGGTCACTGTCCGTGTGGAGTTTGCACATTCTCCCCGTGTTTGCGTGGGTTTTGCCCCCACAACCCAAAGATGTGCAAGGTAAGTGGATTGAACACATTAAATTGCCCCTTAATTGGAAAAAAATTAATTGGGTACTCTAAATTTAAGAAAAAAAGAAAAAAAAAGAAGTGGGGTTGTTTGCAGTGTCCAGTACCATTTGTAACTCCTCAGATACTGAAACATTCCGTGTTTGTCTGCAGCAAGACTTGGACAACCGGAGCTTGAACTGATAAGTGACAAGTAACAAGGAATACTCTCCATTTTCCTGGATGAATGCAGCTCAACATCATCCAGGACAAAACAGCTGCTTGATCGATGCCATACATCACCTTAAACTTTCACTCCCTCCATCACCAGCACACATCAGCAAAATAATACACCATATAAAAGATACACTGCAACACTCACCAAGCATGCTTCAGCAGCACCTGCCAAACCAGTGGTCTTTACCACTGAAAAGGCATGGGAACACCACCACCTGCAAGTTCCTCTCCAAGCCATACACCATCCTGACTTGGAACTATATTAATGTTGCTTCATGGTCACTGGGTCAACGACCTGAAACTCACTTCCTAACACGGCCTGCAGTGGTTCAAGAAGATGTCTGACCACCAATTCTCAAGGGCAATTTGGGACAGGCAACAAATGTGATGCTCACATCCCACGAACAAATGAAAAACACTAAAAACTGAAGAGGAAACCATGGGCGGGATTCTCCGAGCCAAAATCGCGATTGGCGCGGGGCCGGAGAATGGGCGTCAAACCCGAGATCGGGTCCGACGCAGCTCGCCGCCAATCGGGCGTGTGCAGTTGACGCGGCGCTGGTCGGGGGCCATTGAAAGAGGCCCCCGCAGTGATTCTCAGAGTGTAGCGGGCCGAGTTCCCGCCAGCGTGGTTCTCTCATGATTCCACCCAGCGGCAACTCGGCATGGCAGCTGGCTTGCTGGGTGGGCGGGAGGATAATTCACGGCGGGTTGGGGGGGGCCCTCCAGGACGGCCAGGCTACCAATCGGGGGCCACCGATCCGCAGGTGCGTGCAATCTGGGGGTGGTCATGTCTCGCGGGACAGCCGACGCAGGCCACCGCCATGCGCATGCGGGGACCCCCGACCGGATGTGCAGGGCCCCGTATCGGCAGCTGGAGCTGCGAGAAGCACTCTGGGGCCCTGCTAGCCCCCTGCATATCAGGAAATCACCCTGGACTTTCTCCAGCTAAGTCCAGAGTGATTCGCGGGCGTTTTTTCGCAGGCATGGGGACATAGCCCCATTATTGGAGAATCCTGCCCCAGGTCTTCTATGGCCATGTAGACTAAGAATTTAATATCCCTGTTCATTCCAGATTGCATCCCTTAAAAACGTCAGCAAGATTTGACCCAGCTGTCAATTATTTCCAAGAGAATAAACCAATGCCATAACATTTACAGTGCCCAAAAACACTACCATTCTTATAGAAGAAATTGAAGAGCTAATGCAGCTGCGCATGAAAAATCAACATTAGTCAGATAATTATTTAACTAAGTTTACTTGCAGTAAAAAGATCTGCATCACAATCAGGAGTCAATTGAAAACTTCTAATTTCAACAATATGGATTGCCATGGCAACAGCCTATGAAGCTAGTTTGAATCTCACCTCTGATCACTACAGTGCATGCACACTACCCTTTGAATCATTTCACCTCTATCACACTGGCTTCTATCTTAATCTATGCCAATGTTTTTCAAACAGTGGGTCGCAGACGGTTGTCGGGAGGGTCATGGAGCGATCAGTTGTGATGTTCCCGATTGCGGGTGATATGCCCAATGGACGCGACCGTCTTTTAAATTGAGAATGCCAGCCTCGACCGGCTTTTAAGTGGAACAATGCCTTTTTCCAGCCAAAAGTGGCGGCAGATAGGTCAAACGCCCGGCATGCACATTCATAATCTTTATTAGAGTCACAAGTAGGCTTACATCAACACCGCAATGAAGTTACTGTGAAAATCCCCTACAGCGCTTGTTCGGGTGCACGGAGGGAGAATTCAGAATGTCCAATTCACCTAACAAACACGTCTTTTGGGACTTGTGGGAGGAAACCGGAGGAAACCCACACAGACATGGAATGAACATGCAGACTCCGTACAGGCAGTGACCCAAGTCGGGAATTGAATCTGGGTCCCTGGAGCTGTGAGGCAGCAGTGCTAACCATTGTGCTTATGCACCCTGTACACACGTGCTTTTGGCGTGTAATCACCGAGGAGAGATTCCTCCATTTTCTAGCTGTAAGAAAGCAAGGCAACAAGACTGTGAGGAACTGAAGCTGGATCGTCTTAAACAAGTAAAAAACTGAACAAAGTTTGGGAACAAAGCAGTATGAAGATGATTTCTTGAGGAAATTGTGAATTGTGTCAATGCTAATCAGAATGCAAAGCCCATGTGTGTTATATGCAAGGATGAATTGGCAAATGAGAGTTTAAAACTCTCAAAACTTCAAAAGGCATTTGAAGTACAAGCTAGAGGACAAACCTCTTGATTCTTTTCAAAGGATGCAGTGAGAACTTAAATCATCAGCTGAAGTCCTTAGCAGAAATGTAACATTGAATGAGAAAGCAAGTGAGATCATAAGACCAAGCAAGCAAAAATAGTGGATTGCGAAAGTTGGCTGGCATGGGTCACGAAGGTCGGCCAGCATAGGTCACAAAGGTTGACCAGTTGGTAAATGTGGGTCCCGGAAAAGAAAGTTTGAAAAACACTGATCTACACTTTTCCAACTAGCTCTTTGCCTTAATTTCTCCCTAACTTGTCATTTGTATCAATAAAACAGCTACATTAGTTTGGTGTACAGGAACTTTGATGTTTTAAAAAAATATACCTAGTATCGCATCCAAAGCCAGAGGACACTGCCGTAATACTTCCTTGTAGCTGGTGACCGCTGACCTTTCCTGTCCTGCTTTCTTATACAGGTTTGCCAACATCATATTAATCTAGATTACAGAAAGAAAAGCTGTCAGCAACACAAAAAGATTAAAGAATTTATGGTTCCAGAATTTTCCCAGCTAATGACAAGCAAAATAGACATTGAAACACAGTGCTGGAGAGGGGGAATAAGAGTTTTAAGATAACTGACAATTAAGCCATGAGGACAAACATATTCACGCAGCGAGTGATTAGGATTTGTATGTGCTGTGTGTGCGTGGTGGAGGCATACCGAGAGGAATTGGATTGTTACCTAAAAGGAAGAATATGCAGTGCTCCAGGGAGAAGGTGGGGGGAGGGCACTAGGTAAATTGCTCCTACAAGGAGCTAATATAGACACCATGGGCTGAATGGCCTCCTTCTGTGCTGTGATGATTCTGTGATTCCAAGTTAACTCTGGTGGTTCACCACCCTGCTGAGTTTATCATAGAATTTACAGTGCAGAAGGAGGCCATTCGGCTCATCGAGTCTGCACCAGCTCTTGGAAAGAGCACCCTACCCAAGGTCAACACCTCCACCCTATCCCCATAACCCAGTAACCCCACCCAATACTAAGGGCAATTTTGGACACTAAGGGCAATTTATCATGTCCAATCCACCTAACCTGCACATCTTTGGGACTGTGGGAGGAAACCAGAGCACCCGGAGGAAACCCACTCACACACGGGGAGGATGTGCAGACTCCGCACAGACAGTGACCCAAGCTGGAATCGAACCTGGGACCCTAGAGCTGTGAAGCAATTGTGCTATCCACAATGCTACCGTGCTGCCGGAGTTGCAATGGGCCATGCAGGCAGACGGAGTTGAAGTTTGAAGTTGCACAAGAAATAGGAAAACCAGCTAAATAGTTGCCACAAAATTGCATGTGTGTTATTAAGAGCCCACTTAAAAACAGACCAGAAATTGCTGACTAAATTGTTTGCCTGTACTCTCAGTCACAGCTGGTATGTTTCCAGTGGAAATCAGAAAGAGGAATGGGAGAAAGCACCTGAAAAAGGAATATATTTGCCTTACAAAAAAGAGAAGATTCTCTTGAAACGAGGGAAGGATATAAATGTTCTAAGAATTCAGCACAAGACAAGTGATTCAGTTACAAATTCATGTTAAAATCTAATCAGGATGTCAAATTAACCTCATAAAAATCACAGAATTGTTACAGCACAGAATGGGGCCATTTGGCCCATCACCTCTCGCTGGCTCTCCAAACCAGCATCATAATTTAGTGCCATTCCCTTTCCCCCGTACCCCTGCACATGCTTTCCATTCAAATAATTATCTAATGCCCCCTTGAATGCCTCAACCTGCCACCACCACACTTCCAGGCTATGTATTCCAGATCAAACCACTTGTGTGAAAAGGTTTTCTTCTCAACACATTTGCTTATGAGCTTTAAGACTTAAAAAAGTAAGTTACAAGATGCAAAACCATTTTTAGTTGCTCACGTAGCCACAAATAATTTCGAGCTCTGAAATATTTCAACATAATGCATTATAAAAACAAACAAAAATCACAATTTTAAGATAGTGCTAGGTAAAAATGCAAATTAGACCAACAGCAAGTAGTGAATACGGAAGGTTGATCTGCGCTTGAACAAATCTGTGCAGATTTTATCCGATTTACACAAAGTACTCAAAAATTTACCTTTGGAGTGCGCTGCCTAGTGGATATGGTGTCCAGTATTGCAACTGCATCCCTTTCTTGACGCAGCATTGTATAGCATTCAGCCATTTTATACTTGACTTCAATCTCTGATGGCAGACACTAAAATAAACATAATAAATTGTTACATATGGTTCACCTGAATTACATGGTTTACCTGTTACAAATCTCAAGTCTCACAAGAAATCACTCCACCGCAGTTGACCATAGTGAAAGAAAAAGCCTCTTTTCCTTCATCCTGCGGCACAAAACACTTTTTAGATAATTTCCTCACCAAGTGGGAAATAGTGGAGAACACTGTAGCTGCATTCAATACAAGTTCTTAAATTGATAAATATTTTACACAATCAGTACAGTTATGTTTTTGCTTTTTAGATCATTTCCTTACCAGGTGGGAAATAGCAGAGAACATTGTAGCTGCATTCAATACAAGTTCTTAAATTGATAAATATTTTACACAATCAGTACAGTTATGTTTTTGTCAGGCCGTGTTTCTGCATTTACTCCTATACAAGAAAACTTTGCAGCTACATAATTAGAAAAGATTGTGATCGAGGACTTCCGCTTTTGTATTTGCCTATTTGCAACTTTCTCCCCATTAAAATTAATAGATGGAAAATCAAGAGCTGATGACTGGACATAAAAGTGGAAAACCCAGGCATATGTGCAGCAAACATATTGTAAACTCTAGATTATATTCTAATGACTACAGCAGCAGCATGCCCTTAGTACTCTACCAACTCCATGATGGCAATTGTGAAAGGTTAGTTAAAGAAGAATAACTACTCCTCATGGTGCCAACCTGATTTAGCCTAGACTGCTAAATGGTTCTGTCACATCTATTGAAATTAACGTGCGCACACACATAAAATAAATTAATAAAACATACACTGTTCTAAGATACATGTTTATTGAAGTGGTGGAGATAGAAAATTAAATGCGAAACAAGCTATTGACAGAGGTACAAATAAGTCAAAGTGAAATGTTTGAAAAAAAAAGCTACCAACTTCTGATACTTTTCTGGCTCTCTGTTGACATCCCTACAAAGTAAACAGAACAGACCCATTAGGATATGTCGAACAAGGCTTAACAAGACACACAAACTAAATATGAAAACTGGGCCGTTGAATCTTGCCAGCAGTATCTATGAATAAATAACAATTCTACCAAAGTGATCTGCACTTCATACTATTGATCATAACTACTATTTTCCTAGCCTATCCAACTGAGTTCAAGGACATCACGCCACTTCTAAAGCAGTTGTCTGGATGAAACAGTTCTATGTAACAATGATTCAACTCCCTCAATGATTCAACTCCCTTTAATGGGTAAATATGGTAGACCACTAAACTGTACAGATTGCAAAATATCAGGTTAGGTTACCCAGGCAGGCTGACAACCAAGCTGTCGCAATAAGCTTCAGCACAACTGAACTAAGGAGAGAAAACTAAATAATCAGCAAGGCACCCATTCCGGAAAGCTATCCAGTGACCCCTGGTGGAAGGTTTGCATACAATATCAGGGTAGAAGAAATACTAATGCATGCGTTTGGGTTCACAAAGAATGGTTATTTGGATGAAGAATTGGAGAGCTGTTACCAAAATTAAGCACCAATGTGAGATGGGCAGGGAAATAAAAAAGAATGATGAGGTTTTCTCTTATGACTGAATAGCACAGAACTTGAAGTGGACATCCATAGGGGCTGGTTTAGCACAGGGCTAAAGAGCTGGCTTTTAAAGCAGACCAAGGCAGGCCAGCAGCATGGTTCAATTCCCGTACCAGCCTCCCCGAACAGGCGCCGGAATGTGGCGACTAGGGGCTTTTCACTGTAACTTCATTTGAAGCCCATTTGTGACAATAAGCGAATTTCATTCATTCTGGGTACCATCTGTGGTCAAACATATTTATGAAAACTCTCTTTAACATTACAAAACTACAAGTAACAATAAGTTACTGCTCTAAAGCATAAGCATGGTACTATAGTTGTTATGGTACTGTACTCAGGCACAACATTTTATAAGTCTGGCAATTTGTGGGTGCCATTAAAAACCCAAAGTGGCCAAGAAAGCTGTAAGATTGTTCTAAATCTCTACAGTGTGCTTCAGGGAAAGGAGCCTGCCACTCTATTGGCCTGGCCTGTGTAGCAAGAGGCGATTGTCTTAATTCCATCCAAAGAAGCAGTCCAAGACCACATCAAGGGATGAGGATAAATGCAGATTTATCTACAACTGAAAATAATGTTTAAAAATTGCACTGCTGTGGAACAGAATGTGGTTTTGCACCCATAGCTCCCTGAACAATTTACAGATTTCAGCCAGCAAGGAGGAAGAGATCAAATCATCCTAACCCAAACAAGCTCTTCTCCCTGGTTTACAGAAGCACTTCGCAATGCCTTGGTCAAGGTTCACTGTGATGTAACCCAATGAGAAGGATATTTTTCTTCCCAAGCTAACAAAAAAAACACTTTAAAAAGTTTGATTCTGAAGTTTTATCCTCCAATGTTACTTACAGCGGTTCATAAAAAAAGATATGAATAGTTAAGAAAATTCTCTAGATCAGCAATGTGAAACTCAAATCTTCAAATGTAAGAATATATATATCTAAGTATTACATTTTCATCGAGTATTCCCAAAATAAAACTTAAAGCTACTAGCATTATCAAACTTAGTTGAGCAGTAATTAATGTCTTATTCTAACACAAGGCAAATAAAAAGATGCCCAAATTCTTAACAGTTTTATAGTTTTGCTTACTATGAATAACAAGAAGGCATTCCATGAATCTTTGATGAAAGTCTCCTATGATTGTTCCCTATTAAACAGCACAACCTGGTTGACTTGGCTAGTCAACTGGTTAAAATAATGAGGAGCTGAGCCAATTGAAGTAACAAAGCACCAGATTAAACTACCGATCAATGAGAATTTATCTTAGCTGTGTATAGTATCTTTATCATAATGGAACATTACCAAGGCCTTTCAGAGAAACGCTATCAACCAAAACTTGACATCAAACCACATAAGGAGACATTAGGATAGATGACCAAACCTTTGGTTGAAGAGGTAGGTTTTGAGTAACTTCAAATAGAGAGTGGTTTAGGGGTTTAGTTGAGGGTTTTCAAGTGCTTGGGGTCTAGATAGCTGAAAGCACGACTGCCAATGGTAGCGCAACTAAAATTCAGACACACAAGAGGCCAAAATTAGAGGGGTGTAGAAATCTCTCAGGCTTTTAGAGCTTAAGGAGGTTACAGAGGTATGATAGGGTGATACCAAGGAGGAATTTGGAAAATAGGATGAGAATCTTAAAATTGAGACACTGCTGGGCCAGGAGCCAAGTCAGTAAGCACAGAGGTATTAAATGTACAAGATGGTATGAGTGAGGATAGGGGCAGCAGTTTTGGATAAGCTCAAGTTTATGGAAGGTGTATTATGGGAGGTGAGCCAGAACAGCATTGTCATAACCATGTCTACAGCTATAAAGCATGAATAAGGGTTTCACCAGCAGATGAGCAGATGTAGGGGCAGAGGTGGGCGATGTGACAGGTGGCCTTGATGATTGAATGGATGTGGTCATGGTCAGACATTCATCTCGAGGTTAATTATGATACCAAAGTTGTGAAAATGCTTATTCAGCACCAGACAGGGACGAGGGAGAAGGATGGATTTTGTAGCAGACACCAAAGACAATGGCTTTGATTTTCCTAATAGACAGTTGGAGGAGCTTTCCACTCGAGCAGTAAGAGAAATCAGAGACAGTGGAGAGACAAGTAGAGTTGGGTATACTCAACACGTGGATCTTTTTGTCTTTTCGGTTCATAGAATTGTTATAGTGCAGAAGGAGGCCATTTGGCCCATCAAGTCTGCGCCGACCCTTCGAGTGAACACTTGACCCATGCCCACTCACTCATCCACCCTGCCCTATACCCGTATCCTCATAACCTACCGGAGCACCTGGAGTAAACCCATGCAGACACGGAATGTGCAAACTCCACACAGTCAACCAAGGCTGGAATTGAATCCGGGTCCCTGGTGCTGTGAGGCAGCAGTGCTAACCACTGTGCCATGAGTGGACAGAATGGCAGTTCATGTCACTGAGAGGCAGCATATAGATGAGAAATAGAACGGGACCAAAGATAGATCCTCTGGGGGACTTCAGTGGTATCCTAAATTGTTCAAAGAATTCTGGAGTGGAGGGTTGCTAAAGGAGAAAGAATGGTGAAGAGAGTCATGATACCTGCTCCTGATCACTACTCAGAAATGTCTGCTGGAAATGCATATATGTAGGTGTCAGGTGTGGAGATAATCCTCGACTATGATGCAGCTGTTGTCGTGGTATGCTGTTTAGTGCTATCTAGGCTGACACAGGAACAAAAAAGACATTTGGGCCACTGCTGTCGATGGAGCTGAATTCTCTAGGCAAGATATCCAGAGTGCGTTGGATGTGGAGAAGAGTGGAAATTGACCTTTACGTAAATGTTATAAACCAGGATTTCCAAAAGGCACTTGATAAGCTGCCACCAAAAAAGGTTAATATGGAATTGGGGATAATATATTAGCATAGATGGAGGATTGATTAATGGACAGACAGCAGTGAGGAGAATACATGGGACATTTTCAAATTGGCAGATTAACTATGGAATGTCACAAGAACATGTGCTTGAGCCTCAATTATTTATAATCAATATAATGACTCAAAGACACAGAGCAACATACAGTATCCAAGTTTGAAGATACCAGACTAAGTGAAATGCAAGCTAGGACACGAGGGACTGCAAAGAGATATGGACATATTAAGTGAATGGGAAGCAAGGTGGCTGAAAGCATAATGTGGGCAAGTGTGAAGTTATTCATTTTGGTAGTGATAAAAAAAATGTTTTCTAAAGGCATGAAACTTTAAAGTGGCGATGCTCAGAAACATAGATGCATTCATACAGGTACAGGAAGCAATCAGAAATGTTGGTATATATAGAAAGCGGATTAGATTATAAGAATAAAAATTTGTATAAGGCTTTGGCAAGAAAATAAGGGGCTTGACAGGATAGACACAAGAGGTTATTTCCCGTGGTTGGATAATGTAGATCATTTAAGACAGAGGAGGAGAAATGTCTACATTCAGACGGATTTGGATGTTTCATTGTTTGAGTATATTCAAGGCTGTTGATCTATCAGGGATTTAAAGCAGAAAATTAGCCATGAGTGTACTGAATGGCAGAACAAGATTAAGGGGCCATATGAGTTACTTCTGCTGTATTTAAGTTCATGTTATTTAGCTTTTGGTTCTTATACTTGGCATCTTAACTCAGGCAGAATATCCCAGAAACTTCCAAGTCTCTGCAAATGAACCCAATAAACCATACTAGAAAGTAGCTGCAAATATGGAACAGCATATAATGTTGCTTACCATTAACTTGTTTCTGCAAAATGAAGTCTGTAAACAATATTAAGTTTACTGCTTACTGAACACCAAGAGGTTGAAAAGAACCATAAAATGATGAGCTACTGAAATTTCTGCCAGGAAGTTGGTGTTATCCTGCAAATCAAGTCACAATTCTCAAATGATGTTCAGTCAATTTTAAGAACATTTTAGTCTCCTCATACCATAAAGTCACCAGATTGCTACCAGTGCTCTGAAATCAGACAATACAAGGCACTAAAAGTGGCCTATAGTAACGCACTCCAATTTCCCTCCTCTCTCAAAGAGGCACTAAATCTCCACCCTCTGCTCCCAAAAGCAGCTTAGCTGAAACTGGAAGCTCATCTGCATAATTGTGGGCAACCACTCATACAAAAAATACTTTAATTTATATATTGCCTTTGGGTGACCACGATCTCAAACCTTAGCTTGCTGCACAATATGTGACCGTATCAATTTTTTTGCATTCAAAATTGTTCCGTATGAAGGACACAATTTGATACATTGGACATACAGCAGCCGTCATCTTCAAAAACTATGCTACCACTGGTACATACACTCTTTATTGGTTGCAGTCAATGTCAGTATTTATGTAAACCAGAATTATTGATTTGAATTATTGATTTGGCTGTTTGTCTTACAATTATGGTGCAGTCTCATTATTTTCACTAAGTTATTTGGGTGCAGCCACTCTCACATATCAGTCATGATCTCATTGAGTAGCGAAGCAGACTCGATGGGCTGAATGGGCTACTTCTGCTCCTACATCTTATAGGACATTGAGGTCCTATATTAAAAGTGCACTTCTTTCAATGCAACTTCCCTCCCTTGTAATGCATGTCACTCATTTCAGGTCCTTTCTCATCTACAACATTAGAGAAGGATCTGCTTTTCTCTTGGCGATCAATGCCAATAAGGTGAATTCAAGCAAATTCAGTTCGCATTTGAAGAGGATTTCGAATGAGTACATGGACCTCAAAGTTCTGCCATGAGATTGAAATTATTTATATAGTTGTCTGTTACTTCCACCCCTTCCCATGGCCCAAGCTAAATCTCCCCCTCACCTCCCCCAAGACCCCGCCACTGCTGTCAGTGTCTTTCTCACGATTCTTCATCTCCCTTAATGCTCTCCCCAAATTCATCTTATCCTCAAGACTAACCTCCTGTCCCTATATCCCTATTGTCATGCGAGAGTGCCTTTAAGAACTGGATGTTTAAGCAATGTACCTTTAAGAAAACAGTGATGTCATAGAGTGGGTGGAGCTCAGCTCAGTTCAGCCATTTTTGCAGTTTGGTTTTGCAGGTTTTTAGTTTCAGTTTAAAAAGTAGCGTGTGTGTGTCTGTGGGTGTCCAGAGAGCTGCAAGAAGAAAGCAAGGTGCTGGAGCTGAAATCAACCAAGCTAATATATCTCTGCCATTGTACAGAAAATATATATATCCTTTAACCTGATGTGATACTGTTTAAAGGTGTTAAGTCTCTTGGAAGTTTGAAGGAACATTTTAAGGAGTTATTTACTGTTGCAATCTTTTCTTAAGGGGTTTTAAGAGATCCAATGTTTATTTAAGATGTTAAGTTGAGTTCATGGAATAAACAGTGTTTTGTGTTTAAAAGCCCACGTGTCCATAATTGTAATCCCACACCTAGGGAAAAAGCCGTGTGCTAGGAAAAGCAACAAATCCATTAAAGGGAGAGGTTGGTTGAACTCCATGATACACTTTGGGGTTCTGAAAACGCCTCGCCCATAACAATTGGGGGCTCGTCCGGAATAAAAGTCTGTCTATTGGATTGGCTTTTGTGAACTTAAAGACAGTGAAGGATTGTTGCTTTTCCGGTGTGGTATTTTAGTTTAAGTGGGGAGAGTGTTGTGAACAATGGCTCTTTCAGAGGCTCAGAAGTTTTTGGGGATGGAGAATGTCACACGTAGTACCATACGGACAGAAACGAAAAGCAGACTGTTAGATTTGGCAAGAACATTGCAGTTAACATTACGTGATAAAATGCGAAAAGATGAGGTAATTATGGCGGTGGTTAAGCATTTAAAGTTGCCTGAGATAGAGTTTTGTTAAGTAATGGGTTAAGAGACATTGCAATTAGTTGTCTCATTTATGTTAAGTATCCATTAATTGACACTGATATGTAAAGGGGCTTCAGGTGGCCTCTGTCAGGTGATGTATAGTTAGAGTTCTGTGCAAATGCTGTTGGAATGAAATAAATGTGTGTTTGTGAAAAAGGAACAGAACTTTAGACTCTTCATATCACAGCAACTAAAATGTCTAACAATTGGTAGCAGAGGATGGTTGCTGTGTAAATGTGAAGGGTTGAAAGATACAACTTTTCCAGATCAAACCAAGGAGTGAGTGAGAAAAAAAAAAAAAAAAAAGGGATATATGGCCGAACCGAGGTTAAAGGTGGCTGGATATGACTATCCTCCCTTATTTTCTGAAAGGGAATCGTATGACCAATGGAGAAGTGCAGTAGTTATGTGGACTAGGGTAACTGCTTCGGGAAAGAGAAAACAAGGTATGGCATTAGCTCTTTCTCTACCATATGGCAGTAAAATCCAAAACAAAGTGCTTTCTGAGCTGGAATTGGAAGAGTTAGACTCAGAAGAAGGTCTGGAGACTTTATTACATTATATGGATAAGATTTATAAGAAAGATGACTTGTTAAGTGCGTATGAAGCATGGTCGGATTTTGATAAGGTCCGGAAAATGGAGGATATCTCCATGGAAGACTACATAATGGAATTTGGCAGACTATATAAAAGGCTGCAGAAACACAATCTGGAATTTCCACAGTCTGTGTTGGCCTTTAAATTACTTGACTGTGCTAGAGTGAGCAACATGGATAGGCTCCTGGTTTTGACAGGAGTTCAGTTTACCTTATTCGAACAGATGACAAAAGCTTTACAAAGGTTTCTGGGGAAACATTCGATTCCGATGGCTCTGATGACCCCAAATAGGTCAGCCTGCAATAAGGCAGAATATGGAAGATACACTACTAACAGGATGGCGAAATCGTATGGCTACGAACAGGGCTCAAGACTATAGAAGGAGACCGAGACAAGGAAATTATGAAGACAGAAACCCAGTTAGAACCTACTATAGGAAGATGAACCCCAGAAATGCACGGGGCATGATAAATCGATGTTTTCGATGTGACTCTCAATACCATTATGCTTTCAACTGTCCAACTCGTTATGATAGAGTGTTTGAAGCGACACATGACACGGAAGAGTCAGAAGAGGAAAAAGATAGTGACCAGAAAGAAGGCATTGTCCTATTGACAAGCAGTTTTACGCCGGTAATGAGGGTGTTGGTTGCAGAATCCTTCAACTGTGCTGTATTGGACAGTGGCTGCACATCTACTGTATGTGGAATTGACTGGTTAAAATGTTACCTGGACTCTTTGAATGCGGAAAATCGTAACAAGGTTAAGGAATTTGAAAGTTCCACAAGTTTCAGGTTTGGGGATGATAATACTCTGAAGTCGCTGAAAAGAGTGGTGATCCCTTGCAATATTGCCGGAGTGAATCATTTCATTAGCACGGATGTTGTATCAAGTGAGATACCTTTGCTTCTGAGCAGACTGTCGATGAAGAAAGCACACATGAAACTGGATATGAACAGGATAAGGCAACAGTTTTTGGAAAGATGGTGGACTTACAATTTACACAGTTGGGACACTATTGTATTCCATTACTGACAAATAATATTTCAAGTAGAGTGGTTAAGGATGTGTTAATGGCAGTTGAAAATGGGACTTTAGCTGATAAAAAGCTTGTGGTATTAAAACTGCATAGGCAATTTGCACATCCGTCTCCTCGGAGGCTGAAAAATTTATTAAAGGATGCAGGGGTAAGGGATGACGACTATACTAAACTGATAGAACAGGTTAGTGACCGCTGTGAAGTTTGTAGGACGTACAGAAGGACACCAGCATGACCGATAGTAACCCTACCTTTGGCCAGGGATTTTAACGACATTGTGGCCATGGACCTTAAGATCTGGGATAAAGCAAATAATATATTTATTTTGCATTTTGTAGATTTAGCAACCAGATTTAGTCAATCAACAATTGTACGAAGTAAAGAAGAGAGAGTAATTCTGGATCAAATCATGGAAAAATGGATAGGGACAGGAATGGGTCCATCGGCAAAATTCCTGACGGACAATGGGGGAGAATTTGCTAATGATGAGTTTAGGGATATGTGTGAAAACGTGAATATCAGTTATGAATACGGCTGCAGAAAGCTCATTTAGTAATGGTTGTAGCCACCTAAAATGGCTGATTCCCTATTAATTTGGCCAATACCCGATTTAAAATGGCTAACCGAAAAGGCTGATGGGAAAAGCAGCCAACAGGACACAAACGGAGAGCTGCAGACAGAATAGCGTATTCGGCTCTGGGGAAGTCGGCCCAGATCGATACTCAAGACTATTAGCAGCACATCAACCCAGACATCTGCAGTTTAATCGGCTATCCCCGGGAACAATTGCAACATATTAGCAATTGAATGCCGGGCCAGACCTGTCAGCGCCTGCAGTGGCCGAAACAAAGACAGGTGACCGACCACACCCCGATCGAGGAATCGCCCCATTATTGGAGCATATCGAACCCAGTGGTTGGGAACAAGTTCAATCACTTGGGACTCAGGGTCAAGGGCCACCCCGAGAGGCGGGAAGCCCCTGGGCCCTATAAAGTGAGGGGCCAAGTTCAGATCTCTCTCTCCCTTCTTCTCCTGCTCGCGACCTTCGCAAGAACATCGACCAGAAACTGTAAGTTTGACTCCAACGATCGCTACCCGATAAAGACGCATAGCCATCGACCCGTATCAGCCTTTTGAATCCCGTGGGCCAGATCCGATTCAATAAGTCATTCGTTTCCCTGACCTGGTGGGCCTAAAGTTAAGTATTGACCAGTAGTGGTAGGTTTCGATATAGATAGTAGGATTATTGTGTAAGCATTAATTGTTGTATATAATAAATGACCGTTGATTTCAATCTTATTAAGCGGTGTGCTGACTTATTAATCATAACTCGAGCTTGAACCACGTGGCGGTATCAGAAAGATACCTGGCGACTCGTGAGCAAAGGTGACATAATCAGAGGTAATAAAACTAAGGCTAAAAAGAGCAACATGGTGTCCATGAAAGAAATAATGCTGTAATCGATGACATGCTTCGGAAAATTTTGGCAGATCGACCAAATTGCAGGCTAAATTCAGCTTTAGCATGGGCAGTACATGCAAAGAATTCATTGCAGATGGCAAACTAAGGCTAAAAAGAGCAACATAATTGGTGACTCCGCCCGGACCCGACATAGAAGTGGAAAACCACTCTTGGAGAACCCCAGAAATTTGAATAGAACCCAATCGAAAACAAAAACAAAGAAAAACCACAAGTGTTCAAGCGGTTCTGGTTAATAATTCACAATTCGGAAGTGTGTGTATGCATGCGTAACTAACACGGTTATAAGGTAAAACTGATAGATTTTTGTTGCGTCAAAACTGTCGGAAGTCGGTATTTTCCGAAATTAGCGCAAGCCGTACCCGCATCTACGACACCACCTTAGCCCCCTGTTCCAAATTTGAACGTAGCGAGCAGATAAGAGAGATGGCCATGCAGGCAATGCAGGGCCTCATGAATCCCGAAGAATTTGCGGTCGCACCGATCAGCAGCATTAAAGTGGGACAGTGTCCCATTTGGGAAGTGGAAATTCTCAAATTTCTGCAGGGCAAAGGATGGCCCGTGTGGAGCGGTTTCTGCAATAATGACGACTCAGGTCCCGGAAGTATAGGGCATACTTGGTGGGAGAACATGAGTGAAATTCATAAGAAAAGCTTAGCGAAAGCGCGCAAGCCGATGGCAATCGTGTCCTGCATGGCACAATTGCGAGGCACAGAGGAGGTCGTCAGGAAGCTCCGAAAAGAAATAGAAGGCATACATCGTATGAGTAAAATCGATGTATGCGAGATGGAAAAAGAGAACCTGGAATTGAAAAGGCAGTTAGAAGCCAAGGACGAAGAGGTGGCTGACGCCAAACGGGGTCACCAGTCTTGTCTGGCGCATTTAAGCAGTTTTCAATCCCAGTATGAGAAGGTTTATCAGGACACGCAGCGTGCAGTCCTGGTTAAGAAAGAGACAGAGAAGTAGGTGGAGACGCTACAGAAGCAATGTAGTGATCTCAAGGCAGCCTTGAGGGCGCTCCACGCTGCAACCACGGAACAAAGGCAGAGTACCTTAGACCATGCGAAGTGCCGAAAGCAAATTGCAGACCTGCAATCAATGCTTTCTGTCCAAAAGGGATTCCAAGACACCTTTGGGGAAAGTTTAGAACAGGAAGAGGGCCCTGATTGGGAAGAACTGCAAGAGACAGCGCAGAGATATGTTCAGGGAACATGTGCGCAGGGAAAGCCCCAAAGGAGGAGAGCACCCCCACACAGCAGGTAATACAGGCTCCCATGAACCCTGTAACAACCCACCGCACCGCCACAGCAGACGAGGCGGAAGTCTTATATTCCACCCCACTCAGTGACCCAATTACGGGACGCGTGTGCTAAAATCACACCGTTCCTCCCCGCTTCAGACCCACACCATTTGTGCCACCGTCAAACACCAGGCGACCTTGTACGGCCTGGATGAGAAAGAGCAGGTAAAGCTCACGGTCCTCAGCTTAGACACATCGGTCGCAGCAGCCCTTCCCGACTCACAGACTCACAGCCGCAGCAGGCCAGAATGCCTGTAGTAATTATGACCCCTCGGAGGAGGCTCATAATGAGAAGTGGGTGGTCAAAAGATTGTCCCGCGTTTGGGAACAAGCGGCTCACAGTAAAGCCGCAGCTAGAACCCCGGAGGAAAATCAAGCCGCTGTAGTGGGTAAAGTCTTGGAGGGGATTATAAGGGACAAGATTTATAATCATCTAGATAGGAATAATATGATCAGGGATAGTCAGCATGGCTTTGTGAAGGGTAGGTCATGCCTCACAAACCTTATTGAGTTCTTTGAGAAGGTGACTGAACAGGTAGACGAGGGTAGAGCAGTTGATGTGGTGTATATGGATTTCAGCAAAGCGTTTGATAAGGTTCCCCACGGTAGGCTATTGCAAAAAATACGGAGGCTGGGGATTGAGGGTGATTTAGAGATGTGGATCAGAAATTGGCTAGCTGAAAGAAGACAGAGGGTGGTGGTTGATGGGAAATGTTCAGAATGGAGTTCAGTTACAAGTGACGTACCACAAGGATCTGTTCTGGGGCTGTTGCTGTTTGTCATTTTTATCAATGACCTAGAGGAAGGCGCAGAAGGGTGGGTGAGTAAATTTGCAGACGACACTAAAGTCGGTGGTGTTGTCGATAGTGTGGAAGGATGTAGCAGGTTACAGAGGGATATAGATAAGCTGCAGAGCTGGGCTGAGAGGTGGCAAATGGAGTTTAATGTAGAGAAGTGTGAGGTGATTCACTTTGGAAGGAATAACAGGAATGCGGGATATTTGGCTAATGGTAAAGTTCTTGAAAGTGTGGATGAGCAGAGGGATCTAGGTGTCCATGTACATAGATCCCTGAAAGTTGCCACCCAGGTTGATAGGGTTGTGAAGAAGGCCTATGGAGTGTTGGCCTTTATTGGTAGAGGGATTGAGTTCCGGAGTCGGGAGGTCATGTTGCAGCTGTACAGAACTCTGGTACGGCCGCATTTGGAGTATTGCGTACAGTTCTGGTCACCGCATTATAGGAAGGACGTGGAGGCTTTGGAGCGGGTGCAGAGGAGATTTACCAGGATGTTGCCTGGTATGGAGGGAAAATCTTATGAGGAAAGGCTGACGGACTTGAGGTTGTTTTCGTTGGAGAGAAGAAGGTTAAGAGGAGACTTAATAGAGGCATACAAAATGATCAGGGGGTTGGATAGGGTGGACAGTGAGAGCCTTCTCCCGCGGATGGATATGGCTGGCACGAGGGGACATAACTTTAAACTGAGGGGTAATAGATATAGGACAGAGGTCAGAGGTAGGTTCTTTACGCAAAGAGTAGTGAGGCCGTGGAATGCCCTACCTGCTACAGTAGTGAACTCGCCAACATTGAGGGCATTTAAAAGTTTATTGGATAAACATATGGATGATAATGGCATAGTGTAGGTTAGATGGCTTTTGTTTCGGTGCAACATCGTGGGCCGAAGGGCCTGTACTGCGCTGTATTGTTCTATGTAGGAGGAGGCACCCTTGCAGAAATGCATACCGCGATCCTGGATGCGATCGGGTATAACCTTGGCGACCCCGTAGACGGTCTAAATAAGTGCAGACAGAAAATGTCTGAACACCCCACAGCGTTGGCAGGACGCTTGTGGATTCACTTTGAAGCCGTTTTCGGAAATGTAGACCGTGCCCATTTGTCCGCAGACAATATGGCCAAATGGACCCGCACCCTTATCTCCCATGCCACGGAAGCAGGCCAGAATGCCTGTAGTAATTATGACCCCTCGGAGGAGGCTCATAATGAGAAGTGGGTGGTCAAAAGATTGTCCCGCGTTTGGGAACAAGCGGCTCACAGTAAAGCCGCAGCTAGAACCCCGGAGGAAAATCAAGCCGCTGCAGACGTGCAAGGTGTAAGAACCACTCTTCACAACCCCGCCTGGGTAAACGAGGGAAAGAGCAGCCCCCCAGCAAAACCGCAAGAATGCTACAATTGCGGACAACTGGGACATTTTGCCAAAGAATGCAATGGCCCTAAAAAGCCACAGAGAGCCCAACAGACAGGCACTATCAATAAGAAAAAAACAGAACCCATACATAGAGTTAGCGCCCAGTCCAATCAGACAGACTTGACCGGAACGGACTGACGGTGTACAGGCTCCCCAGCTGGGTCTGCGATACCCTTTGGGATAGGTCAGGACGACCCGTAGTCACAGCAAAGGTTAGGGAACAGCTGATCGAGCTTCTCTGGGACACAGGAGGGTCCCGCACAACCTTAAATTCCTCCACCCTTGGTAAGGACACGTGGCCCACCACAGCCACTATCACCCTCAGCGGCTGCACAGGCCACTCACAGCAGGGATACATCACAACCCCTGTACCCATCCAAATCGGAACCATTAATACAAAACACCCCGTAGTGTTAGTCAACCTGCCCCCAACAGCAGAGCACATTTTGGGGATCGACTTCATGAATTCTCATCACCTCTCTTTCGATCCAGTCAACCAGTGTGTCTGGAAGATGGCGAAATCCGCTAGAGCCCCCGCAACGCTCAATATAGGGGATTATATGAACAAAATTAGCACAGTAGGCGGGTTTTGGTTCAACCCCACCACACTCAGCACAGACCAACAGGTTAGGGCAGTCCTGCAAAAAAACAGGGCATTATTCGCGACCCACAAACACGACTGTGGACGGATGACCGGTTCCGTACAAACGACAGGACCGGACCCTAGACCCCAAAAGCAGTACGGATTCCCCCTAGAAGCAGAGGGAGAAATCCTAAAGGTTATAGAAAGTTTATTAGAGCAGGGCGTCCTAAGATCGGTAGCCTTAACTAATAATGGCCCGATTTGGCCAGTAAGGAAGCCCGACGGATCATGGCGCTTGACCATAGATTATCGAGAACTCAAAATAAAGTCACCCCTGTAGCAGCCCCCACCGTTGCAACAAGTCCCGAGACCATGCTCAAACAGGGACTCCATGCCCGATATTTCACGGTTTTGGACGTCAGTAATGGATTCTGGTCCATTCCATTGGCAAAGACGTGCCAGTACAAATTTGCCTTCACTTTCCAAGCGCAGCAGTACACGTGGACATGCCTGGCACAAGGCTTCCACAACTCCCCCTCCATTTTCCACCGACAGCTGGCAAACGGACTAGCAAAATTTTCTCACCCCGAATGTCTGGTACAGTATGTAGACGATCTACTACTGCAGACAGACACAAAGGAAGAGCACATTGAGCTTCTGTCCGAACTCCTGGAATTACTACATTCCATTGGCTGTAAAGTCAACCCCAAAAAGGCCCAGATATTGGAAGAAAGGGTGATATATTTGGGTACTATCATCACACACGGCAAACACGAGATCGAGCACAAAAGAATTGACTCGATCGCTAAATTGCCCCTTCCCCAACACGTTTCAGCCCTCCTGTCGTTTTTAGGACTGGTTGGCTACTGCCGAAACCACATTGACGGTTTCGCCAGCAAGGCAGCGCCCCTCAGAGCTCTTAAAGAAAGGAGCCCCCTGGGAGTGGCTTCCGCAGCATACGGATGCTGTGGAATCATTAAAACAGGCGCTCATAGCCGCCCCCGCACTACAAGTTCCCGACCCACTTTCCCCTTACGCAATAGAGGTAGCGACCACAGACCGCATCCTTTCAGCCGTGCTCCTCCAGGGACGGCACGACCAGCTAAGACCCGTGGCTTATGCCTCTCGAATTTTAGATGCTGTGGAGCAGGGATTCTCAGCCTGTGAGAGACAGCTGCTCGCAGTTTTCTGGGCAGTTCAGTACTTCTCATACATTACCGGACTGAACCCCATCACCATTTTGACCGAGCACACCCCCACCCAACTTTTACTAGACGGACGACTCAAAGACGGTACCGTCAGCCAAATCCGCGCTGCTAGGTGGACCCTTCTCTTACAAGGACGGGACATCCCAGTCAAACAGACCAAAACACACACATACTTAGTGGACAATCTACAGTACCCCGGAACCCCCCATGAGTGTGAAATCATCTCGCCCCACCATAATACAGATCCCTTTATCGCGAAACCCCCCCCCCCCCCCGAAAACTAGCCACTCCATCTCAAAGCCCCCCTCACCCGGACATGTGTGATCCCATTAGGATTTATGTGGATGGATCTTCCACAGTCCTGGATGGGCAACGCATAACAGGTTGTGGGATTTATGTGGAGGACGCGCAGGGACGCGCCCGCGAGGAAATCACATTAAAATTACCCGGGCACTTAGGCGCGCAGGCAGCAGAGCTTGCGGCCATCGCTTACATTGTAGAGCACCCAGATTCCTTCCCCAGCCCAGCAGACATATATTCAGACAGTCTATACGTGTGCAACAGCCTCACTGAATTTCTGCCCCTCTGGGAAACAGGAGGATTTGTTTCCGCGGATGGGAAATCCCTCCCCTCAGCCCCATTACTCCGCCATATTTTGGAAAAAGACAAGAACTGGACCTTTGGCATTATAAAAGTCCGCAGCCACGATCGTTCCTCCCCCCCCTGGAAATGTAAAAGCCGACGCACTGGCTAAGGCAGGATCCAGGCATGGGTACTTTTGGAAGCCCCCCCCCCCCCGAGAGCGCCCCAGTGAGTGCAGTTCAGGTCGCGCAGACTAGGATCGAAGATCTAGTAGAGGCCCAGAAGCAGGATAGCGCTCTCACTGAAATCGTGAAAGGGAAGTTTCCAGCCTCATACGAGAGGTACAGAAATGCAATAACCACACATGACGGTGTGGTGCTAAAGGACACCCTTTATGTAGTTCCTGAGCAGGATAGGAACCAAATAATCTGTTTATTCCATGATGGTCATGGACACCAGGGAATCGAACCCACCGCAGCCCACCTCAAACAGCTTTGTTGGTGGCCAAATCTCAAAGAGGATGTATCCCATTACATTGAGAATTGCCTCATCTGCGCTCAGAATAACCCAGATAGATATGCCAAAAAGGCACATCTCAGCCACACCCGACCCGTTAACGGCCCCTGGACTAACCTCCAGATCGATTTTATAGGTCCATTGCCCCCTTGCAAGAATGGCTATAAATATGTTCCGGTGGTCATAGACACTTTTACAAAGTGGGTGGAAGCATTTCCAGCCCGCACCAACACCGCGAAAACCACCGCCAAAATCCTAACCCACCACATCTTCACAAGATGGGGACTCCCCCGCAGTATTGAGTCGGACCAAGGTTCTCACTTTACGGGATGGGTCATGCAGAACGTCCTCACGATATTTGGCATAACCCAAAAAATTCACATTGCGTGCCACCCTCAATCGAGTGGTATAGTGGAGCGCATGAATTGGACCCTAAAAACCACCCTTAGAAAATGGTCCAGCAGAACAACACCACTTGGGATTCGGTCCTCCCCTTTGCGCTGATGTTTTTGCGTAACACTGTTTCCGCCTCCACAGGTTTCACCCCACACACCCTCATGACCGGACGCCCCATGAAAGGGACAGAGTACTTGTTGGGTTTAGACCTGACCAGCCCTGAAGTTACGGCCCTCACCCATGAGAAAGCCGTTGAACAATTACTTGTAAATGTTAAAACGGCTCAGTTAGCAGCCGCTGTTAAATTGGGCATTAAAAAGAAACAGAGCAAGGCCTGTTTTGATAAGGCAGTACATGCAACGGAGTATAATATAGGACAACAAGTGATGTTGTCTGTGTATAACCCCAGCACATTTCTGTCTCCGAAATACTCGGGTCCGTACTCCATTACAGATAAAGTAAGCCCATCGGTATACAAAATCAAATACCAAAATGGTAAGACTGCGTGGTTTCACATAAACCAGCTAAAGGCTTATGGAGCACAGTCAAACCACACCCACCACGTCATGCTTGACGCAGCAGACCAAACCCCGCCCACAGCCAACGTGACCACACCAACCCCCTCCACGTCCAGCCCAGACACGGACTCGCCCCCGACTCCACCCACAGACTTTACACTCCGCCCCGGAACGCCCACAGACTGCAGCAGCAGAGACAGCGACTGTGACTCCGACGACAGCCACAGCGCGCCTCCCTACTATCCTGGTCCCACATCCAGCGACTCCGAGTTCGACTCCAGTGACCCCTTCCTCATCACTTTCTTAAACAAACCACACCACCGACCACCGAACCACACGGACGACCCCGACTTTATCCCCACACAACTTGACGAACGCCATTGGCACCGCGACAACTCCTACAGACTCGTCCGCAACGACGAGAGCAACCCCAACTCATACCACGCAGCCCTCTCAACATTAATTCACTCCAGAATTTGGCACCCGGGAGAAGGGGACGACCCCGAGTCAGACCCCCAATCCGCCAACCCCTTTGCGACCCTGTTCGCAACAGAGAACTGAGGTGTCCACATGATGATTTAAAGGAGACACTTGGTGAAAGGTGTTGTCCTTCCTGATGGAACCTGCAGAATGTTTTGCGTTGTTTGTCAGTTTATTTAAAGGTTGTTCGTCCGACAGGAGAATGGGGTCTCACTGCCACACACCCATTCACCTGAAACTTTTTAGCTCTTTCCAAAACCCCCACCGCGGCCAGACGCCTGTTCAGTGGTACCAACTTATCTGCAAATACCTGGTCAACAGACCAGACGCTTGTTCAGCGGAACTAGCTTGTCTGCAGACATTTTAGCTGATACTTGCTCGGCCACCAGACGCCCGTTGTGATTCGATGGTAGAAGCACAGCACCCAACGCTTGTTCAGAGGAACTAGCTTTTCGGCTGGTACTGGTCCAAGTGCCAGATGGCCGATCTGATTTGACGGGAGAATCACAGCAGCAACCCCACCATGATGACTACATTTTTGCCTGTTCTTGTCGGTTGCTCAGGCAGTGGAGAAACGGCGTGAGACCCGCCCTACCTGGGCACCCCCCCGTTGGTCAAAAACGCTCGGGTAGGGGAGATACGGTATTGGTAGCCGTCCTACCCGGGGACTCCATCCAAATCTTACCCGTCGCGGCCCATACGCACCTCATTCGACCTTTTCCTTTCAAAAACAGTTTTATTTATTTAGGCAACCTTTGGGTTGCTGCCAAATGCTATTTACATCCTAGAACATTTGGATGATAAATCAGCACTGGTCCACCATTGGGAAGTGTGCCGTGTCCTAACATTTCTTTTGAAGAAAAAAAAATGAGGGAGTCACAGAGTGACCAATTATAACGGAATAATTGGCCCTGAAGGACAGACACACTAACATACCGGATATTATACCAAGGTAGTTACAGATACTATGCTTGTTTTACAGAATTCCAGAAGCTCCAGGACCGGAGAAAACAGAGAACACAAAGAAAGAAAAAGGACAGCCATGAGGACTTCTTTCATCGTGCTTAACATCTTTTATTTGGACATTTGGTTGCGCGAGAACGCGGACCCCATTACTTCAAACCCCCCCTGCCGTTAATGTTTCACTGCCCCGCAGTACCGAGGGCCCAGTCACCAGCCACGCTGCATTATCCTGGTGTGCCAAGTTCATAACTTGGTACTCCCTGTCGTACGTTATTGAAGCACTATTAGTGTTGGCAATACTCTGCTGTGCAGTACAGACTATGCGCCTCCGCAAATGGAGAAGGAGAGTGTACTGCGCTCAAACCCCGGTATATCGGATCCAATCCCCTATGTTCGGGTATGACCAGACCCCAGACCCCCGCGACCTATAATACAAAAATAAAGAACAAGCACTTGCGTTTTCCTGTAAATAAAAGATGTACAAAACTACCTGTAACAAGAAAAAAATGTATGATCCTGAGCTTGACTGCCAAGCCAGGAAAGAATATATGGAATGTTATGATTGTTGTTGTATGTTTTAGAGAGATAGGATGATGCAATGCTTGATGAGTGTATTTAGGTAAAATTAGAGGTTCCAATTTTTTATTTTTTTTAGATACATGCCCCTGCCTGACATAGCGCCCTCAAGAATTGTTTAGGTACATTTTTGTGCATAGCTAGGGTCAGAATAGTGGCCATGTAGGAGGTGTGTTCCCCGGTCAGAGAACGGAAACGACAAAATTTATGTGATCCTTCACGCTTCGCGTTAGGATCACAAGGAGGGTCTGTAGCCACCTAAAGTGGCTGATTCCCTATTAATTTGGCCAAAACCCGATTTAAAATGGCTAACCGAAAAGGCTGATGGGAAAAGCAGCCAACAGGACACAAACGGACAGCTGCAGACAGAATAGCGTATTCAGCTCTGGGGAAGTCGGCCCAGATCGATACTCAAGACTATTAGCAGCACATCAACCCAGACATCTGCAGTTTAATCGGCTATCCCCGGGAACAATTGCAACATATTAGCAATTGAATGCCGGGCCAGACCTGTCAGCGCCTGCAGTGGCCGAAACAAAGACAGATGAACGACCACCCCCCGATCGAGGAATCGCCCCATTATTGGAGCATATCGAACCCAGTGGTTGGGAACAAGTCCAATCACTTGGGACTCCGGGTCAAGGGCCGCCCCAAGAGGCGGGAAGCCCCTGGGCCCTATAAAGTGAGGGGCCAAGTTCAGATCTCTCTCCCTTCTTCTCCTGCTCGCGACCTTCGCAAGAACATCGACCAGAAACTGTAAGTTTGACTCCAACGATCGCTACCCGATAAAGACTCCTAGCCATCGACCCGTATCAGGCTTTTGAATCCCGCGGGCCAGATCAGATTCGATAAGCCATTAGTTTCCCTGACCTGGGGGGCCCTTCCTAAAGTTAAGTATTGGCCAATAGTGGTAGGTTTCGATATAGATAGTAGGATTATTGTGTAAGCATTAATTGTTGTATATAATAAATGACCGTTGATTTCAATCTTACTAAGCGGTGTGCTGACTTATTAATCATAACTCGAGCTTGAACCATGTGGCGGTATCAGAAAGATACCCGGCGACTCGTGAGCACAGGTGACATAATCAGAGGTAATAAAACTAAGGCTAAAAAGAGCAACATGGTGTCCATGAAAGAAATAATGCTGTCATCGATGACATGCTTCGGAAAATTTTGGCAGATCGACCGGATTGCAGGCTAAATTCAGCTTTAGCATGGGCAGTACATGCAAAGAATTCATTGCAGATGGTTGGGGGCTATAGTCCTTATCAATTAGTGTTTGGTAGAAATCCTAAAATTCCGTCCATTTTGGATGACCAGCCTCCAGCTTGGGAGGGGACTACAATTAGCTCTGGTTTTGCTGAACATTTAAATGCATTACATAGCAGTAGAAAAGCTTTTTTGGAAGCAGAAGTCTCTGAAACAATTCGCAGAGCTTTAAGACATAACGTACGGCCATTAAATGCTGTTTTTCAGCAAGGAGGCATAGTATACTATAAGAGAGACAATTCTAATGAATGGAAAGGCCCAGGGAAGATCATAGGCATAGATGGCAAAACAACAATTTGCAACATGGTAATCAAACTGTTAGGGTACATTCATCAAGGATAATGGGTACAGATTACAAATTTTCAAATTTAGACAGAGCAGACAGACATGACGAGGAACCAGTCATCTGGTACGCATGTGTTACAGAACTATGAGGACCAATTAACTGATATAGACAGAGTTTCTGTGGAGGAACGCAACACTTCTGATGAATTAGAACAAGCCATTTTTCCGAAAGGGCAACTGCCAAAAGTTGGTACAAAAGTGACATACTTGCCTGAAGGGTCTAGTCAATGGAAGGATGCAACTGTTATTAGTAGAGCAGGGAAGGGCACTAGAAAGTATAAACATTGGTCGAATGTACAGCATTCAGGGGAAGGAGTCAAGACAATGGATTGGGAAAACGAAGTTCAAAAATGGAGGGCACAGAAACGCAGTGCCAGTTCAGATAGTACATCGGATAGTGAACAGGTCCGCAGGAAAAGGTCGAGAACTATTGAAAGGACATCCCACAGCAGAAGGGAAAGATCAAGCAGTAGCAGTACAGAACGAGATACCAGGCGGGAGAGGGGACGTAGTTTATCAAGATCTCGGAACATGAGTAAGACTATGAATACTAATAGGAGTAGAAGCCCACATGCACGTGAAATTTTGGTGGCTTCAAATAAATTAGATGTAAAAGTTATCAAAGAAGCTAAACAGCAAAAATTGCATTGTTGGGAGTGAATTTGGGGTATACACTGAAGTACCGGATAGGGGACAAAGAGCTCTATCCCACAGATGGATTTGCACGGAAAAGGTTCTTAGGAAAGGTTATTTTAAAGATCTTCTTGGCTCTATTAGCCACAAAGGCATGGGAATGCAAATCTATAGATATAAAAGCTGCCTTTTTGCAGGGGCATCAGCTCCAGAGAGACATTTTTCTCCGTCCTCCTAAAGAAGCAGCTAACATAGAAGGGGTACTCTGGAAGTTGAACAAATGTGTATATGGATTAAATGATGCATCTAGAGTCTGGTATTTTTCGGTAAGGTCAGTTTTGTTTTACTGGCACTATAAAGGAAATCTTTCTGGCATTTTTATGATGCATGTTGATGATTTTGTGGGGTGGGACTAGTGATTTTGAAGCTATTGTAATCTCTGGTTTGAGGAAAGAATTCAGGGTTGGAAGTCAGGCTTCCAGTGCATTTAAATATATTGGACTGGAAATCGGAAAGACTAAGTTAGGGGCAACTTTACATCAGCAATCTTATTTGGGAAGCATCAACCCAATAGCAATTAGTCGTGGCCGAGTTTCACAAAACGACGCAATGGTTTCAAAGATAGAAAAAGAGCAACTGCAAAGTTTAATTGGGCAACTGAACTGGTTAGGTAGACAGACTAGACCGGATGTGAGTTTTGATGTCTTAGAGTAGAGTACAAAAATGAATGATCCCAAAGTGGAAGGCATAATAAGAGCAAATAGTGTTGGCCAAACTAAAAATGCAGGAGTGTGTTTTGAAGTTCCCGATTTTAGGTGACCGTAGGCACTTGAAACTCATAGTTTATAGTGATGCGTCCTACGCAAATTTATGTGATGGGGTTTCAAGCGCAGGAGGTTTTATAATTTTCCTTTTGGGGAACAATGGTAAATGTTGCCCGCTTGTGTGGGAAACAAAGAAAATAAGGAGAATGGCAAAAAGCACTTTGGCTGCTGAGACGTTAAGCCTTGTAGAGGTGGTGGATATGGCCTTTTATATAAGTATGATATTGACAGAAATTGGGATTAGGGGATTTGGGTAATATACCTATTGACTGTCACATTGACAATAAATCCCTGTGGGAAAATGTGCACTCTACAAAAAGTGTCAATGAAGAGGCTACGGATAGACATCGCAAGTTTGAAGCAGATGTTGGACAGAGGGGAAATAACAAAAATTAAATGGGTGGACAGGAGCTATCAACTGTCAGACTGTTTTACGAAAAGAGGGGCGAGTTCACAGAAACTTTTGGATATTGTTCATGAAGGGTGCTTGTTTCTGTGACTGTTTTTTTTTTCTTCCTCGTCCAAACAAAAAAAAAGGGGAGAAATCATGTGTGTGTTTTTGAGTTTCTTGAAATTTTGTTTTCACCGAATTTATTTTTTTCTCCAACGAAGGGGAGACTGTTAAGTAATGGGTTAAGAGACATTGCAATTAGTTGTCTCATTTATGTTATGTATCCATTAATTGACACTGATATGTAAAGGGACTTCAGGTGGCCTCTGTCAGGTGATGTATAGTTAAGAGTTTTGTGCAAAGGCTGTTGGAATGAAATAAATGTGTGTTTGTGAAAAAGGAACAAAACTTTAGACTCTTCATATCACAGCAACTATAACGTCTAACATTTGGCTCATTGGAAATGGCAAAAATTCAGTTGCAAATTAAACAAATGGAACAGGAGAAAGAATTAAAGTGGCTGGGATACGAGAGTGAGAGAGAGGAAAGAGAAAGAGAGAGAGAGAGAGAGAGAGAGAGAGAGAGAGGAAAAAGGGGCAGCACGGTAGCATTGTGGATAGCACAATTGCTTCACAGCTCCAGGGTCCCAGGTTCGATTCCGCCTTGGGTCACTGTCTGTGCGGAGTCTGCACATCCTCCCCGTGTATGCGTGGGTTTCCTCCGGGTGCTCCGGTTTCCTCCCACAGTCCAAAGATGTGCGGGTTAGGTGGATTGGCCATGCTAACTTGCTCTTAGTGTCCAAACATTGCCCTTAGTGTTGGGTGGGGTTACTGGGTTATGAGGATAGGGTGGAGGTGTTGACCTTGGGTAGGGTGCTCTTTCCAAGAGCCGGTGCAGACTCGATGGGCCGAATGGTCTCCTTCTGCACTGTAAATTCTATGATAATCTATGATAATGGCAGATGCAAAAACAGAAAATGTTGGACAATCTCAGCAGGTCTGACAGTTTCTGTGGAGAGAATCTGGGTGACACTGTCAAAGCTAGAACTCGAAATAGGATGAGATTTACACCGTTTTGTGTGTGTGTGTGTGTGTGTGTGTGTGTGTGGTGGTGGGGCGGGGATGTCGATGAGCAGTGTCGCTGGATAGGGCATATGACAGGGGCGAGGCTGAGCAGGTTCTTTGGGGTGGAAGACAGGTGTGTGAGGTGCTCGGGGAGCCCAGCAAATCACGCCCATATGTTCTGGGCGTGCCCGGCACTGGATGGGTTCTGGAGGGGCGTTGCGAGGAAGGTGTCTAAGGTGGTGAACACCCGGGTTAAGCCGAGCTGGGGGTTAGCACTATTTGGGGTATCGGACGAGCTGGGCGTGCAGGAGGCGAAAGAGGCCGGTTTTCTGGCCTTTGCGTCCCTGGTAGCCCGGCGGAGGATTCTGCTACAGCGGAAAGATGCAAGGCCCCCCAAGCATGGAAGCCTGGATCAGCGACATGGCAGGATTCATTAAATTGGAGAGGGTAAAATTTGCCTTGAGGGTCTGTGAAAATGTTCTTCAGGCGGTGGCAACCGTTCCTAGACTTTCTAGCGGAACGTTAGGAGGTGGTCAGCAGCAGCAGCAACCTGGAAGGGGGGGGGGGGTGTACTTTGTGTTTACTACTGTGTTTATGTAGTTGTAAGATGTTTATTTATGCGTTCTTTGTTTTTCGTTTTCCTGTAAGGGGGGCGGGGTTTGTTGAAAATATGAAAAAACTTGAATAAAAACATATTTAAAAAAAAAAAGAAAGTGGCACATTAAGAGACCAGAATATGTTAACGGCAAAATAAAGATAAGCAATGTGTCAAAGGACAACGTGGAACAGAAGGCCTTATGTAGAAGTGGGGGAGAGAAGAAAGAGCGAGAAAAAGAGAGAAAGAAGAGAGCAGAGAGAGAGAGAGAGAAAGAGAGCAGAGAGAGAGAGAGAGAGAGAGAAGAGAGCAGAGAGAAAGAGAGAGAGAGAGGAAGAGAGCAGAGAGAGCGAGAAAAAGGAGAGAAAGAAGAGAGGAGAGAGAGAGAGAGAAAGAGAGCAGAGAGAGAGAGAGAGAGAGAAAGAAGAGAGCAGAGAGAGAGAGGAAAGAGAGAGAGAAAGAGAGGAAAGAGAGAGAGAAAGAGAGGAAAGAGAGAGAGAAAGAGAGGAAAGAGAGAGAGAAAGAGAGGAAGGAAAGGAGAGAGGAAGGAAGGGAGAGAGGAAGGAAGGGAGAGAGGAAGGAAGGGAGAGAGGAAGGAAGGGAGAGAGGAAGGAAGGGAGAGAGGAAGGAAGGGAGAGAGGAAGGAAGGGAGAGAGGAAGGAAGGGAGAGAGGAAGGAAGGGAGAGAGGAAGGAAGGGAGAGAGGAAGGAAGGGAGGGAGGAAGGAAGGGAGGAAGGGAGGAAGGGAGGAAGAGAGGAAGGAAGGGAGGAAGAGAGGAAGGAAGAGAGGAAGGAAGGAAGAGAGGAAGGAAGGAAGGGAGGGAGGGAGGGAGGAAGGAAGGAAGGAAGGAAGGAAGGAAGGAAGGAAGTGACAGGAAGGTCTGGGTTCTGCTTGCGGACAGACTGAAGGTGTTCTGCAAAGCGGCCACCCTGTCTGCATTGAGTTGTCCAATGTAGAGTACGTTTGCATTGGGAGCAGTGAATGCAATAGATCAGATTGAAGTGGGTACACGTGACGCACTGTTTCATCTGAAGAGTGTTTATGCCCTTGGATGGTGAGCAGGGAGGTAAAGGGGCCAGGTGTTGCACCTTCTGCGATTGCATGTGAAGGTGCTGTGGGAAGTGGATGAAGTTTGGGGGGAATGGACCAGGTTATCCCAGAGGGAACGGGCACCATGGAATGCTGAAAGGAGATGTGATTGGTGGTGGCATCATGCTGGATTTGGAGGAACAGGCAGAGGATGATCCTTTGAATGTGGAGGTTGGTGGGGTGAAAAGTGAGGACAAGGGGGGCCCTATACTGGTTCTGGGCGGAAGGGGAAGAGGTGTGATAGTTGGTTTGGTGACGGTTGAGAGTCCTGTCAACCACAATGAGTGGGAAACTACGATTAAAAGAAGACATGTCAGCAGCACCATATTGAAAAGTGGCCTACAGCAATGTTCCAATGAAGCACAACTGGTGGCTCACAAACTGGTGGAACAGCGTCACCCTCCCACCACCCCGCAACAGTATAAATCTCATCCTATTTCCAGTTCTCTCTAGTTCTGACGAGTCATCCAGACTCGAAACATTAGCTTTGTTCTCTCTCCTCAGATGCTGTCAGACTTTGAGATTGTCCAGCATTTTCTGTTTTTGTTTGATTCCAGCGTACGCAGTAATTTGCTTTTATGGGAGATGCAAGTTTTTAAAATTCATTTACGGGATTTGGGCTTCGCTGGTCAGGCCAGCATTTATTGCCCATCCCTAGTTGCCCTTCAGAAGATGGTGGTGAATTGCCTTCTTGAACCGCTGCAGTGTCCTCGAGGTGTAGGTACACCCACTGTGCTGTTAGGGAGGGAGATCCAGGATGTTGCCCCAGTGACAGTGATGGAGCAGCAATATATTTCCAAGTCAGAGTGGTGAGTGACTTAGAGGGGAACCTCCAGATGGTGGGGTTCCCAGATATCTGCTGCTCTTGTCCTTCTAGATGGTAGTGGTCGTGGGTTTGGAAGGTGTTATCTAAGGAACCTTGGTGCAACTTGGAGATAGTACACATGTCTGTCACTGTTCGTCGGTGGTAGAGGGTTTGAATGTTTGTGAAAGGGAAGCAATCAAGGGGGTTGCTTTGTCCTGCATGGTGTTGAGCTTCTGAGTGTTGTTGGAGCTGCACTTATCCAGGCAAGTGGAGAGTATTCCTTTACACTCCTAACTTGTGCCTTATAGATGGTGGACAGGCTTTGGAGATCAGGAGGCGAGTTACTCACCGTCGGATTCCGAGCCTTTGACCTGCCCTGTTAGCCACAGTATTAATGTAGCTAGTCCAGTTCAATTTCTGATGAATGGTAACCCCCCAGGATGTTGATTGTGGGGGTTTCAACGATGGTAATGTCATTGAACATCATGGGGTGGTGGTTAGATTCTCTCTTGTAGGAGATGGTTATTGTCTGGTATTTGTGTGGCACGAATATAACTTGCCACTTGTCAGTCCAAGCCTGGATATTGTCCAGGTCTTCCTGCATTCAGACATGGACTGGTTCATTATCTGAGGAGTCGGAAATGATGCTGAACAGTCATCCGCAAACATCCCCACTTCTGACCTTATGATGGAAGGGAGGTAATTGATGAAGCAGTTGAAGATGGTTGGGTCTAAGACACTACCCTGAGGAACTCTTGGCAGTGATGTCCTGGAGTTGAGATGATTGACCTCCAACCACCACAACCATCTTCATTTGTGCCAGGTATGACTCCAACTACTGGCGCGTTTTCCCCGATTCCCATTGACTCCAGTTTAGCTGGGGCTCCTCGATGCCATCCTCGTCAAATGCTGCCTTGAGGTCAAGGGGCAGTCACTCTCACCTCACCGCTGGCATTCAGCTCTTCTTTTTTTTTTTAAAATTAAAAAAAACAAATTTTTTAAAATTTAGATTACCCAATTAAGGGGCAATTTAGCGTGGCCAATCCACCTACTCTGCACATTTTTGGGTTGTGGGGGCGAAACCCACGCAGACACGGGGAGAATGTGCAAACTCCACACGGACAGTGACCCAGGGCCGGGATTGAACCTGGGACCTCAGCGCCGTGAGGCAGCTATGCTAACCACTAGGCCACCGTGCTGCCCTTCATTCAGCTCTTCTGTCCATGTTTGAACCAAGGCTGTAATGAGGTCAGGAGCTGAGTGACCCTGGCAGAACCCAAACTGAGCATCTGTGAGCAAGTTATTACTGTAAGTACCGCTTGATAGCACTGTTGATGACTCCTTCCATCACTTGGCTTATGATGGAGAGTAGACCGATAGAGGTAATTGGCTTGGCTGGATTTGCCTTGTTTCTTGTGTACAGGACATACCTGGGCAATTTTCCACATTGCCGGGTAGATGCCAGTGTTGGCAACAGCATAGCTAAGTGTGCGGCAAGTTCTGGAGCGCAAGTCTTCAGTTCTATTGCCGGGATATTGTCAGGACCCATAGCCTTTGCAGTATCCAGTGCCTTTAGCAGTTTCTTGATATCACGTGAAGTGAATCGTATTGGCTGAAGATTGACATCGGTGATGCTGGGGACTTCCAGAGGAGACAGAGATGGATCATCCACTTGACACTGTCTTTTGCACATACATGCTGGGCTCCTCCATCATTGAGGATTGGGGATATTTGTAGCGCTTCCTCCTCTGGCGAGTTGGTTAATTGACCACCATCATTCACGGCTGGATGTGGCAGGACTACAGAGCCAAGATCTGATGCGTTCATTGTGGAATCGCTTAGCTCTATTACTTATGCTGTTTGGCACACAAGTAGTCCTGAGTTGTAGCTTCACCAGGTCGACATCTCATTATTCGGTATGCCTGCTGTTGCTCCTGGCATGTTCTCCTGCACTCTTCATTGAACCAGGGTTGATGCCCTGGGTTGGTGGTAATGGTAGAATGGGGGATATGCCAGACCATGAGGTTGCAGATTGTGGTTGAATACAATTGTGCTGCTGATGGCCCACAGCACCTCATGGATGCCCAGTATTGAGTTGCTAGATCTGTTCAAAGTCTATCCCATTTAGCACAGTGGTAGAGCCACACAACACGATGGAGGGTATCCTCAATGTGAAGCCGGGACTTTGTCTCCACAAGGACTGAGCGGTGGTCACTTCTTCCGATACTATCATGGACAGATGCATCAGCAGCAGGCAGATTGGCGAGGATGGGGTCAAGTATGTTTTTCCCTCTTGTTGGTTCCCTCACCACCTGCTGCATTCTCAGTCTAGCAGCTATATCCTTTACATCTGGCCAGCTCGGTCTGTGGTGGTACTACCAAGCCATTCTTGGTGATGGACATTGAAGTTCCCCACCCAGAGATATTCTGCGCCCTTGCCACCCTTAGTGCTCCCTCCAAGTGGTGTTCAACATGTAGGAGTACTAATTCATCAGCTGATAGTGGCCGGTACGTGGTAATCAGCAGGAGGTTTCCTTGCCCATGTTTAACCTGAAGACATGAGACTTCATTGGGTCCAGAGTCGATTTTCAGGACTCCCAGGGCAACTCCCTCCCGACTATATACCACTGTGATGCTACCTCTGTTGGAATGGTGATAGTGGTGTCTGGGACATTGTCTGTAAGGTATGATTCTGTGAATCAGGCTGTTGCTTAACTAGTCTGTGAGACAGCTCTCCCAACAAGCCCCCAAATGTTAGTAAGGAGGACTTTGCAGGGTTGGCAGGGCTGGGTTGGCTGTTGTCATTTCCGGAGCCTGGTTCGATGCCTAGTGGTCCATCCGGTTTCATTCCTTTTTTGTGTTTTCGTAGCGGTTGAATACAACTGACTGGCTTGCTAGGCCATTTCAGGGGCATTGAAGAGTCACCCACATTACTGTGGGTCTGGAGTCACATGTGGGTCAGACCAAGTAAGGACGGCAGATTTCCTTCCCTTCAGAACATTAGTGAACCAGACAGGTTCTTATAACAATCAACAATGGTTTCATGATCATCATTAGATATTTTTTTAAGTTTAAATTCCATCACCTGCCGTGGTGGGATTGGAACCTGGGTCTCTGGATTATTAGTCCTGGGACAATACCACTATGCCACCACCTCCCCTAGTTCAATTACCATGTGCTACAGTGGAACCAAGCATCTTCCCACCCAGAAGGGGAAACACAAACAGTCATGCCTCTTGCAGTGGCTAGCCCACAAGAACATTTTCAGATCCCTGGAAAATAGTTTGCTACCTTAAAAAACATATACAGTGAAACCCGGAGAAGAAATAAAGGGATTCCTACTTGAAATGAGGCTGGATACTCTAAACTGAGCTGCCTGGTAGGTCAGACCCAGATCACAAAACAACCCATAATTTAGGTAACTCAGTCAAAATAAAAGCACAGGGAAAGTTGCTACAAGTATAATGCATATTTTGTAAATTCAGACTATACAGTAGGGGTGGTCTTTTAATGTTGGTAATAACCTATATCTATGGGCTAAAGCACAGGGTTTACTGTGTCAAGGCATGCTTGAAGCCAAAATCAGAATCAAGAATTTAAAATATTCCATTCGCCACTACTGATGCTTCTTTTTTTTTTAATATAAATATATTTTATTAAAGTTTTTCGATCAAACAAAAATTTCCCATTTTACAACTTTGTAATAATATATACATTGATCGTTTTTAAAAAATAAATAATATACTAACTAACGGCAACTGCCAACAACAAAATAAGAAACAACAGAAATAGTAACTAAAATAGTAACTCCGTAACATCTAATATAAATAACTAATATATGAACACACACATAAAACCCCTGAGGACCCAAATGAGCCCTCCCCCCCCCTCCCCCCTGGGTTGCTGCTGCTACTTTTCCTATTTTCCCTTATCGCTCTGCAAGATAGTCGAGGAACGGTTGCCACCGCCTGGTGAACCCTTGAGCCGAACCTCTTAGTGCGTACTTTATCCGCTCCAATTTTATGAACCCTGCCATGTCGCCTCCTGCACTCCCGGCTCGTCTGCAACCCCAAATATAGCCAACCCCCAGCCTTGTTCGACCCGGACCCCCACCACCTTTGAAATCACTTTTGCCACACCCACCCAGAACCCATGCAATACCGGACAGGACCAAAACATGTGGGTGTGGTTCGCCGGGCTTCCCGCGCATCTCCCGCACCTATCCTCCACTCCAAAAAATCTACTCAGCCTTGCTCCAGTCATATGCGCCCTGTGTAGAACCTTGAATTGTATCAGGCTGAGCCTGGCACACGAGGACGAAGAGTTTACCCTACTTAGGGCATCTGCCCACAGCCCCTCCTCAATCTCTTCCCCCAGCTCCTCCTCCCATTTTCCCTTCAGCTCCTCTACCATCGTCTCCCCCTCGTCTCTCATTTCCCTATATATATCTGACACCCTACCATCACCCACCCATGCCCCCGAAATCACTCTGTCCTTGATCTCTTGCGCCGGGAGCTGCGGAAATTCCCTCACCTGTTGCCTCACAAATGCCCTCACTTGCATATAGCGAAATGCATTCCCAGGTGGCAACCCATATTTTTTGGTCAGTGCTCCCAGACTCGCGAACGTCCCGTCTAAGAACAAGTCCTTCAATTTCGCAATTCCTGCTCGCTGCCAAGATTTAAATCCCCCATCTATCCTTCCCGGGACGAACCTATGGTTGTTCCTTATCGGGTACCACACTGAGGCACGTCACTCCCTTATGTCGTCTCCACTGCCCCCAAATTTTCAGAGTTGCCACCACCACTGGGTTTGTGGTGTACTTTTTCGGGGAGAACGGTAACGGCGCCAGTGCTTTTAGACTAGTTCCCCTACAGGACGCCATCTCCAGTCTTTTCCACGCCGCTCCTTCCCCTTCCCTCATCCACTTACATATCACTGACACGTTGGCGGCCCAATAATAATCACTTGGACTCGGCAGTGCCAGTCCCCCTCTGTCCCTACTGCGCTGCAGGAACCCCCTCTTTACTCTTGGGGTCTTTCCAGCCCACACAAAGCTCATAATACTCTTGTCCACCTTCTTAAAAAAGGCCTTTGTAATCAGTACAGGGAGGCACTGGAACACAAAAAGAAACCTCGGAAGGACCACCATTTTAACCGCCTGCACCCTGCCCGCCAATGACAGGGGCGCCATGTTCCACCTCCTAAAGTCCTCTTCCATCTGCTCTACCAGTCGTGCCAAGTTAAGCTTATGCAAGGTTCCCCAGTTCCTGGCCACCTGGATCCCTAAATACCGGAACTCCCTTGTTACCCTCCTCAACGGTAAATCGTCTATTCCCCTGCCCTGTTCCCCGGGGTGCATCACAAACAGTTCACTCTTCCCCATTTTCAATTTATATCCTGAAAATTCTCCAAACTCCCTGAGTGTCTGCATTATCTCAGGCATCCCCTCCACTGGGTCCGCGACATACAACAACAAATCATCCGCGTATAATGACACCCGATGCTCTTCTCCTCCTCTAAGTACCCCCCTCCACTTCCTAGAGCCCCTCAGCGCTATGGCCAGTGGCTCAATTGCCAACGCAAACAGTAACGGGGACAGGGGACATCCCGGTCTTGTATCCCAATAGTCGGAAGTGGTCAGATCGTTGCCTATTTGTAATCACACTTACCACCGGGGCCCTGTACAGGAGCTGAACCCATCTAATGAACCCCTCTCCAAATCCAAATCTCCTCAGTACTTCCCACAGGTAGTCCCACTCCACTCTATCAAATGCTTTCTCTGCATCCATCGCCACCACTATCTCCGCCTCCCCCTCCGGTGGGGGCATCATCATCACCCCCAGCAGCCTCCGTATATTAGCATTCAATTGCCTCCCTTTAACAAACCCCGTTTGATCATCATGCACCACCCCAGGGACACAGTCCTCTATCCTCGTCGCCATCACCTTGGCCAAAAGCTTGGCATCTACGTTCAAGAGGGAAATAGGCCTGTATGACCCGCACTGCAGCCGTCTCTTTTCAGGATCAGCGATATCGTCGCCTCCGACATAGTCGGGGGTAGTATCCCCCTTTCCCTAGCCTCATTAAAGGTTCTCGTCAGAAGTGGGGCCAGCAGGTCCACGTATTTCCTATAGAACTCCACCGGGAACCCATCCGGTCCCGGGGCCTTCCCTGCCTGCATATTCCCAATTCCTTTTACCACCTCCTCCACCTCAATCTGCGCTCCCAGTCTTGTCATCTCCTGTTCCTCAACCTTCGGGAACTCCAGCTGGTCTAGGAAACGCATCATTCCCTCTTTCCCTTCCGGGGGTTGAGCCTTATATAGCCTCTCGTAAAATACCTTAAACACCCCGTTCACCCTCTCCGCTCCCCGTCCCATCTTTCCCTCCTCGTCTCTAACCCCTCCGATCTCTCTCGCCGCCCCCCTCTTCCCAAGTTGTTGGGCCAGCAGCCGGCTCGCCTTCTCTCCATATTCATACTGCACTCCGTGCCTTCCTCCATTGTGCCTCCGCCTTACCCGTGGTCAACAAGTCAAAGTCCGTGTGCAATCTCAGTCTTTCCCTGTATAGCCCTTCATCTGGAGCCTCCGCATATTGCCTATCCACCCTCAAAATCTCCCTCAACAATCTCTCCCTTTCTTTACCCTCTTGTTTCCCCTTATGGGCCCTTATGGAGATCAGCTCCCCTCTAACAACCGCCTTCAGCGCCTCCCAGACCACTCCCACCTGGACCTCTCCGTCATCATTAATCTCTAGGTACCTTTCAATACATCCCCTCACCCTTACACATACCCCCTCGTCCGCCAACAGTCCCATATCTAATCTCCAGAGTGGGTGCTGTTCCTTTTCCTCTCCTACTTCCAGATCTACCCAATGTGGGGCATGATCTGAAATGGCTATAACCGAACACTCCGTTCCTGCCACCTTCGGGATCAGCGCCCTTCCCAGGACAAAGAAGTCTATCCGGGAGTACACTTTGTGGACATGGGAGAAGAAGGAATACTCTTTACTCCTTGGCCTAGTAAATCTCCAGGGATCCACTCCTCCCATCTGCTCCATAAAGCCCTTAAGCACCTTGGCCGCTGCCGGCCTCCTCCCGGTCCTAGATCTGGACCGGTCCAGCCCTGGGTCCAGCACCGTGTTGAAGTCCCCCCCCCCATTACCAACTCTCCCATCTCCAGGTCCGGGATGCGCCCCAACATACGCTTCATAAAGTTCGCGTCATCCCAGTTCGGGGCATATACATTCACCAGCACCACCGCCTCACCTTGCAATCTGCCACTCACCATCACGTATCTACCCCCACTGTCCGCCACTATGGTCTTCGCCTCAAACAATACCCATTTCCCCACCAGTATTGCCACCCCTCTATTTTTCACATCCAAGCCCGAGTGGAATAACTGTCCCACCCATCCTTTTCTTAATCTGACCTGATCCGCCAGTTTCAGGTGCATCTCCTGAAGCATGACCACGTCTGCCTTTAGCTTCTTTAGGTACACAAGTACCCTTGCCCTCTTAATCGGCCCATTCAACCCTCTCACGTTCCACGTGATCAACCGGGTTGGGGGGCTCTTTACCCCCCCCCCCCCCTCGTCGACTAGCCATCCCCTTTTTTAGACCAGCTCCTCACCCGGGTTCCCACACACCTGCTTATCCCCCCGGCGGCGCCCTCCCACCCCATAACAGCTCCCCATTCCCCTTAGCAGCAGTAACCCAGTTAAACCCCCCCCCCCCGCTAGATCCCTCTCTAGCTTAGTTGCTCCCCATATTGCTTCCAGAAGTCAGCAAACTCTGGCTGACCTCGGCTTCCCCAGTTTATCCTTAGCCTCCCATTATGTGAGGCCCCCTCCTTCCTGCGCCCCCTTTTCCCGCCACAATTTCCATAGCGCAGGAACAAAGCCCGCGCTTCCCTCTCGGCCCCGCCCCTGATGGCGCAGCTCCCTCTCCTTCCCCCTCCCCTTCCCCACCGGCGCCCACATTTCTTCGTGTGTGTCCCCTTCGAGCGGAAAGAACATTTTCCCCCATCTGATTCACAGTCCCTTACCACCACCTCACTACTTCATTTCAAACACTCTTTCTCCAATCTAGTCCAACTTCTCCTCTTCAATAAATGTCCACGCCTCTTCTGCCGTCTCGAAGTAGTGGTGTTTACCCTGGTATGTAACCCACAGTCTTGCCGGCTGCAACATTCCGAACTTCACTTTCCTCTTGTGGAGCACCGCCTTGGGGACCGATTGAAACTCGCCTCCTTCTCCCCACCTCCGCACTCCAATCCTGATACATGCGGATCACCGCGTTCTCCCACCTGCTGCTCCGTGTCTTTTTTGCCCATCTCAGGACCATCTCCCTGTCCTTGTAGCGGTGGAACCTCACCACTATTGCTCGAGGTATTTCTCCTGCCTTTGGTCTTCTCACGAGGACTCGGTACGCTCCCTCCACTTCCAGGGGGCCCGTCGGGGCCTCAGCTCCCATTAGGGTATGAAGCATCGTGCTCACATACGCCCCTACGTCGGCTCCCTCTGCCCCTTCGGGAAGACCCAAGATTCTCAAGTTCTTCCTCCTCGAGCTATTTTCCAGGGCTTCCAGTCTCTCCATACACCTCTTATGCAGTGCCTCGTGCGTCTCCGTCTTCACCACCAAGCCCTGTATCTCGTCCTCATTTTCGGCAGCTTTTGCCTTCACTCCACGGAGCTCCATCTCTTGGGTCTTCTGCGCCTCCTTTAACCCCTCAATCGCCAGCAGCATCGGCGCCAGCACCTCCTTCTTGAGCTCCTCCACACATCGCCGGAGGAACTCCTGCTGTTCCAGGCCCCATACCAACTGGCCTCCCTCCGCCGCCACCTTGCTTCTCACTTCTCTTCTTTGCCGCTGCTCCAGAGGATCCTCCGCAATCTGGCCACTATTATCTCTTCTGTCCATTCACATCCGGGGGGACTCCCTTCTATGTCGCCTCACAGTGGGTTTAGCCTTCGAAAATTGCCGTTGGGGCTCTCGATAAGAGCCCAAAAGTCCGTTAAAACGGGAGGTGCCGAAACGTGCGACTTAGCTGGTCATCGCCGCACCCAGAAGTCACTACTGAAGCTTCTTAACTCACAAGGACAAACTCTCAACAAACTATACACATACAAAATTGGCAACTGATGGCTATTTTAAAAAAAACAGCAAGTGGCAACTGGTAGTTTGAAAAATGTAGTTGGCAACAATTTACATGCCGATGGTTTGCACCTCAAAATAAAGAAGCTCCTCACACTACACAGACAGCAGAATAACTGGGGCGACTGGCTCAGTCACATTGTCATTACTGGTCAGTTTACAACGACAGTCAACTACAATTCTGCACAAAGTTACAAAATCAGCTTTTGAAAGTGTAACTTTAACCCGAGTTAGTTTGTTTACAGGAATTTTTTTTTAATTCTGAGGGCAACAGTCCCCAAAACCCTTATTGAGCTACATTCTGAGGAACATTTACACGCCTTACAGAATGGTGAACCTACACTTCCCATTATAAATTCTAGTTGTCAAATGTGCAGACGTCTGTCAAATGATTAATGAATTGTGCAACAACCCATTTGCCATCACCATTGAGGATTTGAAAACCACTGGATTTTGGATTGCTAGATGCAAGCAATCTTTCTCTTCTTTTCCTACTGCAACTAGGATCCTCAATTGTTATTGAAAATATGGAAAGATGTGTCATTTGAAACATGGAAGTCTGGCAATATCTGGTCTGAGAGAAACATGAGAGGATACAGGGAAAGATCCCATGAAGGGTTAACAGCAGCTGTCAGGGAAGGATTGTAAAATGCAGATATCCTTGGTCAAGCAGGCTTAGCAAACAAGACAAACAGGATTTTGAATGAAGCCAAAAACAATGGCTCACATCTTCATTGAAAGTAACTATCTTAGTAAGGATCTGGAAAAGAATGGATGAGCTTCAGTTGAACTTGGTGATAATTCTAAGTGTGAAAATTTGCTAATACCAGGTAAATTAAAGAAAACTGGAGGCTATCAGTCTACGAGAAACATAATTCAAAGCCAAAATCAAAGTCAAAATTGAGCTGAGGACACAATTGGAAAATAAAACTATAGAAATGACAGGAATTAAAAGTAACATTTTTTGAAGTCAAAGCATTTTGAACATCACAAAGGAAACAATGTAATCAGATCTATGAGATGAAGTCATGTCAAAATGAATACTTAGTTGGATTAAAAGGTTTAGATCAAAGATGCTTTTTACAATCAAAGAAAATACGAGTTACTTTACAATAACATCATAAAAACGTAATTGTTAGAAAGCGAATATAAACCGAGAGACCAGGGCAGGAAGAACCAGAACAACAACCAGAACTCAGAGAGAGAGAGAGAGAGAGAGAGGGGAGAAGCAGAGACAGATTATAATCAGTTCGGCCATGGGAAATGGACAGGGCATAGCAGCAGAGCTAAAATAGCTAATACATCTAAGGAAGACTAGAATTTAAAGAGTTTGCAGATTCAGCTCAGAGCCAGCTCTCATATCGCGGTACATGGGAAAGGTAGGACACAGCAACTGAGCTAAACAGTGAATACATCTAAAGAAGACCAGATTTTAAAAAGAAGATTGATTGTCAAGTTGAGCCGGAAGGTCCCTTCAACCAACCAGAAGGATCCAGAAGCAAGATCTTTTTACTTTTCTGTAAAGACAGTGATTGCATCTTTTGAAAAGAGGGAAAAATATATAAAAATAAAATAACTTAAAGTTTTAACCTGATACAGTGGTTATTAGTCTACTTTACTTACTTAGCAATGCGGGACCCAGGATCGATGCTAAGTGGTAAGTAGATGAAATCTTCGGTGAAGGTATGGGTTATACCGGGGGATAACTTGAAAATATAGTTTGACCTGAATAGCACCCACTGAAGCTTGCATCGGAGTCGGGGAGTGAGAATCCCTGATCACCATTTAGAATGTCGGCCCTTTTTGGTATAGGGGGACTTCTAAGAATAGTGGTGAGTTTTCAAAAACACAACGTAGGCCCAAGGTGGAGGTAAGAGGAGTGTAGTCTTAGCCTTTGACGTAACTTGTATATAGAGTATTGTGCATATAGTGGCAATTGAGTTTACCTAATCATGTATCCAGTGAAGTGGGGTGACTACAAATCTAGGCAAAGTACTTTCAGGCGGGCAAGTATTCCGAATCAGAAAAATGATTTCAATGTGGCATATGGGTTTTATTCTGATTAATGATCTGCTTCCTGTGGCTCAATAATTGCTTTTGTTTATAAATTCAAATATTGAAAAGAGGGGCTCAGACCATGCACAGAGGGGAGTCTAGCTTCTGTAGAATATTCTCTTTAGTCTTCACCCTCCAAGCTATATTTTCACAAAATAACAAGGGTTGCCATTAATTGTTGCTTTTAAATGGATATCAATTACTAATTTGAACTGGGTAATGCCATGATCACTGTATTTTTCCTGCTTGTGGATGTGTAACAGTTTTGGTATTTCTTTATGTTACCTGGCCTCGATATGGTTATCACTTTAGAGATTAACACACTATTGGTCATTATGTTATATTTACTTGCCTGTGCTTTCAATACACCCAAGTGTACAATTTCCTTTTATACTTAGCAGTTAGGGAAGGGATGATATAAGACCATAAAACATCGGAGCGGAAGTAAGGCCATTCGGCCCATCGAGTCCACTCCACCATTCAATCATGGCTGATTTCAACTCCATTTACCCACTCTCTCTCCATAGCCCTTAATTCCTTGAGAAATCAAGAATTTATCAACTTCTGTCTTAAAGACACTCAACGTCCCGGCCTCCACCGCCCTCTGTGGCAATGAATTCCACAGACCCACCACTCTCTGGCTGAAGAACTTTCTCCTCATCTCTGTTCTAAAGTGACTCCCTTTTATTCTAAGGCTGTGCCCCCGGGTCCTAGTCTCCCCTGCTAATGGAAACAACTTCCCTACGTCCACCCTATCTAAGCCATTCATTATCTTGTAAGTTTCTATTAGATCTCCCCTCAACCTCCTAAACTCCAATGAATATAATCCCAGGATCCTCAGACGTCCATCGTATGTTAGGCCTACCATTCCTGGGATCATCCGTGTGAATCTCCGCTGGTCCCGCTCCAGTGCCAGTATGTCCTTCCTGAGGTGTGGGGCCCAAAATTGCTCACAGTATTCTAAATGGGGCCTAACTAATGCTTTATAAAGCTTCAGAAGTACATCCCTGCTTTTATATTCCAAGCCGCTTGAGATAAATGACAACATTGCATTTGCTTTCTTAATTACGGACTCAACCTGCAAGTTTACCTTTAGAGAATCCTGGACTAGGACTCCCAAGTCCCTTTGCACTTCAGCATTATGAATTTTGTCACCGTTTAGAAAATAGTCCATGCCTCTATTCTTTTTTCCAAAGTGCAAGACCTCGCACTTGCCCACGTTGAATTTCATCAGCCATTTCTTGGACCACTCGCCTAAACTGTCTAAATCTTTCTGCAGCCTCCCTACCTCCTCAATGCTACCTGCCCCTCCACCTATCTTTGTATTATCGGCAAACTTAGCCAGAATGCCCCCAGTCCCATTATCTAGATCGTTAATATATAAAGAGAAGACTTCCGGTTGCGACCATGCCTGAATAGGTCGCAAGTTCGGCAGCTCCCGCCGGGAACAGACTTTAGGGCTCTCTAGAGGGGCCCCAACGGAACTTGTTCGACGGCTTCCAGTGTGGGAAGGTGACAGCAAGGTCCCCCCGACAGTATATGGATTGGACCAGGAGTGGAGCGGTGAAAAAAGGGATCTTGGAGCAGCGAAAAGTGAGAGGGAGAAAAAGCAAGATGGCGGCGGGTGGAGACCAAGCAGCATGGGCGCAGCGGCCGCAGGAGTTTCTTAAACGCTGCTTTGAGGAGCTGAAGACAGAAATGCTGGCGCCAATGAAGGCGGCAATTGAGAAGCCAGTGGAGACCCAGAGGGCCCAGGGGGCGGCGATCCGGGAGGTGCGGCAGAAAGCCTTGGAGAACGAGGATGAGATCTTGGGCCTGGTGGTGAAGGTGGAGGCACACGTGGCGCTGCACAAGAGGTGGGCGGAAAGATTTGAGGACCTGGAGAATAGGTCGAGGAGGAAGAATCTTCGGATTCTGGGTCTCCCTGAAGGAGTTGAGGGGCCCGATACCGGGCCTTATGTGAGCACGATGCTCAATTCGCTGATGGGTGCGGGAGTCTTCCCAAGCCCCCGGAGCTAGATGGGGCTCATCGGGTCCTGGCAAGGAGACCCAAGGCCAACGAGCCGCCAAGAGCTGTCGTGGTGAGGTTTCACCGCTTTATGGATAGAGATTGTGCCACGAGATGGGCCAAGAAAGAGCGGAGCAGCAGGTGGGAGAACACGGAGATCCGAATCTACCAGGACTGGAGTGCAGAGGTGGCCAAGAAGAGAGCTGGCTTTAATCGGGCCAAGGTGGTGCTCCATCGGAAGGGGGTGAAGTTCGGTATGCTGCAGCCAGCGCGATTGTGGGTCACATTCCAAGATCGGCACCACTATTTTGAAACGCCTGAGGAGGCTTGGAGCTTTATACAGACTGAAAAGTTGGACTCAAATTGAGGGTCTGTGGTTGTGGGGGGATGTCTGCTGTATATATGGTTTTAACTACGTGTAGGGAATGTTCCCTTGGTTGGGTGCTGGATGGGGATGGGTGAAGGGATTTGATGGGGAGACTGTGGGAGAGTGTGGGCGCCGGTGTTGGAGGGAGGGGAGGCCCGGGGATGGCGGAATTGAGATAAGGCCGCAAAAGGAGCTGCGGCAGAGGGGGCGGGGCCGGCTCAGGAAAGCACGGGCTTTTTCCCACGTTAGGGAAGGATGGCGGTGGGGGTCGGAGGAGCGCGCACTGACTGCTAGGGAGGAGGGGGGGATTCCCACACTGGGGGGGGGGGTCGATGGGAAGGCGGGAGAGGCCAGGGTCAGCAGGAGTCAGCTGACTTATGGGAGTGTTATGGGGGGAGCAAAAGAGCTAGATATGGATCGGGGGCGGGGGTGGGGGGGGGTGGGTTACTGCTGCATTGGCCAATAGGGAACTGGAAATAGGAGAGGTGGTCGGGGCACGGGTCCGCCGTCTGGGGGACTGGAGGGTTCAGGAGGCGCGGGCACGTGACTGGCCTAGAAAAGGAGATGGCTAGTCGGCAGGAGGGGGCGGTGAGAAGCCCCCCAATCCGGCTGATAACTTGGAATGTGAGGGGCCTGAATGGGCCAGTTAAGAGGGCCCGAGTGTTCGCGCACTTAAAGGGACTGAAGGCAGACGTGGTCATGCTTCAGGAGACACATTTGAAGGTGGCAGACCAGGTCAGGTTAAGAAAGGGATGGGTAGGACAGGTATTCCATTCGGGGCTGGATGCGAAGAACAGAGGGGTTGCAATACTGGTGGGGAAGCGGGTGTCGTTTGAGGCCAAGAATATTGTAGTGGATAATGGAGGTCGATACGTGATGGTGAGCGATAGATTGCAGGGGGTGTGGTTGGTACTGGTAAACGTATACGCCCCGAACTGGGATGATGCCGGGTTTATGAAGCGCATGCTGGGTCGGATTCCGGACCTGGAGGCAGGAAGCTTGATAATGGATAATGGGGGGGGGGGGGGGGGGGGGGGGGGGGGGGGGGGGGTGTGATTTCAACACGGTGCATTAGATCGCTCCAGATCCAAGACGGGGAAGAGGCCGGCTGCGGTCAAGGTGCTTTGGGGGTTTATGGACCAGATGGGGGGAGCGGATCCATGGAGGTTTGCTGGGCCCCTGGCCAGGGAATTCTCATTCTTTTCCCATGTACATAGAGCCTACTCCCAGATAGATTTTTTTGTTCTGAGCAGGGTGCTAATCCCGAAAGTGGAAGGAACGGAGTATTCGGCCATAGCCGTCTCAGACCACGCCCCGCACTGGGTGGAGCTGGAGTTAGGAGAGGAGCGGGACCAGCGCCCGCTGTGGCATCTTGATGTGGGATTACTGGCGGATGAGGAGGTGCGGGGGAGGGTGCGGGGGTGCATTGAGAGATACTTGGAGGCCAATGACAACGGAGAGGTGCAGGTGGGGGTAGTCTGGGAGGCGTTGAAGGCGGTGGTCAGGGGAGAGTTAATCTCCATTAGGGCCCACAAGGCGAAGGGAGAGGGAGAGGTTGGTGGGGGAGATCTTTTTTTTTAAAAAATATGTTTATTAAGAATTTTTCAACAAAATTTTCAACCATGCAAACGCCCCCCCCCGTAACAAAAAGAAAAGAAAAGTCGCATAGCAAGACAAACATATCAAATCAACATAATACAGAACTTTGTACATTGGATTCCTCCCGCACATATCAACTTTCCTGAACATTTATGTATTTTCTTGCTCGAGTGCCCCCAGGAAAACCCCCCTTCCCCGTCCATCCTTCTCACCCCCCACCCCCGGGTTGCTGCTGCTGTTGACCGAACTTCATCTAACGCTCCGCGAGATAGTCTAGGAACGGTTGCCACCGCCTGGCGAACCCCTGCGCAGACCCTCTCAAGGCAAACTTTATCCTCTCCAACTTGATAAACCCTGCCATGTCATTTATCCAGGCTTCCACACTGGGGGGCTTCGCATCTTTCCACACTAACAAGATCCTTTGCCGGGCTACCAGGGACGCAAAGGCCAGAATGCCGGCCTCTTTCGCCTCCTGCACTCCCGGCTCGTCCACCACTCCAAATAGTGCTAGCCCCCAACTTGGCTTGACCTGGACTTTCACCACCTTAGATATAGTTCTCGCAACACCCCTCCAGAACCCATCCAGTGCCGGGCACGACCAGAACATATGGGCATGGTTCGCCGGGCTTCCTGAGCACCTCCCACATCTGTCCTCCACCCCAAAGAACCTGCTCAGCCTCGCCCCAGTCATATGCGCTCTGTGAATAACCTTAAACTGTATCAGGCTAAGCCTGGCGCATGAGGAAGAAGAATTAACCCTACTCAGGGCATCAGCCCACAGACCCTCTTCAATCTCCTCCTCCAGCTGGATCGGGCTCATCGGTCGTGGAGGCCTGTACCAAAGGCGAGTGATCCGCCAAGGGCAGTGACTCTGTGCTTCCGTAGGTACAGTGTGAAGGAAAAGGTCCTGAGCTGGGCCAAGCAGAAGCGGGTGGTGCAGTGGGCTGGAGCTGGTATACGTGTATACCAGGACTTTACGGTGGAGCTGGCAAGGATGCGGGCTGCCTTCAACCGGGTGAAGAGGGCACTGTACATTAGCAAGGTGCTGTGCGGCATTGTATATCCAGCGAAGCGGAGGGTGACTTACAAGCTCAGGGACTTTTATTTTGGAACGGCGGAAGCAGCGGAGGAGTTTGCGAAAGCAGAAGGACTGTGGCAGAACTGACAAATTGAGAAATGGCCATGTGCCGATGTAACCTCATGACTGTATTTTCTTCTTTTTGTATCACTGCGCGCGGGTGTAGAGACTAAAGGAGCCAATGTGGTATATATTTGGACAAGGGAAGGGACGGGACTTTCACTCGAAATGAGGGTTCTTTGGGATGTAGGTTGATATGCGGGGTTTGTGTGCTAAAAGGGGATCTTTGGGCTTTCCTGGGGCCGGGCAAGTGGGAAAGGGACCCGGGCGGGGGCCTCCACGCTGGCCGGTTTAAGCCGGCCAGTGAACGGGAGTGAGGGGCTGCGGCCATCGGAGCCTGGCAGAACAGGGTCCGAGTGGTCTAGCCGGGGTGGAAAGTTGGGGGGGGGGGGGGGGGGGGGAAGGAACCGAGGTTGGGAGGAGTTTTCCAAGAGGCAGTGCACGGGAGGAGCTGGAGACCTTTTGGGGGGGGGGGGGGGGGGGGGGGGGGGGGGTAAGATTAAGGGTGACTACGGGTAATCCCTGATTCCTTTTTGTCATTTATTTATGTAAACATGCGGGTTGATGTTTGGGGGTTGGTGGGTAGATGGGGTCGTTGTTATTATGGGGACTGACATATCTTGCTGATTATTGTTTATTGTTGATGGATGTAAATGTGGGAGAAAAGGTGAAAAAGGAGAATACATTTTTTTTTAAAAATAAAAAATATAGCACCTTTAATTCTCTATTGACCGTCCCTTTTTGTTTTCTTAGTGTGGTGGACCTTGGTTTACTGAGCCTTTCCATACACTGTGTCATATTTTGTGAGATGGGGACTATCGTAACCTCTCCTGAGTTCTGTCTTTTCGTGCTTAACTCTTGACCATAATACTGCAAAGGCACTAGGTACAAGTGATTTTTCGTCAAGGATCACAATATCAAACAATAAAAACTCAGCAGGTCTGGCAGCATCTATAAGGAGAGAAAATAAGAGTTAACGTTGAGTCCTTTGGCTCTTTGTCAGAACTGACGAATCCAAAGGACTCAAAATGTTAACTCTATTTTCTCTCCTTTCAGATGCTGCGAGCCCTGCTGTGTTTTTCAAGTATCCTCTGTTCTTGTTTCAGATTTCAGCATCCACAGCATTTTGCTTATTTTAGTATCAAATAATATGTTGCTTGAAGGACACTCAAAACTGACCTGATAGAGTTTGAAACTGCGCTTGCAATTCGACACACAGTAACCAATCTCAGGAATGAATTCATTCTCTTTTAGAGCTCAACGTTTGGTTCTCGGAATAGCAATTTACAAAGATTCCTGATCTAATCAGGGTACTGTTAAATTGGCTGGTGACTACCAATTTATTGACCTCTGAAAGGTTCAAACTGGTTACGACCAATACTCAAGACACCAGGACCAATGCCTTCCAGTTAAACCCTTTCAAAATCAGACACCCCGATGTACTTCATTATCAATACTTGCCCATCAAAAATATTTGCCCAAGATTTATCCTTTTTACAAGCTCTATTTATGTAAAAAGTCATGCTTTTACAGAATGGGAGAGTAATTCAATAACTTTCCTGACAGCAACAGGTGGTGTCATTGAAAAGTCTTGAAGCGGGTGAGTGAAAACGTATCAAAACACATTACTACAAAAGCAATATGTTGCAGATGCAGGAAATACGAAATTAAAACAGAAAATGCTTGAAATACTCAGCAGGACTGTCAGAATCCGTGAAGAGAGAAAAAAAAGTTAATGCTGCTGGTTATCTCAAAAAATGATTGTTCTTTACACATTACCAGCGTTTGCGCAGTTGAGGGAGTGCCCCCACCAGCTGGTCTCACTTTAGTCGTCTTACTTAGAGCTTTCTTCTGTTGTAAAGCAATTTTATATTTAGATTCAGCATTACGATATTCCTTATCATGAAAGAGAGAATCTGCATGGTAGACAAGTAGTTGATACTTCTGCACTGGGGAGAATAATTCTCTAAGAGCAAAGAACAAACAAAGCATAATTAGTACATCTGTGAAATAACTTGCAGTCCCAATAAATATATTAGGATTTTTCTTGTATGAACAGCATAAGATTGGTCACCAAGATCACAACTACTTATCTATCCTCAATTTCCCTTGAGAAGATGGTGGTGAGCTGTCTTCTAGGACTGTTACAGCTCATGTGGTCTAAGTACCGCCACAATACCCTTTCCTCATCCTACAAGTGCACATAGTACAGTAGTCCAAAATGCAGCTTCCCCAGAAAATTTTAAACAATCAATAAATTTTAAAAAGGCCTTTGGGACAACAGGTAAAGTAAAACATCAAATGTCAATCAAGGTACAAAAATAGTAGAAAATGTAATGCTGTTTTTACAAGTGTCGTTGGAGCTGTACTCATCCAGGCAAGAGAAGAGTATTCCATTACACTCCTGACTTGCGCCTTGTAGGTGGTGGACAATTGTTTCATGGTCACCATTACTGAAAATAATTGAATTCAAACTCCATCACCAGCTGTGGTGACATTTGAACCCTTGCCAGAGCATTAGTCTTAGCTAATGGATTACTAGCCCAGTGATGTTATCACTACACCACTGTCTCCCCATATGCTACATTTAGGGTGCAAAGGAGATTTACCAGGATGCTGCCTGGTTTGCAGGATAGGTCTTATGAGGAAAGGTTGAGGGAGCTAGAGCTTTTCTCTTTGGAGCGGAGGAGGCTGAGAGGCAACTTAATAGAGGTTTACAAGATAATGAGGGGGATAGATAGAGTGGACGTTCACAGAGACTATTTCTTCAGGTGGATGTAGCTGTTACAAGGTGGCATAACTACAAGATTCAGGGTGGGAGATATAGGAGGGATGTCCGAGTTAGGTTCTTTACTCAGAGAGTGGTTAGGGTGTGCAATGGACTGCCTGCTGTGATAGTGGGGTCGGACACTTTAGGAACTTTCAAGCGGTTATTGGATAGGCACATGGAGCACACCAGAATGACAGGGATTGGGATAGCTTGATCTTGGTTTCGGACAATGCTCGGCACAACATCGAGGGCCGAAGGGCCTGTTCTGTGCTATACTGTTCTATGTTCTATTCTGGGTGGCTTTTGGAAGTCAGGAGGAGAGTTACTCACCGCAGGATTCCTAACCTTTGACCTGCTCTGGTAGTTACACTATTTATATGGCTTGTCCAGTTCAGTTTCTGGTCAACGATAACCCCCAGGACGTTGATAGTGGGGGATTCATCGATGGTAATGCCATTGAATGTCAAGGGCAATGGTGAGATCCTCTATTGTTGGCGATGATAATTGCATGGCACTTGTATGTCACAAGTATGTCACAAATTTTACTTGTCACTGGTCAGCTCAAGCCTGGATATCATCTGGGTCTTGCTGCATTTGGCACAGACTGTTTCTGTATGAGGTGTAGCGAAGGATATTGAACATTGTCCTCACTTCTGACTTTTTTTTTAAATTTAGATTACCCAATTATTTTTTCCAATTAAGGGGCAATTTAGTGTGGCGTCAATCTACCTACTCTGCACATCTTTGTGTTGTGGGGGCGAAACCCACGCAGACACGGGGAGAATGTGCAAACTCCACACGGACAGTGACTCAGAGCCGGGATCGAACCTGGGACCTCAGTGCTGTAAGGCAGCTGTGCTAACCACTAGGCCACCGTGCTGCTCTTACTTCTGACTTTATGATGGAAGGAAGATGGATGAAGCAGCTGAAGATGGTAGGGCCCAACGCACTACCCTGAAGAACTCATGTTGTGACGTCCTAGAGCTAATGAAATAACACCCTTAGTGTTGGGTGGATTTACTGGGTTATGGGGATAGGGTGTGGAGGTGTTGACCTTGGGGAGGGTGCTCTTTCCAAGAGCCGGTGCAGACTCGATGGGCCGAATGGCCTCCTTCTGCACTGTAAATTCTATGATCTATGAAAACATTTTTTGGGCATGTTGCTGAGGAAGGGGGACTTCCGGTTGCGGCATGTAGGAGGAAGTCGCACGCTGGGTGGCTCCTGCTCTAGGCTTCATTTTTAAAAATTTAATTCCCGGTCCCTGGGGCAGTTTTTCATTAAATAAGTGCAGGAAGACATAAGGAAGGAGGGGGATGTCCAAAAAAACAAAAGAAAGCTGCCATGAAGAAGGGGGCGAGTGAAGGTTGGCTGTCGAGCGAAAGGGACTGCTTGGCAACCGGAAAGATGGCGGAGGCTGAGTCGCTGGGTGGGGTGCACTGTTCATGGCAGAAAAGATGACCGAGGTGATGGTTGTGGAGTTTGAAAAACAGTTCACAAAGCACATGGAGGTGATGAGGAAGGAGATGATGGTGGCATTGAAGGTGCTGGTGGAGGAGGCGATTGCCCCGGTGAGGGCGGCGGTGTCAAAGAAATAAGCCGAGGTGTGGGAGCAGGGTGAAAATCTGAAGGGAGTGGTGGAGATCATGTCGCAGCACAGCAATCAGCTCACCTCGATGGGTGAGGAGCTGCAGAAGGTGATGGAGGCCAACAAAGGTCTGCGAGTCAAGGTAAATAGGATGGTCAATAGGACTTTAAACTAAAGATTGGGGGGGGAAGGGAAAGTCAGGGAACCAAGAGGTGAAGTAATCAGCGGGAAGCGTAGCTGCTTAGGAATACAAAAAAAAACGAATAGACAAAACTCAAGAGTGGTTACGATTGTCCCCATCCCACAAAATATGACACAGTGTATGGAAAGGCTCAGTAAACCAAGGTCCACCACACTAAGAAAACAAAAAGGGACGGTCAATAGAGAATTAAAGGTGCTATATTTAAATGCGCGCAGTGTACGGAACAAGGTAGATGAGCTTGTGGCCCAGATTGTGACTGGAAGGTATGATGTGGTAGGCATCACATAGACATGGTTGCAGGGGGTTGGCATTTAAACATCCAGGGATTCACAACCTATCGAAAAGACAGATAGGTGGGCAGAGAGGGCGGGGTTGCCTTGTTAATTAGGAATGAAATTAAATCAATAGCACTAAACGACATAGGGTCAGATGATGTGGAGTCTGTGGGGTAGAGTTGAGGAACCACAAAGGCAAAAAAACCATAATGGGAGTTATGTACAGGCCTCCTAACAGTGGTCAGGACCGGGGGCACAAAATGCACCATGAAATAGAAAGTGCATGTCAGAAAGGCAAGGTCACAGTGATCATGGGGGACTTCAATATGCAGGTGGACTGGATAAATAATGCTGCCAGTGGACTCAAGGAAAGGGAATTCATTGAATGTTTACAGGAGGGCTTTTTGGAACAGCTTGTGATGGAGCCCACGAGGGAACAGGCCATTCTGGACTTAGTGTTATGTAATGAGCCAGACTTGATTAAAGATCTTAAAGTAAGGGAGCACTTAGGAAGCAGTGATCATAATATGGTCGAATTCAATCTCCAATTTGAAAGAAAGAAGGTAGAATCAGATGTAAAGGTGTTACAGTTAAATAAAGGTAACTACAGGGGCATGAGGGAGGAACTGACGAAAATCGACTGGGAGCAGAGCCTAGTGGGAAAGACAGTAGAACAGCAATGGCAGGAGTTTCTGGGAGTAATTGAGGACACAGTACAGAGGTTCATCCCAAAGAAAAGAAAGGTTATCAGAGGGGGGATTAGGCAGCCATGGCTGACAAAGGAAGTTAGGGAATGCATCAAAGCAAAAGAGAAAGCCTATAATGTGGCAAAGAGTAGTGGGAAGTCAGAAGATTGGGAAGACTACAAAAACAAACAGAGGATAACAAAGAGAGAAATAAGGAAAGAGAGGATCAAATTTGAAGGTAGGCTAGCCAGTAACATTAGGAATGATAGTAAAAGTTGATTTAAATACATTAAAAACAAACGGGGGGCAAAAGTTGACATTGGGCCGCTCCAAAATGACGCTGGTAATTTTGTGATGGGAGACAAGGAAATAGCTGAGGAACTGAATAAGTACTTTGCGTCAGTCTTCACAGTAGAAGACATGAGTAATATCCCAACAATTCCGGAGAGTCAGGGGGCAGAGTTGAATATGGTAGCCATCACAAAGGAGAAAGTGCTAGAGAAACTAAGAGGTCTAAAAATTGATAAATCTCCGGGCCCAGATGGGCTGCATCCTAGAGTTCTAAAGGAGATAGCTGAAGAAATAGTGGAGGCGTTAGTAATGATCTTTCAAAAGTCACTGGAGTCAGGGAAAGTCCCAGAGGATTGGAAAATCGCTGTTGTAACCCCCCTGTTCAAGAAGGGAACAAGGAAAACGATGGAAAATTATAGGCCAATTAGCCTAACCTCGGTTGTTGCCAAGATTCTAGAATCCATTGTTAAGGATGAGATTTCTAAATTCTTGGAAGTGCAGGGTCAGATTAGGACAAGTCAGCATGGATTTAGTAAGGGGAGGTCGTGCCTGACAAACCTGTTTCAAGTTCTTTGAAGAGATAACAAATAGGTTAGACCAAGGAGAGCCAATGGATGTTATCTATCTTGACTTCCAAAAGGCCTTTGATAAGGTGCTTCCCTTTGATAAGGGAGACTGCTGAGTAAAATAAGGGCCCATGGTATTCGAGGCAAGGTACTAACATGGATTGACGATTGGCTGTCAGGCAGAGAGTTGGGATAAAAGGTTCTTTTTCGGAATGGCAACCAGTGACGAGTGGTGTCCCACAGGGTTCAGTGTTGGGGCCACAGCTGTTCTCTTTATATATTAACGATCTAGATGACGGGACTGGGGGCATTCTGGCTAAGTTTGCCGATGATACAAAGATAGGTGGAGGGGCAGGTAGTATGGAGGAGGTGGGGAGGCTGCAGAAAGATTTAGACAGTTTAGGAGAGTGGTCCAAGAAATGGCTGATGAAATTCAACGTGGGCAAGTGCGAGGTCTTGCAATTTGGAAAAAAGAATAGAGGCATGGACTATTTTCTAAACGGTGACAAAATTCATAATGCTGAATTGCAAAGGGACTTGGGAGTCCTAGTCCAGGATTCTTTAAAGGTAAACTTGCAGGTTGAGTCCGTAATTAAGAAAGCAAATGCAATGTTGTCATTCATCTCAAGAGGCTTGGAATATAAAAGCAGGGATGTACTTCTGAAGCTTTATAAAGCATTAGTTAGGCCACATTTAGAATACTGTGAGCAATTTTGGCCCCACACCTCAGGAAGGACATACTGGTACTGGAGCGGGTCCAGCAGAGATTCACACGGATGATCCCAGGAATGGTAGGCCTAACATACGATGGACGTCTGAGGATCCTGGGATTATATTCATTGGAGTTTAGGAGGTTGAGGGGAGATGTAATAGAAACTTACAAGATAATGAATGGCTTAGATAGGGTGGATGTAGGGAAGTTGCTTCCATTAGCAGGGGAGACTAGGACCCGGGGGCACAGCCTTAGAATAAAAGGGAGTCACTTTCGAACAGAGATGAGGAGAAATTTCTTCAGCCAGAGAGCGGTGGGTCTGTGGAATTCATTGCAACAGAGGGCGGTGGAGGCCAGGACGTTGAGTGTCTTTAAGACAGAAGTTGATAAATTCTTGATTTCTCAAGGAATTAAGGGCTATGGAGAGAGCGGGGGTAAATGGAGTTGAAATCAGCCATGATTGAATGGTGGAGTGGACTCGATGGGCCAAATGGCCTTACTTCCGCTCCTATGTCTTATGGTCTTATAGAGGACCTGGAAAACAGATCTAGGCGGCAAAATCTGAGGATTGTAGGCCTGCCCGAAGGGGTGGAGGTCCCAAGGCCGACTGAGTACTTTGCCAAGATGTTTGCGGGGCTGTTGGAGGGGGAAGATCCATCCCAGTACAAACTGGATTGGGCTTATCGGTTGCTGAGGCCTAAGCCAAAGGCGAATGTGCCGCCAAGAGCAGTGATTATAGGTACCACTTGAAGGAGAAGGTCCCGAGTTGGGCAAAGCAGAAGCGGGAGGAGCAGTGGTGCATGTATTTATCAGGACTTAACCGTGGAGCTGGCGAGGAGGCTGGCGGCCTTTGGCTGAGTGAAGATGGCACTGTATAACAGCAGTGTGCGGTTCGGCATTGCTTATCCAGCTAAGTTGAGGGTGACCTACAACTCCAAAGACTTTTATTCCGAGATGGTGGAAGCGGCGGAGGCGTTTGTAAAGGCAGAAGGACTGGGGCAGAAGTGAGAAATGGGACTGCGGATTGGTCTTGGACTGAAGGGGCAGGGGGGGGGGGGGGGGTGGTTTCCTGGGGTTTGTGAGTTTGCACTGGGTGTGTTTGTTTGAAGGGGATTTCTTTGCTTTCCGGGGACCGAGTGCGGAGAGAAGATGGGAGGGGAGTAGGGCCAGGGCCTCCACACTAGCAAGCTCAAACTGACTAGTGAACTGGGGTGTGGTGGGGGGTGGGGCTGCAGTCACTGGAGTGGGGTGGGAGGTGGGGTTTTAGTTACTGGAGTCTGGTCGAACAGGTTTCGATGGGCCTAGGAGGTGAAAAGCAGGGGAGTGGGCCAATACTGGGTGAGGTGTTTTCGAGAGGAAGTGGATGGGGGGATTCGATGGCGACAATTAGATGTGGAGGGTCAAGATGATTGTGGATAGCGGTTGGGGGGGGGGGTTGAGACACCTCCAGGTCAGGATAATTACGTTGAATGTGAATGGTTTGGGGGGACCAGTGAAGAGGGTGTTTGCGCAACTAAAAAGTTTAACGGCTGATGTTGTCATGCTACTGGAGACTCATCTGAAGGTGAAAGATCATGTGAGGCTCAGGAAGGGCTGGGAGAGCCAAGTATTTCATTTGGGGTTCGACAGCAGGGAGGAGCAGCGGTTTTGATCGGAGAGTGAGGTTCCAGATGGAGAAGGTGGTGGCGGACCAGTGAGGTAGATACGTGATGGTAACAGGGGCGTTGGAGGGGAGGTTGGTGGCATTCGCAAGTGTGTATGACCCTAACTGAGATCATGAAGGATTTGTGAAGATGATGCTTTAGCCATTCCGGACTTGGTCCTGGAGAAGGCAGTAGCGCAAAGACCAGAGTGGAAAATGGATGCTGGGGGACCGAAGTTTTTGTGAGAAGATCGGGAGAGTGATTGAGGAGTTCATGGGCTTTAACTGTACAGGGGAAGTATCGCAGGCGGCGCTTTGGGAGGCCCTGAAGGTGGTAGTGAGGGGGAGGTGGTAGTGTTTAAGGCCAAGGTGGATAAAGAGGAGGAAAGAGCTTCAAAGGCCGATAGATGAGATGTTGGAGGTACACAGGAGATGCAGCAGATTGAGCATCTTTGGACACAAGGAGGGAGCTACAGGCTAGCTTTGATTGTTTGTCCATGAGGAAGGCGATGTGATAAATAAGGTGGGCGAGGGGAGCGATTTATGAATATGGGGAGAAGGCATGCTGGTAAGCCAACTTTGGAGGGAGACGGGCAAGGGAAATTGTCCAGGTGCGGGATGGGAGGGGAAATTTGGTGGTGGTCCCTGACCAGATTAATAGGGTGTTTAAGGAGTTCTATTAAAATTTGTATAGGTCGGAGCCACCGGGGGGAGGATCAGGGGAGTTCCTGGATGGATTTGACTATCTGAAGCTGGAGGAGGAAGCCAGGACCACACTGGAGAGGTCAGTGGGGGAACAGGGGGGTGAAGGACGCAATTGGGAGAATGCAATCGGGGAAAGTGGCAGGGTCAGATGGGTTCCCAGTGGAGTATTACAAGAAATTTAAAGACAAATTGGCGCTGCTGATGGTGGGAATGTTTGAGGAGGCGATGGGGAAAGGGGTGCTACCACAAACATTGGGCAGGCCTCAATCTCCTTGCTGTTAAAGAAAGATAAGGACCCGAGGGAGTGTGGGTCGTACAGGCCAATATCGCTACTGAATGTTGACACAAATGTACTGGCGGCTAGGGACAGCATGGTGGTGCAGTGGTTAGCACTGCTGCCTCACGGCGCCGAGGTCCCAGGTTCGATCCGAGCTCTGGGTCACGGTCTGTGTGGAGTTTACAGATTCTCCCCGTGTTTGCGTGGGTTTCGCCCCCACAACCCAAAGATCTGCAGGGTAGGTAGACTGGCATGTTAAATTCCCCTTTAATTGGAAAAATTAATTGGGTACTCTAAATTTATTTTTAAAAAGGGGGGAAAAAGGTACTACCGACTAGGTTGGAGGGGTGCCTCCTGTAGGTGATAGGGGAGGACCAGACTGGGTTCGTGAAAGGAAGACAGCTATTATCAAATATTAGGAGGTTATTAAATGTAATCATGACGCCACCTGAGGGAAGGGAGACAGAGGTGATGGTTGCACTGGACGCGGAAAAGGTATTTGATCGAGTAGAATGGGAGTATTTGATGGCAGTCATTAAGAGGTTTGGGATCGGGCCAAGATTCACGGAGTGGGTACAGCTATTATATAAGGAATCAACAGCGAGTGTCCGCACAAACAACACGAGTTCGGGGTACTTTTCTCCACACCGTGGGACCAGGCAGGGGTGTCCTATGTCACCTCTGTTATTTGCATTAGTAATAGAGCCTTTGGCCATCACTTTAAGGAGTTTGGGACTGTGGAAGAGAATAGAATGGGGTGGGGCAGAATATAAGGTGTCTCTGTACGCAGACGATTTGTTATTATATCAGAGCTGAGTGCATCGATGGGGATTATAATGGAACATCGTCGCAGATTTGGGTCCTTTTCAGAATATAAATTAAACCTGGAAAAGAGTGAATAATTTGTGGTGTCTCGGCCAGGAGTGGGAGGGCTGCCATTTCACAGCGCGGCAACCCACTTCAGGTATTTGGGGGTGCTGGTGGCGCAGGACTGGTTTAGTAAACCACGGTTCCCTCGCTCGACCACTTCCTCCCTGCCTGACAGGCACATACTTATCAAGGACACGCAGTAGTTGTTCCTTGAACAAGCTCCACATTTCCATTGTGCCCATCCCCTGCAGTTTTCCTCTCCATCCGATGCATCCTAAGTGTTGCCTCATCGCATCATAATTGCCTTTCCCCCAGATACAACTCTTGCCCTGCGGTATATACCCATCCCTTTCCATCACTAAAGTAAACGTAATTGAATTGTGGTCACTATCACCAAAGTGCTCACCTACCTTCAAATCTAACACCTGTCCTGGTTCATTACCCAGTACCAAATCCAATATGGCCTCGCCTCTCATTGGCCTATCTACATACTGTGTCAGGAAACCCTCCTGCACACATTGGACAAAAACGGACCCATCTAAAGTACTCGAACTGTAGCGTTTCCAGTCAATATTTGGAAAGTTAAAGTCTCCCATAACAACTACTCTGTTGCTTTCGCTCCTATCCAGAATCATCTTTGCAATCCTTTCCTCTACATCTCTGGAACTTTTTGGAGGCCAATAGAAAACCCCTAACAAGGTGACCTCTCCTTTCCTGTTTCTAACCTCAGCCCATACTACCTCAGTAGACGAGTCCTCATCAAACGTCCTTTCTTCCACCGTAATACTGTCCTTGACTAACAATGCCACCCCTCCCCCTCTTTTACCACCTCCCTGAGCTTACTGAAATATCTAAACCCCGGCACCTGCAACAACCATTCCTGTCCCTGCTCTATCCATGTCTCCAAAATGGCCACAACATCAAAGTCCCTGGTACCAACCCATGCTGCAAGTTCACCCACCTTCTTCTGGATGCTCCTGGCATTGAAGAAGACACACTTTAAGCCACCTTCCTGCCTGCCAGTACACTCCTGCAACTTTGAAACCTTACTCATGACCTCACTACTCTCAACCTCCTGTATACTGGAGCTACAATTCAGGTTCCCAATCCCCTGCTGAACTAGTTTAAACCCTCCCGAAGAGCATTAGCAAATTTCTCCCCCAGGATATTGGTACCCCTCTGGTCCAGGTGTAGACCATCCCGTTTGTAGAGGTCCCACCGACCCCAGAATGAGCCCCAATTATCCAGAAATCTGAAACCCTCCCTCCTGCACCATCCCTGTAGCCACATGTTCAACTCCCCTCTCTCCCTATTCCTCGTCTTGCTAGCACGTGGCACGGCTAACAACCCAGAGATAATAACTCTGTTTGTCCTAGATCAAAGTTTCCACCCTAGCTCCCTGAATTCTTCCCTTACATCCCTATCCCTTTTCCTACCTATGTCGTTGGTACCTATGTGGACCACGACTTGTGGCTGCTCCCCCTCCCCCTTAAGGATCCCGAAAACACGATCCGAGACATCACGGACCCTGGCACCTGGGAGGCAACACACCAACTGCGAGTCTCTCTCGTTCCCACAGAATCTCCTATCTATCCTCCTAACTATGGAGTCTCCAATGACTAATTCCGTTGGAGAAGAGAAGCCAATGATTATGGCTTCTTGGATGGCCATCTCTGCTACTGCAAGTTCCATGTCAATGTTGTCTGCTTCCATTTTTTGGTCTTTTCTCATAAACTTCAATAGGATTAAGCCATTTAGCCCCTCAAACCTGATCCCCAATTCAATGAGATTATGGTTGATCTACAATCCAGTTATACACTCATTTGCCCTATACCTTTAGCTAACAAAAATCAACTGCAATTTTAAAATTAATAGATCAAGCATCCATTGTAATTTGTAGAAGAGTCCCATACTCCTAACATGTTTTGTATGAAGGGATTCCGATCACTCCAGAAAGGTATGTCTCTAACTTTTGTTATGTCTCTAGACTCAACTAGCAAAACGTTTCTCCTAAACTGCCCAAGCTGTTGCCCTTACTATCTTGAAACGTCCAATCAAATTGCTCCTTCACCTTCTAAATGCCAGGGAATACAATTTTTTTTCAATCTATCCACTTAGCTAGTGGCATCATTCTGGTAAACCTACAGTGCACTCACTCCCAAGGGATTATCCCCAGAACTAATGGTCGAGCCAAGGCCTTAGATAACTGAAGCGTGACTTCTACTCCTGTGGATTCTATTTCTCTAGATGTAAAGGCCAGCATTCCATCAGTTTTTATGATTATCAATTTTGCGATTTACTGCTTCACAGCAACTTGAACCCTTTCGAAATCAGAGGTGACAATATTATTATGGCCCTGGCCTGAAGACGCAAGGACAATACAATTAAGGACTTAAAACTGGCATTCCAATTCAGTTTAGACAGCGATTCCTATGACCCAGAACCGCTCTCGCACCTTCCCACGATGAGGCCAGTTAAAAACTAGAACGCAATCGTATTTTAAGACTGAAAACAAACCTTTTTTTAAAAAAAATGCATCTTAAAACCAGACTATCGGGGGAGGGGAGAATCAGAGACACACAACAAATCGAGAGACTTGCCAGCCAGCAGCAACCACTTACGGGTTATTATCGCTCATGGTCAGTAACAAGCTGCTGAGTAGTCTCACATTGGAGTAAAGGCCAGCGGCCACCATATCCCGGACGTGGTCGATAACGTTCATCCTCTCCTTCCAGACCAGTCCTTTGAGAAGTCAACACCAGACCCTCAGCATCAAAAATGGCGCTGTGGACCTCCCGCCACCTGCAGCTGCTCACTTAACGCCTGAATTATCATAATTCACTGTAACGGTACATCGCAGCAATTTTTTTTTTTGGGGGGGCGGGGGTAACATATTTAATAATTAAGGATATATAGCTACGTTTGTTTGCAGGTTTACGAGATTAGAAATGGTCGTTGAAGTAAAGCGGCGCTTGGCGGGCAGCCCTGGCGTTGCTAGGCGGAAAGCGCATGTGCGGTTTAGATGCCGGGGCGGGGAAGGGGGCAGCTTTACAGGCCGCGGCTGCAGTCTGAAGCGGGCCTTAGCGAGGGCCCGGAAGGCTGGGAGCTGGTGCTCCTCACCATCTATCTCGCCCATTTATTCTTCGTTTCTTACTTGTTTTTCATGTTTTACTTGGCTTGATTTGATCTTGAGTAATGACGGACCAGTCCGCTCTACTCCTCAGGAAACAGCTGGCAGGTACGTGCCACCCTTTTTTTGGGGGTGGGGGGGGGTGTGTGAAATCTCAGCAAAACCTTTACTGCAGATGTGAGCGCCGGGAGGAGGAATGTTGCTGCCGCTGAGCTCGACCCACCTTCAGTCTCATTTCATTTCGGCCATTTGGTGACTGTTTAAAAAAGAAAACATGTTGGATGTTATCTATATTATGTCGTCGGGCGTTGATTTGTAATATACAAGTCATTGTTTCGTACCCCCCCCCCCCCCCCCGAGGTTTTCTTTCCTCTCCTCCCCAGCTCTGCATTATCATTATGACAGACTAATTGTGGCAAAGTGTCTGCATGTTGACGGCCACGGGATCACAATCGTGTTTTGAACATTGGCAGTTCTTAAACGAATGGAACCGGCGTCAAAGTTACTGTATGAAATGCAGATGTTGTCAGTCTGAAGTGATTGTAAAAAAAAAACGATGGCGCTTCTCGAACGGTTCGATAGGAGGACTGCGGATTAAAAAAAACTTTTTACACGGCGCTTTAAAAAAACATTGTTTTCACTGCACGGTACGACCGGCTGCTTGTACTGGGCTAAATCACTAGCTTTGAAAGCAGAACAAGGCAGGCCAGCAGCACGGCTCAATTCCCGTTCCAGCCTCTCCGAACAGGCGCCGGAATGTGGCGACTAGGGACTTTTCACAGTAACCTCATTGAAGCCTACTCGTGGACACGCGATTTTCATTTTCATTTCAAGTAGCTGAATTGTTAAGTTTCCTTTGGTATACTTTTCATGTCCTATTGTCAGAAGTAAAATATAGTTATCCTCTCAGCAGTGAGAGTTGATGGTAAGCATTCGGTTGGCATTAAAATGCTGCAATATACGTCAAGGCATGTTTTCGTTCGATCCTTGCCACGAACTGCAGTGGGTAATATGCTGGAATGGTAAGTAGGAGAGGAAAAGTCATGCTTTTAATATTTTGAAATGTTTGATGCCTGCTTCACCGAGAAGAGCAAATAATTTGTGGGATAGCAAATCTTTATTGGATTATTTTACGTTTATCTAATAACTAAAGCAAAGTTGAGTTTGAAATCCAATTAAATAATTGAATTGTAGGAGAGAAGTAATTTTAACTTGGAAGATGTTTGACATTTATCTTTCTCACTTAGACAAGATTGTTGTTAAATAAAAGCAACATACTGCAGATGCTGGAAATCTGAAATATAAACAGAAAATGCTGGATAAATTCAGCAGGTCTGTGAATGGAGAAACACTATTAACATTTTGAGTCCATTGACCCTTCTACAGAACTGTAGACCCTTCTGAGAAAGGTCACTGGACTCAAAACATTAAGATTGTTAGTAACCTGTATTCTAGCTAAACAGTAATATAGGAATGATGATATTAGAAGTTAATTTTAAAGTTCCATGCAAATTTATTTTAATGAGACAGAAAAAGTAAATGAGACGATCATTCTCTAATATTTGCATACATGCCTTTAATCTAAAGGGTATACCAACAAGTGGGGCAATTAGTTTATTGGGTTTTACTTCTGGACGGAGAAACTGCTTTCTATTTGGTGTGTGAAAAGGATTAGACAGCAGAAGTTAACACACTTTATTTAGTATTATAGAACCCAATGTGTTTATAACTCGCCCTATTTTGTATCTTTATTTACTGAATGATTGAGTGACACGTTATTTGAATCCGAATGTTCTCCTTCCAATGCAGAACTCTGATCAAATGTGCAAATCCCACCCTGGGCAAGATCAGCAGTGGTGCTACTGAGCTACTATTAGAGGTGGTCAATGGCATTCTTCACCCAGACTACATTCTTTCCCTTGCTACCCTCGTTGCTTTCAAGTTGTGTTCAACATGGAAGAGCACTGATCATCAGTTTAGGATAGGTGGTAATCAGCAGGAGGCTGCTTTGCCAGTGCTTGACTTGATGCTTTGAGACATCATGGGACCCAGATCAACGTTGTGGATCCCAGACCACTCCTTAACGCCCCCCATCCCTCTTACAGGGTCTTTCCTGGCTGTGGTAAAGGGCATGACCTAGAGACAGTCACTGAGGACTCTGTTTCATTGGCTGTAAAGTATGATTATGTCAGGTTGTTGCTTGACTGGTCTGTGGTACAACTTGTTTTCAATTTTGGCACAATTTCCCAGATATTAGTGAGTAGATTGGGCAGGGTGGACCTTTGCTGTTTCTGGTGTCTCTGTCAACACTGAGTGATTTGTCCAGTTTGCTCCTCTTTGACCTTTCTGTAGCAGTTTTATGAAACTGAATGGCTTACTAAGCCATTTCAGAAGGCAGTTAAGAGTTGCGAGTATGCAGGTGGGGGTAGTCTGGGAGGCGCTGAAGGCGGTGGTTAGGGGAGAGCTAATCTCCATTAGGGCCCATGGGGAGAAGAGAGAGGGGAGGGAGAGGTTGGTGGGGGAGATTTTAAGGGTGGATAGGAGATATGCAGAGGCTCCCGAGGAGAGGCTACTCGGGGAGTGACGGAATCTCCAGACGGAGCTCGACCTGTTGACCACCGGGAAAGCAGAGGCACATTGGAGGAAAGCGCAGGGGGCGATGTATGAGTATGGGGAGAAGGCGAGTCGGATGCTGGCACACCAGCTTCGTAAGAGGGAGGCAGCGAGGGAGATAGGTGGAATTAAGGATAGAGGGGGAATACGGTGCGGAGTGCGGTAAGAATAAATGAGGTATTTGGGGACTTTTTATGGGGATTTGTACAGATCGGAATCCCCAGCGGGGGAAGAGGGGGTGCGACGATTCTTGGATCAGCTGAGGTTCCCGAGGGTGGAGGAGCAGGAGGTGGCTGGTTTAGGGGCGCCAATAGGGCTGGAGGAGCTGATTAAAGGATTGGGGAGCATGCAGGCGGGGAAGGCCCCAGGGCCGGACGGGTTCCCAGTCGAGTTTTATAGGAAGTATGCGGATCTGCTAGGCCCGTTGCTAGTGAGGACTTTCAATATGGCTAGGGAGGGGGGGGGGGGGAGAACCTTGCCCCCGACAATGTCCGGGGCGCTGATCTCTCTGATCCTGAAGCGGGACATGGACCCACTGCAGTGTGGGTCGTATAGACCGATCTCGCTCCTTAATGTGGATGCTAAGTTGCTGGCAAAAGTGCTGGCTACGAGAATTGAGGACTGTGTCCCGGGGGTAATTCATGAGGACCAGACGGGGTTGGTAAAGGGCAGGCAGCTAAATACTAACGTACGGAGGCTCCTCAACATGATTATGATGCCCTCGGTGGAGGGAGAAGCGGAGGTAGTGGCAGCTATGGACGCGGAGAAGGCTTTTGACCGGGTGGAGTGGGAGTATCTTTGGGAAATGTTGCGCAGGTTTGGGTTCGGGGAGGGGTTTATCGGCTGGGTCAGATTGTTATATAGAGCCCCGGTGGCAAGCGTGGCTACGAATCGGCGGAGGTCGGAGTACATTCGGCTGTACCAAGGGGCGAGGCAGGGGTGCCCCCTGTTCCCCTTGCTGTTTGCACTAGCAATTGAGCCCTTGGCCATGGCACTAAGGGAGTCCAGGAAATGGAGGGGACTGGTCCGTGGGGGAGAGGAACATCGGGTGTCGCTATATGCGGACGACCTGTTGCTGTATGTGGCAGACTCAGTGGAGGGGACGGCAGAGGTCATGCGGATCCTAAGGGAGTTTGGGGACTTCTCTGGGTATAAGTTGAATGTAGGGAAAAGTGAGCTCTTTGTGGTGCACCCAGGGGACCAGAGAAGGGTGGGGGGGGGGGGGGGGGGGGGAATGGGGTGGGCTTCCCTACGAGTACCTTTAAATGTCATATGGGGGGGGGGGCTATTGTACATGGGGAAACCCAATGTGAATGTTTTGTACAATGTACAATGTTTAATTGTTGTGTTCGCATTTCTTTTATCTTCTGTTATTGGGGTGGGGGGGCGGTGTTTGTCAAAAATGTTGTTGGAAAACTTGAATAAACATATTTTTTTTATAAACAAGTTGCGAGTAAACCAGGTTAGGATGGTATATTTCTTTCTTTGATCAAAAAGATAGAGGAGCAGAATTAGGCCATTCGGCCCATTGAGTCTGCTGATATGTTTCTCATCCCCATTCTCCTGCCTTCTCCCTGTAACCCCTGATCTCCTTATTAATTAAAAACCTATTTATCTGTGTCTTAAAGACACTCAGTCACTTAGACTCCACAACCTTCTGCAGATTCACCACCCTCTGGCTGAAGAAAGTCTGCCTCATCTCCGTTTTAAAGGGTTGCCTTCCTTCAGTCTGAGGCTGTCCCCCCCCCCCCCCCCCAAAAAAAAATCCTAAACTCCATCGAGTACAGACCTAGGGTTTGCAACTGCTGATCATATGACAAGCCTTTCATTCCTGGTATCATTCTTGTCAACCTTCTCTGGACCCTTTCCAAGACCCCGCACATCCTTCCTTGGGTACGGGGCCCAAAACTGCTCACAATTGCCTCCCCAGCTGCCAACTGAACCTGCATGTTAACCTGAAGAGAATCCTGAACTAGGACTCCCAAGTCGCTTTGTGTTTCAGATTCCCGAAGCCTTTCCCCATTTGGAAAATAGTCTATGCTTCTGTTTTTCCTACCAAAGTGCATAACCTCACACTTTTCCACACTGTATTTCATCTGCCACTTCTTTGCCCACTCCCCTAACCTGTCCAAGTCCTTCTGTAGCCTCCCGGCATCCTCAACACTACCTGTCCCTCTACATAGCTTTGTTTCACCTGCAAACTTGCATTAATGTCCCGTATCGTTAATGTATATAGTAAATAGTTGTGGTCCCAACATTTAAAGATATATTTTTTTTAATTCATTTTTACATATTTACAGAAATAAGAAAAAACAAAACACACAAATAAATATCTTATAGCTATGTCACGTATTCCCCCAATATACAAGCCCCCCCACTAAACGATAATAAACACAGTAGTAAACACCAAAGTACCCCTCGCACCGGGTTGCTGCTGTCCACCTCCTAATGCTCCGCCAGAAAGTCTAGGAACGGTTGCCACCACCTAAAGAACCCTTGCACAGATCCTCTTAAGGCAAATTTTACCCTCTCCAATTTAATGAACCCTGCCATATTGCTGATCCAGGCTTCCACACTTGGGGGCCTCGCATCCTTCCACTGTAGCAGAATCCTCTGCCGGGCTACCACGGACGCAAAGGCCAGAATGCTGGCCTCTTTCGCCTCCTGCACTCTCTGCTCGTCCGATACCCCAAATAGTGCGAGCCCCCAACTCGGCTTAACCCGGGTATTTACCACCTTCGCCACTGTTCTCGCAACGCCCCTCCAGAACCCATCCAGCGCTGGGCATGCCCAGAACATATGGGCGTGATTTGCTGGGCTCCTCGAACACCTAACACACCTGTCCTCTACTCCAAAAAACCGACTCAGCCTTGGCCCAGTCATGTGCCCTGTGCAGAACCCTAAATTGTATCAGCTAAGCCTGGCGCAAGAGGAGGAAGAATTTGCTCTTCCCAGGGCATCCGCCCACGTACCCTCGTCTATCTCCTCTCCCAGCTCCTCCTCCCATTTACCTTTCAGCTCCTCCACCGAGGCTGCCTCCTCCTCCTCCTGCACCTCCTGGTAGATCGCCGAGACCTTGCCTCCAACCCACACCCCTGAGAGCACCCTATCCTGGATCCTACGTGCTGGCAGCAGCGGGAATTCCCTCACCTGCCGTCTTACAAACGCCCTTACCTGCATGTACCTGAAGGCATTTCCAGGAGGGAGCCCAAATTTTTCCTCCCAAGGCTTGCAAACGTCCCATCTATAAACAGGTCCCCCATCCTTCTAATACCTGCCCTGTGCCAGCTCAGGAACCCCCCCATCCATTCTCCCCGGGACAAACCGATGGTTCTCTCAGATCGGGGACCACACCAAAGCCTCTGCCTCCCCCTTGTGGCGTCTCCACTGCCCCCAAATTTGGAGGGTCGCCGCCACCACTGGACTCGTGGTGTACCTTGTCGGCGGGAGCGGCAGCGGTGCCGTCACCAGCGCTCTCAGGCTTGTGCCCACACAGGACGCCATCTCCAGCCTCTTCCACGCCGTCCCCTCCCCCTCCATTACCCGCTTGCGTATCATCGCCACATTGGCAGCCCAGTAGTACCCACACAGATTAGGCAACGCTAGCCCTCCTCTGTTCCAGCTCCGTTCCAGAAACACCCTTCTTACCCTCTGGGTCTTTTTCGCCCATACAAACCCCATGATGCTCCTGCTGACCCACTTAAAAAAGGCCTTCGGGATCAGGATGGGGAGGCACTGGAATATAAAAAGGAATCTCGGGTGCACTGTCATCTTCACCGACTGTACCCAACTGCCAGGGAGAATGGCAGGATGTCCCACCTTTTAAACTCCTCCTCCATCTGCCTTGTTAAGTTGAGCTTGTGTAGGGCCCCCCAGCTCCTGGCCACCTGGATCCCTAGGTACCAAAAACTCCTTTCCGCCCTCTTCAGTGGAAGCTCGTCTATCCTCCTTCCCTGGTCCCCTGGGTGTATCACAAAGAGCTCACTCTTCCCCATGTTGAGCTTATACCCAGAAAAGTCTCCAAACTCCCTGAGGATCCGCATCACCTCCGGCATCCCCCCCCCCCCCCCCCCCCCCCCCCCCCCCCACTGGGTCCGCCACATACAGTAACGGGTCGTCGGCATACAGCGATACCCAGTGCCCCCGCACCAGCCCCCTCCAGTTCCTGGACTCCCTCAAAGCCATCGCCAAAGGCTCAATTGCCAACGCAAATAGCAGGGGGGATAGGGGGCAGCCCTGCCTCGTCCCCCGGTACAGCCGAAAGTATTCTGACCTCCGATTCGTGGCCACGCTCGCCACCGGGGCTTCGTACAGTAACCTAACCAACACTTCCCACAGGTACCCCCACTCCACCCTATTGAAGGCCTTCTCTGCATCCATAGCCACCACTATCTCCGCTTCCCCCTCCACTGCAGGCATCATGTGATTACATTTAGGAGCCTCCGCACATTGGTGTTTAGCTGCCTTCCCTTCACGAAACCCGTCTGGTCCTCATGGATCACCCCCGGGACACCGTCCTCAATTCTGGTAGCCAACGCCTTCGCATCCACATTAAGGAGTGAGATTGGCCTATACGACCCACACTGTAAAGGGTCCTTGTCCCGCTTCAAGATCAGGGAGATCTGCGCCCTGGACATTGTCAGGGGTAGGACCCCCCCCCCCGCCTCGTTGAAAGTCCTCACTAGTAGTGGGCCCAGCAGGTCCATATACTTCCTGTAAAATTCCACCGTGAACCCATCTGGCCCCGGTGCCTTCCCCGCCTGCATAACCCCAGCCCCTTAGTCAGCTCCCCCACCCCTACTGGTGCCCCAAGCCCCGCCACCTGCCCCTCCCCTACCCTCTGGAACCTCAGCCGGTCCAGAAAATGATGCATCCCCCCATCTCCGTCGGGGGCTCATAGAAGTCTTTAAATACCCCATTTATTCCCACCGCACTCGGCACCGTGTTCCCCCCCTTTATCCCTAACTCCCCCAATCTCCCTCGCTGCCTCCAGCTTCCGAAGCTGGTGTGCCAGCATCCGGCTAGCCTTCTCCCCGTATTCATACACCGCCCCTTGCGCCTTCCTCCACTGCACCTCCGCCTTCTTGGTAGTCAACAGGTCGAACTCGGCCTGGAGGCTTCGTCGCTCCTTGAGTAGTCCTTCCTCGGAGACCTCCGCATACCTCCTATTTACCCTTAAAATCTCCCCCACCAACCTCTCCCTCTCTCTCCTCTCCTTCCCCTCCTTGTGGGCCCTAGTGGAGATTAGCTCTCCCCTAATCACCGCCTTCAGCGCCTCCCAGACCACCCCTACCTGCACCTCCCCATTATCGTTAACCTCTAGGTATCTTTCAATGCACCCCCTGGATCCACCTGCTCACTTCCTCATCCTCCAGCAAACCCACCTCCAGGCGCCACAGCGGGTGCTGGTCCCTCTCCTCCCCTAGCTCGAGCTCCACCCAGTGCGGGGCATGGTCTGAGATGGCTATGGCTGAATACACCGTGTCCTCCACCCTCGGGATCAGCGTTCTGCTTAAAACTAAGAAGTCAATCCGGGAGTAGGCTTTATGGACGTGGGAAAAGAAAGAGAATTCCCTGGGTGGTCCCAACATTGACCCCTGTGGAACACCACTAGTCAACTGCTGCCATCCTAAAAAATACCCCTTTATCCCCACTTTCTGCCTCCCGCCAGTCAGCCTATCCTCTGTCCATGTCAGTTCCTTGTCCCTAACTCTACGGGCTCCTATCTACAAGAATCTCTCCAGTGCAGAAGAAAGTAATTTAGCCCATTGAGTCTGCACCGAATCTTTGAAAGACCATCCTACCTAGGCCCAATCCCCCCACCCTATTCCTGCAACTCCACCCTAAGGGGCAATTTAGCATGGACAATCTCCCTAACCTGCACACCTTTGAACTGTGGGAGGAAACTGAAGGAAACCCATGCAGACACGGGGAGAATGTACAAACTCCACTCACAGTTACCCGAGGTTGGAATCTAACCCAGGTCCCTGGCACTGAGGCAGCAGTGCTAACCACTGTGCCACCCTGCCTTCCATGGCTTCTTATTTAGAAGTCTCCTGTTAAAGGTCTTCTGGAAATCCAAATACATGACAACTCCTGGCTCTCCTTTGTCTAACTTCCTCATTACCTCAAAGAATGCTAACAGATTTGTCGGGCATGACCTCCGCCATGAGTCAGCCATGCTGACTCGGCCCTATTTCACCATGCTCTTCCATGTACTCCTCCGTCTCCTCCTTAATAGTGGCCTCTCAAATCTTACCAATGACCAAAGTCCGGCTAACCGGCCTATAATTTCCTGACTTCTGCCTCCCTCCCTTAAACATTTTACAGTTTTCTGGGACGATCCCTGACTCTGGTGAAAGATCACCACCAATTCCTTCACAATGTCATCAGCTATCTCCTTCAGAACCCTGGGTGCAGTCCAGGTGATTTATCCACCTTCAGGTCTTTCAGCTATTCCAGCACCTTCTCCTTGGTGATGGCCACCAGACTTGCCTCTGCTCCCTAACACTCGTGGAAGTTCTGGTATGCCACTGATGTCTCCCACCATGAAGACTGATGCAAAGTACCTATTTAGTTCCTCTGCCCTTACTTTGTTCCCCGTTATTACTTCTCCAGTCTAATTTTCCAAAAAAACTCTTGCAATGGCCTTTTTATATTTTTTTTTAATAAACATTTTAATGAGGTATTTTTGGTATTATAGCAACAACAAAATAAAAAATGTACATGAAACTATAAACATAGTGCAAAAGCCACCTCCGGGCAAACCTTAACAGTGACCCTCTCAAGGCGCACTTGATTTTCTCCAAACAGAGAAAGCTAGCCATGTCCGATAGCCAGGTCTCCGACTTCGGGGGCTTTGAGTCCTTCCAAGCTAATAGTATCCGTCTCCGGGCTATCAGGGAAGCAAAGGCCAGAACGCCTGCCTCTTTCTCCTGGATTCCCAGGTCTTCCGACACCCCAAAAATCGCCACCTCTGGACTCAGTGCCACCCTTGTTTTTGACACTGTGGACAAACCCCTGCCAAAATCCCCGAAGCTTCGGACATGCCCAAAACATGTGGACATGGTACGCTGGTCCTCCCGCACATTTTGAACACCTGTCTTCCACCCCAAAGAATCTGCTCATCCGGGCCATTGTCTTTTTAAAAAAATATATGTTTATTCAAAGTTTTTCCAACAAAAATTTTCAGCCCGTTAACCCCCCCCCGGGTAACAGAAAAGAAAAAAGACAAAAGAGCAAAACCAGAAAAGAAAAAAGACAAAAGAGCAAAACCAATCATAAACATGTCAAGCAAACATAGTTCAGAACCTATACAATGGGTTTCTCCCACACATATTAACCCTCCCCTATGTTTGTACAAATACTACCTGGGGAAAAAACCCTCCCCCACCCACCCAAACAAATATATCCCCCCCCCCAAAAGAAATACCCCCCTCCCTGTGCTGCTGCTGACCCAGCTCCTTCTAACACTCCGCGAGATAGTCAAGGAACGGTTGCCATCGCCTGAAGATCGCAAACCTTATCTTATCAAGCTTAATGAATCCTGCCATGTCATTTAGCCGGGCTTCCACACTGTGGGGCTTCGCGTAGCAAGATCCTCCGCCGGGCTACCAGGGACGCAAAGGCCAGAATGCCGGTCTCTTTCGCCTCCTGCACTCCCGGCTCGTCCGCCACCCCAAATAATGCCAGCCCCCAACTTGGTTTGATATCCGGGCCATTGTCTTGTGAGCCCGATGAACGACCTTGAATTGTATCAGGCTGAGCCTGGCACATGTTGCGGACGCGTTGACTCTACTCAACGCATCCACCATAGATCATCCTCTATCTCTCCTCCCAGCTCCTCCCCCCCACTTGCGCTTCAGTTCCTCGATCTGCGTCTCCTCTGACCCCATAAGTTCCTTGTAAATGTCAGAGACGCTCCCTTCTCCTACCCACCCTCTGGAAACTACCCTGTCCTGAATCCCCCTTAGCGGTAGGAGCGGGAAGGTTGACATCTGTTTACGTAGGAAGCCCCGCACCTGCAGATACCTGAATTTGCTTCCCCTCGCCAACTCAAACTTCTCCTACAGCGCCCTCATACTCTGAAAGCTCCCCTCTATAAACATATCCCCCATCCTCTCAATCCCTGCTCTCTACCATATCCGGAACCCCCCATCCATACTTTCCAGGGCAAACAGGTGATTATTACAGATTGAGGACCAGACCAATGCTCCCTCTGCTACCACATGTCTCCTCCATTGCCCCCAGACTCTCAGAGCCGCTACCACCATGGGGCTGGTGGAGTACCGTGCCGGCGGGAACAGCAGAGGCGCAGTTACCAACGCCCCCAGACTGGTGCCCTTGCATGAAGCCGCCTCCATACGCTCCCATGCTGACCCCTCCCCCACCACCCACTTCCTGATCATGGCTGTATTCGCCGCCCAGTAATAGTTACTAAAATTTGGTAGCGCCAGCCCGCCCTCTGTCCTTTTTATATTACTAACTAGCTTACACTTATATTTCATCTTCTCCCCTCATATTGCTTTTGTAGTTGTCCCGGCTTGCTTTTAAAGGCTACCCAATTGTCTTACTTCGCACTGATGCTCGCCACATTGTATGCTGTTTCTTGTGCTTTTTTGCTGTCCCCGACATCCTTTGTCAGCTATTATTCAGACCAGCTTTTTATTCCAGATTTGTTAATTATTTAAAAATTATTTTTTATTCTCCTTTTTCACATTTTCTCCCAAATTTACACCCAACAATAAACAATAATCAGTAACGAATGTAATGTCAATCCCCATATCAATAACAACGATCCCATCCTCCCACCAAACCCCAGACATTGGCCCGCATCTTAACATAAACAAATGACAAAAAGGAATTCGGAATCACCCATAGTCACCATTAACACATACAGTCCCCCTCCTCCCAACCCCCTAATATTCGATGTGATCCAATTCTCGAAAGTGCATAATTAATAACGCCCATGAATTGTAGAACCCCTCCATCCTTCCCCTCAGTTCAAATTTGACCTTTTCAAGCGTTCAGAATTCCAGCAGGTCCCCCCCACCATGTCAGGGCACAGAGTGGAGAGGTTGATCTCCACCCTAACAGGGTCCGCCTTTGGGCGATCAACGAGGCGAAGGCTACAACACTTGCCTCCGCGCCCGTTTCCAGCCCTGCTGGTCCGACACCCCGACTGCTCAGACCCCCCCGAATGTGGCCTCCCAAGGGCCCGGGTCCAGTTTCACGTGCACCACTTTAGAGATTACCCGAAACACCACCTTCCAGTAATCCTCCAGCTTTGGACAGGCCCAAAACATATGAATGTGGTTTGCGGGGCCTCCTCCACAACGTTCAGACACATCTTCTACCCCCTCAAAGAGCCGGCTCATCCTCGCCCTTGTAAGGTGCACTCTATACACCACCTTCAGCTGTATCAGCCCCAACCTCGCACACCAGGTGGAGGCATTCACCCTCTGGAGCACCTCACACCAGAACCACTCCTCCATACCCTCTCCCAACTCTTCCTCCCAATTTGCCTTGATCCCTTCTAGCAGCGCCTCCTCCTCCAAAATAACCCCATAAATCGCCGATACTACCCCCTTCTCCAGTCCCCCTGTCGTCCGCACCTCCTCCAGCAATGTGTAAGCCGGCTCTACTGGGAAGCACTGTAGGCTTTTTGGCTTTCTGGCTCGGATCTGCATATATCTAAATATTTCCCCGTGCTCCAGCCCATACTTCGTTCCCAGCTCCTTCAATCCCGCAAAATGACCCCCAAGAAATAAATCTTTTAGCGTCCTAATTCCTTTCTCCTTCCATCTCTGAAAACTTCCATCCCACTTCCCTGGCTCAAATCTATGGTTCCCCTGAATCGGCATTTCCCTTGACCCTGCCCCCAACCCGAAGTGCTGTTGAAACTGCCTCCAAATTCTCAACAAAGCTATTACTACCGGACTCCCTGAGTATCTCCACGGGGCCGTCGGGAGCGGCGCTGTCGCTAGCGCCTTCAATCGTGACCCCCTACCCAAACTCTCCTCCATCTGACCCATTGAGAGTCAACCCCTCTGACCCAGCTCTGTACCTTCTCCACATTTGCCGCCCAGTATTAATACATCAGGTTCGAAAGACCCAAACCCCCTGCCTGCCTTCCTCTCTGTAGTAGCACCTTTTTAATTCTGGCCACCTTCCCATCCCATATGAACGAGGTAATCATCCCTTCAATCTCTCTAAAAAATGCCTTTGGCAGGAAAATCGGCAGGCATTGAAAAACAAACCGCAATCGCGGCAGCACATTCATTTTAACCGCCTGTACCCGACCCGCCAATGACAGAGGGGGACCATCCCACCTTGCCAGATCAGCTTTCACCTTCCCCATCAAACTAGAAATTTTGTACCTACGGAGCCCCCACCCCAATCACGGGCAACCTGCACCCCCAGGTATCTAAAGTGAGTCCCTGACTTACGGAATGGCTGCCCCCCCCCCCCCCCCCCCCCACCCCTGCCCTCACCCCTGGCCGAGACACCACAAAATATTCACTCTTGTCTAGATTTAATTTGTACCCTGAGAAAGACCCAAACACCCGAAGCAGCTCCAGTATTCCCCCTATTGACATACTTGGTTCCGACACACATAATAACAAGTCATCGGCATATAAGGATAAGCTCTATCTCCGCCCCGCACTATCCCTTTCTATATCCCTGAACTTCTTAATGCGATGGCCAATGGCTCAATTGTGATTGCAAACAGCAGGGGGACATCGGACATTCCTGCCTAGTCCCACGGTGGAGATGAAAGTATTCTGAGCTGATGTTATTTGTGCGGACGCTGGCCCTCGGCTCCTTATATAGTAGCTTTATCCAGTCCACAAATCTGGGTCCAATTCCAAACCGCTCTAGCACTGCCATCAAGTACCCCCATTCTACCCAGTCAAACGCTTTCTCGGCGTCCAATGCCATAGCCACCTCTGTTTCCTTCCCCTCTGCCGGTACCACAACCACTTTCTTTTTTTAAAAAAAATATATTTTATTGAAGATTTTTTCTAAACAACATTTTTCCCTCCTTACAAAACAAACGGAACAGTAACAAAATAGAAATTTTTAACAGTACACAAGTAACAAAACTCCATTATCTATTGACCTATACTAAACTAAACCCCCTCCCCCCCCCCCCCCCCCCTTTCCCCCTGGGTTGCTGCTGCTGGTGATCTGTCTTCCCTCTTAACGTTCCCTTAGGTAGTCGAGAAATGGCTGCCACCGCCTGGTGAACCCTTGAGCCGATCCTCTCAGGGCAAACTTTATCTGCTCCAGTTTAATAAACCCCGCCATATCGTTTACCCAGGCCTCCAGTCCGGGGGGTTTCGCCTCCTTCCACATAAGTAGGATCCTGCGCCGGGCTACTAGGGACGCAAAGGCCGCGACATCGGCCTCTTTCGCCTCCTGCACTCCCGGCTCTTCCGCAACTCCAAATAGAGCTAACCCCCAGCTTGGTTTGACCCGGGCATTCACCACCTGCGAGATCACTCCCGTCACTCCCTTCCAATATCCTTCCAGTGCCGGGCACGCCCAAAACATATGTGCGTGGTCCCCCTCTGTCACTCCAAAGAACCTGCTCAATCTTGCCCCTGTTATGTGTGCTCTATGTAGCACCTTAAATTGAATCAGGCTAAGCCTGGCGCATGAGGAAGAGGAGTTTACCCTGCTTAGGGCATCAGCCCACATACCCTCTTCTATCTCCTCCCCTAATTCTTCTTCCCACTTTCCCTTTAGTTCTCCCACCGACTCCTCCCCCTCTTCCCTCATCTCTCTGTAAATCTCTGACATCTTGCCCTCTCCGACCCACACCCCTGAAAGCACCCTGTCCTGTATCCCCTGTGTCGGGAGCAACGGAAATTCCCTCACCTGTTGTCTAGTAAACGCCCTCACCTGCATATATCTCAAGAAATTTCCCCGGGGTAACTTATACTTTTCCTCCAATGCTCCCAAGCTCGCAAAAGTCCCATCTATGAATAAATCTCCCACCTTCCTAATTCCCAACTGCCACAACCACTTTCAATACCCTCCTAATGTTCGAAAAGAGCTGCCTCCGTTTTACAAACCCCGTCTGATCTTCACCTATCACCTTCGAGAGGCACTCCTCTAGCCTACCTGCCAGTACCTTCGCCAATATCTTTGCGTTCACATTTTAAAAGTGATATGGACCTATACGACCCACACTCCTTCGGATCCTTATCTATCTTAAGTAACAAGGAAATCGATGCCTGCCCCAAAGTTTGTGGTAACACCCCCTTCCCCATCGCCGCCTCAAACATCCCCACCATCAGCGGTACCAGCTTATTTTTGAATTTTTAATAATATTTCACTGGAAACACCTTCCCCCGACTGCATCCTCCCAATCACACCTTTTATCTCCTGCTCCATTATCGCCCCCTCTAATGTAGCCCTGTCCCCCTCCCCTAACCTCGGGTACTCCAGCCCATCTAGAAATTCCTGCATCTCCCGGCCTCCCCCAGTGGCTCTGATCTGTACAATCTCTCATAGAATTCCTTAAAGACCTTGTTAATCTGATCTCTAGAATTGTTAATTAATTGAATTTAAACTTTAACTGTCACGTTGGGAATTGAACTCGTGTCCCCTGAGCATTAGTCCAGCATCTGGCTCATTAATCCAGTAGCATTACCTCTATGCTTTGTCCTCCACTGATTATCCAAACTTTGTTTAAGAGTTGAGTGCCAGGACTCTTTGTTACTTTGAGAACTCTGCAGTGTGTGGAATGTGTTTAGTCTGTCCTCAGTCAAATGTGAGGAAGAGCAGTATAGAAATGATTTTCTTTCCATCTCTGACAAAGTGAAAATGTTATGGTAAAACAAATGCTACAAGTAGTCAAATAGGTTTAATGGGTGTAAAATAGCACATATTGTTAAAGCAGTGATAAACTGGCCTCGGTGTATAAATAATAATAGTGCCAGGTATGAATTTGTAAAAAATATTCTGTGATTCATCATTTTTGTTTTCCGTTTGGAGAGGAGACTATTTTTGAAGGCGAGTAATTTTAATTTAAAGTATTCCCTGCCTCAAAATTGTGATTATTTTTTTTTTAACAACTGCTCAAACTTAGAGCCGACGTTTTTAAAAAATGAACAATTTCTGTCGGAGACTTGCAATGTGTGCTTCCTAACCAAAAACTTGCAAACCATCTATCTTTATCCAGATCTCATTATGTCAGATGAAGATCGGTGTCCTTCCCATTCTAACCCAATAAGAAGTTTTATACTATCCAATAATAAACTTCTAAAAATTGGATAGGAACACCCAAGATCAGAATCCAGAAATAGAAGAAGGCACGCACTGTACATCAGTAAGGTGCAGTGTGGCATAGTATACCCAGCTAAGTTGAGGGTGACCTACAAATCCAAGGACTTTTATTTTGGGACGGCGGAAGCAGCGGAGGAGTTTGCGAAGGCCGAAGGACTGTGGCTGAATTGGGAAATGGTCATGTACCGATGTAGCCTCATGTAACTGTATTTTTTCACTGCGTACTGGTGTAAGTGCTAAATGGGCCAACGTTGTATATATTTGGACAAGGGAAGAGATGGGACTTTCACTTGCAATGATGGTTCTTTGGGGCTTGGGTGTGTATGTGGGGTTTGTGTGCTAAAGGGGATTTCTTGGTTTTCCTGGGACTGGACAAGGGGGAAAGAGACCCGGGCGGGGGCCTCCACGCTGGCCGGTTTAAGCCGGCCAGTGAACGGGGGTGAGGTGGGGGGAGGGGCTGCGGTCATCGGAACCTGGCAGAACAGGTTCTGATGAGTCTAGCCGGGGTGGAAAGTTGGGGGGAAGGAACAGAGGTTGGGGGGGGGGAGTTTTATAAGAGGAAGTGGAGGGGAGGAGTTGGGTGGTTTACAATTCATGGGTATCATTTGCGGTACTCTTTCAGGGATTGGATGGCATTGAATGTTAGGTGTGGGGGGGGGGGGGGGGGGGTGGACTCTATAGATCAATGGTGACCATAGACGATTCCTGATTCCTTTTTCTTTTTTTTCCCTTTGTTTTTCCCACCGTGGGAGGATTTGTTTTATTTGATGCTTATATTGTCAGGTGGGGCGTTGTTTGGGGTGGTGGGAGGATGGGATCGTGGTTGTTGATAAGGGGATTGACTTTCATTTTGTCACCGTTTACTGCTTGTTGGTGGGGTGTAAATTCTGAAGAAAATGTGAAAATGGAGAATTAAAATATTTTCCAAAAAATTATGCAGAAATAGAAACAAGCTTGATTTTCAACGTAGAGATGAGAAATTATCCATGCTTTTTCCCCCTCGGGTCCAATGACCCAATTTAACTTCACTATTATTGTAGAAACTCCTGTGTTGTTATATAGGAACATGGTTTTTGCACTAATGTGTAACTGTCTGTTACACTATTTCATGTTTGTGCTTTTTCCCCTCAAGAACTAAATAAGAATCCAGTGGATGGATTTTCTGCTGGACTCATAGATGATGATGACATATACAGATGGGAGGTTGTCATCATTGGCCCGCCAGATACTCTTTTGTAAGTACTTAAAGCTAACAATTATCGGTGCTAATGGAAACTGCTGTTAACCACCTATGTTCTACTTTCAGAACAAAGACAAGAGAATAGCTGATGATTGTGTGAAATGCAAAAGTTGCATTTTGGATATAACATTAACATCTTGCTAGAATTTGGGAAGTAACACCTACTGAAGGTCAATATAACTACAAACATTGCTCTGGTTGGTAGTATTAGGAGCTTGATGGTAAATTAAAATGTACAATGTTGAGGGTGCTAATCCATGAATAACTAACCAAATGACTAATTGGTCTTGGGATAATCAGATCCAGAAAGTAAATGTATAGCTAGAAAAACATTACGAGAAGGAAGAGTTCCATTTCATGGGATATTGACATCAATACTGGGTCGCAAAGGAGCTGTATGAGTGCGATAAGTTGCACCTGAAATGTACTATAACGAAGATGTGGCAGAAAGGATAAATAGGACCAATAAATGGAAGGTAAAGAATCAGGGGGTCCCATTTTAAATAATAGTAACCCAACATTTCATGTGGCTATCTCAGTCCATCATTGGTTCCTGATTTCTCTAGTTTTCTTTGTACCACCACCGTGGCTAATTGATGAGCTCTCCTCTTTGCCTTGCTGGTTATTTTATTTTGCCAGACACGGAGAGCTTTCCTCCTCTTGTCAATGAAGTCTTGGATGGTTGGTTGTTATCGCGAACCAGTCTTGGTATTTTCTGGTCGCATACCCGATGATTTCTTCTCTGCTTAAGATGGTGGCTGCCTTCCAATCTTTCCAGTTTTCCTCCATTCTGTTAGAATGAACACTTTGGAGATGTTAAGAGGTTCACTAGCATGCTTGAATCTTGAAGCTGCCCAATTTTGATCTTTTTTCTGAGCATTTTTTCATCTTCTGTTGCTTCTGGTGGAGTTTGATGGACATAAAGCGGATGAGCCGGTGGCCTGTCCAGCAGTCATATGCTCTGGTCATCGGTTTAGTGATGAGGACATCCTTTCGGTCTCGGGATCGGACGATGACTAAGCCGATCATGTGGCAGTTCTTTGATCGTGGATGTCACCAAGAAGTCTTGAATTTGCTTTTTTTGATGGAACAGTGTGTTAGTGATGACAAGGTGGTGTTCTGTGCATTTGGTGAGCTGGAGAGCCCCATTGGAGTTGCAATTCACAGCTTCTTCCTTTATACGATGGTTCCTTTCCAAAGTTGGGAGTCCTTTCCAGCCCTGGCGCTAAAGCCCCCAAGGTGGATGATCTTCTCTTCCTTGGGAATGTTGGAGAGTGTGGTGTCCAGGGTAGAATAGGAGTCTTCTGAGTTTAACTTTGATTTTCTGACCACAGGTAGATGAGCCTGCTGGCTGCGGTTTTCCATCCAGGTTGGGGACGGAACAGACTATTTTTAGGGCACCTTTTCTAGCCCTTTCCCCATGTGGGGTGAGCAGAGTGGATCCTGAAAGAGGGCTGCTCAGTCATGAAGACAGCTGCCAAAGCACTCTCCTGTTCCTATTCCAAGAACAAGACAACTGAATCAAACTCCACTGCCTATGTACCGGTTTGAAGCTAGGGACCTCTAGATCAATCAGTCTTGTCCCCGTCACCTCTCGCCGATCCCCGCAAGGCTGGTCTGTGTGTGATTCCTCTAGGTAGATGCCTGGTGCGGAACATCTTAACTTGGGTATGCCATTGCACATCATCAGACACATTGCCCTTGACAGAGGGAAGTTCCAGTTCCAGTGTCAAGGGAACCTCTATGACTGGGGAGTTCCCTAGTGCCTTTACCCGTCACCACAGCCATTGATACCTTGAAAGTATCTTCCGCCTGATCTGCCATTGAGGCCTTTTTTTTTTTTTAGATTGTGCTTTGTCTAGTTCCTCCTCTCTGATCTTATAATTATGAGTGACTCTGCCAGTAAGACTCCCGATGGAATTGCTCTCGGGATCAACTGGACATTCAAGCATCTCCACCACGGCAAGGTGGCAATCCAAGGAAAAGTTAGTGTCAAGTAGTTCCTGTTATAGAGATCTGGCCATAGTTGTGCATGACTGGGGGCTAAATATTCCAGGCTCCAGAATTTTTAGATGGGACAAGGAATTTGAGAAAGAAAGAACAGTAGCCAAAGACACAATTTAGAACAGCCAAAGTAAAGGATTCAGAAAGGGTATTCGTGCAGTGGAAACATTATGGGCAGAATGATGGAACAGCAAAGGATGTAAGACTTTGGCGGGAATTGTCCACAAACCTCCTGACAGTAGTGAGAAAGAGAGGATGTATAAATATGGAAATCGGATAAGCATGTAGAAGAACAACATGGAGGTTTTAATTTTTCAATTTTGTGGAGAAGTAAATGCATTTCTAGAATGTATTCAGGACAGTTTTCAGCAACAATGTCTTTCAGACACTATGATCAGTAACAAACCAAGATTAATTGGCAATTTGATGGCAAGGGAATGTCTTGTGAATAGTGACCATAATATGGTTGTTATTAGTTTTGAGGTGGAGAATCATAAACCAAGGTTTCAATCTGAAGCAAGTCAAAGTTCAAAGGGATAAGAAATAAAGTGATCATAGTGAACTGCAAATGGCTAAACCTACAAACAAACCAGGGAAGTGTTCAAAGTATTTTTGAGGTTACATTAATAGTGCATACCCGGTAGTAATGGAATTTGTAGTCCTTATTCCTGCCAATCAACCAGGGGGGTGGCACCAGTGCTGTATCTCTAGGTAGTAAGATGGCGACAAGCTTGCAAGCATCTCAATTTTTGTGTTCCCGATTGTTTTGTTTGGACCAAACCTGCTCCTGCCTCAAGTTATCACACTGGTGATGAAGATAAATCTGACTTAATACTTCACCATGGTTGTGATGAGTACCACGGAGTTTGGAGATGGTGAGGTCCCACAGAGTTGGAAAACGAAAGAAAATCTGGGATTCGCCAAGATAGGAGTTCCTGCAGTGTAAAGGGCCAGAATCATGATCCTGAAAAGCACCGGAAAACCACGGAGTCAGAACCAACAATTCGGGACTTCAAAGGGTTGTTCCCTCAACGCTGACACAAAAATAAAAGCCTGCAGAATTTAAAGGCAGTGATTGCTACACTATTTCTTTGAAAACAAAAAAAAGTGTTTTAACAGCTTGGAAAATGGAATTAGAAGCAAAAGAAACCCAAGGTGACCAAGATCTCAAAGCACGGGAAACTTGAAAGAACAAAAAGCCGACTAGTTGCAGAAACAGCTGAATGAAAAAGCGGTGACTGCACTGACAGCTCATAAAGCCGTAAACACAAGGAAAGGAGACAGCCAGCAGCTGCAGAAGCAAATAGAAAAAATAAGACGTACTGATCATCCTGTTGAACAAAAGGATCAATCTGTATTATGCTGAGGATTGGAGTTGATATGTAAAGAGACTTGGTTTCTAATTCATTGCAAGTTAAATTACTGATGAAGGTAAACATAGAGCTATCCTGCTGAGTGTGTGAGGAAGTAAAACGTATAATCTTACCATGAACCTGACTGCCCCGGATTCATCCAGTATTAAGTAATACAGTGAGTTAGTGGAGTTTGTGAAGTCTCATTTGCAGCCAAAACTGTCTGTAATTACACAGCACTTCAAGTTTAACATGACAGGTCATGCTCTTGAGAAATCTATTGCTACCTTTATGGCATACCCGAAACAGATCACCAAGTACTGAGTTTGGAGATGCCTTGAATGGTGTGCTGTGATACAGGCTTGTATGCAGGGTGAATGACAATGATTTGGAAATAGGTGAGCACTTTGGTGATAGTGACCACAATTCGATTACGTTTACTTTAGTGATGGAAAGGGATAGGTATATACCGCAGGGCAAGAGTTATATCTGGGGAAAGGCAATTATGATGCGATGAGGCAAGACTTCGGATACATCGGATGGAGAGGAAAACTGCAGGGGATGGGCACAATGGAAATGTGGAGCTTGTTCAAGGAACAGCTACTTCGTGTCCTTGATAACTATGTACCTGTCAGGCAGGGAGGAAGTGGTCGAGTGAAGGAACCGTGGTTTACCAAAGCAGTCGAAACACTTGTCAAGAGGAAGAAGGAGACTTATGTAAAGATGAGACATGAAGGTTCAGTTAGGGCGCTCGAGAGTTACAAGTTAGCTAGGAAGGACCTAAAGAGAGAGCTAAAAAGAGCCAGGAGACATGAGAAGTCTTTGGCAGGTAGGATCAAGGATAACCCTAAAGCGTTCTATAGATATGTCAGGAATAAAAGAATGACTAGGGTAAGAGTAGGGCCAGTCAAGGACAGTAGTGGGAAGTTGTACTTGGAGTCCGAGGAGACAGGAGAGGTGCTAAATGAATATTTTTCGTCAGTATTCACACAGGAAAAAGACAATGTTGTCGAGGAGAATACTGAGAGTCCAGCTACGAGACTAGAAGGGCTTGAGGTTCATAAGGAGGTGTTAGCAATTCTGGAAAGTGTGAAAATAGATAAGTCCCCTGGGCCGGATGGGATTTATCCTAGGATTCTCGGGGAAGCTAGGGAGGAGATTGCTGAGCCTTTGGCCTTGATCTTTAAGTCATCTTTGTCTACAGGAATAGTGCCAGAAGACTGGAGGATAGCGAATGTTGTCCCCTTGTTCAAGAAAGGGAGTAGAGATAACCCCGGTAACTATAGACCAGTGAGCCTTACTTCTGTTGTGGGAAAAATCTTGGAAAGGTTTATAAGAGATAGGATGTATAATCATCTGGAAAGGAATAATTTGATTAGAGATAGTCAACACGGTTTTGTGAAGGGTAGGTCGTGCCTCACAACCTTATATAAGAGTTCTTTGAGAAGGTGACCAAACAGGTGGATGAGGGTGACGCAGTTGATGTGGTGTATATGGATTTCAGTAAAGCGTTTGATAAGGTTCCCCATGGTAGGCTACTGCAGAAAATACGGAGGCATGGGATTCAGGGTGATTTAGCAGTTTGGATCAGAAATTGGCTAGCTGGAAGAAGACAAAGGGTGATGGTTGATGGGAAATGTTCAGACTGGAGTCCAGTTACTAGTGGTGTACCACAAGGATCTGTTTCGGGGCCACTGCTGTTTGTCATTTTTATAAATGACCTGGAGGAGGGTGTAGAAGGATGGGTGAGTAAATTTGCAGATGGCACTAAAGTCGGTGGAGTTGTGGACAGTGCGGAAGGATGTTACAAGTTACAGAGGGATATAGATAAGCTGCAGCGCTGGGCTGAGAGGTGGCAAATGGAGTTCAATGCAGAAAAGTGTGAGGTGATTCATTTTGGAAGGAATAACAGGAAGACTGATTACTGGGCTAATGGTAAGATTCTTGGCAGTGTGGATGAGTAGAGAGATCTTGGTGTCCATGTACATAGATCCCTGAAAGTTGCCCCCCAGGTTGAGAGGGTTGTTAAGAAGGCGTACGATGTGTTAGCTTTTATTGGTAGAGGGATTGAGTTTAGGAGCCATGAGGTCATGTTGCAGCTATACAACACTCTGGTACGGCTGCATTTGGAGTATTGTGTGCAATTCTGGTCACCGCATTATAGGAAGGATGTGGAAGCATTGGAAAGGGTGCAGAGGAGATTTACCAGAATGTTGCCTGGTATGGAGGGAAGATCTTCTGAGGAAAGGCTGAGGGACTTGAGGCTGTTTTCATTAGAGAGAAGAAGGTTAAGAGGTGACTTAATTGAGGCATACAAGATGATCAGAGGATTGGATAAGGTGGACAGTGAGAGCCTTTTTCCTCGGATGGTGATGTCTAGCACGAGGGCACATACTTTTAAATTGAGAGCAGATGGATATAAGACAGACGTCAGAGGTAGGTTCTTTACTCCGAGAGTAGTAAGGGCGTGGAATGCCCTGCCTGCAACAGTAGTGGACTCGCCAACACTAAGGGCATTCAAATGGTCATTGGATAGACATATGGACAATAAAGGAATAGTGTAGATGGGCTTTAGAGTGGTTTCACAGGTCGGCGCAACATCGAGGGCCGAAGGGCCTGTACTGCGCTGTTATGTTCTATGTTCTAAAGCGGCGTTTGCTTGCTGAACCAGATATTATTTTCAAACATGCTCTGGAACTTTCTCCTGCCATGGCGAGTGCTTCAAAAGATTGTCAGGATCTGCAACACATGAACAATTGGGCACTGCACCGTATTAGACAGAAGCTTGCCACTGAGCACAGAGTGGCACAGCAGACTTGGGTGTGATTCCCTGTACCAAATGACAAGTCAGGATGCCTACTTGCAATACGTCAAAAGACAAGGTATGCATTTGCTATTGATGTGAAGGGAATCATGGCATTGACACATGCTTATTTTAGAGAGACCGAGTGCTACTTTTACCACAAGAGAGGACATTTGGCTGGGCAGTGCAAAACAAAAATTAAACTAACTGCAGAGCAGTGTACAAATATGATTGGGTCAACTGACACTGGAAACTGATGCTGCTGCATGCTCTATGCACCTGCTGTTAAATCTGCGCCCATTGCAGTGGCAGTGAAGGGAAAGAATGCCAGACGGAGGTGGTTCTTCAGCTACTGTTGTTGGGAGCACATGTTTAAGTACCTCAGTGGAAGGAGTAAGAGGTTGACATTGGGTCGCATGTCCACCCAACTGCAAACTTACACTTCATGTCCAGAACATTGCTGCTGTTCTAGTCTGCTACAAACAGCTGGTTGCTCAACTTCCTGTGATGGTCATAGAGGGACCCAGACCTTTGGGTCAAGATTGGCTGCAAAGAACAAAACTAGACTGGTCACAAATATTCAATTTGGAAGTCGGGAGCTTTTGAAGAAATATGGCACTGTTTTCCAAGATGATTTGGGAAAGCTGAAGAGCATGCAAGCTAAAACACAGGTCGATCCCCAGGCAACACCATGCTTCTTCAAAGCCAAGCCAGTGCTTTGTACGCTGAGGAAAAAGTGGAAACAGTTGTGTAGGTTGGAAAACTTGGGAAGAATTCAGCCGGTCAAGGTTTCATATTGTCCCAGTTCTCAAGCGAGACCAGACCATGCGTCTATGCGGTGACTACAGGCTAATAGTCAACTGACAGCAAAGTTAGATAAATACTCCGTCTTCAAAATTGGTGACTGTCTGCCAAGTTAGCAGGACGCAAGTCATTTACCAAGCTAGATTGGAGTCATGTCTATTAGCAATTGAACAACACGTAAAGGGAGTATGTGACAATTAATAATCACTGAGGCCTCTACCAGTACACCCAATTGCCTTCTGGAGTTTCATCTGCAGTGTTTCAGCGAACCATGGACCGTCTCCTGCAGGGACTTATTTCCATGTGTGGTCGTGCACTTGGATGATATTGTTGTCACAGGACCGATTTAAGCTGAACATTTAGCCACCTTGAGGAAACTGGTATATGTTTGAAACAAGGAAAATACACATTCCAGGCTTCTGAGGTTACCTACCTGGACCACAAGAGTGGACACCATGGGGTTGCATCCTGTTGTAGACCAGCAAAGATGCACCATAGCCCTGTAATGTGACAGAGCTTAAGTCATTTCTAGGAATGATAAATTACTATAGTCATTTCTTCAACTTGCTGAGGAAGAACCACCACTGGTCTTGGGGTTTTGCAAGCAAAAGCCTTGTAGCAGTAAAGAAATTGCTTCAGTTATCGTGCTTAGTGGTAATTATAGAACATGGAACAGTACAGGCCCTCCGGCCCACGATGTTGTGCCGACCATTTATCCTAATCTAAGATCAACCTAACCTACACCCCTTCAATTTACTGCTGTCCATGTGCCTGTCCAAGAGTCGCTTAAATGTCCCTAATGACTCTGACTCCACCACCTCACCTGGCAGTGCATTCCACGCACCCACCACTCTCTGTATAAAGAACCGACCTCTGACGTCTCCCCTAAACCTTCCTCCAATCACCTTAAAATTATGTCCCCTCGTGACAGCCATTTCCGCCCTGGGGGAAAGTCTCTTGTCTATCCATGCCTCTCGTCACCTTATACACCTGTATCAAGTCACTTCTCTTCCTTCTTCAAAGCTAAAGAGCTAGTGCTGACATGTGACGCTTCTCTCTCTGGCATTGGAGCCATATTTTCAAATCGAATGGAGGCTGGTCAAAAAAGCCCATGGGTTACGTTTCAAGAACGCACTCACAGGCTAAAATGGGCTACTGCAGCTGGAGAAAAAAAGAGCTGTCATTTAGCCATTAGAGGTTTCACCAATACCTGCATGGGCAACATTTTACAGCCGTGTCCCCACCACTATTCCACCTATAGCTTCAGTGAGAATCCAGCGAGGGCCCTGACACTATCAGCTTATGATACACATTCATGTACCACCCTGGCTTGTATAAAGCCATTGCAAATGCACTCAGCCGTATTCCATTAGCGAGTAGTTTGCAAACACACCTGTTCCTGCTCCACAAGTGTAAGTGTTGTTGTTAAATTTCTTGGATTAATTACTTGCATGTGCTAAACCGATCAAGAATTGGTTGAGCAGAGACTCAGTACCAAAAGTTAAAGACTTGTTTTACAAGGCTAGTTGGGTGCAGTTGTGTCTGATGACCTGCGCCCCTTGAATTCCAGGAGTGCTAAACTGGGTTGCCAGGTCGGCATCTTACTGTGGGATTCCAGAGTCCATTCCCTTTCCAGGGCAGAGAAGTACTCTTGGCAGAGTTCCACAGCACACGCCCAGGACGTTAAGGGTGAAGATGTTGGCAGGCAGTTATATCTGGCCAGGTGGGACAACCTCCCATTGTCATTGGCGGACCGGGTTCAATCTATTAATATTCTGGTTCTTGTTTCCATCCCTCCCGGTTTTCTACCCAAATCATTTTTCTGGAAGTTGGAGCGGCCCATAACCGGTTTCATATGGGCGGGGAGAACTCTGATTCGCAAGGGGTCCTACAGAGGGAGTGGCAGGCAGGGGGTTTGGTGTTGCCAAATCTGAAGTATTATTATTGGGCGGCCAATGCAGATGTGTGGATGGAGACGGAGTCCTGAAAAGGGACGTCCTTGGAGGCGCTGGTGATGGTGTCTCTGCCGTTTGATCTAGCGAAAATACTCTTCAAACCCAGTGGTAGTCTCTACGTTAAAAACATCGCTGAAAATCTGTCAGCATTTCAATTGAGGGTGGTGTCAAGGTGGGTCCCTATCTGTAGGATCCATCTGTTTGAGCCAGCAAAATTGGTCGCTATATTTAGGAAGTGGAAAAGCAAAGGAGTGGTGAGGGTGAGGGACTTGTTTCTGGAGGGGAGGTTTGCCAGCCGGGAAGAGTTGAGGGAGAAAGCAGGGCTTGGGGGGGGGGGGGGGTTAGGTAATTCTAGGTGCGGGATTTTGTTTGGGCATTTCCGACATTCCCGGGGGCAACGCTGTGTCCCTTGCTGGAAAGGATACTCCCTTCTGTGGGGTCGAAGGAGAGCAGCACAGGCTATATGGGCAGATCATGGGGGAAGAGCAGGTATCGGTGGAGGAAGTGACAGCTAGGTGGGAGGTGGAGCAACAACAAACAAAGAACAATACAGCACAGGAACAGGCCCTTCGGCCCTCCAAGCCTGTGCCGATCACGTGTCCGATCTATACCAACTGCCTGTATCCTTCTATACCCTGTCTGTTCATGTGCCTATCCAGATAAGTCTTAAAGGTTGCTAACGTATCTGCCTCAACCACCTCACTTGGCAGTGCATTCCAGGCCACCACCACCCTCTGTGTAAAACGCCGCACATCTCCATTGAACCTTTTCCACCCCTCACCTTGAACTTGTGCCCCCTTGAAATTGTCATTTACGCCCTGGGAAAAGGCCTCCAACTGTTCACCCTATCTATACCCGTAATAATTTTATAAACTTCTATCCGGTCGCCCCTCAGCCTCCGTCTCTCTAGGGAGAACAATTCCAGTTTATTCATCTTTCCTCGTAGCTAATACCCCTCATACCAGGCAGCATCCTGGCAAATTTTTCTGTACTCTCTCCAAAGTCTCCACATCCTTCTGGTAGTGCGGTGACCAGAATTGGACACAGTATTCCAAATGTGGTCTAACCAACGTTCTATATAACTGTAACATAATTTGAGCTTTTATGCTCTATACCCTGTCCTATGAAGGCAAGCATGCCATATGCTTTCTTTATTACCATTTCCACCTGTGCTGCCATCCTGCACGCCCAGATCTCAGTGTCTCTATGCTCCTGATGGTTCTGCCATTTATTTTATAGCTCCCACCTGAATTGGATCAACCAAAATGCATCACCTCCTCTTTTGTCCAGGTTAAATTCCACCTGCCATTTCTCTGCTCAATTTTGCAGCCTATCTTTATCCTATTGTATTCTCTGACAATCTTCATCACTATTCGCAACTCCTGCAACCTTGGTATCTGCAAACTTCCTGACCCCATGTGATCTAATCTTTTGCACCAGCCTGCTTTACTAAAGTCCATGTAGAAAACATTCAGAGCCCTTTCCTCGTAAATCACGTTTGTCACCTCCTCAAAAAATTCAATCAAATTAGTGAGACATGACCTCCCTCGTACAAAACTATGTTGTCTGTCATGCAGGGACCCATTTTGGAGGAGGTAATGTGGAGGGAGTCCCTTCGTAGGGTGAATGCGACGGCATTCTGTCCGAAGTTGAGTTTGATTAAGCTAAAGGTGGTATTTAGGGCCCACCTCACTAGGGCCAGGATGAGTCTATTTTTTTCAAGGGCTCAAGGGTAAGTGTGAGCGGGGCTCGAGAGGCCTGCTTACCAAATGCGTGTGTTCTGGTCCTGCCCATAGCTGGTGGGTATTTGTGGGTCTTTTTTAGCACCATATTGACTATCCTGAAGGTGGATCTAGAGCCATGCCCATTTGTAGCTGTATTTGGGGGGCATTTCTGCCGGAGCTGAGGACGGAGGTAGATGATCTGGCGTTCACCTAGTTGCTGGCCCTGTGGCGGATTTTGCTGAGTTGGAGGCAGGCGACACCACCTAGTACCGCAGCATGGCTGGGTGATTTGATGGAGTTCTTGTACTTTGAGATGGTCACGTTCACAGTGAAGGGGTGATCGATGGGTTCTATCGTAGATGGTGGCCTTAGTGTTACACTTTGAGGATGTGGTCATTGTTAACTGTTAGTTGGGGAGAGGGGGTGTTGTTTTAGTTGCAGGGGTGTGGTTGTTCTTTGTTTTTGCTTTACTATTATATGTGTTGCTGTGATTTAAAAAAATGAGTGGTCTGGATGTATGATTGATATAGATAAATATTTTTGTCTCTGGCAATGGAACAGCTTTCACCATCACAAAATTGCAGACATTGACTGATCTGAGCAACATCCAGCATATAAAACCCACTCCCTGGCATCTCTTTCAATGGCCTCGCCGAAGGCTTGTCCACACCTTTAAAAACCAGTATGAAGTTGTCTGGAGGTACTTTGGAGTCTTGTTTTTCCAGATTCCTTCTGAGCTACTGCACAACACAGACTACCACTGGCTTCATGCCGTCAGAGCTGCTGATGAAACGCTGCTTGCGCAAACGTCTGGATTTGGTGTTCTCAATTTAGAGGGCAAGATAAGACTGGAACAAAGCGCTCAAAAATTGATCCACTACCAGCGGTGCTCATACATTCAAAGAAAGCGACCCTGTGTATGTGTGTAATTTTGGAAGTGGACCATGCTAGACTCCAGGAGCCATCATGAACTGGTTCGTTGTCATTTTGGGTTCAAATTAAGAACAAAGATGTACGTGGACATGTGGCTCACATGTGACTGAGAGAAACCTCCCAATCAGCCTGTGATTGATGTTTGGCTGTCAACCTCTTGAATGTGTGGTCACCTTGCAGCTTTTATTCCTGACACATCCAGTCAGCTGTTGAATACAGAACGACCCTGTTCCAGTGGCAGATGTGCAGCTCAAGATGGCAATGTTCCTGTCCCAGAACCTCCCTCAATAGAGTTGCGTTGCTCTGACTGTTCCCACAGAGCACCTCCAGAGACTTAATTTGTAAAAGAGCAGAGTGTTCTGTTGTGTGTTTACAGGAGAAGTTTTCAGATATGTTGCTATAGTAAACATACAAGAAGCTTAAGGGGCAAGGAAATCTGGTAATGGGATTGATTGTTCCTCCCTCCTGCCAATCAACTAGGGGGTGGCACCAGTGCTGTGTCTCTGGATAGTAAGCTGGTGACCAGCCTGTAAGTAACTCTTTTTTTTTAATAAATGTTTTTGAAATGGGTCTGGTGTTGGTGTTGTCACTTGCTTCGCCCGGATGGGTTTCGCTGCCGTTCTGGTCTCGCGCTCACTCCGCTTAAGCTGTTCGTCCTGTCTTTCGCCTGAATTCTCCTTGCTCTCTGTTCCTGTAGATGCCAAGTTCGTTATCGTTTCCCGTACCCTCTTTCCGGCTATCACTTCCCTGCCTCTCTTCTCTCTTCTTCCCCCTCCCCTCCCCCCCCCCCCCCCCCCCCCCAAAAAAAAACTCCCTGGTTCTCCTCTATCGTTCCCTGTTTCTTCACTCTTTTCTCCTGCCCTTCCTGTGGTTCGCCTTTCTTTCCTCTTAGGTATAGCTGTCGTCTCCCCCCCCCCCCCCCCCCCCCCCCAAGTTCTCTCTGTCCCGCTCGCGTCTTGGCTACTTTCCCCCGACTCTTGGCTACCTGGCTATTCTTCTGCTTGTTCGTTGGCCACAAACAGGTCCCGGAACAATTGGGTGAATGGCTCTCGCGTTCTGTGGAAGCCGTCGTCTGACCCTATGATGCCGAATTTGATTTTCTCCATTTGGAGAGATTCTGAGAGGTCAGACAGCCAGTCTGCAGCTTTGGGTGGTGCTGCTGACCACCAGCCGAACAGGATTCTAATGCGGGCGATCGGGGTGGCAAAGACGAGGGCACCCACCCTCCTCCCCAGGAATAGATCTGGCTGGTCTGATATCCCGAAGACCGTCACTTTCGGGCATGGCTCCACCCTCATCCCCACTACTTTGGACATTGTCCTGAAGAAGGCTGTCCAGCACCCTGCAAGCCTGGGGCAAGACCAGAACATGTGGGCGTGGTTGGCCTGGCGTCCTTGGCACCACTCATCTATCCTCCACCTCCGGGAAGAACCGACTCATACTGGGCTCTATGTACCACTTTTAGTTGTGTCAGGCTGAGCCTTGCGCACGTTGAGGTGGAGTTGACCCTATGCAGTGCTTTGCTCCAGAGTCCCCACCCTATCTCAATCACCAGGTCCTCCTCCCATTTCTTTCTTGTTGTGTCCAGTACTGTCGGCCCTTTCTACCAGTCAGTCATGTGTATCACTACAGTTTCCTTTATCTAGTATGCTTGCATCCAGTAACTCTTCCAGTAATGTCTGTCGTGGTGGTTGTGGGTACGTCCTTGTCTCCTTTCGTAGGAAGTTTGAGTTGCAGGTACCTTAGCTTGTTTCCCCCTGGCTAGCTGGAATTTCTTGTCCAGTGTTGCGATCCTGCCATCCATGTATAGTGTCCTGACTGTCAGTGTCCCTCCGTCCTATCCCCACCTTTTGAAGGTGGCGTCAGTCAGTGCTGGTGTGAACCTATGATTGTTGCTGATGGGAGCTTTGTCAACATTTTGGTCAGGCCAAATTGCTGCCGTAGTTGGCTCCAGGACTGGAGTGTGGCTATCACCGCCGGGCTGCTGGATTGTTTTTTGGGTGGGAATGGGAGTGCTGCCGTGGCGAGGGCCCGGAGGGAGGTCCCCATGCAGGAGGCTTCTTCCGCGGGCACCCACTCGGCTTCTGGCTCCTTGATCCATCCCCTTATTCACTCGACTGTCGCCGCCCAGTGGTAGAATTGTAGGTTTGAGAGGGCTAGCCCCCCACCCCTGGATTTTGTTTTTTGTAGGACCTTCTTTGGGATCCGAGCATTCTTTCCCCCCCCCCCCCCCCCCCCCCCCCCTCGGGCTTGTTTAAACGGCAATCCCGTTAGTGCTGCCCCCCCTACTTGTGGGTGTACCGGGAAGATTTCGCTTTTGCTCATGTTGAGTTTGTAGCCCGAGAAGGCGCCAAACACTTTCAGGAGCGCGATGATTCCATCCATGCTGCTCTGTGGGTCTGAGATGTAGAGGAGCAGGTCATCTGCATTGAGTGAGACTCTGTGCTGCCTGTAAGTATCTCACTCTGTGTTCCCAATAAAGATTAAGTTTGTTTGCACCAAACCCGCTCATACCTCAAGTTATCATATACCCCTAAAAGGCAAAGACTGCACTTTTGCAGTTAAGTAACCATGGTTAACAAATTTATGTCAACCATGGGCAGCACAGTAGCACAAGTGGATAGCACTGTGGCTTCACAGCACCAGGGTCTCAGATTTGATTCCCCGCGGGGTCACTGTCTGTGCGGAGTCTGCACGTTCTCCCCGTGTCTGCGTGGGTTTCCTCCGGGTGCTCCGGTTTCCTCCCACAGTCCAAAGATGTGCAGGTTAGGTGGATTGGCCATGATAAATTGCCCTTAGTGACCAAAAAGGTTAGGAAGGGTTTTTGGGTTACGGGGATAGGGTGGAAGTGAGGGCTTAAGTGGGTCGGTGCCGACTCTATGGGCCAAATGGCCTCCTTCTACACTGTATGTTCTATGTCTATGTAAACAGTAGTATCAAGTTAAAAGAAAATGTTCATATAGAAAAAATGGAAATCCAGTATACTGGAAGAACTAATTGAAACAACCAAGGAATGCAATATAAGTAATGAGGTATAAAAGAAAAAAAAACTGTGAAGGATAGTAAAGCTCACAGTAAAGGTTTTCCTGAATATATTAAGAGAAAGAATGCTAAAGTATTGGTGAGGGCACATCTGGAGTACAGTATTGGGCTCCTTATTTAAAGAATTGGGTAAATGCATTGGAAGCAATTCAAAGAAGATTTAGTGGACTAATACCTGGAATTGACAAGTTGTCTGATGAGGAAAGGCTAGGCTAGTACTGCTGGAGTAGAAGAGTAAGAGGCGACTTGATTAAAACGTATAAGTTCCTGAGCGGTCTTGACAAGATAAATGTGGAGACGATGTTTCCTCTTGTGGGAGAATCGAGAACTGGAGGCCACTGCTCAAAAATAAAGGGTTGCCCATTTTAAGACCGAGGTTAGGAGAATTTCTTTCATTGAGGGCCGTGACTCTTTGGAATTCTCTTCCTCAAAAGGCCACGGAAGCAGAATCTTTGAATATTTTTTAAGGCAGAGGTTGATAAGCAAGAGGATAAAAGGTTATAAGGAGTAGGTGGGAATGTGGAGTTGAGTATGTATCTGATCAGCCATGATTTATTAAATGATTGAGCAGACTCAAGGGGCTGTGTATATACATCTGACACTAATGGACAGTATGGAAATGGGAGACTTATAAAATTAATACTTTGTACAAATGTTCACTGTAGAAGTAGTAGATATAATGGCAGCAGAACAAGGGCATCTACCATAAGTCAAGGCACCTATTGGATTAAATAAAAGTTTTTAAAAAGTGAAATCAGAAAATAGGACCTAAAATAAACACGCCTCCAGGACCAAATAGTTCCCGTCTGCAGGATATTAAAAGAAATGGATGAAGAAACTGCAGACGTGTTTACTTGTAATTTTCCCAAGCTTTGACATTGGAAATTGTATCTTTGGATTATCCATTGCAAATGGCACTCCATTATCTAGGAAGGGATGGAAGACTTATTGCAGTTGTGGAGAAGTTACTGGAATCTATTATAACTGAGTAATTGAACAGGAATGAGCTAATCAGACAGTCAGTGTGAATTTGTGAAGAGCCGATCATTTTAAAAAAAAAATTTAAAAATTTTTATTAAAGGTTTTCATAAAATATCAATAACAAAATGAAAAAGCAACCCAACAGGGTTAAGTACAAAACACAGTCCATAAAAACAACCCTCCATACCCCCCCCGTACATAAATAATAAATTAACATTAACCCCCCCGACTTAATACAACACGTATATACACCCCCTCAAACCCTCCAGTGTAGATAACAAAAAAATAAAGTGACCCCCCCCCCCCCCCCATGTTGCTGCTGCCATTGACCAATGTCTGCCGCTCTGCCAGAAGTCTAAGAACGGTTGCCACTGCCTAAAGAACCCTTGTACCCACCCTCTCAAGGCGAATTTCACCCGCCAACTTGATAAACACCGCCATATTGCTGATCCAGGATTCCACGCTTGGGGGCGTCTCATCCTTCCACTGAAGAAGAATCCTTCGCCGGGCTACCAGGGACGCAAAGGCCAGAATTCCGGCCTCTTTCACCTCCTGCACTCCCGGCTCCTCTGCCACCCCAAATATTGCGAGCCCCCAGCCCGGCTTGACCCTGGATCCTACCGCCCTCGACACCGTCCTCGCTATGCCCTTCCAAAATTCTTCCAGCGCTGGGCGTGCCCAGAACATATGGGTGTGGTTTGCTGGGCTCCCTGAGCACCTAACACTCCTGTCCTCACCCCCAAAAAACCGACTCATCCTTGTCCCGGTCATGTGTGCCCTGTGCAGCACCTTAAATTGTATGAGGCTGAGCCTCGCGCATGATGAGGAAGAGTTCACCCTCCCCAGGGCATCTGCCCACGTCCCTTCCTCAATTTCCTCTCCTAACTCCTCCTCCCACTTACCTTTTACCTCCACCACCGAGGCCGCCGCCTCCTCCTGCATCACCTGGTAAGTTTCCGAGATCTTCCCCACTCCCACCCCCCCCCACCCCCCCGAGAGCACCCTGTCCTGTACTGTGTGTGGCCGTAGCTGCGGGATTTCCACCACCTGCCATCTGGCAAATGCCCTTACCTGTAAGTACCTGAAGGTGTTTCCCGGGGGGAGCCCGTACTTCTCCAGCTCGCCCAGGCTCGTGAACTTCCCGTCCACAAACAGGTCCCCCAGCTTTCGTATCCCTGCCGTGTGCCACCCCGAAAACCCTTCACCTGTTCTTCCTGAGACGAACCGGTGGTTCCGCCGTAATAGGGTCCCTGTCGAGCCCCCCCCCCCCCCCCCCCCCCCCCCCCCCCCCCCGCCACCTCCACTGCCCCCCAAATTTTAAGGCAGCCACCACCACCGGGCTCGTGGTATACCTTCTAGGAGGGAGCGGCAGCGGCGCCGTTGCCAGCGCCCCTACACAAGATGCTGGGTCACTGTCTGTGTGGAGTCTGCACGTTCTCCCCGTGTCTGCGTGGGTTTCCTCCGGGTGCTCCGGTTTCCTCCCACAGTCCAAAGACGTGCAGGTTAGGTGGATTGGCCATGCTAAATTGCCCTTAATGTCCAAAAAGGTTAGGAGGGATTATTGGGTTATGGGGATAAGGTGGAAGTGAAGGCTTGAGTGGGTCGGTGCAGACTCGATTGGCCGAATGGCCTCCTTCTGCACTGTATGTTCTATGTTCTAACACCCTTCTCACCCTCTGAGTCCCTCGCGCCCACAGAAACCCCATTATACTCCTGTTAACCCGCCTGGAAAAAGCCTTCGGGATAAACACGGGGAGGCACTGGAACAGGAACAAAAACCTTGGGAGCACCGTCATTTTGATTGACTGCACCCTACCTGCCAAGGACAGCGGCAACGCATCCCACCTCTTGAACTCCTCCTCCATTTGCTCCACCAGCCTTGTAAAATTAAGCCTATGCAGGGGCCCCCAGCTCCTGGTCACCTGGACTCCCAGATACCTGAAGCTCCTCGCCGCCTTTTTTAGTGGGAGCTCGCCAATCCCCCTCTCCTGGTCCCCTGGATGAGCTACAAACAGCTCGCTCTTCCCCATGCTGAGCCTGTACCCCGAAAAGTCCCCGAATTCCCTAAGAATCCTCATTACCTCCGGCATTCCTCTCACCGGGTCCGCCACATACAGCAGCAGGTCATCCGCATAAAGCGACACCCTATGCTCCTCACCACCATGCACCAACCCCCTCCAGTTCCTTGACTCCCTCAGTGCCATAGCCAGGAGTTCAATCGCCAGTACGAAGAGCAGGGGGGATAAGGGACACCCCTGTCTCGTCCCTCGGTGCAACCGAAAGTACTCTGACCTCCTCTTGTTTGTGGCCACACTCGCCATCGGGACCTCATACAACAGCCTAACCCACCTGACAAACCCCTCCCCAAACCCGAACCTCTTCCGCACCTCCCACTGGTACCCCTACTCTACCCTATCGAAGGCTTTCTCAGCGTCCATCGCCACCACTATCTCCGCCTCCCCCTCCTTCGCCAACATCATGATAACGTTCAAAAGCCTCCGCACATTCGCGTTCAACTGCCTCCCCTTCACAAACCAATAGGTCCATATATTTTTTATAGAATTCGACCGGGAAACCGTCCGGCCCCGGTGCCTTCCCCGCCTGCATGCTTCCTATCCCTTTTGATCAGTTCCTCCAGCCCAATCGGGGCCCCCAATCCCGCCACCAGTCCCTCTTCCACCTTTGGAAACCTCAATTGGTCCAGGAAGCGGCTCATCCCTCCCTCCTCCCGTGGGGGCTTGGATCGGTACAATTCCTCATAGAAATCCCTGAAGACCCCATTGATGCCAGCTCCACTCTGCACCACACTCCCTCCCCTGTCCTTAACTCCCCCGATCTCCCTAGCTGCGTCCCGCTTCCGAAGCTGATGCGCCAGCATCCGGCTTGCCTTTTCCCCATACTCGTAAATCGCCCCCTGGGCCTTCCTCCTCCTCCACTGCACCTCCGCCTTCCTGGTGGTCACCAGGTCGAATTCGGCCTGGAGGCTACGCCTCTTCCTCAACAATCCTTCCTCGGGCTCCTCCGCATACCTCCTGTCTACCCTCACCATCTTCCCCCACCAGCCTGTCCCTCTCCCTCCACTCCTTGTGGGCCCTAATGGAGATCAGCTCTCCCCTCACCACTGCCTTCAGTGCCTCGCATACCATCCCCACTCGGACCTCCCCATTGTCATTGGTCTCCAGGTACCTCTCTATACTTCCTCGGACCCGCTCGCTCACCTCCTCGTTTGCCAACAGCCCCACCTCCAAGCGCCACAGCGGGCGCTGGTCCCTCTCCTCCCCCATCTCCAAGTCCACCCAATGTGGGGCGTGGTCCGAAATGGCAATTGCCGAATACTCCGTATCCTCTACTCACTATCAACCCCTACTCCAGATGAAAAAGTTGATTCGGGAATAAGCCTTATGGACATGTGGGAAGAATGAAAATTCCCTAGCCCCCGGCCTTGCAAATCTCCAAGGGTCCACCCCTCCCTTCTGGTCCATAAACCCCCTCAGCACTCGAGCCGCCACCGGCTTCCTACCCGTCCTAGACCTGGAGCGATCCAGTGCCGGATCCAGCACCGTGTTAAAGTCTCTCCTCCCCCACCCCCCAATTATCAGGCCCCCCCAATTCCAAGTCTGGGATCCGACCCAACATACGCCGCATAAAACCCGCATCGTCCCAGTTCGGGGCATACACGTTGACCAGTATCCCCCTCTCTCCCTGCAACTTACCACTTACCATTATGTACCTGCCGCCATTATCTGCCACAATGCTCGACGCCTCAAACGACACCACCTTTCCCACCATGATCGCCACCCCTCGATTTTTGGCATCCAGACCCGAGTGAAACACCTGACCTACCCACCCTTTCCTCAATCTTACCTGGTCTGCCACGTTCAGGTGTGTCTCCTGAAGCATAACCACATCCGCCTTGAGCCCCTTCAGGTGCCCGAACACGCGGGCCCACTTAACCGGCCCATTCAGTCCCCTTACATTCCAGATTATCAGCCGGATCAGGGGGCTACCCGCCCCCCCCCCCCCGCCCCCCCTTGCCGACTAGCCATGACCCCTCCTTGGCCAGCCACGCGCCTGCGCCCCCCACACCCGGCCCGTTCCCCACAGCGGCATACCCCCCTCTCGTAGCAGCAGCAACTCGATTACCCCCCCCCCCCCCCCCCCCCCCCGGGCTAGGACCCATCCTAGCTGATTTACTCCCCCCATTGCACTTCCACAAGTCAGCTGACTCCTGCTGACCCCGGCCACTCCCGCCTCTCCTTCGACTCCTCCCATTGTGTGACACACCCTCCTCTCCTGTCCCCGTCCATAGGCTCTCCACCTTCTGTTCTAAGCGCGGGAAACAACCCTCGCTTCCCGGCCCGACCCCGCCCCCTCCAGTCTTCAGCGTGGGGAAAAAGCCCGCGCTTTCCACCAACCAGGCCCCGCCACCTCTGCCGCAGCTCCTTTTAGTGGCCCGGTACCCTCACCCCTGACTCGGGCCTCCACCTCCCCCGCAAGGCCCCATCTCGCCTCCAAGAGCACCCCCGACCAACCCAATCGAAACAGTGCCCAACCCGCCCCAGCCACCCTTACCGACCCAAAAGAGAAAAAACACAGAAAGAAACCCGGAGCAATACAAAGGCCCCTCCCCTTGAAACAAAAATAAACATAGCATATCAACCGCAGTCCCCAATCGCCCATCCCGACACTCAATCTGTGTCCAACTTCTCGGCCTGAACAAAGGGCCACGCCTCCTCCAGAGACTCAAAATAATGGTGCCGGTCCTTGTAGGTAACCCACAGTCGCGCCGGCTGCAACATGCCAAACTTCACCCCCTTCCTGTGCAGCACCGCCTTCGCTCGATTGTACCCGGCCCTCCTCTTCGCCACCTCCGCACTCCAGTCCTGATATATCCGAACCTCCGCGTTCTCCCACCTGCTGCTCCTCTCCTTCTTGGCCCACCTGAGCACACACTCCCGATCGACGAACCGATGGAACCTCACCAGCACCGCCCGTGGAGGCTCGTTAGCCTTGGGCCTCCTCGCCAGCACTATATGGGCCCATTCCAGCTCCAGGGGCCCCTGGAAGGACCCCGCTCCCATCAGCGAGTTCAACATGGTGACCACATAGGCCCCCACGTCCGGCCCCTCTGGGAGGCCCAGAATCTGCAGATTCTTCCGCCTCGACCGATTCTCCATCTCCTCGAACCGCTCCTGCCATTTCTTGTGGAGCGCCTTGTGCGCCTCCATCTTTACCGCCAGGACTAAGATCTCGTCCTCATTGTCAGAGATCTTTTGTCGAGCCTCGCGGATCGCCACTCCCTGGGCCGTCTGTGTCTCCAGCAGCTTATCAATAGACGCCTTCATCGGCTCTAGCAGGTCCGTTTTAATCTCTCTGAAGCAGCGCAGGATACCCTCCTGCTGCTCTTCCGCCCACTGCATCCACGATGCCTGTTCTCCGCCCGCCGCCATTTTGTCGTTCTTCCCTCGCACCTTCTTCGGGTCCACCACCACCTTTTTTGTCGCCCTGCTCCTAGTTGAAGCCATATACTGACGGGGAGCTGTTGTAGACTCCTTCCCACACCGGGAAACGTCGAAAAAGTGCCGTTGGGGGCCCTGAAAAGAGCCCAAAAGTCCGTTTTTGCAGGAGCCGCCGGATGTGCGACATAGCTCTGCATAGCTGCAACTGGAAATCCCCGTGAAGAGCCGATCATGTCTGACTAATCTCAGTGGCCTAATCATAAAATTAGAACTAGGTTATTCTGGAGTGAAATCAGAAAGCACTTTCATGCAAAGAACAATGGAAACTGCCAGCAAAAGGTGTCATTGAGAACAGGCCAGTTTTATTTTCAAAAGGGAAAGTACATGGGATATAGTTCAGTACTATTATTTTTAAAATCATTTGAAACAATAATGAATTGAGAAATAACTTGACTGAACAGGAAGTAATGGTTTAAAAAGGAGGGACGATCTTGTTAACGGTATGGAAATTTTATTCACCCTACATAACACTGACCACATTTCAAAATTGATTATTTAGGTGTAAAGTGCTTTGGGACATGCTGAGTATGTGACGGCCGCAATATGAATGCAAGAACGTCATCAGCAGAAATTATTCTGGTGTACTGCTATCCGTAGGGTGTTTTAACACACATTTTTTTAAAAATCTATCTCATTTAGAGTCTCAGCTTTGTTTCCCACATCTTCTCTTGAGTAGACTTTGTTCTCTGGTGACAATTTGTATGATAAGAAATGTGTGGGTAATGGCATCTTTTGAGAATTTTTACACAATTCTGAGCAGCAAATAATTGTCAAGATTCCTTGGCATAAGGAAACTTTTAAAGAAAAGTTAATAAACCAAATGTGTAGATTGGCAAGATTTTAGTTTCATGGAGTATGTAGGTATATTTCTAGTATTCTCTTCCTCTTGTCGTCTTCTGCAAATAAAGTATTCAAACAGTAAGAGGAAATGAGTGATTGACAAAGTAAAATTACTTTTTGAGGGGGCTTCAAAGTCCCTCCTTTAATCAAATGTCAGATGCCATGTTTGATCAAATTTGGTAGGTTTTCACACCAATAATTCCTTTAAATGTGTTGCTAGATTTCCTGTCTCCAACAATTCTTAACTGTAAAAATGCATGTTTACCGATAAATAATTGAAAACCAGTCATGAAGTATAAGGCTCTACTATTTAATCAAGTGATTTTATAATCTGTAAGAGCAAATCCTTAGGTATTTTATTAAAACAATCTGAACACAACAGAACATAGAACATTACAGCGCAGTACAGGCCCTTCAGCCCTCGATGTTGCGCCGACCTGTGAAACCACTCTAAAGCCCATTTACACTATTCCCTTATCGTCCATATGTCTATCCAATGGCCATTTGAATACCCTTCGTGTTGGCGAGTCCACTACTGTTGCAGGCAGGGCATTCCACACCCTTACTACTCTCTTGAGTAAAGAACCTACCTCTGACGTCTGTCTTATATCCATCTCCTCTCAATTTAAAGGTATGTGCCCTCGTGCTAGACATCACCATCCGAGGAAAAAGGCTCTCACTGTCCACCCTATCCAATCCTCTGATCATCTTGTATGCCTCAATTAAGTCACCTCTTCTTCTCTCTAATGAAAACAGCCTCAAGTCCCTCAGCCTTTCCTCATAAGATCTTCCCTCCATACCAGGCAGCATTCTGGTAAATCTCCTCTGCACCCTTTCTAATGCTTCCACATCCTTCCTATAATGCGGTGACCAGAATTGCACGCAATTCTCCAAATGTGGCCGCACCAGAGTTTTGTACAGCTGCAACATGACCTCATGGCTCCGAAACTCAATCCCTCTACCAATAAAAGCTAACACACCGTACGCCTTCTTAACAACCCTCTCAACCCGAGTGGCAACTTTCAGGGATCTATGTACATGGACACCGAGATCTCTCTGCTCTTCCACACTGCCAAGAATCTTACCATTAGCCCAGTAATCAGTCTTCCTGTTATTCCTTCCAAAATGAATCACCTCACACTTTTCTGCATTAAACTCCATTTGCCACCTCTCAGCCCAGTGCTGCAGCTTATCTATGTCCCTCTGTAACTTGTAACATCCTTCCGCACTGTCCACAACTCCACCGACTTTAGTGTCATCTGCAAATTTACTCACCCATCCTTCTACGCCCTCCTCCAGGTCATTTATAAAAATGACAAACAGCAGTGGCCCTGAAACAGATCCTTGTGGTACACCACTAGTAACTGGACTCCAGTCTGAACACTTCCCATCAACCACCACCTTTTGTCTTCTTCCAGCTAGCCAATTTCTGATCCAAACTGCTAAATCTCCCTGAATCCCATGCTTCCATATTTTCTGCAGTAGCCTACCGTGGGGAACCTTATCAAATGCTTTACTGAAATCCATATACACCACATCAACTGCTTTACCCTCATCCACCTGTTTGGTCACCTTCTCAAAGAACTCAATAAGGTTTGTGAGGCACGACCTACCCTTCATGAAACCGTGTTGACTATCTCTAATCAAATTATTCATTTCCAGATGATTATACACCCTATCTCTTATAAACCTTTCCAAGATAATTTGCCCACAACAGAAGTAAGGCTCACTGGTCTATAGTTACCGGGGTTGTCTCTACTCCCCTTCTTGAACAAGGGGACAACATTTGCTATCCTCCAGTCTTCTGGCACTATTCCTGTTGACAAAGATGACTTAAAGATCAAAGCCAAAGGCTCAGCAATCTCCTCCCTCGCTTCCCAAAGAATCCTAGGATAAATCCCATCCGGCCCAGGTGACTTATCTATTTTCACCCTTTCCAGAATTGTTAACACCTCCTCCTTATGAACCTCAAGCCCTTCTAGTCTAGTAGCCTGAATCTCCGTATTCTCCCCGACAACATTGTCTTTTTCCTGTGTGAATACTGACGAAAAATATTCATTTAGCACCTCTCCTATCTCCTCGGACTCCAAGCACAACTTCCCACTACTGTCCTTGACTGGCCCTACTCTTACCCTAGTCATTCTTTTATTCCTGACATATCTATAGAAAGCTTTAGGGTTATCCTTGATCCTACCTGCCAAAGACTTCTCATGTCCCCTCTGGCTCTTCTTAGCTCTCTAACAAGTTTAGGTTATTGCTTTAGGCTCAGTTTTTGATATCTGTTGATGTGTAACCTGTAACCATGAAGAATCTCCTGGTTAAAAGTGTGTAAAGATGACAATTATTCTCATTGTTTCCAAGGCATATTCTGTATTTGGTATCTTGTCAATGGATTTTAGAGGTCACCCTCGTCTCTTGTGTTTTCCTTACTGCAGGTTTCCTGGAAAATAAACTTGCACTATGTTACAAGGACACTGTCCACATTTAAAGGCCATTTATTTTAAACCCTTTGTCTGATGAGGCACATTATTATGATTTTTAAAACGTTTTTCACAGGATCTAGGCATTGCTGGCAAGGCCAGTATTTATTGCCCATCCCTAATTGCCTTTGAGAAGGTGGTGGTGATCCACCTTCTTGAACCACTGCAGTCCATGTGTTGTAGGTACACCCACAGTGCTGTTGGGGAGGATGTTCCCATGCATCTTCTATTCATGACAACCTTGATGGTTGAGATTGTGGATTGAGACGGTGCTGTTGAAGGAGCCTTGGTGAGTTGCTGCAGTGCAAGCAGTGTGTGTCAGTGGTGGAGTGAGTGAATGCTTAAAGTGGTGGATGCAGTGCCAATCAAGCGGGCTGCCTTGTCCTTGATGATGTTGAGCTTCTTGAGTTGTCGGAGCTGCACTAATTTAGGCAAGTGGAGAGTATTATATCATGCTCCTGATTTGCACCGTGTATAGATGGTGGATAGAGTTTAAGGAGTCAGGAGGTGAGTTACTCATTGCAAAATTCACCGCCTTTGACCTACCCTTGTAGATATAGTATTTATATAGGAACAGGAGCCGGCTATTCAGCCCCTCGAACTTGTCCTGCCATGGTTGATCTGTGGCCTAACTCCAAAGACCTGCCTTTGGCCCATATCCCTTAATACCTTTGCTGAACATGACTGGATTTTGCAGGGATGTCTGCTGAGCTTGGATCAGATCCATTGGCTGTGAGATCATTTAGCTCTGTCAATTGCTTGCCTCGTTTTTCTTTTGGTATGCAAGTAGTCCTGTATTGTAGCTTCACCAGATTGACACCTTATTTTTAGGTATGCTTGATGCTGCTCCTGGTGTGCCCTCCTGCACTCTTCACTAAACCAGGATTGATCCTCTGGCTTGATGGTAATTGTACAGTGGGGGATATTCCGAGCCATGAAGTTACAAATTTTGGTTGAATACAATTTACCTGCCTCATGTATGCCCAGTTTTGAGTTGCTAGATCTGTTGGAAATCTATTCCATTTAGGTGGGAGGAATATAGGAGTAGGAATAGGCCATTTTACCATTGATAAATACAAATTACAGTGGATGCTGCAATCTGAAACAAAAACAGAAAATACTGGACAATCTCAGCAGGTCTGACAGCATCTGTGGAGAGAGAAGGGAGCAAACGTTTCAAGTCTGAATGACTCTTTGTCAAAGCTGACAAAGGGGAAACAACCTCTCAGCATCTACCCTGTCGAGCCCCCTGAAAATTCTATATGTCTCAATATGATAGGGCAGCATGGTAGCACAGTGGTTAGCACTATGGTGTCACGGTGCCAGGATCCCAGGTTCGATTCCCGCTTGGGTCACTCTCTGTGCAGAGTCTGCACGTGCTCCCCGTGTCTGCGTGGGTTTCCTCCGGGTGCTCCGGTTTCATCCCACAGTCTAAAGATGTGCAGGTTAGGTGGATTGGCCAATTGCCCTCAGATTAGATGGGGTTGCTGGGTTACGGAGATAGGGTGGAGGTGTGGGCTTAAGTAGGTTGCTCTTTCCAAGAACTGGTGCAGACTCGATGGGCCGAATGGCCTCCTGCACTGTAAATTCCATGATCACCCCTCATTCTCCTGAACTCCAATGAACACAGGCCCAACCTACTCAACCTCTCTTCATAAGAAAGGTGTAGAAGAACTGTACCCAGTACTCTCGGTGCACTCTCACCAAGAATCTATACAATTCCAAAAGACATCTTAACTCCTGTTCTCAAATTCCCATGCGATGAAGGCCAACACATCATTTGCTTCTATAATTACTTGCTAGCTTTTAGTGACGTGCGAACAAGGCCATCCTTTGGACATCAACAGTTCCCAACCTGTCATCATTTGAGAAATACTCGCGTCTTTCTGTTTTCTACCATTGGACAATTTCACACTTATTCACAATATATTCAATCTGCCACGTTTTTGCCCATTCATTTATCCTGATCAAGTCCCCTTGAAACCTCCTTGTATCCTCCTCAACTTACGTTCCCATCTAATGTTATGTCATAAGTAAATTTGGAAATATTATATTTGGTCCCTGCCATAATATACACCAGTATATCATGGTGCAGACACACACACTGATGGACACATAGCAAGACCAATCAACACACACAACACCACAGCCAATCACCAGTTAGAGCACACTCACTATATAGACAGAGGGCATCAGAGTTCCTGCTCATTTGGGATGCAGCCTCTCAGAAGGACCGCTTACAGCACAGATCTTCACCATGTGCTGAGTGCATAGACTGGTTAGGACAGGTATAGGTCTTTAGTTTAATCTAACATTGTGTTAACCCACAGTGAAAGTATGTTCAACAGTTTCTAACTTAATAAAATAGTGTTGTACTATTTTAAGTGTTGGTGGCCTGTATGTGTTCCACGGATCCAGAGCACCCAACACATCAGTCCCCAGAGCTAAATCATTCATATAGATTGTAAACAGTTGTGATCCCTGTGGTACCCCATTAGTCATAGCTAGCCAACCAAAGAATAATCTATTTATTCCTATGTTCTGTTAACTTCCTTTGATCTAATGCAATTTTTAAATTCTGTTGTTAGTCACATTTGATTTATCTTCCTTATTGTTGTTTATGATTTACAGGAATGATATTTATTGTAGACCAGCCAATACCTGACTACCATCAAATTTTTAGCCAATCCACCATAGCCAACTTGCCCCTCATGCCTTCGCCAACTTGCCCCTCATGCCTTCATGGTTTCCTTTTGTTCAGCTTTAAGACCTTAGCTTCAGGATGAATCCATCTGGTATATTGCCCCTAAACCCATGCACTCTAAATTTGTTTACTAAACTCCTTTATGGGACCTTTATCAAAACCCTTCTGAAAATCCAAATGCACCATATCCACTGATTCTCCTTTATCTATGGATTCTATGCATCAAGTAACATGCTCAAAAACTCAAGCTTGTCAAACATGATTTCCCATTCATAAATTCATGTTGACTCTGCTCAATCATATAATTATTTTCCAAGTGTGCAGTTACCATATCCTTCATTTTCCCTACTATAGACGTCAAATCTAACGGGTCTGTAGTTCACTGTTATCTCTCTCCCTCTATCTTAAATAGTGCTATTTGCTACTTTCCAGGCTCCAGGAATCTTTCCAGAATCTACAGAATTTCAAAAGATAACTACCAATGTATCCACTATCTCTAGACCCACCTTCTTCAACACTCTAGGATTCAAACCTTCAATTCACATTTAAAGTGCTACCTCTTTATTTTTTATTTATTTTTTAATATATTTTATTCAAAATTTTTGGCCAACCATAACAGTACATTGTGTATCTTTTACACAGTAATATAACAATATAAATAACAATGGCCAGTTTTTTAAACAAGAAATAAATAATATATAAACAACATCAAAATTAAAAAACGAAACTAAATGGCAACTGCCTTGTCCCAAATAAATATTCTCCAAAAATACAATTCAGCAGTCCAGTATACAATTACCTATAACAACAACCTATACATATTATACTTGTACACTAACATCCCTGAGAGTCCTTCTGGTTCCTCCCTCCCCCCTCTCCCCCCCCCCCCCCCCCCCCCCCCCGCCCGGGTTGCTGCTGCTGTCTTCTTCTTTTCCATTCCCTCTATCTTTCTGTGAGGTATTCGACGAACGGTTGCCACCGCCTGGTGAACCCTTGAGCCGATCCCCTTAGGACAAACTTAATCTGTTCCAGCTTTATAAACCCTGCCATGTCATTTATCCAGGTCTCCACACCCGGGGGCTTGGCTTCCTTCCACATCAACAGTATCCTGCGCCGGGCTACTAGGGACGCAAAGGCCAAAACATCAGCCTCTTTCGCCTCCTGCACTCCCGGCTCCTCTGCAACCCCGAATATAGCCAACCCCCAGCTTGGTTCGACCTGGACCCCCACCACCTTCGAAAGCACCTTTGTCACCCCCACCCAAAACCCCTGTAGTGCCGGACATGACTAGAACATGTGGGTGTGATTCGCTGGGCTTCTCGAGCATCTCGCACACCTATCCTCTACTCCAAAAAATTTACTGAGCCGTGCTCCAGTCATATGCGCCCTGTGTAATTGCATCAGGCTTAGCCTGGCACACGAGGGCGATGAGTTTACCCTACTTAGGGCATCAGCCCACAGCCCCTCCTCAATCTCCTCCCCCAGCTCTTCTTCCCATTTTCCTTTCAGCTCATCTACCATAATCTCCCCCTCGTCCCTCATTTCCCTATATATGTCTGATACCTTTCCGTCCCCCACCCATGTCTTTGAGATCACTCTGTCCTGCACCTCCTGCGTCGGGAGCTGCGGGAATTCCCTCACCTGTTGCCTCGCAAAAGCCCTCAGTTGCACATACCGGAATGCATTCCCTTGGGGCAACCCATATTTTTCGGTCAGCGCTCCCAGACTTGCAAACGTCCCATCTACAAACAGATCTCTCAATTGTGTTACTCCTGCTCTTTGCCATGTTCCAAATCCCCCATCCATTCTCCCCGGAGCAAACCTATGGTTATTTCTTATCGGGGACCACACCGAGGCTCCCGTCTTTCCCCTATGCCGTCTCCACTGCCCCCAAATTTTCAGAGTAGCCACCACCACCGGGCTTGTGGTGTATTTCTTCGGTGAGAACGGCAACAGCGCCGTCACCATAGCTTGTAGGCTAGTCCCCCTGCAGGACGCCCTCTTCAATCTCTTCCACGCCGCTCCCTCCTCTTCTCCCATCCACTTACATACCATTGAGATGTTGGCGGCCCAGTAGTACTCACTCAGGCTCGGTAGTGCCAGCCCCCCCCCCCCTATCCATACTACGTTGCAAAAATCCCTTCCTCACTCTCGGGGTCTTCCCGGCCCACACAAAACTCATGATACTCTTCTCAATCCTTTTGAAAAAAGCCTTGGTGATCACCACCGGGAGGCACCGAAACACAAAGAGGAATCTCGGGAGGACCACCATTTTAACCGCCTGCACCCTCCCTGCCAGTGACAGGGATACCATGTCCCATCTCTTGAAGTCCTCCTCCATCTGTTCCACCAACCGCGTTAAATTTAACCTATGCAATGTACCCCAATTCTTGGCTATCTGGATCCCCAAGTAGCGAAAGTCCCTTGTTACCTTCCTCAGCGGTAAGTCCTCTATTTCTCTGCTCTGCTCCCCTGGATGCACCACAAACAACTCACTTTTCCCCATGTTCAGTTTATATCCTGAAAATTCTCCAAACTCCCCAAGTATCCGCATTATCTCTGGCATCCCCTCCGCCGGGTCCGCCACATACAACAACAAATCGTCCGCATACAGAGATACCCGGTGTTCTTCTCCTCCCCTGAGTACTCCCCTCCACGTCCTGGAACCCCTCAATGCTATTGCCAGGGGCTCAATCGCCAGTGCAAACAATAATGGGGACAGAGGACATCCCTGCCTCGTCCCTCGATGGAGCCGAAAATACGCAGACCCCCGTCCATTCGTGACCACGCTCGCCATCGGGGCCCTATACAGCAGCTGTACCCATCTAATATACTCATCTCCAAAGCCAAATCTCCTCAACACCTCCCACAAATAATCCCACTCCACTCTATCAAATGCTTTCTCGGCATCCATCGCCATCACTATCTCCGCTTCCCCCTCTGGTGGGGGCATCATCATTACCCCTAGCAGCCTCCGTATATTCGTATTCAGCTGTCTCCCCTTCACAAACCCAGTTTGGTCCTCATGGACCACCCCCGGGACACCATCCTCTATCCTCATTGCCATTTCCTTGGCCAGAATCTTAGCGTCTACGTTCAGGAGAGAAATAGGCCTATAGGACCCGCATTGCAGCGGGTCTTTTTCCTTCTTTAGGAGAAGCGATATCGTTGCCTCTTTCCCTCGCCTCATTAAAGGTTCTCATCAGTAGCGGGGTGAGCAAGTCCACATATTTCCTGTAAAATTCAACTGGGAATCCATCCGGTCCCGGGGCCTTCCCCGCCTGCATGCTCCTAATTCCTTTCACTACTTCCTCCATTTCGATCTGTGCTCCCAGTCCCACCCTCTCCTGCTCCTCCACCTTAGGAAATTCCAGCTGGTCCAGAAAACACATCATTCTCTCCTTCCCATCCGGGGGCTGAGCTTCATATAATCTTTCATAGAATGCCTTGAACACTCCATTCACTCTCTCCGCTCCCCGCTCCATCTCTCCCTCCTCATCCCTCACTCCCCCTATTTCCCTCGCTGCTCCCCTTTTCCTCAATTGGTGGGCCAGCAACCTGCTCGCCTTCTCCCCATATTCGTACTGTACACCCTGTGCCTCCCTCCACTGTGCCTCTGCAGTACCCGTTGTCAGCAAATCAAATTCTACGTGTAACCTTTGCCTTTCCCTGTACAGTCCCTCCTCCGGTGCCTCCATATTGCCTGTCCACCCTCAGAAGTTCTTGCAGCAACCGCTCCCGTTCCCTACTCTCCTGCTTTCCTTTATGTGCCCTGATTGATATCAGCTCCCCTCTAACCACTGCCTTCAGCGCCTCCCAGACCACTCCCACCTGGACCTCCCCATTATCATTGAGTTCCAAGTACTTTTCAATACACCCCCTCACCCTTAGACACACCCCCTCATCCGCCATTAGTCCCATGTCCATTCTCCAGGGTGGACGCCGTTCTTTTTCCTCCCCTATCTCCAAGTCCACCCAGTGTGGAGCGTGATCCGAAATAGCTATAGCCGTATACTCCGTCCCCCTCGCCTTCGGGATCAACGCCCTTCCCAAAACAAAAAAAGTCTATTCAAAGAACAAAGAACAAAGAAATGTACAGCACAGGAACAGGCCCTTCGGCCCTCCAAGCCCGTGCCGACCATACTGCCCGACTAAACTACAATCTTCTACACTTCCTGGGTCCGTATCCTTCTATTCCCATCCTATTCATATATTTGTCAAGATGCCCCTTAAATGTCCCTATCGTCCCTGCTTCCACTACCTCCTCCGGTAGTGAGTTCCAGGCACCCACTACCCTCTGCGTAAAAAACTTGCCTCGTACATCTACTCTAAACTTTGCCCCTCTCACCTTAAACCTATGTCCCCTAGTAATTGACCCCTCTACCCTGGGGAAAAGCCTCTGACTATTCACTCTGTCTATGCCCCTCATAATTTTGTATACCTCTATCAGGTCGCCCCTCAACCTCCTTCGTTCCAGTGAGAACAAACCGAGTTTATTCAATCGCTCCTCATAGCTTATGCCCTCCATACCAGGCAACATTCTGGTAAATCTCCTCTGCACCCCCTCTAAAGCCTGATCCCTGTGGAACACCACTGGTCACAGCCCTCCAATTAGAAAAGCATCCCTCCATTGCTACCCTCTGCCTTCTATGGCCTAGCCAGTTCTGTATCCACCTTGCCAGTTCACCCCTGATCCCGTGTGACTTCACCTTTTGTACTAGTCTACCATGAGGGACCTTGTCAAAGGCCTTACTGAAGTCCATATAGACAACATCTACTGCCCTACCTGCATCAATCATCTTAGTGACCTCCTCGAAAAACTCTATCAAGTTAGTGAGACACGACCTCCCCTTCACAAAACCGTGCTGCCTCTCACTAATACGTCCATTTGCTTCTAAATGGTAGTAGATCCTGTCTCGAAGAATTCTCTCCAGTAATTTCCCTACCACTGAAGTAAGGCTCACCGGCCTGTAGTTCCCGGGATTATCCTTGCTACCCTTCTTAAACAGAGGAACAACATTGGCTATTCTCCAGTCCTCCGGGACATCCCCTGAAGACAGCGAGGATCCAAAGATTTCTGTCAAGGCCTCAGCAATTTCCTCTCCAGCCTCCTTCAGTATCCTGGGGTAGATCCCATCCAGCCCTGGGGACTTATCTACCTTAATATTTTTTAAGACACCCAATACCTCGTCTTTTTGGATCACAATGTGACCCAGGCTATCTACACCCCCTTCTCCAGACTCAACATCTACCAATTCCTTCTCTCTGGTGAATACTGATGCAAAGTATTCATTTAGTACCTCGCCCATTTCCTCTGGCTCCACACATGGATTCCCTTGTCTATCCTTCAGTGGGCCAACCCTTTCCCTGGCTACCCTCTTGCTTTTTATGTACGTGTAAAAAGCCTTGGGATTTTCCTTAACCCTATTTGCCAATGACTTTTCATGACCCCTTCTAGCCCTCCTGACTCCTTGCTTAAGTTCCTTCCTACTTTCCTTATATGCCACACAGGCTTCGTCTGTTCCCAGCCTTTTAGCCCTGACAAATGCCTCCTTTTTCTTTTTGACGAGGCCTACAATATCACTCGTCATCCAAGGTTCCCGAAAATTGCCGTATTTATCTTTCTTCCTCACAGGAACATGCCTGTCCTGTATTCCTTTCAACTGACACTTGAAAGCCTCCCACATGTCAGATGTTGATTTGCCCTCAAACATCCGCCCCCAATCTATGTTCTTCAGTTCCCGCCTAATATTGTTATAATTAGCCTTCCCCCAATTTAGCACATTCATCCTCGGACCACTCTTATCCTTGTCCACCAGTACTTTAAAACTTACTGAATTGTGGTCACTGTTACCGAAATGCTCCCCTACTGAAACATCTACCACCTGGCCGGGCTCATTCCCCAATACCAGGTCCAGTACCGCCCCTTCCCTAGTTGGACTGTTTATATATTGTTTTAAGAAGCCCTCCTGGATGCTCCTTACAAACTCCGCCCCGTCTAAGCCCCTGGCACTAAGTGAGTCCCAGTCAATATTGGGGAAGTTGAAGTCTCCCATCACCACAACCCTGTTGTTTTTACTCTTTTCCAAAATCTGTCTACCTATCTGCTCCTCTATCTCCCGCTGGCTGTTGGGAGGCCTGTAGTATACCCCAACATTGTGACTGCACCCTTCTTATTCCTGATCTCTACCCATATAGCCTCACTGCCCTCTGAGGTGTCCTCTCGCAGTATAGCTGTGATATTCTCCCGAACAAGTAGCGCAACTCCGCCTCCCCTTTTACATCCCCCTCTATCCCGCCTGAAACATCTAAATCCTGGAACGTTTAGCTGCCAATCCTGCCCTTCCCTCAACCAGGTCTCTGTAATGGCAACAACATCATAGTTCCAAGTAGTAATCCAAGTTCTAAGTTCATCTGCCTTACCCGTAATGCTCCTTGCATTAAAACATATGCACTTCAGGCCACCAGACCCGCTGTGTTCAGCAACTTCTCCCCGTCTGCTCTGCCTCAGAGCCACACTGTCCCTATTCCCTAGTTCTCCCTCAATGCTCTCACCTTCTGACCTATTGCTCCCGTGCCCACCCCCCTGCCATACTAGTTTAAACCCTCCCGTGTGACACTAGCAAACCTCGCGGCCAGGATATTTATGCCTCTCCGGTTTAGATGCAACCCGTCCAACTTATACAGGTCACACCTGCCCCGGAAGAGCTCCCAGTGGTCCAGATAACGGAAACCCTCCCTCCTACACCAGCTGTTTAGCCACGTGTTTGTCTGCTCGATCTTCCTATTTCTAGCCTCACTGGCACGTGGCACAGGGAGTAATCCCGAGATTACAACCTCGGGAATAAACTTTGTGGACATAGGAGAAAAACGAAAACTCCTTACTCCTAGGTCTGCTAAATCTCCATGGATCTACTCCTCCCATCTGCTCCATAAAGTCTTTAAGCACCTTGGCTGCTGCTGGCCTCCTTCCAGTCCTGGACCTCGATCTGTCCAGCCCTGGTTCCAGCACCGTGTTAAAATCCCCACCCATTACCAGCTTCCCCACCTCTAGGTCCAGGATACGTCCTAACATGCGCCTCATAAAGTTGGCATCATCCCAGTTCGGGGCATATACATTCACTAAGACCACCGCCTCCCCCTGTAATTTGCCACTCACCATCATGTATCTGCCCCCACTATAGTCTTTGCCTCAAACATTATCCGCTTCCCCACTAGTATAGCCACCCCCCTGTTTTTCGCATCTAGCCCCGAATGAAACACCTGCCCCACCCATCCTTTGCGTAGTCTAACCTGGTCTATCAGTTTCAAATGCGTCTCCTGTAACATAACCACATCTGCCTTAAGTTTCTTAAGGTGTGCGAGTACCCGTGTCCTCTTTATCGGCCCGTTCAGCCCTCTCACATTCCACGTGATCAGCCGGGTTGGGGGGCTCTTTACCCCCCGCCCCCCCCCCTTGTCGATTAGCCATCCCCTTTTATCCAGCTCCTCACCCGGTTCCCACACAGCTGTGTCCCCCCCAGGCAGTGCCCTCCTGCCCTGCCCACCCCACCCCATACCAGCTCCCCCTTCTCCCCAGCAGCAACCCAGTAAATCCCCCCCCCTCCCACCCCCCCCCCCCCCCCCCCCCCCGGCTAGATCCCCCACTAGCGTAGTTACACCCCCCCCATGTTGCTCCCAGAAGTCAGCAAACTCTGGCCGACCTCGGCTTCCCCCCGTGACCTCGGCTCGCACCGTGCGACGCCCCCACCTTCCTGTTTCCCTATTCCCGCCATAATTATCATAGCGCGGGAACAAAGCCCGCGCTTCCCTTTTGGCCCCGCCCCCAATGGCCAACGCCCCCAGCTCCTCCACCTCCCTTCCTCCCTCCCCCACAACCTGTGGAAGAGAGAAAGGTTACCGGGTCGCAGGATTAACAACATAAAAATCATCTCTTTCTCCCCCCCCATATTCGCCCCACCACTTTGTCTCAAACGTTCTTTTTTAATAACCCGTTATTCCAATTTCTCTTCAACAATAAATGTCCACGCCTCATCCGCCGTTTCAAAGTAGTGGTGCTTCCCTTGATATGTGACCCACAGTCTTGCCGGCTGCAGCATTCCAAATTTAATCTTTTTATGAAGCCTTGGCCCGATTAAAGCTCGCCCTCCTTCCCGCCACCTCCGCACTCCAGTCTTGATATACGCGGATCACCGCGTTCTTCCACCTACTGCTCCGAGTTTTCTTTGCCCATCTGAGGACCATCTCTCTGTCCTTAAAACGGAGGAATCTCACCACTATGGCTCTGGGAATTTCTCCTGCTCTCGGTCCTCGCGCCATCACTCGGTATGCTCCCTCCACCTCCAACGGACCCGCCGGGGCCTCCGCTCCCATTAACGAGTGCAGCATCGTGCTCATATATGCCCCGACGTCCGCCCCTTCTACACCTTCGGGAAGACCAAGAATCCTTAAATTCTTCCTCCTCGCATTATTCTCCAGCATCTCCAGCCTTTCCACACATCGTTTATGGTGTGCCTCGTGCATCTCCGTCTTCACCACCAGGTCCTGTATATCGTCCTCGTTCTCGGCAGCCTTTGCCTTCACGACCCGAAGCTCCCGCTCCTGGGTCTTTTGCTCATCTTTTAGCCCTTCAATCGCCTGTAATATCGGGGCCAACAGCTCCTCCTTCATCTCCTTTTTAAGCTCTTCCACGCAGCGTTTCAAAAACTCGTGTTGTTCAGGGCCCCATATTAAACTGCCACCTTCCGACGCCATCTTGGTTTTTGCTTGCCTTCCTTGCCGCTGCTATAAAGGATCCACCGCAATCCGGCCATTTTCCTCTCCTTTTTCCATCCGTATCCAGGGGGGATTCCCTTCTGGTTTACCGCACAGTGCTTTTAGCCGTTAAAATTGCCGTTAGGGCTCTTATTAAGAGCCCAAAAGTCCGTTCCACCGGGAGCTGCCGAAACGTGCGACTTAGCTGGTCATCGCCGCACCTGGAAACAATACTACCTCTTTATTAATACTAATTTCTTTCAGTTCCTTATTTTCACAAGCCCGTTGATTCCTTCCTATTTCTGGAAGATTTGATTTTCTGTGTCTTCCAATGTGGAGACAGAAGCAAAGTAATTTAGTTCCTCTGCCATTTCTCTATTCCCCATTCTAAATTATCTTGTCTCTGCCTGTAACAGACCCTCATTTCTCCTTGCTTTTCTTTTCATTTTCACATACCTAAAGAGGTGTTTACAGTCAATCTTTGTTTCTCGCTAGCTCGTATTCATATCATTTTTTTCTTTATCAGTTTTTGGTCCTCCTTTCTGGAATTGCTCCCCAGCTTTGGGCTTGTCACTTTTCCGGTATTAGCCACTTCCTTTGAACTAATGCAATTTTAAAATTCTGTTGTTAGTAACATTTGATTTATCTTCCCTATTGTTGTTTATGACTTACAGGTATGTATATTTGTTGTAGACCAGCCAATACCTGACTACCGTCAAATTTTTAGCCAATCCACCATAGCCAATTTGCCCCTCAGACCTTCATGGTTTCCTTTTGTTCAACTTTAAGACCCTAACTTCAGGATGAACTATATCACTTTCAACCTTATTGTAAAATTCTATATTATGATCACTATTATCTAAAGGCTCCTTTACAGCAATGTTATTAATTAACCATTTTTCATTGCATAATACTCATCTAAAATAGTCCAAACCCCAGTTGGTTCTTCAATGTGCTGCTCCAGAACCCCATTTCCGACATACTAAAGTGCCACGCAAGACAATGGAGGGTATCCTTCATGTGAAGACACTAGTTCTGTATGGTGGTGACTCCCATCGATATCAATACAATCATCTGCAGTAGGGAGATTGGTGAGGATGAGGTCAAATAGGTCTTTTGCTCTGGTTAGTTCCCTCACTACTCGTTACAGACCCAGTCCAGCAGCTTTGTCCTTTAAAACTTGACCAGCTCAGTCAGTAGTGCTGCTACCGAGCCACACTTTTTGATGGACGTTGTATTCCCCACCTAGAGTAACTTGTGCCCTTGCCACCCTCCTAGCTTCCTCCAAGTGGTGTTCGATATGGAGGAGCACTGAATCATCAGCTGAGGTGGGCTGGCCATATGTGGTTTCCTTGCGCATGTTTGACTTGATGACACGAGACTCCATGAAGTCCAGAGCCAATTTTGAGGACTCCCAAGGCATCTCCCTCCTGACTGTATATCACTGTGCCAGCACCTCTGTTGGGTCGGTCCTGCCATACCCAAAATTGGTGATGGTGGTGTCTGGAACATTGTAAGGTATGATTTGGTGAATAAGAATGTCAGGATGTTGATGGACAAATCTATAGGACAGCTCTCCCAGTTTTAGCAGAAGGTCCCAGATATTAGTGGGAAGCATTTTCAAGGTCATTATCATTATCGTTAGAACAAAGAACAAAGAAAAGTACAGCACAGGAACAGGCCCTTTGGCCCTCCAAGCCTGCGCTGATCATGTTGCCTGTCGAAACTAAAATCTTCTACACTTCCAGGATCCATGTCCCTCTATTCCCATCCTATTCATGTATTTGTCAGGTGCCCCTTAAATGTCACTATCGCCCCTGCTTCCACCACCTCCTCCGGCAGCGAGTTCCAGGCACCCACTACCTGTGTAAATAAAATTTTAAAAATTTAAAACTTGCATCTCCTCTAAACCTTGCCCCCATACCTTAAACCTATGCCCCCTAGTAATTGACCCCTCTATCCTGGGAAAAAGTCTCTGACTATCCACTCTGTTTATGCCTCTCATAGACCTCTATCAGCTCGCCCCTCAACCTCCGTCGTTCCAGTGAGAACAACCTCTCCTCATGGCTAATGCCCTCCATACCAGGCAACATCCTGGTAAATCTCTTTTGCACCTTCTCTAAAGCCTCCACATCCTTCTGGTAGTATGGCGACCAGAATTGAACACTATACTCCAAGTGTGGCCTAACTAAGGTTCTATACAGCTGCAACATGACTTGCCAATGTTTACACTCAATGCCCCGGCCAATGAAGGCAAGCATGCCGTAGGTCTTCTTTACTACCTTCTCCTCCTGTGTTGCCCCTTTCAGTGACCTATGAACCTGTACATATTCCCTACCTGGATTAAACCTTCCAAAATGCATTACCTCACATTTGTCCGGATTCAACTCCATCCGCCATCTCTCCACCCAAGTCTCCAAACGATCTAAATTCTGCTGTATCCTCTGACAGTCCTCCTCGCTATCCGCAATTCTACCAGCCTTTGTGTCGTCTGCAAACTTACTAATCAGACCAGTTACATTTTCCTCTAAATCATTTATATACTACAAACAGCAAAGGTCCCAGCACTGATCCCTGTGGAACACCACTAGTCACAGCCCACCAGTCAGAAATGCACCCTTCCATTGCTACTCTCTGCCTTCTATGACCTAGCCAGTTCTGTATCCATCTTGCCAGCTCCTCTCTGATCCCGTGTGACTTCACCTTTTGTACCAGTGTGCCATGAGGGACATTGTCAAAGGCCTTGCTGAAGTCCATGTAGACAACATCCACTGCCCTACCTGCATCAACCATCTTTTGTGACCTCCTCGAAAAACTCGAGCAAGTTTTGGGAGACACGACCTTCCCTTCACAAAACCGCGCTGCCTCTTGCTAATACGTCCACTTACTTCCAAATGGTAATTTGGAAGTAAGAATTCTCTCCAGTAATTTCCCTACCACTGATGTAAGGCTCACCAGCCTGTAGTTTCCTGGATTATCCTTGCTACCCTTCTTAAACAAAGGAACAACATTGGCTATTCTCCAGTCCTCCGGGACATCACCTGAAGACGGTGAGGATCCAAAGATTTCTGTCAGGGCCTCAGCAATTTCCTCTCTAGCCTCCTTCAGTATTCTGGGGTAGATCCCATCAGGCCCTAGGGACTTATCCACCTTAATATTTTTCAAGACGCCCAACACCATTGTCTTTTTGGATCTGAATGTGACCCAGGCTATCTACACACCCTTCTCCAGACTCCACATCCACCAATTCCTTCTCTTTGGTGAATACTGATGCAAAGTATTCATTTTGTACCTCACCCATTTCCTCTGGCTCCACACATAGATTCCCTCCCATCCTTCAGTGGGCCAACTCTTTCCCTGGCTACCCTCTTGCTTTTTATGTACGTGTAAAAAGCCTTGGGATTTTCCTTAACCCTATTTGCCAATGACTTTTCGTGACCCCTTCTAGCCCTCCTGACTCCTTGCTTAAGTTCCTTCCTACTTTCCTTATACTCCACACAGGCTTTGTCTGTTCCCAGCCTTCTAGCCCTGACAAATGCCTCCTTTTTCTTCTTGACGAGACCTACAATATCTCTCGTTATCCAAAGTTCCCGAAATTTGCCATATTTATCCTTCCTCCTCACAGGAACATGCCTGTCCTGAATTTGTTTCAACTGACATTTGAAAACCTCCCACATGTCAGATGTTGATTTACCCTCAAACATCCGCCCCCAATCTAGGTTTTTCAGTTCCCACCTAATATTGTTATAATTAGCCTTCCCCCAATTTAGCACATTCACCCTAGGACCACACTTATCCTTATCCACCAGCCCTTTAAAACTTACTGAATCGTGGTCACTGTTCCCAAAATGCTCCCCTACTGAAACTTCTACCCCTGGCCGGGCTCATTCCCCAATACCAGGTCCAGTATCGCCCCTTCCCTAGTTGGACTATCTACATTTTGAACCTAGGTCAATGCGAGGTGATTCATCCTGTTTCATTTCTTTTACACTTTGTATCAGGTTATTACAGCCATTTGAGAGGGCTGTTAAGTGTATGTAGTTCTGGAATCACCTGTAGGCAAGATCAGGGAATGATAGCAGATTTCCTTCCCTAAAAGTCATTAATAAACCAGATGGTTTATTTTCACAATCAACAATGGTTTTGGGGCAGCACGGTGGTGCAGTGGTTGCCACTGCTGCCTCACAGCACCGAGGACCCGGGTTTGACCCCGGCCGCGAGTCACTGTCCGTGTGGAGTTTGCACATTCTCCCAGTGTCTGCATGGGTCTCACCCCCACAACCCAAAAGATGTGGAGGGTAGCTGGATTGGCCACGCTAAATTACCCCTTGGTTTCATTGTCTGCATTCCTGGGGCTTGCTTTTAATTCTAGATTTATTCATTGCATTTAAATTCTGCCATGGTGGGATTTGAACTCGTGTCCAGAGCCTCTGGATTACTAATCCAGTGGTGGTGACATTACCATTATGCCACCACCTCACCACTAAACCTTGACAATGAAATGTTCTTAATATCAGAAAAGCTGATTCGGAAGCTGTTACTCTCCCATGCTGTTGGTCAACCATGTTCGAGTAAAGTTTTTACAATTTTAGTTTTAAATTTCTTGTTTCCCTTCTGATCAGTAATATACAATTGTCATTCATCACAATTCATTTCTTCTTTTCCCTAGTGAGGGTGGATTCTTCAAAGCTCATCTGACCTTTCCTAATGATTACCCTTTGCGGCCTCCAAAGATGAATTTCATCACAGAAATCTGGCATCCAAATGGTAAAATTATACATCTAGTATTGATTTATTAATTGATGATATTGTCAGTTTTAAAATCTTCACTTGGGGTTAGGGGGGGATGAAGAGACTTTTGTGTTATTTTATTCTGTAACATTTCAAACCTCTGCTAAGTGGTGGCATAGTGTGAGGTGCAGTCTTCCTTGAAACCTCAATTACTGTTGATACTTAATATGAATCAGCATTTACTAGATGGATATGGTCCTCTGACAAACTTTTCTAGCAACTCATTTGCTTCTCTGGGTCACAAAGTGGATGAAAACCCTCCAGCAATGGTGTCATGGTTTCAATTATCATGAGGTGCAGGACTTACTATTTTGTTTTAGGAGGAGTTTGTGTGGATGATATATTTTGTTTTAACTGTCAAAAAAAATCTGCAGTACAGAAAGAAACTTTTGTTTTCTTATTTTTTAAAATTTAGAGTACCCAATTCATTTTTTCCAATTAAGGGGCAATTTAGCGTGGCCTATACACCTACCCTGTACATCTTTGGGTTATGAGGGCAAAACCCATGCAGACACAGACAAACTCAACACGGACAGTGACCCAGTGCCAGGATCGAACCTGGGACCTCGGCGCCGAGAGGCAGCAGGGCTAACCCTTTGCGCCACCGTGCTGCCCACAGATAGAAACTTGAATCTAGAATAATACCCCAATAATTGTGAACTGATATATTATAGAAACATTTTTAAAAAATAAATTTAGGGTACCCAATTATTTTTTTCTAATTAAGGGCAATTTAGTGTGGCCAATCCACCTACCCTGCACATCTTTAGGTTGTGGGGGTAAAACCCACGCAGACACGGGGAGAATGTGCAAACTCCACACAGATAGTGACCCGTAGGCAGCAGTGCTAACCACTGTGCCACCATGCCGCCCGATAGAAACATTTCTTTTTTTTTTATGTTTTTATTAAGAATTTATCAATAACAATACTTTCCACCTTACAAACAAACCTCCCGCCCCGTAACAAAGAAAAGAAAAAGAACTCGCGTGGCAAGACATGAACATGGCAAGTCAATAAGATACAAAATTTTGTACATTGGATTCTTCCCGTACATGTCAGTTTCCGGATCCTTCATGTGTTTTCTTGCTCAAATGACCCCCCCCCCCGAACAATGTCGTCTCCCCCCCCCCCCCCCCCCCCCCCACTGGGTTGCTGTTGCTGCTGTCCAACCTTCATCTAACGCTCCGCGAGATGGTCTAGGAACGGTTGCCACCGCCTGGAGAACCCCTGCGCAGACCCTCTCAAGGCAAACTTTATCCTTTCCAACTTGATAAACCCAGCCATATTATTTCTCCAGGCCTCCACGCTGGGGGGCTTCGCCTCCTTCCACATTAGCAAGATCCTTCACCGGGCTACTAGGGACGCAAAGGCCAGAATGCCGGCCTCTTTCGCCTCCTGTACTCCCGGCTCGTCCACTACTCCAAATAGTGCTAGCCCCCGGACTTTCACCACCTTGGATACTGTTCCCACCACTCCCCTCCAGAACCCCTCCAGTGCTGGACATGACCAAAACATATGGACATGGTTCGCCGGACTTCCTGAACACCTCCCACATCTGTCCTCCACCCCAAAGAACCTGCTCAGCCTCGCCCCCATCATATGCGCTCCATGAACCACCTTAAATTGTATCAGGCTCAGCCTGGCACACGAGGAAGAGGAATTAACCCTACTTAGGGCGTCAGCCCATGGCCCCTCCTCAATCTCCTCCCCCAACTCCTCCCATTTACCCTTCAGCTCCTCTACCAAAGCCTCCCCCTCTTTCATCTCCTGGTATATCGCCGACACCTTGCCCTCCCCGACCCATACGCCCGAAATCACCCTATCTTGAATCCCCTGTGCCGGGAGTAGCGGAAATTCCCTCACCTGCCGCCTCACAAACGCCCTCACTTGCATGTACCTGAAAATGTTTCCCGGGGGTAGCCCAAACTTCTCCTCCAGCGCCCCTAAGCTCGCAAACGTCCCGTCAATGAACAGGTACCCCAATGAACAGGTCCCCCATTCTTCTAATCCCTACCCGATCCCAGCTCTGAAATCCCCTGTCCATCCCTCCTGGGACAAACCGATGGTTGTCTCTGATCGGGGACCACACCGAGGCTCCCGTCGCACCCCTATGCCGTCTCCACTGCCCCCAAATCTTTAGCGTTGCCGCCACCACCGGGCCCGTGGTATACCTTGTCAGCGAGAGCGGCAGCGGTGCCATCACCAGTGCCCCCAGGCTCGTTCCTTTGCAGGATGCCGTCTCCAACCTCTTCCACGCCGCCCCCTCCCTCCATCACCCACTTACGGATCATTGCCACGTTGGCTGCCCAATAGTAACCACCCAAATTTGGCAACGCCAACCCTCCTTGATCTCTGTTACGCTCCAAGAACCCCCCTCCTTACCCGCGGGGTCTTGCTTGCCCACACAAATCCCGTAATGCTCCTGCTTACCCTCTTAAAGGTCTTCGTGATCACAATTGGGAGGCATTGGAATACAAAAAGAAATCTCGGGAGGACCACCATTTTAACCGACTGTACCCTACCCGCTAGCGAGAGTGGCAACATGTCCCACCTTTTAAAATCCTCCTCCATCTGTTCCACCAACAGCGACAAATTAAGTTTGTGCCGTGCCCCCCAGCTCCTAGCTACCTGAATCCCCAAGTATCGAAAGCTCCTTTCCGCCCTCCTCAACGGTAGGTCGTCTATCCCTCTTCCCTGGTCCCCCGGCTGGGTCACAAAGAGCTCACTCTTTCCCACATTGAGCTTATAGCCTGAAAAGTCTCCAAACTACTGTAGGGTCTGCATTACCTCAACCATCCCCTCCACTGGATCCATCACATACAGCAACAGGTCGTCTGCGTACAGCGACACTCAATGTTCCTCTCCCCCTCGAACCACCCCGTTCCATTTCCCCGACTCCCTTAACGCCATGGCCAAAGGTTCAATTGCTAATGCGAACAGCAGAGGGGACGGGGCACCCCTGCCTCGTCCCTCGATACAGCCGGAAATACTCCAACCTCCGCCGGTACGTGACCACACTCACCACCGGGGCTTTATACAGGAGCTTAACCCAACTAATAAACCCTCCCCCGAACCCAAACTGCCTCAACACTTCCCAGAGATACTCCCACTCTACCCGACCAAAGGCCTTCTCCGCCTCCATGGCTGTCACTATCTCCGCTTCTCCCTCCACCGATGGCATCATTATCACATTTAGGAGCCTTCGCACATTAGTATTTAACTGCCTACCCTTTACGAATCCCGTCTGGTCCTCGTGAATAACCCCCGGGACACAGTCCTCAATCCTCATGGCCAACATTTTTGCCAGCAACTTAGCATCTACATTAAGGAGCGAGATCGGTCTATACGACCTACATTGCAGTGGGTCCTTATCCCGCTTCAAGATCAAAGAGATCGTCGCCTCCAACATTGTCGGGGGCAGGGTCCCCCCCCTCCCTTGATTCATTGAAGGTCCTTACCAGCAACGGGGCTAACAGGTCTACATACTTCCTGTAGAACTCCACCAGGAACCCATCCGGCCCCGGGGCCTTTCCTGCCTGCATGCTCCCCAGTCCTTTAACCAGCTCCTCCACCCCAATTGACGCCCCCAAACCAGCCACCTCCTGCACCTCCACCCTTGGGAACCTCAACTGATCCAAGAATCGCCGATCCCCTCTTTTCCCCCTGAGGGCTGGGACCTATACAGTTCCTCGTAAAAGGCCTTAAGCCTCATTCACTTTCCCTGCACTCCGCACCGTAGTTCCCCTGCCATCTTGGACTCCACCTATTTCCCTCGCTGCCATCCTCTTACGGAGCTGGTGTGCCAGCATCCGGCTCGCCTTCTCCCCATGTTCATATATCTCCCCCCGTGCCTTCCTCCACTGTGCCTCTGCCTTCCCTGTGGTCAACAGGTCGAACTCCGTCTGGAGACTTTGTCTCTCCCGGAGTAGTCCCTCATCCGGAGCCTCTGCATAGCTCCTGTCCACCCTTAAAATCTCCCCCACTAACCTCTCCCTTTCCCTGCCCTCTCTCTTCACCCTGTGAGCCCTGATGGAGATAAACTCTCCCCTGAACACCGCCTTCAGCGCCTCCCATACTACTCCCACCTGCGCCTCCCCGTTGTCGTTGGCCTCCAGATACCTTTCAATGCACCCTCCCGCACACTTCCTCGTCTGCCAGAAGTCCCACATCCAACCTCCACAACGGGCGTTGGTCCCTCTGCCCCCCCAACTCCAGCTCCACCCAGTGCGGGGCATGGTCTGAAATGGCCGAATACTCCGTTCCCTCCACTTTCTGGATCAATGACCTGCCCAGAACAAAAAACAACAACCGGGAGTAGGCCTTATGTACGTGGGAAAAAAAAGAAAATTCTCTGGCCAAAGGCCTGGCAAATCTCCATGGATCTACTCCTCCTCTCTCCCCCCCCCCCCCCCCCCCATCTGATCCATAAACCCCCTAAGCACCTTGGCTGCAGCCGGCCTCTTCCCTGTCCTAAATCTGGAACGATCTAATGCGGAGTCCAGCACCGTGTTAAAATCCCCACCCATTATCAAACTTCCTACCTCCAGGTCCGGAATACGCCCCAACAGCCGTTTCATGAATCCAGCATCGTCACAGTTTGGGGCATATACATTCACCAGTACCACCTCCGTACCCTGCAACCTACCACTCACCATCACGTATCAGCCTCCCTTGTCCGCTACTATGTTCTTGGCCACAAACGACACCCCCTTTCCCACCAGTATTGCCACCCCTCTATTCTTCACATCCAGCCCCGAATGGAACACCTGTCCCACCCATCCCTTCCTTAACCTGACCTGATCTGCCACCTTCAGATGTGTCTCCTGAAGCATGACCACCTCTGCCTTCAGTCCCTTTAGGTGCGCGAACACTCGGGCCCTCTTAACCGGACCATTTAGGCCTCTCACGTTCCACGTGATCAGCCGGATTGGGGGGGTTACCTACCCCCCCCCCCCCCCCCCCCTCGCCGACTAGCCATCTCCTATCTTAGGCCAGTCCCGTGCTCGCGCCTCCCGCACCCTCCAGTCCCCCAGGCGGGGGACCCCCGCCCCGACCACCTTCCACTTTCAGTTCCCCCTCGGACAGTGCAGCAGCAACCCTAGACTCTGCTCTCACCCCCCCCCCCCCCCGCTAGATCCACATCTAGCTCTTTTGCTCCCCCCAATCCCCCCATATTACTTCCGTGAGTCAGCTGACTTCTGCTGACCCCGGTTTCCCCCGCCTTCCCGTTGATCTCCCCGTGTGGGAGTCTGTCCTCCGCCTTACCTTCCTCCACCCCCCCCCCCCTTTTGGCGCGGGAAAAAGCCCCTGCTTTCCTGAACCAGCCCCGCCCCCTATGGCGCAGCTCCTGTTGCGGCCATTATCCCAGTTCCCTCATCCCCGAGTCTCACCTCCCTCCAGCACCGACGCCCACATTCCCCATCATCATCATCTTGTCTACAGAAAAGAAAAAAGGAAATTTTAGGAATTTTAACTAGAACTCTACCCACGTCCCCATCCATCATCCCACCCATGCCATTCAATATTCTTTACCCATATTTACAACCACATCCACTCAGTTCGAGTCCAGTTTTTCCGTCTGAATAAAGGTCCAAGCCTCTTCTGGCGTTTCAAAATAATGGTGTCTGTCCTGATAAGTGACCCACAGTCACGCAGGCTGCAGCATGCCGAACCTGACTTTTTTTTATGCAGCACCGCCTTGACCCGGTTGAAGACAGCTCTCCTCTTTGCCACCTCCGTGCTCCAATCCTGGTATACTCGGATCACCGCGTTCTCCCATCTGCTGCTCTGCACCTTCTTGGCCCATCTCAGCACACTTTCTTTGTCCGCGAAGCGATGGAACCTTGCCACTATCGCCCTTGGCGGCTCATCAGCCTTGGGTCTCCTCGCCATGACCCGGTGAGCCCCTTCCAGCTCCAGGGGGCTCGGAGAGGCCTCCGCACCCATCAGCGAATGGAGCATCGTACTCGCGTACGCCCCGGCATTAGCTCCCTCCACTCCTTCGGGACGACCCAGAATCCGGAGGTTATACCTTCTCGACCTGTTCTCCAGGACCTCAATTCTCTCGGCCCACCTCCTGTGCACCGCCTCGTGCGCCTCCATTTTTACCGCCAGGCCCAGGATCTCGTCCTCGTTGGTATTCATTTTATCATTCACCACACGAAGCTCCACCGCCTGGGTCTTCTGGGTCTCCTTCAGCCCCTCGATCGCCAACAGCTTGGCGCCAGCACCTCCTTTTTCAGCTCCTCCACACATCGCTTGAGGAACTCCTGCTGGTCTGGCCCCCACGCTGCTCGCTCTCCGCCCTCCGCCATCTTGCCTTTTTCCCCTCGTTTTGGTCTCTGCTCCCGGGCTTCTTTCCTCGTCGTTCTACCGCTGATCTCTGCCATATATTGTATGGGGGGACCTCACTGCACCTTCCCACATGGGATTAAATCAAAAACTGCTCCGTTGGGCCTCCTCTGGAGAGCCCGAAAGTCGGTAGTCGCGGGAGTTGCCGAAACGCGCGGCTTAGCTCCGCATCTCTGCAACCGGAAGTCTATAGAAACATTTCTGAGGGTGTATTTTACAATATAAGTTTACACAAACTACTTGAAGCAGTATAAAAGCACAGGGTATACCCAATCTCTCCTAAATGATGAGCCATGCTTGAAGGTTTTATGAAAGCTGCAGTATCTAAGAGGAATAAATAGGCTATTTTAACCCCTTGAGCTTTTCGGCCATTCATTGAGGTCATGGCTGATCTGTGACCAAGTGCCATACACCTACCTTTGTATCTGGAGAAATAAAAGACCAAAGATATTAAGGGATATGAGACCAAGTTTAGCATTCCATTAACCTTTTTGATTATTTTCTAGGCCTGTTCATGGCATTTTAATGATCTGTGTACCTGGACGCCAAGTCTCTTTGGACCACTGTTTTTAGCTTTCACCATTTTGAGTTCCACCCTTTTTTTAGATCCAAATTGGATAACCTCACCATTTCATCTACTGCTTACAATACCGAGTCATTGGCAAGGCTGAATGTGTTTTCTATCCCATCACCCACATTGTTAATGAATATAGTGAATAGTTCAAATCCCAACACAGATCCTTGCAGGACACCACTAGCCAGTAGTTGCCCATTAAAGCACCCACCCGTTATCCTTGCGCTCTCTCTCTCTCTCTCGCCTACTCAGCTAGTTCCCGAACCAAGTCAATAATCTGCTTCCAGTACCAGGAGCTTCAACTTTAGTAATCAGTCTCAAATGCCTTTTGAAAGTCTAAGTTTTTTAAAAAGTAGATATTTTCCTGTTTACTACTTTAGTCATCGCTTCAAAATGTTCATCAAATTCATCAAGCATGATCTACCGTTTATTCATGTTGCCTCTCTCTGATCAACTGACAATTTTCAAGGTGTTCAGCTACCCTATCCTTTAATTATAGGCTCTAGCATTTTCCTGACAGCTAGGCTTGTGTCACACTCTGTATAAATGTATTTTGATTAACTGTTAATTTGAGTAGATTTATCTCTGACAATTTTGTTGAAATACCGACTGTCCATTTAATTAATTAGCTGTAATAAATTTTAAAAGGTATTACTGGAAATGCTCAGCAGGTCTGGCAGCATATGTGGCGAGATAAATTGTTAAGATCTGTGACTTGATGATGGGGAACGATCTGAAACCTTACCTGTTTATCTCCACAGATACTGCCAGATCTGCTGAGTATTTCCATAATTCACTCTTTTTATTTCAGATTTCGACAAGCCACTGTATTTTGCGCTTGTTTTGTCACTAATTAACCAATTGGGAAAATAATTAAAATCATTGTTTATTGTTACAGTTGCCAAGAATGGTGATGTGTGCATTTCAATTCTGCATGAGCCTGGTGAGGATAAATTTGGTTATGAGAAACCCGAGGAGCGTTGGCTGCCCATTCATACTGTAGAGACAATTCTCATCAGTGTCATCTCTATGTTAGCTGACCCCAACAGTGACTCACCCGCTAATGTTGATGCTGCAGTAAGTATTTTAGTAGAATTAGTGCAAGAGTTTACTTTTCACAAAGTAAGGTGATCAGAACTTTTTTTAAAAAATAATCTTGATTAGTGTCACAAGTAGGCTTACTGCAATGAAGTTCCTGTGAAAATCCCCTAGTCGCCACATTACGGCACCTCTTCGGGTACACCTGAGGGCGAATTCAAAATGTCCAATCACTTAAAAAGCATGTCTTTCGGGACTTATGGGAGGAAACCGGAGTACCCGGAAGAAACCCATGCAGACACGGAGAATGTGAAGACTCCACACAGACAGCAACCCAAGCTGGGAATCAAACCTTGGTCCCTGGCGCTGTGTATCAACACTGCTAACTACCGTGCTACCGCGCCGCCCTATCTGAACTTTTAATAAAAAGTTCTCTTGAATTTTAATGTATGTGCATTCACCACTGGTATCTGGCCTTTCCAAAGCCCTGTTCCAGTGTAATCCTCCTTCAATCATCCTGCATGTGAAATGATTGCAGCAATACCAGATTTTTCCACTTACTTTCATATTATCATGATACCAAAAATGTTGTGCAGTGATGATGTTGAATTATGACTTCACATTCCCAAACTAAGTTAATTCTGTTCTTCTAGGCCTTTTGTCCTCCCATAATGTTGTCACTTGCATTTAGAAGTGCCTGCAGAAACTTATTAATTATCATATTACACACTACATCCTGTTGTGAATTTTGCAGCACAGATAGGCTATTCAGTCTACTTGTGTCCATGGCAGTTCTCTGAAAGAGCTATCCACAGACCTATTTCCCTCCTATTCATCATGCCTATTTATTTTTTTTCTTTATCAAATATGCATCCTCTGCATTTTTAAAATGCTGTAGTGGATTCTGCTTCCAAGTTGTTTAATTCGGTGTTCCAACAATCCTTGGACTAAACTAAATTCTACCCTTTCTCTTCACACTCCTGGGGTTATCCTCCAGTAACTGAAACAGAAATACATTTTCCTACTTGATCAAAAACATCTCCAGAAAAGTTTTTAAATTTTAACTTTAGACTTTTGGAAATACCATAGACTAGATTTATCTTGGGTTTCATTGCATTCATTCCTCTCATGTGTTACTTGGATATGTTTCCGTTCGGAATGCTGCAGAAAGATGCAGTCTAAGTATGACAGATGGCAACCAGGGAGGTAAAAGTATTCATACAAACGTGGGAGTATGTTACACTTCTGAAGCACTGAAACAAAGTGTCTTGACGTGAAATGTATCCTACCATTTCTATTTATCCTCCAGTAGCTGGATATAATCATTTATACATCATTTGGGCAGTTGTTTGTTGCTTAGTGTAGCTGCTTAGTTACATAGCCATGTAGATAACAGAACATAGTAGGTGTAGGATTACCATAAGTACAGTTGGAAGGATCACATTCTAACACAATGCTATTAAAGTAGCTAACATTTTAAAGAAATGCGATTTGGGGTAAAAAGAAAACAAAACACTGGAAATTAAACAAGAATAGAAAATGCTGGTAATTCCCAGTTCATTGTGTACTTAACACAAGTTAATATGTTTTGTGTGCAAACCTTTGACAGACCTGAATAAATATAATTTTATAATATACAATAATTATATTAATGGGGAGAAAAATATTTACTCTGCTCCAGAGATTAAATTAATGAGTTGAATGAGCTGCAGGCAACTGTTATGTCAAAGATCATGAGGCAATGGAATAGCATTACAAGGAACAATGGAACACATTAAAAAATGAACTGGTGATGAAACCTAGGAGAGAAATGCTGAAAATGCGCAGCAGCTCTGAAAAGCAAACTATCAGGTGAGGTCTGAATGGGGACCTCGAGCTCAACATTCTTCCAAAGAAAGCTCTACACCGAAAATATTAACTTGTTTTTTTTTCCTTCCAGACATTGATAGAGCCATCCTTCAACATCATTACTTCTACCTGTGAAGGAAATGAGGGGTGTGACTAAGTTCCCTGACCTGCTAACCCTACTCACTATTTCTCCTTTGGACATTGCTATCAGATCCACAATCATTATCCTTTGCATTTCCCTCCACACTGTTTGGACAAGTCTTTGCGGTTCATGTTTTTTGTAAATGATTACATTATAACCTGGTGGCTGGCTAACTTGGCTACAGGTTGTCTTTTACTCTTCACCTGCCCACACTTAGCACAAGATGTCCTGCCCAAACTCAGTGGTGGTGGTATAACCAGGTCACTACTTGGGCCGTGCCTGCTCCTGTGGTACTGTAATAACCTGCACAGAACACATGGGGCTGGGTTGTTTTTCCCCATGTGGCTTGAGGAGTATGGGCTCCCCTACTAATTACAGGGCTGATACTATGTTGTATACAAGGTCATCCAGATAGGAACCAACCGAGAGAGAGGAGCCGGTGATGTTCAACCGGCCCCGTTGTGAATAGTACATATTATAAATAACATCTTTGTTGTATTGCTCGTCTGACACCCTTTGCCTTTATTAAAGGTAACTTCTCTTTTGAACACTCACCTTGCTTATGTATCAACTTCTCCTTTAAAGTTCTCATTTGCTATCTCCTCTCTAGTTCCACCCTAAATCTGTCTGAGCTGTCCTCCTTCCTTTACTCCCTCAGCTGCTGCTCGAGGTGATTGTTCATCCTCAATGATTTAGTCTCAATCAGAGCTTCTCTTCCCTTCTTTCTTTTGAATTCACTGTCTTAAATAAACCTTCTCTCCATTTTCACTGCCACCCCTCAACCATGCCATTTCCTCAGCAGCTCTATTCCCATGATCTCACACATTAACTAGACCATCTTTGTTGTATTATCATCCTTATCTTCTTAGTCCATTCCAACACTGCATCCATCTGCATTTGTCGGAAAAAATCTCCCAAGTCAATTACAACTGAGCTTTCCAATTGTTTCTGACCGTCTATTTTCTCCATCGCCAATACCATTTCCCTAACATTGGCAGCCTCTGTCCACCTTCAGTTCTATATCAATTATAACTGCACTTTTTCAAACTCTCAACTGCTTCCTATCCCATATCCTCACCACTGTTTACTGCCACTTCCATATCATCACCTGCCTCCACCCATCAGAGCTACTGGAAGTTGTAGAGGGCATCAGAAGAGTTACAAATGGTTAGAAGCTGTAAAAAAAAAAAAAAAAAAAAAGAGTTCAGATGGAAGGAAATTAGTTCAGGGGAACTGTAGAATGCTTTCTGGAACACTCTGTATATCTTGGAGAGGAAGTAGAAATGGGCAGGGGGACGAACAATGAGAAGGTTGGAGGCACTGGAAATGTGATCTTGGAAGTGTTATTACTAGTAACACTCTTGAAAGGCTGCGTTTTCTGCCTGCATTGATGAAATAGAATTGATTAGATACATATTGGTAGCAGAGGCAGCACGGTAGCACAGTGGGTAGCAGGTTCGATTCACAGCTCCAGGGTCCCAGGTTTGATTCCTGGCTTGGGTCACTGTCTATGTGGAGTCTGCACGTTCTCCCTGTGTCTGCGTGGGTTTCCTGTGGGTGCTCCAGTTTCCTCCCACAAGTCCCGAGAGACATGCTGTTAGGTAATTTGGACATTCTGAATTCTCCATCTGTGTGCCTGAAGAGGTGCCGGAATGTGGCGACTAGGGGCTTTTCACAGTAACTTCATTGCAGTGTTAATGTAAGCCTACTTGTGACAAAAAAGATTATTATTTAAGACACAAGTTTTATTTATTGAATTGTTCCGAACTTGTGGATAGTAATGAGCAGGGCAGACAAAGGGGTGAACAATTGGGTAGTGAGTCTTCAGTGGACAATAGGTGCCAAACAATCATGTTAGTGGCATCATGCATGCACCTATGGAAAAGTGGATGCCAACTTGCTGTTTCAATGCAGTAGTAGGAGCTTCAGTGCTCTTGAAAATGAAAGTTTGATAGGCAGATCATCGTCCAGAGGGAGATGGGAAGATTTAGCAGGATAGTTGGTGTTCAGCCTCAGCCAGGTAGAGGCCCTTTCACCACTGTACAATAACAATACCCCCTTTGTCAGAAGGTTTGATTGTTTGAATTGAAACAGTTAATAGAAAGCTACAAGACAAAGGGATCCTGGATTAAAAATCTAATGGGGAACAAGGAAATAGACATGACTAATACCATATCAGCAAATTGAATGAAAATGCATGAGGATAGAGAAGGTTGAAAAAATGGAATTAAATTCAGAGGAAGGATGAATCTTGATCAAAACGAAGATGCACAGATGCTGGAAGAAGAACTCCACATTATTGTTGAGCTTAGGGTTTGAGAAATGCAGAGACGCCAAATTAAATACAACTTCTATTGGCAAAAACGGTGTCTGCTGAGCCAGCTTTGTCACTCTTAGTTGAGTGGATTTTTTTTAACCGCAATATTATGCTTTCACGTAGAAAGAATGGCGAGATGATCCTAATGGTGAATTTAAGAGGAAAGTTGCTCGCTGCGTAAGAAAAAGCCAAGAAATGGCATTTGAGTGAATCCTCCCAACATTGTGGTAAGTGTTTTTTTCAAATTGCTGAGTTTTTTTAAATGGTCTTTTTAAATTGATACTGTGAAGCAGGAAAAATTGTGAATTCTTTTATTCAGATTCATGTGCTGGTAGTTCTTCAGTTTGGTTTTTATTTAACATTTATTTTAATATGACTCAACACACTCCTTCACTTCCTATGGTGAAGCCACAAGGACCTCACTCCATATGTTCCCCAAATGATGTGTATACGATGAAACTAATTGCATGCAGAATTTTATTCTATTACTCTGTCATATAGATGTGAACCAGTAACTCCTTGCACTGCTCAGTTGAGGAATTTACGACTTGACATTTAACTAACTACACTGTTTAAAACAGTTCAATTTTAGTTGCTATTGATGTATCACGTGTTGATTATTGTTTGGAATTAAGAAGAAATTATTTAATAGCACTTATGATCTTCAAATCTGACTTGGGTGTTAATTTAACTTTTATCATGAAGTATGTTAACTAAGCTGCCCGTGCTTTACATCAAATCCAGTTATCCATCTTGTATTCCATTGAATTTCTTCTAAGTTTCTTCACTGTAGTTCAAGAATTTGTTTATAACTTACGGGCAGCACATTTTGCTGCCTCACGTGCCACGGTCCCAGGTTTGGCCCTAGGCCACTGACCGTGTGGAGTTTGCACATTCTCCCCATGTCTGCGTAAGTTTCACCCCCACAACCCAAAATGATGTGCAGGTTAGATGGATTGGCCATGCTAAATTGCCCCTTGATTTGAAAAAAGAAATTGAATACTCTTTAAAAAAAATGTTTTTAAATAAAACAAATGTTTAAAGCATTTTGTTTTTAGAACATGAGCAATTATAAAGAGGTTCAGTTGAAGCAAATAAGTTTAAATGAAGATTTTGAACTTATATTAGAAAATATTTTGGTTATGTTCGGAGTTAAATAGCACCTGAAATTTGCGAGCAACAAATATTGTAGAATTCTTACCCCTTTGGATAGCACCAAGTATCCAGATGTAAAACTGTCTTCAGGATTATAGAGCACATCATTTTCAGTTGGCTTAGCTACAACAGATTTCGAAAGCTGCTATAGACTAAATCAACCTTTGAAGGTCATAATTATGTAGAATGAATGATGAAACAAATAATTAAAATGGTTGACTAAGAATATTTAGAAGTGTATCTGTACTCAATAATACTGACTTGTTCTGAAAGTGGTTATGACATATGGCTTAAGGGCCACAAGTCAGTAGATTTTGAGCTTCTGCCTTGAGTTTGCATAGTTTTAGTTGGTCAACATCTGTCTACTCCCTCGTGGCTTCCATTTTCATGTTTGTTTGAGCCAAGGATTCTTCTGTGGACTGATGTCAGCAGTGGCATGTGTTCACTCAAGTATCATTTCATTTATCATGGCCATTCACACCAGAGGAAGTTTTGCTTATTTTGGGTGATTTGACTTAAATGTAGAGAGATAATGCTTTTTGGCAACTAGCCTGTTTTTATGCAATGATCTAAATTAAATTAAGTAATTGATGAGCTTTTGTTAGTCAATGCATTTAGGGTTTACTGAAATGAACATTCAGGGTTTTTGTTGATTTTTGTTTTGTTAATTGGTAATAATCTGGAAAGGAGAAGACCATACCTTGCAGCATCCAATTGAGTGCATCTCTACTGTGCTCATATCCTTAAAAATATTTAAACTTTTGAAATATTTGTTCTGTTGATGGTGGACTTTTGAAAAGTATGAATGTTTTCTAATTTTAAATATTTCTATTTTTAGGGGTAGCTGAAACAAGAATTTTGCCTTTACCTGTTCTTACTGGTCTCTGGCCATAACATTAATGCAGCCTGCAGCTAAGAATTCCTTGCTCTTGAGCTTGGATAGATGAGTGTTCTTCTTCTGGAGAGAGATGTCATTGATAAGAACTATTGAAAGAAATGTCGCCCTCCGTTTAATGCAACAAAAAAAAAGTTCAAATTATCTTGAGTTTCATCTCAGTTATTTTCAAATCGTGCCGTGAATTATGTTTATTTATTTGAAAGAAATCAGACTGCTTATGAAAGTGTTGTGTTAAACAAGGCTTACTTTTGTATCTTTGAAGATTGCTGCTCTGCCTAAAGCAAATATAATTGATACACTTTGGGAATGATTTGTGACGTACTAGTTCACTGAATCATTTACTTACGTAGCATGTAAACTGTAAATCTACCTTTTTTGATTATTTTAGTTTAACAACTTCAAAAAATGATTCAGGTACAGTAATAATATTCAAGGCTGTGGAAAAAGATATGGGATGACTTCCCTTTAAAGCCACTTTTGGTGCTGTAGCAATTTCAGGAAATACGAAAAGTTCTGGGTGCTACAGTTGCCATTCATTTGGAAACTATGATTCAATGCAAAACTTTTGTTTAGTTATTCAAAAATAAGGAGCAGCTAAGAGTTTGGGGTGTTATTAGCTGTTTTCTTGCTGGAAAGTATAAAGATTGTATAAGTTCGACATTTGATCTGAGCCTAATAAACCAAATTTATTTTACAATCTGGTTGACTGTAACTAATAGTTTTGTCTGTCATGAAATTACTAATATAACATGACAGACAAAACAAATGGCATGTAGTTGTACAAACAAAATTAAATAATTTTAGCCTTAGTTGAAAAATGGAACCCTTCAAAACACTGGCTTTTATTTTTTCAGAAACTTGTTCACTTATTTCTTAAAAATTGATTGTTGATGCAATTATAATAATAACCAGAGATCACGTGTTCTTGGTTTTCTACAAAGCATCAGCTTGGTAACATGTCCAAAGCAGAAAGTTGTGGATTCAAGTCTAGATAATCTTGGCTACTATTTCAATCCACTCGTACGACTACTATATTACCAAAAACTGTCCTTTAGATGTAACATTAAACTGAGAATCCATTCACCTATTTCACTGGTTCAGTTGGATGTTTTAAGACTCCGTAACATTATTTGAATAAAGCATTTTGAAGATCAAGTCAATGCTTCTCTCTGAACCAATACCACTGCAGTAGATTGATCAGCTTGTTGCCATTTGAGATCTATTTTATGCAAAATATGCTGCCATGTGATTGCAAAGCACTTTGTTGTGTAAGAAATGCTTTGGGACTTTTGAGACATGACACAGCACAATATCCGTGCCAGTTCATTTGTCCTTTGCTCTTTCAGGTACTGACAATTTTATTTTTTCAATGACTGTTTTTGGCTCTTGTGAATTAGCATCACTTCCATCATTTATCCATTGATATTCTTGCTCATCTCTTTAGACTCTGATAGCTCCTCATTAACATTTATTTTACCCTTTATAACTGTTCAGACTTGCCTAGTGCATTTCTCATACTCTGGACAGGATAGTATCTCATTGTTCTATTGTAGATTTTTGTCCTTGCTATTTTGTTACTATGCTCAGTACAGCTCTGAATTTGTCACTCATTTCTTATAAATTGCAAATATTCCACTGCTCATCTAAAACTAAGAACCATCAGTTCAGAATGTGAACTAGTAGTTAGAATTTGTGGGACAGGATGAATGAGAATAAATACGTTGCTTAAAAAAAATAGCTGGACTGTAATAAAAGCGAACAAACTGCTGGAATTACAACACAAGTTCACTAACTTCTGAAGAGATAAGACAATTCACATCATAGAACAGGGCTATTCAGTTCATTGTGCATGTGGTGGATCTTTACTCATGCAATACAAATTGAATTATTTTTTTCAACTTATGGAAAATAATTAAAATTGTAATAGCCCCTGTCTTAAAAGACTGCAACAAAACATTTCATTCCTTAACAACCCACTGCATGATGTATTTCAGTGACTATTTTAAATGTATGATCCCCAGAGGAAATAGCTTTGTGTTCCAAGGTCATTTTTAAAACCACTCAAAACTATCCTTGGAGTGAAATCAGTCCCAAGATCAAGCTTAACTACTTTCCTATCACCATTTAGGTGAATCTTTGTTATATATGCTCTAGGGCTTTGCTAACTGTGGCCTGACCAATGCTTGTACAAATTTACAATAATTCTTTCCCTTTGTTCTCTTTACCCCTACTGTGAAATTGAAAATTAGCCAATTCAGAATTGTGTTTTCCTGGACGTAACTTTCAGATGATCAAATTGGAATTCTAGGCAGCTCACTCAACTCGCTCATCCATGCTCTTTCCCCTGAATGAACTCCTAACTTCACTTCCTTGTGGATATAATTTCATACGTAGCTTTTTAAAATTGCATCTGGCATGTCAGTATTACAATCCTCCCCCTTCCCGAACCCTTATTTGCTGTGAAGACGCAAAACGAACGATTGTTGCCTATGCCAAGTCTATATATATTAAGGATCAAATGTATCCAGAGTTTATCCCAAGAATTCAAGAAAGACTCATTTAATGCAACTTGATTTGATACAAAATATTCAATATCCCTCCTACCTACCTACATTCTGCACAATTTAATTTCCTCCATCAGTCTTTTCAAATAGACTTCTTTCAACAACTGACCAGAGGGAAAGGTGACATGGGCAAAATGTTTATTAGAACTAGCTGGTGACTTTGAAATGGTGAATAAAGCAGCTTCAAAGTGGAGTTGATAAACTAAGTGCGTACTTTGGTATCACCAAGAAAACAAAATTACCGATCTGAAAGATTACACAATACCTTAAGCACCTAAATTATACTGATAATCTATTGTAACTTTATTCATCTCCAGGGCAGCATGGTGGCACTGCAATCTCACGGCACCAAGGTCCCAGGTTCGATCCCGGCTCTGGGTCACTGTCCGTGTGGAGTTTGCACATTCTCCCCATGTTTGCATGGGTTTCACCCCCACAACCCAAAGATGTGCAAAGTAGGTTGGATTGAACATGCTAAATTGCCCCTTAATTGGAAAAAATGAATTGGGTATTCTAAATTTAAAAAAAAAAAAAAACACTTTATTCATCTCCTGGAATCCAATTTCTTAAGTACAAAAACTTGTCCCATGAGTAACAACTTTCAGACTATACTGGGCACTTGTCTGCGAGAACTGCAGGTACAAAATCAGATCACACCAATCTGAGGCAAAGTAGACTAGAGCGAACGCTTGTACATCGCTGCTTCTCCCCACTGTTGGTCATAGTGCCTTTAGCAGCTTAAATCCCATTGTCTGGAATTTCCTTCCTAAACCCCACCACCTCCTCAAAGTCCACCTCTTTGACAAAGGTTTTGTATCAATTCTTTGACTGGAATTATATTTTGCTTATACCAAATTAAACACCTTGGAACAGTTTTTACAGCAAAACTGCTACACAAATGGAAGTGTTTCCTTATAATACTTTCTCAGCAGAGAAATAAGATATTTTCTATCCTCTTAGCTGATGATACTGACTGTGTTACTCCAATATGAGTGTACTCTTTAGTTCTTAAGTCATAATTGTAAAACCAGTGCTATTTTCTATTTTTGAATATTTACATGCATCAAAACTTTACATTTATCAAGTGTAAGTGACAACTGATTACTCTGAAATAGTGTAACCGTATGAAATTTACTCAGCTGGATAATGAGGAATAAAGCTTATGCAATGACGACTGTGCCAAATTCTCTCCAGTATACACAAATGTACTTTTATTAAAGTATGGGTCTCTATGAATGGTTTAATAGAAAGATAGCTGCTATATCCTACACATTAAAACAGGTAAATGGAAGCATGCACAGCAAACTAAGAGCAGAAAATTTGAGCTGCAACAATTTTGGATTCAGCAAATGTATTTTTTAGGACTAAGTACTTAGTGGTATATGCAGCTAAACATTAACACAGTCAACATGCTGGCCTTGAGTCATGCTCAGTCCCACATCCAACTCAGTTTTAAAATTTATGGAATTAGTTTCCACCAGCTTTTCATGTCTTAGGTTTAAGCCATTTTTTTTAAACCAACAACTTTAAGGATTTATACAAATGGACACCCCAGTCTCTACTTATTTGCACCTTTCAAAATCAAGCCATTCTTTTTATATTGTATTTCCGTATTATTCCTTCCAAAGTGCACCACTTCACACTTCTCTGCTTGGAACTTTATCTACCATACAGAGTCATTTTTCTGGTAACTGATCAATAAAAACTTACAACATTTTAGCACTTTTCTATAGCATACAACTGTTTATTATGTGATATTATTGCCGCACAGCAGTTACAACATGTAAAGAATTGAATACATTCATTTTATCACTAGTTAAATCAGGAATTGAGTTATTTATATTGAAGTATTAAAATTACGTTTATTGTAAATTCCTGATGTCTGACCGCAACTGCCATTTCATGGATGACTACACTTAGGCCTATGATGTCTAATATTTTGTCCTTCTTAAAAAGAAAAGAATCTTCAAACATGGAAAGCTAGCTAAGCTTGGTAATCAAACTCTTAGTTTCATACAGCTTAGAAAATTGTGTTAAACGGCAGAAAATTAATCCTGAATAAACTACAACTGGTTACATATGCTAGTATTCCATTACCAGTTACAGGAGAGAAATACCAACACTTTATTCTTAATACTAATATGGTTGTACAAGCAGCAACAGATGAGTATATACCAATGCCTGACACATTACATGCAATCTGATGAGAGCAGTAACCATGAGTTGGGGTACAACTTTGAAATATGAACAGCAGACTTACTTTGTGCTTCTGTATTGAAAACCATTGAGGCACCACACATTAGTTATATTTACGAACCACATGATCCCATTAAACATTTGTATTAGGAGAAAAACTGAAATTATATTATGCCAAGCAGTTAATATTCTTCACCTTTTTTTTTTTTATAAATGCTCTTCAGAATGATACTTATTATATCCGAACCCAGTATAAAATCATACGAAACAAGGCAAAAAAACTTTGTACATCTTGCTGCATAACATGCCTGTATGATGTTTCTCACTTGTTGCACATATCATTTTAATATGTTTTGTGATGATATTAATGTCCTGGTGCTGACAGGCTCTTGTTCATGAACTGCTTCTTTATAAAGCATATCCACCACTAGAAAGACAAAACAAAACACTATATTAAGAACCTCTGATGTGCCAGTCTGTCCAGTTTAAAATTACAGCACCTGCAATTAGGAATAGGAGAGGGTCAACCCAAGTATTTTTTACCATCAAAAGTCCCATTTTTAAAAAAACAAATCTAGGTTTATGTACTCCTCCAGAAAGTATACAGTTGATGCCATGATTGCATTGATGAGCCTCTTAAAATTGGACAGAAAAGAGATATTAAAAAATGGGGTCAGGTAGACTTGGGTCAGTTTTCTCACAAAATGAAGCATCTACCAATTGAGAAATAATTTCTTACGGTATAACAATTTTAATTCTTCATTCTAACACTACCTAAATGAGTCCTTAAATTGGGAAAAGCAGCATCAGTCCAGCTCCTTTGTTAATCCATCTAACACTACCTAAATTAGTCCTCAACTTGGGAAAAGAAAACAGCATCAGTCCAGCTCCTTTGTTAATCCATCTAACACTACCTAAATTAGTCCTTAACTTGGGAAAATAAAACAGTCCAGCTCCTTTGTTATCCTTCTGATAGGATTTGTATCCCTTAGCCAACCCAATTCGCTGGAAGATGAAGTGTCAAAACTGATTTGAATTCCAAACACCTAATGAGTTCATTAAAAAAAAACATTTGCAGAAGTCTTTAAAAAGTTTCAATATTGCGATTTACAGCAAACTTCCAGCATTTTAGGCAAGCTTTAAAAGTTTAGTAATGCTTCAAATTTGAGAATCACCAATCACTACAAATAGTCCCAGGTTCAATAATACTGCAAATTGGCTTGTGTTGGATTAGGACGGGGGGAAAAAAATACATCTGTTAGAAGGAAGAGAAAGTTTGAGGTGACTTCCTGAAATGCCTACTGACATTCACATTAGTAATGGACACTAGGGGCAGCATGGTGGCACAGCTGCCTCACAGTGCCGAGGTCCCAGGTTCAATCCCGGCCCGGGTCAGGAGATTGGTTACGCTAAATTGCCCCTTAATTGGAAAAAATGAATTGGGTACTCAATTCTCCAGTTGTATGGGTGGGTGGGGGGGGGGGGGGGGGGGGGGGGAAGAGGAGAAAGAGAGTTGCCGTTTCAGATGGCAACAACCCATTTTGAGGGTGCAGGTGACCTCGGATTGGGCGCGACTTCGTAAACAACTTTACGAGTCTGGTTTTGGGTGAAAGTGGATTTGAGGTGCAGGCAGTTAATATGAACATTTGGGGCAACACGGTAGCACAAGTGGATAGCATGGTGGCTTCACAGCGCCAGGTTGCCAAAGTCGTTTTTTAAGGGGGTGGACAGGTTGGTTTCACTGGTTGTTTGGGCTGGGAAGGTGGCCAATTTAAGGACAGTGGCATTTCAGAGGGGCAGGCAGTTGGGGGGGCTGGGTCTTCTGAACTTGTATTACTGGGCAGTGAACACTGAGAAGATGCAGGGAGGACAGGGTTGCGGGCGCTGGCGGCAGCACCACTTCCATTTGCCCCAGGGAAGTATTCAGGAAGTTCTGTGGTGGTTGCCACTTGGACATTTGGAGGCAATTTAGCAGCACTTTAGATTGGGAGCAGGGTTGAGGCTGATGCCGTTCCAGGGGAATCATGGATTTTAGCTGGGGGAGACGGTGCAAAGCTTCATGATTCCATAAGACATAGAAGCAGAATTAGGCCACTAGGCCCATCGAGTCTGCTCCGCCATTCAATCATGGCTGGTATTTTCTCATCCCCATTCTCGTGCCTTCTCCCCATAACCCCTGATTCCCTTATTAATCAAGAACCTATCTATCTCTGTCTTAAAGACACTCAGTGAATTGGCCTCCACAGCCTTCTGCCGCAAAGTGTTCCACAGATTCACCACCCTCTGGCTGAAGAAATTCCTTCTCATCTCCGTTTTAATGGATCGTCCCTTTAGTCTGAGATGGTGTCCCCTTTGGTTCTAGTTTTTCCTACAAGTGGAAACATCCTCTCCACATCCACTCTATCCAGACCTCGCAGTATCTTGTAAGTTCCAATAAGGTCCCCTCTCATCCTTCTAAACTCCAACGAGTACAGACCCAGGGTCCTCAAACGTTCCTCATACGACAGGTTCTTCATTCCAGGGATCATTCTTGTGAACCTCCTCTTGACCCTTTCCAAGGCCAGCACATCCTTCCTTAGAAATGGGGCCCAAAACTGCTCATAATACTCCAAATGGGGTCTGACCAGAGCCTTATACAGCCTCAGAAGTACATCCCTTCTGGGATTGGAAGCAAGAGGGGTGAAGGAGATGAAGGATTTGTTTTTGGAGGTGGGGTTCACAAGTTTGGAGGAGTTTGAGTTTCCGCATGATGAGGGTTTTTGGTATAAAGATTTTTCCAACTTTTCCGGTGGCGCCTGCTTCCTCGTTGGAGAATGTGCTGTCGGTAATGGGGTGGAGGGTGGGGTCATCTCAGGGATTTATAGGAGGATTTGAGAAGACCAAGTGGGAGGAGGAGTTGGGGATGGCGCTGGGGGAGGGGCTGTGATGTGAGGTGCTGTGGAGGGTGAATACCTCAACCTCATGCGCGAGGCTGGGGTTGAAACTGTTGTAGATGGTGCACAGGGCTCATTTGACTAAGAAGGAATGAGCGGGCTGTTTGAGGGTGTAGAGGATACTTGCGAAAGCCTAGCTAATCCACGTGCACATGTTCTGGTTCTGCCCCAAGGTGGAGAAATTTTGGGGGTCGTTTTTCAGCCCCATGTCGGCAATCCTGCATGTGCATTTGGAGCCTGGTCCCCTGGGAGCCACCTTCGGGGTGTCGGATCTGCCGGAGTTGCACACAGGATCCTTTGCCTTGTTGATCGCTCGCAGGCAGGTTCTGCTGTGGTGGAGCTCAGCTTCTCCACCCTGTACCTTGGCGTGGATGGGGGATCTAATGGAGTTGTTACATCTTGAGAAGGTGAAATTCGCCCTAACGGGGGCAGACGAGAGGTTCCACAAGTTGGGGTTTGTTTATTTTGCATTTCGGAGGTATTTGGGGGTGTAATGTTTCGGTCTTTTGTAAAATGTAAAAATGCTAAAAAATTTAATAAACATACTAAAGTAATGGACACTTGAGAGAAAAAAAAGTGGTACTGTGCCACCAAGTCTTTAGAAAGCTGATGGCAGAAAATGGAGACAACAGCTTGTGGACTGGATAGTACAGGAGATTTTGGGAACAATGCAGATAACTATTTTCCTTGAATAATACATAAAATATAAAAGAACAGAATTCAAAAGAGTAACAATGGGCTTTGGTGGCAGTTACAATGCCCTTTAACCCAGATACATCTATACCAGGAGTTAGAAAACAAAAGGATATTTTTCATCATAAGACACAAAATAAGTTTGGAATGTCTTAACCCACTCCTGCATATGCATGTCCACAGCATGAAAAGAGCTTTTGACAAATAGTCAACACTTGAAACAATTGCTCCCTTCTCACTCCACAGATGCTGTCAGACCTGCTAAGATTGTCCAGTATTTTCTGTTTTTGTTTCAGATTTCAGCATCCACACTAAGTTGCTTTTATGAAAATAACTTTTTTTTTTAAATGCATAAGAAAATAAAAATGCTCACTCTGATGCAGATGTTGCTCTTCCCTTGGTTAAGTCACACAGATAATAACAGGAAAACACATTACTCTGCATCTTATTAGTCATTTTATTCCAAAAATGGAATGTCATGATCAGCACTAAATACATCAAAAATCAAATAAATCTCAAAGAATCAGGAGCACTAATAATTGTTTCTGAATGGTATATCTGGAAGGCATCAAACTTTTCAAACAAAATAATTTGACAAATGGAATGGGAGGAGTAAGCCATTTGGCCCCTTGAGTCTGCTTTGTCACAGCTGAAACCAAAGAGAAAATGCTGGAAAATCTCAGCAGGTCTGGCAGCATCTGTAGGGAGAGAAAAGAGCTAACGTTTCGAGTACAGATGATTCGTTATCACAGCTGATCTGACTGTGGCCTTAACTCCACTTCTGTGAGATAAGGACGTACCCACAACCGCCACGACAGACACTACTGGAAGAACTACTGGACGCAAGCATACTAGACAAAGTAAACTGTAGTGACATGTATGACTGACTGATAGAAAGGGCCGACGCCGTACTGGACGCAACAAGAAAGAAATGGGAGGAGGACCTGGGGATTGAAATAGGGTGGGGACTCTGGAGCGAAGCACTGTATAGGGTCAACACCACCTCCAAGTGCGCAAGGCTCAGCCTGACACAACTAAAAGTGGTACTTGGAGCCCACTTAACAAGAACCCGTATGAGTAGGTTCTTCCCGGAGGAGGAGGATAGATGTGAACGGTGCCAAGGATGCCTGGCCAACCACGCCCACATGTTTTGGTCTTGCCCCAGACTTGCAGGGTACTGGACAGCCTTCTTCGAGGCAATGTCCAAAGTGGTGGGGATGAAGGTGGATCTATGCCTGAAAGTGGCGGTCTTCGGGGTGTTGGACCAGCCAGATCTATTCCTGGGAGGAGGGCGGACGCCCTTGCCTTTGCCTCCCTGATCGCCCGCTATAGAATCCTGTTCGGCTGGCAGTCAGCAGCACCACCCAAAGCTGCAGACTGGCTGTCCGACCTCTCGGAATCTCTCCAAATGGAGAAAATCAAATTCGCCATCCGAGGATCAGACGACAGCTTCCACAGAACGTGGGAGCCATTCACGCAGTTGTTCTGGGACCTATTTGTGGCCAACGAACAAGAGGAAGAATAGCCAGGTAGCCAAGAATCAGGGGAAAGTAACCAAAGCATGAAAGGGAGAGATAGACCTGCGCGGGGGGGGTTAAACCTACGAGGAAAGAAAGGCCAACCACGGGAGGGGAGGGGAGAGACCGGGGGGGGGGGGGGGGGTGGGGGGGGGGGAGAGCCGGAAGGAAGGCACGGGATACAATAATGAACATGGCATCTCCAAGAGCAGGGAACAAGGACAATGAAGACGAAAGACGGGAGGAACGGCAAAAGCGGCGGTGAGCGCGAGACGGCAGCGAGATCCGTCCGGGAGAAGCAAGCGACAACAACACCAAACCCATTTGAGTATTGCCCACTGTAATTATCTCTCCGGCACCCGAATGTATATTTACCGTCCTGGTCCCGGTCCCCCACCCCCACACACAAACAGTCGCCTACTTGTGTTGTAAATAATTTTGCCAGTTGTACAGAGCTGCTGCTGTTGAGCTGGTACACAATACCCGACCAGTTATCCTATTTTTTTTTTTTTACTATTTACTATTTTATTTTCTTTAATATGTTTGGGTGTGCCCTTCTCTTCTGTATATGTGTGTATATAATATATATATGTCTGTTTGTTATTCTGTGTACATAACGGTAAATATACTTTGTTCAAAAACCCAATAAAAAACATTTATTTAAAAAAATCTCCACTTCTGTGCCTTCCCCAGAACCTTTGACTCTCTTGTAGATAAAAAAAAGTCTGTCAAACTTGCATATATTCGATCCCGGAGCCTCCACTGCTTGCCAAGGTAGTGAATTCCAAAGATTAAAATCCCTCTGAGATGAAATTCCTCATCTACATCTTAAACATGAGACCCCATATTTTGAAACCACCCCCTAGTTCTAAATTCCCCGATGAGAAAAGCATCCTCTCAGAACTTATGTCAAGCCCCCTCAGAATTTATGTTTTAATAAGGTCACCTCTCATTCTTCTCCCATGAGCACAGTCCCAACCTGCTCAACTTTTTCTCATAAGACAACTCCTTCACCTCAGGAATCAACCGAGTGAACCTTCTCTGAACTGCCTCCATTGCAAGTATATCCCTCTTTAAATAAGGAGGCCAAAAGTGTATGCAGTACTCTAGGTGTGATCTCACCAATACCCTGTACAGTTGTAGAATTTATTAGAAATAGAAATACAATATTTAAGTTTATTATCTTATACTCTACTAAATTAACATGAGAAATTATTTTTCCTAAATTTCCCACTGGTTCTTTTAGACCACTTTTCTCAAAGACCTTCACTCACACATTACTACAGAAACAGTTTAGTTTTGAGTACTGTATGGATTCAGGAAACAGAAGTCTCCTGTTAAAAATAAACACAATCACCAGAGAAATCAGTTACCATATCATCACACACAGTAACTACAAAATAATCCAATGCAAGTCGGTAAATATCTTCCAAGAAAAAGATGAAAACCTGAAGTAAAATTAAATTAATAAACTGCTGCTGAGGGGGCACGTGGAGCTATATCATGGGTAGTTACTACTCTATAGTTACATATAATACATTATTCACAGCCGCAGACTTGGGGAAAAAGGTAGGAGCTAATAAACTAGTCTGAATCTGTGGGGTGGAGCAGGCGGCCTTCTTGAGTGGGCTCAAGGGGGAAAGGGAAGGGGGGGGTTGAGAGAAGAGAGACTCCCGATTCAATTTGTTACGTAGAATGTGCAGGATTTATGGGGCTCAGTGAAACGTGCAAGAGTTTTCTCTCATTTGAAAAGTGAGGGCCGATGTGGTGCTTTTGCAGGAGACCCACCTGCGGGTAAGGGACCATGTTTGGATCCGTAAGAGTTGGGTTAACCAGTTGTTCCTTTTGTTCCAATTGGACTTTGATAGCAGGGCCCAGAGGAAGACAATACTTATTAATAGAAGAGTTTGGTTCCAGATGGAGGTGGTGGTAGCAGACCAGGGCGACAGGTATGTCATAGTTACGGGAACATTGGAGGTAAGCCAGTGGTTTTAGTGCGCATGTATGCCCCTAAATTGGAATGACATGGAGTTCAAGAGGATGCTGGCTGCGATAGGCACAAGTTGATGTGGGAAGGGGGAGGAACCTGAACTATGTTTTGAGCCCCAAGTTGGATCGAGCAGATAGTTCTCCACACCAGGTGGATGTGGTTTTGGAGATGGGGCTGGCCCAAAGGCCAGTGTGGAGTTCGGATGCAGAGCTGTTAGCAGATTTGGGATTTTGTTTGAAGGTGGCTCGGGTGATTGATGAATATTTTTTTTTTCTTTTTTTTTTTAAATTTAGAGTACCCAATTCTTTTTTTTCCAATTAAGGGGCAATTTAGCGTGGCCAATCCACCTATCCTGCACATCGTTGGGGTTGTGGTGGTGAGACCCACGCAGACACAGGGGAATCTGCAAAACTCCATACGGACAGTGACCCAGGCCAGGATCGAACCCGGGTCCTTTGGCGTCGTGAGGCAGCAGTGTTTTTTTTTTTTTTAAATAATATTTTATTGAAAATTTTTGGTCAACCAACACAGTACATTGTGCATCCTTTACACAACATTGTAACAATACAGATAATAATGACCTTTTTTAAATTTAAACAAAAACAACAACAAATAAATAAATATTAAATAACAAAAAATAAAAACTAGCCCTAATTGGCAACTGCCTTGTCTCAGGCCACCCCCCCCCCCCCTCTCAGGCCACCCACCCACCCCCCCCCCCCCCCCCCCCTCAGGGCCACCCCCCACCCCCCCCCTCAGGCCACCCCCCCCCCAGGCCACCCCCCCCCCCCCCCCCCTCAGGCCACCCCCCCCCCCCCCTCAGGCCAAACCCCCCCCCCCCCCCTCAGGCCACCCCCCCCCCCCCCCCCCCCCCCACCCCCCAAGTCCTGGGCCGCTGCTGCTGCCTTCTTTGTTCTCCCCTATCTATCTTTCCGCAAGATATTCGACGAACGGTTGCCACCGCCTAGTAAACCCTTGAGCCGACCCCCTTAGGACGAACTTAATCCGCTCTAACTTTATGAACCCCGCCATATCATTTATCCAGGTCTCCACCCCCGGGGGCTTGGCTTCTTTCCACATTAGCAATATTCTGCGCCGGGCTACTAGGGACGCAAAGGCCAAAACAATCGGCCTCTTTCGCCTCCTGCACTCCCGGCTCTTGTGCAACCCCAAATATAGCCAACCCCCAGCTTGGTTCGACCCGGACTCCTACTACTTTCGAAAGCACCTTTGTCACCCACATCCAAAACCCCTGTAGTGCCGGGCATGACCAAAACATATGGGTATGATTCGCTGGGCTTCTCGAGCACCTCGCACACCTATCCTCCACCCCAAAAAATTTACTGAGCCGTGTTTCCAGTCATATGTGCCCTGTGTAATACCTGAAACTGAATCAGGCTTAGCCTGGCGCACGAGGACGACGAGTTTACCCTGTTTAGGGCATCTGCCCACATCCCCTCCTCAATCTCCTCCCCTAGCTCTTCTTCCCATTTCCCTTTTAGTTCGTCCATCATAGTCTCCCCTTCGTCTCTCATTTCCCTATATATATCCGACACCTTACCGTCCCCCACCCATTTCTTTGAGATGACTCTGTCCTGCACCTCTTGTGTCGGGAGTTGCGGGAATTCCCTCACCTGTTGCCTCGCAAAAGCCCTCATTGCATGTACCTGAATGCATTCCTTGAGGCAACCCATATTTCTCGGTCAGCGCTCCCAGACTCGCAAACTTCCCATCCACAAATAGATCTTTCAATTGCGTTATACCTGCTCTTTGCCACATTCCATATCCCCCATCCATCCCCCCGGGGCAAACCTATGGTTGTTTCTTATCGGGGACCCCCCCCAGTGCTCCGGTCTTTCCCCTATGTCGTCTCCACTGTCCCCAAATCTTCAGTGTAGCTACCACCACCGGACTCGTGGTATAGTTCCTTGGTGAGAACGGCAATGGGGCTGTCACCATAGCCTGCAGGCTGGTCCCCCCTACAGGACGCCCTCTCTAATCTCTTCCACGCCGCTCCTTCCTCCTCTCCCATCCACTTACTCACCATTGAAATATTAGCGGCCCAATAATACTCACTTAGGCTCGGTAGTGCCAGCCCCCCCCTATCCCTACTACGCTGTAAGAATCCCTTCCTCACTCTCGGAGTCTTCCCGGCCCAAACAAAACCCATGATACTCTTTTCTATCCTTTTGAAAAAAGCCTTCGTGATCACCACCGGGAGACACTGAAACACAAAGAGGAATCTCGGGAGGACCACCATCTTAACTGCCTGCACCCTCCCTGCCATTGACAATGCTACCATATCCCATCTCTTGAAATCTTCCTCCATCTGTTCCACCAACCGCGTCAAATTTAGCCTGTGGCCTGCTGCAATGTGCCCCAATTCTTAGCTATCTGGATCCCCAGGTAACGAAAGTCTCTTGTTACCTTCCTCAACGTAGGTCTTCTATTTCTCTACTCTGCTCCCCTGGATGCACCACAAACAGCTCACTCTTCCCCATGTTCAATTTATACCCTGAAAAATCCCCAAACTCCCCAAGTATCCGCATTATTTCTGGCATCCCCTCCGCTGGATCCGCCACATATAGTAGCAGATCATCCGCATATAAAGATACCCGGTGTTCTTCTCCTCCCTTAAGTATTCCCTCCATCCCTTGGAACCTCTCAGCGCTATCGCCAGGGGCTCAATCGCAGTGCAAACAGTAATGGGGACAGAGGACATCCCTGCCTTGTCCCTCTATGGAGCCGAAAATATGCCGATCCCCGTCCATTCGTGACCACACTCGCCACTGGGGCCCTATACAACAGCTGCACCCATCTAACATACCCCTCTCCGAACCCAAATCTCCTCAACACCTCCCACAGATAATCCCACTCCACTCTATCAAATGCTTTCTCGGCATCCATCGCCACTACTATCTCCGTTTCACCCTCTGGTGGGGCCATCATCATTACCCTAACAACCTCCGTATGTTCGTGTTCAGCTGTCTCCCCTTCACAAACCCAGTTTGGTCCTCATGAACCACCCCCGGGACACATTCCTCTATTCTCATTGCCATTACCTTGGCCAAGACCTTGGCATCTACATTGAGGAGGGAGATTGGTCTGTAGGACCCGCATTGTAGCGGATCCTTTTCCTTCTTTAAAAGAAGCGATATCGTTGCTTCTGACATAGTCGGGGGCAGTTGTCCCCTTTCCTTTGCCTCGTTGAAGGTCCTCGTCAGTAGCGGGGCGAGCAAGTCCCAAATATTTTCTGTAAAATTCAACTGGGAATCCGTCCGGTCCCGGGGCCTTTCCCGTCTGCATGTTCCTAATTCCTTTCACCACTTCTTCTACCGTGATCTGTGCTCCCAATCCCATCCTTTCCTGCTCTTCCACCTTGGGAATTTCCAGCCGATCCAAAAACTCCATCATTCTCTCCCTCCCATCCGGGGGGTTGAGCTTCATACAATTTTTTATAAAATGTCTTAAACACTTCATTCACTCTCTCCGCTCCCCGCTCCGTCTCTCCATCTTCGTCTCTCACCCCCCCTATTTCCCTCGCTGCTCCCCTTTTCCTCAATTGGTGTGCCAGCAATCTGCTCGCCTTCTCTCCATATTCATACTGTACACCCTGCGCCTTCCTCCATTGTGCCTCTGCAGTGCCTGTGGTCAGCAGTCAAATTCCACATGCAGCCTTTGCCTTTCCCTATACAGTCCCTCCTCCGGTGCTTCCGCATACTGTCTGTCCACCCTCAAAAGTTCTTGCAACAACCGCTCCCGTTCCTTACTCTCCTGCTTCCCTTTATGTGTCCTTATTGATATCAGCTCCCCCCTAACCACCGCCTTCAACACCTCCCAGACCACTCCCACCTGAACCTCCCCATTGTCATTGAGTTCCAAGTACTTTTCAATGCATCCCCTCACCCTTAAGCACACCCCCTCATCCGCCATTAGTCCCATGTCCATTCTCCAGGGTGGACGCCCTCTTGTTTCCTCCCCTATCTCCAAGTCTACCCAGTGTGGGGCATGATCCGAAATGGCTATAGCCGTATATTCCGTTCCCCTCACCCTCGGGATCAATGCCCTACCCAACACAAAAAAGTCTATGCGTGAATAGACTTTATGGACATAGGAGAAAAACGAGAACTCCTTACTCCTAGGTCTACTGAATCTCCACGGGTCCACCCCTCCCATCTGCTCCATAAAATCCTTAAGCACCTTGGCTGCTGCCGGCCTCCTACCAGTCCTGGACTTCGACCTATCCAGCCTTGGTTCCAACACCGTGTTAAAGTCTCCCCCCATTATCAGCTTTCCGGTCTCTAGGTCTGGGATGCGTCCTAGCATTCGCCTCATAAAATTGGCATCGTCCCAATTCGGGGCATACACGTTTACCAACACCACCATCTCTCCCTGTAATTTGCCACTCACCATCACGTATCTGCCCCCGTTATCCGCCACTATAGTCTTTGCCTCGAACATTACCCGCTTCCCCACTAATATAGCCACCCCCCTGTTTTTCGCATCCAGCCCCGAATGGAACACCTGCCCTACCCATCCTTTGCGCAACCTAACCTGATCTATCAGTTTCAGGTGCGTTTCCTGTAACATGACCACATCTGCTTTAAGTTTCTTAAGGTGTGCGGAGTACTCGTGCCCTCTTTATCGGCCCGTTAAGCCCCCTCACGTTCCACATGATCAGCCGAGTTGGGGGGCTTCCCACCCCCCCCCCCCTTGCCGGTTAGCCATCATCTTTTTCCAGCTTCTCGCCCAGTTCCCACGCGGCTGTATTTCTCCCAGACGGTGCCCCCCCGCCCATCCTTTCCCGCACCCACTCCCCCCTTTCCCCAGCAGCAGCAACCCAGTAATTCCCCCTCCCCCCCCCCCCCCCCCCCCCCCCCGCTAGACCCCCCGCTAGCGTAATTACTCCCCCCCATGTTGCTCCCAGAAGTCAGCAAACTCTGGCTGACCTCGGCTTCCCCCCGTGATCACGGCTCGCCCCGTGCGGCGCCCCCTCCTTCCTGCTTCTCTATTCCCGCCATAATTATCATAGCGCGGGAACCAAGCCCGCGCCTCTCCCTCGGCCCCGCCTCCCATGGCCAACGCCCCATCTCCTCTCCCTCCCCACCTCCCCCCATCACCACCTGTGGGAGAAAGGAAAAGTTACCATACCGCAGGATTAATCATACAATCCCTCTTCGCCCCCCCCCCACTCGTCCCACCACTTTGTCCAAACGTTCATTTTCGTAGTCCAATCATTCCAATTTTTCTTCTACAATAAAAGTCCACGCTTCATCCGCCGTCTCAAAGTAGTGGTGCCTCCCTTGATATGTGACCCACAGTCTTGCCGGTTGCAGCATTCCAAACTTTATCTTTTTTTTGTGAAGTACCGCTTTGGCCCGATTAAAGCTCGCCCTCCTTCTCGCCACCTCCGCACTCCAATCTTGATAGACGCGGATCACCGCGTTCTCCCATTTACTACACCGAGTTTTCTTCGCCCATCTAAGGACCATTTCTCTATCCTTAAAACGAAGAAATCTCACCACTATGGCTCTGGAGCTTCTCCTGCTCTCGATCCTCGCACCATAACTCGGTATGCTCCCTCCACCTCCAACGGACCCGTCGGGGCCTCCACCCCCATTAACGAGTGCAGCATCGTGCTCACATATGCCCCGACGTCCGCCCCCTCCACACCTTCCAGGAAGGCCAAGAATCCTCAAGTTGTTCCTCCTTGCGTTATTTTCCAGTGCCTCCAACCTCTCCACAGATCGTTTCTGGTGTGCCTCCTGTATCTCCGACTTCACCACCAGGCCCTGTATGTCGTTTTCATTCTCTGCTGCTTTCGCCTTCACGACCCGAAGCTCCTGCTCCTGGGTCTTTTGTTCCTCTTTCAGCCCTTCAATCGCCTGTAATATCGGGGCCAACAACTCTTTCTTCATTTCCTTTTTTATCTCCTCCACGCAGCATTTCAAGAACTCTTGTTGTTCAGGGCCCCATATGAAACTGCCACCTTCCGACGCCATCTTGGTTTCTGCTTGCCTTCCTTGCCGTTGTTCCAAAGGATCCGCTGCAATCCGGCCACTTTCCTCTCCTTTTTCCATCCGTGTCCAGGGGGAACACCCTTCTGGTTTACTGCACGGTGTTTTCAGCCGTTAAAATTGCCGTTGGGGCTCCTATCAAGAGCCCAAAAGTCCGTTTCACAGGGAGCTGCCGAAACGTGCGACTCAGCTGGTCATCGCCGCACCCGGAACAGCCGTGAGGCAGCAGTGTTAACCACTGTGCCACCCAGTGATTGATGAATATGTGGGATTCAACAAGAATGGGGAAGTGTTGCCCACGGTACTGTGGGAGGACCCTGACGTGAGGGGAGATAATTTCATACAAGGTCACAAGGATAGGGAGACAAAAGAGGAGCGCCAGCGGTTGGTGGATGAGATTCTGGAGGTGGATGGCAGATATTCAAATGACCTAACACCAGAGCTTCTGGCTTCTGGCTCTAGAAAGAAGTTGCAGATGCAATTTGATCTGCTATCCACTGAGAAGGCACTGCGGCAGTTGCGGTGCTCAACGGGAGTAGTATCCGAGTGGGGAGGCCAGTAGGCTTTTGACTGGTCAGCTGAGGCGGCAGGCGGCTTTCCGGGAGATTGTGCGGATTCAGAACTCGGGTGGTAGGTTAGTGTCAGCGCTGGATAAAGTTGATGTGCGTTTGAGGCGTTCTATTTTCTAGGTTGGAGCCTCCGGAGGAAGAGTCGGATATGTTGTGGATTTTGGAGGGTTTGGAGTGTCCCAAGGTGGTGGAGGAGGATTGGGAAGGGATGAATGGGGCCGCTGTGGGGTAGAGGTCAGAACAGCAATTGGGCGAATGCAGATGGGTAAAGCGCCGGGGCCGGATGATTTCCTGGTGGTGTTTTATTAAACATTTGCTGATCGATTGGTGCCGCTGCTGGTGGACATATTCGAGGACTCGGTGGCTCAGGAGTTTCTTCCGAAGGCAATGATGCAAGCGCCCATTTTGATTCTGCTAAAGAAGGATAAGGACCTGGTGGAGCGTGGGTCATACCGCCCGATTTCGCTATTAAATGTAAATGCTAAGATTTTGGCTAAGGTTGGAGGGTGTCTCCCACAGTTATTTGAGGAAGACCAGATGGGGTATGTGAAGGGCAGGCGCTTGTCGTCTAATGCAAGGCAGCTTTCGAATGTGGTATTGTTCCCGGCAGGAGGAGGTCATTGTGGCATTGGATGTGGGGAAGGCCTTTGATAGGGTGAATGGGGATATTTGTTTGCAACACTGGAACGGTTTGGGATAGGGTCTAGGTTCGTGGTGTGGGTTCGTTATTATATAAGGCACCTAAGGCTGATGTGAGCTCAGGATATTTTCAGTTGCACAGGGGAACGAGGCAGAGGTGCCCTTTGACCCCCTACTCTTATTTGCATTGGCAACTGAGCTGTTGGCCCATTGTTTTGAGGGAGTTGGATAGGTGAAGAGGAATAGTGGGGGGGGGGGGGGTTTGAACACAGTGTCCTTGTACACTGATGATCTTTTATATATAATGGGTCTGATCCCCACAATGGGTCATATCATGGTGCTGCTGAAGCGATTTGGGGCTTTTCTGGATATAAATTGAATTGGTACACTCAGCCAGGGAGGGGGGGGGGATGTCAATCTGGAAGTGTTGCGTTTGTCTTACAGGTTCCCATTTTAGATATTATGGGGTGCAGGTGGCCCTGGATTGGGCCCAGCTTTGGTAATTGAATTTTACGAGCCTGGTGCCATAGGGTGAAAGCGGACTTAAGTGTGTTTGCTGTTTTTTTTTTACAAAATCCATTTGGGAGAGTGGCAAGATTGATTTTGACATTCATTTGGGTGGGAAAAGTAGCCAGGATTAGGAAGACAGTGGTTCAGAGGGATCGGCAGTTGGGATGCATGGTGCTGCCAAGTCTGATATATTATTATTGGGTGGCGAAGAGTGCTGGGCTTGGTGTGGGAATCCGGAGGCTTTATGGGTGTAGATGGATTCGGGGTCATGTAGGGGGTCAGGCTAAGGGTGTTGGTAAGGGCTTCTCTACATTTTTCTCTGGGGGAAGTACTCAGGAAATCCAATGGTGGCCTCCACACTGAAGATATGGAGACAATTTTGGCAGCACTTCAAATTGGGGGCGGGTATTGAAGTCGGTGCCGGTTTGTGCAATCCACATGTTTGAGCCGGCATGGGTGGACCTTAGGTTTAGGGGGTGAGAGGAGAAGGGGTTGCTGTGATGAAGGATTTGTTTTCAGAGGGCTGATTTGCAAGTTTTGAGGAGTTACCAGAAAAATCTTTCCAACATTCCCGGTGGTGCTCCCTTCCGCGTTGCTGGAGAGGTTTGTCATAGAATCGTAGAATTTACAGTGCAGGCCATTTGGCCCATCGTGTCTGCACCGGCCCTTGAAAAAGCCCACGCCACCACCCTATCCCCATAAACCCAGTAACCCGGCAGAATCTTTTTGACAGTAAGGGGCAATTTATCATGGCCAATCCATCTAACCTGCACATCTTTGGACTGTGGGAGGAAACCGGAGCACCCGGAGGAAACACACACAGATAGAGGGAGAAAGTGCAAACTCCACAAAGTCATCCGAGGCCAGAGTTGAAACCGGATCCCTAGAGCAGTGAAGCAGCAGTGCGAACCATTGCGCTACCATGCCGCCCTGTTTTGTCACTGACGGGGACGGAGGAGGGGAATTCATCGGAGCTTTATGGGAGGCTTATAGTGAAGGAGGCAGTATCTTTGGAAGAGGTTAAGGTCAAGTGGGAGGAGGAGTTGGGGTCCTAGCTGGAGGACGGGGTGTGAAATTCGGCATAGGGCAAGTGCAATGTCATCATGTGTGAAGCTAGGGCTGATAAGAGTTGAAGGTAGTGCATAGGGCCCATTTGACCAAATCCAGGATGATTAGGCTGTTTGCAGGAGTGAGGGATGAGTGCGAGCAATGTGGGAGGGGCCCAGCGAACCATATACACATGTTCTGGTCATGACCTAAGCTTGTGGGGTTCTGGGTCTCCTTCTGTGGCACCATGTCGGCGATCCTACAAATTGAACAGACGCCTTGTCCCCTCGGGGCCATATTCGGGGTATCAGACAAGCCAGAGTTGCAGAATAGGGGAGGTGCTGATGTTCTGGTCTTCGCCTTGCTGATTGCTCGAAAGTGGGTGCTGATGGGTTGAGGTCAGCTTCTCCACCCAGCGACTCAGTGTGGCTGAGGGATCTCATGGGTTTTTTGTATCACGAGAAAGTTAAGTACACAATGAGGGGTGCAATTGAAGGGATCTACCGAAGATGGCAGCTGTTTATTTCGTACTTTAAAGAGCTGGTCAGTTGTTAGGAAGGGGGAGGGGAGAGGCGGGAACTGGGGGTTGCTGGGATTTCTGTTTGGCTTTGGGGTTTTTTTTTTGGGGGGGGGGGGGGGGTCGAGTTTGTTATTACCTGTTAGTTATTGTTTGTTATTACCTGTTAGTTATTGTTATTGTTGTTATGTATAAAATTGAAAAAGTTGAAATAAAAAATCTTTTTAAATTAATGGTCTGAATTTGGGAAGCACAGCAATATTATTAGATGGCACACGATCCAGTCTAAAACTATCTTGCCCTATTATGTTGCTTTCCGCCATTGGTGGGCATTATAAGACATAGTATATCTCCTCAACAATGAGAATGAAATCACCAAGATACTCATATGTGGGTTTAATTGACTGAACCGAACAGCCCATTTTGTTTTAGTGGCACCCTACTCTTAGGGCAACATGAAGAGATATATATGTCCCAGTGGCATTTGAACCCTGTATTATATTACCATAGTAATGTCCAGGCAGTAGAAAATTATTGGTCTATTTGGCCTACTCTTACAAACCTCCCATCAGTTTTCTTCTGGAAAGCAATCCAAAACCCTGGGATTCCATCCAGTCCTTTAAAATCATCATTTGTGGTGAAACATTTTTGTGAAAGTTGTTCATGAGAAGCGATAATCATCATTTAAAGCCAAAACTTCAGCTTCTTACCTTGCTGGGCTTATCAGTCTGTTGATCAAACACCTTTTCACAAAGTCTCAGTCCAGTCTCTTGCCTGATTTGCTGCAAATAGACCCTCATCATCTCTGAAAAGGTAGCCAGAATTTATACGATAATGAACAATAAATTCTCAGGACATACATTACAAATGATATTCAACAGCCAAATCTCAAATTGAAATACAATAATTAGACATCTCATCTCCGTTTGATCAAAATGCACGAGTCCCCCAAAGTTAGGAGAATTTGTTTTATGTAAAAAATTAGGTTGCATGCAAGGACATACACTGAATTCACAGAATGTAAACTCACTTGTATCTTGTGCAAAAAAAGGGCGGCACGTGGTACAGTGGTTAGCACTGCTGCCTCACGGACTGAGGACCAGGTTCAAACCCGGCCCCAGGTCACTGTCCGTGAGGAGTTTGCACATTCTCCCCATGTTCATGTGGGTCTTACCCCCACATCCCAAAGATGTGCAGGCTAGGTGGATTGGCCACACTAAATTGCCCCTCAATTTGAAAACAAAAAATTGGGTAATCTAAATTTATATTTTAAAACAGTAGATTTGCACACTAAGCTATCAATGTTATGTACAATGTAGTGGAGGGACACCAGTCCCCAAAGTACCGATTACCCATCCTTAGTCACACAGATCCACAGTCATGGTGAACAGATAAGCTTCCCCTAAGGACAGAGAAAAATTATAACAAGAGTTGTTACAAACCTTATTCCTCCATCTCTGGCCAGCTTCAGAGTCATTTCTGACAAATTTCTAGAAGCCTTTTTCTCGGAGATAATCACTTCAAGTTATGTAATAAGGACATGAATCCAGAAATTAAACCAAGATGCCCAACCTCAAACTTTAATTTCAATGCCGTAAACATTTGGGAATCATGTAGAATTAAGCTTAATTAACACAAACTATGTGTTACTGAGGCACAATGAGACATTCTGTGAATTGTATTTAAAACAAAAATGTAGGTAGTTAAAATATTCCGGCTAAATATACATATTTTTCTGTCCCTTCATAATCAACTTTATTAATTCTAATAATGCTACTTCTTCATACCATCTTCCTGCTTGTTTCCAGGCTTTGCATACATGGCATTGAGGGGAAAGCCCGGCTCTCCGGGAATGGGAAAGTTAGTTATCCCCAAGGTGTACATTTCCTTCTCTCCTTGATTTTTGGAGTTGCACTGTGTAAAATAAAACAATCAAAATGAAAAAAGCTCACTCACATCCCAAAATAATGCTGAAGCACACAAGGGATGAAGCGCAAACCATTTTATGAAACAAAGCTGCTGAATAGCTTACAACTCACCATATGCAAAATAGCTGTAGCACTCTCACTGCAAATTAGTTCTTGGGTTTCTTTTATTTTTCGACTACATTTGTAATTATTGTTCATGCAAACGCCAAGCATAACAGAAACATTCTAACCACCATTCCGCCTGACTGAAATCACTTCCTTGCTCCAACTATGAAGCAAATTATTCAGATCACACATCTGTTGCATGGAACTGGCTCATGCGGCACTGCAAGCCTGGAGCTAGTCCGGCTGCAAACTGTCTGAGCCAATAAAAGCAAGGCAAGAAAAAGTTTGTGTAATAGCACTTTTCCCTACCTTTTGTAATTTTTTGAGACATTCAGTGATATAGAGGGTGATATAAATCAAGGTTCTGTCAGCTTCATTCTGCAACAAAAAATGCTTGTTAGTTGAACATTTTGACATACAGCATTAAAACGCTGAAACATAAGAACAGGACTTGGTCATTCAGTCCCACGAACGTGTTCCATTATTAAATTAGATCATAGCTCAACTCCATCTAACCATCTTGCTTATGTAACCCTTATTCCCTGCCTAACAAAAATCTCATCAACTCCAATGTTGATGTTTTCAATGGACCTAGCCTCAACAGCTTTATGGTGGGAGAGCAGTAGAGCAATCCTATTTTTGAAAATAATTCCCATTAAAACACAAGCTGCAGCTGCTAATGGTGCAATTAAAAAATGACTCAAGTATCTGTACTGATTTTTTTTTAAAATTCCAATTAAGGGGCAATTTAGCATGGCCATTCCACCTACCCTGCACATCTTTGCGTTCTGGGGGTGAAACCCACTCAGACATGGGGAGAATGTGCAAACTCAACACGGACAGTGATCTGGGGCTAGGGTCGAACCCGGAGTCCTCGGTGCCGTGAGGCAACAGTGTTAGCCACTGCGCCACTCTATCTGTACTCATTTTAAGATGAAAGTATCTAAAAATATAAAATAAAGTAATGGCTGCTAGTAAACCCATAGGATGACTCAGCAGCATTCAAAATCTGAACAAAATAACATTTTTGTAAGTTTATTTTGGAGAATAATGGAGATAGACTCCCTTTAAAAAATTACTAGCTTCACCACATTATGGTTCTGTATTGCTAAATTTAACAGGTTTGTAATCAGTGTTTCTTTTTGAAAAATATTTTTCTTGCTTTTTTGACCCACGTACTAGAAGGTAGATGGAGAATCTGCTCTGAACTATGCATCAATGCAACTCATGGATTAGTTATTATGTGCCCAAGATGTCAAATAGTGACTCTTCCTCTGGTTTCCCTGTTTCTTGGGACAGTTTATGACATCTAAACATAGTGGTGCAGCTAATATCAGCAACTGACTCACATCAGCTGCAAACCCATATTCCACTATTTTATGCCAAAATTATCTGAGGGTTATACACTCTGCAATGCATTGGTCTCTTCAATGCAAACCATATGATACATTATTCAGTTTTTTTTTAAGATTCTTAAAATTTGACAAATATCAATAAGTTACCTTTATTTCATAGTTTTTGAAGAAAACATTTGCCTTAAAATAGTAAAGTGCTTCATCAATTGCATCAGAGTCTTTGGCTGGAAGAAATAATCAATGGTGATCAAATCACATACAAATCCTTAAAACACAGTAACAAATTAATATCTCAATTTTGCCCTCCTCAATCAGCATATCTCTTAATTATGGTTCCACAAATATCTGTTTTTTGGTCATGGGATGTGGGCATTGCTGGCTGGGTCAGCATTTATTGCCCATCACTGAGTCAACCACATTGCCGTGAATCTGGAGTCACATGTAGACCAGATCAGGTAAGGATGACAGATATTGTTCCCTACTTGACCAGTCCAAGAAGACATTTCAATTGCCAATTAGCTCTCTTCCACAGGCAAGCAAGTTTCAATGAAAAAAAGCTGTTCTTCTTGGAAAACTCTCAAGTTGAAGAGATCACATAAAACTAGGAGTTGTAGTCTGGTCTCTGCAGCTTAACTGTTCCTAGTTAACAGATATTTTTCTTCTGCTACTAATTGTTGCAAACTGCACAATTTTAGCACATATTACATTTGATTGAGAATGTGAAGTGACATCCAGAGGCTGATAGAGGCACTCCTTGGTTGTCCACCAGGAGAATGGCACACAAACACAACCCCCTTAAGCTAGTTCAACCTCATATCTGCCATTAGTCTTCAGAGTGATACCAGAAAGCATAATTGCACTTTTCTCAAACACTCCCTCTATTCCCTCAAATTTCTTCTACCCAGGAAGAAGATAGGTATGATACTTTATCGGGGTAGGTGGGAATGTGCAGTTGAGACCACAAATAGATCAGACATGATCTTATTGAATGGCTGAGCAGGCTCACGGGGCCAGAAGACCTTCCACTTCTCCTAATTCATACATTAACAACCTACAACCAGACCTCTGCCAATAGCACTCAAACACAATTCCAGGCCAAAGAGTATCAAAAGGTAACTTCTTTTACAGGTTATCAAAAAATTACAATTTTTTGATCTCCACATCTCTCCAGAGAACCTAGCTGAGATTCATTCTGTGGGAAGGGCATTTATTTATTGCCCCAGAGTTGTTGAATGGCAATCTGTATTATATTCAATATATTAGCCACTAGTCACATATGACTAATTAAAAATCCAGTTAAGGCGAACTATATTTCTGATCAATACTCTTATTCACACAGTACAACTTTTCTGTGCATTTGTTGTTAAAAATTACAAAAAGAGACTCCTTTATTACCTCAGTTACTGAATGGTGGTAGATGAGATAAATAAATATACCAATGTAAAGTACATTTCTCTGCATTGTGTGTAAGTTGTGTCATGCATGTGGCTAAATCGGTGTCACAGTAGCCCCTCCTGTGGCTAGTCAGCAATTTCCAGCATAACAGTGCTCTGGGCAGTCATGTCAGTTTGTAAATTAATGTGCATTACCTAGCTCCCAGGCACCAAGATTTCCTTGAAACCTCATTCTACAACTTTCAACAGGTTTAAATGACAAAACAGTATAAAGGGACACAACTATCGAATACTTACTTTCTTTTGGAGCAGGTCCTTTAAATTGGGTTTTAAGTGGCAATAATGCCATATTTCCAATCAGTTTTACATCACCGTCCATAAGGGTGGAATGATAAGCCTGAGAGAGAAACAAAGCACAATTAGAAATGCTCTCCTTTTTTATTGTTCGGTCTCAACTGGAACGTTCATTTTAAAAAAACAATCACAAATTAAAGGCTTTCTTCTTTGTAGATGGTTAAGGTCAGCACATCTGACCATAAAATGGTTGCAGGGTGCTCAGTGAAGGTCATCATTGGATTAGGTTTCGAGTTCAAATCGTTCATTTTCATTCGGCTAAAGGTGGCTATGTGCATAGTTTCCCCAACCACTTTTTTTGGAGGGGATTTAAAAGTTTTTAAAAAATTCTAATCTTGGGTAGGCCTAATTGGCCTACTTCCTGATTTCTCACATCCCATTCTACCATTTATTTTCCAGTTCACTGCCATAAACTAACATCCATTCAGCGAGAGTTAAAAATCCGCTGCCACACACAAAGGTGAAGGGAAAGCGAACATTCGAGAAACCTACCGGCATTTTAGCAACGGTAACCGAGCGCGCTCTGAGGATAAACTGAGTCTGTCAGTCTCAGCGCTTCCGCCTGTCCCACCCTGTCGGGGCCGCGCGTGGCGTCTGGGGGGGGCGGGACGTCAAGGGCGAGCGCGGCGTCCAGGGGCGGGGCAAAAGTGCGGCGTTCGGGGGGGCGGGGCCTAGCGCTGCGACGTCAAGGGCGAGCGCAGCGTCCAGGGGCGGGGCAAAAGTGCGGCGTTCGGGGGGCGTGGCCGAGCGCTGCGACGTCAGGGGCGAGCGCGGCGTCCAGAAGAGGGGCTAGAGTGCGGCTTTCGGGGGGGGGGCGGGACCTAGCGCTGCGACGTCAAGGGCGAGCGCAGCGTCCAGGGGCGGGGCAAAAGTGCGGCGTTCGGGGGGCGGGCGTCCTTGAGGAGGAGACGGGGCCCAAGTGGTTAGCACTGCTGCCTCACAGCGCCAGGGACTCGGGTTCAATTCTGTGTTCACGTTCTCCCCATATCTGCCTGGGTTCCCTCTGGGTGCTCCGGTTTTCTCCCAAATCACAAGTGGTGGAGGTTAGGTGGATTGACTGCTAAATTGCTCCTTGGTGTTCAAAAATGTGCGGATTAGGGATAGGGTGGGGGAGTGGGCCTAGGTGGGGTGCTTTTTCAGAGGGTCGGTGCAGACTTGTTGGGCCAAATGGCCTCCTTCAGCATTGTAGGGATTCTTTTTTTTTAACAAACAATTTTATTGAGGTATTTTAGGCATATAGAAAAAATGACATTGTACAGTACAAACAAAAAAAGAAGTCAAGACACAAATTACACATGAAACATACTGCAAATCACGGTTCTGTTCATGCATAGAATTGCCTCAATATCCCCCTACTCTACCTTAGCTCCCCCCCGCCGACGCTTATTCCTCTGCGAAGAAGTCAATAAATGGCTGCCACCTTTGGGAGAACCCTAGTAGCGAACCTCTCAAGGCGAACTTGACTTTCTCCAGGCCAAGAAAGCTCGCCATGTCCGATAGCCATACCTCAGCCCTCGGGGCCTTTGAGTCCCTCCATACTAACAGTATTCGTCGCCAGGCTACCAGGGAAGCAAAGGCCAGAACATCGGCCTCCCTTTCTTCCTGGACTCCCGGGTCCTCCGAAACCCCAAAGATTGCCACCTCCGGGTTCATTACCACCCCAGTTTTCAACACCCGGGACATGACATCAGCAAATCCCTTCCAATACCCCCCGAGTTTAGGGCACGACCAGAACATGTGTACATGATTAGCCGGCCCTCCGGCGCATCTAGCACACTTGTCCTCCAGCCTGAAGAATCTACTCATCCGGGCCACCGTCATGTGGGTCCGGTGCACGACCTTAAACTGGATCACACTGAGCCATGTTGCGGTTGTGTTTACTCTACTCAGGACTTCTGCCCAAATACCGTCCTCCAGCTCCCCCCCGAGCTCCTCCTCCCACTTAAGCTTCAGGTCTGCGTATCCTCAGCTCTCATTAGCTCCTTGTAGACATCTGAAACTCTACCCTCTCCCTCCTCTCCCCTAGAAAGTACCCAGTCCTGCCTCCCCTTCGGTGGGAGATGTGGGAAGGACGGCACCAGTGTGCGTACAAAATCCCTCACCTGCAAGTATCTAAAGTCGTTCCCTCTTGACAGCCCAAACTTCTCCTCCAGCGCCCTCATGCTCGGAAAGCTCCCTTCCAGGAACAGATCCCTCATCCTCACAATCCCCGCCGTCCTCCACAGTCGATACCCCCCCGTCCATGTTCCCCGAGGCAAATCGGTGATTGTCGCACATTGGTGTCCACACCAATGCTCTTACCTCCCCTACATGCCTCCTCCACTGGCCCCAGATCCGAAGAGCTGCCACCACTATCGGGCTGGTGGAGTACCGTGCCGGCGAAAGCGGCAGAGGCGCCGTTACCAGGGCTGCTAAGCTCGTGCCCCTGCACGAAGCAGCCTCCATCCGCTCCCAAACCGACCCCACACCCACCATCCACTTCCTTATCATCGCTATGTTGGCCGCCCAGTAATAGTTGCTGAAGTTCAGCAACGCCAGCCGCCCCTTCTCCTCTGTTCCTTTCAAGCAGCACCCTCTTCACCCGCGGGGACTTCCCTGCCCATACAAATCCCAGAATAATTTTATTCAGCCTCTTAAAAAAGGTCTGCGGGCTAAAGATGAGGAGACACTGAAAAACAAACAAGAACCGTGGGAGAATCGTCATCTTAACAGCCTGCACCCTCCCCGCCAATGACAGCGGGAGCGCAGCATGGTAGCATTGTGGTTAGCACAATTGCTTCACAGATCCAGGGTCCCAGGTTCAATTCCCGGCTTGGGTCACTGTCTGTGCGGAGTCTGCACATTCTCCCCGTGTGCGCGTGGGTTTCCTCCGGGTGCTCCCGTTTCCTCCCACAGTCCAAAGCTGTGCTGGTTAGGTGAATTGGCCACGCTAAATTGCCCTTAGTGTCCAAAATTGCCCTTAGTGTTGGGTGGGGTTGTGAGGATAGGGTGGAGATGTGGACCTTGGGTAGGGTGCTCTTTCCAAGAGCCGGTGCAGACTCGATGGGCTGAATGGCCTCCTTCTGCACTGTAAATTCTATGATAAACCTGTGATAATCCCAATTCCGGACTTCCTCCCTCACTCGTTCCACCAGTCGGGACAGGTTGAGCTTATGCAACCTGCCCCAGTCCCGTGACACTTGAATCCCCAAATATCGGAAACTCTCCCCCACTAGCCTGAACGGCAACCCCTTCAGCCTACTCTCCTGCCCACTCGCCTAAATTACAAACAAGTCGCTCTTAGCCATGTTCAGTTTGTATCCGGAGAACCGGCCAAATTCCCTCAGGGTTGCCATAATACCGTCCATCCCCACCATTGGGTCCGATACACATAACAGCAGATCATCCACGTATAACGAGACTCTATGTTCCACTCCCCCGCCGGACCAGCCCTTTCCAGCCCCTAGAAGCTCTCAGTGCAATTGCCAGCGGCTCTATGGCCAGCGCAAACAGCAGTGGGGAGAGAGGGCAGCCCTGTCTTGTCCCACGGTGCAGTCTAAAGTAGTCCGATGTCGTCCTATTCGTCCTTACACTCGCCTCCGGGGCATGATACAATCGCCTAACCCAGTCGATGAACCCCCCCCTCGAACCCGAACGGTCCTCGTACCTCCCACAGATAATCCCACTCGACCCGGTCAAAAGCCTTTTCAGCATCCATGGCTACGACTATCTCTACCTCCCTACTCTCCGGGGGCATCATAATCACGTTGAGCAGCCTTCTTCGATTGGCCACCAGTTATCTACCCTTTACAAACCCGGTTTGGTCCTCCCCAATTACATCTGGTACACAGTCCTCAATTCTGGTCACCAAAATCTTGGCCAGTAACTTGGCGTCTACATTAATCAAAGAGATCGGCCTGTATGACCCACAGGCCTCCGGGCCCTTATCCCGTTTCAGAATGAGCGAGATGGTGGCCTGCGACATCGTCTCTTGCCTCTTTAAAGACCCTAACCAGCACCGGCCCGACTATCCCGGCAAATGTTTTGTAAAACTCCATCGGATACCCGTCCGGCCCCAGGGCTTTACCCAACTGCATGACCTTCAGGCCCCCCAACACCTCTTCGATCCTGACCAGAGCCTCCAGTCCGTCCACCAACCCCCTCCCCACTCTTGGGAAGGTCAGTTCGTCCAAGAATCGCCTCATCCCCCCCTGTCCCCCGGGTGGTTCCGAAGTGTACAGCTTCCTATAAAAGTCTCTAAAGACCTTGTTCAGCCCTGCTGGATCACCCACTAGATTACCTTCCCCATCCACTACCCTCCCTATTTCCCCATCCGTTTCCCTCTTCCTCAGTTGCTGCGCAGGTATTCTACTGCCCTTCTCCCCATGCTCATAAATCGCGCCTTTTACCTTTCTAAGCTGCTCCAAAGTCTTGCCTGTAGTCAGCACCCCAAATTCGGCCTGCAGCCTCTGTCGTTTCCTGAGTAACTCTGGCCTCGGGGATTCCGCGTAACTCCTGTCTGTCCATAGAATTTCCTTAATCAGTCGGTCCGTCTCTGCCTATCTGTCCTGTCCCTGTATGCCCGGATTGAAATCAGCTCCCCTCTCACCACTGCCTTCAGTACCTGCCAGAGCACCGCTGCTGAGACTTCTCCGGTATCGTTCACCTGCAGGTAATTCTGCATGCATTTCCTCAGCCTCTCACACACCGCCTCGTCCGCAAGTAGTCCAACTTCCAGCCTCCATGGTGGGCGCTGAAAGCTGTCCTTACAAAACTGCAGGTCTACCCAGTGCGGAGAATGGTCCGATATGGCAATTGCCAAATATTCTGCCCCCACTATTCCGGCCAGCAGGTCCCTACTCACAACAAAGTAGTCAATTCGGGAATACACCTTGTGGACGTGGGAGTAGTACGGGAACTCCCTCGCCGTCGGCCGGCTAAATCTCCACGGATCTGCTCCCCCAGTTTGCTCCATGAATCCTCAGTTCCTTTGCCATCGCTGGCAACCTGCCCGTTCTTGAGCATGACCGGTCCAGGCTCGGGTCCAGGACCGTATTAAAGTCCCCGCCCATGATCAACTTACGCAAATCCAAGTCGGCGATCTTCCCTAGCATCCTCCTAATAAACTCCACATCGTCCCAATTAGGGGAATACACACTGACCAGCACTATTCTCACCCCTTCGAGCTTACCCCTCACCATAACGAACCTGCCACCCCCATCCACGACTGTGCCCTCCGCCTCAAATTGTACCCTTTTATTAATCAGGATCGCAACCCCCCTAGTCTTAGCATCAAGCCCCGAATGAAAGACCTGACTGACCAAGCCCTTCCTTAACCTAAGCTGGTCTGCCACTTTCAGGTGCGTCTCCTGCAACAAGACTATGTCCGCCTTCAGAACCCGCAGATGCGCCAACACACTGGCCCGTTTAACCCTCTAACGTTCCAGATGATCAGCCTGGTTGGGGGCACTTCACCGCCCCCTTGCCGATCAGCCATCCCCTTTCCATGGCCAGCCCCCCAGCCATGTGTGCGCTTCCTCTGGCCCCTCCCCCCTCTGGCGGGCTCCACCCATGACCTCCTCACTTTAACCATGCCCAGTTTCTATCCCCGTCAGCAGAACAACTCCCCCCCCCCTCCTCCCCCTAGCAACACCCTCATCACCTAACCCCTGCCCTAATCTAACTATATGGACACCCCCCACCTCGGCTCCTGTTGACTAGCTGCACTCAGCTGGCCTGGGGCTCCCAGCCTCGGCTCCAGCCCGTCTCCCACCGATTGTTCCCAGTCACCCCTCCCCCCCGACCCCTCCACACCACTTCCCCAGATCAGCCCTACTTAAGCAAACACTCTATACAAGTCCTAAACAACCCCCACAATAGCACAATTCAAGTTAAACAAGAAAAAAAGAGATAACAAATAACAGGCCCTCTTCAGTCCTTCCCATACAGACACCAAAAAAAATTGCACAAAGTTCCCCTGAAGCATCCATTTTAACCCAACTCTTTTAGCTGTTTTCTTTATTAATCACCCCCGCCCCCCCCCCCCCCCACCAAGCCAAACTCCAACTAAGCAAAGAGCCCAAACAGGAAACATTCAGGTACACCACGCAAAAAGCACGCAAAAAACAAACAAAAAAAAGATACATCCCAAAATGAGAGAGACACCACATATACTTAAAAGCTCTAACATGAGTCCAAACGTCCTCAGCTCAGGGCCAGCCCTTGCTTCTTAACGAAGTCCATCACCTCTTCGGGTTCCTCAAAATAGTGGTGCTGACTCTTATATGTAACCCACAGTCGCGCCGGAAAAAACAGCCCGAATTTCACCTTGTTTTTATACAGTATCTCCTTCACCTGCCTGTAGCCTCCCCTCCTCCTGGCCACCTCAGCGCTCAAATCTTGATACACACGCAGGGTGGTATTGTCCCAAATACAGCTTTGTGTGCTCTTTGCCCATTCCAGCACCCGTTCCTTGTCCAGGTACCTGTGAAAGCGTGCCACCATCGCTCGTGGGGGACCCCCTTGTCACGGTCGCCTCACCTGCACTCTGTGTGCCCTGTCCACCACCGGTGGGTGCGGGAACACCTCGTTCCCCAGCAACTTCTGAAACATACCCTCCACATATACGGCAGCGTCATGCCCCTCTGCCCCCTCCGGGAGGCCCACGATTCTCACGTTCTGCCGAGGAGATCTATTGTCCAGGTCCTCCAGCCTTTCCAGAAGCACTTTTTGCTGGTCCCTCAGCCTCAGAATTTCCACATCCGCCCCCGTTTGAAAGTCAGCCTGCTCCTCCACGGACTTCTCCAACTGTTGGAGCTTCTCAGTCTGATCATCCAACCTTTTTCCCATCTGATCAATCGATTTCTATAGCGGCTCCAGGTTGTCACGCTTCAAAGCCAAAAAGCCTCCTGCATAGTCTGCAGCAGCTGCTCCATGTGGGCTGGGCTGTCGGCTCCTTGCTCTGAACACCAGCCATGCTGGTCCCTGCTGGTCTCTCACAGCCTCCACTGTGCCCTTAATCGACCACTTCTTCTGCCATTTACGGTCCCTCCGGCTTCTTAGGTCCATACAACTCTGTATGGGTCCTGTGCCTGAGTACTATTGCTTTCCAGTTCCGCGCTCAAATCACAAAAAAGTCAGGGGAAAAGGTCCAAAAGTCCGACCGAAACGGGAGCCACCAAATGTGCGACCTACTCCCTCATAGCCACCACCGGAAGTTGCATTGTAGGGATTCTATGTGATGCAGACAACCACGGCGCTGTTAGGAGGTTGCTCCAGAATTTTGACCCATGAAGAAATGACAATGTATTTCCAAGGCAGGATGGTGAGTGGCTTGGAGGGGAACTAGCCACTGATGGTGTTCCCATGTGTCCGCTGCTCTTGTCTTTCTGGATAATAAAATAATAATCGCTTATTGTCACAAGTAGGCTTCAATGAAGTTACTGTGAAAAGCCCCTAGTCGCCACATTCCGGCGCCTGTTCGGGGAGGCCGGTACAGGAATTGAACCCGCGTTGCTGCCTTGTTCTGCATTACAAGCCATCTATTTAGCCCTCTGGTAGCAGTCGTAAGAGGTTGGAAGCTGCTCGTCTAAAAAGCCTTGGTTGGTTCCTGCAGTGCATCATGTAGATGGAATAGATTGCTGCCACTGTGCATTCGTAGTGGAGGGAGTGAATGTTTGTCAATGGGGTGCCAAATTCACAGGCTGCTTTGTCCTGAATGATACCAAGCTGTTGGAGTTACACTCATACAGGCAAGTGGAGAGTATGCCATCACACTCCTTACTTGTGCTTTGTAGATGGTGGACAGGCTTTAGGGTCAGGAAATGAGTTACACACTTGGTCCCAGGTTCGATTCCGGCTTGGGTCACTGTCTGTGCGGAGTCAGCACATCCTCCCCGTGTGTGCGTGGGTTTCCTCCGGGTGCTCCGGTTTCCTCCCGCAGTCCAAAGATGTGCAAGTTAGGTGGATTGGCCATGATAAAATTGCCCTTAGTGTCCAAAATTGCCCTTAGTATTGGGTGGGGTTACTGGATTATGGGGATAGGGTGGAGGTGTTGACCTTGGGTAGGGTGCTCTTTCCAAGAGCCGGTGCAGACTCGATGGGCCGAATGGCCTCCTTCTGCACTGTAAATTCTATGATAATCTATGATCATTCCCAGCCTCTGATCTGCTGTTGTAACCACAGTGCCACAGTGTTTATATGGCTAGTCCAGTTCAGTTTCTGGTCAATGATGGCCCAAGGATGTTGATAGTGGGGGATTCAACGATGATAATGCCATGTCAACAGGCTATGGTTAGATTCTCACATATTGGAGGTGGCCATTGCCTGGCACTTGTGTGATGCGAATATTACTTGCCACCCCAAACCTGGATATTGCCCAAGTCTTGGGGCATTTGGATATGGACTGTTCAGTATCTGAGAAGTTGTGAATGGTACTGAACATTATGAAATGACCCATGAACATCCGACCTTATAATGGAGGGAATATCATTAATGAAGCGGCTGAAGGTGTGTTAGGTCTAGGACTCTACGCTGAGGAACTTCTGCTGTGATGTCCTAGAACTGAGATGATTGACCTACAACAACCACAACCATCTTTTTTTTTAAAAATATATATTTATTAAAGATTTTTAACACAATTTTTCTCCCTTACAAACAATAAGCCCCCCCCCCGTAACCAAAAAAAACGAGAAATCGCGCAGAGCAAGATATATACATGGCAAAATTATATATTTACACAGCTTTGTACACTGGCCCTCACCCGTACGTGCCAGTTTCCCCAACCCTTCATGTTATCTCTTGCTCATCCACCCTCCCAGGCAGTCCCCCCTCTCCCCCCCCCTCCAAGGTTGCTGCTGCTGCTGACCGACCTTCCTCTAACGCTCCGCGAGATAGTCTAGGAACGGTTGCCACCGCCTGTAAAAACCCTGCGCAGACCCTCTCAAGGCGAACTTAATCCTCTCCAACTTTATGAACCCAGCCAAATCATTTATCCAGGCCTCCAGGCTGGGGGGCTTCGCCTCCTTCCACATTAGCAAGATCCTTCGCCGGGCTACTAGGGACGCAAAGGCCAGAATGCCGGCCTCTTTCGCCTCCTGCGCTCTCGGTTCGTCCACTACTCCAAATATTGCTAGCCCCCAGCTTGGCTTGACTCGGACTTTCACCACCTGAGATATTGCTCCCGCCACTCCTCTCCAGAACCCCTCCAGTGCCGGGCATGACCAAAACATATGGACATGGTTCGCCGGGCTCCCTGAGCCCCTTCCACATCTGTCCTCTACCCCAAAGAACCTACTCAACCTCGCCCCTGTCAAGTGCGTTCTGTGGACCACCTTAAATTGTATCAGGCTGAGCCTGGCACATGAGGAGGAGGAATTAACCCTACCTAGGGCATCAGCCCACAGACCTTCCTCCCCAGCTCCTCCCCCAGCTCCTCCTCCCATTTACCGTTCAACTCTTCTACCAGCCCTTCCCCCTCTTCTTTCAACTCCTGGTGTATTTCCGACACCTTGCCCTCCCCGACCCATACACCCGAGATCACCCTATTTTGAACTTCTGAGCAACGGGAATTCCCTCACCTGTCGCCTCACAAAAGCCCTTACCTGCATATATCTAAAGGCATTTCCCGGGGGTAACTCAAACTTCTCCTCCAGTGCCCCTAGGCTCGCAAACGTCCCGTCGATGAACAGGTCCCCCATTCTTCCAATCCCCGCCCGATGCCAGCTGTGGAACCCCCCGTCCATCTTCCCCGGGACAAACCAGTGGTTACCCCTGATCGGGGACCACACCGATGCTCCCATTGCACCCCGGTGCCGTCTCCACTGGCCCCAGATCCTTAGCGTTGCGGCCACCACCGGGCTCGTGGTATACTTTGTCGGCGAGAGCGGCAGTGGTGCCATCACCAACGCCCCCAGGCTTGTTCCTTTACAGGACGCCATCTCCATCCTCTTCCATGCTGCCCCCTCTCCCTCCATAACCCACTTGCGGATCATCGCCACATTTGCTGCCCAGTAGTAGCTCCCCAGGTTTGGCAGCGCCAACCCTCCTCGGTCCCTACTGCGTTCCAGGAACCCTCTCCTTACTCTCGGGGTCTTATTCACCCACACAAACCCCATAATACTCCTGCCTACTCTCTTAAAAAAGGCCTCAGTGATCACGATGGGAAGGCACTGAAACACAAACAGAAACCTCGGAAGGACCACCATTTTGACCGACTGCACTCTACCCGCCAGCGAGAGCGGTAACATGTCCCATCTTTTGAAATCCTCCTCCATTTGCTCCACCAACCTCATCAGATTCAGTTTATGTAGGGTCCCCCAACTCCTGGCTATCTGGATCCCCAGATACCGAAAGCTCCCCTCCGCCCTCCTCAGCGGTAGGTCCCCTATCCCTCTTTCTTGGCCCCCCACCTGTAATACAAAGAGCTCACTCTTCCCTACATTGAGCTTTTAGCCCGAAAACTCCCCAAACTCCCTTAGAGTCTGCATGACCTCCACCATCCCCTCCATTGGATCCGCCACGTACAGCAACAGGTCATCCGCATATAGCGACACCCGATGCTCTTCTCCCCCTCGGACCACCCCCTTCCATTTATTAGACTCCCTCAATGACATGGCCAATGGTTCGATCGCCAATGCGAATAACAGGGGGGACAGGGGGCACCCCTGCCTCGTCCCTCGGTACAGTCGAAAGTACTCCGACCTCCGCCGGTTCGTCACTACACTTGCCATCGGGGCTCTGTAAAGGAGCTTAACCCAATTGATAAACCCTACCCCGAACCCAAACCTACGCAGCACCTCCCAGAGGTACTCCCACTCTACACGGTCAAAGGCCTTCTCCGCGTCCATAGCTGCCACTATCTCTGCCTCTCCCTCCTCCGATGGCATCATTATCACGTTTAAGAGCCTCCGCACATTGGTGTTTAGTTGCCTGCCCTTTACAAATCCCGTCTGGTCCTCGTGGATTACCCCCGGGACACAGTCCTCGATCCTCGTGGCCAGCACTTTTGCCAGCAACTTTGCATCCACATTGAGGAGTGAGATTGGCCTGTACGATCCACATTGCAGTGGGTCCTTTTCCCGCTTTAGGATCAAAGAAATTGTCGCTTCCGACATTGTCGGGGGCAGGGTCTCTTGCCTCATTAAAGGTCCTCACCAGTAGCGGGGCCAACAGGTCTGCGTACTTCCTGTAGAACTCCACCGGGAATCCGTCCGGTCCCGGGGCCTTCCCCGCCTGCATGCTCCCCAAACCCTTGCTCAGCTCCTCCAACCCAATTGGTGCCCCCAAACCAGCCACCTCTTGCTCCTCCACCCTCGGGAATCTCAGCTGATCTAGGAATCGTCTCATCCCCTCTTCCCCCGCTGGGGGCTGGGATCTGTACAGCTCTTCATAAAAGGCCTTGAATACCTCGTTTATTTTCGTTGCACTCCGAACCGTGGCACCCCTTCCATCTTTGACTCCCCCTATTTCCCTCGCTGCCATCCTCTTACGGAGCTGGTGTGCCAGCATCCGACTAGCCTTTTCCCCATACTCGTAGGTCGCCCCCTGCGCTTTCCTCCACTGTGCCTCCGCCTTCCCTGTGGTCAACAGGTCAAACTCCGTCTGGAGCCGTCGTCTTTCCCCAAGTAATCTTACCTCCTGGGCCTCTGCGTATCTCCTGTCCACTCTCAAAATCTCCCCCACTAACCTCTCCCTTTCCATACCCTCTGTCTTCTCCCTATGAGCCCTAATGGAAATTAGCTCTCCCTTGATCACCGCCTTCAACGCCTCCCATATCACCCCCACCCGCACCTCCCCGTTGTCGTTGGCCTCCAAGTACCTTTCGATACACCCCCTCACCTTCCCACACACCACCTCGTCCGCCAGCAGTCCCACAATCCAGCCGCCACAACGGGCGTTGGTCCCTCTCCTCTCCCAGCTCCAGTTCCACCCAGTGTGGGGCATGGTCCGAAACGGCTATAGCCGAATACTCCGTCCCCTCCACCCTCGGGATGAGCGCCCTACCCAGAACAAAGACATCTATCCGGGAGTAGGCTTTGGGTACATGGGAGAAGAAAGAAAATTCCCTGGCCTGCGGCCTTGCAAACCGCCATGGGTCCACTCCTCCCATCTGATCCATAAACCCCCTAAGTACCTTGGCCGCCGCTGGCCTCTTTCCAGTCCTTGATTTGGAGTGGTCTAGTGCTGGATCCAACACTGTATTGAAGTCCCCTCCCATTATCAGGCGTCCTATCTCCAGGTCCGGAATGCGCCCCAACATGCGCTTCATGAATCCTGCATCATCCCAGTTCGGGGCGTATACAACACCACCCACATCCCTTGCAGCCTACCGCTCACCATTACATATCGCCCTCCATTGTCCGCTACAATAGTCTTGGCCTCAAATGACACCCGCTTTCCCACCAATATTGCCACCCCTCTATTCTTTGCGTCCAGTCCCGAGTGGAATACCTGTCCTACCCATCCCTTTCTTAGCCACCTTCAGATGTGTCTCTTGGAGCATGGCCACGTCCGCCTTCAGTCCCTTTAAGTGCGCGAACACTCGAGCCCTCTTCACCGGCCCATTCAGGCCCCTCACATTCCACGTTATCAGCCGGATTGGAGTGGCTCTCACCACCCCCCCCCCCCACGCCCCGCCGACTAGCCATCTCCTTTTCTGGGCCAGTCCCGTGTCCACGCCTCCCTCACCCTCCAGTTCCCCAGAGGGGGGATCCCCGTCCCGACCACCTCTTCTGTGTCCCATTCCCTTTCGGCCAGTGCAGCAGCAACCCTTCCCCCCCCCCCCCCCTTCCCCCCCTCCCCTCCACTAGACCCCTAACCACAACCATCTCACATTGTGCCATGGTGCAATGGGAGTGTTTTTCTCTGGATTCCCATTGACTCCTGTTTTGCTAGGCCTCCTTGATGCCACACTTGGTTTATGCTGCCATGATGTCAGGGGCAGTCCCTCACACCTCATCCCTGGAGTTCATCCCCTTTGTGCATGTTTTAACCAAAGCTGTAAAGAGGTCAGGAGTACCCTGGTGGAACCCAAACTGAGCGTCAGTGAGCAGGGTATTGCTAAGCAAGTGCTGCTCGAGAGCACTGTTAATGATCCCTTCCATCACTTTACTGATGATCAAGAGGAGACTTATGGGGCAGTAGGTGGCCGGGTTGAATTTGCACTGCCTTTCATGTATAGGACGTATCTGGGAAATTTTGGACATTGTCAGGTACATATCAGTGTTGCTGTACTCGAACAGCGTGGCTGTAGGTACGACAAGTTCTGGAGCACAGGACAGCACGGTGGCGCAGTGGTTAGCACTGCTGCCTCACGGCGCTGCAGACTCGGGTTCGATCCCGGCCCCGGGTCGCTGTCCGTGTGGAGCTTGCACATTCTCCACGTGTCTGTGTGGGTTCCACCCCCACAAACCAAAAAGATGTGCAAGGTAGGTGTGTTGGCTATGCTAAATTGCCCCTTTATTGGAAAAAAATAATTGGGTACTCTAAATTTATATTTTTAAAAAAGTTCTGGAGCTCAAGTCTTCAATACAATTGATGGGATATTGTCAGGACACATCGCCGTTTCAGTATCCAGTGCCTTCAGCCGTTCCTTCATACACATGGAGCATCCATTACCTTCAGCCGTTTCTTTTTTTAATATAAGTTTAGAGTACCCAAAGATTATAAAGGAGGTGCAGGAGCAGAGGGACCTGGCTGTATATGTGCATAAGTCATTGAACGGGGATGGACAGATTGATAGTTTAGATTTGGATTGTCACGCATACCGAGGTACAGTCAAAATTATTGTTCTGCGTAAAGTCCAGTCAGATCATACCACACATGAAAAACAGGACGTACGATACATAGACATCGGGCGAAGCATACGGAGTGTAGTGGTACACAGTAGAGAAGATAATAATAATCTTTGTCACAAGTAGGCATATATTAACAGTGCAATGAAGTTACTGTGAAAAGCCCCTAGTCGCCACACTCCGGCACCTGTTCGGGTACACTGAGGAAGAATTCAGAATGTCCAAATGTCCTAACAGCACATCTTTCGGGATTTGTGGGAGGAAACCGGAGCACCCGGAGGAAACCCACGCAGACACAGAGAGAACATGCAGACTCCAAGTTCAGTCCATAAGAGGGTCATTCAGGAGTCTGGTAGCAGTGGGGAAGAAGCTGTTTTTAGAACATAGAACTGTACAGCACAGTATAGGCCCTTCGGCCCACGATGTTGTGCCGAACTAGTCTGAAACTAAGATCAAATCAACTTACTCCCAATCATTCTAGTGCACTCCATATGCCTATCCAATAACCGCTTGAAAGTTCCTAAAGTGTCCGACTCCACTACCATAGCTGGGAGCGCGTTCCACACCCTAACCACTCTCTGAGTAAAGAACCTACCTCTGACATCCCTCCCATCTCTTCCACCATGAACCTTATAGTTATGCCCATTTGTAACAGCTACATCCACCCGAGGAATAAGTCGCTGAATGTCCACTCTATCTATCCCTCTCATATTATACACCTCAATTAACTCACCTCTCATCCTCCTTCGCTCCAATGTTTAGCACAGGGCTAAATTGCTGGCTTTGAAAGCAGACAAGGCAGGCCAGCAGCACGGTTCAATTCCCGTAACAGCCTCCCCGAACAGGCGCCGGAATGTGGCGACTAGGGGCTTTTCACAGTAACTTCATTTGAAGCCTACTTGTGACAATAAGCGATTTTCATTTCATTTCATGAGAAAAGCCCGAGCTCCCTCAATCTTTCCTCATAAGACCTGCCCTCCAATCCAGGCAGTATCCTGGTAAATCTCCTTTGCACCCTTTCCAATGCTTCCACATCCTTCCTATAATGAGGTGACCAGAACTGCACACAATACTCCAAATGTGGTCTAACCAATGTCTTGTACAGTTGCAGCATAACCTCACGGCTCTTAAACTCAATCCCCCTGTTAATAAATGCTAACACACTATATGCTTTCTTCACGGCTCTATCCACTTGGGTGGCAACTTTCAGAGATCTATGGACATGAACTCTCTGCTCCTCCACATTCCTCAGAACCCTGCCGTTAACCCTGTAATCCACATTCAAATTTGTCCCACCAAAATGAATCACCTCACACTTATCAGGGTTAAACTCCATCTGCCACTTTTCAGCCCAGCTCTGCAAACTATCAATGTCTCTTTGCAGCCTACAACAGCCCTCCACATTATCCACTACTCCACCAATCGTGGTGTCATCAGCAAATTTACTAACCCAACCTTCAACTCCATCATCCAAGTCATTGATAAAAATCACAAATAGCAGAGGACCCAGCACTGATCCCTGTGGTACACCGCTGGTGACTGGGCTCCAGGATGAAAATTTACCATCTACCACCACTTCTATGTGATAGTTACTGATCCAATCAGCCAAATTTCCCTCTTTGCCATGCCTCCTTACTTTCTGCATGAGCCGACCATGGGGCACCTTATCAAACGCCTGACTAAAATCCATGTATACGACATCAACTGCTCTATCTTCATCTATGTACTTAGTTACCTCCTCAAAGAATACAATCAAACTTGTGAGGCAAGACTTACCCCTCACAAATCCGTACTGACTATCCTGGATTAAGCTGCATCTTTCCAAATGATCATAAATCCTATCCCTCAGGACCCTTTCCAATAATTTACCTATGATCGAAGTGAGACTAACCGGCCTATAATTCCCAGGGTTATACCTATTCCCTTTCTTGAACAAGGGGACAACATTCACCTCTCTCCAGTCTTCTGGCACTATTCCTGTAGACAGTGAGGACATAAAGATCAAAGCCAAAGGCTCTGCAATCGCATCCCTCGCCTCCCAAAGAATCCTAGGATATATCCCATCAGGTCCAGGGGACTTATCTTTCCTCGGGCTTCTCAAAATTTCTAACACATCTTCCTTCCGAATATCTACCTCCTCCAGCCTGTATCGCACTACCCTCCTCAACAACATGGCCTCTCTCCTTTGTGAACACTGAAGAAAAGTATTCTTTTAGGGCCTCTCCTATATCTTCAGATTCCATGCACACATTCCCACTACTGTCCTTGACTGGCCCTAACTTCACCTTGGTCATTCTTTTATTCCTCACATAAGTGTAAAAAGCCTTGGGGGTTTTCCTTGATCCTACCCGCCAAGGACTTCTCATGCCCCCTCCTAGCTCTCCTAAGCCCTTTCTCGAGCTCCTTCCTAGCTATCTTGTATCCCTCAAGTGCCCTAACTGATCCTTGTTTTCTCATCCTTACATAAGCCCCCATCTTCCTCTTGATAAGACATTTAACCTCTTTTGTAAACCATGGTTCCCTCACTCGACCATTTCCTTCCTGCCTGACAGGGACATACATATCCAGGACATGCAGTATTTGCTCTTTGAACAAGCTCCACATCTCAAAAGTGCCTATCCCTGACAGTTCCTGTTTCCATCTTATGCTCCCCAATTCTTGCCTAATCGCATCGTAATTACCCTTCCCCCAGTTATAAACCTTGCCCTGCCGTATGTTCCTATCCCTCTCCGTTGCTATAGTGAAAGTCACCGAATTATGGTCACTATCTCCAAAGTGCTCTCCCACAACCAAATCTAACACTTGGCCCGGTTCATTACCTAGTACCAAATGCAATGTGGCCCCGCCTCTTGTCGGTCTATCCACATATTGTGTGAGGAATCCCTCCTGCACACACTGAATAAAAACAGCCCCATCCAAACTATTCGAATTATTGTGGTTCCAATCAATATTTGGAAAGTTAAAGTCACCCATGACAACTACCCTGTGACTATTGCACCTATCCAAAATCTGCATTGCAATCTTTTACTCCACATCTCTGTTACTGTTTGGGGGCCTATAGAAAACTCCTAACAAAGTGACCGCTCCTTTCCTATTTCTAACTTCAGCCCACACTACCTCAGTAGACAGATGCTCCTCAAACTGTCTTTCTGCAGCTGTTAAACTATCCTTGATTAACAACGCTACTCCTCCACTTCTTTTACCACCTTCCCTAATCTTACTGAAACATCTAAACCCCGGAACCTCCAACAACCATTCCTGCCCCTGTTCTATCCATGTCTCCGTAAAGGCCACAACATCGTAGTCCCAGGTACCACTCCATGCTTCAAGCTCACCAACCTTATTCCTGATGCTCTTGCATTGAAGTAGACACACTTCAAACCACCCATGCCTGCAGGTCCACTCTTGTGACCTTGGTACCTTCCTCAGCACTGCACTACCCTCAACTTCCTGAACTCCAGCAAAGCTATCTCCGGGACTACAAATCAGTTTCCACCCCCGAAGAGCTGTAGCAAGTTTTCCTCCCAGGATATTGGTGCCCCTCCTTTTCAGGTGTAACCCGTCCTGTTTGTACAGGTCCCACCTTCCCCAGAATGTGCTCCAATTATCCAAGTAACTGAAACCCTCCCTCCTACACCATCCCTGTAGCCACGTGTTAAACTGCACTCTCTCCCTGTTCCTCACCTCGCTCGCACGTGGCACTGGCAGCAAACCAGAGATGACAACACGGTCTGTCCTGGCTCTCAGCTTCCACCCTAGCTCCCTGAATTCCTGTTTTACATCCCTGTCCCTTTTCCTACCTATGTCGTTGGTACCGATGTGTACCACGACTTGTGGCTGCTCCCCCTCCCCCTTAAGGATCCTGAAAACACGATCAGAGACGTCACGGACCTTGGCATCCAGGAGGCAACCCACCAACCGTGAGCCTCTATCGTTGCCACAGAACCGCCTACCTGTACCTCTAACTATAGAGTCTCCAATAACTAATGCTCTCCTGCTCTCCCCCCTTCCCATCTGAGCCACAGGGACAGACTCTGTGCCAGAGACCTGGTCACCATGGCTTATCTCTGGTAGATCATCCCCCCCCCAACAGTATCCAAAGCGGTATACCTGTTATTGAGGGGAACAACCACAGATGATCCCTGCTCTGACTGCTTCTTCCCCCTCCTTTTAAACGTCACCCAGCTACCTTCATTCTTAGGAGTAACTACATCCCTGTAGCTTCTATCTATAACCGACTCTGCCTCCCGAATGATCCTCGGTTCATCCAACTCCAGCTCCCTAACACGGTCTTTGAGGAGCTGGAGATGGGTGCACTTCCTGCAGGTGAACTCAGCAGGGCTACTGACGGTGTCCCTCACCTCGAACATCCTGCAGGAGGAACACTGCACTGCCCTCTCTGCCATCCCCTCCATTTATCCACTTGACAATTAGAGAGAGAGAAAAAAGCTTACCTGATTTTCACACTCCCCGCAGGTTAGACGTGGTGGAAGGGTGGCGAGAGGAAAAGGAAAGAAAAGCTTACTTCACCTACTCACCAGTCTTTTTTTTTTGGTTAGAGGAGGAGGATGGGTGGGAGACACTACCTGTGTAGTGTCTCGGGTTTAGTCACTGCCTGAAATATATTAGTTCTAGAAACTCACCCGACAGCAGCTTTCCACAATTCACTCCCCGCAACAGCCAATCAGCGTCGTCACTCTGCCACCCTCTGCAGGATGACCCTGTTAATGAATCTGTTAGTGCGTGTTCTGGATTATGCTGCCACTTTCCCGAGGCAGCGGGAGATATAGACAGAGTCAGTGGATGGGAGGTGGGTTCCCGTGATAGATTGGGCTGTGTTCATGACTGTCCGTAGTTTCCTACAATAGTTTCCTATGGTCTGGGGCCGAGCAGTTGGCATACCAAACTGTGATGCAGCCAGATAGGATGCTTTCTATGGTGCATTTCAAAAATTGGTAAGAGTCAATGTGGACATGCTGAATTTCTTTAGTTTCTTTTTTAAAATAAATAAATTTAGAGAACCCAATTCATTTCTTCCAATTAATGGGCAATTTAGCGTGGCCAATCATCCTACCCTGCACATCTTTGGGTTGTGGGGGCGAAATCCACGCAAACACAGCGAGAACATGCACAGCGAGAACGTGTAAAGTCCACGAGGACAGTGACCCAGAGCCAGGATCGAACCTGGGACCACGATGCCGTGAGGCAGCAGTGCTAACCACTGCACCACCGTGCTACCCAGTTCCTTTGTTTCTTGAGGAAGTATAGATATTGTGCTTTCTTGGTTGTAGTGTTGACATGAGTGGACCAGGACAGATGGTTGGTGATGTGCACACCTAGGAATTTTGGAGCCGTCAACTATCTCCACCTCAGCAGGGGGAAATATTTAGATACATGCAGGTTCGAGACTTTGCCAGAAAGGAGATACAGAGCTTCCCAGTAGAGCTGGCTTCCACAATGTTGGAGGAGGTGCTGATGACAGGAGGACTGGAGAAGGGGTAGTGTCGGCAGTTTACGGGGCTATTTTGGAGGAGGAGAAGGCACCGCTAGAAGGGTTCAAGGCAAAGTGGGAGGAAGAGTTGGGAGAGGGTATCGAGGAGGGGTTCTGGTGTTGAGGTGCTACGGAGGGCGAATGCCTCCACCTCGTGTGCAAGGTTAGGACTGATACAGCTGAAGGTGGTGTATAGAACACACCTCACAAGGGCGAGGATGAGCTGGCTCTTTGAGAGGGTAGAAGATGTGTGTGAACGTCCGCAAACCACGTTCATATGTTTTGGTCCTGTCCAAAACTGGAGGATTACTGGAAGGAGGTGTTTAGGGTAATCTCTAAAGTGGTGCACGTGAAACTGGACCAGGGCCCCCATGAGGCCATATTCGGGGTGTCAGACCAGCCGGGGTTGGAGGCAAATGTTGTAGCCTTCGCCTCGTTGATCGCCCGAAGGCGGATCCTGTTAGGGTGGCAATCAACCTCTCTGCCCTGGCGTGAAAGGGGGACCTGCTGGAATTCTTAACGCTTGAAAAGGCCAAATTTGAACTGAGGGGAAGGATGGAGGGGTTCTACAATTCATGGGCGTTATTCATTATGCACTTTCTAGAATTAGATCACATCGAACATTAGGGGGGTTGGGGGCTGGGGACTGTATGTGTTAATGGTGACTCTGGGTGATTCCTTTTTGTCATTTGTTTATGTTAACATGCGGGCCAATGTCTGGGGTTTGGTGGGAGGATGGGATTGTTATTGATATGGGGATTGACATTATTTTTGTTACTGAATATTGTTTATTGGGTGTAAATCTGGGAGAAAATGTGAAAAAAAATTTAAACATTTAAAAAACTATCTCTACCTCAGCACCATTGATGTAGACATGGGTGTGTACGACACTTTGTTTCCTGAAGTCGATGACCAACTCCTTAGTTGTCATTTCTTCCATTTGTTTTTTTTCCCTCACTCCGCTTGAGCCAACTGTTCCTAGTTGCCCTTTGACACCACTGCTCACCTTTGTTCTGCCATTCACACATTCTAATCTCTTTATGTGCCACTCTCAGCACCCTTCTTAGCCTTAATTACACCATTTACATTCCTTTTGGCTTCTGCCCTCGACATCTTTTGTCGGTCCTCTATTCAGCCCCACCGCTTTACGACCCCCACAAAATCTGACCTCATTTCCAGTTCTCTCTAACTTTGACAGACACCCAGCCTTGAAACGTTAGCTCACTTTTCTCTCCACAGAGGAACTTCAGTTATGGAGATTAGATGGAAAAAATTAGGACTGTTTTGAGAAGAGATTGGAATATGGGAGAAGATGGCATTGTAGAGGTAATGTCATTGAACTATCGTAATCCAGAGGCTGAGGCTAATGCTGTGGGGACACAGCAAATCCCACAACAGCGGGTGGAATTTAAATTCAATAATATTGGAATTGAAAGCTCGTTTCAATAATGGTGACTATGAAACTATCAAATGTTGTAAAATCCCACCTGCTTCATTAATGTCCTTTAGGAAACAAAATCTGCTGTCCTTAACAGGTCTGGCCTACATGTGACTCCAGACCCACAGCAATGTAGTTGACTCTTAACTGCCCTCTGAAATGACTGAACAAGTCACTCAATGCAAGGGCAATTAGAGATGGGCAACAAATGCCAGCCTTGCCCGTGATGCACCCATCCCACAAGAATAAATAAATATAAAAATTGATGGAGGCATTAAAAATTATGAGGGGTCAATATTGAGTCAATAGAGTGAAACTGTTCCTACTTGTGAAAGGGGCGAAAATGAAAGGGCACAGGTTCAAAGTAATTGGCAGAAGAAGCAAAAGCGCCATGAGAATGGTTTTTCCCCCACACAGGTGATACTTTCCTAATGTATTCATTCACCTTTTCTCCAAGCCTGGGTATAAGGTTGCAGTTAAGCTGTCCTCTGGAATGTTAAATTGCAGTCTCCATGGGACGTTGAACAAAACAGAGTTGCATAAAGTATATTCCCATCATTCTGCGCTAGTAGCTACAAGACAGTTACATCCCCCTCAAACACCCCAGATGCATCCCCCTCAAGGGCAGCACGGTAGCATTGTGGATAGCACAATTGCTTCACAGCTCCAGGGTCCCAGGTTCAATTCAGGCTTGGGTCACTGTCTGTGCGGAGTCTGCACATCCTCCCCGTGTGTGCGTGGGTTTTCTCCGGGTGATCCGGTTTCCTCCCACAGGCCAAAGATGTGCAGGTTAGGTGGATTGGCCATGATAAATTGCCCTTAGTGTCCAAAAAGTGCCCTTCGTGTTGGGTGGGGTTATTGGGTTATGGGGATAGGGTGGAGGTGCTGACCTTGGGTAGGGTGCTCTTTCCAAGAGCCGGTGCAGACTCAATGGGCCAAATGGCCTCCTTCTGCACTGTAAATTCTATGATGAATAAGATTGAATACATTCTATGAAACGCCCTAGATGCATTCCAATTTCTATGTCTGTTCAGAAACTGCTTCAAACACTTCAGCACTGAAATACAACCTTTTTTGAATGGGGTTTAACAGTACGCTTAATTTATTGCCTGGTATTTAACTCCAAGCAGATATACTGGTTTTGAGAGAAGGGGCGGGGAAAGAGGGATAATCATGAGCAGGTCATCTGTTAACATTCAACTGTCAGTTAACCCCCTTTCTTCCCCGATTCACAATACATTTCAAGAAAGCACAAGTCACTTGATGATGAAACAGGCTTTATTGACATTGAGAATAGGTAATCAGCCCAACTGGACACGGAGGCTTTTAATTTCTAGCTCTACCTTTCAAGTCCTCTGAAGAACTGATGAAAACCATACGCCTTTATTTTATTCATCAGATTTTTCTTACATAATAATAATCTTTATTGTCACAAGTAGGCTTACATTAACACTACAATGAAATTACTGTGAAAAGCCCCTAGTTGCCACACTCCTGCGCCTATTCGGGTACACAGAGGGAGAATTCAGAATGTCCAATTCACCTAACAGCACGGCTTTCGGGACTTGTGGGAGGAAACCAGAGCACCCGGAGGAAACCCACGCAGGCAGGGGGAGAATGTGCAGACTCCACACAGACAGTGACCCAAGCCGGGAATCGAGCCTGGGATCCTGGCGCTGTGAAGCAGTGCTAACCACTGTGCTACCATGCTGCCCAACGTAAAAGATACACGTCACAGATAAGACCTCATGACAACAACACATCACAGATAAGACCTCATGACAAAGCTGTTCCTGAGTCATCTTAAAAATCTAATGTAAACTTTTTTTTAAAAATCTTGAAAGCTACTTCTCTCAAATAAGATGTCCTGACATAACTGTTCCTGAATCCCTGGAATACTGGCTTCACAATTATCTTTCATTACTGTAGTTAATAAATCCCATGATCTATATTTATTATGCTAGTCACCAAGGTTAAACTTTATCTACGGTTGATCACATTATGGTTACTTATTTCCTTGTACAAGCATTTCTTATATATTAACCGACACAAAAAGCAGAGACTAACCATATGCTGCTTTATTCTCATGACATTTCAAAACCATCTGTCCAGATTGGAAAGCTTGTTGTTCCAAGTTTGATCATTAACCTTTCACTCTGCATGATGTCTAACCCATCTTGTTATCCGCCTTACAAATGATGAATTACAGTAAATTAGTTTTTAGATTCAGTTTCATGACAATGTATCACATTCCAAATTATAGTGATATAAATGACTATAAAATGATCGTAATACTTGAACAAATGATAGCCAAGTGCAGAGTCAGAACCCTAGAGCATTAGATTTTCGCATCAGTAAGGTTAGACATACAGATTTGCATTTTGACAAAAAGGCAATTTTGAAAAAGACTTCCTCTTTCTATCTTGCTCTCCTTTCCCAGTTATGGTCTCTCATATCTATATTCGTCACTAAAGCATTTTAAATTCATTGAATTTTCTTGTCAACCCAGGAGACATGCCTGTATAAAGTGGAAAGAAAACCTTTCCTGGACTACTTTCCACAAGCCAGCCAAGATCACAACTCTGCAGATACCCACCTTAGTCAGGCTGGGATTTGAATCTCATTTTATTTAATTACCACTATATAAACATTACAAAACTTCCAATTGAAAATGAAATGAAATGAAATTCAACTGGTACCAAAATAAGAAATTTATTCCATATTTTTTGGTTGAAACAGATTCTCCCCTATTAAGGACTGACAGACAGTCAATGTGAATAGTACATTTGCAATCTGTTGGATGAACTAAAGCTTGTCTTTCCATATAGTGCAAATGAAGAGTTTATAAATGTTTAGTTATTTCAACTTTCTATAAGCATTTAGTTCCAACCTTCATGCGGTTGGGGCAGCACAGTGGCGCAGTGGTTAACACTGCTGCCTATGGCGCTGAGGGCCCGGGTTCGATCCTGGCCCCCCTGTCTGTATGGAGTTTGCACATTCTCCCTTTGTCTGCGTGGGTTTCACCCCCACAACCCAAAGATGTGCAGGTCAGGTGGATTGGCCACTCTAAATTTTAAGAAAAAAAACCTTCATGCGGTTACGATTTATTTTGGCTTACTTATATTTTTAGCTTTCACCTTAAAAGCGTATTGGGTGCTTTGTATGTGGCTTATGGAATACGATCAGATCCTGTTGATCTCTGCAAACCACGTGACACTAACAGGTGGTTGCACCAACTTAATTCGAGACCGTTTTGCAATATGTTTTCATGCATTTCAATCGGGAGACCACTTTTGGGCATTAAATCATCTTCTTGATGACATTAGATAACATTTTGTTGAACGAGCACACAAGAGACCACATCTCAGCTGACATAAGTCCCTGGAACAACATTGTGGAACAAAGCCATGACTATTTTGCCTCACATCAGTAGCCCATGTCGACTGCTGCAGAATATTGTTCTGCCTTATAATCCTGTAGCCACCAAACAGCCGCCAAGAACACTTAAATCCATTCCAACAAACTCGCTGGAATCATACCTGGCACAAAGAAAGATTGTTCTGGTTGTTGAAGGCCAATCACCTCAGCTCCCTGACATTGCTGCAGGAATTCCTCAGAGCAGTGTCCGAAGTCCAACCATCTTCAGCTGCTTCATCAATTACCTTTCCTCCATCAGAACAGGGATGTTCGCTAATGATTGCATAATTCCAAATAACAACTCCTCAGATAAAGAAGCAGTTCCTGCCCATGTGCAGCAAAACTTTAGGTTTGGGCTGATAACTGGCAAAACATTCACACAAAGTGCCAAGCAATGACCATCTTGAACAAAATCTAAACACCTTCCCCTTGGCTTTCAACAGTATTACTATCACCGAAGCCCCACCAGCAACACCATGGGGGTTACCATTAACCAGAAACTTAACCAGTCACATAAATACTATTACAAGAGTAAGTAGATATTGGAAACTGCAAAAGGATCTAACCTCCTGACTCCCCAAAACCTGTCCACGAATCTACAACGTTCAAGTCAGGTGTGATGGAATACTCCCCACTTGCCTGGATGACTGCAGCTCCAACAGTCAAGAACCTCAACACCATGGAGGACAAAGCGACCCACGTTACTGGCACCTCATCTGCCGCCTTAAAAACAATTCGATCCACGAAAAGGTACACCATGGCTGCAGCATTTACCATCTTATAAGATGCACCACAACAACTCGTCGTGGCTTATTGACAGCACCTTTAAAACTCTACCACCCAACGGCAGCAGACACACGGGGACACCATCATCTGCAAGTCCCCTCCAAGTCACACACCATCCTGATTTGAAAATATATCGCCATTCTTTCACTGACCCTGGGTCAAAATATTGGAACCCCCTCCCCTAACAGCACTGTGGGTATATCTACATCCATGGACTGCAGCAGTTCAAGGCGGCCACTAACCTTCGGGATGGCCAATACACTCTGGCCTTTCCAGCGACACTCATATCCCATGAATGAATTTTAAAATCACATTGAGGTTTACCTATCATATAAAAGTAGTATTTTGAAACAGACAAATATGAGATTTATTAAAATAAAACTTGCTGTACAATTCCTGACTGCCCATTTTGCAGTCCATCAGAAATAACTTACTCTAACATACTTTGGAGAACACATTCTGAAAGTAGAAGATGTGCAACTGAGGAAAAGTTTTTTTAAAAAAAACTATCCTTCACACAGCTTGAAGCAAACAATCTTCGAAAAGATGCAGACCTTTAAAAGCGTTACTTCAGATAAAAATAATTTGCCACCATTCTTGCAAACATCAATTAATTATTTTTGATACCTTAAATAGAATAGGAACCCTGTGTATTGCTAAATTACCCGCACATAATTATCTAACAAGCTCAAACAATAATAATTTTGTTTTGATGTATAAAATCAGTTTTGAAGGATTGAGATCTTTTCCACACAATATGGTATAAATTAGTGGAGTTCCTTAGGAAATGCTGGAAAGAGGCAGTGCCAAAGGATCCAAACAGAATGCTTCCAACACGTCAAATGTTTAACTGTTCCAAACATTTGGCCATATCCAAGAACCTCAGTCTGCTGCTGCACCTTGGAAAAACTGCTCACTTGTGCTAGGGGTATCAGTGTCTTCTTCTTGATCCTGCAATAAAAGGTCCATTAGTAAATGGAAGCCAGTTGTGAAAACCTCTCCCATTTCTTTAAAAAAAAATTAGCATTTTCAATTTTATACACAATTGCAGTTTATGTTTGATATGTACAATACATGGGATTCATTTATATCTATATATACACACACATCTTGTTACCTTTTGTCTTGGTGCGCTATACTCTACCCGACACCACCCCCCCCTCGATATTTATTCGGGGTATATTTCCCCCTTCGCTTCTGCTCTCTGCCCCATCCTTCCTTTGTGCTATTCTGCTGTGTCTGCCTCGTGGGAAGGGGGAAGAAGGCACATCCGTCCCCTCTCCCTCCCTTTGTAATGTGATGTTTCTCTCATTTCCCCCAGGTTCCTTCCTCTCTTTCTCTCTCTCCCTCCCCCCCCCCGCCCCGTTATTCAATTGTAGGAGACATCACAACTGAAACTTGGTCCTATCATTAGCAAATGTACATATGTACGTCAAATGTACATCACAGATCCGTCAGTCACAACTGCTGATTTCTAGCTGTTCAAGTGATTTTAATATATTTAGTTCTTGGTCAGTTTGGGGACTGAGGAATACAAGATGAAGTCGTGCTTAAATTACTTCATGTGCGTACCTACTAATCGATCATAGAATATCTGCAGTATAATGTGGATAAATAAGGTTATCCGCTTCGATAGCAAAAATATGACGGCAGATTATTATTTGAATGGGTGTAAATTGAGAGACGTGGATACTCAGTGAGACCTTGGTGTCCTCGTGCATCAGTCTCTGAAAGTAAGCATGCAGGTACAGCAGGCAGTAAAGAAGACAAATGGTATGTTGACCTTTATAGCGAGAGGATAGGAGTACAGGAAGAGAGATGTTTTACTGCAATTGTATAGGGCATTAGTGAGACCACACCTGGAGTAGTGTGTGCAGTTTTGGTGTCCTTATCGGAGGAAGGACGTTCGTGCTGTGGAAGCAGTGCAGCGAAGGTTTACCAGGCTGATTCCTGGGACAGCGGGGCTGTCATACGAAGAGAGACTAAGTTGGTTGGGACTATATTCATTGGAGTTTAAAAGAGTGAGAAGGGATCTCATCAAAACCTATAAAATTGTAACAGGATTAGACAGGGTCGATTCAGAAAGAATGTTCCCGATGGTGCGGGAATCCAGAAGTAGGGATCATGGTTTGAGGCTAAGGGGTAAACCTTTTAGGTCTGGTTAGCGACAGACAGCATGGTTTTGTACGAGGGAGGTCATGTCTCACTAATTTGATTTAATATTTTTGAAGAGTTGACAAAAATGATTGATGAGGGAAAGGCTGTGAATGTTGTCTACATGGACTTTAGTAAAGCATTTGATAAGATCCCTCATGGCAGGCTGGTGCAAAAGATTAGGTCACATGGGGCCAGGGGTGAACTAGCTGGATAGATCTAGAACTGGCTTGGCCACAGAAGACAGAGGATAGCAGTGGAAGGATGTTTTTCTGAATGGAGTTCTGTAACTAGTGGTGTTCTGCAGGGATCAGTTCTGGGACCTCTGCTCTTTAAAATATATATGAATGACTTGGAGGAAAACGTAGTTGGTCTGATTAGCAAGTTTGCGGATGATACTAAGATGGCAGGGAGTTGCAGATAGTGATGGAGATTGTCAGAGAATACAACAGGATACAGATAGGCTGCAAAATTGGGTAGAGAAATGGCAGATGAAATTTAACCCGGACAAATGCGAGGTGATATATTTTGGTAGATCCAATTCAGGCGGGAGGTATAAAGTAAATGGCAGAACCATCAGGAGCGTAGAGGCACAGAAAGACCTGGGCGTGCAGGTCCACAGATCCTTAAAAGTAGCAGCACATGTGGAAATGGTGGTAGAGAAAGCATATGGCATGCTTACCTTCATAGCTCGGGGTATCAAGTATAAAAGCTCGAAAATTATGTTACAATTATATAGAACGTTGGTTGGGCCACATTTGGAATGGTGTGTCCAATTCTGGTCACCGCACTACCCAGAAGGGCATGGAGGCTTTGGAGAGAGTACAGAAAAGGTTTACCAGGATGTTGCCTGGTATGGTGGGTATTAGCTATGACGAGAGATCGAATAAACTGGGATTGTTCTCCCTAGAGAGACGGAGGCTGAAGGGCAACCTGATAGAAGTTTATAAAATTATTAGGGGTATAGATAGGGTGAACAGTTGGAGGCTTTCTTCCAGGGCGGAAATTACAATTACAAGGGGGCACAAGGTCACGGTGGGGCGGGGGGGGGGGGGGGGGGGGGGGGGGGAGGTTCAGTAGAGATGTGCGGTGGGGGGGGGTTGTTTTTTTTCCCCCCACAGAGGGTGGTGGTGGCCTGGATGCACTGCCAAGTGAGGTGGTTGAGGCAGATACGTTAGCGACCTTTTAAGACTTATCTGGATAGGCACATGAACAGACGGGGTATAGAAGGATACAGACGAGTGGTCTAGATAGGACACGCGATCGGCGCAGGCTTGGGAGGGCCGAAGGGCCTGTTCCTGTGCTGTATTGTTCTTTGACTGAGGTAAGGTGAAATTTCTTCAGAGTGGTGAATCTGTGGAATTCCCTATCACAAAACGTAGTTGAGGCCAAAACATTGTGTAATTTCAAGAAGGAATTAGATATAGCTCTTGGGGTTAAAGGGATCAAGGGATATCGGGGAAGGTGGGATCAGGGTATCGAACTTGATGATCAGCCATGATCATAATGAATAATGGAGCAGGCTTGAAGGGCCGAATGCCCTCCTCCTGCTTCTATTTTCTATGTTTCTATCTATGGCTTGGAAAGAGTCCTAAATGACTAGGCTGAAGGAGAGTGGGTGGTCAGGACAAGCAGCATCATTGGAAAAATCTTACACAGAATTATATGTCACTCACCTTTGGTTCTTTGACTTCAAAATCCTCTCCATACTGAATGGAGAAGTCAATGTGCTGCAAGACTATATTCATGCATTCTTCATCTGAGCGGTCAAATGGCAAAAAACGAACCATGCTGTAGTCATCAACCTAAAAAGACGAACGTTGATATTAATAAATGTTATCAAATGTTTGTACAGCATTCAGAGGTTCTCATTCGGAGAAAACCTAGAAAATTGTAGATCCCATGATTTTCACTACTGAAGATATAATAATAGCACTTTAACCAATATTTAAAAACAAATTATAGTAAAAAGAACAAATTGGATATTACTTGCAAAAACACCAGTAGCTTTGTATTATTTAAAAAACGGCCAAGGTATATTTACATTTTTGAGAAAAGCCCAGTTTCAGATCAGAACTAGTTGTCATAGTCTTTGGTTATATCCAGTAAATTGGTTTGGAATTTCTTAAGAACAAGCACTGAAGTAAAGATATATCTATGGTATGTGCCATTACTAAGTCTTAAATTCTCTTGGAAATGGCATAAGTAACACGAGCAATTACATGCAGCACCCAAAAATGTCCTGGGACCCGCCCTGCATTGCTTTGCTGTGACCCTCATCAAACATTGAGAATTCTAGTACCAGAGCTGTATTCTCTATAAAATCAATGCGGAGGTTCACTTTTCTGCCAGAACACTACACTGATCAGTGCCAGTGGGGCGGCACAGCAGCACAGTGGTTAGCACTGTTGCTTCACAGCACCAGGGACCTGGGTTCAATTCCCGGCTTGGGTCACTGTCTGCGCGGAGTCTCTTAGTTCTCCCTGTGTCTGTGTGGGTTCCCTCCGGGTGCTCCGGTTTCCTCCCACAGTCCAAAGATGTGGAGGTTAGGTGGATTGGCCATTCTAAATTACCCTCAGTGTCCAAAATGGTTAGGTGGGGTCACTGGGATAGGGTGGAGGTGTGGGCTTAAGTAGGGTGCTATTTCCAAGGGTCAGTGCAGAGTCGATGGCCCCCTTCTGCACTGTAAATTCTATGATCTTTGTCCTTAGATTACCAATCCTCAGCCAGTGGAAACACTTTCCCCTTATTTACTCCATGAAAACTTTTAATCATTTTGAACATTGCTAAATGTTCTCTTAACTTTTTCTGCTAATATTAACCTTCATGCTTATTGTTATACAGAATCATTTATTTGTACAAAGATGGAATACAGAATTTGTTTGAGCCAAGCTAATTCAAATACAGCATTTTTGATGGTAATGGAAATTTGGCTTTTTTTATTGCAACGCAAACGACTTACCAATCCACAAATTGCTTTGGTTAGCTTTTTGAATTTCTTGCTTTTCCAAGTATCAGTTGAATCCTGCATCAATGAATACATATCAGGGTCTAAATACCTTTAATGGAATAATATTGGGAAATGTTACTGACATAAAATGCCCAAAAGCTGTCAAAATAATTTCTAAAAATGTATATGAAAAGTTTGGTGTAAAATTGTTTATAAAGTGAATCTCCAAATGATAGTTCTTTTGCTGATTTGAGAACTCATTATGGAAAAGTGAATATAATTTAGTAGAAAAATTAATGAAACAATTTTAGCATTGCATCTCCCAGCATGTTATCATCTGAAATAAGCTGCACTTGCTTTAAGTTGGCCTGTGTGTTGTAACCCATTGGAGAGTAAACAATGTAAAGTCAGGTGGTGTGGTTCAAATGCCCACTCCAGAAACATAAACACAAAATTCAGGCTGATACTCCTATGTAATACTGGAGGAAAGGGTGGTGGACTCTTGCAGTGGTGTCGTCTTTTGGACAAGACCTCCTTCTTGGGCCTTACCTCCTTCTCAAGTGAGTATAAAAGATCTCGGGGCAATATTTTGAAGAACAAGGAAGTTTTCCCCCACTGCCCTGGCAAAGTTTATTCCTTAATCAACAATACTAAAATATAAATGATTTGGTCATCATCACATTGCTGTTTATGGGACCTTGCTTTGCACCAATTAGACTGTCCGGCTTACAACATTGCAATTGTGACTACACATTTTGAAAGTACTTCACAAACTGAAACATGCATTGTGACATTCTGAGGGAAGTCCTTTCTTTCTTCAAAAGCATTACCACGGGTTCCTTAAAAAGCGAAAGACCTTTTTAAAAAATATATTTATTGGCATTTATATATTCAAACAAACAATCACAAATCAAAACAAGCAACAGGGCTGCAAATAACAAACTCAACAAAATATCCCACCATGCTGCCCCCCAACTTCCCAGCCTCCCCATTTTTAGGCCCCCCCCCCCCCCCCGACATCTTAATGTTTCTCGATGAAGTCGATAAGCAGCTGCCACCTCTGGGCAAACCCCGCCACAGAACCCCTCAAGGCTAACTTTATTTTTCCTTTTTTGTTTATAAATTTAGAGTACCCAAATATTTTTTTCCAATTAAGGGGCAATTTAGTGTGGCCAATCCACCTAACCAGCCCATCTTTGGGTTGTGGGGGTGAAACCCACGCAGACATGGGGAGAATGTGCAAACTCCACACGGACAGTGACACTGTGCCGGGATTCGAACCCGGGTCCTCAGCACCGTAGGCAGCAATGCTAACCAACTTTATTTTTTTCTAACCTGAAAAACTTTGCCAGGTCACTCCCCCACACCCCAGTTTTGAGGGCCCTCAAGTCCCTCCATTCCAACAATATCCGTCTCCGGGCTACCAGGGAGACAAAGGCCAAGACATCAGCTGCTCTCGTCCCCTGGATTCCAGGGTCTTCCGACACTCCGAAGATCGCTACTTTTGGACTCAGGACCACCTTCACCTTCAGGACCTCCGACATAATGTCGGCAAACCCCTGCCAGAATCCCCCAAATTTAAGACATGCCCAAAACATGTGGACATGATTCGCCGGCCCACCCGCTCACCACCCACACCTATCCTCCACCCCTTCAAAACACTTGCTCATCCTGACCACCTTAACCTGGATATGGTGAAGCCTTGCACACGATGAGGATGCATTCACCCTCCTCAGGGCCTCCTCCCAAGGGCCAAGCCTCCAACTCCTTACACAACTCTTCCTCCCACTTGCGCTTCACTACCCCTATCGGGACGCCCATCCAATCCAACAGACCCCGCTCTGGCAGCACCTTCTTCACCCGCGGGGTTTTACCCGACCAAACAAACCCTGAAATCATCACATTCACCCTCCTAAAGAAAGCGTTGGGAATAAAAATCGGGAGGTTCTGGAACACAAACAAGAACCTTGGGAAGACCGTCATATTCACCGATTGTACCCTTCCCGCTAATGACAGCGGGAGCATATCCCACCTCCTAAAGTCCCCCTTGATCTGTTCCACCAACCGAGCCAGATTCAACTTGTGCAGATGCTCCCACCCCCACGCCACCTGAATGCCCAAGTACCGAACGTCCTCCCCAACCACCCTAAACGACAACTCCCCAGCCTCTTCTCCTGCCCCCTCGCTTGGATCGGAAAAACCTCGCTCTGCCCCATATTCAATTTGTAACCAAGAACCGGCCAAATTCCTCCAAAATCCTCATAATCCCCCCAATACTAATGGGTCGAAAATATACAACAGCAAGTCATCCGCATACAGCAAGACCCTATGCTCCACCCCCCCGTACTATCCCCTGCCATTCCCTGGACGCTCTCATCGCCAGTGGCTCTATAGCCAAGGTAAAGAGCAATGTAGAGAGTGGACATCCCTGCCTCGTCCCCTGATGCAGCCTGAAATATTTTGAGCTCACCTGGTTTGTCTGCACTTGCCACCGGTGTCTGGTACAGTAATCAGACCCAGTCCACAAACCCCTGTCCAAACCCAGCACCTCCCACAAATAGTCCCACTCCATCCGATCGAAGGCCTTCTCCACATCCATGGCGACCACCGCCTCCACACTTCGTCCCTCCTAGGACATCATTATAACATGCAGTAACCTCCTGATGTTGGCCCACAGATGCCTCCCCTTATTGAACTCCGTCTGGTCCACCCCTATCACCCCCGGCACACAGTCCTCGATCCTGGAGGCCAAAATCTTGGTGTCCACATTTAACAACAAAATTGTCCTGTAGGACCCACAATTCTCCAGATCCTTATCTTTCTTTAAAATCAAGGAGATTGAGGCCTGCGATAACGTCGGGTAGAGCACCCCCTGCTCTCTCGCCTCATTAAACGCCCTTACTAGCAGAGGCCCCAGGCCCCCCGAAAACCTTTTAAAGAATTCCACTGGGAACCCCTCTGGGCCCTTCCACCAACCCAATGGAGTTCCCAGACCCTCCACCAGGTCCTCCTCCACCCTCGGGAACTCCAACCCCTCCAAAAGCTGCCTCATTCCCTCCACCCCGACTCATACAGCCTCCTATAAAAATCCCCAAAGGTTAGTGGAGGAGATATTATAGATATTGGTTGTGGTGTTACATGCCATTCACCCCCACTGGATCCAAGACAGTACTCCCCCCATCCTTCATTTTTTAGATTTCCCTCGCTGCCTCCTGCTTCCTCAGTTGACGTGCCAACATCCTACTTGCCTTTTCCCCATATTCATAGACCGCCCCTTCGACCTACTGAACTGCCCTACCACCTTACCCGTGGATAATAACCCAAACTCCATCTGAAGTTTCTGCCACTCCCTCCGGGGCCTCCAAATACCCCCTGTCCACCTGCAAGATCTCCTCCTCTAACCTCGCCATCGCCGCCCATTCTGTCTTATCCCTGTGTGCCCGTATCAAAATAAACTCCCCCCTTATTACTGCCTTCAATGCCTCCTAGAGCTGCCAGCCGAAACCTCACCTGTGTCGTTTAGCTCCACATATCCCCGAATGGCAGCCCTCACCCACTCAAAAACTTCATCTGCCAACAGCCCCACATCCAACCCCACCCCAGCAGGACTCGCCTCCAGGTGACCTGAAGACCTCCACCCAAACAGGACTCGCTTCCAGGCGATCTGGAGACCTCCACCCCAACAGGACTCGCCTCCGGGCGATCAATAAATCCAAATACGTCACTTTCCAGTCAAAGTTTTTCCACAATATTTTCTTTTGCCCAACTTAAATTTACATTTTCTTTGCTATGTAACACCACAACCAATATCTAGAATTGCATCAGTAATTGAATTGTAAAATTCAAAAATAATTTTCAGCTTTCACTTGTGAAAACACTTTGATAATGGTCAATATAACAAGATATATTTCTGAAAATGGATTCCATTAATAAGTACTTTACAATAAGTAACATGTATAATAGGTCCAGATACAACATAAGGTTTCACTTACTTTTCAATTTCTTTTTTTGCTTTCTTGTTCAGTAAATCCATTTTTGTCATGATATTGACCTGAGGGATTTCCAGAGATACCATTGCACTGAGAGCTGTCAAAACACCTGACACAAACTAAGAAAATTACAAAGTTATTCATCTGCATACTTTAGTGAATGTCAGATTTATACCATGCATTAATCAGATATAAAATAATTAATAGTTTATGCTTGGGCTGATGGGATATGTCCGTGTTAAATATACCGCGAGGTGTTGAGCTACCCGGACAAAAAAGATCCCAGATTAAATCTTTGTTTTTTTGTCAAGATCACCAATCTCAGTTGGGGTGAGGGACATGGTAGTTGACCTCTGTGCCTTTAGGCTATAAAAAGGAGAAATCCACTCTGTGCTCTCACTCATTTTGTCATCCTTCTGAAAACTCTGCGATATTGGAAGGGGATGGTATCAGACTCAGGACCTTTGTCACTGCAGTCAAATCACTTGCTGATATCATGATGATATTTAATAATAGTACGTATTCAATAACATTTGTTATGTAATAATTAGATAGCTACAAAGACTTCAAATGCAACGATGCAGGTTTACTATGACATTCTGATCAAGTAGTGAAAACTACCTTGAATGACTCCACCATAAATTGAGAGTCAACAAGAAATACCCCGCAGACACGAAACTCCCACTGCTGCAACTGTTCCACTAGCTGCTTCATTATTGGAAGATGAGTGTATAACTCAATCTGACCTGTAATTAAGGAATAAAGGTACATTAGGGTACAAACTGTTTGCAGACCCAACCAGGTACATTAGGATATAAACTGTTTGCAGACCAACTTATAAAGGTATAGTTACAAAGGTATAGTTACAAAGGTGCTCACAATTCCAAGTTGAATGTATAATGCTATCATAACCACTGCATACTCAAAGCCCAAACTCCACAGCGGATGGTCTAATGGTAAAAAGAACACTGTGGCATAACACAAAGCCACATAGATCAGACAGAACCCATCCAAACCTGAAACAATGATTGTGAAATATAGATATGGATGAGAGAATAGTCAAGATTGGCTTTTCTTACTTTCTTTTATCTTGAGATGACATGATTGAATAGCTTGCTAATGCTCACTATGCAAATTCTCTCATAGAATAGCTTTTGGGAAAGTTATTAGGAGCTGCTGACATTCAGATTTCATGAGTTAATCTCTTCAGAAGGGATGGGGAGGAAAAAGAAAATCCCCAAATCGGTATGTTAGTAATTCAATAGATTTTTGTGATTGCTCTTTTGACCAGATTTATTTTCTAAATCAGAGACTACTACTGTACTAGTATTATAATATAGTCAAAATGTTGTTAAGCCTTATCAATACATTATGCTAAGTTAAATGTTTGACAAAAATGAACAAAGTTCTTTTTTTTTTTAAATTTAGAGTACCCAATTCGTTTTTTCCAATTAAGGGGCAATTTATTGTGGCCAATCCACCTAGCCTGCACATCTTTGGGTTGTGGGGGTGAAACCCATGCAAACACAGGGAGAATGTGCAAACTGCACACGGACAGTGACCCAGAGACGGGATCGAACCTGGGACCTCGGCGCCGTGAGGCTGCAGGGCTAACCCACTGCGCCACTGTGCTGCCCAAAAATGAACAAAGTTTAACCTGAATTCAGGGCTTTAAGGTATTTGGAAAACAAGACAGAGATGAGACGAGAATTTTTTTTATTACACAGCAAGTTATCTGTTCCACCACACTATAGGGTGCTGGAAACAGATTCAACGGCAACATTCAAAAGAGAAAGATTAGGAGAGTGAAACTAATTGGATAGCTCTTTCAAAGAACCTACACAGCCACAATGGGCCTCCTTCCAGACTCCAGTTCCACTTCATCATATCATTATCAAAATACTATTGAAAACACATCAATTTCTACCTACCTGGACAATCGAATAGTATATAGTCATCTTCCACATGACCTAGACAATCTGCCAGCCAATCAAAGTTGTTGGCGAAGTATTCCATACAGAAAATGAGTCCACCATTCGGACCAAACCTCAAAGAATCATCCTCCATTACATCATCCACTTGGATGAGCTCCCGAATATCTATATCCAATAACAGTAAAAAGAGTAATCACTGTAAAAATGTATAAATCAGAGGAACTCAAGTTTCAAACCTGGACATCTTATCAAAATAACCAATGTAAGTAAATCCACCATAAACAATTATTGTAGAATAAAACTACAGACATAAAAAGATAATTTGCTACAACTCTATTTTTTTAAACAATAATCATGGAATAGTGTTTCAATAACCATGGAACCGGGTGCTCCGGTTTCCTCCCACAAGTCCCGAAAGACGTGCTTGTTAGGTGAATCGGACATCCTGAATTCACCCTCAGTGTATCCGAACAGGTGCTGGAGTGTGGCGACTAGGGGAGTTTCACAGTAACTCCATTGCAGTGTTAACGTAAGCCGACTTGTGACACTAATAAAGATTATATAACCCAAAATTTACTAAATATACAAAGATAGTAGAGACGATTTTTTTTTTTTTTTTTTGCACACAGCTCTTCATTTCCAGTTTCAGGCTCCTAAGTGAAGATATAAATAGACAGGTAGTGCACTCTGACATAGTCTGCAGAAGTGACTTTGATCCAAATTGGTGTGCAAATTATTAGATGAACATTAAGTGTCCCCTTCAATGCTTTTCTTGGAATTCAGTATGCCACAAAACGTAAAAAAATAATTTTTGTGCATTTCTTATTAACAGTTGAACAGTACTCAGCAAAGCAAAGAACAGGCCCCCATCCATTTTAAATTTAAATCTAAATTGAAGATTTTAAGATCATGAAGGGGATTGACAGAACTGCAAGACTTTGTTCACAACATCTAGGGATTCAAATACCTGGAGACAAGTTAAAAAGTATTGAAGGAAGGCAGGTAGATTTATTTTGATGCATACAGACCTGTGAACTAAGTCACCCGGAAAGATAATTGATAGGAAAAACATAAGTTGAATTGGCAACCGCTTGTGTTTTGGAACAGAAAAAGGATTTAAGGGTGGTAAAATGGGGTTAATATAAAATTGTTTTCTTTTATACATTATTCACCTATCAGAAAATTGTGTCATTGAGAGGATTTTCTACTTCGGAATTTATTATTCAATCGATATTTTCAAGAATTTAACCATGAATATGAAATTATGTTTGCAATAGCACATTATATTATGCAAAGTATACCCAATCTACCAAGGGCACAGTCTTTACACGGTTATGCTGGAATAGCAAATTGCTAAACTTTGTTCTGTTTAAGTTTTCAGAAGAACAGTTTAAAGAATTGAGAAGTTATTGGTCAACTCACCTGCCAAGATAGGATAGTCAAAGTATTCTGCAGCAGGGTCAAGGTTCACCACCTGCACAGATCGATTTAACACCTCACAATGCTGCTGTATAGTGGAACAGTAAGTGCTCTGAAATGAAAGACAGCAAATCCAGCTTCTGATTTAAATATCATGCATTAAATACACAATCAAAGAAAGCAGGAAATCTTCCAGACTTGATACCTTATAATCTAACGACTCCTAGCTTCATGACTAGAAATTTGCAACATTCTGTAACCAAAAAGTACTAAATTTCACTGCTGAACCTTGTGATGCTCATCAGTATAACTAGATATTTGTTTAGACATATTAAGAGTGCCAGTTGTTTTAAAGGATCAAAAGGCATAAGGTCCCCATATCATTACTGCTGCTACCTACCATCTACTCTTTTGGGGGTTAAAACATAATGGACACAGAATAACATAATAAAATAATTTCAACAAGGTGTACAAAATATATTATAAACCTCAAAAATTGAATTTGTAAAGTAGAAACCTGTTTTTCGTAAAGTTTTAGTACTCTTTGAAGTCTAATGCAAATAGAGCCTAGAAATATTTCACAACATAAATGACACCTAGTCGCCACATTCCGCGCCTGTTCGGGTACACAGAGGAAGACCTATAAACAGGCGAAAAGGTCAATTTCACCACAGTCCCAGATGACCATAGACTGCTCGCCCCTTTGAGAGAGAGCTGACTGGTGGTGATTTAGCTTGAGCATTATGATGACCGCCTGGGCTAGTGCGAGGTTAATTCCAGCCCCACTTGACCCGGATTCATAACACAAGTGAAATTAATAAATATTTCTGAGAAAAACACGAAGGATTTTGGCCCTTTGCTGCCCAATAACTACAGTCATCAGGTTTGTAAATTTAAACATAATTAACATTATTAATTAAATATGCAGCAAATACAACAGCAGCAAATATCAAATTCCTATTCCCCTCCACTTAAACTCACCCACCCTCTACATACAAGACAGACAAACACAGAGGGGAGAAGAGGGCTGTAAAATAATAATGAAAATAAAGTCTTTGTTTCAAGATGGTTGTTTCTAGCACATCTCTTAAATTTAGACTTTTAATTTGAGATTTTTGTTTCTAGTCTGACATGGTTTTCACTGTAGATTCAGCTTGTTGGAGAACAAAACAACAGCTTTTTTGGAGAAAACACAAGGGAGAGATAGCTGCTTCTTTCCTCTTAGCATCCAGGATTCCAACTGTTATCCCGGCTCTCGGAAAATCACCCCACACAGGCATGACCCAATCACTGCCCGTTACCAGGCAGGAGGTCAATTATTTGACCACTAGCCAACCAATCAAACCGAGTCCCACTGATCTCTCGGGTGCCAAAAAGTCTGAGTCCTGCTGTCCACAGGCAAGCAGAGTGTTCTCTTTTGTAACTTTTGAAATTCTCACTTCCCCTACTCGGCTTAAAGATATATGTCCATTAAACATCCATTGATCAAAATGATAACAGCAAAATAAAGATAGGGAAAATAAGGCAATCAACAAGAGCCCTTACAGGGACACCACACCTCAGGCAAGGGGCTAGGCTGGAGAAGGTGGGGCCTTCATGAATAACCCCAGTCAGTCCAGGAATTGAACACACGCCGTTGGCGTCACTCCACATCATGAACTGACCAGCCAACCAAGCTAACCAGATCTCTTCCCCCACCCACACCAATTTTTTTACAAGTTGTCGAAGCATGGAATGATTTAATACAAAGCTGTGGCAAGGACCATTGCAAACTTTAAGGAAAATGTAGATAAATATTTGAAGCCGAGAAAGTTATGGGTATACAGGGAGGGAGTAAGCAGCACAGTAGCACAGTGGTTAGCACTGTTGCTTCACAGCACCAGGGTCCCAGGTTCGAATCCCAGCTTCTGTCTGTGCAGAGTCTGCACGTTCTCCCCGTGTCTGCGTGGGTTTCCTCCAGGTGCTCCGGTTTCCTCCCACAAGTCCCGAAAGATGTGCTGTTAGGTGAATTGGACATTCCGAATTCTCCCTCTGTGTACTCGAACAGGCACTGGAATGTGGCGACTAGGGGCTTTTCACAGTAACTTCATTGCAGTCTAATGCAAGTCTACTTGTGACACTAATAAAGATTATTATTGGTCAACCAAAAAGTCAAAGGAGACACCGTGAGCAGTGCGCTTCCACGTTGTGTAACAGCATCTTTAGTCTTAAAGACTAGGCATCTAGGTTGGCACTCTTATGGACTGAACTGATCACTCTACGCACCTTCTCACGTATGGAACAATTTGCCTGGACTGTACACAGAACAATACTTTTCACAGCACCCCAGTACACGTGACAATAAATCTAAATGTAAAATCTAAACCTAGGACAACCAATGAATATTTTGCATCTCAACAAAATATTAAGACAATTTCAAAAAGAATTAAGGATATTGTAATAAAAATATTTTGTTGCAGACTGCGGGAGATTTCTTGACAAGTGTAGGTGGCAACTTGTTATAATAAAAGCAGACTGTCAGCTCTGGCTCAGTGGCAGCATGTTTTAGCCAACCCCTCCCCCTCGTGACTAGAATCTCCTCCTCCCCCCGAGCAGACCTGGCGTGACTTCCAGCCCGGTTTGGTGTTAGATTAAAAACATGCCGTTGTTATGTCCGGGGTTTGTAAGGTGTCAAATACCTTCCCGCTACCGGCAGGTCCCATCACAAGTTGGGCAAATCGAGGCATCTCAACACCGGTCACCCACCAACTACATCAATACAACATCCGGGCCCAGGGCGCAAGTTCCGGCGACGGAAGCCCATTTGCAACGCGCATTCCGAAATGCGCTCTTCTCCAAACAATCGCCTCTTTAACCTCGCTTTTTAAAACATCCTGAAAACCAATGCTTTCAGAAAGAAAATATTGTTCCTCTCTTCTGCAACGCATGCATCACCTCTGTTTAAACCAAGTACGCACCTGCCTCCTTACATTCGTGGTTAAAACATCAATGTTCAAAAAATAGAAACAAAAAGGAGACGGCTTTTGCACTATGTTTAAAATTCCATGTACATCGTTTATTCTGTTGTTATAAAACCATAAATGCCTCAATAAAATGTTTATTTAAAAAAATAGTAACAAAAACAGACAAATAACCAATGACTGGTTGATGGAGACAACCCATCCTTTGTGTTGAAATTCCAGTTTGATAATAGAAATGGTAGTTTAAAGTAACAGGGCCCAATTTATATGATGGGGCAAATGGTCTCCTTCTGTGCCGTATCTTTGTTTCGAAAGACTTACATTTACATGGCGTATTTCAATACAAAACAAAGACAACCAATTAAATACTTCAGAAGTGTTGTAATGCATTTCAACAAAAGTCTAAATAATGTTAGTGATTTGCTTTTGTGAGGTTCAACAAAATGCTTTTTCTTATATAACTGTGGTAGTATGTATTAGGGGTCATGTGGGACTGTGAAGCCGTGATGCTATTGGCTGACAGATCCCGGGTCCTGGTTGGCTGTTGACTCCTGGCTCCGCCCTGAAGGCGGAGTATAAGAACCCGGGCTTCTCCCCACCGCTCCATTCTGTTGCTGAACTGCTGGGGACTCGTCCACCACGTTCAGGAAGTATGTGTTGCGGTCGGGGGAGGGGAGGGGAGGGGAGGGGAGGGGAGGGGAGGGGAGGGGAGGGGAGGGGAGGGGAGGGGAGGGGAGGGGAGGGGCCCTTTGAAATCCAGACTGAGGCGTTCAAAGGGACGGGAAGCCTTGATCAGGTGCGCTCTATCCGGCCTGAAAAAGTGCGGTTTGCACTCTGCGCAGATGTGGCAGTTCCTGGTGACTGTACGGACCTCCTCCACGGAGTAGGGGAGGTTGCGGGACTTTATAAAATGGTAGAACCGAGTGACCCCCGGGTGGCAGAGGTCCTCGTGGAGGGTTTGGAGACGGTCTATTTGTGCGTTGGCACATGTGCCGCGGGATAGGGCATCGGACGGCTCGTTCAGCTTTCCAGGACAGTACAAGATCTCGTAGTTGAAGGTGGAGAGCTCGATCCTCCACCTTAAGATCTTGTCATTTTTAATTTTGCCCCGCTGTGCATTAATTATCGAACATGAAAGCTACCGACTGTTGGTCAGTGAGGAGAGTGAATCTCCTGCCGGCCAGGTAATGCCTCCAATGTCGCACAGCTTCCACTATGGCTTGGGCTTCCTTTTCGACTGAGGAGTGGCGGATTTCTGAGGCGTGGAGGGTTCGGGAGAAAAAGGCCACGGGTCTGCCCGCTTGGTTAAGGGTGGCCGCCAGAGCTACGTCGGAGGCGTCGCTCTCGACTTGGAAGGGGAGGGACTCGTCGATGGCGTGCATCGTGGCCTTTGCGATATCCGCTTTGATGCGGCTGAAGGCCTGGCGAGCCTCTGTCGACAGGGGGAAGGTAGTGGTCTGTATTAGGGGGCGGGCCTTGTCTGCGTACTGGGGGACCCACTGGGCGTAATATGAAAAGAACCCCAGGCAGCGTCTCAGGGCTTTGGAGCAGTGGGGGAGGGGAAATTCCATGAGGGGGCGCATGCGTTCGGGGTCGGGGCCTATTATCCCATTGCGCACTACATATCCCAAGATGGCTAGCCGGTTTGTGCTAAACACGCACTTGTCCTCGTTGTATGTGAGGTTCAAGGCTTTAGCGGTCTGGAGGAATTTTTGGAGGTTGGCGTCGTGGTCCTGCTGATCGTGGCCGCAGATGGTTACGTTGTCGAGATACGGGAACGTGGCCTGCAACCCGTGTTGATCAACCATTCGGTCCATCTCCCGTTGGAAGACCGAGACCCTGTTTGTGACGCCAAATGGGACCCTTAGGAAGTGGTATAGTCGCCCGTCTGCCTTGAAGGCTGTGTACTTGCGGTCACTTGGGCGGATGGGGAGCTGGTGGTAGGCGGACTTGAGGTCCACGGTGGAGAAGACCTTATATTGGGCAATCCGATTGACCATGTCGGATATGCGGGGGAGAGGGTACGCATCTAGCTGTGTGTACCTGTTGATGGTCTGGCTATAGTCTATGACCATCCTTTGCTTCTCCCCTGTCTTTACTACTACCACCTGTGCTCTCCAGGGACTATTGCTGGCCTGGATTATGCCTTCCTTCAGCAACCGCTGGACTTCGGACCGAATAAATGTCCGGTCCTGGGTGCTGTACCGTCTGCTCCTAGTGGCGACGGGTTTGCAATCCGGGGTGAGGTTTGCAAACAAGGATGGGGGTTCAACTTTGAGGGTTGCGAGGCCGCAGATAGTGAGTGGGGGTATTGGGCCGCCGAATTGGAATGTTAGGCTCTGCAGGTTGCACTGGAAGTCTAATCCCAGTAATGTGGGCGCGCAGAGTTGGGGAAGGACGTAGAGCCTGTAGTTTTTAAACTCCCTCCCTTGCACCGTTAGGGTCACTATGCAGAACCCTTTGATCTGTACGGAGTGGGATCCTGCAGCTAGGGAAATCTTTTGCATACTTGGGCGGATGGTCAAGAAACAGCGTCTTACCGTGTCGGGGTGGATGAAACTTTCGGTGCTCCCGGAGTCAATCAGGCATGGTGTCTCGTGTCCGTTGATCAGCACCGTTGTTGTCGTCGTCTGGAGCGTCCGGGGCCGTGCTTGGTCCAGTGTCACCGAGGCCAGATGTGGTCGCAGTGTCTCAGCATCTTCTTCGAACCCTGTGGAGCCGTCGATGCTGGGGTCCTTTGTTGTCGTCCAAGATGGCGGCGGGGGTGGACAAAATGGCCGCCCCCATGCATCGCACATGGCTGGGGGGTCACAAGATGGCGGCGCCCATCCTCCCCTCGTGGTGGCTGGGACCCAAAATGGCGGCGCCTGCGGGTCGCACATTGGGCGCTGGGGGGGTTGGGGAGCGTTTGGGATGCGCTGGACTCGTTCTTCTCCGGGGTCAGCGGCGACCCCCCGGGACCGGCACACAGCCGCGAAATGGCCCTTTTTGCCGCAGCTCTTGCAAATTGCTGCGCAGGCCGGGCAGCGCTGCCGGGGGTGTTTCGCCTGCCCGCAGAAATAGCAGCGGGCCCCCCTGGGATGACCTGGCGTCTGAACCGCGCAAGCCTGTGAGGGATGGGGGGGGGTTTGTCGCGACGGGGGTTCACGGAGCCCAAGGGGCTGCCGCGCGGTCGGGGCCGTACGCGCGGGCGTTTTGCGCGGCCACATCTAGGGAAGTTGCAAGGGCCCGTGCCTCAGAGTCCTAGCGACTCTTTTTCTAACAGTCTTTGGCGGATTTGGGGAGAGTTCATACCTGCCACAAACGCATCGCGAATTAACATGTCCGTGTGTTTAGCCGTGTTTACCAGCGGGCAGCTGCAGGCCCGTCCCAAAATTAGCAGCGCGGCGTAGAATTCGTCTAGCGATTCTCCGGGACTTTGCCGTCTCGTTGTGAGTTGGTAGCGTGCGTAGACCTGGTTCACTGGGCGAACGTAGGTGCTCTTTAGTGCTGCGAACGCCGTCTGGAAATCCTCTGCGTCTTCTATGAGAGGGTAAATTTCTGGGCTTACCCTCGAATGCAGGACCTGCAGTTTCTGGTCTTCTGTGATCCGGCCAGGGGCCGTTCGGAGGTAGCCTTCGAAACAAGCTTGCCAGTGTTTAAAAACTGCTGCTGAGTTCACTGCGTGGGGGCTGATCCGCAGGCATTCCGGGGCGATCCTGAGCTCCATAGTCCTTTAAGCACGCTTAATAAATTGTAGCGCACAATGACTTACAAGAGACGAATAGAGATGAAGTCGATGAGGCTTTATTAAGCGTGACTTGTTCCCCGCAGTTCAGCAACAGACTGGAGCTGCGGGGAGAACTCCTGGTTCTTATACTCCGCCTTCAGGGCGGAGCTAGAGATCACACACATGACCCCTAATGCATACTACCACACCGGTGGCAGGAGGTCCTCCCGGACGCTCTCCACTCCATCCGGTCGCTGCTGTGTACCACCACTAACCAAACGCCTCATGAGCGCCTCCCTGTCTTCCCCAGGAGGTCCTCCTCCGGAACGTCGCTGCCGACCTGGCTGGCGGCCCCAGGACCCATCTTGCTCCGGAAACATGTGCGGGCGCACAAGTCGGACCCGTTGGTCGAGAGGGTTCACCTCCTCCACGCGAACCCGCAGTCCGCCTACGTGGCGTACCCCGACGGCCGACAGGACACGGTCTCCCTGCGAGACCTGGCGCCCGCCGGCAACACACGCACCCCCCCCCGACACCGATCATCCCCTCCCTGCCACAGGCGCACCCCGCGACCACCCCCTTCCCGGGAGGATCGGTCCTCCTCCCGTGTCCGCCTAGGAGTGAAACAGGAACAAACACCGAAACGCTCCCGGAGACGACAACGCCGGAACAAGCACCTGCACCACCACCGGGGCTGAGGTGATCGACGAGGAAGACCAGACCGCCCGCTCGACTAGTGGCATCGGCGTGACACCAAGAATGTTGTTGGACTGTAACAAAAAAAAATTTCTCTTACTAATATTGTAAATAGTTTCACAAACCTTGTACATAGCCCAGTGTAGGGCGAAAACTGTAATGACATGCCCGAAATTATTCCTCCCAGGACCAGCCTTGTAAACCCCTACCACCATGCGAACCACCACCCTGCCGGGTTCATTTTTAACAAGGGGTGAATGTGGTAGTATGTATTAGGGGTCATGTGGGACTGTGAAGCCGTGATGCTATTGTCTGACAGATCCCGGGTCCTGGTTGGCTGTTGACTCCTGGCTCCGCCCTGAAGGCGGAGTATAAGAACCCGGGCTTCTCCCCGCCACTCCATTCTGTTGCTGAACTGCTGGGGACAAGTCTCGCTCAATAAAGCCTCATCGACTTCATCTCTACTCGTCTCTCTCGTAAGTCATTGTGTGCTACAATAACCATTCAAAATGTTATTTAAGTCACACTGAAACATGTCAAAGGGCCCTTCTGACTTTCAAACTAAAATGCAAATCTTTCAACACTGCATGAACAAAGTGAATCTTTAAAGAAGCTTGCTTTTTAAGATCTTTGCTCCTTGCATTATAGGTTTTGAAGTTATTAACACATTATTCTACTGGGTTAAATTAAGATAACCGGATATAAATTATCTTTCACTCAAAGTTAATCCTTCGGCACATCAGGTGATGATAGATTATATCATTGCTTCATTGGAGACTCGTTATTCGGTGTCTTGATTTGTGTTTTCTATTATGTGATATCAAACCAAATCTTAATTTGCAGATGTGATTGTAAATGTTACATATGGCATCAAACTTTTAAACAGGTGGTGGAGGAATTCACCAGCTCATGAGTGGGATTCTCTGTTTGCTGATGCTGAAATCGCGAAGCACAATTGGGCAGAGAATAGGTTCCGACGCCAAAATCGTAGCGTGCAGGATTCTCCGTTTCTGAGACTGCGTGGAAACAGCGGTATGACAGGAAAAACGGCGCACCAGCTGCACCAATTCAGCAATTCTAAATGGGCTAGCACCATCGCCAAGTTGAACGCAATCGGTTCCATGCAAAATGGCGCTGGATTTGCCGGGTCCGTGATTGGTGCACATGAGGCTCACATGCCTAAGCCGCACTTAAACGATCTGTGGTAAACGCCACTAGTAACACATTGCATGTATTACGGTACTGATACTGTATTACAGATACAACGGTAAATCCCAGCCTGCTGGCTCCTCCCAGCAGATGGTGTATAAAAGTGTATGCTCTCCTGCGCTGCAGCCATTCTGGTTCCAGCTGCAGGAGGCACAACATCTTGTGCAATAAAGCCTTGATTGTTTCACCATTCTCATCTCATGGTAATTGACGGTACATCAATTTATTGCACAAGATTTTAAAAGATGAACATCTTAATCAAGCCTGATCGCCTGGAGCTGAGCCCCCACGCAGCCAACGCCTAGTCCACCTTCGACCACTGGCTCGCCTGCTTCAAAGGCTACCTCAGAGCAGCCACTGAAGAACTCTCGGACCCACAGAAGCTCCAAGTCCTCTACTCACGGGTGAGCCCTGAAATTTTTCCCCTCATCCGGGATGCGCCCACCTACACAGAAGTGATGACGCTACTAAAGGGACATTAAGTCGGTGAATCGAGTGTACGCCAGGCACCTCCTGGCCACGAGACGGCAACTCCCGGGGGAGACTCTGGACGATTTCTTGCGGGCCCGAAAGATTCTCGGTAAGAACTGTGACTGCCAGGCAGCTTCGGCAGTCCAACACACCACTATTAATCAGAGACGCTTATGTCACGGGCATGAAGTCTACGTACGTTCGCCAGCGACTATTGTAAGGAGGTATGCTCCATCTTGCAGAGACTAGGCAGCCTGCTAATTCACTAGAAGTGGCCTCCCGTAATCTGGAGGCCTACACCTCCGACCGCGCGGCACCCTCGTGGGCATCGTGGGCCCCACCAGCTGCCGACTTGAGCTCACCGCAAGCCTGCGCTGCGCGGCAGCCAACCAACCCCGGGGGGCCCAAGTGTTATTTTTATGGCCAGACCAAACATCCCAGGCAGCGCTGCCTAGCGCGGAGCGTGACCTGCAATGGGTGCGGGAAGAAGGACCACTTTGTTTCCGTTTGCCAGGCCCGGTCGGTCGCCGCTGTTTCCAGGCCCGGCATTGCTACACCCCCCCACATGTGATCCAGGGGCGCCGCCATCTTCTCCACCACAAGCCACATGCGGCCCGTGGGTGCCGCCATCTTTGATGCCGCCCGCCATGTGCGCCCCGTGGGCGGCGCCACCTTCGGCACCATTTTGGACCGCGCGTCAGGACCCCTGCTCGTCTGGCCGTTCGCTGCCCACTGATACCTCTGCCACCGCTGATCAGCCCGGGACCTCCCAACATCTTCCGCAGCTCGCCTCCATCACCCTGGATCAGTTTCGGCCCCGCAACCTCACGACCGCTACAACGATGGTGAAGATCAACGGGCACGAGATGACCTGCCTCTTTGACTCCGGGAGAACAGAGTTTCACCCACCCTGCTACGGAAAGGCGCTGCTCCCTCCCAGTACTCCCCGTCACCCAGAAAATCTCCCTGGCTTCCGGATCCCATTCCGTGGAAATCCGGGGGTACTGTGCCGCGACCCTCACCGTTCAGGGCGTAGAGTTCAGCAACTTCAGGCTCTACGTCCTCCCCCATCTCCGCGCTGCCCTGTTACTAGGTCTTAATTTTCAATGCCACCTCCAAAGCCTTACTTTGAAATTCGGTCGACCCCTACCCCCCCTCACCGTCTGCGGCCTCACGACCCTTAAGGTTGATCCACCTTCACTGTTTGCAAACTTCACCCCGGACTGCAAGCCCATCGCCACTAGGAGCAGACGGTACAGTGCCCAGGACAGAACCTTCATCAGGTCGGAGGTCCAACGGCTTCTGCAGGAGGGGATCATCAAGGCCAGCAACAGCCCCTGGAGAGCTCAAGTGGTGGTAGTGAAGACTGGGGAGAAGCATAGGATGGTCATTGACTACAGCCAGACCATCAACCGGTACACGCAGCTCGACGCGTACCCCCTCCCGCGCATATCTGACATGGTCAATCGGATTGCGCAGTATCGAGTCTTCTCCACAGTGGACTTGAAGTCTGCCTACCACCAGCTCCCCATCCGCCCGGAGGACAGCCAGTACACTGCATTCAAAGTAGATGGCCGTCTCTATCACGTCCTTAGAGTTCCCTTCAGCGTCACCAATGGGGTCTCGGTCTTCCAGCGAGAGATGGACCGAATGGTTGACCAGTATGTGCTGTGGGCCACCTTCCCGTACCTAGATAACGTCACCATCTGTGACCACGATCAGCAGGACCACGACGCAAACCTCCATAAATTCCTCCATAGCGCCAAACTCCTTAACCTCACCTACAAAATGGAGAAATGCGTGTTCCGCACCAACCACTTAGCCATCCTTGGCTACGGAGTGGAAAATGGAGTCCTAGGGCCCGACCCCGACTGCATGCGCCCCCTCCTGGAACTCCCTCTCCCCCACTGCCCCAAGGCCCTAAACGATGCCTGGCGTTTTTCTCGTATTACGCCCAGTGGGTTCCGAATTATGCGGACAAGGCCCGCCCACTTATCAAGTCCACAGTTTTTCCCCTGACGGCCGAGGCCTGCCACGCCTTCAACCACATCAAGGCGGACATCGCCAAGGTCACGACGCACGCAATCGACGAGACCCTCCCCTTTCAGGTGGAGAGCGATGCATCAGACGTAGCTCTGGCCGCCACCCTCAACCAGGCGGGCAGACCCGTGGCCTTCTTCTCCCGCACCCTCCATGCCTCTGAAATTTGGCCTCCGTCGAAAAGGAGGCCCAAGCCATTGTGGAAGCTGTGCGACATTGGAGGCATTACCTGGCCGGCAGGAGATTCACTCTCCTCACTGACCAATGGTCGGTTGCCTTCATGTTTAACAATACGCAGCGGGGCAAGATCAAAAATGACAAGATTTTGAGGTGGAGGATCGAGCTCTCCACCTATAATTATGAGATCTTGTATCGCCCGGGGAAGCTCAATGAGCCCCCTGATGCCCTATCCCATGATACATGTGCCAGCGCACAAGTGGACCGACTCCGGGTTCTCCACTATGACCTCTGCCACCCGGGGGTCACCCAGTTCTTCCATTTTGTCAAGGCCCGCAACCTGCCCTACTCCATTGAGGAGGTCAGGACCGTAACCAGAGACTGCCAAGTCTGCGCAGAGTGCAAGCCGCACTTCTACCAGCCAGATAGAGCGCACCTGGTGAAGGCCTCCCGCCCCTTTGAGCGCCTCAGCATGGACTTTAAAGGGCCCCTCCCCTCCACCGACTTCCTCAACGTAATTGATGAGTACTCCCGGTTCCCTTTCGCCATTCCATGTCCCAACATGACTTCTGCCACGGTCATCAAAGCCCTGCACAGCATCTTCACTCTGTTCGGTTTCCCCACCTACATCCACAGCGATTGATGAACCTCCTTCATGAGCGATGAGCTGCGTCAGTTCCTGCTCAGCAAGGGCATCGCCTCGAGCAGGATAACCAGCTACAACCCCCGGGGAAATGGGCAGGTGGAGAGGGAGAACGGGACGTTCTGGAAGGCCGTCCTGCTGGCCCTTCGGTCTAGAAATCTCCCGGTCTCCCGCTGGCAGGAGGTCCTACCCGACGTGCACCACACCATCCGGTCGCTCCTATGCACCGCTACTAATGATACCCCTGACGAGCGTGTGTTTGCCTTCCCTAGGAAGTCCACCTCCGGGGTCTCGCTCCCAACATGGCTGACAGTTCCTGGACCCATCCTCCTCCGGAAGCATGTGCGGAGCCATAAATCGGATCCCTTGTGTGGTGAATGTATTCACCAGAATAAGTTGTCTGTAGAGTATTGTAATATGATCCCTTTTCCATGTAGTGTATTGGAACCCTGGTGGGCTCCGCCTCTGGCTCCGCCCCCACGGGCGGTATATAGACCGGCCGCCTGGGGGCGGCGCTCAATTGTTACAGCGATCTCAGGCAGGCAAGTTCTTGTGTAATAAAGTCTATGTTCTCTCGCTCTCATCGTCTGGCAGGGGATTAATGGTACATCAACTTATTACACAAAGACATCGCTATGGAAGCCGCTCTGAAGCCTGATAAATTGGAACTCGACGCACGAGCAGCAGAAGCTAAGGAAATCATCTCCCACTGGCTCCGCTGTTTTGAGGCCTACCTCGATTCCTCTGCAACGCCTCCCTCCGACGCCCTCAAGCTGCGGCTCCTCCACGCCCGGGTGAGCCACCGAATCTCGGGTACGATTCAAGACGCAGCCACGTATGACGCGGCAGTTGCGATTCTAAAGAGACAGTTTGTGAAGCCCGTGAACGAAGTGTTCGCGCGGCACCTCCTCACTACCTGCCGACAACGCGCCGGGGAATCGCTGGACGAATACCTGGAGACCCTGACTCTACCCGCCCGCAACTGCAACTATAAGGATGTGAAGGCTGACGAGCACATGAAACTGATGATCCGGGACACCTACGTGGCTGGGCTCCGGTCTAACTACATCCGGCAGCGGCTGCTAGAAAACAGGGCTACTGACCTACAGGACACGTTAAGACTAGCCTCCTTGTTAGAGTGGCCTACCAGAACCTTTGCGTTCCCGGCAGACCCAGCGAACCCCTCGTGGGCACCACAGTTGCGGCCTCCACCAGACCCGACTATGTCCCAGGCCTGTGCCACGCAGCTGCCCGTTCCACCTGGGGGACCGCCTTGCTACTTCTGCGGTCAGGGCCAACACCCCCGGCAGCGTTGCCCAGCCCGCACAGCGACGTGCTGCGACTGCCGCAAAAAGGAACATTTCGCCAGAGTCTGTCTGGCCCGATCCAAAGCCCCGAAGTCTAAAGCGTACCAGGCCCGACCCACGGACTCACAGGCCCACAGACCCCACAATGTGGCTGCGTGCCTGCCAACACTGCCCCCTTCAGATGCGTCATCCGCCTCGTGCAGCTCGTGGGGGCCGCCATCTTTAACCCAGCCCGACACGTGCGACCGATAGGGGCGGCCATCTTGGTCGCCGGCTCCGACCCAGCCCGACACGTGCGACCCGTGGGGACCGCCATCTTACGACCCCGATACCTTCGACCACGCAGACTACCTGCAGCTCGGTGCAGTCACCCTCGACCAGTCGCGGCCAAAACACCTGAAGAACACGATGATGGCCGTCCGGGTCAATGGGCACAAGACCCCATATCTTTTCGTCTCCGGGAGCACAGAGAGCTTCGTGCACCCTGGCACGGTAAGGCGCTGCTCCCTCCACATCTACCCCGCGTCCCAGACAATCTCCCTTGCCTCCGGATCCCACTCGGTACAGATCCGGGGGTACTGTGTCGCGAACCTCGCGATACAGGGTGCTGAGTACACCTATTGTAAACTGTATGTCCTCCCTCACCTCTGCGCACCCCTACTGCTTGGACTCGACTTCCAATGCAGTCACCGAAGCCTGACGCTAAAGTTCGGCGGACCCCTACCCCCCTCACTGTATGTAGACTCGCGACCCTTAAGGTCACCCCCCCCCTTCGCTTTTTGCAAACCTCGCCCCCGACTGTAAGCCCATCGCCACCAGGAGCAGGCGGTACAGTTCACAAGACATGGCTTTCATTAAGTCGGAAGTCCAGCGACTCTTGAGGGAAGGGGTTATCGAGGCCAGCAACAGCCCCCGGAGAGCACAAGTGGTGGTTGTCAGGACCGGGGAGAAGAGTCGGATGGTAGTGGACTACAGCCAGACCATTAACCGGTTCATGCAACTTGATGCGTACCCCCTCCCCCGCATAGCGGAGATGGTCAACCAGATCGCACAGTACCGGGTGTTCTCCACGGTCGATCTGAAGTCTGCCTACCACCAGCTCCCGATCCACCCGGAAGAGCGCCACTACACAGCCTTTGAAGCAGCCGGCCGACTCTTCCGCTTCCTCAGGGTCCCTTTCAGCGTCACTAATGGGGTCTCGGTTTTTCACAGAACGATGGACCGAATGGTGGACCAGTACGGGCTGCGGGCTACATACCCGTACCCATGTTACCATCTGCGGCCATGATCAGCAGGACCACGATGCCAACCTCCAGAGGTTCCTCCAGGCTGCCCAATCCCTCAACCTCTCATATAACAAAGAAGTGCGTTTTCCGCACAACCCGGCTAGCCATCCTCGGCTATGTCGTGGAAAACGGACTCCTCGGGCCCGACCCCAACCGCATGTGCCCCCTCATAGAACTTCCCTTTCCCCACAGCCTCAAGGCCCTCAAACGCTGCCTGGGGCTATTCTCCTACTATGTCCAGTGGGTCCCCAACTATGCGGACAAAGCCCGCCCACTTATCAAAGCCACTATATTCCGCCTGACGGCTGAGGCCCGCGCGGCCTTCAGCCACATCAAGGCAGATATTGCCCAAACCGCGATGCACGCGGTGGACGAGTCCATCCCCTTCCAGGTAGAGAGTGATGCGTCAGACGCCACCCTCAACCAGGCGGGCAGGCTTCTGCGCATCCCTACTGCTTGGACTCGATTTCCAATGCAGCCACCGAAGCCTTCTTTTCGAGAACCCTCTTCGCCTCCGAGAATCGACACTCCTGTCGAGAAGGAAGCCCAAGCCGTTGTGGAAGCTGTGCAGCACTGGAGGCACTGCCTAGCTGGTAGGAGGTTCACCCTTGTCACCGACCAGCGGTCGGTCACCTTTATGTTTGACAACGCACAACGGGGCAAAATAAAAAATCACAAAACCTTGAGGTAGAGAATCAAACTCTCCACCTATACGTACGATATTAAGTATCGTCCTGGGGAGCTCAACGAGCCCCCAGATGCCCTGTCCCGCGGCACATGCACCAGCGCGCAAGACGACCGACTTCGGGCTATCCACATTGACCTCTGTCATCTGGGGGCCACTCGACTTATCCACATTATTAAGGCCCGCACCTGCCCTACTCCACCGAGGAGTCTGCGCGGAGTGCAAGTCGCACTTCTACCGGCCAGACAAGGCCCACCTGGTAAAGGCATCCCAGCCCTTTGAGCGCCTCAGCATCGAGTTCAAAGGGCCCCTCCCTTCCACCAACCATAATATATACTTCCTGACCGTCATCGACGAATACTCCCACTTCCCCTTCGCTATCCCATGTCCCGACATGACGTTGGCCACCGTTATAAAGGCATTGCACATCATCTTCACCCTGTTCAGTTTCCCTGCATATGTCCACAGTGACCGGGGCACCTATTTCATGAGCGATGAGCTGCATCAATACCTGCTCAGTAAGGGCATCGCCTCAAGCAGGACTACGAGCTACAACCCGCAGGGAAACGGGCAGGAGGAGAGGGAGAACGCGACGGTGTGGAAGGCCGTCCTTCTTGCCCTTTGGTCTAGAAGTCTCCAGACTCCCCGCTGGCATGAGGTCCTCCCCGACACGCTCCACTCCATTAGATCGCTCCTCTGCACAGCCACGAACGAGACCCCTCACGACCATTTGTTTGTCCTCCCTAGGAGGTCCATCTCTGGGGTCTCGCTTCCATCCTGGCTGACAACTCCGGGACCTGTCCTTCTCCGGAAGCATACGAGGAGCCATAAGAACGACCCCCTGGTCGAGAGGGTCCAGCTGCTGCACGCCAACCCCCAATATGCCTACGTCACGCACCAAGACGGACGGCAAGATACGGTCTCCCTCCGGGACCTGGCCCCTGCTGGATCCCATGCCAACGCGCGCCCCCCCCCTACCTACCACCACCCCCCCAACCCTTTACGCCCCCCCCAGGGCTACTGTACTGTCCCGAGCCCACGCTGCCACCATCCATCTCCCCCTTACTGCTAACCACCATCCCCCTGCCTACCCCCACTCCTCAACCGTCGCCAACACGCAGGACCGAAGCTCCAGACGACACATTCCCGGAGTCAACGACCACGTCGGCAGCACCCGCCGCACCGCCAGGGCTGAGGCGGTCCAGTAGAACAGACCGGACTGAACATTTGATGACCCCACTTCACCCCCGCTGGACTTCATTTTTTTAACAGGGGGTGAATGTGGTGAATGTATTCACCTGAATAAGATGTCTGTAGAGTATTGTAATATGATCCCTTTCCCATGTAGTGTACTGTAACCCTGGTGGGCTCCGCCCCCCAGACGGTATATAGACCGGCCGCCTGGGGGCGGCGCTCAGTTGTTACAGCGATCTCAGGCAGGCAAGTTCTTGTGTAATAAAGCCTATGTTCTCTCGATGTCATCATCTGGCAGTGGATTAATGGTACACCACCTTGGTTGAGAAAGTCCACCTCCTCCATGCAAACCCACAGTACACCTATGCGGCACACCCCGGCAAGCGACAGGACACAGTCTCCCTCCGGGACCTGGCACCCGCTGGGTCCCCACTCACAACCCCCGACCTGATACCGCTCCTTCCCCCCCCCCCCCCGCGGTTGCCTCATTCACCCCTGCGCCACCCACCCTCCCACCAGCGAACCTCACCGCAGCCCCCACCCCAGCAGGATCCGTCCCCTCACTGGATCCACTAAGGGGTGGCGAAGAAGAGGACAACATGCTCCCGGAGTCTCAGGTGACCACATCGGCGCCCACATCACCACCAGGACTGAAGCGATCGCAGCGCAGGGTCAGAGCCCCCGACAGACTCAATTTCTAATGTTTTTCTTCACACCCGCCGGACTCTTGTACCCCGGCCTGGAGGAAGGCCGCAAGGCGCTGCCGTTCGCCGTGCCTGGGCGCAGGTGGCAGACGCAGTCAGCGCCGTGGGGTATGTCGCCTGGACTGGCCAGCAGTGCCAGAAGAAACTCCATGACTTCCTCAGGGCGGCCAGGGTGAGTTGGCACACACCGTCCCACATACCTGTAACCTTACCCCCCCTCCCCCCCCGTGGGACAGCCAAACCCACACCCTGCCACACATGCCAGCCACCAGGCTGGGTGCCCTGGCCATTGATGCCATCACCTACCCAACCCTGGGCTGCATGCGTTGGAGTGTCAAATAGTGTCATTATTTGTGTTTTTCCCCAGTCCCCCAGGGAAGGCCGCACACAACCACCGGGAGCAGGAGAAGACTGGAGGGGGACCACGAGAAGACCGGAGGGGGACCACGAGACCTGTGGCTCCTCACCATGCCCGAGCAGAGGGCACTGGACATTGAGGGCGGCCCAGAGGAAAGAGAGATCACCGGGGTGCAGGTCGGCGGTGGGCGATCAAATGAGACCCTGCTTAGTTGCAGATCCCCATGGTACATGTGTGGCCACCCCCACAGCCCCTCGACCCACACCCCCTCAGCCCACACACCCTCACCCCTGCTGTATCTTCTAAACCAGTGTGTCTTTAACCCGTATACGGTGGACACATGACCACACAAGTTGTTTAATATGATAATAGTTTATTACACATACACATACATACAGTGAACACACGCATACAAGTTGCACTCTAAACTAACACACATGAACGACCCTAACTTCACGTCCTGGTGACTGGCAAATACAGAGCAGATGTGGCCTTATCTGGAACCCGTCGTCTGGCAGTGCTGGATGTCTATTGCTGGTTGTCTGTGACCCTGGCTCTGGTCCCTCTGTGAATGGCGTGGATGTTCCTCTCCTTGGCTGGTGAAGGTATCACTGCTGTTGCCGTCGGTGGTCGTTAGAGTGAATGGCGAAGCAGACTTGAAGGGCCGAATGGCCTCCTCCTGCGTCTATTTAGAATGTCCCAATGCACCATCTGGGCTGCAGCCTTTGTACTTTTACAAGCTGCAGCCTGTCTGTCGATGTGGTGCCCAATGTCCCATCGATCTTTGTGGGCAGCCATTTCAGAAGGCCACAGATCCCTCCTCTTGATCCTTAAGGCGAAGCGTGGTGGATCACACATTCGGACCAATACCTGCCCTGCATCCCCAGTCACCTGTCCGTCAGGTGAGACACTAACTCTGCATGCACAAATCCCTTATACATAATACACAAATAACAAAGACAAATATACATTACATAACGGACCTAATACGGTTAGAAAAATGGAAGTGTACGTACTGTAAGGTACAATTGGCAGTCTAATGCAAAGGCGGGAAAATATCGTAAACCTAATACAAACGTGGAGAAATACTTTCTGGTACAAAATGCAGAAAATATCGACGATAGTGGAGATCAATGTAAACAGGTTGGCCGTAAGAATTTACAGTTCTACGAAGGTCATATGCAAGCTGACCTGGATACTCAATGCAAAACAAGTCTGAGTCCCCGGGATCTTTAGTTTGGCTGAATTAAAGGAGCCCATGCAGTAAACATGAGTCCCATGTCCTGGCGCTTCATGATCTCTGCTGTCCACCTACGGAATTGGACCATGAGGGTGATGAGGTAGATCGAGGTAAACAGGATCAACATGACAGCCAGCTGGGAGAGGAGTCGAACAATGGGGTGTCTCCAAAGGCCAGAGCCCCAATCCCAGGAATCATCCCACCAAGTTCTGGCCTTGCATTCTGCATCTGTCGAGTGACATCCTGTGTTTCCTGTCTCTGGGCGTCCTGGGGGATCAAGCATAGTTTTGTTATTATCTCACATCTAATGTCTGCGTTCATTCTATCATATTGTTACTATTGTGGTAAATCACATTATTGCATTATATATATTGTATTGTATTGTGCATGCGTGTGCATGCCAGGGCTTGTCCAGGCTGGCTCCGCCTGTGGCTCCTCCCCATGGGCTTCTGTATAAAGGTGGCAAGTCTCCGCCTCCGGACCCAGTTCTGGTCCAGAGGCAGGAGGCTTGCTGTTTAGTGTATTAAAGCCTCAGTTACGTTCATCACTCGTCATGTGTTATTGATGGTGTATCAATTTAATACACTGAACTCCTAAAGATGAACTCATCAATCAAGCCTGGTTGCTTGGAGCTGGTCCCACAAGCAGCCGACGCTACAGAAACGTTTGAACACTGGCTAAGCTGCTTTGAGGCGTATCTCGCATCCTTCAACAAAGACTTCACAGACCTCCAGAAGAAGCTAGGGCGGGATTCGAAGCAATCGGCGCGATGTCCGCCGACTGGCGCCAAAATCAGCGCAAATCAGTCCGGCATCGCGCCGCCCCAAAGGTGCGGAATTCTCCGCATCTTGAGGGGCCGAGCCCTCACCTTGAGGGGCTAGGCCCGTGCCGGACTGATTTCTGCCCCGCCATCTGGCGGGAAAGGCCTTTGGTGCCCCGCCAGCTGGCGCGGAAATGACTTTGCCGTGCGGCGCATGCGCGGGAGCGTCAGCGGCCGCTCACGGCATCCCCGCGCATGCGCAGTGGAGGGGGTCTCTTCCGCCTCCGCCATAGTGGAGACCATGGTGAAGGCGGAAGGAAAAGAGTGCCCCCACGGCACAGGCCCGCCTGCGGATCGGTGGGCCCCGATAGCGGGCCAGGCCACCATGGGGGCACCCCCCGGGGCCATATTGCCCCGCGCCCCCCCCCAGGACCCCGGAGCCCGCCCGCGCCGCCTTGTCCCGCCGGTAAGAGAGGTGGTTTGATTCTCGCCGGCGGGACAGGCATTCCAGCAGCGGGACTTCGGCCCATCGCGGGCCAGAGAATCGCCGGGGGGGGGGGGCCCGCCAACCGGCGCGGCGCGATTCCCACCCCCGCCGAATATCCGGTGTCGGAGAATTCGGCAACCGGCGGGGGCCGGATTCACACCAGCCCCCGGCAATTCTCCGACCCGGCGGGGCGTCAGAGAATCCCGCCCCAGGTCCTCCACGCATGGGTGAGCCCAAGAGTCTTTCCCCTCATCAGGACGCCCCCTCATACACGGAAGCAGTAATGCTGCTAAAAGGACAATACGTGAAATCCATTAACCAGGTATATGCTAGGCCCCTTCTCGCCATGAGATGGCAACGCCCTGGGGAATCACTCGCAGAATTCCTGCGTGCCTTGCGCATCCTCTACCGGAACTGTGACTGCCGGGCGAAATCGGCTTCCCAGGACGTGGAGCTGCTGATCAGGGACGCTTATGTCGCAGGCATGAACTCTACCTATATCCGCCAGTGATTACTAGAAGGGGGGGCACTCGGCCTCCCAGAGACAGTACAACTTAGTAACTCGCTGGAGGTGGCCTCCCAGAACATGGGGGCCTACACCATCGACCGCGCGGCACCCTCGTGGGCCTCGTGGGCGCAGCCATCAACCGACCCGGGTGCGACACAAGCCTGCGCCGTGCAGCGCCCCGCCAACGCCGGAGGCCCGAGGTGCTACGTCTGCGGCCAAGGTAATCACCCCAGACAACGCTGCCCGGCACGGAACGCAACTTGTAATGGCTGTGGGAAGAAGGGCCACTTCGCAAAAGCCTGCCAGGTCCGATCCCCCCTAAATCTTCTAGGCCCAGCAGCGCTGCCTGCTGCCTGTCATGGCCGCCCCCAGCTGCCGCGCCACCCGCCATGTGCGACCCGTGGCCGCCGCCATCTTTACTTTCAGCTGACACGGTGCGACCCACGGGGACCGCCATCTTGGACGCCATCGCCGCTGACACACGCCACGACTTATGGGGGCCGCCATCTTGGACGTCATCGCAGATGCCACCAACCACACGCGACTCATGGGGGCCGCCATCTTGGGACCACTCCGCAGCCTCCCAGGAGCCCAGCTCACCCGACCGTACGCTGGCCGCCGCTACCTCCGACCGGCCCACCGACCGCCTTCCGACACTCGCCTCCATCACACTCGACCAACCCTGACCGCATGCGCCTCCTCCTGGAACTCCCCTTCCCCACTGCCCCAAGGCCCTGAAGGGGTGCCTGGGGTTCTTCTCGTACTATGCCCAGTGGGTCCCCAACTATGCGGACAAGGCCCGTCCACTGATCAAATCCACCATTTTTCCCCTGACGGCTGAGGCCCGACTGGCCTTCATCTGCATCAAGGCAGATATTGCCAAAGCCGCGATGCACGCTGTGGATGAGTCCATCCCATTCCAAGTGGAGAGCGATGCGCCGGACTTTGCTCTGGCCGCTACGCTCAACCACGCGGGCTGGCCCGTGGACTTCTTCTCCCGTACCCTCCATACCTCCGAAATTCAACACTCCTCCGTCGAGAAGGAAGACCAAGCCATCGTAGAAGCTGTGAGACATTGGAGGCATAACCTGGCCGGCAGGCGATTCACTCTCCTCACTTACCAACGGTCGGTTGCCTTCACGTTCAATAACACACAGCAGGCAAGATCAAGAATGTCAAGATTCTGAGGTGGAGGATCGAGCTCTCCACCTATAATTACGATATCTTGTATCGACCTGGGAAACTCAATGAGCCCCCAGATGCCCTCTCCTGCGGTACATGTGCCAGCGCACAAGTAGACCGGCTTCGGACCCTCCACAATGACCTCTGTCACCCGGGGGTCACCCGTTTTTTCCACTTCATCAAGACTCGCAACCTGCCTTACTTCATCGAGGAGGTCAGGACCGTGACCGGGGACTGTCAGGTCTGCATGGAGTGCAAACCGCACTTCTATCGGCCAGACAGAGCACAACTGGTAAAGGCCTCCTGCCCCTTTGAGCACCTCAGCATGGACTTCAAAGGGCCCCTCCCATCCACTGACCGTAACATGTACTTCCTCAACATCGTTGACGAGTACTCAAGATTCCCCTTCGCCATCCCCTGCTCTGACATGACCTCTGCCTCCGTTATCAAGGCCCTTTCACCCTGTTTGGGTTCCCCGCCTACATCCACAGTGATTGGGGCTCCTCTTTTATCAGCAACGAGTTGCGTCAGTTCCTGCTCAGCAAAGGCATCGCCTCCAGCAGGACGACCAGCTATAAACCCCGGGGAAACGGACAGGTGGAGAGGGAGAACACGACGGTCTGTAAGGCCGTCCATCTGGCCCTATGGTTGAAAGGTCTCCCAGTCTCCCGCTGGCAGGAGGTCCTCCCCGATATGCTCCAATCCATCCGGTCGCTCCTCTGTACAGCCACTAACGAGATTCCTCATGAACGTATGTTTGCCTTCCCCAGGAAATCAACCTCCGGAGTCTCGCTTCCGTCCTGGCTGACAGTCCCGGGGCCCGTCCTTCTCCGGAAGCATGCGAGGAGCCATAAAACCGACCCCCTCGTCGAGAAGGTCCTGCTCCTCCATGCAAACCCCCAATATGCCTACGTGGCACGCCAGGACGGGCAGCAGGACACGGTCTCCCTTCAGGATTTGGCACCTGCAGGTTCCCCGGCGACCATCACCACCACCCCCCACCCTACACCGTCTTCCCCCCCCCCCTGCCCACCTCCCTCATGAACTGACACCCACAGGCCCACCGTCGACAAGCACCACCACCTCCGCCCATACACCTCCCCCTTCGCCGACTCAACATCTGGGTGAAGAAGAAGAAGACAACACGTTCCCAGACGCGCAGGTCTCGACGCCGACGCCCACACCACAGCCGGGACTGAAGCAATCACGGCGGAAGGTCAAGACCCCTGACAGACTTGACATTTAAGACCACTTCACCCCCCACCGGACTCTTTTTTAAACAGGGGGTGAATGTGGTAAACCACATTATTGCATTATATGTATTGTATTGTATTGTGCATGCGTGTGCATGCCTGGGCTTGTCCAGGCTGGCTCCGCCTGTTGCTCCTCCCCTTGGGCTTCTGTATAAAGGTGGCAAGTCTCCGCCTCCGGATCCAGTTCTGGTCCAGAGGCAGGAGGCTTGCTGTTTAGTGTATTAAATCCTCAGTTACGTTCATCACTCGTCGTATGTTATTGATGGTGTATCAACTATCTATGACCACCCCCCACCCTTTTTGCATTTCATTTAAACATGTTCAAACCCAACACAGCCTTCTCCTGACTGAGGCTTGGAGTGGTTGGAACCTGTCTTCGACCACTTCCTTCTTAATGCAACCATATACTGGTTGAGGTTTGGCTTAACCAGCCGAACCTCAGGGCGGCCAGCTGTATACGGTTTTGTTCCAAGGGCACAGAGGTCCGACCTGGGGAGGGGGGGTGCGGAATTGTAGGGCAGCCCGATTCCCTCACAGCAGCATCACTATAGGGTTGCTAAGCGTAAATAGCATGTGGGGTCGGTCCAAAGGGATCTCTGTAGAAGAGTGAAGAAGAGGATGGTTTGTGACATGAGTCACTGAATACATTTTTCATCCCACAACCAAACGGTGGGGTGTGGGGCAACGGTTCTGGTCTGAGACCTGCCTAAGTGTTTGGTACTGTATGTAGCCATTCCAGATAGTGGGAGTCGGAGGGAAAGAGGGGTTAGGGGTGAGAGAGGGGCGAATGGGCCACGGTGGGCGAAGAATGTGTGGGGTAGGGCAGGAAAAATGCCGTTACTCCACTACCCGAGTGTGTTGAAGAACAGGACGAGTGTGTATTCCGAGGAAGAGGTTACTTCCTAGGTCTAAACAGACCGGTGCTTGGAACTGGCAGGAACGTGATGGCGATATGTTGGGTGTCCAAGGACAGATAACTAGGATGAGGGTGTATGAGGGACTATCTCCTAGTCTGTGAAAGGTAGGGTGATCCCCATGCACAACGACGGTGAAGATCGGACTCTGATCGGGGGGGGGGGAGTAGTGGGCGCCGATCGTGGAGTTGTGTGGCAGGCACACAATGTTGTATGGGTTGGTAGTCTGTTATCCGTGGACGGAAAGACAGCTCAGTGTGAGAGCTGATGATGAAGGTGCTCTCAGAGTATGATCAGTGAGTGACGAGGGACAGTTCGAATTGCAAATAAGATGCAGGGAGTAGAGGAAGAGATGGGGAGACGAGGGTGAAACAATGCACAAACAAAGAACACTAGCATGCGTGGAGCACAGATGATGGGGCAGGTTCCATCAAGAAATCGTGGACCATGCTTATTGGGAGGCGTCGATGGTCATCATCTGGACTCCTCAGAATGTTTGTGTTCCACACACCTCAGAACACTTGTAATACCCCCATGGGAGGTTCATCCATGGAATCATCCACCTCCCCTGGTCGCCAGACCTGCGACTGCCGGTTGCTTGTGTTCATTGGGTTCAGGGTTACCGTATCCTGGTTCTCGAGTCATTCGGCTACTCTGACCAACCAATCGTCTGGTATGAACAAAGAAATGTACAGCACAGGAACAGGCCCTTCGGCCCTCCAAGCCCGTGCCGACCATGCTGCCCGACTAAACTACAATCTTCTACACTTCCTGGGTCCGTATCCCTCTATTCCCATCCTATTCATGTATTTGTCAAGATGCCCCTTAAATGTCACTATCGTCCCTGCTTCCACCACCCCTCCGGTAGCGAGTTCCAGGCACCCACTACCCTCTGCGTAAAAAACTTGCCTCGTTCATCTACTCTAAACCTTGCCCCTCTCCAATAGGGAGATTGTGGCGTGTGAGTGATTGTGGAACGGTTGCGTTGCGGGTGGGAACTGCTTCGTGAATGTGTCAATGATAATCAGTACATATTTAAACCCATTTCTGCATGGTGGGAGTGGGTCAATGTAATCCACATGGAGATTCATCCAGGGACCCTCCACAGGACAGGTGTTTCCAATATGTCGCTGTCCTGGCGCAACCGTCGGGAATATCCTGGGCGCAAATGAGGCAATCCTCAATGTAATAAGTGACATCCTCCTTTAATTCCGGGCACCAACATAATGGTGGTCCGTACTGGTCTCCATGCCCTGGTGTCCGTGTTCATCATGGTATTGGTATATGTGCTGGTTTTGGTACTGGGTAGGGACTACACCATTCCCATCCTTTAAACAAATCCGTCCTGTATGGTCAGCTCGTCCTTCCATATATCATAGGGGGCCGGTAATTGACATTCAGAATTTGTTGTAGAGAATCGTCTGTGCACTGGGACTGAGCTAGGTCGGCTATGTTAGTCTGGGAGACGTCAACCGTATGCATCGGCTCACCTCTGGATGGCTGCCAGAAATGTCTGTTACGGGCACCGGCTCTCGCTAAGGCGCCAGCCTTGCAGGTGCCGGGTGGGGAGGTGCGGTGATGGCTCTTCACCTCAATGCTGCCGTAGGTGCGGCCAGTGGCTTCTTATAGTTCGGCGGACATTTCACGTGCACTTCGCTCACGTCTTCCCGCCAGTGTGCCCTACCGCCCGGGGTCTGCCTCGGTGCCTAATCAAAAGTCTGACCACATGGGCCAACCTTTCCCTTTGATATATCTCCGTACTACCCCTTCCCATATGGGACACCTCTCTGCTCCTGTCTTCTGCGCCTCTACATCTTTACCTGTTGTCTGAGCTGCCATATTGACGTTAGGGAACAAAGGGGTAGAGGGTCGATTGGTCAGCAGGTACGGCTTGTGGCTATGTTCCGGCCCTAATCCCTCTGAAGCTGCGCGCAAATTTGCAGAGTTGACCCTATCCTCCCTTGTTAGGTACGCATGCAGTTAGTACACACTTCTGAAATTCGGTGATTTGCCCAATACAGAGTTTACACCTGTGGTTTTTTTTATTTATGAAAAATCCTCAAGAATAGAGAACTTTATATTCCCTTCGATTTACTTGGAATCCGGGCCGTTATGTGGGTCAGTTGCCATCCTAATTCGGGCTCAGGCGAAATCTCCAAAATATATTTCCTGTGGGATCTTTTGCAGCAACAATTGTAACTTGAAATGAAAATCGCTTATTGTCACAAGTAGGCTTCAATGAAGTTACTGTGAAAAGCCCCTAGTCGCCACATTCCGGCGCCTGTTCGGGGAGGCTGGTACGGGAATGCCAGATTTGTTGTACCTTCTGAACCACAGTGTGTCTCCAACCTGTATACGATGGACAAATGACCACACAACTTGTATAAAATAATACTAGTCCAATACACAGACAGAGTTAATATTAGTCAATCTCACACACATACAGGTTGGACACTAAACTAACACACAAGAAAGATCAACTTAACCTCCAGGTGACTGGCAAATGCAGAGCAGATACGGCCTCATCTGTAATCCGTCGTCTGGCAGTGCTGGATGTCTGTTGCTGATTGTCGGTGTCCCTGGCTCTGGTCCCTCTGTGGAAGGTGTGGATGGTCCCCTCCTCGGCTGGTGCAGGTATCACCGTTATTGTCATCGGTCGGCGAGTGAGCGGGTGGTGGGCTGCGCAGCACCTTTTATCCCTTACAGGTTTTGCGCGCTTTTGGGCGGTCCCAGGTAGATGTCCAATAGATCGATCAGGGCTTGAGCACCCTGATCGATCTCAACCAATTGGTGGTGGACACCTCGATGGCAGGGTGGGTCCCAGTCGGCCATGACCGTTAGTGTCCGAGGCACATAGGCCTTCCCAAATAAGGAAACCGACGCCACCAGGTCTGCCACATATTGCTAGTTTCTACCTGGAGCCCATTGTCCTGGGATGGCCTTTCAACGGCCTTTTCCCTGTGTCAGTTTCTGCAAGGTCCGGGCTGCGGCCATTGTATATTTGCAAGTTGCAGCCTGTCTGTGTCTCTGTGTTCACAATGTGTTTGCAGGGTAAGGATGAACCTTTCCAATCCTTTCTCACACACCTCCGCATCCTTGCGCATTCCTGCAGCTATGGGCCCACCTCCGGCTCCATGATACGCAACCAGATTGTTTTTGGTGTTCAGTCGGACCCCCTACGTCAGCAGCTCCTCAAAGTAAAGCAACTCACCCTAGCGACCGCCATCGAGACCTGTGTCTTACATGAAAATGCCACGAGTCGGTATTCCCATATACAAGCGGCTGAAACGGCGCGGCAAGGTCCCCACAAGGCGGAACGGGTCCAAGTGATTGAGCACCTCCAGGGCCTCAACCTGGATGAGGGCGGCCATTTCACGCGCTTTTCGCGGACTCCCACGCTTGTGTGCACCAAACGAGGGGACGGCGACGTGGAGGAACGTAATGCGCAGGCGCGGACCACGCACGAGCGCACCGTGCATCCGCGGTGATGCAGCGAACGTGCTGATGTCACGACGTGCGGCAACTGTGACTCCACCCATTTAAAGCGGCAATGCCCTGCAAAATCTCGACAATGCCTACGATGTGGCAGACTTGGCCACTATGCTGCCTTCTGCCGAGCAGCTCAGCCTGCCACTTCATATCGCTTCAGCCAGCCTCGCAGGAATGTTCGGGCAATTCGATCACCGAGTCCGATGCGGACCTCCACACAGCAGTGACACCGAGGACCCGAAGGCGCCTTTTCGAGTCGGTGTCGTAACGAAAAACAGGCTGTCCCCGAAGCAAAGACACCAGCCGCTGTCGGTATACAGCATCGATCCAGACGATGAGTGGTGTGCCACCCTGACGGTCAACCGGTCCCAAATACCTTTCCGCCTGGACACTGGTGCCTCCGCCAATCTCATGGCGTGGTCTGACTTCCAAAGCCTTCGTGTCAAACCAGCCATCCTTCCATCAGTCTGCCAGCTTTTGGATTATAATGGCAACGTCATTCCTGCTAGCGGTTCGTGCCAACTTGAAGTGACACACAGGTCACGCAAAGCCATCCTTCCTTTCGAGATTGTGGGCTCCTCGAAAGACTCCCAGCTTGGCGCACAGGCATGCAAGCTGTTGAACCTCGTTCAGAGAGTGCACTCTCTCTCTCCTGCTTACACGTCTGCCTTCCAGGACGCTGACTTCAGGGCGCAACTCGACGCCATCATCGACCAGCACCGCAACGTCTTCGAAGGCATGGGCACTCTCCCATACACTTACAAGATCCTACTCAAACAGAATGCCACGCCTGTGGTGCATGCACCTCGCAGGGTCCCAGCACCCCTTAAGGACAGCCTCAAGCAGCAGCTGCAGGACCTCCAGGACCGAGGAATGATCTCCAGGGTTACGGAACCAACCGACTGGGTCAGTTCCATGGTGTGTGTAAAAAAGCCTTCCAGCGAGCTGAGAATTTGCATTGATCCCAAGGATCTGAATCGCAATATCACAAGGGAGCATTATCCAATTCCCAAGCGCGAAGAGATCACATGCGAGATGGCTCGCGCCAAGCTCTTCACCAAACTCGACACCTCAAAAGGATTCTGGCAAATCCAGCTTGACAAATCCTGCAGGAAACTGTATATTTAACACCCCCTTTGGCTGATATTGTTACAACAGGATGCCGTTTGGGATCATATCTGCTTCAGACGTGTTCCACAGGATCATGGAACAAATGATGGAAGGCATTGAAGGTGTTCGCGTCTGTGTCGACGACATAACCATTTGGTCCACCACCCCGCAGGAGCATGTCAGTCACCTCCAGCGCGTGTTCAAATGCATACGTGAGCAGGGCCTACGCCTCAACAGAGCCAAATGCTCCTTTGGTCAGACGGAACTCAAGTTCCTAGGGGACCACATCTCCTAGTTGGGTGTGCGGCTAGATGTGGACAAGGTGGCTGCTATCACAGCCATTAAAACGCCAGAGGACAAGAAGGCGGTCCTCCGATTTCTGGACATGGTCAACTTTTTAGGGAAGTTCATCCCTAACCTCGCCTCTCATACCACGGCTCTCAGGAACGTGGTCAGGAAGACGACAGACTTCCAATGGCTTCCTGCCCACGAGCGCGAATGGAGAGAACTCAAAACCAAACTCACCACTTCCCCGGACTTAGCTTTCTTTGATCCAGCAAAAGAGACCAAAATTTCGACCGATGCCAGCCAATCCGGCATTGGGGCAGTGCTCCTGCAACGCGATGTGGCCTCATCATGGCCCCTCGTTGCATATGCGTCACGCGCCATGACCCCCATGGAACAGCGGTATGCGCAGATAGAAAAGGAGTGCCTGGGCCTTTTGACCGGTGTCGTCAAGTTTCACGATTATGTGTACGGCCTTCCTCAATTCACCGTCGAGACCGACCATCGCCCGCTGGTCAATATAATACAGAAAGACTTGAACAACATGACGCCTCGCCTCCAGCGTATTCTTCTCAAGCTTCGGCGATACTACTTCCAGCTGGTATACACCCCAGGCAAAGCCCTCATCATTGCCGACGCTCTCTCCAGGGTTGTCAACACTCCGTGTGACCCAGCGGGATTCGTCTGCCAGGTTGACGCCCATGTGGCTTTCGTGGCCTCCAATCTATCTGCCACGGATGAACGCCTCGTCCAAATTCGCCGCGAGACGGCGGCTGACCCTTTGCTACAACGTGTCACGCGCCACCTAACAGACGGTGGCTCAAGGGGCAATGCCCGCAGTTCTATAATGTCAGAGATGATCTGGTGATAGTAGATGGTGTTCTCCTGGAACTGGACCGCATTGTCATCCCGCATAGCATGCGCCAGGTCGTCTTGGAACAGCTACACGAGGGCCATCTTGGGGTGGAAAAGTGCCGCCGACAGGCCCGAGAGTCTGTGCACTGGCCCGGCATCAATGACGACATAGCCAACACAGTGCTCAACTGCCCCACTTGTCAGCGCTTCCAGCCGGCCCATGAGACCCTACATCCCCATGAGTTGGTCACGTCCCCTTGGACCAAGGTGGGCATCGACCTGTTCCATGCGCTGGGCAGGGACTATATCCTGATTGTAGACTACTTTTCAAACTACCCGGAGGTGGTACGTTTACACGACATCACATCGTCTGCAGTCATCCGTGCCTGCAAGGACACCTTTGCTCGACACGGCATCCCACTCACTGTGATGTCGGACAATGGCCCCTGCTTCGCAAGCCAGGAATGGTCCAAATTTGCCAGGAGGTACAATTTTGTGCATGTGACATCCAGTCCCCTGTACCCCCAATCCAACGGCAAAGCGGAGAAGGATGTCCACATAGTGAAACGGCTCCTCTGCAAGGCTGCCGATGCTTGGTCCGATTTCTACCTCGCCTTGCTGGCCTATCGCTCGGCCCCACTGTCCACTGGCCTGTCGCCAGCCCAGCTGCTCATGTGTCGCACCCTGAAGACAACGATGCCGTCCATTCATGTCCCAGACCTCGACCACGTTCCGGTCCTTCAACAAATGCAGCTGTCTCCTGCACAGCACAAGGCGGCTCATGACTCCCTTGCAGCTGATCTCCCTGCTCCAGTACACATTGTGTATTTTGTTTTTAACCAACCAATGTTCTCTCTTTTTGCTGAAGGTATTAACTCTTTTCTGGAACATAGTTGCTTAGTCGCTGTTCACCTTCAACCATTTGAAGATATTTGGCCTGATCTTGCTGGAGCAGGGTATCATGTAGCATCCACCATTAGTTGGACCTTTTTCTGCATTCTTTGGGTCAAAATATTTTCATAGTAACTTTGTCAAATGTGAGCTGATAACATTGTGGAAAGGGCAGCAGAACACCTGGGACCTTTTGCTAGCGGTGGGGCCAACAGTGTAATGAATGAGATTGAAAGATAGAGAAAGAAACCAAGGAATGACAGAAGGAACGTGGAGTGGTGGATCAGAATCAAATCAGATACAGAAAGAGAAATAAAGAGGGAAATAAAAATCAGATTAAGAGAGGTAGGAAAAGAAGTAAGCAATTTTTTTCCTAAAATCTCTAACAACAATGTAGGAATGAGATTGAATGCTTTAAATTGTTCTCACTTTGGTTAGAGAGGCGGATTGGTATCTGATTATGTTGGGAATCTTGTCGTAATTACACATGTCCATGGGAAACAGGTATTAAGGAAAGAACAATCAACCAGCCTCTTGTCTGTGTGTTTATTGATAATTCGCCTGAAGTGCAGCATCTTGCAGGACCTGTTGTTATGGGCCAGGGTTGAGAAAACTCCAATGTATATCATGGAGTTCACCTGACCTACAACGTTGATAGATTTTGTTTATGAGGAGCCCAAGGGCCTACCTTTCAGGTGTTATACAACAGAGGCCTTAAACACTTTTAATCAAAAACAAAGACAAAACATTTCTTAAAGGGACACTCGTTTGGCTGAGTAATATGTGTTCAATACTTCAGTAATTACTCGCAGGTGTTTCGGGAACCGTATAGGTGCGGTGAAGTCAAATAGTTGCACTATTTGCACAAATTCGCATTGTATCAACCTTTGTTCAGTGGTAACACTTACAATTTCTGAGTCAGGAGGACTTGAATTCATAGTTGTACTCCAGAACCTAAGTAGGTAATCTAGTTGACTTTTCAGTGCAGTGCAGAGGGAGCACAGCATTGTTGGAGTGGGAAATTAAATCACTCCCCAAGCAAATATGTATTATTTAAGGTGGGAAATTAAATCAAGGCCAAGCTTGCTTGCCCAGGTGCACATGAATAAACCAATTTGAAGATGAATAAGGATTTGACTTGTCCAATGGTCTCCCTAAACCAAACAGCACAAAAGTAGTTCAACAGGTCCTTTATTTCCTTTATTTGTCTGATCTGGCTGTACATATATCGGCTGCTATTTTTGTCTACATAGCAATAATAAATTCATTCAAAGAATTACTTTTGAATGTCCTGAGAATGTAAAATAAGCTACACAAATGCAAGCTTCTAAAATATTTTTGCTCAGTTTTTATACAGTAGCTAGCATAGCTCTAAGAATGTAGTACAAGTAGTTAATTGTGCAGTACATTTCCTTTTTAAAAAAAAAAAATCCATTTTTTAAAAAAAGAGTACCCAATTATTTTTTTTCCAATTAAGTGGCAATTTAGCGTGGCCAATCCACCTACCCTGCACTTCTTTTGAGTTGTGGGGGTGAGATCCACACAGACACGGTGAAAATGTGCAAACTCCAAACTGACAGTGACTCAGGGTCGAGATTGAACCCATCCTCAGTGCCGTGAGTGCAGTACATTTCCATGATTCATCCACTGGTTTATAATACGCTAACATATTAACATGCGGGATGCTGTTTGGGGGTTTGGTAGGAGGGTGGAATTGTTATTGATATGGGGATTGACATTGCATTTGTTTCTGATTATTGTTGGTGGTTGTAAATTTGGGAGAAAATGTGAAAAAGGAGAATAAAAATATTTTGAAAAAATATATAATACACCAACATATTTGCTTGAGGAGTGATGTGTAAAGTTTACCTGCTGACAAGTTTATGCCTTGAGGTCTTCACTCAGGTAGTCCTGTGTAAAAGTTGTTTCAATATGTTTGGACATCAATTGGAAACTACCTTTGCTGTTGAATACTTACTTGGATTGGCAGCTATTTAACCCCTCTTCTTAATATCTCACTACCTCTGTGCGTTATCATATCTCAATCAGAAAAAAAATCATGATCTCTTTTTAAGAATTTCTCAGTTGATGATTTGTTGTTTGCCAAATCTAACAGGTGTTCTCAAAACCTTTGTGTAAGCTAGTGAACATTCTGTGTTAGTGGAAGAAATGGTACATTAGTTATTGTTTTTGTAGCAGGCCACTAGCACCACTGGAGCAAGAAAAGAAAAGAATAAGACATTCCCCATTATTAATATACTGGAGGTTGATAGAATTGTTAACTCATGGATTTTTACCAATCTCTAGTGTTCCACTTTTACAATTTATTTCATATTTCCTATCACATTACTTTTTGGGTTTGGTTCATTGTAAGGTGTATTTTCTACTATTTAAAAATATATTATTTTTTCCAATTTAGGGGCAATTTAGCATGGCCCATCCACCCAACCTGCACATCTTTGGGTTGCGGGGGCAAATGTGCAAACTCCACATAGTGACCTAGGGCTGGAAACGAACCCGGGTCTTCAGCGCCATAGGCAGCAATGCTAACCACTGCCGCCCCTCATTGCAAGGTGTATAGACAATTTTGTTTGTAGTTTGGTGATATTACGGACGACTTCCTTCTCATTCTTTTTCCGCCCTGATAAGAGAAATTGATGGTGATAGGGGCTGGTTTAGCACAGGGCTAAAGAGCTAGCTTTTAAAGCAGACCAAGGCAGGCCAGCAGCACAGTTCAATTCCTGTACCAGCCTCCCAGAACAGGCGACTAGTGGCTTTTCACAGTAACTTCATTTGAAGCCTACTTGTGACAATAAGCGATTTTCATTTCATTTCATGAGTTTGCAGTCTAAGAGGGCTTTTCATTGAAGTGCTGAGGGAGGGCAACATTACTGAAAGCATGTTCCTCCAGGTGAGGTGTAATACCCCCATCTGCATGCTTCAGTATCTCGGTGCATGATTTTTCAAAAATCTTTAGCAGTGTGTCGAAGAGCAGGCAGCTCGATCAGTGAATGGGTCAGCATTCTTCTATTGGCCATCACTATTAAAAACTGATCAATTGATTTTGCATTCTTATTGTTTGTTGCAACTTGTACACAAATGGTGTTGCAACTTGTACACAAATGGTTTTCCCATTTTCTTACATAATCACACTACTTAAATAATTAAATGGATGTGAAACACTTGTGTATTGCACCTTTTACCTCAAACAAGAGGAAGATGGTCCTCCGTACATGTTCAATATCTTTACCTATTAATAAAAAGCAATGTGAATCTGAATTGATCCAAATGGAACAGAATTTGGGTAGTTGTGCTTCAATTCAAAATGACCTAAAATTAACTATATTAACTTCAACAATTTACAGACTCACTGGAAAAGGGTAATGTGATCCAAAGTTTTTAACGCAAGTATTTGTATTCCAGCATCCAGACTTGAAAATAGGCCAGAAACGATATCTATATAGTATTGCTAACATCTACAGCACAGAACAAATGCACAGACTGATGCAGACAGTACCGAAGCATGTTGCAACATCGTACCCAACTTGGTAAGTAGAAAACATTTTTGGTAAGTAGCAAACATTTATTGACAAATGAAAATACTTTTTGATATATAATGTCTAACAAAGTCTGAACAAAATAGTTGAGGTAACTTAAATATTGGGCTTTATGGTCGTCTATTGCCATAATCCAGCATTTCTGTCAGCACAAAATGAAGTTGAAAGATAATCTAAGAAACACTGATAAATTAAGGAGATGGGACATTACCTCTGGCAAACATCCCCATTAAACTACTACACAAGGAATGAATTTTACAACTATGATCATAGTTTAAAAAAAAAATTAGAGTACCCAATTCTTTTTTTCCGATTAAGGGGCAATTTAGCATGGCCAATTAATCTACCCTACACATCTTTTTGGGTTGTGGGGGTGAGACTCGCGCAGACACTGGGAGAATTTGCAAACCCCACACGGATGGTGACCCAGGGCCGGGATCGAATCTGGGACCTTAAGGCAGCAGTGCTACTACGATCATAGTTTAGCACGTGTCTGAAGTGGAGCTCCCCATCGTAGCTAAGGATAAGAAGGTTAGAGGAGTTATCTATATCCCAGCTTGTAAGAAGCTCGGATATGTTTACCACTGAATTTTATTTCTTTATTCTTTCATGGGATGTGAGCGTTTGTTTGTTGCCCAGCTAAACATTTGAGGGTAATTAAGCGCCAACCACATTGGGGTGTGACAGTCACATGTAGCGGGAGGATGGCAGATTTATTTCCCTAAAGGGCATTAGTGACCAGATGGGTCTTCGTGACAATCTGAGACTAGCTTTATATTCCAAATGTGTTAACTGAATTTAAATTTCACCAGCTGCCGTGGTGGGATTTGAACCATGTCTCTGGAGCATTAGCCTGTAGTCTGAGCCTCTGGATTATTAGTCCAGTGACATTACCACTATGCCACACTTTCCCCATATTTTACCCTTTCAAATGTAGAGTGCTATAATTAATAACTTGTGACAATTTTAATAACTTGAATGTCCATTTTGTTCAATCATGTATTTTTATTTATCCACATCAGGGTATATAAGCCCACATGAATGTCAGAAGTACACAGATTATCTTTCAAGAGTTTCAAAAAGAGATATGGAAGCAAAGCAGTAGCAGGCTATCAACAGCTCAAAGCTCTGTTAAGCAGTCACCAATCCCACAATCTGGAAGACCACTTTTCCTCCCCAACTTAGAGGACCACAGACAGAGGTTTGTGTATTTTATATTAATTTCCTGTGGCTATTATAAGTTTTCTTCCATTTTTATAGAAATCCAAGGAATTTGCACAATTAAGGACTATTTATTGATCTGTTTTGACCAATTTTACATAGTATTGGCCGATTCGTATGGATCTTGATTACAGAACGTCTGTTCGGCCAGTCATTGATATTCTGAGCTTGATTATTCAAATTCATAATAATCTTTATTATTGTTACAAGTAGGCTTACATTAACACTGTAATGAAGTTACTGTGAAAATCCCCCAGCCGCCACACTCCGGCGCCTGTTCAGGTACACAGAGGGACAATTCAGAATGTCCAATTCACCTAACAGCCCATCTTTCGGAACTTGTGGGAGGAAAACTAGAGTGCCCGGAGGAAACACACGCAGATACAGGGAGAATGTGCAGACTCTACACAGCCAATGACCCAAGCAGGAATCGAACCCGGGACCCTAGCGCTGTGCTATTGTGCTGCCCAATATCTTGTTCTATAACATAACCCGTAAGTTTAGGACCTCTGTGATCTGAAATCATCTTTCACATGTCAATCCTCTAGTATAGATCTGTCAACCAAGTGTATCATAGAATTTACAGTGCAGAAGGAGGCCATTCGGCCCATCGAGTCTGCATCGGCTCTTGGAAAGCGCACCCTACCCAAGGTCAACACCTCCACCCTATCCCCATAACCCAGTAACCCCACCCAACACCAAGGGCATATTCGGACACTAAGGGCAATTTATCATGGCCAATCCACCTAACCTGCACATCTTTGGACTGTGGGAGGAAATCGGAGCACCCAGAGGAAACCCACGCACACACGGGGAGGATGTGCAGACTCCGCACAGACAGTGACCCAAGCCGGAATTGAACCTGGGACCCTGGAGCTGTGAAGCAATTGTGCTATCCACAATGCTACCGTGCTGCCCAGTTTCTTTCCCTCCTCAAGAAGCTTGTCCTTCTGTGTTGGCTCTATTCATTCTTCCTTTCACGCTGTCGACCAAGATGTATAGAGAAAACAGCACTCACGACTGGGAACTACTGGTGTGAAAAGGACCAATTCCGAACAAGTTAAGATCACATCTTTGAGCACGTCCAGACAATTCCTCGTAGACATCACCAACTTTGGGGGTTTGTACTGGTAATTAACCTGCTAATTCAGTAACTTTACAGGAGATAATAGTGGAGTTGTAATGGAACTAGACTAGTAATCCAGAATCCAAGACTAATGCTCTGGGGACATGGGTTCAAACCCCACCATGGCGGCCAAAGTCTGGAATTGAAAAGGATAGTTTTGGTAAAGGTGACCATGAAACTACCAATTGTTGCAATGTAAATGTGTGCAAATGGCATTGAGACCAAAACAGCACCCACAATAGCTACACAATTGAATTTTTATACCTTAATGCTCATTAGGAGGAAATGGTGATGTAATGGTATTGTCACTGAACTAGTAACCCAGAGACCCAGAGTACTGCTCTGAGGACCTGGGTTCAAATCCACCATGCAGATGGTGGATTAAAAAAAAAATTATAAATTTAGAGTACCCAATTATATATATTTTTTCCAATTAAGGGGCAATTAAGCATGGCCAATCCACCTAACCTGCACATCTTTGGGTTGTGGGGGTGAAACCCACGCAGAAGTACACAGATTATCTTTCAAGAGTTTCAAAAAGAGATATGGAAGCAAAGTTGAGTAAATATGCAGCATTAGATAGATATTTAAAGTTAGTTAATTTTTGCTGTATTTTCAACTAAGAGTATTTAAAATTTAACCATATTTTCTTTTCCTATCGCTTTCTGGATTGAACAAAGGAGTCTCACAAGGGACACAGCCTAATCTAGGAACTCAGTAACATTTTTGATTGGGACAAACAGCAACTTGACAGACATTAGTCTTTCAATATCCAAACAGAACCAAATGTACTAAAATATTAAAAATCAAAATTTGTTGCAGATCCAACACGTGCGTCTACACACTGACCAAATGGCCGTCTTCTGTGCTGTACTATGACCCTGAGGCCGTCTTCACTATTCCTATTTTAATGCAAGAATTGCCTACTTAAAAGCCTGAAAAATAATTGAAGTATTTTGAACATTTGAGTGGCATGATGAGATGCAATATAAATGCAAAAATTAAATACTTTAAAAAAACCACTACAGGTTGTGTTCTCGAGCCCCAACAAAAGTAAACTTTAAGGCTAAAAGAACCCAATTTCAGGTCAATCGAAGTGAACAAATCCAAAAGGCAAGTACAGGTAGTTTTGTCTAAAATGTCCTCAACCTATTAGCATAAATAGATTAATTCATGTCAGGTAAAAGATGAGAACACTCTGGTCTGAGAAAAATTGTTTTGCATAAATCTCTCAATTATTACTCTGGTATAATAATGCAAGCTCATTTACACAGTGAAAGGGATGATACCCGAAAGCTCATTCATTTGCTTTATTTGTTACAATTGCCACGCGGGCAACAGTTCTCCTGTCCAGATGGCTTTTATATCTCAATTATTATATATAAACCAAGAGGCCAAAAGCGAACCCAAGCAGACTATCAATGAACCGGAACAGCAGACCGAGAAATCTGCGGTGCGGCAACCGAAGAGGAAAGAGTCGAATTGGACCCCTCCGGAAGGCTCGACATGTATGCTCAAGCATTCAGCCTCTGATCTCCGGGTAAGCGTTCTCCAAGGCGGCCTTCAGGACGCGCAACAACGCAGAATCGCCGAGCAGAAATTTATAGCCAAGTTCCGCACACATGAGTGCGGCCTCAACCGGGACCTGGGATTCATGTCACATTACATTCATCCCCCACCATCTGGCCTGCGAAATCCTACCAACTGTCCTGGCTTGATGTAATTCACACCTCTTTAACCTGGGGTTACCCCATCTCTGGATCTGTAAAGATTTAATCACCTGCTAATGCTCGCATTCCTAGCATTGTTTGGCATCTTTGAATTTGTCTATATATGTGTTTCTGGAACATACCTCTTCATTCACCTGAGGAAGGAGCAGCGCTCCGAAAGCTAGTGACATCGAAACAAACCTGTTGGACTTTAACCTGGTGTTGTAAGACTTTGTACTGTGCTCACCCCAGTCCAATGCCGGCATCTCCACATCATATATATAAACCAGCATTAGTACTTCTTGCACAATCATGGCAAAAGATGAAGTACCAGTCACCTCACCTTCCAAGATATATTTTGTTTTGCAATAATGAAGCTCCTATAATCAAAATATGTGAAAATCTAGCAAAATTTTAATATCTTGCTTTTATCTAACATTTCACATAATTGAACGTGATTTCATAGCAAAGTTAATCTGACTTGAATCCTCCCCAAACAAGAACACATTTATTTGTACAAATTCTAATCTATTGCTCGTTTCCCTTCCAGTCTGAAATAGAATTGAAGCTGCCTACACAGCAGGTGGTGCACCAATGCTTTGAATGACAAGTTTTATATTTTAGCTGAGCATTTTGGGAAGGGGGGAGGTCAAAAAAGAGATGGACTGCAGAGCAGAAGCAAACCTTCCTGCAAGTAAAAGAAAATTAGGTTGTCTGCCATCCCAGGTTATCACCTGGCAAAATATTCAGCTGGTTGTGGCTAGTAGGAGAACCACATCTTTTGTGTTGAAGCAATAGCCAGCATCCAGTATAGTTTGATAAGTAGAATGACTAACAAACATTTAACTTTGTACTTTTGCCAAATTGCTACATAAAACAGTTTTGATGGTCTTGGCTGCTTTCTTTTAATCTTTGAATTTGAATGGAAAAGAATAGCCATACCATTGTGATTTCTCCTTGTTTTTTCTATTATGACCTATTGAGCCTTTGACAGTAATTAAATTGACGATGTAAATAATGAAGAGCCAGTGGAATCGGAATAGGTAGTGTAGAATTTTGAGGCGTGATTCAACTAAAAAAATTCTAAGTGTCATTTTGAGCGAGTTTGACGGGGTGTTTTGCGCCGGCTTTTTGGGCAAGATCCACACCGCCAATCAACCAGAGTAATTTTTTGGGGCCTTGGGGAGTTTCTCCCCCATCAAGCCTACACTTCGAAATGTTTTCAACATTGGGGAGCTGATCGCGTCAGCGAGCCAGCTCAAAAGATCAGGGTGCCATTTTGAAACGGTGCCCCGATCTCTAAGTGAGTGTTGGACCCCTCCCCTGCTATGGGGGTGACTGAGGCCTCCCACCCCCACCCTTTTCAGGGTCAACCTTTGAGGCTTCTTCACCTCCCCCACCCTCCCTTTCATGGGAATCACCCACCCAGATCCTTGTCAGTGCCCCTATCAACCTGGCAGTGCCATGGTGCCAGAGTCAGGGGGCCATCCTGCCCTGTCCCCAACCAACGAGACCTTTGAGTCATACCCTGAAGACTAAGACTGAATCTATTAAATGGCATAATGTTGCTTTTAGATCATGGCTGATATGCTAAGCACATCATTTTGCAAAGTACAGTTTTAAAAAATAGTTCTTACAATAAATTGCATTTAATATTACAGCTTTAATATATGTAGCTTTGTTTTGCAAGAATTTCAAAATTTAAGCTGCAATATTTCCTTCGAAATGACAGAAGAGAATGAAGAACACACTGGTTGATTCTGCAAGTTCCATATCAGTAGCTGAACAATTCAGAACAAGCTAAGCAAGAATCATAAGGAAAGAGCAAGTAATGAAAATTGGATACAAATTCCCAAAATATTACCTCAGAACTTTGCATTCCTATTTCATTAGAGATGCTTGTTGTTTACACATTAATATCAGAACAAGAATTTGTAAAGTAATTAATTGGGGATACTTTCACAAGAAATCAAGATCATAGGTTTGGCTAAAGATAGGAGTAAAATACTGATATTTAATTGGTCAAAAAAGATTGATGTGTTTAAGACTCTACTTAAAGGCAATATTAAAATATATTCTGAAGTGATACAACCTTAATGTCAATTGTCTCTCTTTCTACAGATGCTGTTTAACCTGAGTATTTCCAGCATTTAGTTTTTATAAAAAAATATAACCTTGTTAGGAACTCAGCAACAAAATTTGAGTTGTCTATGTTTGCAGAATTGAGTTGTTACTTGTACAATTGAATTTCAGAGTCCAAGTCTTATTAAAATATTTAAACATGGATTTTCTATGCAATTGGCACATTGATTCTATATTAAATACTGTATTGGCACTTTTTTTTATTTTCCAGCATTCTTTTCAGATGAAAGCCAGCATGCTACAGCATAAACAAGTCAATAAAAAGCAGAGAAAAATCAGTCCTACTGTATTTGCACTTAGTAATTCCACTAGATGAATAGTCAACTGTAAGGTACAACACAAAGTACATTCAGAAACCCATTCCTCACAGGAAAGAGAACGAGCATAAGCAAACCTACATCATTGGCTTCTCTTACCAATATCAGCTCTTTGAAAAAGCAATTTGACTCATCCCACTCTGCCACCCTTATCCCATAACCGTGCAATTTTCCCTCTTCAGGTGTTTATGCAATTTCTATTGAATGTCCTGACTGTATCTGCCTCCACCATATTTTCAGGCAGCGTCTTCCAGATCCTACCCACTCGCTGTGCAAAAGATGGATTTTGTCATCTCAAACACCTTATAATCAATGTCCCTGATTCTCAACCCTTTTCTCAATAGGAAATTTCTTTGTCAATTCGGTCTAGATTCTGTATAACTTTGAATATTTCATTAAAAGTGCCTTGTAGGAGAACAAGCCTGTTTCCCCAATCTACACATGTAATTAAGTGCCTTATCCTTGAAATCAATTTTGTAAATCTTTTGTGTACCTTTTCCAAAGCTTTCACATCCTTCCTAAAGTGCAGTCCCCAAAATTGGACACACTATTCCAGTTGGGACCAAATCAAGAGTTTTATAAAGGTTCATCAAAACTTCCTTGCTTTTTTTTTACTCCATGGGCTGGATTCTCCGCACCCTGACACAGAAATCGCGGCCGGCGCCAGGGTGGAGAATCCAGTTTGGCGCGGAAATCGGGACTGCCGCCGGTTTGCCGATTCTCCGGGCACCAAAAAGCGGCGTCACCGGGGAGTATGTTGCACCACCGGGTGCTATTGCCAGAGGCCCACTCCGACATTATCCACCTCTGAACGGCCAAAGTCCCAACGGCGTGGAACTAACCTGGTCCAGCCGGTCGGGATACTCGCGTGACGGCTGCGGACTCAGTCCATGGCCACCCTGGTCGGGGCGGGTGGTTCGGAGGCCAGAGGGGGCTTTATAGGTGACCGGGGAATGATTGTGCAGAGTTTAAGGGTCGGGCGCACGGCCGATCTGGGGGTCTCCCTTTGTAGGTCTACCTCCGCGGTCCGAGTCCGCCATGGAGCACGGTGAGGCCGCCGCCGTACGCATACGCGGTCTCTGACCCAGAAGTGCAGGGGCCCGTACCTGCAGCAAAGCTGCGAGATTTACTCCGGATCCCTGCTAGCCCCCTGCAGGGCTGTGAATTAGTGTCCCTTTAATCCAGGATTTTTAGAAGTAAAACTCCACCGTTTTGATGCCGGCGTGGGGCCATAGACCCAAAAACGGAAAATCCAGCCCCATGCCTGTGTGGTAGGACAGGTTGAGAAAGTGGTTAAAAAGGCACATGGGATTCTGGGCTTTATTCACAGTCAACATTTTGGGGCATAAATATATATATATATATATATATATATATATATATAGATGGTCCTTTTGCACCTGCACCCTCTTTAGAATTGTATCCTTTATTTTATATTGTCTCTCCTCGTTCTTCCTGCCAAAATGTAATCACTTCACATTTCTCTGTTAACTTTCATCTGCCACCTATGTTCTCTCGAGTCCTTCACGATCTTACTCACAGTTTAGAGTACTTCCAGGTTGCGCCATCTACAAATTTGGAATTGTATCCTGCAGACCCAAGTCTAGGTGATTAATTTTGATCTTTTGTTTCAAGAAGAGCAGTGGTGGAACTCACTGTATTTACCCTTTTATTCCTGGGCTTCAACTTTTGTTCATAATTCTCTATTCCCTGCTAGTACATACGCTGATCGAGGCTCCCCTTAAATGCATCTATCTTACTCGCCTCAATTCCCCATGGTAGCAAGCTCCACATTTTCATCTCTGGGGTAGTTTTATCTGAATTCTTCATTGGATTTCTTGGTGACTAGTTTATACTGATGGCCTCAAGTTTTGCTCTTTTACAACTGAAATCACTCTAGAGACTTAATTTAAAAATGGTAAAACTTTTGATAAGGACATCTATTAGGTTAGCTTCAGCTTTCTCTTTTCAAAAAGAGACCCAACCTGTTCATCCTTTCCTCACTTGCATAAAGGTCTAACCAAGGTTCACTACAAGTTTAGCATGACTTTTCAATTCTACCCCTCTGGAAATGAATCCAAACTAGAGCTTGTTTTTTTCCCCTAAAATGGCCTCATCAACCTGCATTACTACTTTGGGTGTTAATTATATTGAGATATTCCCTTACTACTCTACCCCATTTAGATTATTTTCCTATTAAATGTTATCATAATTTGCAGTCCTCAGTATTTGACTATCCCATCTAATTTGGTGCCACCTGTTATTATTGCAAACAGTGGTCCGAGCAATGATCTTTGTGGGACCCCACTTGCTAGCTCTGCCACTGAATAGCCACCATTTACTACTAAACTCTGCTTTCTTGACCTTGAAACCAGCTAAATATTCATTTTGCTACTTATAGAACATAGAACAATACAGCGCAGTACAGGCCCTTCGGCCCACGATGTTGCACCGAAACAAAAGCCATCTAACCTACACTATACCATCATCATCCATATGTTTATCCAATAAACTTTTAAATGCCCTCAATGTTGGCGAGTTCACTACTGTAGCAGGTAGGGCATTCCACGGCCTCACTACTCTTTGCGTAAAGAACCTACCTCTGACCTCTGTCCTATATCTATTACCCCTCAGTTTAAAGCTATGTCCCCTCGTGCCAGCCATTTCCATCTGCGGGAGAAGGCTCTCACTGTCCACCCTATCCAACCCCCTGATCATTTTGTATGCCTCTATTAAGTCTCCTCTTAACCTTCTTCTCTCCAACGAAAACAACCTCAAGTCCATCAGCCTTTCCTCATAAGATTTTCCCTCCATACCAGGCAACATCCTGGTAAATCTCCTCTGCACCCGCTCCAAAGCCTCCACGTCCTTCCTATAATGCGGTGACCAGAACTGTACGCAATACTCCAAATGCGGCCGTACCAGAGTTCTGTACAGCTGCAACATGACCTCCCGACTCCGGAACTCAATCCCTCTACCAATAAAGGCCAACACTCCATAGGCCTTCTTCACAACCCTATCAACCTGGGTGGCAACTTTCAGGGATCTATGTACATGGACACCTAGATCCCTCTGCTCATCCACACTTTCAAGAACTTTACCATTAGCCAAATATTCCACATTCCTGTTATTCCTTCCAAAGTGAATCACCTCACACTTCTCTACATTAAACTCCATTTGCCACCTCTCAGCCCAGCTCTGCAGCTTATCTATATCCCTCTGTAACCTGCTACATCTTTCCACACTAATCGACAACACCACCGACTTTAGTATCGTCTGCAAATTTACTCACCCACCCTTCTGCGCCTTCCTCTAGGTCATTGATAAAAATGACAAACAGCAACGGCCCCAGAACAGATCCTTGTGGTACTCCACTTGTGACTGAACTCCATTCTGAACATTTCCCATCAACCACCACCCTCTGTCTTCTTTCAGCTAGCCAATTTCTGATCCACATCTCTAAATCACCCTCAATCCCCAGCCTCCGTATTTTCTGCAATAGCCTACCGTGGGGAACCTTATCAAACGCTTTGCTGAAATCCATATACATATCAACTGCTCTACCCTCGTCTACCTGTTCAGTCACCTTCTCAAAGAACTCGATAAGGTTTGTGAGGCATGACCTACCCTTCACAAAGCCATGCTGACTATCCCTGATCATATTATTCCTATCTAGATGATTATAAATCTTGTCTCTTATAATCCCCTCCAAGACTTTACCCACTACAGACGTGAGGCTCACCGGTCTATAGTTGCCGGGGTTGTCTCTGCTCCCCTTTTTGAACAAAGGGACCACATTTGCTATCCTCCAGTCCTCTGGCACTATTCCTGTAGCCAATGATGACATAAAAATCAAAGCCAATGATCCAGCAATCTCTTCCCTGGCCTCCCAGAGAATCCTAGGATAAATCCCATCAGGTCCCGGGGACTTATCTATTTTCAGCCTGTCCAGAATTGCCAACACCTCTTCCCTACGTACCTCAATGCCATCTAATCTATTTACCTGGAGCTCAGCATTCTCCTCCACAACATTATCTTTTTCCTGAGTGAATACTGACGAAAAATATTCATTTAGTATCTCGCCTATCTCTTCAGACTCTACACACAACTTCCCATCCCTGTCCTTGACTGGTCCTACTCTTTCCCTAGTCATTCGCTTATTCCTGACATACCTATAGAAAGCTTTTGGGTTTTCCTTGATCCTTCCTGCCAAATATTTCTCATGTCCCCTCCTTGCTCGTCTTAGCTCTCTCTTTAGATCCTTCCTCGCTACCTTGTAACTATCCATCGCCCCAACTGAAACTTCACACCTCATCTTCACATAGGCCTCCTTCTTCCTCTTAACACGAGATTCCACTTCTTTGGTAAACCACGGTTCCCTCGCTCGGCACCTTCCTCCCTGCCTGACCGGTACATACTTATCAAGAACACGCAGTAGCTGATCCTTGAACAAGCTCCACTTATCCAGTGTGTCCAACACTTGCAGCCTACTTCTCCACCTTATCCCCCCCAAGTCACGTCTAATGGCATCATAATTTCCCTTCCCCCAGCTATAACTCTTGCCCTGCGGTGTATACTTATCCCTTTCCATCCTTAACGTAAACGTCACCGAATTGTGGTCACTGTCCCCAAAGTGCTCACCTACCTCCAAATCCAACACCTGGCCTGGTTCATTACCCAAAACCAAATCCAGTGTGGCCTCGCCTCTTGTTGGCCTGTCAACAAACTGTGTCAGGAAACCCTCCTGCACACACTGTACAAAAAACGACCCATCTAATGTACTCGAACTATATCTTTTCCAGTCAATATTTGGAAAGTTAAAGTCTCCCATAATAACTACCCTGTTACTTTCGCTCTTATCCAGGATCATCCTCGCCATCCTTTCCTCTTCATCCCTAGAACTATTTGGAGGCCTATAGAAGACTCCCAACAGTGTGACCTCTCCTTTCATGTTTCTAACCTCAGCCCATACTACCTCGGAAGATGAGTCCCCATCTAGCATCCTCTCCGCCACCGTAATACTGCTCTTGACTAGCAGCGCCACACCTCCCCCTCTTTTGCCTCCTTCTCTGAGCTTACTAAAACACCTAAACCCCGGAACCTGCAACATCCATTCCTGTCCCTGCTCTATCCATGTCTCCGAAATGGCCACAACATCGAAGTCCCAGGTACCAACCCATGCTGCCAGTTCCCCTACCTTATTTCGTATACTCCTGGCATTGAAGTAGACACACTTCAAACCACCTACCTGAACACTGGCCCCCTCCTGCGACATCAAATCTGAGCTCCTGACCTCTATACTCTCATTCTCCCTTACCCTAAAACTACAATCCAGGTTCCCATGCCCCTGCTGCATTAGTTTAAACCCCCCCAAAGAGCACTAACAAATCTCCCCCCCCAGGATATTTGTGCCCCTCAGGTTCAGATGTAGACCATCCTGTCTGTAGAGGTTCCACCTTCCCCAGAAAGAGCCCCAGTTATCCAGAAATCGGAATCCCTCCCGCCTGCACCATCCCTGTAGCCACGTGTTTAATTGCTCTCTCTCCCTATTCCTCATCTCACTATCACGTGGCACGGGCAACAACCCAGAGATAACAACTCTGTTTGTTCTAGTTCTGAGCTTCCATCCTAGCTCCCTGAAAGCCTGCCTGACATCCTTGTCCCCTTTCCTACCTATGTCGTTAGTGCCAATGTGGACCACGACTTGGGGCTGCTCCCCCTCCCCCTTAAGGACCCGGAAAACACGATCCGAGACATCCCAAGTCCCAGGCTCTGACATCTTCATTAATCTATACATTTTATCTTCAATTTTAAATTTACGTTCCAATCAAAACACTCTGTTGCCCCCTCCTAACCCTGGCTAGCTTTATCTCAGTCTCCAAACTCATCTCAACTGCAAGATTCAGCTTATGTTTGCATGACCCCACTCACCATGCAAACCAAATTACTTTCACAGCTGCCCAATATTCAGACCTCAAATTAAATTGATGAGAACATTGAAATTCAATATCAATATTGTTCCATAGATTTAGATTGTTAGCAGAAAAATAGAAGATACTGTTTTACAAGAGTAAAATGGTTTTCAAAAGCTGGAAGTGAAATTAAGGTGCATCTTCCCAATGCTCAGTGCTTTCAATCAGCCAGTGGCTGAGCCAGATAAGTTAGAACAGTTGTGGGTGTGTCCTGGTCTCTATGGAGGGAAGGGACTGAAAGGTTAGCCATTGTCCTTACTCCATGTACAGGAATACAAGCCAAGCTTTGCTCAGCTGTGCTGCTCATGGGGCAAGTAGCCTCAGATGTTGTAGAGGCTACTTCAGCAAGACAGAGTACCTGAGTCAACATCTATGATAATTGTCAAATAAAATAAAAGTGAAAACATGCACCTCAAATTCTCAATGCCATTACTTTAAATTAAAGTCAGCCATTGTTGCAGAAAGAATACAAAAGTTCTAGCATTGAAACCCTGAAGTAATTTGTCACCTTCAACATCTGTCAAGGATTTAATTTTGATGAACAGATTTAGATGATCACACAGAACATTTCATAGATTTCATGGAATTTACAGTGTAGAAGGAGGTCATTCGGTCCATCAGGTCTGCAACAGCCCTTGGAAAGGGCACCCTATTTAAGCACTCACCTCCACCTTATCCCCGCAACCCAGTAACCCCACCTAATCTTTTGGACACAAAGGGCAATTTTGCATGGCCAATCCACATAACCTGCACATCTTTGGACTGTGGGAGGAAACTCACGCAGACAGACGGAGAAAGTGTAAATTCCACACAGTCACCAGAGGCTGGAATTGAACCCAGGACCCTGGAGCTGTGAGGCAGCAGTGCTAACCACAGTACCACCACGCCGCCCCTGTGCCACCGTGCCACCCCCGTTAACAAACCATTTGCGATATTCTATGTTATATATTAGCTAAGAGTTAATAGGAAAATACAAACAGAATATAAACCAATTAATGAAATTGGTCAAAGATTGTGAAATGCACAATTATATTTCATTAATTTTCTTCAGCAAAATAGGAAACAATTATATAATGTTAGCATTTGAAATAACATTTATTAGCGTTTGTGGGAAGATAAACATTTTACATGGAGCTGTGGGGCTTCAAACAAAGGCAGAAACAAAAACCTTTGGCAAAGAATTTCATGCATATTACATGATCCATTACTCCATTACTGTAAGCATTGAAAGAAAATATTTACAGGACTGAAAACCCTTTAATTCAAGAATATAGCACCCTTTTCAGCAAGGATCTAAACTAACCTTACATAAATGTGTGCAATAAGGTTCCTTTCATATTGCTGAAATAGTTAACAACAGGTACTAGTGGAACTAAATCTTATAATTCACAATATATAATACGTTTAAAGACTTGTTAACTTGATCAAGGTTCAAAAGGAAAAATGATTCAAAAAGGAACAAGGAATGAAACTGTAAAAAAAGCAGCCAAGACAAATTTAGGATTTTTTGTATTCAATTCGTTCTACTTTTACATCATCAGAAATCAGCTGATAAACATAAGTGACTACTGTGGATGCTTGAATGTCCATCAATACGAATGAAGGGATGATATTACTGGAAAGGAAAGAAGACAAACTGGTTATATTTTCCACATACAGAAGTTATAGCATCAGTTTCTTTAAACTGTGACCACAATGCAAGAAAAATGTTCCTCTTTACAAATTCTTAGTACCATAGTTGGATCTGTGACCAATTAAATCATATCTCACTTTCATATATGTTGCATTATACCCAAGATAATTTTTTCAACATAAATTACCGAATAATCATTAATTAACTTCATTTAAATATCTGCAAAATGTTCACATTCAGCAAGTTTAGTTTTTAAGTTAGGATTTAAATGGACAAACTAAATGCTTATCCATGACTACATATTCTGTAATTTGAATGACTGCACTAAACCCATCTGCATCTTAGGAGTAGAAAGTAGTACAGGGGGAATTTTTAAAGATTTCATTGTTGGCTTTTGCTTTAACATGTAAGTATTTATGTGGCAATATTTTTATTGCCTAAATATATTTACTGCCCCATATCAGGCAAGGAGCTTGTGCTGAAAATGTGTCTTATGCTGCAAAGCTCTTCACATACACCAAAATGTTTTGAAGCACAATCAAAGTTAGTTATTTTAACAATGTTGCACAGACAATGAGATGAACAACCAATTCATTTTGTTTTAGTGGCAATCATGAGGAAAGAATATGGACTGAGGCACCAGGCAAACTCATTACTCTTAAAAAAAATAATGTCATGGGATCTTTAATACCAACTTGAAATACAGAACAAGCAGACCTCAGTTACTTGGAAGTTGGGATACAAAATGAATAACTTTCTTACTCAAGTGAGTGTATTACAAATTGACCCTAAAGTGTCACAACCTTAGAGCTGTTTGGAAAATATTCTCAATCAACTGCATTATTCAGTAACCTGGACTTCGAGAGGTTAATGACACCCCCCCCCCCCCCCAAAAAAACAACAACATTTGAATGAATTGTATACATATTTAGCTAATTGGTTTCCACCCTTATAATTAATTAGGATTAGTGATCGAATTCAGGCATTGGTTGGGATGAGTCAAGTAGAAAGCTAGATTTTTTTCTCCAAACTGAAAGAACAAGTTTTCAGTCTCTCCCTCCATGCATGCATAAGTGAGATTTCCTGCCTGGAGCAGTTCAATCCAAAGATGTGCAAGTTAGGTGGAATGGCCAAGCGTAGTGTCCCAAGATGTCCAGGTTAGGTGGGGTTATGGGGATACGGTAAGGGAGCAGTGCTCTTTCACAGTAACTTCATTGCAGTCTTGATGTAAGCCTACTTATGACAATAATAAAGATTATTATTAGAGGGTACTCTTCCAGAGCGTCGGTGCAGACTTAATGGGCTGATTGGCCTCCTTCTGTACTGTAGGGATTCTATTGATTCATAGGCTACCCCTTTCACACTGCAGTGAACAGAAAAGATTGTAGGTGTGAATGAATGAGATGCACTTTTCTAAATAATTTATGCTGTTACGAGTGATAAGAAAACCTAAATGGTCACCAAGATGCCAAGAATTTACTAGATATTCTGGAGCACTTACCCTTCCAGTGCATTGCATGCACCTGTGGCAGAGCCTGGGTTAATATAGAACTTGCTCTCCTGCTCAAAGGCTTCAAACTTGTGCGTGTGACCAGAAATTAGGATATCTACATCCAGTTGTCGTTGCAGTAGAGCCAAGCTGGCCATATCACCCCAGGGAATTACCTGGTGACCATGGATCAAACCAATTTTAAATTGACCCACTGTTACCACCTTCTGTTCTGGATAATTCAGGTTCTGAAAAAGATGATAAGACTGGTTATATATTAAAAAGGAATAAAGTTCTGTGAACCAATCTTTAATAAAATGTGAAGAAATGAATGCATTCATTCCAATGGTCACCAGCTGTGGTTCTCATCTCAATCCTGCTGCACTGTTAAAAAGATACTAATTACTGGGAATTAAAATTGAATGAGGCAAACCATAAAATCGAATTAGTTTGGTGTTGGAGAGTTGGCTTAACAACATGTTGGCTTGAATTATCCAATATCAGGAGTGATGAATTACTGAACTTGTAAACAATGAAGCACCTCAGGACCCAGATGGAGGGAGTCCTGACGCAGCTCATGCGCAGTACTTAAATGGGAAGCTTAAACTTCTGATTGCTGGTTTTAACCTACTTGGACACCTGCACCATTCTCTATGACAGTGGAATGAGATGCCAGAACAAAACTGACATGATTACAGGATGTTTACCATGTTGTCTACAAAAAAAATAGGTTTTCCGAATGTCTGTTCAGGTGTACAGCTCTTAAATAAATCAGCTGGAGCCTCAAGGCATTTCACAGCAACCCTGATACAGCTCAGCAGCACCCACACTACACTGCGCCGGCCCCCATCATGACAATGGTCACCATCTTCCATTGTGGGATTCCTGGCTTCTGACTAGCCAATGTCAGGAGAGTCAGCATTGTTGAGGGTGTGAGAGGAAGGGAAAATGAGCATTGTTGGGGTGCAGGTAAGGTTAGCCAAAAGTGGGGGTGAGCATTGGTCAGGAGGAAAGGCTGAGCAGTGTCATAGGTGACAGGTCCATTTAAAAACTCTGCAAATCAATGGACTGAAGACAGACCTGGAGGAGCACGCCTGCGGTTCATGGTGAAAAGGGGGTTGTGATTCCACTGCAGTCACGCTTTGACCACAGCTTGTTGCTGGGACCGGAAAGTCCTAACACTTCAGCATAAAAAAAGCAAGTAGGCAGTTTATAATCACAGTCAGCAGCAGGTGTTTCGGCTCTGGAAGATCTGGGCCATTGTATCAGAACAATGTATCCCACAGTAAGTTTGTAATAAAATTAGCAAGGAGTATGAAAAAAAAATCAAACTCCTTTTGTTGATCACATTTCTTTAGCCAGCCTACTATATATAAGTACCAAATAAAATTTATAACATGTATAAGCAAATAATTTGTAAGGAATTTTGAATTTGCCCATAAAATTGCCTCAAATTAGAAACGAATATAATGGCCCAGGTTTTGTGCAATAGCAAGATTTAAGACATCCCTGGTAAATTTAACTGTCTAGTGCACTGATCGCTACATCCTTCATCTTCTCCCTTATTTATAATTAGAATGAGCCACAGCAAATATAGTGACAAATCAGCAATGGTGTGGCCAGGTTTCTCCACTTTGTAACAAATGCTTTAAATGGGGCAGCTCACAGCAACCCAGATACAACTCAGAAGCCCCTGGTCCACTACACGGGCCCCGGGGGCTCCCCGCCAAACCCCATCCTGACAATGCACATCACCTTCCCTTCTGGAATTTCTGGCTTAAAACCAGTTTTTGTGCAAAACCAAAAGTATGATACTCATCTGAAGCTATATTCCTAATACGCTGCTCTCTTGGTGTAATTCAGTCTGCTTCCATTAGATGATGTTTTTAAAATGCCAGAGACCAACCATGTGTAAGCTAATGCAGCAGTTTACTCTAACGTTGCAAGGTGTAGCAGTATCCATGAGAAAAAGAGCAATAATAAATACTGCAAAGGTAAGAAATATAGCTAGGAGGTGAAAATTACCAACTACACATTCTTTGATCTTGCTGAGGAGTGTGAGAAGTGTCTATAAGCGGTAGTGAGGTCAGCTTAGTTGGCTGGACGATTGTTTAGTGATACGGAGCGACGCCAACAGCACAGGTTCAAGTTCCATACCGGCTGAGGACCCTTGCTTGAGGTGTGGTGATCCTCAGGTTAAATCACCATTAGTCAGCTCTCTCAAAAAAGGGCAGCCAATGGTCCTAGGTCCAGGACTATGGCGACTTTCACTTTTCATTGTAGCAAAAATATGAAGACCATGGCTGGATCAGCTTGCCACTTCAGTTTTTGATGTAGAATTGGTCAACTTGCCACTTCAGTTTTTGATGCAGAATGACTGCACTTAGTAATGGTACTGCTTATCCATGCAATTTTGCATAAGTGAAAGTGTTCTATGAATTAAGAGAACTGCTTCAATCACTCCTTTGGTAACAAAACCAAGTATCCAATGAGTAGCTAAGCCATATAGATCAGTAACATCCCAAACTAAGTGGCCTGTGCTCGATTCACTGATCTCAACGTAGCAATGGTTGGGGCATTACAGCACCTCTAGTTAGAGAGAGTAAAGGTGAAGGATTCATGTTGTTGATTACACAGTAATCTCTATTGAAAATCCAAGAGGTCAGGTCTGCTACGGCAATCCTTTGTGGTCAAATAGTTTGTCAACATTCATACACAAATACATACTGGGTTCAATACTGGCGGAAAGGTGTTCCTCTGATGCACTACTCTAGCAAGGAGCCAATGGCTTCATGGGAGGTTTGTGGTGGTTGGGGGCAGTTTTACTTATGTTATGGGCCAGGGTTTAGAACTCCAAAGTGTATCATGGAGTTCACCTGACCCACAACTTTTAATAGATTGTGGTATGGGGAGCACACGGCCCACTCTACAGGTGTGGTACAGCAGAAATGGAAAAGTATTTTTTAAAGCAAAACAATGTTTATTCTATGAACTCAAGTTAACCTTTTTAAAACAAACCGTGAACATCTTAACAACCATTAATTCAAATACAACCCCCAAAGAGTACAACACTAAGTAATGCTTACGCTGTCCTTTTAACATCAAGAAGACTTACAAAAAACATAACCTTTAACAGAAGCACATCAGGTTAAAGTCACCACTGAAAACATGTATAATTCTGAATTCACCAAATGATCAAGAGATAGTCTTTTGATGGCAGAGAGAACAGCAGTACACCTGCTTGGTCTGGCTTCAGCTCCAACACTGAAAACAAAATTAAAACACACCCTGCAGCAAACAGCCTAAAATGAAAGTAAAAAGCTGAGACAGCCCAGCTCCACCCACACTCTGACATCAGTGATGAACACCCATTTCTTAAAAGGTACATTTCTTCAACACCCATTTCTTAAAGGTACTCTCACATGACACTTACATGACAGCAATTCCTTTCCATTTTCACATTTCATTATTCAATCAAAAATATTGATTTTTATTTTTTTTTTAAACACAAAAAAGTACATTTCTAAAACAAAGCATTCCTTACCTCATCAAAATCTCCTCTGACAATGTGGACATCTCCAGCCAGTGTTTTAAGGTAATCATAACTTTCTTTAGTGCAAAGATTTCCTGTACACAAGATGTGCTGGATTTTACCAGGTACCAACAGCTTCTTGAATTTGGCTGGCAATGTATTACAGCGGTGAGGAATGTGAAGGTCTCCCAATACCAGCACCAACTTTAAAAACAGAAGGACATAAAATAAGCTTTTCATGAACCTTATTGCTCACTTAGATTCCTAGGAAAATATGCTGCGCACAAAGTATTATATCAGTAGAGCTTTTTAAAAGTTTTGTTTAGTAATAGTGAAACCGTAATAAATTACTCAAAGGTAATTCAGAATTAAAATCCCGTAATATCCTATTATGATTAAGATGGAAATAATGTGAGCCATGTACAAAATGTAGCTAATAATAGTCAATGCAGTAAAGCTCAAAGCCAAAACAGATCATTCATCCCCTGAATTTGATAGCCAGAATTCAACATATCACAGATGATGTTCAGGACCTTTTTTGTTGAAAATGTCCTGATCATTGTATCTATGTCTTTATGATCAAAGCACCTATGCATGGCACATCAGCTTTATAAACTTTCCTCTCAGGGATCCGGTCTTGCTTTTTGATCATTAGTTATCTTAGCTTAGGTGAAAGCTATTCGGTATCCTAGCATGGTGTGAACATGTTGCCCAAGTTTCACAGCCACAAGCCGGGTAATCAGAATTGTACCCTTTTTTGTATACGGAGCATCCTTTGAGCTCAACCTGCAGCCCAAAACTCTATTCTGAATGCGTTCAGCTCATGGGGTTTGCCAAAAGCTATGTTAAGCTGGCTTTGGTGATTCCGCAGGATACTTCTGTATTAATATGGATTTCTATAAAAGGTGCTACACAGCTTGAAGTATCTGATCTTTGCTGACCTTTAATCCTTGCTGGATTGGAAGAGTACCACTATCATTTAAAGATCTATGGTTATGCAACATTGTTGGCAAGGTGGTTTATAACATCGTGCATATCATCCTGGGAATGTGCCAAAACAGCAATGTCATCAGCAAATAGAAATTAAAGACTAAATTCTTCCAGCGCCTTTATGTTAGCTTATAATCCAAGGTTGAGAAGATGTCCAGCCTGGAATCTGATCTTACTCCTATTTAAGAGAGCATTGCGGCAAGCAAAATCTAGAATGTTGGTGTAAAGACATATTATTGCATGACATGTAACAGGAAACAAAAGTAATTGCCCCATCTTCAATTATTCAAGCCATCATGAGAATTGCTTGACCATTTCTAATAATTTAACTGGACACCCAAACTTGTATATGATTTATATGGTAGGAATTGAATAAAGTGATTAGGGATCTCTTGCAAGGATAAGCAAAGAGTCTCCCCCGTAATTACCACATAAAAACATTTACCTTGCAGAGGTGAACAATTTTGTGCTTGGAGACAGTCTCCAGAATGCCAATTCATGTAAAGTTTAGTGAACAATGATTTAGACTGTATTCTGTGTTCCTCATGAACCAGTCACATTCTCAATTTGTAACTTTTGGTCTAACAGATCAGTTATTCATAAGCTCTATACTGCACATAAAGACAATTTATTTCAATGTTGAAGTGCAATCACAAAACTCAAGCTATTAGACTTCTGGTCACTCATGAAATTAATCCAATTAGTAGTCAAGCTACAGGAGTACAACATTTTTAGGTAGTTTGAACTGAGATGGTTCTCGGGTCTGCCAGTAAAGAGGATTGGAGCATACAGTTGGCCTCATCAGCCCTGGGTTAGGAAGGGGAAGAGTGGCCAAAATTCCTCCTTCTAATCACTATCCATAAAAAGTGAATGTATTTGGGTTTCGTACAAAGGCAGAATCAGATTTTTGTGATGATAAAATATCCTGATGACACTGTCAAGGCAATTGTCATGTGAAAATTAATGCATGGAGCGATGTCGAACCATACCCCAGCAAGGAGGAAAAGATAGTTTGAAAAGGTGACGCCAAAACTTCTCTTGCATTGTGAGTTTAAACAAACCAAAAATGCGCAAAATGTTTAGTGGAACATTTGCAAGTCACATGAGAGAATTTAATTGCAAACTACCCCTACAACTATATAATAGAAGTACCAAACAGCTCTTGGCATACTACAACCCATACATTTAGAATCATTGATTTACGGTGTAGGAGGAGGCCATTTGATCCATCGAGTCTGCACCGGCCCCTGGAAAGAGCACCCTACTTAAGCCCACACATCCACCCTATCCCTGTAATCCAGTAACCCCGCCTAACCTTTTTGGACACTAAGGGCAATTTAGTATGGCCAATCCACCTAACCTGCACATCTTTGGACTGTGGGAGGAAACCAGAGCACTCGGAGGAAATCCCCGCAGACACGGGAAGAAAGTGCAGACTCCGCAGACAGTGACCCAAGCCAAGAATCGAACCTGGAGATGGGAAGCAGCACTGCTAACCACTGTTCTACCATGCCGTATCGACTTAATTCAGGTAATCATTTCAACAGATCTCATGAAACAGTCAAAAACAAAAATCAAAAAAAACTGACCAAGTCTGCTAGATAGTATGCAGTGATTACGACACCATTCTAGCTTGGCCCAGGGAAAAGGGAGAGCAAGAAACAAAATGCAATAATGGCAGACATCTTAAATTAAACAATTTGTTAATTAAATTTTAATTGTCAATATCCTGGAATGCAAGGACATTAATGAAGCAAATGCCTTTACTTCTAGGATACCAGATTCCCCACTATCTAGGTTATTAATCTTTAACACAACTGCTCAGTCCTCTGGCAGAATAGTTTAAATAATGTGCTGTTTCACATCCTAAGCCATAGAAAGCTATCCTGCAAACCAGGTTTGTTTTCCCCAAAACCTGCAATGGTACAATCATTGCAACACTACATTTGCCAGGGACAGAAATGTAAACAGCTGGTATTCATTCACCTTCATAAACTAAGAATTTATTAAGCTATTCTTCAAAGGCCATCTTAATGGTGGATGTTTCTACTGTCACTGTAATTCTTCATTGACCAACTGCAGGTCTACATCAGTATAAAAATACTGAGCAAAAGTTCTTAATCGACTGGCTGTATGAGAATATTGAAGTTTGTTCTGGGTGTTGGGGGTGGGTGGAGGAGAAGAGAGAAGTGAAGGAGGGGACGGACGAGCGGGGGATAACATGGAGGGTGGGGGAAACTGGCACGAACGGGCGAGAGCCAGTGTAGAAAGCTCTGTAAATATATCATCTTACCATGTATATATCTTGCTTAGGGCGATTTTGTGTTACTTTGTTACGGGGGGGGGGGGGGTTATTGTTTGCAAGGGGAAAAAATTGTTTTGTTAAAAAACTTTAATATATATATTTTTAAAATTGAGTACTATACTCATTTAACCAAAAGATATTTACAGTACCAAACATTGATGATCTTGCTCCTAAAAGTCCAATTTCTATCAGAACTAAAACTATTGAGTTGCATTACTGTAAAATTCTCCATTTCACAGAGATATTAATCGCAAACACAAAAACATTTCCATTCCACAAGAATTAAAACAGCACGTAGCAAACACTGAAATAAATGCATTTCTTTCTTGCATTAGGATTGTAGTTAGTGACCGAGAACCAACAGCACCTCATTTCCTCCCTGCCTGCCAAATTAAATTTCCTAAACAAGAAGGTAGCTATTTTTTGCCCCCACCTTGCTTGTAAACTTTAAATGTTCACGAACAACGTTCATTTTCCTTTTGAAACAAACTCGGATTCAATTTAGGAAGTGCACAGGTTTAACAGCACTTCCTGTGGTGTAAAACGGCCTGTTCTACGAGGTTTACGCCACTGCTCTACAGCAAAAACAATCTAAACGTTTTTTTTTTAAATGGAAGTACTGGACTACGAAAAATTACAACCACACCAGGAGAGACATCTTTCCAGGAGGCAAAACGCCTTTCTATTAAAATAAACAAGAATGGGGACACTTAATGGTGACTGTATACTGATATTGGGATCTACACACGGATATTGGGATCTACACACGGATATTGGGATATACACACGGTGTGTGGCAGCTACATCAAGAACGCGGAAGAGACATTTCTTATTTTCGGTTGCTCACAAAGTGATCTAAAAGCCACCAACTCCTTGCCTGCCACTTGCATTCAGGACCCGCCAGCTGACGGACATCATGTGATAGTTTCCAAATCCTAGCGCAGGCCTCAGATACTCATCGCAGGCCTGGGCTCAGACCCGGCCCCAAGGCACCGGCCGCGGTGATCCTCGATTTATACACACACGCTTTCAGCCAGGGCGAGGTGGTTTAAGGCGATGTCATCTCGGGAGCCTGAGTCTATAACTCACCATTTTCCAATCGGCGAAGCAGAAAGCAGCTCCTCAGTGAAGGGATTCAGCACCCAGCAAATACTCAGCCAATCACTCTCCAGATTAGAAACAGGTCCCTACGGCGCAGTCAATTGGACAATCTTAGAACAACGAGAATTGAAAATGACTCTGTTTCGAATTCTAAATAATAATAATCTTGATTGTCACAAGTAGGCTTACATTAACACTGCAATTAAGTTACTGTGAAAAGCTCCTAGCCGTCACATTCCGGCGCCTCGTCAGGCACACTGAGGGAGAATTCAGAATGTCCAATTCACCCACCAAGCACATCTTTCGGGACTTGTGGGAGGAAACCGGAGCACCCGGAGGAAACCCACGCAGACACAGGAGAACGTGCAGACTCCGCACACACAGTGACCCAAGCGGGAATTGAACTGGGGACCCTGGCGCTGTGCCGCAACAGTACCAACCGCTGTGCTACCGTGCCGGCCTTACTTAAGTCACCTGTAATCTTCTGCTTGTGTTGGCGCCACAGATTAACATCCCTATCCCCCCTAACATTAATGAATGTGACATTGGCCAGGGCACTCCTCTTTGCATTTTGGAAGGTCTAATGCAGGTAGGGAATATACAGTGAATGGTAGAACCCTCAAGAGTAATGAAAGTAAGAGAGATCTAGGTGTACAGGTCTACAGGTCACTGAAAGGGCCAACACAGGTGGAGAAGGTAGTCAAGAAGGCATACGGCATGCTTGCCTTCATTGGCCGGGGCATTGAGTATAAGAATTGGCAAGTCATGTTGCAGCTGTATAGAACCTTAGTTAGGCCACACTTGGAGTATAGTGTTCAATTCTGGTCGCCACACTACCAGAAGGATGTGGAGGCTTCAGAGAGGGTGCAGAAGAGATTTACCAGAATGTTGCCTGATATGGAGGGCATTAGCTATGAGGAGCGGTTGAATAAATTTGGTTTGTTCTCACTGGAACGATGGAGGTTGAGGGGCGACCTGATAAGAGGTCTACAAAATTATGAGGGGCATAGACAGAGTGGATAGTCAGAGGCTTTTCCCCAGGGTAGAGGGGTTAATTACTAGGGGGCATAGGTTTAAGGTGCAAGGGGCAAGGTTTAGAGTAGATGTACGAGGCAAGTTTTTTACACAGAGGGTAGTGGGTGCCTGGAACTCGCTGCCGGAGGAGGTGGTGGAAGCAGGGATGATAGTGACATTTCAGGGGCATCTTGACAAACACATGAATAGGATGGGAATAGAGGGATATGGACCCAGGAAGTGTAGAAGATTGTAGTTTAGTTGGGCAGCATGGTCGGCACGGGCTTGGAGGGCTGAAGGGCCTGTTCCTGTGCTGTACTTTTCTTTGTTCTTTGTTCTTTGAATAGTGCTCCGGGGTCCTTTACATCCACACGAACATGCAGGTGGGGACCTCGGTTCAACATCTCAGCCTGGGCGGCACGGTAGCACAGTGGGCAGCACTGTTGTTTTACAGCACCAGGATCCCAGGTTCGATTCCCGGCTTGGGTCACTGTCCATGCGGTGTCTGCACGTTCTCCCCGTGCCTGCGTGGGTTTCCTCCGGGGGCTCCGGTTTCCTCCCACAAGTCCCAAAAGACGTGCTGTTAGGTGAATGGGACATTCTAAATTCTCCCTCTGTGTACCTGAACAGATGCCGGAATGTGGCGACTAGGGGCTTTTCACAGTAACTTCATTGCAGTGTTAATGTAAGCCTACTTGTGACAATAAAGATTATTATTATAAAGACAGCAGCTCTGACAGCGCGGTGCTCCCTGAGTCTGATATCAGAGTGTCAGCCTCGACTTTGTTAAATTACTTGAAGTAATATTTGTTACTCATTTGTTTATGGCGAGAAGTTCTTAACTTTGATGATGATGAATACTCAAAGTTGCCCAATGATAAATAATTTATTGAGTAACTAATCAATTAACTTGTGAGTTTGATTCTTCAATACTTTTACTAGCAGTTCAATTACACTAGATAGAATTAGATTATCTATGAATATTATACTTGCACTCTGAGCTAACTATACACTTCTGTTCTCGAGTCACAACACACCCGAAGAGAGCGGGAGAGCAGATTGAGCTTGTATTTATACCCCCTGTTAGTGTTGCCCTCTAGTGATCATCTGACTACACTGACTACACATTAACCCTCCATGTATATACATATACAGAGGTCACTACAGACTTCTTGTGCTCAAGTCCTGGAGTGAACCAAGAATCTTGTAATTTAGAGTACGACCATATAGCCACAGTTTACAGAAATAAATTTTAAAAAGTCACATTTCTAATAGGCAAGAGTAATGCGATTTGAAACTTATACCTGAGAATTCAGGGTAGACCATTTAGTATAGAGATGAGGAGACATCTCTCATGAGGCAGCATGGTAGCACAAGTGGATAGCACTGTGGCTTTGCAGCGCCAGGGTCCCAGGTTCGATTCCCTCCTGGGTCACTGTCTGTGCGGAGTCTGCATGTTCTCCCCGTGTCTGCTCCGGTTTCCTCCCACAAGTCCAAAGATGTGCAGGTTAGGTGGATTGGCCATGATAAATTGCCCAAAAAGGTTAGGAGGGGCTATTGGGTTACGGGGATAGGGTGGAAGCGAAGATTTAAGTTGGTCGGTGCAGACTCGATGGGCCGAATGGCCTCCTTCTGCACTGTATGGTCTATGTTCAGTGGTGAGCCTTTGGAATTCATTACTGCAGGCAAGTAGTTGAGGCTAAGACAGTGAATACATTCAAGAGGCGGCTAGTTATGGCACTTGAGGCGAATGGGATCAAAGGTTATGGAGAGAAAGCAGGATTAGGCTATTGAGGTGGACGATCAGTCATGACCGTGACGCATGGTGGAGCAGGCTCGAAGGGCCAAATGGCTTTCTCCTGCTCATATCTTCTATGTTTCTATGTAAACATATGGACTTTTAAAATAAAAATAGCATATATCAGAATAGGTCATTTAAACCAAGTTAGTGATTGTCACTCAAATAACAATTTGCTTTTGTCACTTCAAATGATTGCTACTTGGTCAACTGGTTAGGCATGGTCTTTTCTAAACTTTCAGCCATCCCCTGACTTAGGCTATAATGTTTACAACTTGTGCTTTCAGTTTCAGAAAGATGGGATGGGATGGGATAGTCCCCCACAGTCTGATTTGATTTGATTTTGATTTGATTTATTATTGTCACATGTATTAGTATACAGTGAAAAGTATTGTTTCTTGCATGCTATACAGATAACGCATACCATACAAAGGGAAGGAAGGAGAGACTGCAGAATGTAATGTTACAGTCATAGCTAGGGTGTAGAGAAAAGATCAACTTAATACGAGGTAGGTCCATTCAAAAGTCTGATGGCAGCAGGGAAGAAGCTGTTCTTGAGTCGGTTGATATGTGACCTCAAACTTTTGTATCTTTTTCCTGACGGAAGAAGGTGGAAGAGAGTATGCCTGGGGTGCATGGTGTTCTTAATTATGCTGGCAGCCTTTCCGAGGCAGTGGGAATTGTAGACAGAGTCAATAGGTTGGGAGGCTGGTTTGCGTGATGGATTGGGCTACATTCACAACATTTTGTAGTTTCCTGCGGTCTTGGGCAGAGCAGGCTCCATACCAAGCTGTGATACAACCAGAGAGAATGCTTTCTATGGTGCATCTGTAAAGGTTGGTAAGAGTCGTAGCTGACATGCCAAATTTCCTTAGTCTTCTCAGAAAGTAGATGGTGGGTTTTCTTAATTATAGTGTCGACAGGTTGTTGGTAATCTGGACACTTAAAAACTTGAAGCTCTCGACCCTTTCTACTTTGTTCCCATTGATGTAGACAGGGGCATGTTCTCCACTATGCTTCCTGAAGCCGATAACAATCTCCTTTGTTTTGTTGACATTGAGGGAGAGGTTATTATCGTCGCACCAGTTGACCAGATTCTCTATCTCATTCCTGTATTTTGTCTCGTCATTGTTTGAGATCCGACCCACTACGGAGGTGTCATCAGCAAATTTGAAAATCGAGTTGGAGGGAAATTTGGCCACACAGTCAGAAGTGTATAAGGAGTATAGAAGGGGGCTGAGGACACAGCCTTGTGGGGCACCGGTGTTGAGGATGATCGTGGAGGAGGTGGTGTTGCCTATCCTTACTGATTGTACCCTGTGGATTAGGAAGTTCAGGATCCAGTCGCAGAGGGAGGAGCCGAGGCCCAGGCCATGGAGTTTGGAGATGTGTTGAATAATGGTGTTGAAGGCTGAGCTATAGTCAATAAAAACGAGTCTGTGGGCAGCACGGTGGCACAGTGGTTAGCATTGCTGCCTACGGCGCTGAGGACCCGGGTTCAAATCCCGGCTCTGGGTCACTGTCCGTGTGGAGTTTACACATTTTCCCTGTGTCTGCGTGGGTTTCGCCCCCCCCAAAGATGTGCAAGGTAGGTGGATTGGCCATGCTAAATTGCCCCTTAATTGGAAAAAAAAATAATTGGGTACTCTAAAAATTAAAAAAAATAATTAAAAAAAATAAAAACAAGACTGACATAGGTGTCTTTCTTATGTAGGTTTTCCAGGGTTGAGTGTAAGGCCAGGGAGATGGCGTCTGCTGTGGCCTATTGCAACGGTTAGGCGAACTGTAGTGGATCCAGGCAATCTGGGAGGCTGGAGTTGATTCGTGCCATGACTAACCTTTCGAAGCACTTCCTAATGATGGATGTGAGAGCTACTGGACGATAGTCATTAAGGCACGCTGCTTGGCTTTTCTTTGGTACAGGGATGATGGTTGTCTTCTTGAAGCAGATAGGGACCTCAGATTGTTGTAAAGGGAGGTTGAAGATATCTGTGAATACCCCCGACAGCTAATCCGTGCAAGACCTGAGTGCTCGTCCGGGTACCCTATCCGGGCCAGTGGCTTTCCGTGGGTTGACCTTCAAGAAGGCTGCTCTGACATCTGCAAAGGTGACCTCAGATACAAGTTCATCCGAGGCTTCCGGGGTGGAGGGCCTGCTCTTGCTCAAAGTGGGCATAGAATGTGTTGAGCTCACCAGGGAGGGGTGTGTTGCAGCCGGCGATTTTACATGCCTTCATCTTGTAGCCCGTTATGTCTTGCAGACCTTGCCGTAGTAGGCGGGGTCCGTGTGGCTAGCCTGGGACTCGAGCTTGGTCCGGTACTATCTTTTGGCCTCTTTGATGGATCTCCTTAGATCATATTTGGCTTTCTTGTATAGGTCAGGGTCGCCTGACTTGAATGCCTCAGACCTAGACTTCAGCAAACAGTGGATATTCCTGTTCATCCAGGGTTTCTGGTTGGGAAACACGCGGATTTGCTTCTTTGGCACACAGTCTTCTGCACACTTACTAATGAAGTCAGTTACTGTAGTGGCGTACTCGTTCAGGCTGGTCGCAGAGTTTTTAAATACTGACCAGTCCACTGACTCTAAGCAGTCCCATAGGAGATCATTCGATTACTCAGACCAACATTGCATTACTTTCTTTGACAGATTCTCCCGCTTCAGTTTTGCGTATAAACCGGGAGCAGGAGCACAGCCTGTGGTCAGATTTGCCAAAGTGTGGGCAGGCGATAGAGCGGGAGGCATGTTTGATATTTGAGTAGCAATGGTCCAGGATGTTTGGGCCTCTGGTGGAACAGGTGACGTGTTGGTGGCAACTTGGTAGTACACTCTTGAGATTGGCCTGATTGGCATCCCCGGCCATGATGAACAAGACCTCAGATGATTCATTTCAAGGCTATTTGTGGTGCTGTATATTTCGTCCAGCGCGATTCTCACGTCCGCATGGGGTGGGATGTAAACTGCCGCCAGGATTACGGAGCTGAACCCCCGCCGAAGGTAATAGGGGCAGCATTTTAGCGTCAGGTATTCGAGATCAGGGGAGCAGAAACATGCCAGTGTTGCTGCATCTATGCACCAGGTGTTGATTAGGAAGCAGACCCCACCTTCCCTAGCCTTGCTTGAGGCCACCGTACCCATTTGGTGTATTGAGAAGCCCTCTGGTTGTAGGGCACAGTCCGGTGAAGCAGGAGTGAGCCATGTCTCCGTGAACCAGAGCACACAGCAGTCCCTCAGTTCTCCTTGATAAGTCAGTCTCGGGCCTGTATTAGCGTCCAGATCAGTCCTGTTGTAGGGGCGGAAGTCTGGGATTGTCAACAGTCGACATTGAGCTGTAGAAAAGATGAGGATGGTTTTGGGAAATGAAACCATGTTCAAGGAAGAGCTACCAGAAAAAGGGCATGAAGTTGGACTAACAGAGCTGTTCGAGCAAAGAGCTGGCACAGACACGACCTCATTCTATGATGGCAGTGGCTTTGAATTGGAGTGTGATAGTACCTGAGAGGAAACGATTTCTACTGTCAGCTAGGATGTCAGGAAAGGAAATTAGGTGGTCAGCAGGTCATGACCTTTCAAACATGTACTGTTTTAGTCTCTCCACCGATGCTGCCTCAGTGTTTCCAGCATTTTATCTCTTTATTTTAGATCCTCAGCATTTCACTTTTCTAAATGAAAACGCCTGTCCAAATTGTTGATCGGCCCCGGTGTCCACCAGCCAGGAAAAGCTTCAAACGAACCAGTGGGCATGTGTATTTTCTGTGAACACTCGGGTGGCTGGCAGGGGATTGAAATGTGCCCCAGGTGGTCAGAAGAATGGGAATCGCTGTGTGCCAGTGACCCGATGAGCTCTGGCTGCTTCGGCGGGGAGACTGCCCGGGGCGCTGGGATTATTTAAACTGGGAACTCAAGGGACATAATCTGCCCAACTGCCGGGGTGGGGGGGGGGGGCACACAGCCGCGCGATCAGGAGTGGGCGGGGCACACCGCCGCGCGATCAGGAGTGGGCGGGGCGGAGGCGGGGGCAGCAGGCCGCGGGGCAAAGAGTGGGCGGAGCAAACGGCTGGGTGAATGGAGAGGGCGGAGAAAACGGCCGGGAGAATGGAGTGGGCGGGGCAAACGGCCGGCGGGGGACTGAATGGGCGGGGCAACTGGCCGCGGGACGAAGAGTGGGCGGAGAAAACCGTCGCAGAGACAGTGGGCGGGGTAATCGGGCGATTGACGGTGAGTGGGCGGGGCAAACTGCCGGGGGTGGGGGGGGTGGAGTGGGCGGGGCAATCGGGCGAATGATGGAGTGGGCGGGGCAAATCGTTGCAGATGCAGAGTGGGCGGTGCAATGGGCGAATGATGGTGAGTGGGCGGGGCGAATGATGGTGAGTGGGCGGGGCGGAGAGCGAGGCGAAAGCGGCGGCAAAACTGGAGTTTGAGCAGTTGCTTGTCGTTGACGAATCTCCGAAGATTAAATTCCCCTGACAATTATTTTATAGGGGAGAACGACTTTATTCCATGTTCTGAAATTAAATTTTGAAGTAATTTTACCGACTGACTTGTTAAATGTAATGGTTGTGGGGTTGGTAGCAAGTGAAAGGAGAATTGGACAGTTTGACCTGAGTGGGGAAGGTGCGAAAAGCACCTGAACATGAAGTGCATCATACCTGGAAACAACTTGAGAGGTAGTTTACAAAATGTGAACTGTTACTGAACGGTAATCTGGATGTATAATTACCACAAATAATTACATATGTGTGTTTGAGGTGATTATCAAGGAGAATACAGTATGGAGCGGGCGGGGTTACGCAGGTCACCTGTGGTTATCTTGTTCTCTAGGAGACTGGGTTTAAAAGTTCTTAAGATCCCCTCAGGGGCCAAACCGGTGATTGAGATTGCCGAGAATCCCCCCTAATTGGGAGGAACACCACAGGATATGCACCCCAACCAGGTGACCCTGCAGGCTGAGGAGGAGTGTAATTGTAGTATTATGAGTAGAGTAAATAAACCTAGTTGTTAACCTGCCTACCTGTTGTATGAAGTCCTTACCTTCGGCTGTCTCAAAAGTGATTTAATTGTGTTTCAAGATTATCTTTCCCCTCTGATCTTTTGCGTCAATCGTATTTTGGACAAGATGCTTGGTATTCTAGACAAGCTAGAATTGTCTAGTCTAAAGTCAACCGTTTTTGTGCTCTTCCCATATCCCATATAACAAACTTAAAAAATATATTTAATTAAAAAATATATTTTTATTGAGGCATTTATATGAACATTAAACACAAACCAACACAGGAGCAAGAACAAACAGGAACTTCATAATAAACAAATAACTACCCAAACCCCCTGCTGTTCCCCTCCTCCCTTCCTGCCTTCCCCATTTTAACCCCTTTATCCCCCCCCCCCCCCCCCCCCCCCCCGCTGACACCTCAATTGTCCTTGAAGAAGTCGATGAATGGTTTCCATCACTACTAGCTGTTCAGAAATCAAATTCGCTGTTCACCTCTTGGTTAAGTTTTTTTTATATGGGAGAGCAGCATGGTGGTTAGCACTGCTGCCTCAGGGCACCAAGGTCCCAGGTTTGATCCTGGCTCTGGGTCACTGTCCGTGTGGAGTTTACACATTCTCCCTGTGTCTGCATGAGTTTCGTCCCACAACCCAAAGATGTGCAGGGTAAGTGGATTGGCCACACTAAATTGCCCCTTAATTGGAAAAAATGAATTGGGTACTCTAAATTTAAAAAAAAAAGTTTGTTATATGGGGGTGAGAGAGGCCGATGTTCTGGCCTTTGCCTCCCTGGTAGCCCGGAGACGAATTTCACTGGAGTGAAGGAACTTGGAGCCAACAAAATCGGGTGAGCGACCTGGCGGAGTTCCTAAGGCTGGAGAAAATCAAGTTTGCCTTAAAAGGGTCAGTTGGTGGGTTTACTTGTTTGATTTGTTCCCCCTCATGTTACCTCATCCTCCTGCTCTTTCAGATCAATGTCTTTCCAGCATGTCATAATTGAGATTGGAAAACATGAAATCTGAACTAACACAAAATGTTGGAAATATTCCGCAGTTCAGGCAGCATCTGCAGAGAGATTAACAAAGTTGATGTTTCAGTTAACCTTTCATCAGAATGTAGGACATTGAAACTCTTATTCCATTTTAGGTAATACATAATGTAAAAAGAAGTTTTGTATTTTACAGCATTTGGAAAGGCATTACATGCCTTATCCCGAATTGGTGATGAGGTATGGTTTGATCCTTTAGAGAAAGGGGTAAGTCATCTACATTAGCACTTCCTTTGTGATACTGAAGGGTTGACTTAAACCAGGTAGACAAATAAAATCACACGTGGAATGCAACTGCTAGGGTCCTGCTCCCTACTCACGGGTTCTAATTTTAACCTGCTCTTCAAAACCAAAAACCAATGGGATCTTTGTTTAAATCTGGCAATTACTATTTTACGCAGGGACCTACTTGGAGAAACCATTGTGGCTTTTCTAGACTGATGGGGTGGGTAAAGGAGTCTGAGGCAGAATAGACCAAGTAAAAACTTTATTTGACTTTTCTTGTCGGACCGGGTGGCGCAGGAGTACTTTCAGGTCCTTACATGTTAATGATTGCACAGTCTATGATCCTCTCTCTCTGGATGTGAGGTCCTTCCTAATCCTCTTTTGGTAATTTACCTGAGTTCTGAACTGTCCCTTTGGTATCTGGTGATGGCTTCCTACTAACAGTCCACCTTTGGCTGTTGATTTCTGTCTGGTTATAGGTGGGAATCTGCTTGGGATTGCATCGTCGATGCTTACAAGTTTAAATTTCATGGACCTCACATTCCCCCGATGTCTATGTATTTACTTTTTGTTTTTATCATACGCCCTATTTTTTCATGTATGGAGCGATCTGCCTGGATTGAACTCAGAACAATCCTTTTCACTGTGACAATAAATCTAAACCTAAATTAATGAGTGAGGGATTCCTGCAAAGTACATTTATAATTTACGGAGGAGGACAGTATATGACTCAGCTTTAATTTAATCCCCACAACAACATTCAAACATTCACTGTTCAACATTATATTTGGAGAATGGCTGCTTACATTAAGGTAGCTGCAATCTGTGCAGCAGTACTCCACCTTAAGTTAGGGCTTTCAGGAGAGTAGGGCAAACAAGTCATTTAAAAAAAATCTAGAACAAGAGGTCTTTCCCCAAAGGAAAGGCTTCCCTTCAATCTTGAAAAATCAAATTATGGAATGGGGAAGACCTTTAAAATTCAACACACTGGCGGAAGACAGCTTGAATTATTTGAAATATAGGAATTGTTTTGAAATTTTAATTTGTGAAAATTATTTTAAGTTTATTAGTTGTACTTCAGCATATTACTATAGATAATGTTTTTGGTTCCCTTTCTTTGCAGCTTGCACTGAGGTCAGTGAATTCATCTGGGTCAGCGTATGCCTGCTTTTTGTTCTCTCCACTCTTCTTCCTGCATTACAGCAGGGGGGATAGATATGAGCAAGATACCCATGAGACTGAAAGTGTACCCCTTATCTGTAAGATGACAATTAAGGTATGCTCTGGTTATTTAGGAGCTACTGGCTGAAACATTGGACAACAAAGCCAGAAAGTATTTCTATTGAAATAAATTTTAAAAGCTGATAAATTGTATTACTTCATAGTAGTTACAGTGTGTTGCAAAAAAATTGAATCTATTTCTGACCTAATTTTCTAGAGTTGATCTACAGAGAATAGATCTGACAAATCTCTAAATCCTTTTGCTGGAGAAGAAGCAGTGTAAAAATTACTTTAAGTCAAAAAATGTAATATTGGACTTAACATGTGTTCTGAATTTGTTTAAAGTGTTATTTTATACAAGATGTCAGAATCCCTTTGGCTTGTCTTGTGCCATTCAACAATAGGATATTACTGTTCACAAGGTATGGTATTGTAGGTGAAAATATTCACGAATAGACCTTTGAGTGAGTAAAGAAGCAATTTATTAATTTTCAGAGCTCTGGGCGAAAAGGCCTTTGACCCCCACGGTCTGTGCAGCACCTTTTCTCGCCTGAGCTGAGGTCGCACTGGGTTAATATACAGAAGGAATGCGGAATTAGTTTGCATTCGCATTTACATATACCCAATCAATTCTGTTCGCGTCATAATTCATAACATGCATCTTCAATGCCATAAATGGCTACAAGTTAGCTGCTATAGCCTCTAATTGGCAGTTTGCCTTACCCGATCAATTCATTACATAGATAACGGTTACATAAAGTCATGGGATCAATAGTCCAGCCACGTTGAAAATGTCCTTCCTCATTCCTTGCTAGTTCCTTAATTTTGGGCCCATTTGTCAGTTACAAGTAGCTAAGAATACAGACATTGGGCAAAGGTTGCCAACTGCTCATTGTCTCTCCGGATGCATCTGGTTTGGATCACTTGTTTTGCACAAAGCTTTACTACTTCAGCAGCAGACACTGATAATAACATAGGGTCAAGAACATTGACAGAGTCCATTTTATATCAGGCGGCATCAATTTTGTATGTTCTATAGTCTGTTCGGAATTCTACCTCTTCAGTCCCCCCTGTAGGTCCTTGGACATCCCGATGTCCCAAGCTGACCAAATCTCCAGTTGGGCTCTTCACATCCATCTCGATATTTCCCTGTCTGGGAGGTCATGGTCGTTTATACGGGGGACAGGCACGTCGGAGGGGTCTCTGCGGTAGTAATTCATCATAGACGTCCTTGTTCTGCACGGGCGCGACTGGTTGCACCTGTCCCATTAGCTTAGCACAACATAGCTTTACTATGCTTATAAGACAGCAAAAAAGCAAACACAAAACAGCAACTATTATCAGAGAATGCATGATCCATGTTCCCCATCTTCCTCCAAAAGGCCAATGGAGACAGCCATCCCCCCCTGGGGCCTTGCTTAAAGTCATTGAGTTGTTTTTTTAATTGTGTCAATAGCTTCCGTGATATTGTAAGACACATCTGTAACATGGGTCATACATTTAGCCCCCACGATGGTACATACTCCCCCTTGCTGGGCTTGTTGATAGTCCACTGCATAACGGGTTTGCTTGGTGGCCACCCCGAGTTGGACCCCCCTCCAACTATACACTGCAGACACGTCAGATAGACGCTGTGTGGGACAGAGGGCAGCTATAGTAGGAGCATACAAGGAAGATGAATGGAACTAATAAACTCCACGCATCCCACCATCAACTCAGACAACTCCCGATGAATGGCCTCTAATCCCTTTTGAGTATTATCGCCCAGGATGGTCAGGTTGCAAATAAGATAATTCCTATTTTTCACACACTGATCATCCCCGCTGATCCTCCCAACGATAGGGAACTAAGGAGCCCGTAGCCGAGTGATGAGCCTAAAGTAACAGGATCTCTCCAATCAGTGCAGAATTCCGTGCCAATTGCCCGAGTCACTATTCTCCTACGGATATGACCTTCTTGAGGGCATGGGACGGTAAGCAGCCCTATTGCTCCCACCGCGAAAAGGACAGGGAGGGTAGGTGTCGCCGTGGTGAACGTACCGTTGAAGAGGAACATAAATCCCTCCTTGGCTCGGTAACATTTAACGGCTCGGTTATTGGGCTGTACGAACTGTGCATACCACCAATTGCGGGGGTTGTTTGATTTCCCATTAAAACCGATCAATTGGTAAGAATCGAATGGGTACGCCCAGGCAGCGGAGATTACATGGGTTCCGTTACAGTGGCCGCACATAAATTGTCTCCCCGCTGTGACGATAAAATATCTTTCCTTATCGCAATTACAGGCGAACTGGCCCCGATGTACTCGACAATGTTGGTGGGCACACTGTTTCTGTACACATGTGGAATTTTGGGGGACAAGGGTATAAACACATCTCCATCCCTGCCTCGTAAAACGGGATACTGCGCCTTCTCTGAACATCTTGTCCCTCCAGTCCCCTGTATTCCCCGGCAAGTGGGATGCGTGGAGTTTATTAGTTCCACTCATCTTCCTTGTATGCTCCTACTATAGCTGCCCGTCTGTCCCACACAGGGTCTATCTGACGTGTCTGCAGTGTATAGTTGGAGGGGGTCCAACTCTGGGTGGCCACAAACAAGGCCTGTACAGACTTGGCCAACGGATAACACACAGACTGCTTTCCTTACAATCATATATGAGTTTTATAAAAAAGATTGCCTTCCAACCCCATCACCCTTACACCCGTGACGATACATATTAACGCAACTACATTCCTTAGAAGACTGGGGAAACACATCATCTTGCTTCCCATCCTGATCTCTGCTGCACTATCAATTACGACGAGATGAGAGTAGAGAGTAATCGAGGCTTTATTACAGAGATGTGTGGCCTCCTACAGCTGCTGCTGAAATGGCTTCAGTTCGGAGAGCACATACATTTATACTCCGCCTACTGGGCGGAGCCAGCAGGCAGGGATCTACCCCCGTACCTGTAGTACAGGGGCCTTACCGTAATACCCTCGTATGCAGTGCATTATATACAATATGATACAACAGTGGTGACTACCACATTCACCCCCTGTTAAAAATGAGTCCAGCGGGGGTGATGGAAAACTATTTACATACAGGCTGTCATTAAAATTTCAGAGAAGGTTACAAATTTAGTCGGTTGGGCGCCTTGATCCGTCGTTGAGAGCGCCGCAGTGCTGGTGGCGAGTCAGGCGTCGGCTCGGTCGTCGGTGACTCCGGGAGCGTGTCGACATCCTCTTCATCCCCGGGTGGGACCAAGGAAAGGACGGATTGTCCTGGAGCGGGGGCTATGGTGGGGTGTGCTGGGGGAAGAGAGGGTGGTGCCGGGGCAGAGAGGGGGGGGGGGGGGGGTTGTGGGGACCCAGCTGGTGCCAGGTCCCTGAGGGAGACTGTCTTGGCGGCCGTCAGGGTATGCTACGTAGGTGTACTGCGGGTTTGCGTGGAGTAGCTGTACCCTCTGAACCAACGGGTCCACCTTGTGGAGCCGCACGTGCTTGCAGAGGAGAACGGGTCCTGGCTCTGCCAGCCACGTTGGGAGTGAAACTCCGGAGGTGGACTTCCTGGGTAAGGCAAAGAGACGTTCATGGGGGGTTTCGTTAGTCGCCGTGCACAGGAGCGACCGAATGGAGTGAATTGCATCGGGAAAGACCTCCTGCCAGTGGGAGGCCGGGAGATTTCTAGACCGTAGGGCCAGCTGGACGGCCTTCCAGACCGTCCCATTCTCCCGCTCCACCTGCCCGTTTCCCAGGGGTTGTAGCTGGTCATCCTGCTCGAGGCAATGCCCCTGTTGAGCAGGTACTGACGTAGCTCATCGCTCATAAAAGAGCTTCCCCGGTCGCTGTGGACGTAGGCGGGGAAACTGAACAGAGCGAAAATGGTGTTGAGGGCTTTGATGACGGTGGCAGACGTCATATCGGGGCATCGGATGTCGAAGGGGAATCTGGAATATTCGTTGACCACATTGAAAAAATACGTGTTGCAGTCGGTGGAGATGAGATGCCCTTTGAAGTCCACACTAAGGTGTTCAAAGGGGCGGGTGGCATTCACCAGGCGCGCATGGTGTGGCTGGTAGAAGTGCGGTTTGCACTCCACGCAGACCTGGCAGTCTCTGGTGATAGCCCTGACTTCCTCGATGGAGTAGGGCAGATTGCGGGCCTCAATGAAGTGATAAAAGCGGGTGACACCTGGGTGACAGAGATCGTCGTGCAGGGTCCGGAGTCGATCCACTTGTGAGCTGGCACATGTACCTCGGGACAGGGCATCGGGGGGCTCATTGAGATTACCGGGGCGATACAAAATCTCGTAATTAAAGGTGGAGAGCTCGATCCTCCACCACAAGATCTTATCATTTTTGATCTTACCCCGCTGTGTGTTATGGTCTGTGAGGAGAGTGAGTCTCCTGCCGGCCAGGTAATGCCCCCAGTGCCGCACAGCTTCAACGATAGCTTGGGCCTCCTTTTCGATGGAGGAGTGCCGGATTTCAGAGGCATGGAGGGTGCGGGAAAAGAATGCCACGGGCCTGCCTGCCCGGTTGAGGGTGGCGGCCAGAGCGATGTCTGATGCATCGCTCTCGACTTGGAAGGGAAGCGTCTCATCGACCGTGTGCATTGCGGCCTTGGCGATGTCGGCCTTGATACAGTTGAAGGCCTGGTGAGCCTCGGCCGTCAGTGGGAAACCGGTCGAGTGGGCGGGCCTTGTCCGCATAGTTAGGGACCCACTGGGCGTAGTACGAAAAGAACCCCAGGCATCATTGAGGGCCTTGCGGCAGTAGGGAAGGGGGAGATCCATGAGGGGGCGCATGCTACCGGGATCGGGCCCTAGAACTCCGTTCTGAACCACATAGCTGAGGATGAAGCTCTCCCCTTTGCCGACGCGGTCGCGAGGTTGTGCAGTCGGGACTGGTCGATCGTGACGGAGGCGAGACGTGGCTGGTCATCGGCAGTTGCAGGCGATGAGCGGCCCGATGAGGTGCCCGACGGGCAGGGGTCCTGAGGCGGGGAAGATGGCGGCGCCCACGGGCCGCACATGTCCTGAGGCAGCCAAGATGGCGGCGCCCTCGGGCCGCACGTGTCCTGGGGCAGGCAAGACGGCTCCGCCCATTGGTTGTGAGGCAAGCAAGATGGCGGCGCCCACGGGCCACACGTGGTCCGAGGCGAGGAAGATGGCAGCACCCACTGGCCGCACGCGGGGGATGCAGAGACAATAGAGGCGATTGAGCGGGCCTGGCACACTGCAGCGAAATGTCCTTTCTTGCCGCAGGCCTTGCAGAGCGCGCTCCGCACCGGGCAGCGCTGCCGGGGGTATTTTGTCTGTCCGCAGAAGTAGCACTTGGTCCACTGGGGTTGGTTGGCTGTCGCGCGGCGCAGGCGTGGGGTTGGCTGGGGGCGGTCAAGGGCATACGCCTGTACGTTGCGTGAGGCGACTGTGAGCAAGAGCGCTAGTTTCTTGGTTGCTGCAAGGTCAAGTGTAGCCCCTTCTAAGAGGTGCTGGCGGATGTAGGCAGACCCTATGCCCGTAATGAACGCGTCTCTCATTAGCAGGTTAGAATGTTCAGCGGCCGAAACGGCCTGGCAATCACAGTCTCCCACCAGGGCGAGCAGAGCATGCCAGAAACCTTCCACAAACTCACCGGGAAGTTGGTGCCGCGTGGACAGGAGGTGCCTGGCGTAGATCTTGTTGGTCTGTTGAGCGTAGTTCTCCTTCAGTAGTGCCATGGCCTCTGCGTAGGTAGGCGCGTCCTGGATGAGGGGAAAGACATCGGAGCTCAGCCGCGTGTACAGAATCTGGAGCTTCTGTGCTTCTGGGATTCGGTCTGTCGATGGCTAGCTTGCTTTGTAGCATACAATGTGCAAAGTCCTCTTTGGCGTTGTCTGCTTGAGGATGCAGCTGCAGGCGAACCGGCTTGATGGGGAGATCCATCTTTGTAAAATCTCTGTAATAAATTGATGCACTATCAATTACGACGAGACGGGAGTAGAGAGTAATCGAGGCTTTATTACACAGACATGTGTGGCCTCCTACAGCTGCTGCCGAAATGGCTGCAGTTCGGAGAGCACACACATTTATACTCCGCCTACTGGGTGGAGCCAGCAGGCAGGGATCTACCCCCGTACCTTTAGTACAGGGCCTTACCGTAATACCCTCGCATGCAGTGCAGCATACACAATATAATACAACAGTGGTGACTACCACAATCTCTATTCACTCCCTTAGCTTATCCCTAAGCCAAGCAACGACCACAATACAAGGATCCCAGTAGTTACAAATTACATAATCATAAATTGAACGATCTGGAGGATAAATACAAAAGCAAGCATTAGTTCATCATCCATTGCTTCGTAGCTTGGTTATCTGATTTAGACTTAAGCAACCGCGTCCAACCTTTCATCTGCGCATAGCCGGTATGAATGAGAGAAGCCCTATGAGGTTGTCTTTTCCTCATATTGTGTCCAATCTTTCCACACTCCTTTTCCCCTTATGTCCAGGCAGGCACAGGTGTCTCAACTAATTATAATCTCGTAAGGCCCGCTCCATTTTGGGGCGAACCCTGGTTTACTGGGCAGGGTTTTTACCATGACCTTACTACCCGCCGGGGGAACGTAAGCCGCCATCGCAAGCTCTTGTGCCAGGTCCTTATTTTCCTGATTGTCACGAACGTTCTGTCGCAATGTTTTGAGTTGTGTACTCATTTCTAGAACGTACCGTTTTAATTTGTCTTTTAGGGGACCCACATCGGCCCCGCCTGTTATGATGCCTTCTGGTAATTGCATCGCTCTTCCTGTCATTAGTTCATAAGGGGTTAAGCCCGTGGTTCCGTTTCCCGTGGCCCGCAGTTTCATTAAGATAATAGGCAATACTTCGGTCCAGGTTTTTTTCTGACGTCTGTATTGCCTTTGCTAGTGGATTTTTAAGAGTTCGATTCATCCGCTCCACCATTCCCGAGCTTTGGGGATGGTAGGGAATGTGGAATTTCTGCTTTATTCACATTAATCGGCACACTGTTTGTATAACACTTCCAGTAAAATGGGTACCCTGGTCTGAGTCTATTTGAATAGTCCCTCCCCATCAGGGAATTATTTCTTCAGCTAAGACTCTGGCGACTGTCAAGGCGGTACAATTCCCCGGAGGGAAAGCCTCCACCCATCGGGTGAATTGATCGATAATCACGAGGCAGTATGTTTTGCCATGTGATGGTGGCAGGGGACCTGTAAAATCTATCTGCAAGTGTTCCCATGGTTCCCGTGGTTTGGTTGGTGTCCCATTCTGACTTTTATGGGTCTCCCCGGATTATGCTGGGCACAGGTGACGCACCGATGACAGTATTGTGCAACATCTCGCCCCATTCCTTTTCACCACCACTCCCTTCCTAGGCTCCCTAACATGGCTTCCCTGCCTGCGTGTCCAAGCCCGTGGTGGAGCTCCAATAATGTATGTTGAATACATTTGGGGGCAATTACCCGATTATCCTTTCGCCAAACTCCATCACTACCCTTCTCCACGCCTTGCTTTTCACACGTACCCCTTTCTCCGTCGGGGGTGTCCTCATGGAGTTCTTTAATACTTATCTCTTTCTCCGTGTGGTCCACAAGGATGATTGGTGCTTTCTCAACCTCATTCTGTTCTAACGCCTATTGTGCCGCTAGGTCTGCGGCTTGATTCCCCTGGTGATTTATCCAGTGCAAACTGTTCCGGTCCGGTTCCCTCTGATGTGCCTTAATTTTAATCACTGCTACCTGTTGAGGTTTGTTACTAGCATCTAAGAGGGCTTCTATTCTCAATTGATGTTTTATAGGATTACCTCCTGTTGTAATAAATCCCCTCCTATCCCAAGCAGTCATGTACGACTCCAAAGGCGTACCTACTGTCTGTATAAACTGTCTTGTTTTCTGATAACTCTGGTGCTTTGGTGAGCGCCACTAGTTCTGCCATTTGGACAGACAGGCCTCCATCAATTCGTCCTGATTCCACTGTCTCCAATGCTCCATTCCCTGTTCGGGGCCGCCCATCGACATACTTATGTGACCCATCTACATAGAATGTTTCTTCCGCTGTTGCCAGAGGAGTATCCTTAATCCTGTCTTCCTCTAAATTCATGTCTACATCCCTACAATTGTGGGGTTCCCCTGTTCCTAATATTCCCTCAGCTGGGTTCTCCCCCATGTCCCTAACAATGGTTACTGACTTAGTTGGAGGGAGGAGGACCGCCTCCCACTTGGCCCGCCTCATATTCGAGATGGATCTTAGCTTTCCGGTGTTCAACATTTCTACCAGGGTATGTTTCGTGTGTAGTATAATGTTTCCTGTCATAACTATTGGTTCACTAACTTTCACAGCCCAGGCCGCGCAATCCAGTGCAGCAATGCACCGGGAGAATCCAGTGACTACCGGTCCCTCTGCCGTCTTCTTTCTCCATGGTCCTGTGGGACCGCTGCTGTATAGAACCCGTCCTCATTGTTGCAGTGTATGCGAAAGTCTTTACTCATGTCCGCTAAACCCAATCCTGGGGCCGACATTAACTCAGACTTTAATTGGGTATACGCTTCCTCCTGTTCTGGGCCTCACTCCACTGGTTCTAGTACGGCCTTACCTCCTTTTACTAATCTTTGTATTGGTTCTGCTATTTTAGCAAACTCCAAGATAAAGTTCCAACTGTAGTTAAAGAGTCCCAACACCTTTCTGACTTCACGTACAGTAACGGGTTTTGGCATACCCTGGACTGCATGTTTTCTGTCCTAAGGCATCTCCTTAAGTTTCTGGGAGATTAAGTGTTCCAAGTACAGAACTTGTGTTTTTCCTACCTGGGCCTTTTTAGGGCTCATCTTGAGGCCAGCCGTCTCCAGGGTTCGCAATACTAAGTACAGGGTAGCCAGATGGTCTGCCTTTGTTTCCGAGGCTACTGCAAGATCGCGCACCCCTTGGGCACTTTTATCTGTTTTAAAATGTCACTCATTACGCGGTGAAAATAGCTGGCTATTATGGAAGCCCTGTGGTAATCAAGTCCACGTATATTGTTTATCCCCTACTGTAAACGCAAATTTCTCTTGGCACACCGGATCCAAGGGGAGTGGCCAAAAACCATTGGATATGTCTGGGGCAGTTTGGGAGATAGTCCGTTTAGGATGGTTGAGGGACTGGCTACGATTGGATGCAATTTGGGTGTCACCCTGTTAAGGGCTGTATAGTCTATGGTCAGCCGGTAACTCCCGTCAGGCTTCTTTACCGGCCACGTGGGAGAATTAGTAGTGCTGGTGGTTTCCCTCAGGATACCCCTTTCTACTAATCCTTCTACTATATCCACAACCGCCTTTTTAGCTTCTGTCTTGATCGGGTATTGGCGGTGTGGTTTATGTTCTGGCCCGGGAATCTGAATGCTGGCTTTTCCGATGTCTAATTTGATTTTTGCCCAAACATTGCTTACTGACCCGCAAATGGCCCCATATCCGCCCAGTTCTTCGCTCCATTCCCTGGTGGTTATGGTGGCCAACCCGACAATGCCAGTGTTATTGGCCATCTGTCCATACCTTCCCTTACTACCATCCGGCTTTGGCCAGGTCAATTTTCATTTCTTACAATCAATTATAGTTTCATACTCCCTCATGATATCGTTGCCAAAATCGTGCCTTCATTATTTTTACACACATAAAATTTCATAGGTATGTATATGTTGTCAATCTCTACCACCTGCGTGGTACTCAAGTAAGCGGTCATTCTGGTGCCCTCAATTCCCTGTAAAAATATTGATTTATTGGTGATAGGGAGGGGGAGGTTTGTAATGGAGACCGATGCTCCTGTGTCCACCAGCATTTCACATTGTTGGCACCCCACTAGTGCAGACACATAGGGGTAATAGATATAGGACAGAGGTCAGAGGTAGGTTCTTTACGCAAAGAGTAGTGAGGCCGTGGAATGCCCTACCTGCTACAGTAGTGAACTCACCAACATTGAGGGCATTTAAAAGTTTATTGGATAAACATATGGATGATAATGGCATAGTGTAGGTTAGATGGCTTTTGTTTCGGTGCAACATCGTGGGCCGAAGGGCCTGTACTGCGCTGTATTGTTCTATGTTCTATAGATTCTTCCTTCCCTTTTGTTTTTAATGGGGGCCGGCATCAGCTCTGGCTTTCCTTCCATTCTGTCCATTCCTGATACTCTGCAGCGGATAGGGTATTTTGGCCTCTAGGCGGCTTGCCACCTTTGCTGAAACAGGCAGCTTCCAGATGGCCCCGTTTATTACAATAGTTACATTGTTTCTCAACCTTCTTGCTCTTACATTCCTTCGCGAAGTGGCCCATTTTTCCACAATTGTGGCATGGCCCTTTCTTGGGCTTCGCTCCGGACTCCCACTTGGCCACGGCTGCCACCTTTTACTGTTTTATCTTAACTCTGTCAGTGTCTTCACCAGAACACCCATCTACCCTGCACGCCCATCCCACTAAGTCATCATAGTTCCTGGCGGTCACTACCCCCAGTTTAATGATGGCCTGATGTTTACTTGACAAGCCGTCCTTGAAGGCTTGTATGAACGCCGGGTCTGTCCTAACAGCGTTGGCTTGACCTGAACTTTCTTGATAAACTGTAAATAGCCGCTCCCCATATTATGACGCTCCCTCGCCTTTTCTTTGTTTGGTGGTAGTGATCTTACTCCAATTTGTGGGTGAATCACCTAAGACTCGTTGGACTTCCGCCTTAAAAAGGGCAAAAGCTGGCTGTTGGACATCTATCTCATCTGTGAGAGGCACTGCGTGGGTCCAGCATCACCCGCTAAAATCCTGGGCTGCAGCAACCGCAGGACCGCCGGCCACAAGTCGCCACTTGTCCGCCGGACATGCTACCTTTACTAGTTGGTGAATGTCTCTGAAGTGTAGTTGGTGACCCACCCAGATGGCATTGAGTTCAGTTTAAAAGTTTACATTCTGGCTTCGGGGCTGAAGTTTTCCCAGGACGGTCATAATCTGTTGTCTTTCTCCGGGGGTGAATGGTTTGTAACTGGAGGTCGGGTTTGCCAAGGTACCCCCTCGGCCCACGGGTGCCACATCAACCGTCTCCTCAGTCTCCTCACTAAGAAGGGCAGTTGGTTCTATACTATCATATGGGGGCAGGGAGGTCGTGTCCGGACACGGCCCCATTCTTCCACCCTCATGCAATTTATACTCTAATTACTTTATGATTTTTGTTTGACATTTCAATCTCGTCTCTAGTTCTGTCTTCTTCTGTTTTACCACATTTACTTGTTCTATTAGTCCCGCCAATTGATGTACCAAAAGTACCCCTGTTTTCTTGATCTTGTCTTTAGTTTGTTTTGTCAACCAATCTCTCTGGAGTTCCAAAGTATGTGATACATCCCAGCTGTCCTTCTGCACCTTTTTAATTAACGACTGTCAGTCTGTCATATAAGAGTTTATCAGGGAGCCCGGGGATCCCCTTTTAACTTCTTTCGCCGCCATTATTAATTTATCTACCGCCCTGTGTGATTGGAGAAAGCTTATATCTAGACAGTCCCCCTATTCTTTCCTACCGAAAATACACAGACTTCTTATAGTACTCACGTACTCATGGCAAGGTTTTCAGAGGTCCGGCAGCGTCCTCCTGCGTTCCCGAGACGGTCCGGACGTGTAACTCTTGCCTCCGCGGGCGGGTTCCACAACATCCCCCTTTTCTCTCCAATGCCTGTTTACCTGATCAGGGCCTCACAACATCGTTCTTTAACATACCACCATCAATCACCTCTCGCACCTGTAAACAATCTCATTCGTTAATTCTCAACGCAGCAGTATCACATTAAAGTTAAACCAGTTAGGTCACTTCTCTCACTCACGTAGTCTGTCTATTATTTTGGTTCTTCTGGTGCCATGTCCCTGATCAGTCATCTTGCCGAGTGTCTCTAATTTCTGGGTGGTCAAAGTTTGACTACTCACCCCGTTCACTGACCCGAACGACTGCTCAGTTCCATGACATCCTGTCGACTACGCCATATTGTAGGTGAAAATATTCACAAATAGACCTTTGAGTGAGTAAAGAAGCAATTTATTAATTTTCAGAGCTCTGGCAGAAAAGGCCTTTGACCCCCATGGTCTGTACAGCACCTTTTCTCGCCTGAGCTGAGGCCGCACTGGGTTAATATACAGAAGAAAAGCGGAATTAGTTTGCATTCGCATTTACATATACCCAATCAATTCTGTTCGCGTCACAATTCATAACATGCATCTTCAATGCCATAAATGGCTCCATGTTAGCTGCTAGAGCGTCTAATTGGCAGTTTGCCGTACCTGATCAATTTGTTACATAGATAATGGTTACATAAAGTCATGGGGTCAATAGTCCAGCCACGTTGAAAATGTCCTTCCTCATTCCTTGCTAGTTCCTTAATTTTGGGCCCATTTGTCAGTTACAAGTAGCTAAGAATACAGACATTGGGCAAAGGTTGCCAATGGCTCATTATCTCTCCGGATGCATCTGGTTTGGATCACTTGTTTTGGACAAAGCTTTATTACTTCAGCAGCAGACACTGATAATAACATAGGGTCAAGAACATTGACAGTCTATTTTATATCAGGCGGCATCTATTTTGTATCTTCTGTAGTCCGTTCGGAATTCTGCCTCTTCAGTATTGTCTGAGGCAACCGATTTTTAAATAAATTTCCAGGACTGAATTCAGTAGCCACCCCGAAATTAGACCTGGAGTTGGAATGTGTGGTTAACCCGCAATTGTTGACTGCAAAGCAGGTAGTACACCAGCTCCTTTCAGCTTGCTGTTTTACATGATTGCAAATACTGCATTTAAGTCAATGTTGGAGGGATGGATGGAGGCATTAGCTTTGTGCTACATTTAGTTGTCCTGAAGGCACTTGACTCTTCTCAAATGTCAAAATCGCTTGATGACAGAGACCTCTCCAACTGGGTCTTTCCAATGTTTTTTCCCCCCCGAGAATCCTGTACTAGGAGCCAACTTGGAAACTCTGAGGTTGGCTTTCAGATTGTCTTTAAGAATTGATTCATTTACTATCACCAGTGTCTAGTTAGTATTAATGGTATCACTGGAACTTGAGTTTGTGGCCTCCTTGTTAATGAAAAACATCTGTTGTATGTATCACTGGGGTGGCTACTGGGGTAGCAAATTGTAATTTACACTCTGGAGCACTCAGCCGATAGACTCGTACTTCTTGACTCTCCTTCTTGCTTGGCTGGCTGTGTTTTTTTTCAGTATGTTCTTCCCATGTTTCGATGCCTAACTACATTGGAGAGAAATGTGGAAAAATGCAAGATATTTGTAAATTCCCAGGATTGCCGTGTTGTTTTTCAGTTCTACTGTAAGCACGGTAGGAAAATACTTTCTTCAGTCTATCACATGATTTTAGAATGTGTCATTAATGATTGAACAATTTACAGCAATTATGTGTTATTTCGGTTTGTAATCTTTCTTTCTTGAACTATTCCTCTTAATTCTGAAAAGTTCCAATTCCTTAAGAAACATTGGGGAAATATGGTTGGCAATTCATGCACGGCAAGGTTCCATGGGCAGCAATGAGTTAAATGGCAAGATCATCTTTTTTTTAAAGATATTGCTTGAAGGATAAATATTAGTCAAGAAAGTATGATAACTCAGTTTAACATCTCATCTGAAAGGTGGACAATGCAGCAGCCCTTCGGTAATACACTGAAATATTAGGCTCAATTATGTATTCTAATTTCTGGAGAGGAGTCTAAATTCATGACTGTCTAACTCCACTTCAGAGATACTTCATTTGTTATTATGTACTTTGGGATATTCAGAGACCATGAAAGATTTTTTTCAATTGCAGGTTCTTTCTTTACCATCTTATACATAGAGAGCAGTATTGTGCTACATAATCCTGTTCTTCTTTATTTTGCTTTACCTGGATGGCTTGGATGCATAGTATTGAATAAAGAACACAAAGCTTTATTAATGAACAAAACTATAAATTTAATTACACTACTAAGATTCATTCACATACCTAAAGTAGAAGGTTACTATGTTAAACAATGCTATCTCTAACTGCAGAACTCTCAAGTACACAACTGCTCTCTCTCTCATTCCTCATCTGTCCTTCTGTATCTTCATCTGTCGATCTTCTGACCCACAAGGCCTAGCCCCATCTCTTATATACTAATGGGACTAGCTTCCTCTGGTGGCTGTCAGTATACATTTCATTAACTCTTGCATGGCTTTCATTTATGATAATACATAAATCCCTTGAGGCTTAGAATGTGTCAATGTTTCAAACAGTGCAATTGAGGCATTATTGTTTTACTCTGGTTTTCAATGTAATCACTTTCTATTTTATTACATACAGGTATTACTAAAGCTCATAACCTGGCATTTCAGGAGTGCGAATCCCTTCAGGCTGTGTTTTCAAAACACTCGAGCCCAAATGTATTGAGATCCCAAGCAAGGTAGGGGGCAATCATGCTATTAGTGCATTGGGAATAGAATGGTGTTTCCTGACATTAGTGTATCTTCGAAACATGAACTGAAAATGATTACTAATTGTATCAAAGGATAACATATGAAGCTTTATTTTGTTATTTCTATGGATACGGAATGACTTTAGTGTTTTCAACATTTTCCATGTTTATTTCAGATTTTCATGATTTGCAGTTTCTTGTTATTTATGTTGAGCTACGGCCAAGTTCCTCCTTGCACCAAAATGTAAGAGGGACACCCTTTATTCACTAGTTATGAAACACTAAAGACTTGTGGGAATGCAAGATCTGGCAAACAACAGAGATACTGTTTGAAAATAGGTGTGAACTACAACCACATGGAAACACTACTAAAAGAAGAATAACGTTAGGAAGCAAATATAATTTGAGAAACAATCAACATTTTTTGAAACCAAATGATAATGTGTGATCTAATTTTCTTAAAGGCTTCTGGCTGATATAGCCGTTCATTTTCCAATGTCACAAGAGGAGATTACTTTGATTGTGACTCCACTGAAAGTATTATTCAAGAGTTACGTAGATGAAGACAAAGGCAAGTCAACTTAATTTAACTTTCACTGCTATGCAGAATGAATAGAGTTTAAATCAGAGGTTCCCAAACTGGGTCCTGTGGAATCTGGACCCCTGCAGGAGTTCCGCAGTCGGTTCAGCGGAGCCTGAGAAGTGCCGGGGGTGGGGGGGATAACAAATTGACGGTAAGACGAGGCAGCATTTGTTGTATTACATTTTTATAATAATAAATGTATACATGGAAATATCTTTCAAGCTTATTTTTGTATATTTATACCCATTGTGCTATAATAGTCATATTTTAATTCTTCAATATAATGAGAATGTTTCTTAGGGTTCCTTCAGGATTCTTGGGAGGTCATAAGGATTCCGCAGCTGGAAAAGTTTGGGAAACCCTGGTTTAAATTATTTATATCAGGACTAATTGTATCAAAGGATAACATATGAAGCTTTATTTTGTTATTTCTGCGGATACGGAAGAAATATCCGTATTTCTAAATAGTGTTTTCAACATTTTCCATGTTTATTAGCGCAGTGGTTAGCTTGCTGCCTCACGGTGCCGAGATCCCAGGTTCGATCCCGGCTCTGGGTCACTGTCTGCGTGGAGTTTGCTCATTCTCCCAGTGTTTGCGTGGGTTTCGCCCCCACAACCCAAAGATGTGCAGGCTAGGTGGATTGGCCACGCTAACGTTGCCTCTTAATTGGAAAAAATGAATTGGGTACTCTGAATTTAAAAAAAAATTTTTTTATATCAAGTAAAAGAGATTAAATCCTTTTAATCTTTTTAGTGGGCGGCACGATAGCACAGTGGTTAGCACTATTGCTTCACAGTGCCAGGGACCTGGCACTGTCTATGCGGAGTCTGCACGTTCTCCCCGTGTCTGCGTGGGTTTCCTCGGTGCTCCGGTTTTTCCCGTAAGATGTGCTTGTTAGGTGAATTGGACATTCTGAATTTTCCCTCTGTGTACCCGAACAGGTGCCATAGTGTGGCGACTGGGGGATTTTCTCAGTAACTTCATTGCAGTGTTAATATAAGCCTACATGTGGCACCAATAAAGATGACCTTTTTTGCAAATTAGATTTAAAAAAAAATTACTGTATACTTTTTCCGTTGTTGTTCAGATTTCACAAAGGTAATGCAAACTGAAATGAGCTTAAAAACCAACGAGTTTGAATACCTTCAGGTTGGAGTTGATTCTGAGATTACGTTTTGCTTGAAAGAGCTTAGGGTACGTGAATTTATATTACTTGGTAGATTGATGCTTCTGAATATGCAATGTTACAGAACCACAAAAAACATTTTAATTCAATTAATGCAAAGATGCAGACTAGATTAGTGCATGTCTGAAGCAATGATTTAGTTTAATAAGGATATATCTGAAATTTAACTTTTTCATTGGACCAATTGACTCTTGGCTGAAAAGGTATTTTTCAGTGTAAAATGGATGCAATACTGTTAAGGAACCTCCCAGCTATCCTGCTACTACGTACTTTGTTCCTCTCGAGAAATCAGACAACACTCAGAGTATTCCTTTAACTCTGCCTTTATTCAAGCATATGCAGGGGAATCTGTTTCCACACTTTTATTAAAAATTCATTTTTATAGGATGTGGGCTTCGCTGGCTAGGCATACGAGGCTCAAGTGATGGTGTGAGGGGGAGGGTTTCAGATTTCTGGGGCATTGGAACATTAAAAGGACTCGCCTTAAGGTTTTGTACCTGAATGCTCAGAACATTCAAAATAAAATGGATGAATTAGTCGCGCAGATACATGTAAAGGGGTATGGTATAGTTGGGATTTCGGAGACATGGTTCCAAGACCAAGGATGGGAACTAAACATTGAGGGCTATTTAGTTTTTAGAAAGGACAGGCAGAAAGGAAAAGGTGGTGGAGTTGCACTGTTGATTAAAGAAAATATTAATACAATATTGAGGAAAGATATTAGCACAGGTGATGTGGAATCTTTATGGGTTGAGTTAAGAAAGACCACGGGGCAAAAAACATTCGTAGGGGTGGTATGCAGACTACCAAACTGCAGTGGTAATATTGGGAATAGTATTAGACAGGAAATCAGAGATGCACGCGTTAAAGGAACATCTATGATTATGGGTGACTTTAATCCGCATATAGATTGAGTGAGTCACAGTACATTAGAGGAGAAATTTCTGGAGTGTGTATGGGATGGTTTTCTGGACCAATATATTGAGGAACCAACAAGCCAACTGGGTGTTGTGGAATGAGAAACGATTAGTTGACAACCTAGTTGTGAGAGAACCCTTGGGGATAAATGACCATAAAATGATAGAATTCTTTATCATAGTGTTCAGTGAGTTGGTTGATTCTAAGTCCTGAATCTTAATAAAGGTAACTATGGTGGTATGAGGCATGAGCTGGCTACGAAGGACTGGGAAACATTACTGAAAGGAAGGACAGTGGTCAGGCAATGACAGGCATTCAAGGAATGAATGGATGAACTCCAAAAGTTGTTTATTCCTATTTGGCGCAAGAGTAGAAAGGGAACAGTGGCCAAACCAGGGCTTACAATGGAAATTAGAGATAGTATTAGATTCAAAGAAGAGGCATACAAGTTAGAGAGAAAAAGCAATAGACCAGAGGATTGATAACAATTTAAAATTCAGCAAAGGTAGCCCAAGGGATTGATTAAGAAGGGAAAAATACAATATGAAGGTAAGCTAGCGGGGAACATAAAAACTGACTGTAAAAGTTTCTATAGGTATGTAAAGAGAAAAAGACTGATAAAAACAAATGTTGACCCCTTACAGTCAGAAATGGGGGAATTCATAACTTTAAAAAAATGTTTTATTCGTTCTTGGGTTGTGGGCGTTGCTGGCTGTTGCCCATCCCTAATTGCCCTTAAACTGAGTGGCTTGTTAGACCATTTCAGAAGGGGGCAGGGAAGAGTGAACCGTATCGCTTTGTGGGTCTGGAGTCACATGTAGGCCAGACTGGGTAAGGATGGCAGATTTCCTTCCCTGAAGAACATTAATAAGCCAGATGGGTTTTTACGACAATCGGCAATTGTTTCATGGCCATCATTAGACTTTTAATTCCAGATTATTACTGAATTCAAATTTCATCATCTGCCATGGTGGGATTCGAACCCGGAACCCCAGAGTTTTAGCTTGGTCTCTGGGGAACAAAGAAATGGCTGAGGAACTATATTCGTACTTTGCTTCTGTCTTCACAAAGAAGACGTGAATAGTGTACTGGAAGTTCTGAGAAACTGTAATAACCTGTAGTAACCTGCACAGGACTCATCCAGCTGAGGATGATTGTTCCCTGTGCTCAATTGGACTGAGTTAACCCAGCACTAGCATAAAAGGCAGACAGCTGTAGAGCCAGCTTAAAAAAAGGAATGAGGACCTGGTGAAAGGTAACTGGGCGCTGTGAATGTATGATGCTGTTGCTGAAATAAAGAACTTTTAAGAAGCTTGTTGAACTCCCCTGGCTTTATCACAGAAACACAAGTTTCAGTGAGGAGCTGAAGAAAATTCGTCTTAGTCGAGAAATAATTTTAGGGAAATTAATGGGATTGAAGGCAGCTAAATCTCCAGGGCCTGATAATCTTCATCCCAGAGTACTTCAGGAAGTCATCCTAGAAATAGTAGATCCATTGGCGGTCATTTTCCAAAATTCTTTGGACTCTGGAATGGTTCCTATGGATTGGAGGGTAGCTAATATAATCCCACTGAGGGAGGTAGAGGGAAACCAGGTAACTATAAACCAGTGAGGCTAACATCGGTAGTAGGGAAGTTGCTACAGTCTATTAGCAAGGATTTCATAGCACAGCATTTGGAAAACAATAGTATAATCAGACAAATTTGCATGGATTTATGAAAGGTAAATCATGCTTGACAAATCTACTGTAATTCTTTGAAGATGTAACTAGTAGAGTTGACCAGGGAGAACCAGTGGATGTGGTTTAGACTTTCAGAAGGCTTTCGACAAGGTCTCCCGTAGCAGATTACTATGTAAAGGTAAAGCAGGATTGCGGGTAGTGTCTTGAGATGGATAGAAAGCTGGTTAGCAGAGAGGAATCAAAATGTGGCAGGCAGTGACTAGAGGGGTACCGCAGGGATCTATGCTAGGACCCCAACTGTTCACATTATATATTAACGATTTGGATGACGGAACTAAATGTAGTATTTCCAAATTTGCAGATGATCCAAATTTGGGTGAGCTGTGAGGAGGATGCAGGGATGCTTCAGTGGGATTTGGACAGGCTGAGTGAGTGGGCATATGCAAGGCAGATGCAGTATAACGATGGTAAATGTGAGGTTAGCAAAAATAGGAAGGCAGATCATTATTTGAATGGGTGTAAGTTGAGAGAGGTGGATACATAGTGAGACTTTGGTGTCCTTGTGCATGAGTCCTGAAAGTAAGTGCACAGGTACAGTAGGCAGTAAAGAAGGCAAATGATATGTTGGCCTTCATAGCGAGAGGATTTGAGTACAGGAATGGGGTGCTGGATTCTCCGATCCTGCTGCAATGCCCGCAGGATCCGTCACGACCAGGCGGCCGTCCCCGCACCGATCCTCCGTCCGTTGGGGGGCTAGCAGCCGTGCAGCATAACGGCTTTTAAACCTGCGGATACGGCCGGAGAATAGCTGGGTCCGTGGCCGCGCATGCGCACGCCAGTGGCCTGCAGTGGCCACGCTATGCAACATGGCGTCAGCCGCGCGCAAACCCGGCTTGCCAAACATTGCCCCCCTGTAACCAGCCTCGCCACCCCCACCAGTACCCCCAGCTCCTGCCAAAGACCACCCTGACAGCGGAATGGCTGCCCCCCTCTTCTCCCTGTGGTGGTGCTGGACTCAGTCTGCAGCCGCCACACGAGGTCCCTGAATGGTGTGAGCTCACATGAGCGACACCAAGAATGCTGTTTATTGACGGGGCGGAGCATCACAAAAACAGCGCCGCCCCCGATTCCGGTTTAAACGGGGATTCTCCGGCCGATCGCCAAATGAGATTTCACCGTCGGCGATCAGAGAATCCAGGCTAGGGTGTTTTACTCCAACTGTATAGGCCATTGGTGAGGCCACACCTGGAACGTTTTGGTGTCCTTATCTGAGGAAGGATGTTGTTGCTACGGAGGGAGTGCAGCCTAGGTTTACCAGGCTGATTCCTGGGATGGCGGGATTAAGTTGGTGAGGATTATTTTCATTGGACTTTGGGCAGCATGATGGTGCAGTGGTTAGCATTGCTACCTCATGGCACCAAGGTCCCAGGTTCAATCCCTACTCTGGGTCACCGCCTGTGTGGAGTTTGCACATTCTCCGTGTGTTTGCGTGGGTTTCACCCACACAACCCAAAGATGTGCAGGTTAGGTGGATTGGCCATGCTAAATTGCCCCTTTATTGGAAAAACTGAATTGGGTACTCTAAATTTATTTTAAAAATAAATAAAAATTAAAAATATTCATTGGCGTTTAGAAGAGTGAGAGGGGATCTCATGGAAACTTATGAAATTCTAACTGGATTAGACCGGGTAGATTCAGAAAGAGTGTTCCAGATGGTTGGGAAGCCCGGAACTAGGGGGTCATAGTTTGAGGATAAGGGGTGAACCTTTTAGGACTGAGGTGAGGAGAAATCTGTTCTATATGCAGATGGCCACTTACATCAAACCCTGTGGGGTGCATCGGTAAGATAATGGGGATTCTGAAAGAGTTTGGCACCTTCTCAGGATACAAGCTCAATATGGCAAAAAGTGAGGTATTTCTGATTAATACCAGGGGCCAGGAGGGTAGTTTGAGTAAGCTGCTGTTCCAGTTTGGAGGATTGAGTTTCCGATATCTGGGAATACATGTGACGCAAGACTGAACCCAACTCCATAAGTTAAATTTGATGAGGATTGTGGAGGAGATGAAGGAGGGCTTGAGATGCGATATGTTGCCACTGTCCTTGACAGGAAGAGTTCAGATTGTAAAAATTATGGTTCTGCCAAAATTCTTCTATGTATTTCGTAGTCTCACAATTTCCCTGCCCAAGTCGTTCTTTAGGAGGGCGAAGATCCTGGGTTGTGTGTGGGTGAGGAAGATTCCTCGAACCAAGAGAGCTTTCCGAAAGAGAAATAGACAGAGGGGGGCTTGCGCTCCCAAAATTACAAAACTATTATTGGGCAGCAAAAATTGTTGTGCTCTGGAAGTGGATGGACGACTACGGGTTAATGTGGGACGAGTGGAGGAGGCCGCAAGTAAGGGAACCACTTTGAGAGCATTAGTTTAAAAATAAATACGGCTTTATTTAGATCAAATCCATATAGCAAAGTAAAGAATCCATATGGCAGTTCAGCATATGCCAATAGAACAAGAGCTTCAGCTTTTCACCACTGCCGCTGCCACCTTTTGCTTCTTGAGCTTGCCTTTGTAAATCTTTTCCTGCAGGAGAATTGTACGGCGTCGTGCAGTTTTGGCATATGGATTCAATTTGGTCATGATCCTCAAGTTCTTCAGTGGGTTCTTCTTGAGTACCTTGCGCTGAATTATTTTGTTTGGTGAAGAGCCTTCTGGATTTCCTGACTCTTCATGATGTGACTCAGATCTGTGTTTGGCATCTTGTGAATAGGAAGGTTGTATCCAATCTTCAATTTAGAAGGCTTGCGTCAAGTTCCATACAGGTCATCCAGCTTATGGAAAGCACCCTGTCCAGATGCAGAACCTCCCTATGTGGCCACCAGGAGCAAGAATCAGGACATGTAATTTGTTTGATTTTTAAAAATTTAGCGTACCCAATTCATTTTTTCCAATTAAGGGGCAATTTAGCATGGCCGATCCACCTAGCCTGCACATCTTTGGGTTGTGGGGGCGAAACCCACGCAAACATGGGGAGAATGTGCAAACTCCACATGGACAGTGACCCAGAGCTGGGATCGAACCTGGGACCTCGGCGCCATGAGGCAGCAGTGCTAACTACTGCACCACCATGCTGCCTGGACGATATAATTTGTTGATGTTGATAAGAGTTATGCCTGGCATATTTCTGAAAGCTCTTACAACACCATTGTCCTCGTTATAGATAACACAATTGCCCTTCCGCCGGATGCGACAATGGTTCCTCATTTTACCTTTGCCTGCATGCATACGCTGGGAAGCATAAACCTTTAAAAAAAATAAATTTAGAGTACCCAATTCATTTTTTCCAATTAAGGAGCAATTTAGCGTGGCCAATCCACCTAGCCTGCACATCTTTGGGTTTTGGGGACGAAACCCACGCAAACATGGCGAGAATGTGCAAACTCCACACAACAGTGACCCAGGGCCAGGATCGAACCTGGGACCTCGGCGCCATGAGGTAGCAGTACTAACCACTGCACCACCGTGCTGCCCTACCATAAACCTTTTTGATATCATTCCAGGCTTTGTTTCTTTAGCATCAGAGCAGCCTCCTTTGTCTTTTTATAGCTTTCAATCTTATCTTCAACCACAAGTGGGAGCTCTGGGATTTCTTCAATGCAATGACTTTTTGGCACGACCAAAGCAGGGAGGGCAGATGCAGCCAGAGAAGAACAGATGGCATATCGCTTCTGGGTAACATTCACCCTGTGGTGCCAACACGCCAAGTCTTTGTGGGAGAAAATATCCGGCCACCTGTACACATTGCCAAAAGCACCCTGGCCAGAGCGATGGGTTCCACCACCCTGTATGCGGGGAATACGAGCCACAGCCCTGCCACTACCCCACGATTCAGCACTGGTTTGGTGGCCTGCATCTGCACTCACAGCATATGGCTGTCTGTTGTTTTTAAACATAGATTTGTGTGCACAAAGCTTATGATGTCTGGCTGATTAGGAGCCTTGAAAACAGTAGGCATAGCAACATTTTTGCCTGATATTTCACCCCTGTCGCTGTACACAGTTATTAATGGTCGAGAACACGCCATCTCCCCCGCGCCTGCTCCAGGATGGTGGCGGCCGGGAAAGCTGAGAGCATTAGTTTGGGGCCTCTTCACTTCTCGCCAAGCAGATATTCCTCGAATGGAGTGGTAATCTTTGCATTGACGGTGTGGAACCAGTGCCGGCAGCACTTTAGGAATGAGGACATGTACATGAGGGCACTGGTCTGCAGCAACCACCGATTTTTCCTGGTGAGGCTAGACACTAGGTTTCAGGATGGGGACCGGTTGGGGATTGGGTGCTTTGAGGGCCTGTTTGTGGGGCAGAAGTGTGTGGACTTGTTGGAGCTGGGTAAGGTTTACCAGTAGCCAAATGGAAATGGATTCAGATACCTTCAGATAGGGCCTTCCTGAGAAAGGTGGTGGGTTTGTTCCCAATGTTGCCGCCCTCAGGAATACAAGACAGGCTCCTTTCAGAGGACAAGTTTGGGAAAGGCAGGATCTCTGATATCTCTGCGGGACTGAGCAGGATGCATGGTAGCACAGTGGTTAGCACTGTTGTTTCACAGCGCCAGGATCCCAGGTTCGATTCCCGGCTTGGGTCACTGTCCATGCGGCGTCTGCACGTTCTCCCCGTGCCTGCGTGGGTTTCCTCCGGGGGGCTCCGGTTTCCTCCCACAAGTCCCAAAAGATGTGCTGTTAGGTGAATTGTACATTCTAAATTCTCCCTCGGTGTACACGAACAGGCACCAGAGTGTGGCGACTAGGGGCTTTTCACAGTAACTTTATTGCAGCGTTAATGTAAGTCAACTTGTGACAATAATAAAGATTATTAGTAAAGATAATTAAAAGGAAGAAGCACTAGTGGAGGAAATTAGGCTAAAATGGGAGGAGGAACTAGAGGTTGGAGAAGGGAAAACAATGCGGGAGGGGACTTGGAAGGAGGCTCTGTGCAGGAGTATTGTTTCTTTGTCATGCAGCATATTAAGCTTAATCAAATTCAAGCCGGTGCGCAGAGCGCATATGACAACAGCTAGGATGAGTCGGTTTCTCCCGGGGATGGACGACCAATGTACGCACTGTGCTGGGACCCGGGTGAATCATACCCACATATTCTGGGCATGTCCCAAGTTGGTGGGGTTCTGGAAGGGGGTCACAGAGATACTGTCAAAGGTTTTGGGAATGGAGGTAACACAGAGCCAGTGGGTAGCAATTTTTGGAGTATCTGATAATCCAGGGGAAGAAGCCAATGGAGTTGCCTTCGCCTCCCTGATAGCCCAGAGGAGGATCTTGCTGAGTTGAAGAGACTCAGCCACCAAGGGTTGGGATATGGGTGACGGACCCACTTAGAAAAGATTAAGTTTGTCATTAGAGGGATCGATAAGGGTTCTTAATGAGGTGGGAGCTAAACATCGATTTCTTCAAAACGTCAGCGACGGGAGGGTCTTGTCTTTTTTGCCTTTGGGTAAGTGGGGGGGGGGGTCAGGGGTTATATTGAATAAAAATTTAAGGGGGGAGGGAAATGGGATTGTATATACGTAGGGTTTGCTATGTTGTATGATATGTTATTACATCACGGTTTGTATGTTATGGCTCTTGGTTCTATATACAGAAACAAAGACTCAAAGAACATTACAGCACAGGAACAGGCCCTTTGGCCCACCAGGCCTGCGCCGATACAGATTCCTTATTTAAACCTACTACTTATTGCCCCCAAATGATCTATATCCCTCCATTCCCCGCCCGTTCACCTGTCTATCAAGATACAGCTTAATGTTGCTATCGTGCATGTCTCTACCACTTCCACTAGCAACGCATTCCACAAACTCACCACTCTGCATGAAAAGGTTTTCCCCACACGTCTCTGACAGGCTTCAAACAGCTCCCAATGTACAAAGAAAGTCTTCAGTGGTTTGGAAAGGTAAGTGAGAAGTTCTCAAAAGTAATTAAAAAAATAAAAAAATCATAGCCACGATGGCAAGTCTCCCCAAAAAGCATGGGGAAAAACAGACAGCTGCATGAAAACAAGTGACAGTCTTAAAGCAGCAATACACAGAGATTGCAGTCTCCATGGAGCTGGCTGTAAAACACGCACAGCAGCTGAATGTGTCAACTCGACTGCATAACGTGACAATTGAGCATACACACAAGATAGCAAGCAGCTGGGAATGTTACCACTGTGGAACACCTGGTCACCATCCATCTGAATGCCTGTGAAGAGACTTTGAATGCTGACAGTGTGGCAAGAGGGGAGATAGAGGTGTGCATGTAAAAACAAAAAAGAATCACTGAATCTGAAAAGCAAACAAGAGAAAAAGCCATCTTCAGGCTGGTGTAACAAGAATTTGCATGTCATACAGCAGGAACGGAGGGCCAGAGTGAAATTGTCCCAAGAAGGGCCCTCCACGTCTTGTCAGTGGTAGGTAGTTCAATGGGCCTACTGGGTAACACTGCTGCTAGAGGGCAATCCAATGTGTGTCGAACTGGATATAGAAGCAATCGTTTCTCTAGTTCCAGATGCTGTGTGTAAGAAAAAGCTTAAACATCTTCCCTTGATGCCTGCAAAAGCGGTTCTGAAAACCTATACAGGGGAATCTGTACCTGTGATGAGCAAAACAGAATTTAATGTGGAACTAAATACTAAGCTACCACTTGTTTGTGGTGAAAGACAAATACCTAACTTTAGTTGAACAATCATGGCTGGAGAAGATTCAATTATATAGAATTTGCAGTGCAGAAGGAGGCCATTCGGCCCATCGAGTCTGCACCGGCTCTTGGAAAGAGCACCCTTCCCAACCACACACCTCCACCCTATCCCCATAACCCAGTTACCCCACCCCACACTAAGGGCAATTTCGCATGGTCAATCCACCTAACCTGCACATCTTTTGACTGTGGGAGGAAACCAGAGCACCCGGAGGAAACCCATGCGCACACGGGGAGAACGTGCAGACTCCGCACAGACAGTGACCCAAGCCAGGAATCAAACCTGGGACCCTGGAGCTGTGAAGCAATTGTGCTAATCACTATGCTACCGTGCTGCCCATTAAACTGAGTACATAACATTGTGACAGAAGAAACTGGTCTGACAACTGTTATACAAAAATAGATTTGGGAAGCATGAAGGGGATTACCACACAATTGAATATCAAAGCTGACTCTCAACCAAAGTTTCTGAAGGACAGAACTGTGCCTTATGCCATACAACCAAATGTCAAAGCTGGTCTGAAGCATCTGGTTAAGAAACAAGTCTTGGTATTGATCTCCCATAGTGAATGGGCAACACCCATCGCTCGAGTGCTCAAGAAAGGCTCCCAGCGCTTCTGTGGGAATTTCAAAGTAACCCCATGCTGTGTGCTGAACAAGATCCACTTCTGGTGAAGAATTTTGCTGCCCTGGCTGGTGGACAGAAATTCAGCAAACTAGACCTATGCCAGGCCTACTTCTAAATGCATGTTAATTAGGCGGGTCAATAGGAGCATAATGGGGTTTGTGTGGGCGCGAGGGACTCAGAGGGTGAGAAGGGTGTTCCTGGAGCGGAGTAGGGATGGGGGGGGGGGGGGGGGGGGGGGGGGGGGCTGGCACTGCCCAACCTCGGTGGGTACTGCTGAACCACCAATGCAGCGATGGTGCGCAAGTGGGTGATTGAGGGGGAGGGGACTGCATGGAAGAGACTGGAGACGGCGTCTTGAGGGTACGAGTCTTGAGGCGCTGGCAACGGCACCGCTGCCGCTCCCTCCAATGAGGTATACCACGAGCCCAGTAGTGGCGGCTACCCTCAATCTGGGGGCAATGGAGGCGGCACAAGGGGGGGGGGGGGGTGGAGGAGAGTTGGGGCCTCGGTGTGGACCCCAATACGGGGGAACCACCGGTTTGTCCCAGGGAGATTAGATGGAGGATTTTTGGGGTGGGGCAGGGATAAGAAAGGTTGGGGGACCTGTTTGTGGATGGGAAGTTCGCGAGCCTGGGTGAACTGGAGGAGGAGTACGGGCGGCTCCTCCCCCCCCCCCGGGGAACAACTTCAGATATTTACAGGCAAGGGCGTTTGCCAGGCTGCAAGTGGTGGAATTCCCGCGGCTGCTGACATGCACAGTACAGGACAGGGTGCTCTTGGGTGGTGGTGGTGGAGGGGGTGGAGTGGGGAAGATTTCGGAAACTTACCAGGTGTTGGAGGAGGAGGAGGCCTCGGTGGTGGAGTTGGAAGGTAAGTGGGAGGAGGAGTTGGGAGAGGAGATCGAAGAGGGGACGTGGGCAGATGCCCTAGGGAGGGTGAACTCTTCCGCTACAGCCCTGTTTCAAAAAACCATGGACCAGATCCTGAGTGACTTGCCTACAGTTCACTGTTACCTTGATGACATCTTGGTAATAGGCAAGACTGATAAGGATCGTCTCAAGAACTTGGATACCACCCCATAAAGGCTAGAGGAGTATGATCTACGGGTTCGCAAGACAAATGAATTTTTTCAGCTCTTGTGGAATGTGTGGGGCACGTCGGTGTTGCTGCTGGGTTCCAGCTCCTCAGAATATCAAACAGCTTTGTTCATTTAGGGTTGTTGAATTATTACAGGAGATTCATTGCACAGCTGACAAACCATTTAAAAAAAATTTTTTTTATTGGCATTTTCAAAAGTTAGTTATGTACAGTATTGGCTGTTTATTCACTGTACAATACAGAAAGGTTTGTCTTTTCCTTCCCTTAATTTCCCCTATTTACATTCCGCTGCCCTCTGGCTTTGTGTGTTGTCCCTCCAGGTGGTAGGGGGGGGGGTTACTCCATCCCTCCCATGTTGTCCCAGTCTCTCTAGCCTTTTCCCATCTTTCACCCCCTCCCCCCGGGTTGCACGTTCCTATGGTTTCTCCCAGTCTTTATTTTCCCTCCCTTTTCTTTCTAACTTTTCGGTTTCCCCATATAGTCGTTGTTGACCTCGAACATGTTCTGGAACAGGCCGACAAACTGCCTCCATGCGTTTAGGAAGCCTTCCTCCGACCCTCGGATGGCATACTTAATCTTCTCCAGGTGGAGAAATTCCAAAAGGTCAGCAAACCAGTCTGCAGCTGTGGGTGGTGCTGCTGATTGCCAGCCAAGCAGGATTCCTCAGCGTGCGATTAGGGAAGCGAAAGCTAGGACATAAGCGCTCTTCCCCATGTGTAGCTCTGGCTGTTCTGATACCCCAAAGATTGCCACTATTGGGCATGGTTTCACCTTCAACCCCACAACCTTGGACATTGCCTCAGGGAAGGCTGTCCAGAACCCAGCAAGTTTGGGACAAGCCCAGAACATGTGGGTGTGGCTGGCCGGGCCCCTCTGGCACCATTCACATTTGTCCTCCACCTCCGGGAAGGGGGAAAGGAGTGCTACTGTAGCCAAGGCCCGAGAGTCGTCCCCTTGCAGAAGGCCTCCTCCATCCACACACACGGAGTTGGGTTCATTTACCCATCTCCTCACTCTTTCCGTCATTGCTGTCCAGTGGTAGTACTAGATTTGGATTTTCCTCCTTTGTAGTTTCGGTTTGGGAATTCTAGGGTTCTTACCCTCCCACACTTTTGCCCAGATGGAGTTTGTAACCGAGAATGTTCCGAACTCTTTCAGGATCTGCATGATTGCCATCAGTCTTTTCTGCGGCTTTGAGACATCTAGGAGCAGCTCATCTACATCGAGTGAGACTCTATGCTCTGTCTCCTCTCTGGATGCCCTTCCAGTTTTTTGCGTCCCGCAGGGCTATCGCCAGGGGGTCGATTGCTAACGTGAACAAGAGCGGAGACAACAGGCATCCTTGCCTTGTGCCTCTTTGTAGCTGGAAGTATTCAGAGCTGGTGGTGGTGGTTTGGATGCTCGCCTTGGGGAGCATTGTACAGGAGTCTCACCCAGGCGATGAATCCTGTTCCTAGCCCAGACTGTTCCAGTACCTCAAGGAGGTACTTCCATTCGACCCAGGTGAAGGCCTTTTCTGCATCCAGGGAGACGATCACCTCTGGTGTTCTCATAATTATATTCAGCATCCGCCTGATGTGTGCTGTGAGTTGCCTACTCTTAAGAAAGCCCGTTTGGTACATAGCTTCACAGCTGACAAACCTGCTAAACGCCTTATGTGTCACTTTAGCTGCAAGCAGAATGCAGGATTGGGCATTGATGTTGAGTGCTCAGACATATGACATGAAATACCAAAAATGACAATGCAGATGGTCTTCCGAGGCTGTCCCTACCAATCAGCCATAGGAACACTGCTTGTAAAGGCATCTACTACTTTGTACACATGGATAACATTCATCACTTCAGTCCAAAGCAAGGGCACTCAGGTGGACCCAACATTGTCCAAAATCCTTGTGATGCATGGCAACTCTTCCCTGTACTTCCAAGCCTCACCTGACCTTCATCCTTGTGTTTCCAGGAGGGTGGAGTTATCAGTCCTCAAGGATGTTTGCTTTGAGGCATGCAGGTTATTAATCCACCAACATTGTGGAAACCACTGTTGGACCAACTACATTCAAGACACAGTGGAATAATTGGCAATAGAAATTGCCAGGAGCTACTTTTGGTGGCCTGGACCAAGACATTGAAATCAAGACAAAATCTTATTCTTCATGTCAATGTGTGAGTACCATGCCTCAGTTGGCACCCTTCCATCCATGGAATTGGCTGCCAAATCCTTGGCAGCACATTCATGTCGACTTGGCTGGCCCATTTGAAGGAACAATGAAGCACGGTAGCACAGTGGTTAGCACTGCTGCCTATGGCACTGAGGACCCAGGTTCAATACTAGCCCAGGGTCACGGTGTGAAGTTTGCACACTCTCCCAGTGTCTGCGTGGGTCTCACCCCCACAACGCAAAGATGTGCAGGTTAGGTGGATTGGCCACGCTAAATTGCCCCTTAATTGGAAAAAAAAATTATTTGGGTACTCCAAATTTTTTAAAATTCAAGCATAATAACCTGCTCATTGATGCTCAGTTTGGGTTCAGATACATGAGAACACCACTACCTGGAAGTTCCCCCTCCAAGTCACTCACCATCCTGATGAAATATATCAGCGTTCCTTCACTGTCACTGGGTCAAAATCCTGGAACCCCGTTCTTAATAGCACAGGAGGTGGATTGCAGGAGTTCAAGGCGGCAGCTCACCGCCACTTTCTCAAAGGCAATTAGGGTTGGGCTAAAATGAACTTAAAAAACTAAATTTCCGTTATTCACTTGATCACAATTCAAAACTAAAAGCCAATCCAAAATAAACATTTCAGACCAAAATAAAGTTCAAAAGTATGCCATATTGCATACAAACACCAACAAATTTCTCTTCAGTATTGCCTTGATGCTTGTTACGTACGTTTGCCTAACCCAGTGCTCCTAAGCAGTAATTGCAGCATGGCTGATGAAAGGTTGCTGACTTTCAGTGAAGGAGAATGCAGCTGTCCTTGGAGAATGCCATGAAAATGAAATGAAATGAAAATCGCTTGTCACAAGTAGGCTTCAAATGAAGTTACTGTGAAAAGACCCTAGTCGCCACATTCCGGCACCTTTTTGTGCTGCTCTTTAGCCCTGTGCTAAACCAGCCCCTTTGAACAGCTTTGGCTGTAGAACCCCTAGTTTCAGACTGCAGCAGTTTGGGTTTGCTGTCCGACAAGCAAAGGCATGGCAGGGGTGGGAGGAAAAATGTTTTAATTGAGAGGACAACAGATTCATGCTTCAGGAGCCACGGTCACTCCTCGGGATGGTGCCTCAGAATTCATAGAAATTTGTTGGACTGCTGTGAGACATTGCAAGCCCCTTTCAACTTTGATATTTGCAGCTATGATGGCAGCAGGCTGTGCTTCCATTCTAGCAAGCTGACCTTCCCGTACCAGCCTCCCCGAATAGGCGCCGGAATGTGGCGACTAGGGGCTTTTCACAGTAACTTCATTTGAAGCCGACTTGTGACAAGCGATTTTCATTCTTTTTCATATCTGGAGACCCAGCTTTCACTGCAGTATCCAGACATGGTGGGCGAGCTGGATACCCTTTGCATTTGATGTGCCTCAACACCCCTTCCCCTGTTGAAAATACACCCAGCAAAGGGCCATAAAATCAAGCCCTCTGTTTGTTATTCATTTCTTTAAAAAATTCCAGTTGTTTTCTAGCGAGCTGTGTAGCAAAGTATAGTTCTTAAATATGCAAAACAACCTCATTGGTTTTGATTTATTGATTTAAGTTAGCATTAAAAGTTATTCTTTCATTTTTATAATATCTTGTAATTTCATCCCTCGTCTCCCAGTGATGCCAATGCTTGCTGCAGTTTGGCTTCACTGACACCAGGTCAGAAGCTAGGAATCCAGCAGTGAGTAACTCATAAGACCATAAAACATAGGAGCAGAATTAGGCCATTCAGCCCATTGAGTCTGCTCCGCCATTCAATCATGGCTGATATGTTTCCCATCCCCATTCTCCTGCCGTCTCACCTTCTGACTCTCTGAAGCCTGGCACAAGTGAGGAATGTAATGGAATACACTCTGCTTACCTGGATGAGTGCAGATCCAAAAACACAAGTAGCTTGACACCATCCAGGACAAAGCAGCCTGCTAAATTGGCACCCCATCTACAAATATTCACTCCCACCATCAACTCCACACAGTAGCAGCCGTATGCACCAGCTGCAAGATGCATTACAGGAATTCATCAAGCCTCCTTGGATAAAGCCATGACATCTCTCATCTAGAAGGACAACAGCAGATGCATGGGACACCATCTGAAAATTCCCCTCCAAGCTACTCACCATCCTGCCTTGGAAGTATGTCGCTGTTCTTTCACTGGTGGTGAGCCAAAATCCTGGAACTGCCTCCCCAACATCACTATGGGTATACCTACACCTCGGGTACTTCAGCGGTTCAAGAGGGTGTAGCCACCTGGGTTGGCCAAGTCCCGATTTAAAATGGAGAACAGCAAAGGCTGAAGGGAAATTCAGCCAACACAGGCAGAAACCAGCAGGTGCAAGTTACTGTGTATTAAACTCTGCAAAAGCCCAGACAGCATCGATACAAGCAGCCATCTGCATAATAATGTAGCAGCCATCTACATACTAATAAGCGATCCCCGGGAATAATTGCATCATTTGGGACAAACAAAGCAAAGCCAGACTCCCCGGCGCCAGCAGGAGCCAACACAAGAGGTTAACGGACACCTCAAGACCGCCCATCAATCAGGGAACCGCTCCAGTATTGGAAAAATCGAACCAAGCGATTGGAACGAAGTCCAATCACTTGGAAGCAGGTACAGGGTCCGCCCCGAAGGGCAGGAAGCCCCTGGGGACTATAAAGTTAAGCCCCCAAGTTCAAATCGTTCTTCTTGACCGGATGAGTGCAGATCCAAAAACACAAGTAGCTTGACACCATCCAGGACAAAGCAGCCTGCTAAAATTCATCAGGAATTCATCAAGCCTCCTTGGATAAAGCCATGACATCTCTCATCTAGAAGGACAACAGCAGATGCATGGGACACCATCTGAAAATTCCCCTCCAAGCTACTCACCATCCTGCAACACAAACCAACCTTGACCGTGACCGATTCAACTGCCGCCGATACCCAGTAAGTCTTAAGTCAACGCTCGCTAAGAGATAGGCACTCCTAGCTACCAATCCGTACAAACTTCGAATCCCGCAGACTCAGAACCCGAACGAAAGGCCATTTGTTCCCCTGACCTGGTGGGCCAGTCTGAAGCTAAGTATAGGCCTGTTAGTCGTAGAAGTAGCTTAGACGTAGAATTTTGTGCATGAGTAGCGATTACGGTGTATAATAAATGTGCTTTGATTTGAATCTTACTAATCGGTGTATTGAGTTATTGATCATTACTTGAATTTGAACCTCGTGGCGATATCATAAAGATACCTGGCGACTCGAGAGCAAAGGTTATGAAACAGCCAATTGAATGAACCAAAAGTTAGCAACAAGGGTAACTCACAATCACCTTCACAAGGGTAATTAGGGAATGGGTAACAAATGCTGACCTAGCCTGCAACACCCACATTTGAATCATTAAAAAAAAAAAATTGCGGCATCCCAATTACTGCCCGAATAGGAGATTAGTCAATTTAACAGTGACCATCAATGGAACGTGGGATCTTTGTTCTGTGACTTAGAGTTAGCTCTATCAACTTGAGCTATATTTTTCAAATCAAAGGGTAGAAACAATGGATGGACAATTAATCTGGACAAGTAAATATCAGCTGTTGATTGAGTTTCCGAGCTTAATTATACAGGTGGGAAATAATTTCCATATTTAAAAAATAAGACAAATCTGTAGCAAAATATACTTCTTAAATATGCAGAACAACCTCATTGGTTATGATTTATTGATTTAAGTTAGCATTAATTTATGGATTTAAGTTAGCATTAAAAGTTATTCTTTCATTTTTATAATATCTTGTAATTTCATCCCTCATCTCCCAGTGATGCCATTAAGAACTTCTGATGAGATGTTAATAGTTTAATTTTTTAATGTCCTTCTGCAGTTATTAAAGTAAATAGTGATTTTAAAATGTGCTATTTGTTCTAGTTTCATCAGTGGCACTCATAACACAAGTGTCAATTTCACTAGGGGCATTTATCACAACTGTATTATATCCAAGAGATTTATCTTGAATGGATTTCCATTTGTCAAAATTTATATTTGGTCATCCATTGGTTTGCTAACTATGCTTGGGAGGATGGAACTATATATAAAACTGCTATGGTTGAAAGATACATGAATGATATAATGAAAATCCATTTTAGTTTAAAATGTTTTTCAGTTTCTTTAAATCATACAACTGTACATTACACTGTTAGAGACCACCTCATTATTTTTGAACTTGTATGCTACCACATATTGCTGCACATGTATTGAAATTTTGTATTTTTAGGGTCTGCTAGTATTTGCAGAGTCTATGAATCTTTCCGTATCAATCCATTTTGGAACAGCTGGAAGGTAAATTTATTTTCTACAGACAAGGGTTTTATGGTAGTAAAATAAAAACTAATAGTGTATGTGCTCATTTGTAGGTGGTTAGCAAACCATTAGGGTTGACCATTTGTATTTGTGGCCACCAAGTTTAACAACTTATATATATTTGGCACCTTTAATCCAAAATACTTCAGAGGTGTAGTCATAAGTTAATGAAACCAAAGGAGCATCTAGGACAGGTGGAGTGAAGAGGATAATGATAATGATGATAATGATAATCGCTTGTCACAAGTCGGCTTCAAATGAAGTTACTGTGAAAAGCCCCTAGTCGCCACATTCCGGCGCCTGTTCGGGGAGGCTGTTATGGGAATTGAACCGTGCTGCTGGCCTGCCTTGGTCTGCTTTCAAAGCCAGTGATTTAGCCCTGTGCTAAACAGCCCCATGGGGTTGGTTGAATAAGAGGTCAGTGTTGAAGGAATGTAGAGTTCAGGAGAGAGGCAGTAGGAGGTTATAGAGATAGGTGGGTTGATTGATTTATTGTCACATGTACCGAAGTACAGTGAAAAGTATTTTTCTGTGGCCACGTGAACGTACAGAGTAGACAAAAAGAATAATCGACAAAGTACATTGACAAATAATTGGGTGTGTAGGGATATAAAGGAGCATGAGAAATTTAAAATTTGAAGATTTGGCAGCTCTGAGCCAATCCTGTCAGTAAAGACATGTGATAAGTGTGTGGGACTTCATTATGGGGTAGGATCCAGGCAGCTGGGTTTTGGATCTGAAGTTAACCAAGGGCAAGACTTGGTTGGCTAGAAGAGCATTGCATTAGTCAGGATTGAAGTTGACCAAGGCACAGCTAAAAGTTCCAGTAGCACCAAAGTTGTACAATGTTATGGAAATGGAAGTAAGCAGGAAACTCACCGGGAGGATGGAATTGGATTTGGAATTATTGTCACATGTACCGAGGGACAGTGAAAAGTATTGATCTGCATACAATCCAGACAGGTCGTTCCATACATGAAAAACATAGGACATACGATAAATGCACAAAGTAAATACATAGGCATCGTGTGAAGCACATGGAGTGTAATGCTACTCAGTGGAGAAGATGCGTGGCGAGATCAGTTCAGTCCATAAGAGGGTCATTCAGGAGTCTGGTAACAGCGGGGAAGAAGCGGTGTTTGAACCTGTTAGTGCACATGTTCAGACATTTGTATCTCCTGCCCGATGGAAGAGGTTGGAAGAGAGAACAACCGGGTGGTAGAGTTCTTTGATTAAGCTGCCCGCTTCCCAAGGCAGCAGGAAAAGGAAGTGTTTGTCATAGCGTCAAAGATGTAGGCTTTGGTCTTCACAATGTTGTGTCAGAGGAAATTGCAGTTAATCTTGGATAAGCAGTCTGACAAACTTTTTTTTTAAATTTAGAGTACCCAATTCATTTTTCCAATTAAGGGGCTATTTAGCAGAGCCAATCCACCCAACCTGCACATTTTTGGGTTGTAGGGCGAAATCCACGCAAACATGGAGAATGTGCAAACTCCACACAGTCAGTGGCCCAGAGCCGGGATAGAACCTGGGACCTCGGCACAGTGAGGCAGCAGTGCTAACCATTGCACCACCGTGCTGCCCCCCCCCCCCCAAGTCACAACTTGAGTGGTAAACAGAGATGGTGGAGAAAGAAAGAGCTGGTTGTCACTGCTTCTTTATGGCTAGTGTTGCCAAGGGATAGAAAATAGAGTGATGGACTCTGGTGGAAACTGCATGGCCAGAAAAAGAACATTGCTGAATTACTTGGCCTTTGATTAAAAGTAGAACAAAATGTGAGAGCAAATATGCTCAACTGGACCGTGAAGATGCGGGCTTGGAGAAAGGCCGAGGAAAACATGCTTGTGGAAATTGGTTTGGGTTAGTGGTTATTATCAAGTCATAGAAGTCTTAAAGCAACGGCACTTGTATCAGGGCAAGTACAAGGAGTGATGTTCTGCCATAATACAATAGATATAAGAACCTGGCTGCTAGTTTAAAACTCGTGGGAGTGAGTTTTACTTTCAGCTCCAGGTAACGCATGTGTTCATATAGGTCTCTCAGTTCCAAGCAGTTCTGCAGGTTTGTCGGAAAACAGATACTTTTAAGAAATGAAATACTTGTTAAGTACCTGCGAATTTGAAAATATAATTTGCCTGAAAATGTCCATTTCCTCATAATGAAGATCATAGGAAAAGTTGTAAATGAGAAAAAAAACTATTCAATCCATTAAAGTTATTCCTCTAGTACTCAACACTCCAATCATGGGCTGGAATTGTGTGCTGCTACTAGCAGTTGGATACAAGGCAAGTGGTGAAATGTTAGCTTCCCAATGACAGATTGAAGGCAAGTTGATCTTCCCAATGGCAAGGGGCAGAGAACTGGACTACATGGGGAAGGTCAATATATACAGGAGGAGGACAAGCATGTTGATGGGGAGTTCCAGGGTGATGGAGGGAACGTTATTGGTGATGTCCCAAGAATTGAGGGTACCAGAGGGCAGGTCAAGGGTGATAGACCTTTGATATTGATGGCTAGATGATCAAGATTAATGGGGTTATCTATGGTGACTGGAAGGACAATTCTTAGGATGATGGTGGGTATTTTGAGGGACAGCCAAGGGGGATGGCGGGAAGGTCAAAGGTGACTTGAGGAAGGAACTATAGTAGAGGTTATGGGGGTGGGGGGGCAGGGTGTGTGTGGATGAAGAGAAAGAGATCACAATGTTCTAGCAGCAGTTGTAGTCTCAAGGTATTCACTCACATAGCCAGACTAATGCTGCTGGTTTCAGGGAATGAATGAATGTCTGTCCAGGTGCCCTTTAGGTATTGTGCCTGGACCTTCGACCCAGTGAAGTAATGGCAGGGTCATCGACTTCCTGACACCCAATTGGCCAGGCACACATCCATGAACATCTAATTAGCTGGCTGCCACATAATTGCCCATTTCTTATTTTCATGAAATTGCAAACATTTTTGTTTGTGATTTACAGGCCAATTGCATTTAGCATCGACGATATGGTGATTGAAGCTATTTTTGTACTGGCTACTTTAGCTGACACAGGGAGCTGCTCATCATCACAGCACACTCAGAACTTAATGACTTTTAACAGTAAGAGGTACTTAATAGCAAAGACACTGGAATACTTATCCTATTATTTCAGGATAGATTGTCTCTTCAGTTCTTCAATTCCTATTATTTTAACAATACAAGATCCTTTTGTTTAAGGGGGACATGTTTACTCTTAATTTTAAACTTGACTATCAGAAGTGATTTCAATGACATCTGCTCAGCTAAAGTCCACTACTGTTGATAGGAATGTAAAACTGTAAAGATTTTTGGTGTTAGACATGTCTTTTAACATAACCATTCCATTCCAGGAAGTATATCGGTGGGGCAGGTTCCTAGGACGGCACAGTGGCTAGCACTGCTGCATCACAGCGCCAAGGACTTGGGTTCGATCCCGGCCCCGGGGCACTGACGTATGGAGTTTGCACATTCTCCCCGTATCTGCATGGGTCTCATCTCCACAAACCCCAAAGATGTGCATGGTTGGTGGATTTGTCACCCTATGTTGTCCCTTAATTGGAAAAAAAAAAGAATTGGGTATTCAATTTACAAAAGATGGGGCAGGTTCCATTCCAGGAGGCCAGGGGTGTGAAGACTGAAACTGGAGCTTAATATTTACACAAGCTTCATTTACAAAGATTCATTACAAACATGAACATTTTAACCCAACAATCGTGTGGACCAGTGCTGTAACTATAACCAAAGTTTTACAGGCCCGAAGAGGCAGGATGGGAGACGGGATAGGCTGGTTAAATGCAGCAGAGCTGTGGCTGCTCAATGCAATCCGACTGTTAGGAAAATATCCCAGAGGTGCAAATGGTAGTGGTGGGTTGCCAATTTAACCAACCAACAGCCCAACTGAGAACATCTTTACTTGCTTTGGGAGGCTGTCACCTGCATTGAAATAGCTTCCCCAGGTCCTCCTGGAGGAATGAGGGCAGAGCCAGAGGTGCCAATGACCCAAAGAAGGGGCTGGTCATGGTCAACACCACAGCCCAGAGGTTACTGCTGAATAGGTTTCCCTCTCGAGCATTGAAACAGCAGACAAATTAATAATTTCCTCATCTTTGGGAGTACCTTAAAGTGGAGGCACCATTTTTATTTGTTCTTGGGACGCGAGGGATGCTGGGCAAGCCAGCATTTATACCCCATCGCTAATACCCAGGAGAAGTCAGCACGCAACTGCCTACTTAAACCGTTCGCGGTTTCATACAACCGAGTGGCTTACAATCCATTTCAGACAGGAGATAAAATTGAACCACACCACTTTGGGTCTGGAGTAACATGTAGGCCAATTCAGGTAGGTATGGCAGATTTGCGGTCTAAAGGTATGTGATCCAGATGAGCTTTTACGTAATCTGGAATTTTATTCCAGGTTTATTAAATTGCATTCCCAAGATTTAGTGGGATTGGAACTCCTGTCTCTAGAGCCAGGCCTCTGGATTACTAATCCAGTATCAATTAGCCTCTCGTTCTCTTTGCAACCTCAGCAGTAAGCCACCTCGGCTGGTACGCTGCCAATGCTGCTGAGCTTCTGGCCCTTTGTACTGACAAGTGTGATAAACCAGCATGTCATCTTAATTGGCGGTGGCTAATTAAAAGGCCGCCACCAGGAAGATTGCCCATCATGCTTGGGACCAAAGTATGATCATGGTCCTGATGTTGAGAATTACATCCCAAAATATCCATATCCTGCAGAGTTGTGTAGATATTCTGACCTCCTTCCTCTGTTGACTTGGCAGATGACAATGTAATATTTTCCCCCTACGCTTCATACATTAATTTGCTTCAATTCTGATCTGCTGCTTCAGGAACATAGGTTTGGCCATTTGGTTTATTGAGCCTCTATCATTCACTTAGAATAGATAATGGCCGATCATCCACCTCATATACAACTTTGCTACTTTATTACCCAATCCCTTGATGGCATTCGTAGCCAGAAATCGATCGATTCATCTTGAACAATCTCAATTATCGAATTTCAACAGCTGTCGGAGGTGGAGAATGCCAAAGATTCTCCACCTTTTGAATGAATAAATTCCCATCTCTTTTAAATGGTTTTTGTTCCCTGGTTCTAGACTCACCAACAAGGGGAAACATCCGATCCACAGGGGCTGGTTCAGCACACTAGACTAAATAGCTGGCTTTTAAAGAAGACCAAGGCAAGCCAGCAGCACGGTTCAATTCCCGTACCAGCATCCCCGAACAGGTGCCGGAATGTGGCGACTAGGGGCTTTTCACAGTAACTTCATTGAAGCCTACTTGTGACAATAAGCGATTTTCATTTCATTTAATTTACTCTGTTCAGCCCTGTAAAGGTTTTGTAAATTTAATTCGAGTACCACATTCTTCAAAACTCAAATTACAGGCCCAGTTTCCTGAAAGCTGTCTCATAGGACAATCCCATCAGCCCAGCCCAGAGATTATGTGATGAACCTCCTTAGATGAGTACTGTACACAGTACTCCAGGTATGGTCTCACCAAGACACATTACAATTGTAACAAGACCTCTTTACTCTTGTACTCAAATCCCCTTGCATTGAAGACCAACATATCATTTGCCACCTTGCTTACTGCTCGCTGTGCCTACCTGCAAGCTTTTAGTGACTCATGAAAAAGGACACCCAAGTCCATTGGAGAGAAGTGTTGAAGAACTACTCTGCCTTTTCCCACTGAAGTGGTTAGCTTCACATTTATTCACAATGTATTCCATTTACCATATTCTTGACCATTTACTTATTTGTCCAAGTTCTTTGAAACCTCCTTGCATCCTACTCAGGTTTGTATCAGCAAATTTGAAAATATTATATTTGGTCCCCACATCCAGATCATTTATACAGATTGCGAACTGCTGTAGCCCCAGCACGGATCTTACGTGGAACCCAACTAATAACAGCCTGTCATCCTGAGAATGACCCATTAATTCCGGTTTTGTTTTCGGTCTGTTAACCAATTCTCAATCTAAACCAGTATATTACCCCTCTTATTATGTGATCTAATTTTGTTTACTAACCCGTGTGGGATCTGATCAAAGCCGTCTGAAAATCCACTGGTTCTCCTTTATATATTTTACAAATAACATCTACTCAAGGTTTGCCAAACAATACTCTTTCATAAATCCATGTTAACTCTGGCCAATCCTATCATTATTTCCCAAGTATCTAGCTATCACATTCTTTACGATAGATTCTAAAATTTTCCCTACTTCTGGCATCAAACTCACAGGTCCGTAGTTCCCTGTTCATCCTCCATTTTCAAATAGTGGAGTTTACATTTGTGACTTTCAGGCCTGCAGGAACCTTTCCATAATCTATAGAATTTTGAAAGCTAACCATCAATGCATCCGCTATCTCTATAGCCATCTCGTTGACATTCTGGGATGTAGCTCATTAGGTCCAGTGGAAGCAAACTTCAATCCAATAAGGTTTGAATGCTACCTCTTCATTACCACTAATTTCTTTCAGTTCCTTTTTCACAAGCCCCGAGTATTTCTGGGAGAGTTTCTGTATCTTCCTCCGGGGAAATAGACAGTAATTATTTAGTTTCTCCACCATTTCCCTGTTCTCCATTAGAAATTCCCCATCTCAATCTATAGTAGACCTAACATTTGTCCTTACTGATCTCATCTTTTTCACATACCGAGAACACCCTTTTTGTTTATTTTCCTTTTCTTGGTCTTCCTTTGCTAGATTCTACATTGCTCCCGAATCTCAGGCTTACCACATTTTCTGGTAACCTTAAAAAGCCACTTCCTTTGATCAAAGGCAATTTTTAAAACTTCATTTGTTAACCAGTTGATTCGCCTTTCCTTTTACGGATCCCACATGCGCCAGAGCTGGTTGCAGTGCCTCGGATATCTGATGCTCTCCCTCCTATACTAATTCTCTAGCCATGTGTCCAATCGCTCCGTCCTCCTATTCCAATTCTTACT